>NC_091516.1:64908217-67308217 GCF_947461875.1 Haliaeetus albicilla | reverse complement strand
TTATTGTGCCTTTTATATCATGGTTTCCACAGTACTGCCCTGCAATAGATACCTGAAAGGTGCCATTCCGCAAAGCACTTTGAAGCGTACTTAAGTTAATGGGCTTTAACATGCGTTTAATAATTTGCCATATTCCCACCTATTTATCCAAGGTTTATCTAATTAATTTAACACTACAACATTTAACAGCTTTACCAGATGTAAAGACAGACCCCTAGCTGATGCAGAACCCCAAAGTATTTTTAAGAAGCTTTCTGCTGTGCCATACTTTAAAACATACCTTGGCATTGAAAACCAACAAAACAAGAGACAACTGAGCTTCACTTGCGTGGATGCCTCTGGTTCCTCTTCTCCCAGTTGCACACTGACACCGAGTCAAAGCAATCACCTCACATGTAGCTGCTAGCAGCATAAAAAAGAAACAGTGGGACGTATCTCACCCACTTTGGGGTTCTTGCCTCCCCTCCTGTCTCCCCATCTTCTCCTGGCTTCACATTCATTTTGTGTGCTGTTGCAGAGCTGCAGGAGCTGCCCTGCTTTGCTTTGTGCCTCAAGGAATGTGAAGATCATCTGGTGTTCAACCCGGGAAGATGCAATAGATGCAAAATCTGAAGCAGTCACAAAACAGTTCAGATATTTTTATGGAAACAGACAGGTGGATGTAATTGTTTCTCAAAGCCAGGAAAATATGGAGCACCATTTTTCTGTCTGTCTGGATTAAGCAATGTCCTGATCCACCATTATTATTAGGTGGTAATGTAAAAGGAGCAGGGGCAATCTTTATGTTGAGATCCTTTACTGCTGCTGCGTCATGCATGTTCCTCAGCAGCAATTTCTAGCACCATGTTATGAAAGAACAGGTGCCTAAGGCAACAAGCTGTTTTCCCTACAAGCCTGAGACATCATTTATCATTAAAGAAATTAAATTTGGAAGGGATGATCGGATTAGCGCCCAGGAAGGGGCAAAAAACCCCTCTTTAAAATCCAGAGCAGATTTTAATAAATTAGGAGGGAGACAATTTTCAACATTTCAGCTAAGACTTGTGAGAAATCCAGTGACATCCACATTTGCACTTCAGCTGTCACGATGGCAGAGCTGAGACCTCCTGTCAAGACCAGATGATGGAGCAAGAAGATCTTGGTGAGGAGTCATTGGCATAACAATGAAAACTGGTACTGTATGCCCTAAAAATAGATGTCAAAGAAATCTGGAAGATACTGAATTGCACAGACCCTGAATCAGAACCTTTTAAATTCATTTCCCTGCCTTCTGACTTCTAGTATTTACTTCCTATTATATCTGTGTTTCTTAAACATACCATTTGTAAGACACATAACACCATCAAGTGGAAGAACTCTACTGAGGCAAAAGAGTGAGGTTGCAGCTGGCATGTATCTCCATCACTTGATCAGACCAACAGCGTTCAGATCCTTAGAAATTTGCTGCTACCAGGGTAGCTCCCATCCTTCTTTCCCTGCCTCTTGTCTTACAGCCAGTACTTGGCATGTAAGTGTCAAAGAGCTGAAAGGTGTCTATTAAGGTATTGACAGCCATTATAAAGGTCAGACTGCCTCTTCTTTTTTTTCAATTTTCAGCTGTGCGTTGATAAAACTGGCAATGCTTTCTCTATTTGCACAGAGTTGAAATATCAGGTATATTTGATGAAGGAGCCTGAGTAAACTGCAAAATAGCAATTAAATTCCTGGAAGACACAATGAAAAAATGTTTGCTTTATCACTGCTTAATGAGAAGAAGGGCCTGGCTCTTTCAAATTTTGTCATAAAGTGTTTTGATGACTTGTTACTAGTTAACTGTGAATCTTTTGATCTCCTGATTTTGATAGACAATGACCCTGTCATCATACCAAAGCACTTCCTATTACAGTAAATGGAGAAGTATGGCTCTCTAGAGATATCCTTAGGGCAAAATGTGTATGCATACACAAGGAAGATGGAAAAAAAGAGAGATCTGTAGCATCTAGCCTATTTAGGGTTTTTCTATACGAGAAATACAATTGTGTCATGGGACCCACTTACAACATAATTTCATTGTAGAGTGCAGCTGGTAACCTTAACCTTTAAGCCTTGCTGTGGAACATAGTTACGGACCCATCAACACTACAAAATAAGACCATATTGTATTTGGGTCAGGGGATAACTATGTTGTAACTTCGTCCCTTGTCATGGCTGTGATTTTACCACAGACAAGGTTTTCTAAAGCCCAGTATTGTATTATATGTCTTGTTCACTGCTAATAATTGCTGCTGCTACTGCTGTTGTAGGGGAACCACCTGCTGTGTCCCTTTCTTTTGTAAAGCAGCCCCTTTAGCAGCAATAGTAGTAATTCTGGGAAACCCTAATACAGACTATTAATGTCATTTTATTGGGTATAGTAACTGACAATTTTTTGCATAGCAAATTTCTAACTTTGTGTGGGAAGGTAAAGACCAAATCTGCAAAGGAGAGTGGTTCCTATCAGAAACTGTCTAATTCTGGGCTTTTCTGGTGCCAGTAAAAGTCAAGGCTGTTAAAGAGCCTTTCTGTTTTTGCTACTGACATAAACTTGTTAGTAGCATGTGAAGGTGTGTACCATCCAGATTGGTACCTTAACATCATTGCCAGTGTGAGGTGATAAACCCAGCAAGAGACATGAAGTTTTTTCATGTTGCTTGTAAAATCTATTAGTCTGATTTGGAGGGGGTGGGAGGGAGGGCTTGTGTGTTTGTGTTTTGGAGGGGAGCAGGTGGTGAACTCATCTAAATTCCCACTTTCATTTCCAAAGCTTGTGAGGGACATGGGAAAATGCCCTAAGAGCTGCAGTGGGTCCACCTTTTTACTGTGTTCCTACAAACAGGAGGCTCAGTGAAGGCCACAGAGAGGATGGCATGTGTTAGCACGAGCACCCTCTCCATGGACAGGTAACGCTTCCTGCTTCTGCTGCTCTGATGATGCAGTGCAGGGCTCCTCTGAGGGCCTAATCCATCCTAGCTCCACTGGATACCTTCCAAGTGATGAGGCAGCCTGAGAGGAGCAGGGCAATCTCTACAGCAACACACTGCAAGGTCATGGTTGCAGCAGGTCCCTTGTGCCTCCAGCTGCCATCCACCACCTATCCTATAGCCTACAGGGTGCTCAGAGGATGGCTCACAGCTCTGCTGTGCAGCAGCCTCTTAGAGACCCTACCAGATCTTCAGGCAGGGGTGATAATTTCCCTATTGATAATATCCCCATTGAAGTATCTTCTCAAAGGGAAAGCTGTTAGTTACCCCGTCCCCTTGTGCCCTGTACCCAAACACACCAACGACGGATACATTAACTGCGCTCAGGGTAAAGCAGCCTGGACTAGCTGAAGCACACTTGCTTTGAAATCTTTGCAGGGGAAAACTGAAAGGAGGACACATCTTCAGAGCACAGCACAACTTTCTGGAACAGCCCTTTCCTCAAGAGGGGCATCGGCAGAATGGGAGGACCTCCATTCCCAAAGAAGGCCAGAGAAATGCAGCTGCCATGAAGGGGAAACACGAAGCCTTCGAAATTGTACAGATGGTGTCTGAGCACCACAGTGTCTGGCATGCTAAATGCAGAGAGGGTCGTAGACACCTCAAACGGGAGAGCAGGGAGGCAGGGTTCCAACACAGCTTGCCTGGAGATACCCCATGGCCAGAAAAAAGACATTGCCGGAAATAAAGAAAGGGAAGGCAGATCGAGTATCACAATAAACTTTGGTACTGCAATAGTTTTATTTGCAGTTATTTCATAGTTTATAGGTTTCCCTACATCACCTTCCACCATTGTATCTCTGTGCCTCTCCAAGGCTGAAAAACAACCTGCAGTGCTCAATACCTCCTTAGTCTTATCTTTTTTTACCGAAGAGCACAAGCAGCCACTTGGAAGTGCATGCCAAAACACGGTGAAGGTTCCTGACTGTCACGGAAGAAAAGGTGTGTGGGGAGCAGGAGGGCAGGGGAAGCATCGCACAGTGTCAGCCCCACACTGAGGTGGAATTACAGGCACCGTTTTATTGCTCTGCCTTCCCAAGGGTGGCAGAGGCAGGGCTGGGTGGGAAGCCGTACTGATTTTAGAATCGCTGCCTGTAGCTGCCTTCCCTGGTTTCATCTGCGGGAAGGTGATCCAGAGCCTAGGGCTGGAACCACATCCTGCCCACCTCCCCCCTCCTCCAAATTTATGCACGAAGTCTGGGTTGCTCCTTACACAGCGGTGTTATCCTAGTAAAGCCAGTCACAGCAATGGTAGAGCCTGAGGGGATACACAGCTCTGCCTGCAGCTACAGTCATGCAGTTTTCAGGGAATTAATGCTGTCAGACCCGGTGCGTGCTCCTACTACCGACTGGCTTCTCACAGCTCCTTCTGCTAGAGAGCCAGGGCAGGAGGGAAGGGTCGTCGCAGAAGGTAGTTGCATTTACTAATTCGTCCCGGTTCTTATTAGTAATGATAGCTTTCCCTTTTCCTTTCTTCATCTTCTACACCTTGTCACTGAAGTTTAAAGGCTCTCCCTGCAAAATAGTGAAATGGCATCTCCAATGTTGAAACTTCTCCTTTTAAAAAAAATAAGTCTGTCCTCGTATAATTTATTAATTTCTTTTGTTCAGGAAAATAAATTTACCTTTTGCCAAAGGCAGAAAGTAGAGCGAATAGTTCTAAAATATTCAACATGTAGCCAGCGTGGCTTCTCAGCTAGAATTTCTGTTATTGTGCTATTTTTCTTCCAAAAAGCAGTACACAGTTTCCTTTTCTACAGGGTCTCTGCTGACAGAAGTTTTCTTTTCTCAAATACTGCTAAAAAGCAACCTGCAAAGAAGTGTCATGGGAACTGGAATTGGCTCTCCAAACTTCAGCTGTCTTTAGCCAGCATAATGTGTAGATTTTGTTTTTACTGAGTACAAAGCAACTTCACTGGTCTTCACTCACAGTGAAAAAAACCCCAGACACTAACGTACATATCATTCTGCTTTTTTTTGTTCACCCAGCACAAAAAATTAAATTTGTCATTCTGCAATAAGTGTTGTCAGGCAACTGTAACGAATACCTGCTGGAGATAGCCATTGCCCTCCATGAATGGGCATAGAATTTGCTTGTACAGGAGCTACAGATTTCCACTAGGTATCTCAAACAGCACTGGTTTTGAAAGAAAGCAACCAAACCTGGTTTTTTTTTCTGGGCAGAAAGTGCACTAGGCTGTTTCTGTTTTGTTTGTTCCTTTTTTTCCCCCCCCCCCGGGTAGCTATTCCTAACATAAGGCTGGTGTTTAACATCCTTCTTCTGTCCCAATACCAGGGCTTCCTTCTGCTTTGAATCTGTTGGCTGCTTAAAAACTACAGATGCTGAAGCAGGTAATTGTGTGTCTGTATGGAGAGCGCAGAAAGGAACCCCCACCTCCTAAATGTGCCCCTAGAGAGCATTGGGGAGAAGAGAGGAGGCAGAGTGACAACCCAAGGGTAGAAGGGTCATCATCTGCCTCTCCCTCTGAAGGTCAAGAAAATGCCTCTGTTTGTGCATGTTCTCTCAATCCTGCTCCAACTGGGGCCCTGGCTGAATCAGGAGTCTCCGGGTTTGGTAATGTCACTTATTAAAGCACTCAATCCCCTGAGATTCTCCTAAAAGCCAGGCTTTGGAAAGCTGCTCCTCCAAGCAGGGGCTGCTGAAATGGGTTTCTAGTCTCAAATCTGCTTTATGTCTCCAATAAGCAGCTCTTGGGTCTGTTTTCACTCAGCTCTTGTCTATACTTACATATCAGTCAACAACACATGACATCTCTTTTATCTCAGCAATATCCAAGGAGTATTCATGGAGAAAATCCAATACAGCAAAAAGAAAAGCACTGCTCTAAGTGTCTGAAGATGAACACTGGGAAAGCTCAAACATACTCGACATGCCCTAAATCACCAGCTGTGGGCGATGTTAAAAATTTTCCCTGTTCTGATCTTTTGCTTCCCTGATAAAGGCATCCATCGACCGAAAACTCTCTTATTGTGTTAGGGCATGCTGCAGATGTCCTACAATGTGGGTGCTCCTGAAGGCATATTGATAAAAACCCTGTACATCCCGACAGCCTGTAATTTCACCAAAGGCATTGCATGGAACGGGCTCCACAAAGACAAAATTCAGCCTCCGGCAATTTCAGCAGAGGCAGTTAGACTGCTGAAAACTGCTTCTTAAGCTCAGAGTTGTTGGAATCAGATTAATGCCACAGTATGAGCTACTATTGGGAAGTCAAAACACACCACGCCCATGAAATAGCTTAAAATAAACAAATACAGCAATAGACAGCATAAAAGCTTTTTTTTTTTCCAAGAAGAAATAAAAAATCAATATCTAATACAATCTACATTTGGCAACGGTGTGTCCAGGAAGCACTCTGGTCTTTCAGCAAAAGAAAAGTGCTTCAGAGACAAATCTCACCCACGCTCTTGTTTTATAGAAAAATAGAGAGACTTTGTTAGGCAGCTGTGAGACTTTGTAAATTCATTATTCAGGTTCACCCCTCTAACTAAATACCTGGATTACATTTCTCTACAACTGGGTTATGTTTTATTACTTCTAGGTAAAACTGCCACGATTATTTCTGCCTATGGATGACCATGGCTGCTACTTGGAAACTACTGCTTGTCTGACATACAGATAAGCTGTCACCTTTAATAAAAAATAACCAAAATTATATCTCACTGGGGCTTTGTGTACTATACTTTTTTCTCATCCAATACCATTTTAATTTCCTCCATAAGCCCTGCTTTTCCTCTTCATAGCTCGGGTATGATTCTCCATCCTTCCCCACATTGCCTCAAAAACATGATGGTCAGTCAGGATGTTGCAGTTGATAATTGTTAGAAAAAAGCTTCTCTTGTTAAGCCATGCTCTCAGCCTCTCTCTATGTTGTATGTGTTAAAATGGGATATGTCTTTTGAGGTAAAGAAAAGGAGAATGTGAATATTTCTGTCTCCTTTGGATACAAAACTTATTGGCGTTTTGCCCGTGTATTAACAATATTGTAGTGCTCGCACTACCTTGACTTTTTACCAACTGCAAAGCCTAAAGATCTCACAGTCCTTTTCGTGCACTATGAGCCCTCGCTGCCTCTCTCTGAGGAGGTTTGATGGTATTGCTCCATTTTGCATGAGGAAACTGAGGCAGGCATTACTAAGAGCCACACAGCACGGCTGCAGAGAGAAGGGACAAAACTCAGGGCTCTCGGTCTACATGCAGGTCACATCTGCTTTTGAATGAAGACAAGGCAGGAGCTTGTGCTTCAGCTTTATGGCTCAGGTTTTTACCAGTTTTATCTATTTTTGGTGGAACAAGAAGTCACAGGTTCAAATTAATGATGGAAGCAATGGTACGCATGGCCAGTATGAAATTGTATCCACCAAAGAGATGTCATTGTTGGAAATCAGGCTCTGAGTGTTTCAGCTGAAGAAAGAGTAGGTAAGGACATTAATTTGTCAGACATTACAGATTAAGTAGCATTGCTTCAGCAGTGGAAATATCTTTAACTACTAAAAACTACTTTAAAAACCAGAGGCACTGCCAAAGAAAAAAGAATGATTTTTTTCAGTGGCCTTCATCCTGTTCCTACTTTCTCCAGTAGTATGCTCCTCTTGCAGTACTATATATTAAGGTGAATGATCCTTTCCTGATACTCAGTGGAGCTCATTCCCCCAAAACCATAAAAATAGAATGCTCATATAATTCCATTAACTGCTATATTTCCAACAGCTATTTTAATTCACCTCTAGCCCTCTGTAGCACTTCTTACTCAGGCCCAGACTCAGGCTTGGTTGGGTTTTTTGCAGGAATGGGGGACACCTAAGGATGACAAGACAGGACCTGGATGCGCTGGCAGCATTTCCCCGCAGAGATCAGTTGTGTTCATTAGCCAAAACAACAAAATAATGAACGGGAAAGAAATTCTGCAGACAAAACTAGGCTTATCGCTGCTGTAAAATCTGTGTCGCTGATGCTGCTGGGAGGAGAGGGGGAAGCTGGAGAACAGAGATAGCTACAATAGCACAAACCCTCCCTGCCACCAGCTCTGTGAGCAGCTTGCAAGAGTCTAACAAAAGGTTGAAAATTGCTGTTATCTCCTAGTCCTACAGCATGCCTCCCCGCTCATCCTGGAAGAGAGTGACCTCCTGGTCCAGAAGCGGCAGAAGAAATACGGGCAACAACTGTATGTACAAGGATTGCCCTGCAACCCTTATCAGGCTGTGATGTACAGCTCAGCGGGAATTTATTTCAAACTGGTGGCGATCGGGGGCCCCATAAAGCTGTACAGCCTCAACCCAGTGAAATAAGGTTAGTAAAATACATAAACTCTGATACCACGCGGTGAAGTATGCCTCCAGTCAACTGCAATTCACTGGTGGCATCATGATCGATGCCGGCAGCTTGGTTTGTCTGCTGATGGATCTGACCAGCACACACCTTCAGCTCCTTTCCTCTTCGTCCTTTTTGCCTCCCCATGGCTGTGCTGTCCATTTGGATACAGGACTGTGGTTTTCCACCTGAAGAGTCAATGCCGAGTAGTGATGCGTCAGCAAAACCTGCTGCAGACCTCTTGAATGATAACTCATCTCATCCAAGCTCCAGTGCAGCATAAAAGACCATACTTGCAAAATGAAAAATGCAACAGGAGACAAAGAGAAAAAAAGAGGCAATTAAAAAAAAAAAAAGGAAAAGAAAAAATAATCTGCACAGATGATGCCTGGTCTGTCTCATAGGAGAAAACACATTAGGCAGAAACACCATTTTTTTTACACTTCATACTACTGTCAGCGTGATGTTGAACAAGTGCCATTAATCAAGAGCTCTGTAATTCATTAGGCACAGTGATGTACTTGAAATGTTATTTCAGTATCATTGTTCAAAGCCCCTGTAACAGATTTTAAAAAGTAAGCTAAGAAGAATTAGCAGCTACATTTTAAAGCCAGGATTGGATTTAATTGGAAATAACAACTTTCTTACCGTTAACCCAATTCTAAATATGAAAACAAGGACATCTATTGTGCCTTGGTGGATCACCCCACGTGTTTCCCTGTCAGCATCCTAAGCAACAGTGGTCCAGGCCACATTCTTCACAGGGAAGTGCAAACACTTACGGCCATGCAGCATATTCCCCTTGCTGCCTTTATCCCTGTTGCTGTGAGTCCAAAACTGTCTCATACAGCAGGAGCAGTTGGGTGTTTATCCTTTAATTAATAGAGACCATATCTAATACAACTACAGATACTCTCAATATTTATACCAGCACGCAAATCTGGTTTAATAGCATTAAACTGTAAACCTGTGTGGTATCTGATGGCAATGATTTCCACAGGTAGATTATAGATACTACAAAACAAGACTTTGCTCTTTATCGTTACATTTTCAGCTGACATCCTTGTCACGTGTCGTGAGTACGATTCACCTTCTGCATGCAGCTTGTTTTATGGGCATCTATCATGGAGCCTTTTATTGGGCTCCCTTTTAAAAGAGGATTCTTGCTTTTTTTAGCTGCCTTTCAGACAGGAAACATTTTACATATCTAATTATTTCCATTACCTTCACTGCTTTTCTTTTTACTCATCCCTTGCAATATGGTGATAATATAGCTGAACACGCTATTCGGAGTGAGGGAATGATATGTTTTTAACAGTTGGCATGGTATTCTCAGTACAGAGAATCTTTTGCTGTCCTACTTGCAATATTTTCTTGGCTTTTTTTTTCCCATGTGAATGGCTGCATTTCAATCAGAACCTGGGTATGTTGGAAGTACTTTGAGCCATTTTGTTTCCAGAGCGTCTTCGTTTACACATCCTGATACTGAATTCCACCTGGCTTTGACTTCTGCAAACACAATCTTTCCTAGCCACTTGCCTTGTCTTGACTAACCTGAATTCTTTTTTGTTACTTGCAGACCTTGCAGATCTCTTGATCATTACGAAATAGATTACATCAATTATTGTACAGGATTTAAAGCATTTAACTATTATACTTTTCTAAAATAAAAATCCGTGTATTTGCACTTCTTCTTTCTGCCTTTCAATCCATTGTCTATTCATAGATAATCTATCTCGTTGATTTTAGGAGTTGGTTTTTTACATCAAAACATCTTTTTTTCCTTAACAGCCAATAGTGATGGATTTTGTCAAAAAAATTATGTTGCATTGGCTATTTCTGGTTCATCCATTCTATTGATAAAACTTCATTATATGTGTGGTACGTTGTAGAATTGTGATTTTTTTTCTTACACTTTTATGATCTATCTGCCTTTGATCTTGCATTGGATGGCATGCAGCTAGGCTGCTATCTTTCCAACAGAAAGCTATACAGGCAGAAAAGTTTCACAAGTTGAAAAGTATAAAAAGCAGTGAACCTATAAAAAAGAGCTTTGTAACCATATACCTGCATGGTAATGAATGAGGTAACTTATAAATAAATAAGTAGTTTATAAATAATGGTATATAAGTAATAAACCTGTGTACATCAACTGATTCTAGACTGAAATATGCAACCTGTCTGAATTCCTCTCTCCTTGCAAAGAGCTTAGCTACAGCCACTGGTTATAAGTGCACTTAGGATTTTTTCACTATGTTAAAAAAAATCATCCAGAAAACATTCTGAGATGGAAGCCTTGCAAGTAGAAAGGTGATTCAGAAGTACATGCCAAGAAGCCTTGTCAACACCCATGATGCAGCTTCAAGCAGTCTACAGGTGGATTACACAGGGGTTGGGGAGCTGTAATGACGTGACCTCCTTTCTGAAGGTGTGACACTGGTTATTACAGCACAACAAGTTTAAGGGCCTTTGTCTCTCTGCAGTGCTTAGCATGATGATGATGATGATGATGATGATGATGATGATGTTGATGTTGCATTGCCAGGAGTGACCGCTTTCACCCATCAGCACCCCAAAACCACATACAACATATACTAGTGTTGTTTCTAACATGACCTCATGGTTGTTTTGCCCACTTCCACCTACATTCTTTCTGCCAAGACTGGCTCAAATGCCTCTTCCAAACAGAACCAAGTTTGCAATATTTTAAAATTATCAATATATGTATGTTTAAAGGGATCACCTACCACCACGTATCAAATGGCCTAAAACTTTTTTATATAGATTTTAATGACCAGCAGGTCCACCCTGCACGTGAACGTCTTCTTACCGTCTCACACTCACAAAACCTAGGATCTTCTCCTTCGGCACAAGTGAAACAGAAATTGGTCAGCGGTTTCAGTTTTGTCTTCATTAACTACTGCTTGGTAGAAAAATACACCCAGCTAATATGCCTTACTTTCCATGTGAAGAAGTGGTTAAGTTGATCACCTAAGGAGCCTGTTTCAAAGGCCATGGATTAATCAAGCTATTTTAGTATCATGAATACCTCTGCTGAGGTTTTTGCTATATCATGATTACAGGTAAGTAATTCTATACTTTTACAGCATTACCCAGGTCCTCTCATGAGGTTTTGTGAACCCTAATCTTCTAAAGTGTATGTAATTCCCCTTGCCATTATTTCATTTCCTTCAATTTAGCTGCCAGCCACAGAATATTTTCTTAATAAAACTGATCAACTAATATTGTTGGCCAGTTTACTCAATAAATATTTAAATGGACATTTTAAAAATGATTCTGGCAAGAACTATGATATAGTTTTATGTTACTCACTAGCTTATTACTAAATAAATATACATATTATATATCCTCTATAGACACTGTGTGTCTGTGCCTGTCTGTTGCTTGCTTGGAGAAATACTGTAACAGTGAAGGCATTGGAAGATTAGGAGAGTAATTTCCAAGAATGCTCCCCACTTAGCTCCTTCCTTAAACTATTTGTGACTATCAGATAAGTCAAGGAAATCAGGCAAATGCTTGGTCACTCCAAACATGAAACTCCAGTGTGTGCTACCAACAGTTCTGCAGGAAGTTAATGCCATAACTGGCATAAAATGCAATTTCTGCTAAAATTAAAATTATGTATATTATATATTTGGTTAAAATATGTCTTTTGTTCTAAAAGAGGTAAGGAAATATTTTTTTTTCTTAGACTTTTAATTTGCTGTTGAAAATTAGGTTTGGCTTTAAAGAACTTTCATTTTGATAAGAGTGATGCTAGACATTACTTCTATGCCATTTACCCAGCACTTCTTTTTATTCAATTATTTAGCAAAGTTAAGTGAAACAGCATTCAGTTTACCAGGCTATCTACGGTACCATTTGCTGAATCAGAAATGATATATAGTCACCAAATAAAATTAAAATTATGTGTACTAGGACTAATTAATTATACTTAGTGCAGACAGTAAGTATTCTTGCACATCATGATTATATTACGACTGTAAAAATAGATGAGTTTAAAGAGCAAATATACTACAGTGGTTATATTTAATAAGTCAGGCACACAGGGCTCACAAACTTGCTATTTGAAGTGGACAAAGTGCAGAAGTGGTTTTGACTGCAAAGAAAATATCTCTCTCCCTCTCTCCATCTATCCAAGGTATTTTAAGGCATTATAATTTTGGCATCTACATCCCAATTAGTGACAAGAGCTACAGAATGACCTTCCATTTCCATTACAGCTTACTGCTAATGGCAGGAATGAGTTTATTTAGCAACAATAAGCATAAT
This sequence comes from Haliaeetus albicilla, assembly GCF_947461875.1. NCBI lineage: Eukaryota > Metazoa > Chordata > Aves > Accipitriformes > Accipitridae > Haliaeetus > Haliaeetus albicilla. The sequence goes on along the minus strand of NC_091516.1, from coordinate 67,295,593 downwards.
GTTATAAGTGTCCACTCCATAAAGTTCTTGCTTGCACCAATGCCTGCACACAAGAGTCACATTTTTAGACCCATAGTTGGGGCATTCATTAAAACTTTTCTGCATGCAGATGCAGTGCTCAATCCCTGCCTTACAGTTTGGGGTAATCACCAACCTCAAGTGGCAGCCGTGTGGCTAAATGTATTGCTTCATGAAGAGGTTTCATCAGGCATCTGAAACATATTTGACATTAGGCCTATTGAGAAATCGTCTTTGTTAGCAGGGTGGGTTTAACTGTGGCTTTCTCACAGGTTTTTGTGTTTAATTAGCTGGCAGAACAGAGGAAGGAGTAGGAGTTGAAAGCAGAGGAGGGCTTGCAAAAGAAAATCATGTGGAAGCATGGTGCAACTCTGAAGGTGTCAAACACTATTAATAAAAATTTTAAAAAATTAAAGAAAAAAAAGGATGAGCAACAAAATAACTAACCTTTCCCTGCATGAGGAGACCTAGTTGCCTTTTCACTTGACTTTTTATGCAGCACAAATTATTTGAGAAATTAGCAAACAATGAAATACACAGCAGACAATTTACATGAGTATGCTCAGCTTCAAGGAATTGTCTTTATTTGAGCTACAGCTACAGATTCATAAGGAAAAGAAAGTGCATCTTGTAAAATGTCAGCTGTTCCTCCTTCTGCAGCTCACTGGTTATGGGTTCAAATGTTACGAGTCAGGCTGGAAAATAACACCATTGAAGCTGGGTGAAATACTCATAGCACAGTGTCTACTGAGCAAAACACATTCACATAATTGAAACAATTGTGCTAAATGATGACTTCATCATCATTTTATATACACATGTAAATATAGGATTGTGTAAAAACAGAAAATGAAGTGAATTTTTTTTATTGCCGCTCATTTTTATTTTGAAGTGCATTATTTATAATTCACATGGCAGTGATTTTTATTTTCCTGAGGGTACAGAGCACTGACAGAAGCCATTTGGCCTCATTTTCATACAAGGAATAGCCATATTAGACTGCTATATTACTCCTTGCTGGTCCTATTACTCCTTGACCAGTTGGAATAAAACTCCAACAACAGCAGGGAGCAACAACCCATACAGTCAAAAGTAATAGAGGAATTGAGTTAGTTCTCATTTGTCTTTGAAGTAGAGCTGTGATAATAATTATTTTCCAGCCCAAAGCAACACCTTTTCTTTAACCAACTTTAGAACCTGTGTTTGGTTGAGCCAAAGTGACATTTCAGGATTTTCTAAACTATGAGAAAAGACATAGTGGCATCAGGCTGTCTAAAATCTCCTTTTCAAACTTTTAAAATATTTTTGTCAGTTTTCAAAAATAATGCTTTATCATGGGGGAATAAAATAATTAGGATTTTAGAAGGATTTGTGGAAGGGAGGAAATCAACTAAAACAAATATTCAAATTTTTTCCTTTCCAATCTCAACCATTATGTGATTTGGTGATTTTACAATTCCAATATCCAAACCCATATTTTTTTTCACAACAGTTTACTTGCCCTCAAAAAAGTCAACATGTAAAACCCTTTCATGAAGTTCATCCTCAATTTTAGGATGGCAGCACCCTCAGCTTAGAAATTTCTGCTGAAGTACTCAGGCTTTTTTGGGAAGGCATGGGGCCAGCTCTTCTCCTGCACAATAAGACATTTGGGTTAAAAGAGCTTGTGATAGAAGACATGCTAAAGGATTTATTGATTTTTAGATGGACAACTGATTCTGTGCCTTGATGCAGACTGATTAATAATCCTCATTGATTTTTCAGTTTTCTTTACAGTAGATATATTCTTTAGCCGAAACTTGCCACATCAGCCTTGGATGTGTGCTATTGATACCACTTCACAGCAGGCAGATTAAATTTGATTTTGCTGAACTTGGGCTTCATAAGCATTTATGTTTTATTTCTCTTTAGTCACAAGTATTGATTTCAGTGACCACCAGTGCTGTAGGAGAAATAAGAGATATTGTTGGGAGCTTGTCATGGGCAGGCCCTTGCTGCAATAAAAGCAATAGTCCATTATAGTCCAATAGAAAACCACATTGGGCATTATTTTTGTTGTATTTTTACTCATCCAGCCAAATTGCACCCTGAGCACCACAAGAACTGGTGCATGTCCAGCTCCAACATCTCCACATCCCATACTTTAATTTTTGGCTGCCATCAATTGAATGGGTCCATTTTATCCAGCAATTACCATGAACCAAACAGGTCATGCTCCTTTGTGCCTGGTTGTGAAGGTGCAATCCCTGATGCAGATCACTAACGGCAAGATTTTGGCAGCTGTACTCATACCACAAAACAATTCCATCTTCACAGCTGTCTACTGTGGAAGATGTGCTTGCTGTATCAAGCACAAGCTAGAGATTTTGGTCTTTTTTGATCACACCGTGTATGTGGTTCAGTTGCTTTCATTCCTTAATTGACCTGCTTACTCATCACTTACGTAAACAAATTGTTTTAGTCTGCTCCACGTCTTTTCTGTGTATCATTGTTTCTCTTGTGAATTATTGTGATATATTCAGGCAAAAATTTGAATGTCCAAATTACTGAATGATCAAACACAAGAAGTTTCAAAGGAAAAAATACAGTTTAAAGGCTTTGAAAAGGAAAGGTATTATTAAGGAAAAAAAAATATCCCCCTACTCTCCAATGTATTTTCTTTGTCCAGAAATTATTCTGAAAATATGAGGCTGTAGTATTTTTTGCAAGAACCTACTGCAGCACTTTTGGATTCTGACCATGTTGGATATATCACAAGAATAGTTTTCCTTTCTGATTATTCCTCTCTTCCTATTTCTTAAACATGGGGCAAAATTAAGAAAGAGAAAATAAACCATAGATGACTGATATTAGCCATGTACCTTAATACACTGTTGGAAGGTTTTCTGCAAATGGAAAAAATGAGAGATTGAACAGATGGAACTTCACTAAAAAAGATGAGAAGAACAGGAAAAATAAAATAAAATAAATCTTTTTGAAATTAAGAGTTTGAAATTGCTGTATTTTAGGTTTGATTTAAACCAATTCCTTGTTTACAGTTCATCCATCCTAAAAATGACATTGCATTTTGTCAGCTGAGAGTTTCTTCAAGCTTTCAAATCTCATTTTGAGTTCACAGTGATACAGCATTGCATTACTTCTGCTAATCAAATATGTCAATATACTTCAACATTTTTTAAAAGGAAACATATTATCCTGGTTGTCCCTAAGTGTGTTCATGCCTGAAAGCCTGTGTTTTAAAAGCTGATATTTAGGAGGCTTTCCATGATCCTCATCCTGTTGCTAGGACTCTGAGTAGTTCCCTGCATCCTCAGGGTGCCTGCAGAAGTCACTTAGGATAGCATGCCAAGACAGAAGGTCTCCTCAGTCCCTGGATTCTCCCTCAAAAGTCATAAAATGTGGCATTTTATACCCATTTTCCTTCTATTTCTCTCATTTCTTTGCATCATGTAGTGCCTAACCAAGACAGATACATTGCACATTACACGGTTTTCATTATTTGTTCCTCCCTGCCCCCCCCCCCCCCCCTTTCTTTCTTATTCTGAAGTGTAACCTCAGACAATATGAACTGTCTCATCAAGGATTTCTTAATATCGGCTTGACTGGGAAGGGACATTTTCTGTAAGATGAATTAGCACATTGAGATCAATGTTTTTGCGATAGTAATGCATTGCTGTGGCGAAGCTGCCACCAGCTGGAGCCACTTTTAACACTGGTGCTAAGAAATTTATAAAGGCAAGATTGACAGGAGCAATAGAAAAGGATAGGTGTGAAAGAAAATAAATAGGCAGAGTTAAAAAAAGGCACACTAATTAGCTAAGAAATGAAGTACCTTTACAACCACTTTTCACAGCCGCAGAGGAATAAGGGTTTGAATTTAGCAAAGAATAAATACATGCACAAAAAAAAAAGTCGGATCAGATAATTACCTAAGTAAATGTCATCAAGGCTCTACCGTATTTTGAAATATTTGAATTAAGTTAATACACACTTGCATGACATACCCCCTATTTGCCCATAAAACAGTGGCAGATAAGGGTTCAGGTTTGCAGGGAGTGCAGCGCTCTGTCATTTGCAGTCATCCTTTAAGCAGTGTGTGTGTTAGTAACTACTATAAATAGAAAATCATAACAGGTAGAACAAGTGCTTTGAATAGTAGCCATGCTATACTGCCTCAAAATATTATATACCTGACATCTCTGCCCTTTTGCTGAGAATCAAACATAACGCCTCCTGCAAACTTTATTTCAAAGACTTTGGGTAAGGGATAAGGAGTAGTCTTTACATACCACTCTTACGAACGTTTATTACAGAGCAAGGTGTGGGGAAAAAAAAACACAGCAAGAGTTACTCTTTTTTTTTCTTCCCCCAGACTAGAAATTATAATGTCTGTCATTTTTATTGTTAGCAATTATAAATTGGCCACCTACAAGCTGAACAGGATGCAGAACTGGTGGTTATGCTGTTTGCTTTCTGTTGAAAAATAGGCTTCTTGGAAGTGATCTTCCCTGTTATCCTAGAAAATAACCAGGTATTAATTAACCTAGGGAGGAACCAAGCTAACTCTGGTAAGCTTTTTGTCTCCTAGATGCCCTTCACTACACAACACTCAGCTAACTCTTTTATCACAACAGAGTAAGAACAGTTTTGTTGTTGTGTGTACATCCTATTGTTCCCTTTTCACTCATGATTAAATGACATGTTTTTCCTTTTGGCACGCATCTATGATTTTAAACCTAATCTTTTTAAATTACCAAGGCATTATGATAGCTTTAATTTTCAGGTCATATTTTAGTAATGGAGAGCAGACCCTTTTTGTTACAAGGAAGTAGATGAGAATAGTCTTCAAAATGCAAAACAGTATCCTGTGAAGCATATTCTGTAAATGTACTTAGAGATGGACAAGCTAAGGAAGGGGAAAAAATAGAATAAAAGATTTTTTTCTTCTACCACTTAAACATGATATAGAAAGAAGCACAATCAAAAAATGTAGCAACCTTACAACTGGGTGTGCGTGTGGCTTATTGAGGACTAGAAAGGTGCAGTAAGTTCCCAGGTACAACATCAGCAGTGGGACTCCTTTCAAAACAGTCATTTTAGCATGCTTGCCTCTCCAATTTACCACATCAGACCTCAGTATGTTTGCTTCAAGCAGGAGGCCTTGTTCCACATTCTAAACTGGTGTCACCATCAGTCAGTGCATGGAAATAGTAAATAATAACAAATTACCAGCCCTTCTTCCACTGCCATAGAGAAGGCTGATGTCTTTCTTACTGAAGAAGCAAATTTTTACTTCCAGGTGGTCAGGATTGAGTTTGCTGAGAAACAAGGTTTCTGCAGCAAAGGCTGAGAGTAGCTGTGGGAATATTTTTGGTTTTTTCTCTTGATAGAAGGAAGTTGTGCTTTTCCATATATCAGCGCGCTATTTTTTAAAATACATATACAAATATCTGAAACTTTGAGCAGGCCTTTCTTCAATGTCTTTTACTTACGCAAAAAAAGACAACAAAATTGGTGATCAAATGAGCCACTCACCTCACCAAGCAAAGCATTCTCAGATTTTACAGTTGACTCTTACCTCACAACTTAATGCAACTTCCTGGAGGTATTATGCTATTTCTGCTCTTCTGTCAAGTCTCATCCTGCCTAGCCAAGAGACAGTTCTTAACTCTTGTTTCTCTTTTAAGATATCAACTTCGGCTTCACAGAGATGAGCTGACTAAAGGTCTGCAAGAGGGTTGAAGTCCCTAACTACCATGGATTTCAACAGGAGTAAAAGATGCCATAGTGCAATTTCAAACCAAAACACACCCCACCCTCCAAGTACTCTCTGTGAACTCTTATACTAAAATCACTGTTGTGCCTTTGAGCTGTTGTGTGTATTTAGTATATTAGATCTGTCTGACAGAGTATTACACCTGCAATTTTACAGACATTCTGTAAGGGGTTAGAGTTAATTTTAAAAACTATTCCTTAACTAATTTTTCATGGGTTACTATCTTGACATTGGAGGCACTGAAGATAGTACTGTAACTTCTAGGTACAATGGTGATGGTTTAAGTGCGGAAACAGAGATGTAGACAACCATACATACAAGCAAGATAAACACATATATGAATAGTACTTAGAAGCAATATAGAACACATTTGGAGATTTTTTTTCACTCTCTTGCATTCAAATAGTCAGCCAGCAGTAGTTTTATGGAATTTCTACAAAGTGAAGATATCGTAACTTAATGATGTTAAATGACTCCTCCCAAGATATCGAACAAGTCTACACTTTCCTTACATTATCATACATTAGTAACAATCCTAAGTAATTTTAATGTATGAAAATTGAGTTCCTTGACTGGAACATCCATCTATTCAGCAAACAAGAGTAGCTGATAAATGCTTCATCATCACCAATATTCATGGAAAGGGTACTTTATTAAAAAAATAAGAAATGTGAAAAACATTAATGAGATGCTAGAGATGAAAATTGAACAGGCACTTTTGAATGTGTGTTTATAGAAGTGTAATCAACTTCATATCATTTCTTTAATAGAGAAAATTAAATGCACAAATTATGCTAATAGCATGGTATAGTTCAGAATTTAAACAGAGGAGTTGGAAATCGAAGTTACACTTCCTGCTGCAGCTGAATATGGGCTCTTCAGTCTGCACTGATTGAAAGTCTAAGCAAAAGAGTTGTTATACCTGAAAAGGCATATATTCATTACATAGGCTTCATTCTGTTAATGTATCTAAGTTAAAGCTGATGCTGGTAACTTAACATTATATATCTTTTACTTTAGCTTAAGTTTAGCATTCAGTTATCTAGGGAACATTAAAGAAGCCTGCCTTCTGAACCTGGATGAGATAAACTGAATTTCTTTGTACTTTGGGTTACACTAACTGAATTCCAGTGTGTTGTGTAGAAACACAGGCTCAGCAATACCATGTCCTGAGAGGACTATGTGCCTGGAAAAATGTCTGATAAACCTGATAATTGACCCAAAGTTATAGGAGGGTAAAGTATGAATCCATAATATTTGTTAGATCAAAAACCTAAGCTGATTTCAAAGAAAAACACCTTCTGTCTCTCTCTGATAGCAACTGCTGGCATGTTGAGGGTGGGTTTCTCCTCCGTGGAGGGGCTGGCATCCAAAACACTGATGGGAAGCTGGCAGAGTGCTAGAGGTGTGTTTTAGGAAGGTGAGATGAGTGTCCTTCTCCCTGAGAAGTGGAAAGGGAAAGGGAAGGGAAGTAGAGGAGCTCAACCACCAGCATTTGGGTAACCAGCACCGTGAGATGTTTAACCCTCTCTGAGAGCACATCATGAGGACCCTGCTCCAAATGGCTCTCTGGAGAGACCTAATTTCCTCTCTGGAGTATACAGAGAGCTTAAAAAAATCTTCAACCCATAAAAGCACATGGTGAGAATTCCCCTAAAAGTTCATGCCCTCATCATATCACTTCTGATGAAAGCTGTTCAATTAAACTTTGATCAGTAAACAATGCATATGCATTTGTGTACATATGTAGGTCTGCATCTTTGTCCTTCTGCAGATATACCTAAAAATTGGAATGATCATGTAAAGCAATTCTTACTTGCTAGAAAATGTGTAATAAAGTAATGGGAGACAGGTTTAAAAATTTACATGAATTCTGTGAATGCCATTAAAACAATTTAGTGAATATATTTAACATCTATAAACATACTTCTTGTTTTGACAGCGTGCATTTTATGGTAACTTCAAATACATTTTTAAATAACTTAAATACCTGAACTCATGAGCGTTTTCTTTCATTTCATGTTGGCTGAAGCAGCATCATGACCTAGTTGATACATTCTGCTATTAAATAAGAATTGGTGTTACTGTAATGTCATAGGGTGTGACAGTTCATGGGTTTGTATAATTAGACAACAGACTCCAGCCCACTCTCGTCCCAGGTGACCTGAGAGCACTAAAACTTAAACACTGTTGAAATACCAAAGTGAATGCCTGACATCAAAATACTGCTTCCATTATATTATTGCTACCTTAAAGGTACGGCAAATTACTTAAAACATAAGGTTAAAAAGACAACAAATGATTCAGCTTGGAAACTTTCTAGTGCAGCGTCTTCCTGAGAGCTAAACTATTTTAAATGCATTGTTTTGAAGGACACTGTTAAAATTCAATACAAGAGGAAAAATTAACAGGTAACTAAAAGTACCTCCTATGCTAAAAATTATAATAATTGCCAACAACTGGTAGAAGATAGATGGAAATGCAATAGTTTGATGTAGTTTACCATTGAGTAATTTGCAATCATATTTCTGTGCCTATATATTGTTTTCTGAAACAGAGTTTGAAGAATTACTACAGCTCTATACCTAGCAGAGAATGTAAGACAGGAAAAATCTTGTAACATCCTGAGCCATCAGATTATATTTTCATAGAGCTCTTTAAGGAAGACAGACTTTGCAAAGCAGTTGCTGATCGTTGAATTACCACATTCCCTTAAAACGAGAAGAACGGTTAGATGTTCTTCCTGGAAGCACAGATCTACCTAGAAATGGGTAATCATTAGTATAAATCTAGCATGTAACATTTGCGCTTGAAAAGTCAAATCAAATGAAAATACAATTAGCCATAGATTTCAACCAGTTAATTATTCATCCTGAGCAGCACATAAAAATTTAAAGCTCTGTAACGGGCAGGCTGTATTTATAAAACCTGTTCAAGATATTGTACTCTCAAGCTTAGCTGTAATTTTCACAATATGACTTGAAACTCTCTGCTTTAAATCTCATCTCTCTGTTACATACAGATTTTACCATTATCAAATTTGCCATTAACAAATTGCATAAAAAAATCCCAACAAACAACAAAACAGATAGCTGTAAAACTTAGTACTTTGGTTTCAATTTAAATAGCAATTAAACTTTGTAATTTTTAGACAATGGAATGTACAGTTAGTTTAATAGGGGAGGATTGTAATAAGTATTTATTTATGTTTTAGATTAATGCAAGTTACAGTATGAAATCACAGTATAATCCTGATGGACTTGACATGGAGAAGGCATAAAAATGGAAAATATTAAATAGCAGCATGGCAGCTATTACGATAAGGATAGTGTAAATCAATCAAAAATGAATATGGACATAAACATATGATTATAATATAATTAATTCATTTTTTAATATCCTTTTCAAAAGCATAATTCTTCCATTATTCTGTGTCATTTTATCTTTTTTTTTCCCCAGGAATTGCTTCAGATGCTTTCACAGCACTAGTGAAATATACCACATTTTCAGTAATAAAAGCTGGTTTACTTCCCATATTCATAGTATGAACACATTATTTTTAATCCTCTAATTTTATTTTACAACTATCAAAACAATTTTTAGCTCTGAATGATGGGTTCAGAAATTCTGCAACAATTTCAGCTATTCCAGAAATATACATTTGGTTACTGAAAGTGGCTTTTCATACAGAATAGTGCAACTGCCTCAAATAAGACTATAAATAATAAACAGAAAAACTGCATTTCTTTCATAGTGATGAATAATAACATTAATATTTAGATCATTATGATCTGGATGATGATTTGATTCTTCAGCCAAAATTAATTCAAAAGCAAAATTTTTACACAGTGTATTGAATTTTGGAATCACCTGTTACGTAGAACAATGATGCTGTTTAAAACCAGATTGTTTCATCATTATTCTATTTTTATTCCTTTAAGCAATGTCCTTGATTCAGGGATCTTCTGCTTATGACAAGGAACACCTGTAGACCCCTGGTAGGAAAAAAGGAAATGAAATCCCAAGCAAAATATTTAAAGCAAATAAATTCTTCAGAGGCTTGCCCAAGATTCTCTGTTATCAGAAGAAAGATATCAGATACATGTAGGATTAAATGTGCGCTTATTCATGTTTCATCATTTCCTACCATGGTGTGAAACGCACTGTGCTTTAAATACAAATAAATCACTGACAGTTAATTAACAACAGTCCTATTAAAGAGGTGTCCTCAAAAGCAGGCAGATTCAAGAGATGACTGTCATGGAGGGATTTTTTTGTAGCGGGTTTCATAAATGGATAACATGAGAGGCAAGTAATAAAAGTAGCCTAAAATAAAATATCATTTTAAAAAACAGCGGGTTTTTTTCGTTGCTATCCAGAACCCATCTTTTCCAAATAGTTTCATGTATTCCATTCACATGGTTTGTTCAAAACCAGCCTTGTAATAATTAAGGGCATTCTGAAGTCAGTGGTAGTTGCGATAATTGCTCAGAACAGTAAAAAAAAATCAAAATGAAAAACCCAAGAGTCTTAATGTTGTTTGTGGGATTTCTTGTGACAGTCTGAAAGATGAATCACTAGTACTACAGGCACAGCTACTGGCTATCTGTGATTGACAAAGCTGGTATAATTGTATGACTTTCTCGTATAATGGTTTAAACAAAAGTAAATAGGTTTTTTTAAAAAAAAAAACCAAACCAAAACCAAAACCACACAGCAAAATGACGGGAAAGCTTAGCTGTGTTCTGTGCCCATTGATGAAAGCACTGTTCTCTGATCCATGCTGCTATTGTTGGTTTTAGTTTAGCTCCCTCTCAATCAATATCCAACGGGGCATGATTTAATAAGGTTTTATAATCTCCAAAAATGGGGGGAGGGCAGTTGTGGTATTGTCATTCATCAAAGGGGGCCTTTCAGGTTTCTTTGCTTTCACCTGCTGGGACCCATTTGGTCTCTTTCAAAGAGAATGCAATGACAAAATGAATGAGAAATGTTAGAATAAGAGTCCCCTATTCTACCCAATAGTATGATCAATAAGTACTTGTAATCCCTATTGTACTTCACAGAGGTAGTTGTAAGACAATTAAATCTTGCTTCTCTGGCACATGATTTTGGTAGTTAACCTGAAACAGCCAACAGTATTGTAGAGAATGAATGCATCTGAAGCAATCATGTAATGGGATACTGCTTAGCTAGAAAAGCGTGGTGGTTTGGCTTTTTTTGGTTTTGTTTTGGGTTTTTTTGGTAGCCTGGAACTACAGCATATGAGCTACAATTACAGAAAATTACTGGAAAAAAGAAGAAGAGATTTTAAGTTTAATTCTCAAAGGTGGGAAAGGTGTGAATAATCCATATATATGCTCTTTTAAATGCATAGTGTGTATCTTAAATGTACGACAAGAGAGTCTTACAGTTTCATCACAGTCTACATTCTAAATGGTGGCTTAATAAATAGCAAACATTTACATAGTTAACATCATCTTGATGTGACAACCAATTTAGCTTTAATTTCATTTGCATCAGCTAAATTCAATTCTAGCCTTTTTCCTCCTTACTGAATTGCCTGCACGTCAAAAGAGAGCTTGTACTCTTTTGAAGAGACATGCATTCATTCTGTACTCTGCATTATTTGTCCACCTTCTACTGCATGGATGTTATTCTCTGAAAAGCACTTATCTCCTGCATCATGTCAGTTTATGTATTTTTCTCTTAAAAATTGCATTTTTACTATTAGACTCGCTCTTGCATCATTTACATATTTCAGCAGAATTGTACACATTTTGTGCTATAATTAGGGTACTCTACAAAACAGAAATGGTCAAATAAAAATTGTTATGCCTAAGACAGCCCAGGCAGAGGGTAGCAGAGTCAGCAGATATACTTGCACCCCTACTTTTACCTATTATATATATAGATGAAGAGAAATAAATGTTGTTTGCCATTTATATTATGAAATATTGCTAATGTAATCAAGTATACTTTTATTGTTTTAAACAGCAATTGTACCAATAGTTGAGATTAAACTGCCAGTTTTCACTTTTTTACTGCAGATTTTAAAGAAGGATAAAAGATAAAACAGTGACATGTTTTTTCACTGTCTTGTTGGCAAATAGCTTCTTTCACTTTTTGATGTAAGAGTGTCTCTTAGGCAAATGGTCTATGACATAGCTACATGAGATGATACTTTGCATCGGATAAGGGACAGTGCTCTTTCAGAAGGCAATGCACTCTATCAAAATGATCAGATTTACAAATATGTTAAAAAATACCTTTCTACTAACTTCTATAAATTTATTTTTTTTTAGGAATTACTACCTGAAAGTACTTACAGAAATACAGTGAGACTCTTAAAGCCTCTTAACCACTGTCCATGAATGCCAGTGGAAAGAGTGAAAAAGTAGGAAGAGTCTAATCCTCGCCAGCTTTCCAGGTTCCACATGACTATTTTGCAATAAATCCCATGAACGTTGTTTTGTACTGTGAATCATAAATAGTTCCAATCTTGCCTTAAAACTAAAGCTCTGTTTTCAGTGGAAGGCAACATAATGCATTTTAAAAATGTCATATGAAGTAGCTGTTCTTTATAAATACTATCCTGCAAAGCAGAGCTGGGACAAGAGAGAAGAAAAATATATTCAGCTGTGCCTCATCTGAAAGGGGAGAGTCTAGTTTTGGGCAGAAAGCATCAAACTTTCTGATTGGTTTAGGCTAGATATTATGCTAAGATTATTCAGCATAGAGTAGGAAAAAGCGTTGCATGTGGGATACGGTGGGAAAGGGCACAGAAGAAGAGGGATGCTGTTTAGTAATGGTTTGGAGAAGAAGGCAGAGGTGGGGGTTCCCAGCTAGAAAGACCCTTGCCCATAAGCACACAACACTGCTTACTACATTTTCTGCATGTGGGTGTTATGAACCAAACCACCCAGCTGAAATGCAAGCATGTGTTTAAGCCAAGCTGTCTTCCCACACCGCACATTAATTTGGCACCTACGTGTTCCCTGATGGATTTGTCAATATCTTCCCCTCTCTCCTTTTCATAAGTGTCCTGAGTGAAATGCTGTCCTTTTGCACTGAAAGTCCAATTTGCCATCAGTGCTAGCAGAAGCGTGATTTGTTCTCCTGAATCAACCAACCACTCCCTGGCTCAACCTGCCAGTAGACAACCAGCGTTAACAGCACCAGTAACTGAGGTTTAACACAAAAACAGTGTCTCTTGTTGGCAGTCATGGTTTTCTGCATGGGAGAAGCTCCTTCTACTTTTTTTATACAATAAGGATCACTATAGTGTTAACATTTTATGCCCATGGTTGCTACATTTATTACTGCACTTGTGTGTTTCCCATTCTAATATAAGGAGTATGAGATACTATGAAGAAGTCAGATGTCATTGCCTGGCATCATAGCTGGTGTCAAACCCCCGGGCTCCAATTTTTAAGTCTCCTCCCTATGAAGAAGACTCTCTGATGATCCTTCTAAGAACAACTGGCCCTACATGGCCGCAGTGCTGAGCCAAACTCACAAAACCCTTGCTTTCCTCGCTCAACACTGGCCATGGTGGCAGCTGGTGTTGCAGGAGTACACTGGACGGGGGAGAGCAGCCAGCCCCACTCTCCGTGGCTTTTTCCAGCAGCAGCAGGAGAAATGATTCCTCTAGTCTGTTCCTCTCTGCCCCATTTTTGTGTCTGCTGGGTGTTTGCCTTGTGAAGAGGTGATGCTTTCCTTCTCAAGTTCCTCAGCCCTGGAGTGAGGGGTCTGCCTCTCCAGCTCCGCTCGGACCCGCTTTGTAAATAAAGGCTACTCCAGAAAAGATGGGATATTTGTAGCTTTATGATGCTGCTGACCTCAGCTGGCTAACCAACGGTGACAACATTGCTGAAGGCATCTCCTTCACGCTGATTGCCTGGCATAAGAAATCCATCACAGGAAAAGCAACAAGAGCTGCCCCGCTCTTGTTTCTTTCAAAAAACAAAAGTTTTGGAAAGTCACTTAGTGGCAGCTAGCTGTACTAAGTTATTTTTTTGCCTGATGGCCAGGCTGAGCGTTGCTGGAGACCAATAGCCTTAGGCAGCTTGCAAGGTGGATGGAACTTCATAAAAAAACATGTGGAAAGCCGCTAGGAGAAGACTCTTCAGGTAGCTGCGTGTTGTTTGTGAGGGCAGCATTAGTGTGTCTGTTGAGTTCAGTTGCTGGGATGGCATGAGATGAAGGAAGCACAAGTGTCCCTGTGCACAAGAAAAAAGTTCAAAAGCATTAATTGTGTCCCTTAATTTTCTTTTCTTCTTTATTTTGTGTGTTAAGAATATGAGATACTGTATTTAAAAGAGCTGCAATGCTACCGTGAAATTAGTTTTTTCTTTAGCAGGACACATTCATCTCTGTTTTAATACCTGGGTTTCAACAGAGCTGCCTTTGGTTGTATTTGACCCATGGTGGCTGGCTGGTAGCTGGCTGAATACTCTTTGTTTACTGGAGTTTTATGTTATTTTGCTTTTAGTAGATTTTGAGGTGTTTAAAAGAAATTGAAACAGTCTGTAACACTGTTCCTATATTTTAAAATCATAAAAAATGTAGAAGATTTTTCTTTCCTAATAAAAAAGCAGCATTTTTCTGCATTTTTTTTTCTTGGCGTGGGGCAGAGGGAGGTACTTATTTTTCTGTGGAGCTACATCCTCAAGAAGAGAAGTTCAGGGATTAATACAACTGTATGCATTGATACACAGTGCAGCAGCATTTGATATATGCGCTTGGTAGTTACAGGGTTAATTTTCAGCAGTAATTCAGCAAGATAAGCTAACCAAGATCAAATCACAAGGCCACACAAAAACCTAAAGAAAAAGAAAAATACCAGTCCTTATTTATGTCAGTGTGTCTGTTGTGCAAATGGGGATGGAAAATTCATAGCCAGAAGAGAGATATTTCAAATAAATGAGTCTATTTCCTGTAAAAAGTTTAATACAAAGCAAAACATCAGCTAATGCAGTCAAAAGCCCTTGCAGATGTCATGCTATTTGTGCACAGGTGCAACAGAAGGATTGCTTTATTTCCTTTTCATAGCCCTACCTTTAATCATCAGCTTAACTAGAGCCTCTGTGCTTTGTACTTTTCCCTGTCTATTCCCAGAGCAGTGGGGTTAAATGAGAGGGACAGATACGATTGCTCTGTAGCCCTACGAGGGAGCACTAAAGTCTGTCAAAATCATAACATCAAAGTTATTAGGAACCACGCCAATTGTGGCTTTTAAGATGGTTTTAAAATTATTTCAATTCAAAAATTTAAGGAAAAGTTTGCCATTTTTAAATTGCATTTTTGGGGGGCTTGGTTTTATGCATGCACACGGACCTGAAATGGCTGCTGGCTTTGCTAGAAATGCTTGCAGAGCCCACTTGGCTGAAGAGAGGACTTCTGAGCACCAGTGAATGGTACTGGTGGGACTGAAAAGCTATAGATGATACTAGTACCTGTGGAAAAGACTTAGGTAATTCAAGAGCACCTGATGACTTGTCATCACATGTGGGTTTTTTTTAAGACTTATTTTGGTTCAGTCTGTTTTGAGAGAAGATGCATCATCTGACAAAATTTAACCTCAAATTCTTTCCCAAACAAAATTCTATGCAAGGATTCACATGTGCAATACCATTTTCTATACTGGGGCCAGATTCCTAATACACTTCAAAGGAACTGTGCTCACTCACACTTATTGTGCCTCAGAGCTTTCCACCATAGTTCACACATTTGTGATACAAAGCAGGTCACCTTCTATTTTATATACCTTCAATTCTATTCTATTCTAGACCATCTATTCTATTCTGTTCTGTTCTGTAACAGTAAGACCTCCTGGCCCTTCAGAGAACCCAGCTGGGCTTAACCCGAGTCAGATCTGCAAGACTTTTTGATAAGATTCATCCCATTACCTGTAGTAATAGGGAATTCTAAATTGTAAGATACAAAAATTTAAAAAAATTATGACCAAAGAAGATCATTAGTTCAATAAAAAGCATAAACACAGAGTGATTTACACTGCAAAAAAAGGTGGTGGGGGGGGTTAGAATGCACTTTCAGGGTCTAGTTGCACAGTAGCAAGACTCACCTCAATGTTTCTGGGGCTGTGTTGTTTTGCCTATGACTTAGACATAAATTCCGAATTCTGGCTCTGTTACAAGATGCAGTAACTTTATTTGAAACATGTTTAGAAGGAAAGATCCTCCCCTAAAACCCCAAGCGGTATATTGAGCATCCAGGTTATAATCCAAATCATGCAAAAAATTGTCCAGTTTCAGAATTTGCTGTGCCAGGCAGAACATAAGTTTCACATAGGCCACAAAAATCTCAGCTTTGTCTCTAGCCAGATTAGAGGTGTCTGGGTTTTGAATCCTTCTTTTTGTGTGAACCATGTGAAATTAATGATTTAGAAATTTCAAACATTTCAACTTGGATTGAGAAAGAAAATAAAATCTTACCTTGAGGCCAAGGCAAAAAAAAAAAATGCTGTGTTTCACAGAGCTTTAGAAAATAGAAGTACGTTTAAAAACTTTTTGGGTGATATGGACTTGTATAATAGCAAATCAGAAGCTAGGAAATCTACTATATCTGTATAAACTTAACTATATCAATAGCATATGAAATAAATCACTCTACTCAGTTTCCTGGTATCTAATAACTTTTCTGAGAAAAAGTAATTTTTTCTACAAAAGGTTTAAAAGAGTTTCTTAAAATATAGTCTGAACTACAACAGATTTGTCATTCATGTGCTGCTGATCACAGAGGCTTAATTTTACTTTTTTTTGCTGTTATTTTAAATCAAGGCAGTTCTCCAAAAGATTAAAAGAGCTTTTAAATGGGCATTTTGTGATGGAGGAAATGATGGTGCATTTTTTGTACGGTAAATGTGCAGACAGTGCTAAAAAGCTTCATAGGTGTGTTGCAAAAGTATAGAGTTGGCAGGCCACACTTATCCCTAATGCTGAAATCAAGGAATCTCCACCAGGAAAAAAAATGGGATGGTTGTAAATTCTCCCACAAAAAAAAAAAAGCTGGTGGGGTTTTTGTTTGTTTGTTTGTGGTTTGGTTTGGGGTTTTTTTTTGGGGGGGGGTGGTTTGGGGTTTTTTTGTTGTTGTTTAGTTTGCAGGGGTTTTGTGGTTTTTTTTTTCTGTTGGGTTGGTTTGGGGGTTTTGTGGGTTTTGTTGTTTAGTTTGGGGGTTTTGTGGTTTTGTTTTGGTTTTTTTTGTTTAGTTTCATTTTTCTGGATTTTTTTTTGTTTAGTTTCGTTTTTCTGTGGGTTTTTTTTTGTTTGGTTGGTATGGGGTTTTTGTGGGCGTGGGTTTTTTTGTTTTGTGAGGGTTTTAGGGGATTTTTTTCCTTTTTTTTTGTTGGGGGGGTTGTTTGGTTGGTTTGCTTGGCTCTTTTTGTTTGTTTGTGGCTTGGGGGGTCTTGTTTTTTTGTTTGCTTGTTTTGTTTGGGTTTGGGGCTTTTGTTTGTTCGGGGTTTGGGTGTTTTGTTTGTTTGTTTTGTTTGGGTTTTGGGGGTTTGTTTGTGTGTTTGGGGTTTTGGGGTTTTGTTTTGTTTTTGTTTTTATTTGTTTTGTTTTGTTTTGGTTGGTTTGCCGGGCAGGCGGGTCGGGTCCCCGCGGCCCTGCGCGGTGCTCTCCTGCCATCTAGCGGTTCCCGCCAAACATCCCGGCGGCCGCCCCGCCCCGACCCCGCCCCGGCACCGCCCCGGCACCGCCCCGCCCCGCCCCACGGAGCTCCCGCCCCTCGCGCGCGGCGGCCGGGTCTGAATGGGATGGGCCTGTGTGTGAGGCAATTCAAACAAACAAACAAACAAAAAGACACACCCAACCAACAAACTAAAGAGAAATGCAAAAAAAACCCTTTAAATTTCTCCCAGAGCGTAGGTAGCTCTGCGGGAATCTCTCACCGTTTCGTGGGACGACGCGCCAGAATTCCCAGGAGGAAGGGGGGAACGCGCGCCCCGTGGCATGCCTCACCTTCGTGGGTAATC
The DNA here is from genome assembly GCF_947461875.1 of Haliaeetus albicilla. Taxonomy (NCBI): domain Eukaryota; kingdom Metazoa; phylum Chordata; class Aves; order Accipitriformes; family Accipitridae; genus Haliaeetus; species Haliaeetus albicilla. Next base: position 67,277,801 of record NC_091516.1, on the reverse strand, counting down.
GTTACTGCTGATAGCCAATGCCCAGTTTCTGTATTTACCAATAACTGACAATTTCGGCGTAGTTTTACACCACGCCCACTTTTAACTACACACTCTGTACTCAATTCTGGAATAGATAGATAATGCTGCATATCCCAAGTATTTTTTCACGAACCAGAACAATTATGAGTCGGATACGTGCTCCTCCTGAAATCAGAAGACCCAGAGCCAGCTGGCACCAATGCTTTTCTGGCACGTTGCTGTTTTGTGGTTTTTTCCCTCCCTGTGCTGGCACACGAACTCAAGGGCTGGACCAAATTGCAAATCTCCGTGTCAGCTGTGTGTTTCAGCCTTTAATCAGTTACAAAGAAACATCCTCCCTCTGTATGTAAAGCAGAGGAGATGGTTGGTTTCACAGAATAATGTGGAATAATTAACTTTACAGCCTATTTGTGGATCTAAGGTATTGTTTCCGAATGCCTAGAGGTTATTTATTTTTTCCCTTCTTGTAGCTCCACCACTTTCCCCTTTAGTCTCATCCTGATGGGAGCTCCCACTCTGACCCAGCCTGGGACCTTTGTATTTTGCCATAGGTCTCCAAGCTAGTTAACGACCTTTCCCTTCCCTTTGCCACATACCTGCACCATATCCAGATCTTCTTATTTAGCCTTTATTGTCTAATATTTGCAAATTGTTCTGTCTTACACCATTTTGAAAGGCTGTTGCAGGTGGTAATGAGGACTTCACACGCACAAATTATTATTATTATCAAGCAAGTGTACGGATCAACATTCACATTCCTCAAACACCATAATGAGGAAATCCAGATAGTACTAATTGTCTTTTAAATAAGCAACATAATAAAGGCCGTATATGAGTCCTGAGGTAAAACAACAAAATCAGCTCAAACCTCCATCTTCAAGAATCTCAAGCAGTATCTCAGTCTGAATACCAAGGGAGGCAAATAATGTAGACTTTTTTCCTACCAGGCACATTCAAAACAACAACAAGGAGATGGCAGAGCATTGCAGGAACAAGTCGAAGAACAGCAGGAAGTGTTTTATTGCACCGTCTGCATTGGAATAATTCCCGAACAAATAACTGACTAAAATATCCCTGGATTAATTCTTTAGCCTGGAAACCTCTGCACTACCTTCCTTCATAACTAATGTCCATTTTTTTTTGCAAATTTGCTTCATGTGGCACTTTTTTTTTCTCCCTTTTGGATTTCTACAGAGTCACAGGACAATCTGGATGCACCGTCTGGAGCACAAGTGTAAAATCTAGATATGTTGAATAAGATTTTTTTGCATTAAGTCAGAAAGGACACAGACACTGGTACTTTTGTATCAAAATTATGTGCTGTGTTTTGAATATCATTCCAGACAGAACAGAATCCTACCATTGTACTGCACATTTCTTCGCATGAAACAGAGAAAAACTCATAATTGTTCCATATAATCCAGATATCTACATAATTCCTTATCTAAAACTAGAAAACCATGTCTGATATAATTATGCTCTTCTTCTACTATTGATTTGAGTAGACTTGGTTCCTCAATGAAATGGAAAAAATTATTTGTTAAAGGTCTGTGCTGCTCTCCTTAAATAAAAAACCTGTTCTGAAGCTTGGTTTTCTACATCTTAGGTGCTTGGCCTTCAGTATTTTTCTTAAGACTGTTGCTACTCCAAGATTTTTTTTTTTTTTTTTAAGATTAGGCAACTAAAGGGTTGCTTCTATTAACGTTGTCATCTTATGTTCATACACTAAGGTCCCCGTTGTGCAGCTTAGTGTCTTCTGCCATTCCTAACACCTTGTCTAATTTTCACATACACTCTCTGCATCTCCTGGTGCTCCAGAGCACTTTTCATTTCACTCCCTGCTTCTCCTTTCTCGTGTTCTTGTTAAAAGAAACAGAAAACCCTTTTCATCCCCATTTGAGTGGGCTTTCCCATGGCGGTTCCCTCACTTTGCATCTGGGCTGCCTTCCACGCCGCAGCACACAATGCCAGACAAGCTCTTCATTCACTTAGTGGTTCAGAGCAGCATTGTGCAAATCAAAACAAGTTAAATGACAGATGGCTTGTGGCAATTTAATGAAATGTCTAGTCACTGAGCAGCCTCGCTCTTGTAAACTACAGTAATGAACTAGCTGTTGTGCTGGCTATGACAATGAAGTGGGCGCAGGCGGAGCTGCTGAACCCGTGTTTTGCAGGCTCTGCACCAAGGAGACCTAAAGCAGAGAGAGGTACCTCCTTCAGCTCCTGCACCACGGGCTCGAGCTCCCGAGCTGGCACCCACCCCGCGCAATCCAGTCGCACACAGTAGTTGCTGGTTTTCACCGTTGTCATTGCTATAAATGTAAATTGTCATCGCCTTCTTTGTTGCTTCACGTCATACATATTTTCCCTGGTGTTTATGGCATGTCCCTACACCCTTCATGGTTCAGAGTGAAGACGAACACTGATAAGCAACCTGAGCAGTACATGGGCTACACAAGAACTCTAGAAACGGGTGTCATCGCTGCCATCATAGCAAAATGGGGGTGGCATTCTTACTTCCCTGTAATATTCTGCAGGCAAAAAAGTTCTGACAAGGTTCCGTTGCTCATTTCCATCTGTGCTGTGTAGAGTATCTGCACACATCTCTGCATTTTCTGTACTAGTTACAGATTCAAATACTGCTGATGTAAGCTTACTAAATTTATATGACCGTGAGTCAATCCACAGATACCACAGTGATAACCAATTACAGCCATCAATCAAACTCCCACTACAGATGATAGAAGTGGCCCCAGTGACTTCAGCAGGGGAAAGACCCATGCTGTTACATCTGCAGAGGAGCTCAGAGATACAGTTCAGTGCCACAGTTTCAAAAAAAAAAAAAAAAAAAAAAAAGCAAGCTGAATCCTTTCTGAAGCATCTTTGAAACTGGGGCCCTAAGCGACACAAGGAACACTGCCTTTTAAAATAGGGATTTTTTTTTTTTTTTTTTTTTTTTTTTCCCCTGAGTTGAAACAATGCTGGCCCTGGTCTGTCCCCAGTACTGAGCAGTAGAAACAGTTATAGCAATTGTATGTGAGTGTGGTTTTGTGTGCACACTTTCGTATGAATATGCTAATCGTATTTGATGTCTCATGGGAATCAGTGTCATTTTCTTCATTCCAACCAACTGGTGTTACACTAAAAGCCCAGTTCTTAGTTCATTAATACTAGTAGGAATTTTGGCATTGGCTTCAATGGGAGCAGAAAATGCTACATTTTCAGTATTACAACCTATTACTCCAAAAAGCCTTCTTTCACATCCACATTGACTCTTTAGGATGAAAAAGGTGCAATGAAAAAATAAAAGGAAATGCAATTTTATTGGCAAAATGGCAAAATTAATTATTTACCTAACTTAAACTGAACCTAAAGAAAGTGAACTAACACCAAAACAGGCTTTGAAAACATAGAAAGAGGATGGAAATCAGATAAATTCAGGGATATCTTTCTAACGTTACTCAGATCACACATTATTTTAGGATTATACTTTTCAAATTAACATGCTGCTTGCACAAATTAGTCTGTGCCTGTCACATGGCTAGTGCCTTCCAGCTCACCAGGAGAATGTGCAGTGGGAGGAGTGCATGGTGGTATTGGTCAAGTCAGCTTGGTAATTACTGATTTTTAATTTTTCTTCATCTCTTTTCTAACTGCAGCATATCTTTGAAGTAGCTCAGTAAGGGAACAAATCCCGACAGCCCTAATCCCCTATGCTTCCTTCTGACTAGAGGCTGTGCATCACAGAAACCATGCAACGCACCCCCAGGCACAAGGCATTGCACTTCTGCAGTGAAGGCTTGTCCTGAGCGTGGGTCGACCTGCGGGTCCTCTCTTGGGGCAAGGACTGGAGATAGGCGAGTTGGAGAAGAAGGAGATGAAGCGTTTCAGAGGACTGTTACTGTCGTCACTGGAGTGTCTGCTGCTGTGCCCAAAGCATTTAGCCCACCAGCATTGATGCCTACCTTGCTCTCATTATCACCAGCAAAACTGGCTTCCCAGGTGCAGGCAAACCAGTACACCCACAGTTATTTTTCCTTCTCTAGTGGTCTGCTGTGCCTACTCTGCCAGTGCATGGATCCCCCTCCAATACATTACATACAGTGCACCACAAAACTTATCCAAAAACTTCCAAAAGTGATGGAAAAACCTCCCATTTGTCAGCAGGATAAAACAAGAAAATGAGCAAAACAGTACACGCCCATTAAATAATAACCACCTTTTTAGATACTTGCCTTTTCATACCTTTGTATTTAGCTCCTGGGTGCAGTGATCAACAGGCAACATCATTATTTTTCAACCCTTTGCACATTGGGGTACTTCAGTACTTCCCTTCACCAGAAAACAATCTCTCTGGTATCATGACATACTGGATGTTCATAAATGATGACTTTTTAATGATTCTTACTTCACTGTGTGGAGGGATGCTTTATAAAAGTCAGAGACTGACAGACACGACTATTGGTGTATTCATGGAATTATTGCAAGACACCTGGGGAAACGAGCCCTAAAAGAAAGGTCCAGACGAGTTATTTTAGCTTGAGGTTTCCCCTTTTTTTCAAAGAAACACTGTTTCAGCCATAGTGTTGTGTAGTGATTAATTACACCACCCACTCACCGGCTATATTAATCATAGGTGAGCTCCTTATGGATATTCCAAAAGATTTATTCTCTGTGCTGTTCTATTTCAAAATGCCAGCAGAAATTCAGATAGGGTGAACAAAGCTGTGTCCTTGAATATGTTACAGGCCCTAGTGCTTCCTTACAATTGATAGTCTTATTTCTGAAAGTATAGTGGTTAATTTGCTTCACCACTACTGAGAGCACAGAGAGAGACTGAGCAGCTAAGGAGATATATGAGCAAAGAAAGTAAAAAAATGTTAGTTCCCTTGTCATGGGTTTGGCAGAAGGTGAGGACACCAAACCACAGCCTGTTGTTCTATCAGGCCACTCAACCCAGTGATGGCAGCACCTTCCACAACAGAAGACCCTTCCCAGAAGAAGACACCTGTGGGACACAACATTTTCTGGCAGTTCAGCCCAGATTGCTGCCAATTGAGAAATCTTATTAGCATTCAAATAAATCCCTAAAAGAAATGCCAAAAGTCCAAGTTTTAGGAAAGTCAAACAAAAGTAATTAAGCCAGTGGCAGAACACCTCCATTTACGGTACCAGTAAACTTCCTAGAGCTGAGAAGAAAAACAGATTGTTGAACAACTCTAGAAATGGAAGAATCAAAGGCAGTTAAAAGGAAGAGCTTGTTGACATGGAGAATACAATAAATATTGACTAGAAATTATTTTCCACTGGTCCCCAAATTAAAGAAAAAAAAAAATAGGGAAGAGAGGTTACTGAACTGGGTAATTGCAAAAAAGGAACAGAGAAAGCTTTTTTATGTTGCATGCACTAAACTGCCCACTGCAAGTCAGTGTCACTGATGCAGGTTTTAAGAAAAGTGGGGTCATGTTAGCTTCTGCTAACATTTCTGTTGAGAAAGGCCTGGTGTACACAATGCTTTTTGATAAGTCTGTATATTTAAGGTAAATTTAAAATTTTTTTCTGTACTCTAGAAACATGCCTGTAAACCATCTCCTCCTGAAGACTTCCCCAGAGCACTGCTTTTCCAGTTGAGAGGAAGAAGGGAGCTCACCCATAGGGACTCAAGATGTGTCACACATATGACCTCTGACGCGTGCTGGCCCTTGATTTTTCATACGTCTCATATACCTGCAGCAACCCTCCTGAAGCAAACGGCAGAGCAGCAGTGGATAAATAACAAGATCCAACCATACAGCTGTGCAGCTGCTACTGCAAGGTAGTCTGACAGCCACCCTCCACTTGCCTGATCAAAACCAGACCATGTCTTCTCCCTGTGTCAGTCACCCGAGTCCTGTCACCTTTCCACCAATGGCCATTATGAACTTCCACTTCGGTGCAGCAATAGAAGTGTCCTTGGCATTTCCTGACTTACACGACGAGCAGCGCTATCTTTAGAAACCAGGTGCCACTCTAAAATCGAAATAATACTTACTTCTGCATTCCAGAAAAGTAATCAGAGGGTCAGCGTACTATCACATTGCTAATGTGACAGTTACTACTATTATTGCAAACTGGGCTTGTCCCTTAAAGCTCGAAACGCAGGGTGTCTGATTAGAAAATGATAACAACAACAAAAAAAGCGAGCAAGTGACATTGCTTTAGTATCATCACCCCAGAAAAGAGAGAGACATGATTCACACTGATCATCATTTAAAATGAGGTAACAGAGAAATCTCACTCACTGCTAATTCAGACTTTCCAGTAGGGCTCAGCTTGTCACAGTGTGTAGCTTTCTTCCCTTTGATAAGGTCAGTTTGCCAAAAAGAACAAACTGCACATGAGTAATACATTAGTCAACCACTTGTATACATACATGTATTTTTCTTACCAGGTCTCACTATTCAGAAAGGTACAGACATTGCACCAAGATAAAAAGGGTCATTTAAAAGACTTTGCAGAGGCTCTGTACTGTGAAGGATTGGATTTTCAGTTGAATGCCTACATTTTCACATCTTTTTCTTTACAGAAATATTCTTTTTGAATGGCAGGCTGCAATTGCGTGTTTTCTTATGTCACTGACCAAGAATATATAGAATATTAGAGTACATTTGTCCCAGGGGAGGACCACAGCTAACTCAGATGTGCATCATTGTGGTGATGGAGGCTATACATCCAGCCCTGGCCAGCAGCCTCCTCCAGCTCTGCTCAGACGGTGCCACTACAGAATGGCCAAATTAAGACAATTTCTGAAATCATTAGTTCTTAGACATATTCGCAGGACTGACTCTCATAATCATCATGCCTTCCACATGCTGGCAGAATGCTGAGTCTGATCTGTTTTTTTCCCTCTTCTCAGCAAATTTAAGTGTTAAAGGGCAACATTTAAAAGATATCTGCATGCAGATTGCAGGAATAATTGTGGGCTTGCATTTGTGCACACTTAGCAACGTGGTAAGGTGAAGTAGCTCCTTGGTCATCTTGGAATATCTACTTGATATCTGAAAGTACAGGATGCTGCACAGACACAAAGGCCATGTAAAAAACAGCATATGGAAAAATTTAGGAAAACTTGTTTTTTTTCAGGTTTTGTAACTCCTTCAAAACACACTAAATTTTGGTGACTTTTACAAAGGTTAGTTTCACCCCTGTGCTGAGCACTGTGCAGATGCACAGGAAAGAAAAACCTCAGCATTTCATTCACAGAAAACTTGCATGCCAGTTGAAAAGCTGGGCTGATCTTCACCATTATGAATCTCCACAACCTGATGGAAAGGCTGTTTAAAGGAATGAACCTTTTTCTATTCATTCCGCAGTAGCTTTTGAATGATGTTCAGTGTTAGCTTGAACTAATGTTGCACCACAATATTTACTTTTACCATGGTATTCTCGATACTTTCACTGGGCAATTCTGCAACAAATTTAATATTGTGGTAGTGAAAGCCCAGATTGTCATAGAGTTCATTTTACTTGTAAAATTCTTCTTTCAGATCCATGCCTGCTTAGTTCCCAGTAAAAGAAATTTCTTCCGCTAATCTCTTAGCCTCATTTTTCTCATACTCTATTTTAAAACACAGGAGTAAAAAGAAGGTGACAAGCAGGGTCAAGAAGAGAAGCAGATCCTAAAGACAACAAAATACAAGCACAGTAGTTCTGGTAAAAAGGGAAATTAACATGCCATTGCTTTTCTGAAATGTGAATAGATGTATGACTTATTACTTCTTTTATTTATTCTTGCATTCTTACACTTTTTTCTTCTAACAACCTTTCTCTTCATGAAATTCTTTCTAAGGTGCTTCTGTTTGCTATATGGTAAGGTTTAGAATAACTGCAAAAGGATGTCATAAATGGAAAATAACTTGAACGTATCTTCCACTCTAATATATGCCTTTCCTCCCTCCAAGGAAGAGGTCACCTTTAAATAAAATTACATAAATGTAATAATCCCTTACAAATGTCTCATACAGAGGAGGCTGTACAGCTAAGCAGCAAAATATCTGATGTTATGAGCTTAAATACGCACTGTTGATTCATCACATGTTAAAAAAGAGGCTTCCCTGGATCCTTTTATCTCAGTCTCATTCTCTGAGGCTTGACAAAATTCAGGAGTGTTCCTGGTCAGCATGTTTTCTAATGTATTACTCTTCTTTGTGCGTGTTGTAGCATATTTGTTGCAGTACAGTAACTTTGTGCAATCACAGCCTGTTCCCGGACAGCTGGGAGGTAGAGTCAGAGTGAATGCAAATGGGATGAAGAGCACAGGACCAGGCGTGTTGTGTCAGACTGAAGTTCATCTGAACGGTAGAGCATGGCTGGCAGCAGACTCTTGAGGGACAAGACCATCAGTAGTGTGACCCTTTCCTCCTCACGGCCAACCCATCCCTTGTCACCTCCTGGTATCTGGCAGCCACTGGCTCCAATCTTCTTTTACAAGTATTGTCTTCTTGTTTTCATACCCTTTCTAGAACAGAGTGCTCAGAATTGCATTAGATGCTTAGGATCAGGGAGTACCTGTGAATTTACACAGTGACATTAGAAAGCTTTTTTGTGTTTTTTTACTCATGTCCTAATAATTACTAGCATCCTAGCACTGAACACCAATATCAGTGATAATGTAAATCAAAATGAGCACCCGACCTGGGATGTAACACAGACTCGTTCATGTGCACTTCCTTCCTTCCTTTTTAACAACCTGCTCTGCTCATGTATGTGTAAGATAGTACAAGTGGTTGAAACCATAGAAAGGGGAAGTTATGCTATGGTGAACACTGATTTTTCTACACATTTCACACAATCATCTTTTGAGGAACATTAAATTATTCTGTTACTATATTTACTTTGCGTGGTTTTCTACAGTTTCAATTTTCTTTTAACATGATGTTATACTGTACTTATTTGTGAATTACTCTTGTATTAATTATTGTTCCTTTATAATTCTGTCATTATTTGGACTTTCTTTTCCTTCACAAGAACTAGTACTTTAAAAAATTTCTTTATAGACTCACGCAAACTGTCCGTTTATCCCCCATCTCCCTTATTTATCCTTTGCTCCTTGCATCCCCATTTTGCAGCCAGGTCTGCACTTGGTACCTGCTACTTTTGAGCTGGCTTTCAAGCCATAGCTCATTTCAATTCTTGCTTCTATATACTGTATTTCCCCAATACATTCTTGTCCTTGACATAATTAAACTGGCTATCCCTCCATTTTCACGATTTTGTCATTTTCTTACCTGTGCAGTTGTCGTCCTGCAGGGTTGTTACCAAGAAGGTCCTACCAAGGTAAGTGGTGAATTTTATGCTATTTAACATCTTCATAAATGGTCTGGAAAAACTGGGTGAATGGTGACATGACAAAGTTTTTCGATGCTAAAAAACCTTTTCAGGATATTTAGATCTAAAGCTGATTGTAAAAACTTCTGGTAGAAAGGTACATGCAAATGATTGCAAAGTAATGCAAATGGGGCAAAAAAAAATTGCAATTGCTTGTGTACAGTGATGAGCTGTGTGTTAAACATTAAGACACAGGAAAGACACTTTGGAGTCAGTGCAGAGCCAAAAGCATAAAAAATATATATCGAGGTACTAGAAAATAATAACTGAAGAAACCAGAAAATATCATCATGCCATGGCTTAAATTTCTGATGTTCCTATGTCTTGAATGTTGCATGAATTTCTGATTCTTCCATCTCAAAAAAGGTGTAATAGAACTAGCAAAGATATAGAGAAAGGGCAAAAAGTATGATCAGGTATGAAACAATCTATATGAAAACAAATTAAATAGGCTAGGCTTCTTGGCTTGGGAAAGACGCCTATAAAAGTGTGAAAGGTGCAGAGAAAACAAACATGGGGCTGCAAACTGATTACTCACAACTTAAAAAATAAATCTAGATAACTTAACTGTGAGATTCACTTCCATGGGGGCAAAGTGAAGCCAATGTTCTGGGGACTAATTGTTAAAAAAGGATTAAAAAGGAAAAAGAAAGGATTGAACAAATTCATGGAGGGCAAGTTCACTGATGGCTATGAAATGTAACAGCCTAGATGCAACCTCGAAATCAGAATATTCCTAAATCACTGTTTGTGGAGACAGTATAGCAGAAAAAAGTTTGTGTACACATACACGACCCTATCTCTTTTGCTCTTAATAGTAACTTTAAGCATTGCTGATAGTATGTGCCATCTTCTGTGCTGATTAATCTTTCCTATGAGTTTGATACACTCCAGCTAGTGCTTTCTCCATGCAACCACAATATAAATATGCAGTATTCTCTATGATGCCATTCTGTCTCGTATTTTATATGTTTAAGGGTTTTTTCAGGTGAGAAGATGCTGCTACTGCCATTCTCTTCTTTCCTCGCTCTTTGTACATGTTCCACATCTGCTTCCTTGCAGCAGTGCCAGGCTGATGCAGAGACAAGTTAATTAGCCCAACATGTTTACTAGCTTGAGCTCTGTGCTGTGTCTCACATTTAAGGTAACTTTGGGGGGGGTAAAGAATCAGTTGTAGAAAAGTCTGTCTCTGTACAGTTTGTGAATTCTGTTTGATTTGGGGGAAATCTCTCAGCATATGTATTTCAGACTGGAAAGACTACTTTGAAAGTGGTGCTTGCCTGCATTTTCCGTTATTATCATGACTTTTAACTTCCAGACTGATTTAGTAAGGGAATTTCAATAAAACCATACTGATGCACTGGTCCCAGTGAAGCTGGTTTTGGGATAGAGCTACCACGCAGTCCAGCAAGAATTACTTTCAAGACTGAATAGCAGAAGTAACAAAATGACTTATCTAGTGATGACAGGCTTAGTAATTCCTGTTGTTCATGTGTTTCCTAAAAAACCACCCACAACAATCTGGAAAAGGAGATGGTGACAAAAAGAAACCAGAGATAGCCCACGTGAAAGACAGCAGGGCTCCCTAGGTGATAGTGTTATCTATGCCAAAATTCAGTGTTTCAAAGGATGCTACCTGCAAGATAGACATACTTTGTTTTCACTACAGGTTTACATTTCTTGTGCTAACATAATTGTATTAAAAATCTCCTTAAAACAGAAGTGCCATGTACTTATTACTATGAATGTCAAAAGATAGACTAATAGAAAATCAAACTGATCACAAGTCAAACTGACCACTAGGAAGGGTGTATTAGTCTTAAAGTGGCAAGAATGTAAGGTCTTGCCATGTCTCTAAGAAGTTAAAAACACAATACCTATCCAAGAAATGCATACCTGGACAGAAAAATAAACAATTTTGAAACTTACCTACACAAAAGAGACCTTTCCACTGTTTAGGAAGACAAGTTTTTCCAGGTTAATGATACGGAAAATTTTGCTATTAGCAAAATGAAGGATCATGTTTAAATGACATATTGCGATCAAGATGGGACCCTTTGCAGCTGGCTGAGATTTCAGGTTTTGTGGTTTTTAGCAACACTAATTCTAGTGACAGAATTAAAAACTTCAGAAAAAAATTTCATAGAAAATTTTAAAAGGAAGAAGTGGAAAAGTTTGTATGACTAAAAAATTGTGCTGATGCTCTGAATGTATTCTTGCAGCTTTTTTCTTTTTTTTTGCCACCTCTATACAGAAATAAAGTGCATGCCTAGGTATCCTGCTCAATAGTTTATCTCCTAGGGGCAGCAGACTCCTAATTGTTTTGCAGAGTGTTATATAGTTCCTTGTAATTTTTATATTCCACATTGATTCTGTATTTGAACTCATGGCAAAGGCACCTTAGTTTGGGGAGGTGTCTGGTTTAGGTGTCTTATAATAAATATAAGTACCTGTACACTACTGTATCTGTACACATAATAAATATCATTAATAAATATTCTATCACACCACACAGCTGAAAAGATTCCTTACGGCACTCTTGGGTTGCTGCTTTGCAGAATTTAGGTCTTCCTGATTTCTTTCAAGCAAAGGTGATGGGATGGGATGGTTCTACTTCAGAGCTACAGTACATTCAGGTCAGCTGGTGAGAGTCAGATGTTGGCCCAGCTGATTTGCTGTTTTAAATGGGGTCTGACTCAGTGCTTGTGTATGTCTCGATGCAGTGGATTTCTGCACTGGATTTCTGTGTTGATTTTATTTGTCCTTCATGTTGACAACAGGATGTGTCATTGTCATCCTTTTTTATTTCACTGTGGTGATATAATTCAGTGTTTTAGAATATCACACAGCACCATTTCACTATGTAAAATGCCAGTATGAAGGCATTATTGTCATCTGGTGATTAGACATGCAGTGTGAAAGGCAGAGAGGAAAATGTCAGGCTGCATTCTCCCAGTGATGTGCAAGAGGACTTAGGTGTGCCTCTTGCCTGGTACTAATGGAACATCCCTCTAATCCCCCAGGCTTCACTGGAAAAATACTGCCCATTATTTTTATTCAGGTCATATACCTATACACAGCCCTTATTTGTCCATAAAGTGGGAAGAAGTTGAAGAACACAAACATCAGGAGTCAGGCAAAACTCAAAACTCAAAAACCTTAGCTTGTGGTAGAGTTTAATTCCTATCTTCGCTAGACTTTATAGCATTTTTATCTAGCTCAGGATTTACAACTCATCTTTGTGCCTGGCAAACAGAACTGTGTGGATTTATCACCAGAACTAAATTCTGCACAATACAACCAAGAGGAAAAATACACTAATTTTGCAGTCACCCAACTTGTTTCAAGGTATCTCATGGCCATAATATGGAGATGCTAAATTTCCTCTGAATACTTAGTAGTTATTTAGAGACATTCTGAAGGTATTTAGTTTGATCTTTGTTGCATTACTTCTTATAAAGAATACCCTTTTTGAAGCCAGCTACACTGTACAGTTATAAAACTGCAAAAAGTTTAGAAACTCTGTTATCCTTAAAGAGAACAGGAATTTGTGCTCTTCTGAGCAGTAGCCATGCTTTGTCCAAAGTCTGCACTGTACCACAGAAATTATTTTTAGCCTAAGAAATACCACAATCATCCATAATAGCTACTTCACTCACACAGTCACCCTGTTACTGTCTGCATGAAGACCAGAGGAAAATGGGTACTGTTTAATTTGGGCAAGTGATGTCATGTGGACTTTTAGAAGACGGTCGTTCCATTAAGTATTTGCTGTGTTAAAGTTATACACATTATGGTTCAGCACAATTTCTGTGACATTTTTTTACTTTTGCACTTAGCAACTCAAGATCTGGATAATTATACACCTAGAAAATTTTTGATCTAGCTGCAACTATAAATACACAACTCCCATTAGTTTTTTGGAGTGCTATAGATGTTTCTTCGTGTTCCTTGCGGAAGTGCTACAGCAAATTAGATAGCAGACTGTCCCATGTTTGCAGAAGAAACACCATTTTCAGTGGGACAACATTGTGTTCAAATCTCTGGATTATATGATATCATGTGAAAAAAAAAAAAATCTTGATTTGGACCTTACTAGCTTTCCTCAATAGGTTTCAAACTTATGTTGGTATACATGTTTCATATGAGGGTGAGGCTAAAATGATTGAAGATGTGCAGATTGACATAATATTTAGTTTTCTGTAACAGCTATTAAACATGGAAAAGGTGGAAGAATGGGTTTTTTTTGATGTTCCAGTGGGCTCTTTACTTTTCTTTTCTTATACTCTTGTGAGTTTAGCACTGCTAAAGTCCATCTGTCTTGCCTGTGAGCCAAATTTACCTCCTTCTATGGAGACGAGTGGGATGCTCAGGTTTTGAGCCTTACTCGTTCTAAGGTAAAATGGGCTCATTTCTGAAACACATTTTAATGCAGAATCCCAAGAAATAATGTAATTTGAAGTTATCAATAGCCAGAAGCACAAAACAAAAGTAAAACCTGCAATTCCCCTTGGACTATTTTCAAAGACAGTAAGACTATTTTCAAAGACTTGGTATTGTCAAAGAGAGAAAGGTCTGTTTGAAATAAATTGAAAAGGATCTAAGTAAAACAGATGGAGTGATTGAGAAGAAAAAGAAAAAAAGGAAGTACTCACAACATCCAGGCTGTCAGGTACATCATCTTATTTATCAGATATTTGTGATATAAAAGTATAACAAAACTCCCCTCTGTTATCTCCTTCCATATTTCTGTGCTGTAAATTACACCAGCAAAAAGATAGAAGCAATTTAATTGGAGATGTCTACACTCCCTTGGTGTTGGGGTTGTAAGTGAATAATGAAAGGAGAATGTTTAGGATTAGGATAAATGCTTTTCTTAAAAAACAGTATTCTCATTTTTATTATTATTATTGTTATTATTAAAAGTAATGTTAGTAGTCACAGTACTAATAAAAACAACAAAATACAAGGAAATGGGAGGAGAGTTTGGTTTCCTTGGAGAAAAAGGGAATGCGGTCTACCTGAAGGCTAATCGAAATTTAATTTACATTTGTGATCTATTTGACTACTCACTTCTGGGTGGTAAAGGCTAGATACTGAATGACGTACAGTATTTCTCCCTATACTCATGTAAGTTAGCAGACCAGCTTACTGTCACCCTGAGCTAACAGGGAGAGTAATTTTACCATTCCCACTGGTACAACATTAAGAGAAATGAATCTCATTCTGTTGGGTTTTTTTGTAGTTTATCAGATGATTTATTTACAGAGTAGACTGTATGGCAAGTAAACAAATATGCTATTTTTACCATCTGCAGCCTGCAAATGGATTCTGAACATGAAAAAGAGACATGTCTTTCTTGGATGTGTGAAAAATTCAACAACAGTCCTGGAAAATAAAGGGAACTGTATTACTGGGTGTTTAACATTAGCTGATTTACATATTGGAGTAGGTCTTTCATGAATTACACAGAAATGCAAAGGAGAACGGGGAAAAGTCTGCAATTGCTCTTTACCACTGTGCATGTTGATGAATCCCTGGCGCATGTTAATTAATGCCCTATTGTGTTTGGCAGCTTACCAAGGACTGAGACTGAAGACAGAGGGATCCTTTAGCGTAAAAGTGGCTTACGACATATATTGAAAAGGAAAAGATTTGTATTTATACAAGCTGTGAATATTCGTTAGGAAGAAGCCTTTTTGCTGTTACTGCAATTAACTGAGATGAATTGCCATCTATCACAATATTTTATCATTAGTATAGTAAAATCTTAAACCCTATAGAGTGAATAAAAAACACTTCTAGTATTAATGTGCCAGTGGGTCAAAAAGAATGTCCTAAAAAATCCAGTAATCCTTCTCAGATTCCAGACTAGGGGAGAGGGAATGATAACCACCATCAGAGTAAAGGAAATTATTTAAAATACTCAGTGAGTATTGGTTCACATTTACAAATAAATGCATTTGACTGTATTTTTATTCTTTTTGTTTGAGCTTCCTGTGAGGAAATTTCCAGCTATTCTCAGAAATATCCAGGAAGTAAGATGGGTTTTTTTGCAAGAATATTGACAAAACCCTTCACTTTCATCAGATAATCAATTAGAATTAAATTTACAACAGAGAAGCAATTCAAAGCAAGAAGTTCATTCAATCTAGAATAGAAACTGCTGGTGTGGCCCCCCTGTTCAGGCAAAGCAGCTCAACATCTCAATATCAGAATTGCAAAACAAACAGCTCACAGGCTAAGGATAATTCATAGAAATTATTGGATGAATAATTTCAAGCAGAAAATACATCTGTGAAAATTATAATCCAGTTTTCTGGCAGCTTGAAAGGAAGAAAAACACTGAACAGAGAATAAAAAACCCCATGCAAAACGTACCTATTATAAGCTATTCATCCACTCTGCTAATATGATACGTACAACAGTTATACACTGCAAAGATCACAGTACTGTGCACTCTGTATGTTGTAAAAATGATTTTGTCCAGAATAAGAAATGTGAGATTATCACAATAATCATACAATAATTATAATTTTGTAATTTGCTCTAAGAGGTGGCGTGTGGCCACAATACCCAGGAACAGTGGAGAGCCTGAAGTGCTCAGGTGTTTGGCACTGTCCAGGTGCCAGAATTTCTTCTTTGCTTGCCTTTTCTAGGGGGAAAAAAGTGAATTATTATACTCATTTTTTTTTGCAGAGTGGCTTATTAACCCTGCAGTCACCAAGGATAGAGCCAGGGCTCCCTCTAGGCTCCATCTCCTGCTCTGGGCATGAGACCTGTCTGCAGCCCCCATCATCTGGAGAAAATCAATCAAAAATACATCAAGTGATGCTTAGGCAGACGGAGAACAGCTGTGGTGGTCCAAGACTGTAACAATAACTTGGGTACTCTTAGCAAAGATATTTCCCTGTTCTGGCTGCCAGTCTTTGAGAAAGCTTTCTCATCTAGGTTAGAACTCCCAGGTTAGTTAAATTTATCTTAACATTAATTTATAGAGCCTCGTGATGCTTTATTTCAACACTAACTTTATAGACTTTATGGAACTGGTAATATTTTTAGACAAGAGAGAAAATTGGCAGTACATTATTTCTTCTATGAAAATAAAAGCCATGCTTTCAGGTGTAATGAGACTTCCAGACAGAAAAAACACAAAATCTTTCTGAAATCGAACTTAGCAGATGGCATTAGTCCCTAGTGAGAAGGGGCTAAATCATATCCTGTCATCATTTACCTCAGAAGAAAAAAAACAAGTCTTAAATTTTAGTCAAGGAACACCTTCTACAACAGATGAGACAAAAAGATCCATCTGCACATAGGCTTATCACTAGTTTACATTTTTCTAAACTTAAATTCAGAGAACATGGAGGTCTAAAAGAATACAAAACTTCTGACTTTAGAATGGTTTCCTCTTCCTTCCTTCTCAGAATGTTAGAAAAGTTAATTTTTACAACCAACAATTGACTATGTATGGCAAAGAGTAATTTATAGTTGTGATCACTAATGGACACTTTTTGAGTTACTACTTATATAATTTCTTCTTTTCCATGTTGGTTCTTTTTCCATATGTATTCCTGATGTATCTTTTCCTCTCCCTCTGACTACCAGTAACTTAGTAGTTGTTTACATAACACACTTCTCATTGACCTATTTAACCTTGAGCTATTTGCTTGGCATATTTATACCTCCTTGTCCGTCTGTGAAATGGGAACAGTATTACTTGCCTAACTCTAAGGACTAAGCAAAGTGGTGGTTTGGGTTTGG
This sequence comes from Haliaeetus albicilla, assembly GCF_947461875.1. Taxonomy (NCBI): domain Eukaryota; kingdom Metazoa; phylum Chordata; class Aves; order Accipitriformes; family Accipitridae; genus Haliaeetus; species Haliaeetus albicilla. Next base: position 67,260,650 of record NC_091516.1, on the reverse strand, counting down.
TTTTTTTTAAGTTTTTGGTTGGGTTTTTTTTCCCATTATTTGCAGAAGACAGTTCTTCTGTGTACCGATGCCCCACATCCCTGAACACAGGAATTAAAAGGTAGTCCTGAGTGGCAGGAAGGTGTAACAGGCCAGTTGTTTACAGCCAGTTAAGAGATGGAGAGAGTTCATGCATGGTTTTCCAGATACTTAAGATGTCAGCTTCAAAATCCAGACCATCTGTCATCAAACAGTTGACATGATTCACGGAGATCGTGGATTTTTATCCCTACAAACTACTGGTGATGCACTGAAAGTTCGCTAATTAGGTTGTCTTCAATTTTGTTAACAATTTGTCTGTTGACCAGATATTATTTTATGTTACTCATGCTGCATATGACCATCATTTTATCTAAAAATATTGTTAGCATATGCTGTACATTTCAAAATCTCTCTGTTTATTTGCCACATGATCCAAACATAACCTGTGTCATTTATTTTGCAAACTTCTTTGTAAAAAGGCTATCTACATTTTTATGTGCTATTGGTCCCAAATAGTTTGTTTCTTTTAAGCTGGCTTGAGCTAATTATTAACAGCATTTCTCATTTTTTATGCTAATGAATAATTATGAGCTATATATTTTTATAAAAATATATATTTTTATTAAAAATATATGTTATATATCTTTTAATAAAAATTTATATTTTTATAAAAATTTATATATTTTATATATATTTATTTATAAAAATTGCACTACCACAAGTCCTATGGTTTTCTACTGCTCTCAAAATAAAACTAAATTCAGTGCTTTTCTGTAATGAAGTTATTCCTTCTTTGGTTGACAGGGTAAAATTTCACAAAGATGACCAGCATTATCTGTTCCACACAGGCAACTATTTTTTTGACAGTGCAGGAGCCAAAAAAGAGCAAAATACATTGCAAGATGAAAAGGAAAAGGAAATAAGGGTGATAATGACTGGATTTTCTCCCTATTCATGTACTTGAAGAACCCATTTTCAACACTTCATAGGTTTTGCTCCATGAGCCATCTTTACCTCAACTTCCACCACAAAAAATCCACCCGGAAGCAAGGATGCAAGTAAAACATGAGACACCTTGAGGGTGGGGATGGAGATGGACAAAAAGCAGAATGTCAAGGAGGAGATGGGCACAGGCAAGATATGATTAATTCTGGCTGGCAACAGTGCCTGGCAATACAGCTGTCCTCATGTTAGGGTTATGAGCAAAAATGTAAACAACCTGGAAATGGAGGTATGGATTTCAGCTTACGGTGACTTAGATACTTAGAACTCTTAGTTCTTGATGTTATACCTTCTTGCCCCATAAATCAAATTACAGAGCCACCACCAACTGGCCTTAGGCAGCAGATCAAGTTCATTTGGACACTCTGCTTCTCTTTGAGAGGTGTGATAAGAGCTTTTGATCCTACTTTCTAAAGAGGAGCCTTACACCATAACCGTTTCTTACTAACCCACCCAAAGCAAAAACTAAATACATGCAAAGTTGAGCAGGTTCCTCACCTGCCAGCCTTGCCTACAGCTCTGGAGGAAGGTCCCCCCGTACTCAGTACTGACATGCTATGAGCCCCCAGCTTCCTCCCAGGCTCCAGACAGCTATTTTTACCTGCCCTTCCCTGACCGACCTCATTCTCTACCTTCCTCCCACAACTTCTCAATAATAATGACGTCAGTCAGCTCCTCTTCCCCTGACTTTGCTGATACTCCAGATGACTTTCTCCAGAAAAAGCACAAAGAACATGAAAAGGAATGTTTTTAGCCAGAAATAGAAACAAGGCGGAGATGCCTTTCCATGGTCTCTTCATGTCAATATATTTCTCATATAACCTGTAGCACTCCTCCTTGCAAATCTCAGACAAGACAGGTAGCCTTCAGTGTGGACATATTTGTATTATCTTCTGCATCTGACTAAAGAATATAGATCTAAAAGTGTCCTCAACTGCAAAAAGCAACCCACTCCTTCTGACAACAGATAAGTCTGTATTAGCTTCTTTTGCCCACATACTGCTACAAGAAGGCTGTTAGACAGCCTTAGCTCTTAGCTCTGGTAGTTCCAGTTTATACCTATTTATTCTCCTTGCTTTTTACTTTAGCCTCAGTATCTCTTATTTGGTCATTAATAAATAGTATTTGCATATTCATAAAATAAAAAGTAATTAATGTGGAACTTTCTTCTAAAACCACACACAATTTCTTTTAGAAAATATCTAATAGGTGGGTACAGGTGATCTCAAGGAGCTTGGACTCTTCCACTCTGCCCTGGTTTTGGCTGGGACAGAGTTAATTTTCTTCCTGGTAGCTGGTACAGTGCTGTATTTTGGATTTAGTGTGAGAATAATGTTGATAACATGCTGATGTTTTAGTTGTTGCTAAGTAGCGCTTACGCTAAGTTAAGGATTTTTCAGTTTCCCATGTGCAAGTAGGTGCACAAGAAGCTGGGAGGGAGCATGGCCAGGACAGCTGGCCTGAACTAGCCAAAGGGATATTCCACACCATAGATTGTCATCCTCAGTATATGAAGCGGGGGGAGTTGTCTGGGAGGGATGGATCGCTGCTCGGGGACTGGCTGGGCATTTGTTGGTGGGTGGTGAACAATTGCATTATGCATCACTTGTCTTTCTTGGGTTTTATTTCTCTCCCTTGTTGTTATCTTCCATCATTATTATTATTATTATTATTATTTGTTGTTGTTGTTCTTGTTGTTGTTATTTCAACTATTAAACTATTCTTATCTCAACCCATGAGTTTTAATTTTTTTACGATTCTCCTTCTCATCCCACCGGGACAGGGAGGGAGGAGTGAGTGAGCGGCTGCATGGTGCTTAGTTACTGGCTGGGCTAAAACCACGACACATGGTAGCCCAAGATGCCTTGTGGCAAGCCAGCCTCCTGGTCATTAACAATATCCAAGCCAATATGCTTGAACTCCAAGGCCTATTTAGTAGCGCTTCTCCACACTTGCCTATTTTCAGTATATATTTCACAGATTTGGATGACTGCGGTGACTCTAGATGAAGTCTTACTATTGCCTTTCATTGTTGTATTTACACTCCCCTCTGGCAGTATTTTTCTTCATGGATCTTAGGGTCACATCTGCCACCTTCCTTCTTCGCATCGCACTAGCAGACCACAGCCACCCCCTGCTAGCTGGGACAGACAGGTCTTTATCTGCTGTTTCCAGCCAATTAGCCCCACCCTACAGCAGAAATTCTTTTGATTACTCCTGATCAGGATACCTTTTATCTGTACTTTAACAAATTCCTCCCATTTTATCCAAAGGCTCAGTAGTTCTCCCTATGTGATCTGATCCACTTTTGTACTAATAATGCCTCCTGCCTCTGCACTGCCCATGCATGTCATCAGCATCTTCATATTTCTTCTGCAAAGACCCTTCATGGGAATATTAAATGAGTCCAGCTTCAAGCCAAGGCTAGCAAACTTCTCCCAGACCGGTACTTCCAGAATGGCTGTTTTGACACTTCGTTGCAGAATTTTTTACCCTTTTCTACTTAAACTAATTTCCAGTCTGACACCAGCATTCACTTTACTGAAGGTTAGATAGTCCCTGCACTTCTACTGTAGGCTTTTGCCTAGAAAATTAGTTCTTGAAGGAGGCTGTCATTGTCCAAGAACACTCTACCTCCCCACCCAGATTCAAAGCAAGAGCCCTGGATGTCAAGGCATGGAGGAAGCACAGTGTAATTGTTGGCAAACTATTTCAATGAGCACAGAAATCTATATTTTGCTTTATATATGTCTTCTCCCACGTGATACAAGGCATAGGTGCTGGAATAATGAATTATTTCTGCTACTGCATGGCACTTCTATTGCTGCATGAGAATTAACAAGTGTGATGCAGCTGGCACTAGAAAATAATGTTATCAGGTGTCTTGAACCAAAGCTTTAGAATATGAACAGCCCTGAGGAGAAGTTATTTCTGTTGTCTACAGGTAGAATCCAGACAAAAAAGCCTGTGTGGGCACAGTTTAAAGCATACATCATGGGACTAATGCTTCTCAGCAGCAGTAGCCTTACACCACATGCTCTGCAGAGGTGGGATGCACATTTGCAGTGCATCTGGTAAATGTGGGACAGATTTTTTGCATGTCCATTATAGGTTTGACATCCGTGGAAGGGCTGGACTCTGCACATGCACCACAAAGCCAATCTACCTATGTGAAGTGCATGTATCTAGATTTTCTGGTATGCAGTAGCTAGTGTCTCAGCAGAGCTGTTGGTCATCTGTAAGCACTGAAGAAATGTGCAAAATCCTGTAATTCCATCATGATTGAAGTGCTGTGAGGAGTTAATGGACACAGCCAGGAGTCCATGGAAAATTCTTCAAGGGACCTTGGGCGGGCTTTTAGACACTGTGGTCAAGAGCAAATAGTCCAGGGATGACACCTTTCCTGTAGCACCAGACAAAGAGAAGAGACTCAGGACCTTATCCCACCTTTCTGTACAGTCTGATTTCATTACCATAGAGATGTTACAGCTAGTTGCTGCAGCCAACTAACCAAAAATAAACTAACCAGAAATAATTTTCTCCACAAAGCTAGAGAGAAGTAGGAAATAATTTGTCTTAAAGAGTATGTCACTGTGGCTCCTAGGGCTACATTAGGATGACATAATATGACCTTCTGATAAGTATTATATATAAAAGTGAAAACAAGGCCTTGTATGACAAGAAAAATGTAATTTTTTTTTGCTATTATGACATTGAGAAAATTGGGTTGCTTTTTTCGTAGATGGGATTATGTTAGAGCCCTGGTTAGGACATACTATTAATAGTGCTATATATTTATAGAAGTATGAAGCTAGAAGTGAATGGGTGAAAGGAGAAAAAACTTGTTCAGGTTTTAAAATCTTTTCAGCTGAGTATTTTTCTTTCTAATTATTCAGTGAATGAAAGGGTACTAACTCAGCAGGGAAATGGATTTTCCTAAGACACCTTTTAACCAACTTCTTTCTCAATGCTTTAGAATAGATTCTGTCATTCTTCCTAAGTAGGAACAGGCTCTGAGATGGCAGAAGGAAGGAATCAGTTGCCCCAAATTGCTGGCATTTAAATTTATTCTGAATGGGTGTCAATGCCGTGGTGTTTAAATCATTGGCAGCTGATTTTACTAGCATCCCTCCCATCCGTGCCAGGAAAGGAGCTGAAATAGCCATGGTGACAGGCGGAAAGTTTTACAGGAATAGATCCAGCCTCAAGTGTTTGAGGAATAAAATCCCTGGGCGCATAGGTGCTACGGGGCTGCTACACTGCTCTGAACCTCCTGAAGAGCTTAACAACAGAATTAACCTTTCTTAGTCCAGCTTCAAGGTGAGTCTCAGGCTCCAGGCTGTACAATGTGGCAAGGCAGAGTATGAGTAGCCAGGTGCCTCAAGCAAGTGTCATCACATTTTAATTACCTTTCTAAAAATAGTTTTTCCAGATCTAGATGTGGGACATGGAAACAAGACATCCTTGTCTGATATCTGCAGAGCTGTAGTTGCTCAGGAGCTGGAAGACTGAGCTCTGGCATGGTGGCAAAGGAGCATGAGAGGTGGGATCAAAGTGCAGTGTCGCATCTCATTTGGTGGTACAGTGGGTCTGGATGTGCTGGGGGTAGCAGATCTGGTGGAAATGAGGTCCCCGCAGGGCTGGTGCTGGACTTGCCTGAGAGCTTTCCTGGCCTCAGGGACATCAGTGGCCAGAGATGACAAATCATAAGCAGGGGGAGACAATGTACAGAGAATTGAGCCATCCAAAGGACACGTGTGCACCAGATATTGATGCCAATGGATGGAGAAGCTGATGTGAAGGTTGAGTTTCTGGTTGTGGGGAAGCACCCATGACTGATGGATTGTTTTGTTCTCCCCAGACTGATGCTTCCTTTCCTTAAATAAAACTTTCTTTGTTTTAAACAGAGAAGTACTGTTTCGCAAGAGCACTGCAGTGAAAATGAACCCCTTGATATATGAGTATGGCCCCATCACTGCCATCAACGCCTTGCAGGAGGGTTTTGTCGGCAAAATTCAAGGAAGGATGAGTAAAGACAAATGAGGTTACATAAAGTCAAGTTAAGAAGTTCAAGTTAAAAAATAAAAAATCCACATGTTCAAACAGATATTGCCTTAAAACATCTTGTTTTGTTTCATGAAAATTTTGCACTCCTTTCCTGAACTTCTTAGGATTTAGTTTGCAACCTGACCTTAGTTTCTCCAGGGAAAAATTTCACCATGATAGGCCCCCAGAAAGATGAAGAGAAAGCTTCACATATGCAACACTCTTTTCATCCTGTGTCAGTGTTATGCTTAGGGCTTGATTCAGTCACTAAAATGTAGGTTTCTAAAGCCATTTGAGAAGCCCTGAGATATTCTGCCTGCCCGACATTTCAGAAAGGCTTGGGTTTCCACCAGGCCCTGTGTCACGCTTGCCTGGTTTATGTAAAGAGTGAGGCTTCAAGGAAGTATTCCCTACCACAAACGCAAATCCTGCAACTGAATCCTTTGTTATTTTGCCTGAAGAAAGCCACTAATTTTGCTGAAGCAAAACTTCCAAAAATTTTGTCCTAGCTGCTCCAGATCCAAAACCTGTGCCTATTTCCATGCTCAGCTAAGGACAGTTCCACGTAAGTCTTCACACATCTTCAGGCAGGTTTATATTTTATTTATAGGTCACTGTCATAATTTCTATATGTTTTCCTTGATAACACTCAGGGAGCCTCAGCTTATGAATGCCTTTGTCATTTATTAAACTCCCAATGCTTTTGGGAGTAGATTTATAAGAATTTAATACAGAAGCTTGCCTGAGTCTAAGCTGATGCACAGGTTTACTCTTTGAATAAGGTCATAAAAAATGCATATTGGTAGGGCCATTACTGGGGACAGTACTGCCAGCTCCTCCTCTAGCTCCTCCTGACACACATAATATTTACATCCCCATAATTTGCCAGTACTTACTTATCATGAAGGACTTCCAGTGAAGCATAGGCTCTGAAATCAAAGGTGCATTACAGTGCTAGACAGAGAAAGGCCTCTATTCCTCTAAAAACTAAATTAAAAGTCTGTTAGTGTTCTTTCTCACTCAATAGCTACAATAACATGCATGTATAAGCACCTACTCAAGTTGGTGCTTATGTTTTGACCACTTTATCTTGCTGATAAAGTACCCTTGTGTTTTTCTCAGACCTGGAATATTTTGTGGGATGTGTTGGCTTAATAAAAAATGACTGACAGGTTTTCCAAGTCCCAAGTAAACCTGAGACCTTCACCAAATCTCTTTTTCCTTCTGTCTCTGCTATTAAGTTGGTTCCCATGAGGAAATTGGCTCTGCACACAGGCAGAGTCTGATGGTCCCAACCTCTCATGTTTTGTTATTATGGTGAGAGCCCTTTCTCATGAGTGGAAGGTGATTTGGAAACTGTTTATTTCTTATGCCCTCTACGTGCTAGTATTTTGCTGGAAAAGTGATGTCCCTATGAGTAGGAGTGTTTAATGGGCGTATTTTTCCCTTTCTTACTCTCCACTGGTATGTCAGTGATTCCTTTTCTGTTCTGTGTTATCTTCTGACAGAAACACAACTGAAGGTTCATAAAAAATGACTCTTCCTCCCTATCCAGAATCAGTGGCTTTCCATGATTTCCAGTGCGCTTGGATGAACTGACCAGTACAGTCTTTGTGTTTGCGGGGAACTGCAGCAACCATCTTCGGTAAAAAGGGGGATTTTGCATTCATGCAAACATCAACTATTTACAAATGTACAGCTTGCGATTTGTGCATGAAATGGACCAGAGGAAAGTCTGCAGAATGCTGTGAGGACAGGAGCCGCAAGGCTTTGCACAGCTGTAGCAGAAGATAGCACGAGAGAAATTAAGTGGATTAGGACTGGTTTTGTGCAGTAACTCTGAAGGATTCTAGTTCTGGTCAGTGGTACGTTTCACACAAAATTAATGCAGTAGGGCTGGAGAAGGTGTCAAAGGTGCCTCAAGAGCAATGGAAAGGGAAGTATCAATAGCCAACTTAAAACAGTAATCAAGTTTTCCTTTCTTGGTGTCCTCAAGGCACCCTTGCTCATCAGCAGACCAACATGTGCATGTTCTTGAGAGGGGAAAAAATTTCTTATGTCACCATAGAGTTTTTTCCACTTTGGTTTGGCAATTTCCATCACCCTCTATTTTAACCTAAATAAACATATTTAATCATCCCAAGGCAAATTTGACCACTTCCCAAGTGACAGAAGCTTTGGTGAGTTTTGCAAACGGAGTGTAAATGCTAGCAACCTGCCAGTTTCTCTAATGCAACAAGAAAACTTATAATGTCCAGGACACAGTTTTGCTTGCATCAAAAGCCTAAACAAATAAAGTGAAATTGTGGGAAGGAGAGCTGGAGAGATTAACTGCTGTGGGCTATAGTTAATGAGTGGTTTGACAAGGAGAAATCACGGTCAAAAAAGTGTACAAATAGAATGGAAACAGAATTAACACCACAAAAAAAGAGTTTGTTTGCATACATTAGAGGCTTATTTCATCCAGAAGTTTATTGACTTTTTGTGGGGTCTACCCCCAACCAGCTACTGAATATTTTCCAAACAGGATCAGCGAGATCTATCAAAACATTGAAACTTTGAAGTATGGCTAGACTAGTGGGTAAACGTATGCAAAATATGCCTAAGACTTCATTAAAAAGTGTTTGCATGACATCTTCCGTAAGATATGCAACTGTCTGGCAGTACTGACTCATTAAGAAAAAAAGCCCTAAATGGTAACTCCCTGAAGAACAGCTGTTGTACCACATTGTGGCTGGGGCACAGGGGCATTGCGCTTGTGCCTGTTGTTGCACTCCTAATCAAGAAATTCTCTTGCACAGGAACCAGGTTTGCGTAACGCAGTACTGTGGCAATGCGTGAGTGGAAGCCACTGATACTTTTGCTTATTCAGACCCTGCTGTCCACCCAGGTGGCCATCATGGTATTTAATTATCTGGACTAAGTATTAGAAAATCATACAACAGGACAAGGGAATATTCCCTGGGTAATGGGAGGAGGAGTACATGGCTCCAGGGGCCATTTTTTAAATATTTTCTGCCTCCTGTGACAGCCTTTTCTGGAAGAAAAGGTGAAAAATTAGACTATTCTAAAGGTATTGAAATCAGACACTTCAGAAAGAATTCCTTTGTTCTAATCTCTATCAGTAACATTCAGGCTAAATCTCCCCTATCTTTCATTTTAAAGCATCAGCGGTGTTGTTATTTCCAATCACAGAGTATTCACAGCCTGCACTTGCACTTGCATCCAGAGCATATAAAACACAGAATTGCTAGAGATGATCATGACCAGCAAAAGCCACGATGTCAAGAAAATACAAATGATACACAACTTTCTGGTGTCTCCCAGTGCACAAAGAAGGCAAAAATGTTTCTCTGTTTTCATGAGTGCTGGTTAAGGTCTGGCAGAAGGATTGGAGTTTTTTGCCTCTTTCCAGTTCTTTTAAATAACACCAAAATGTCCACAGATCAGTTGTTAAAGCTGGCTCACAATTTGGATGATGTGTTATAGTGACCCCCTTCTTCCAGGTAATTGCCATGAATCAATTTAGACTTTTTTTTTTTTTTTTTTCTGGAGAAGAAAAAACTCTCCCATTATCAGTTTCATAGTCACCTTACTTCTAGACTCCTGAAATACACTCATACAGGTATATCAGGGAGATGTGATCCAACTAGTTCTTCAAACTCAAGGCAGAATAAGCACTACATGCAGCAGGAGCTGCTAAATTTGTTTTATCTAAACATGAGTTTCAGTTATGATTTCATATTATTAAATACAAATAAAAAATACTATGGTATCTCGTATACATAAGATATTCCCAAAGCAGTTAACTGTGCCTTGAATTTACTGATCTGAAAGTATTTTACTGTTTTTCCTTTGTAATTTTCTCTGCTTTTTACCCCTATCATTGCTCCACCAACCACCATATTCCAAGGACATAAGCCTGATATCTTGCCTTAAGCAGTCAATATGCAAACCTGATTTTTGATTAATGAACTGTGATTGCTCTTGTAAGTTATGGGGTGGTTTTTTCTGTACTTTGGTCAGATGAACCTCCATTCTTAGAAGGAAAGTCTGAAGAAGAATGGAGGTTTTAATTTTGCTAGAGATGAAATGAGAAAATAATTAGATGAGCAGAAATGAGTTTCAAGAAACCTCATTATTTTAGGACCAAAACATTGCATCCTGAAACATCATTTTTAAAAAAATAGGCCACTGGAAGACAAACTGATTGAGTGCATGCAAGCCAAAATTTTCATTTCAATTCATTCACACCATCCAAACCTGCACGAGTAGAAGGTTAAGTCGGATGGATATCTGGATTGTTTAATTTCCTCTGTGGCAGGACTTTGGAGGAGAGGTTGTGATTGCCTATGAATTTGATCTATCAAGTAATCGGATTTCTTTCAAGACACAATCACAGTCCTAATCCACTTGTTCTATCTCACAGAACATGTACAAAGGTTAACACAAAGATAATTTTGAACAGACATTTTATAACTGTTGATAGGGTTTCTTCAAATATTGCATGAGAAAGAGAAAGAGTGAAGTAAGCAGTTACCACCAGAATGGAGTTTAGTGGTACAAAGATGAAAGAAGCAAGTTTTGAGGAGTGTAAGGGAGCAGCCTTGGATGTTTCAGAGGCAAAAGGAAGACCAGTTCTTCTTCTCTGGTTCATATATATATATATATACACACATGTATTGGGAAAATAACATAATGCATAGATAATGTATGGCACATATATATATATATGTATGTATGTATGTATATATGGCATATGCCTAACTCCACAGTTCACTACTTGTTTTATGTTGGAGTGGAAAATCATCTTCCTTTTAAAAGAAAGATGAACTCTATCACCAGCATGTGCAAAAATGCCTTGTTTTTGTTTTCAGTGATAAATCACCAAGATTTCATACTAGATTATTAAAGGAATACTTCAAAAGAAGTAAGTCATGTTTGATATTTTTATTTGTTTATTATGCTGTAGTTTCTTTACCATACTTTACAGTATTGTATCACATTAAGTTCACAGGCAATATGCTCAGAGAAAGAGCATATCAAAGAAAGGAGGAGAAAAAAAAATTGACTTGAAGAAACTAAGGTTCAGCTTCTTGCAGAGCCTGATTTACTAGTTTACGTAATGGTTTAAAAAGTCAACTGCTTAAGCTGTAAATCATAACATTCTGTACTTTCTTTATCTTAGGGAAAATTAATGATAGAGATAGGCACATTAGAAGAAGCCATAGTGCAGTTATGAGACCACATTTAAAAAAAATGATGAATAGGGCTTTAGGATCTGTGACATACAGCTCAAATTTAGTTTGACTGGTGATGAACATCACTGTGTTGAGCAGTGTATTATACTAAGATCACGTTTGCAAAGTTTGACTCATCATGGCTGACAGTCCAGAAACAGGAGTATACTGATATCCGTGACATTTTGAATAGTCCCAAAATATAAATTTGCGGTTAAACCTGGGATGCAATATACATTGCTGGACTCAGACAAACAGTGTTCCCTGAAATGATTGTATACACCCACTTTCCTTTTCTGTGGTCTGAAATAAAGTTGGAATCACAAACTTATCAGTGATAAGTGGCAACCCAAGAGGTTTTATACATGACATTTGCCTTAACAATGCTCAGCCGCATTGGAAAGATGGGACTTCCAGCATTGCAGTCCTCTATATGCTGCTTTTTATCCCATTGGAGCTCCATGTTCATTTTACTGTTACAGTTAATGGTGGCAACATGATTCAAAGGCTATTATAAACATGACAAAGCATCCAAGAAGGCTCAGCTTGCTGGGTCATTCAAATGGCTGAACTTTCTGATGTCTCCTTTACCTCTCTTTAGGAAAGAAGTATCAGGTGGGCAATTAAAAATCCCACACATATATTGGTATTCAGCACTGAACACGGAAAAGGATGGATTTATATTTTTAATTTGGGTGTGTGGAAACTATAGTATAAGGTATCAGTAAGACCAGTTTCATAGGAGTAAGAACTTCTGTTGACATCTTTTTCAGAGGAGAGGGGTGCAGTATTCTCTGTGGAGGTGAGACTAGATTTGCTTCATAGGCCCCTGAAACTCCTATATGAAAAGAAATGTCATTGTGAGCAATTATTATTATTTAATTAAATGTCAGGCTACATCCATCTTGCTCATCATTTTCCCTTCATTTCACTTCAAGCTTTAATTTAGGTGGCTCAGAAAACAAGGAGCGGAGCTGTTTTCTACACAAAAGATAGAGATATCACAAGGCTTTTTTGATCTAGTACTGACAATGCTAGTTAGAAAACGAAAGCCAAGGTATCTTTTTCCTGAAATTTTGTTTACAAAGCTGGGCACATGTTCCACCCAGAAGAGAAAAGAAAAAAGAGAGAGGGAGAGAGCACAAAAGAAATCAGGACATTTGAATCAATCAGAAAGCAGCATCTTGAAGTAGTTGCTGATTTGCAGCAAGCAGAGCTATCCTGCTAGTAAAACGAGCATGCCGAAAATGGTGAAGATTTCTTGCACCAGATTCTCATCTTAGCTATATTTGAGTGACACAGCTGGGACAAGAAGGTGACTCCAGTGTTAAATTAATATCTTAGGAAGGATTCAGTAGGGTTTGTACTAGTTATCTGGCCTGAGAATGAGCATTGATTGTAGACAGGTCTCAGAGTGCAGTTGGAGCAGGTGTTTGCTCACCCAAGACAAACAGATGCTTGCAAAATTCCCCTACTGATCACCAAAGAGTTATACTCACAGCTCGAAATACAGATAATGTTTGTGCAATGTTGTAATAACATTCGTCTCCTGTGCTCCTAGGAAAAAGGGTTTGAAGACCAAAGACCAAAGGGATTTTTATTCAGAAAGATAATCTGCTTCTATGCTCCAGTAAAAGCTCAGGGTGTCCCCTGCTTCATGAGCTCATGGAGGAAGGGCAGCAGGGAAAGGGAAAATGGAGAAATACCATCTTTCAGATGCTGCCGTGGGGCCATAGTGCCTGTCACAGCCACTGTGATCTCTGCCCGCCTGAACTGCCAGGCACGTGAAAGGAGATCCATTCAGCAGCATATTTACGATTCATACTTTCATCTTTAAAATTAGATACCAAAACACATAGTTTCATGAGCAGGGAAAGTAATGAAGTACGATTTCCAAAGGATCTTTCCCATATAATCTCTTGGACTATTAATAACAGTCAGAAACCTTATGTGGAAACTTAATATGTTTGATGCATCAGCCTAGCCAGCAAACTTGGTTGAAATTAGCCAAGAAGTTCAACAGTTATTTGCAGGGGAGTAAAATGGAGAACTGAACAGGAGACAACTAAAGACAAATATGCATGTTGTCTTTGATAAGAATGAAATAAACCTTTGTTCTTGAGGCAAAAAGATTAAAATCATTAAGGTTTGAAAGCCATTAACCACTGTTCTGTCATCACTAGGTACCTGGATCATGTTCTCCATAGGAAGCTGAAGAGGGAATGAAGTACTTGGACCTAGTTCTTTCAGATCAGTTCAGGTGCACTAGTGCAGAGCTGGTCACTGTCTCCTCATCCAAACTGTAAGTAGAGGACTTCACCCCTGCTGCTTGGGAGTCCAGTCTTGCTTTCCTCCTTCTCCCTGTTTTTCCTCCCTACTGTCATAAAGTCTCCTGCCTCATTTATGTGCTGCAATGCAAAATTTACTGCCGCTGTAGCTCTAATGCAGCAAGCCCAGGTAAGAGCCACTGGGAAGACAAGCATCTCATCAAAGTGGAAGGTGGAGAAGCTTATTCACATACGTATTTGCAACTGAGGTGAACTACTTGTTTCAGCTGTGCAAACTAGGGAAAAGGTAATACTAATAGACATGCATGACCACTTTTAGGAGTTTTTTTCATCCACAGATCCCAAGGCACTTTGCACTTTATAATTATTCCTGTTTATAGTGAGGATACAGAAAGTCAAATTATTTCTTAAAGATAATCTACCCAGAGAGTAATAGGACTAGGCAGAGACCTTAGCACCCATCTCCTTGCCCATAAATCTGTCTCCTAGACCACAATAAAGAACGTTTGTCCCTTTGCTGTAAGGTTATTGCATTGTATGGGGGCAGTGGTTGAAGCCAGAATATCACTTTCGCTGAGAAAAGTTTTATCAGAAATGTAAACTTCTGTTTCATCTTGTGCTTTCTCTTTCTACTTTATTTTAATAAACAGTTCCCCTATATTTTAATATTATTTTATTTAAAAAACTCCACAATACCAAGGATGAAAAAGTCATGTGTCAATTCTAAATGTCATCTGCTTCAAAAGAAACACTATGCTGGTAGCTATGCTGATACCCAGAAGATCATGAATGGATGAGCATTCATTTAAAATATTTCTGGTTGTGGTTTGCTCTGCTTTTACTGAGAGTGCAACCTGGCATCATCCATTAGTGTACTTTGGAGGAAAGCTAAAATAAGCTTTTTTATTTCTGAGCTAAACTGTAGGAGAGCATGGGCTTGGTTCTTGCTACAGCACCTATGTTCAGCGCTCAACTGGCAAATCAGCAAACCACTAACGCTTAAGTGTCCACGATGTCCTGCTGACATCAGAAGGGCCTCTCACACGGCTAAGTGAAGTATATGTTTCAGTGTTGCTGTATTAAGATCAAGGCACTTGAACTACCATTTGGTAGAAGCTGCAAAATGACAGCAGAACTTGTGTTTTGCTTGGTATTGTTTGGGTTTTTTATTAGTAAGTAGAATTTTGAGTAGTTCATATGTGAACTAGTAACCAGCTGATCAAAAAGCTAGTGCAGAACATCAGTGAAAAATCACTAATCTTTCTTTTTTGCACAAATTTACATTTATACTCTGGTATGCATATTTTGCAGTTCAAGATTGAATGCATATGTAAAGGTTGATGAGTGTTTCAGATTATAACTTAAAGCAGGAAAAAAGAATCATATTATAAACACATACAGACAAATATACATTTTTCCCTAAATATTAGATATCTATATCTTTCTATCTATTTCATAGAATACATGCATATAAAATATATTTTATATGTCTATGGCTTTGTGTGCAGGGTATAAATACATATTGTACATAAATGATTTATTATAGAAATATCAATGTTTCTAGATTACACTGCATAGTAGATGAGCTGTAATTAACAAAAAAAAGGATACACAGCTTTTCAACTAAAGAAGAGAATGAGTCTGCCAGAGTCTTGCAGTGGTTTGGGTGGGTTTTGTGTGCATGCATGTGTGTACGTGTGTGTGTGTGTCTTTTTTTTTTTTTTAGCATCCATCCCTGCCAATCTTTGCACTGCCAGTAGGGAAAATCATATCCATGGCAACCAACTGCACCATTCCTACCCACATCAATGACGCCTCCAATCTAAACTGTCAAATATTCTATGCACATCATGTAAAATAGATCTCTTTTCCTTATACCTCTGTGCATCTAGTTTCCGTGGCTACATGTTTATGCAAATGAGAATTGTCCTTTTTCTCTCAGGTTGATTGAACACTGAATTTGTTTTGCACCTTGGCAATGCAAAGCCATGCTGTCTTGCCACCTGGTATACCACGTAATTGCAAAAGCTATATTATAATGATAACTTTCCTTAAATTAGTCTGATAATACCAACTACCTGGCTTGTGAGGAAGACTTGGAGTGTACTTTAAAAGAAGAACATTGATATGGGGCTGAGATACGTGAATAATGTTTAATTGGCTCTCTAGAGTGTACTAATTTTCAGGACTGGAAAGCTAGTATTTGATTTGTTCTTTACAGTCAGTGAAAAGGAGAAAACGTCCTTCATAAATCCTGAATGACAAATTAGCCACCATTTTTTGTACAAGACCTCACATTCCAAGGATTGCCCTTTTCCTACTTGGCAGGAAAAAAAAACAAATCCCATTAAACACTTTGGGCTTCTGCCCCGCATTTTCATGGACATACAGTCAAATCCTCTTTTCTTGGTCTCTTTTGAATGGTGATTCCTACAATAACCTACAAATAACCTACAATAACCCTACAAATCCCACAGGAATGTTGAACAGAGGTGCTGAGGTACCTCAAACAAAACCAGCGCACAGACAGTGGTGCCGACCCCCTTTGTCATGTCTGCACCTGTGGTGCTGAGTTGGGAGCAGAAGATACTTCCAGTCTCATCCACCAGAACCCGCAGCACACTCCAGAGAGGTGCAAGGCTTTGACTTTTGCTTTTCATGCAAAAAAAGGTCTGG
The DNA here is from genome assembly GCF_947461875.1 of Haliaeetus albicilla. Lineage (NCBI taxonomy): Eukaryota > Metazoa > Chordata > Aves > Accipitriformes > Accipitridae > Haliaeetus > Haliaeetus albicilla. The sequence goes on along the minus strand of NC_091516.1, from coordinate 67,244,377 downwards.
ATGTCAGGACCTTGGCAGTGTTACCCAGTAAATAAAAAGTGCTGGACAAAAGATACAGCATTAAAAAGGGTGTTCTTTTAAAGCAAAGGCCTTTTGGTGGTATTTTTGTTTGATTTGCACAAATAATTTGGTGCCTAAGACTTTCTTGTAGACCACGGGCTGTGGAAAGGGTGAAGCAGTTGCATAAGTCTGTGACTCAGCAGTGCAATCATCAAAAGCAAAATTGTTCTTGTTGAGAAAAACAACACGAAAATGTAACTAGCAGTGAATATCCAAAAGAAAGGGGATTCCTTTCGGTACAAATGCTCTCATATGAACATTAGTGCATAAGTGCACTTACCTCTCACAAAGTTTCAACTAATCAAAGACAAAAAAGTTATTTGGAAAAAAGTGTGCTTGCAAAGTAGAATGCGTACCTTCCTGTCAGTATCAATCCTCTGTCAACTGATATCACTTTATCACACCTTACCTAGTGAAGTGTAATACACACAGTGCTGTACATACGGCACATTACACCTATGAATCCAGTATAAATTGCACTGGTGAGACTGAGCACTGGTGCTGTATTCTCCTTTGTGGAATTAAGAAGCTCATGAAAATACTGTTTCACTAGCAGTGTTGTGTCTGGGGTGGTTGTCTCCGAAGGCATTTGCCAGCAGGACAATTTTAGTACCAATTTCCAAAACAGCTTGCCTTTTCTGAAGCAAGCATGTGGAACCTGTGAAAGGTTCCTGCAGGCATTACAATTCAGGATCTCCCCCTGGCCCAGGGGTACTCCAAGGTGTGAGATGTGGGATGGCTCCACTGGAGCTGTCAGCTTCCTTATGAAGATTCCAACCCATCTGCTGCTGAATGGAGAGGTGGTGGGAACCCATACTCTGCTCTAGGAAAGCTCCTCAGCCAGACGCTGAGAAAGACAGGAACGTGATGGAGAGAGAAATGGCATTTGAACCACAAAGGACCTTCTGTCTCTACACCAGTACTTTAGGGATCATTTCATACTATACTTATCCACAGTTTCACACAGAAAGTCAGAACGAGAACATCTATGTAGGATTTTGAAGACATGTAGTCCTAAGGCCACCAGTTAGACCAGGCTCACCATCTACACAGATAGCAATCTTCTTTCATATCTGCTTTTGTTTTTTCCCCTCAATTACTGACTTTATAAGACTTTAGACAACCGTGTCCAAATCAAACTTTTGAAAGAAAATTCAGACCTTCCATGATGAAGATATTCCAGACTAGGAACATCTTTAAGGTGTGGATGCATTGCAATACTATTTAACTGTATTAAACACAAACAGGGAGCTGAACCAATATCATGCAGTTTCAGAAGCTTACCTTTTGCAACTCTAATATTTCCATACCTTTGTTTTTGGGACAAAGAGGATTTACCAACAATTTGTTACGAAAACACTGTAGTTTAGTCTGACACTTTCAAATAGGTTTTAAAATATGAAGTACAGAGTAGGATCCTTGTCCCAAGAAGAATAAAGTCTAAAGGCATGTAAGTATAAATACCCTACATGCTAACTCATGAAATAGGTTGGATCCACTAAAGTGGAGTGCTTTGCAAAGCAGATAGGGTTTTCAGGGTCTTTTTAAAGAATTAGGTAGAGGGTTATTAACCTGCCAATTTTTCCAGGTGTATGAAGAAAACAGATTTTTTTTTTATCTGAGGTTACCAACATTAACAAGCATTTTTGTCTTTTTTTGCCATTAATGGTGCTACAGCATCCTTTTACAGTTATTCATTCTGACATGCAAGGCAGTGAGCAGTATAGATTCAAAGTGCAAATCAAAAGGATATACAGAAGAATAAAACTGCAGCTGCTTTTGCCATTACCCACCTGGTAATCCTCACAACCTTTCCCGAGCTACTGTTCTCATCACCAAAGCCACGCTTTCATACATCACTGCACCTTACTACTTATGTCTCTTTGATTACCACTGCTGTTCAAATGAGAGGTGTGCTTGGCTTAGTAAAAACAGCCTGCAGTAAGGTGAATGGAAAGGTAGTCTTTTTACTTATAAATATATCATATCTGCATACACATTTGAAAATGCAGGCCAAATTAACAGGATCATATAATCATAGAAAACTGTACACAATCTTTAATCACTGGAACATGGGAAAGGATACCAGGCTTGTGTTCTTTGCTGGAGTGGATTTTTAAAAATATCTCTAAAGGGAAAAGAAGCTACATGATATTTTTATTGCTGTGACAGTCAGGAGTGAGGAGGGTATATTAATAAGATATGATAACTCCTAATAATAGAATCCCTGATCTCAGTCCTTTGTCACCAGCTGGAGTGTTCCGATGAAAACCAATGACATCATACTGCTGTGAAAATCATGAGATCAAATATGTTCACATTTGGCAAGGCAAACATAATCAGGCAAACAGTCCCAAATCAAGAGGCAATTTTGTACATGAGTATTCACTATAAGACCCAGTTCATAAAAGTAAAGAGAAATTACTCAGGACTATTTTTTCCTCCTTTATCATCAGTACTCTCAGAAGACAGCAGGAAGATGTTTTCCAACCATAACCATCCACAAAAACATCATTCAAATTACTATTTGTGCATGAGAAAACAGTTTGCTTACTGCCTGGTCTGGCATTTTACATATACTGAAATGTGCTAAAGGTAGTCAGAGCTCTGTCAAACAATGTCCTCTTCCATGGAACAGGCCCTTTTCAGATACTGTTGCAGCACTGAAGCTTCACCAATAGTTTCTCTGACATCAAAGGATGTTCTGGTATACAGCTAAAGATACCACCAGTCTGGCTTTAAAGAAGAGAGAAGCAAAGTGTCACCACAGTGCAGAGGATCACACTAATGTATTTCCCTTCAAATGAAATAAAAGAGTAACTATATTTCTTTAATGACAATATATAATTTGTACCCAGGATAAGGAAGATGAAAATGACATTTAAATAAATCTAAATCCATGGTCTAGAGCTACACCTGTTATAATTCAAGACATCAGTAAGTGCCGAGTTTCTTGTTTTGAATGAATCTGCATATGCATTAATATCCCAACCTGTAGCCATGCCATGCTCTACTATCATCATCATCACCATCATCATCATCATCATCATCATCATAGTTTTTGACTGACTTTTGTCCTACTGTGGATCTCAGCTCATTCTTAATAAGTCAGATTACTGCAAGTGTGTTCACATTGAAATGATGCAACAGGCAGAGTCAAGGCACTTTTCTACAAGGCTGTAAGGTCTTTATGGTCTCAGGGAAATGTCTGGGGTACACCTGACATAGTGGAACAAGATGTTCATAGAATGGTTTGGGTTGGAGAGACCTTAAAGATCATCTAGTTCCATCCCCCCTGCCATAGGCAGGGACACCTTCCACTAGACCAGGTTGCTCCAAGCCCCATCCAACCTGGCCTTGAACACTTCCAGGGATGGGGCATCCACAGCCTCTCTGGGCAACCTGTTCCAGTGTCTCACCACCCTCACAGTGAAGAACTTCTTCCTTACATCGCATCTAAATCTACCCTCTTGCAGTTTAAAGCCATTATCCCTTGTCCTTGTAAAATGTCCCTCTCCAGCTTTCCTGCAAGCCCCCTCTAGGTACTGGAAGGCTGCTATAAGGTCGCCCCGGAGCCTTCTCTTCTCCAGGCTGAACAATCCCAACTCCCTCAGCCTGTCTTTATAGGAGAGGTGTTCCAGCCCTCTGATCAAATTTGTGGCCCTCCTCTGGACTTGCTCCAACAGGTCCATGTCCTTCTTATGTTGGGGACCCCAGAGCTGAATGCAGTACTCCAGGTGGGGTCTCACCAGAGTGGAGTAGAGGGGGAGAATCACATCCCATGATCTGCTAGCCACACTTGTTTTGGTGCAGCCCAGGATGTGACTGGCTTTCTGGGCTGTGAGCACACACTGCTGGGTCATATTCGGTTTTTCATCCACTAATACCCCCAAGTCCTTCTTTGCAGGGAAATATCAAAGAGATTATGTCTTCCAATTTACGAACACATACACTCCTTACTAATATGATAGGTTGTACACTAAGGATGCAAAAAGCTGAATTCTTTGATTACATCTTGTCAATCTTTACATTGTCTGTTCCAGATCTGAAATGGCAAGGTTGCTTACAATGGCAATAAAATTATTCTCCTTTACATAAAGCACAGTTATATTGTCATCAAATCTAGATGATACAACTCATTTTCTTCATGTTAGTGGAAATTTATCAATACACAAACCAATTCTGCTCAGATTTGATCTAAATAGTTGCTTTGGCCTGGAAACATTCCTTCTTTTAGGTTGTTATAGAGTCTGGATTGCAGCAGACAGTCTGAGACTGAGGAACTAGGGACATCAAATCAAGAGGCAAAACCCTGGCATAATCAATATGTAAACAAACACAAAATGAGATCAGTCTGTGGCATATTGTTAGTTCATTCAATTTGGCAAGTGTCTTCCAATCACCAGTGGTATTTGTCAGTTTCTACAGAGTTGTTATTAATGTCTTTATTGTTTGCTTAATTGAAGTTAGACTCTGTCATTAGCAGCTCCATCTTGTGTCATTCAGACCTTTCAAATGGTGTGAATAATGACATTCCAGCTTTTCCAGGCAGACTGAAGAGCAATCAAATGAACCTTTTAAGACAGTATAATGCTTTGAAGAACCAACCCTCCCCTTCCCACCATCAACTTTCTTACCATTCCTACTTCTGAGGAACTGCCGTTTTCTAGCCCAACTCATAAAGTTCCTAATATGGACAGTAGATAAACATAGCGCTTGTGGCAATCTGATGAGATACAACTGGGGGATGGAAGTGGCTGCAAAACCCACAAATCACAGAAAACAGTTTAAGTTTTCCAACCACCTACACTTATTAATGGTTTTGGCACCTTAATGAAGGATGGTGTAAATTCATACAAGTCTAGCTTGATTATCTGTGAATGACTGTTATTCCCTCAACCTCATCCTTCAGCATTGTCAAAACTTTGACTGCTAATATTGTTTGAGCCTATATCCAGTAGGAATATTCATCAGTTAACCACATGCTTTTATCCCAGGATGTGCACGTGATGCCTTGAACAAAGGCAGGAGAAGGAAAATTTTACTATATCACTGTACTGATGAACTTTTCCTTGCTTGAAAACTTCAAAATTTTGGTATGTACTAATTAGATAAGAGAAACCTTGGGCTTTGTCAATGGTATGCACTAAAGGTGCCCACAGACAGGAGGCCTCAGGCCTTGGGCCTTGATGATAAGTTTTGAGTTCTGCTGAGTTTTTGTAATTAAAAATTGCCAAGGCCAGTTAACTAGGACAAAGAGATGACCCACACTGCACGTGACCAAAGGGTGGGCACTACGTAAATGATAATATGAATATGTATGACTGGAATAATATAAATTTTGCTTGCTGTAGGTAAAGGTGTGCACAATAGGTGGAGCCATCCCCTGTGCACCCGGTGCTGCAATAAAGAATGCCTGCTTTCTAAAACTCCAAAATCAGGTCTTAGAGAGTTTCTTAGACCGGCTTTTTCGGTAACACATATCTAGGTACAATATCCAAAAAATTGCAACACAGGCAACAACGATTCTTTAGCAGTCCATTTCTCATTTAAACAAATTGAACAAACAGTTGAGAGTACTTCTTAATGACCAAAGTCAGCAGTTTCTCTCTCATGATTGCAGAGATGCTAGCTCTTTTCACCATAACAGTCATCCATCTAAAGCATCGCTGATATCTCTTATTTCATTTTATGTTCCTGATCCTAAATACTTCCAATTTTTTATACACTAATATGAAATCCTGAGCATGTTCACAAATCAAACCTCTATTTTCTTCTTTCTCATGTTTCATAAACAGTAAATTCTGTTCACCCTTACTCTCATCAAGCCTATTTTACTTTTTCTTTTTTTCTTACACCTGCAATGTTCCTTCTAAAACTAAGAGTATAGATAGCCCAAAACCTTACAATTTATTGGTTCAAAACTGCATATTTTTCTAAGTGTTCTTCCACCTGTTATTTAATAATAGTTTAATCTGCAAGGTTTCCAGCTCTTCATGACTTTCAAATTAGCTATACCTCTTTTTCCTGTTCTTCTAAGTTAGGACATATTTATAAATGCAGATCGTCTACTCAGCCATTTTACAATTCATCACTGATTTCCCTATTCCACCTCATTTATTAATGGATCTATTTATCTACTGTTTGCACTGATATGTTTGAAACCTCTTTGTAATTCCCACAGAGAGTTACATTATTCTGACAACTGACTTTGTAAGTGGAAATCTGCCCAGGCTTATCAATGAAAATTGCCACTGCTCTGCCACAGGCTGCTGAGTTTTCAACACAAATTCAACATTTTTATTTGCCATCCAGGCAAATGAAACATGGAAGCTCAGCTCACACTGGTTTCCACATCCTCATGCTGTACCATCAACGTAAATTCACCTTGTATTGAGTTGGAGATGGAAGTCCCACTGACTAATGTATGTGAAGGTGTAAATCTAGTTTATAACATCTTAATTTTTGGAGACAGTGAAGGAAAAGAGGAGAATCCATTTTGATTTTCAGATCCTATGTTAGCTTCTGGAGGTTAGAAAATGATTGTTCCACTTGCATGAAAAACAAGTAAACTAGGAGTTAGTGAAACACAATAAATAGATTTCTTCTTAAAGCACTTTTCCTACACTGTATGCAGACAATTGGCTTCTGCACGCTAGGAGTATATCTTGCTTGTCTTTTTCTATTTTGTTGATCTTATGTTCATATTTGGTACCTTATTAAAACTGGTTCTGATTCCCTGACATTTTGTTAATCTGTTTTAGGATTTTTAACCTAACTGACCCAAACACCAAAAACCCTGGCAGCTTTTCCAAAGAAATGTATTCAGTGTACCCACATGCTCCAAAGACTTGCATGGTGTTATCTAATGACACACATTGAAACCTAGATTTTACACTGAGTTGGGATCTTTGGGGAGCCTTTTCTGATCGCCCCTATACCATTATAATTCCAATGAGGTTAAATTTATCCCAGTATAAGAGAAAGAATGAATGCCTGTCCTAACCCTCTAGAAATCCAATTTAGCAATACAGACAATTTCTGAAACGCAGATTTTTTGGTCATGCACGATACTGCTCTCCTGAGTCAGGACCCAAGTATTATACACTCCATTTAAATCATAAAGAACAACTAGATACTCTCTTAAAAATGTACAGTGGTAACATATTTTCTTAATGTTTGCATTGAAACCTTAAAATCCCAATATCCTACCTGATATTACATACCAGTCAGGAATAAAGTTTAAATCTGTTTTTAAGTCTGAGATGCAAACCAACAGCTTTGGCAACTGAAAATCTCATTAACCATCCTCCCTTGCAGACCAGAAATGGATCTGTGGAGTAGTCTTATGTTGTTTTAGCTCTCAGGTTTTTTTCCCCATGATTGTGTAAAATGAATATAAATTCTGGGAGAATGAGAAGCTCTTAAACAAGTCTATTACCATGTTACTGAAATCAAGTTGAATGTGAAATCTCACAGATTATCAAAGAATTTTTTGAAATGCCACAAATCAGAATTCAAACACCAGAAGAAAATAGGACACTTAATTAGTGATAGAGAAAATATACTTTCTCCTACTGACTTAACTGCTCCCCACTTCAGCATGCAACAGAACTACTCATTTTTGAAGATGATCTTGATAAATAATTTAAGACTTTAACAATATAGAAGGGTTCAGTAAGATGAGACCTAGGGGTTCAGAAGAAAAGATGAGTTCGTGGCTCCAAGTACTGCTTCACTCCAGTTTGAGGAATACTTCAGCTGGTACAACAGGGTGGAATCGAGCTTCTGTGAATGCTGCACTGCTAAGGGAATTGTGAATTGTGCCAGACTCATCCTTTTCATTCTGCAGAATTTTGCTGGAAAATGGTGAAATTTGAGCAGGATTGCTCAATACAGCTGTGTCACCATATCTTTGCATTTGCTTAAAAAAAAAAAAAAAAAGAGGCAGGTTTTGCATCACAAATTTTGCATATTTTGTTGTCCAATTAATTTCTATTCAGGAACTGGTTTTGCTGGAAATGTCTTGATGAACACTCAACAGAAACTCTTACTTCTCAGAAAAAAAAACCCAGATGCAGAATAATTAAGAATGTTCAAATATGGAAGTAACTCCACCCCACCACCCCAAATAAGATTGAAAAATATTTATTCAGCTCCAATGTGGATTGAAATAAATAATAAAAATAAAAAGAGGAAGCAATTTCAAAACAAAATAATTTCTTTTTTACACAACAAATATATCCTTCATGGGGTACCATCAGCTGACTGAGGAAATTCTGGGAGGGACAGACAAAGTGAAGCTGTATGATGTTTCATTTTTGAAGAGGACAAACATTTCAAACTAGATCTGCCTTTCTACACACTCACAGAAACAGAATTCTGGGATTATTTGGCTGAGAAAGAGGTTCCAGTCCTGCTGGTATTAGGTAGCTTGTGCATTTCAGGGCGGGATTTGACTATGGATACAAGTAATGGCAATGAATTTTTGACAGAAGGAAGGTAAGCATTAAAAATAAATATGTAAATTAAAATGTGCATCTCTTTGTCTTTAGCTTTCAGAAATGGGAACAGACAACCTGTGTCACTTTCATGAGAGGTGATCAGAGCTGCATCATCTCCCGAGATTTCTTCTGTGGCTCATCACATGAGATGAAAAAGAACCCATAATCCAGAAGGCTTTACATAAGAAACACATAGAATTTACAGTGTTTTTCTGCAAAAGTTCTAGATGGGAAAATAAGGAGGCAAAAAAAAGGAAAATCTTCCCATCATCATTGTAAAGCTTACTTGACATGTATTGTGACTGACTGATGTGTTTCGCCTCTGTTTTCATGCAAACAATATCCTTCACATGTAAACTAACTTTCCACAGCAAATGAATTAACACATTTTCTCACCTCTTCTTTCACACAGTGGTGTGAATGTTTGTGCTCCAGGAATGACCTCGAAAAGGAGGGACTCATATGTACAGGCTAGTAATGATTATAGCAGTAAAGCTGTTACATTGCAAAGAACGTCATTCAGACAATTTGTACAAATGCAAGAAAATTGAACAAAGTGTTCCAGAAGAGCAGCTGGAACAATAATTGCATTCCTGATAAACACTGAAGGAGAGTTTTGATCTGAGAAACTTTTAAAAAGTGAAAATCTGAGAAAGCCTGAAGAAGGTTCCTGGGATTATTCATGCAAATTGTTTGAAGAGTTTGCTGCAGCCACCATGAACTTCTGCATGTGTTTGTTTTTCAGAAACACTCATTCAATCACATTTTACTTGCATGAGTATCTGCAAAAAGTGAATTTCACACCCATGTGCACAAATATTTGAAGAAAATGAATGGCAGATTCATAGCTGTGTATTCATGCGAGAAAATCCCATGCACTAATCTAATCAGGCAGTTTACACAATGCCATGAGACAAATCTGCCCAATCACAAAGAACCTAAACATTAAACCATGAGTATAAAGAGAAAGATCCATTTTTGAGCACTTCAAGGGGCAATGGCAATAAATTGCTAAAATACTAGTGAGGACATCACACCAAATCAAAATAAAAAAAATAAAATTAGAATATTCCACAAGCAGCAAAAGGAGCTAATTTCATTGAATAAAATATTAATTATGAATTATTCACTCAGCATTAATATTTGGTTTATAATTGATACTGAATAATTCAGTTCTGCAACCATGGAGAAATGGCTTTATTTATATTTTTAAAGATGTCTTAACTCTTAGTTTTGTAACTGTTTCAGTAGCTTGATTGATCTAAATTATCTTCATTTTCCAGAAAATCTATCACAAGACTGCATCAGGAAGATTCCTCTCCTGCAACTGGGAGTCTCCTTCCAGAGGCTGGGATGAGTTCATTTCCCTTGGACAGTCTGTCTCAGCAGATTCAGAAAGGAACGATAACTCATCTTCTGATCCTCCTCTTCTTATCCTCTGCTTTTCCTTTTTTATATTACATTATGCAGTTAGGAGGGGTGTGGATTTTTTTTCAGCATTCAGGTCTTCCATATATTTTTGTGTCCTCACACAAGTGATGCTGTATTTCTCATTATTTACCCTACTCTTTGGTAGCAAGTGTTTGCACTGGGATAAATAATAAAAGAAGTATTGGAAAATGTTTGTACATAGAGTAAAAAGGAAAGCACAGGACATGTTCAATAAAACACTCATGGCCACGATAAGATCCCCCAAAAGTGAATGGAAATGAGCTTTTGTGTCATACAGACACTGTTTTTTTCCCGTCCACATTCTTATCTCTAAGCAGAACTGCTAAGAATGGTTCCTCTGTCTTTCTGAGCTTCTCCGAATTTCTGTTGTCTTTACTGTCATTTCAGGACATCCATTTACTGGAATGAAACCTGTGCAAACCCAGGGTGAGACCAGTCCAGTGCATATGGTACAGATATGTTTGGACCCGTGATTCTGTGTGAAAACTGTTCCTTTTTTTATTTAAATACAAAACTTTTGTATTTTTTACTTTTCCTCATAAACTGGCAAAACCCACTGTGAACTGTGAATGGGAGGCAGCCAATTAAAATCCATGGGCAACTATCTTGATTTTCATCATTGGCCCCTTTTGGGTTGTCTCTTCAACAATTAAACACAATGAATATCTAGACACTGTCAAAGGGATAGTTATACCTTTTTGCTGATTTCCTTGTGTGCTTTTGAGATGAGAGAGTAGGGACCCATTTTATGAAAATAACGTATTATTTGGGGGGCATATTGTGATGAGGGAGGAATTAGTGAAGGAAAATACACAGCAGTAAAACCTTGCCCTCTGAGAAGTCACTTTAATGCTTTGGTGGCTGAGACTACCATCTTTTTTGTCTATATAAATATAACCTTTAAAATTAGCCAAGATTATAGCAGAGGAAAAATCTTCGGATTCTTAATGCAAATGACTGGGAGCCAAATATTGTATTTCTCTGTCTGCTACAAAATACTCCATTTTCTTGGACACATAATTTCAATAGTCTGTTTCTAGCTTTCCTTGAAGACAGGACAAGTAATACCTTCCTGATGCGAGTAATATCAGGTTTAATTCTTTGCTGTTCATGACATGTTCAGATAAGACAGTGATAAACCGCATTCAAAGACTTTTTGTATCAGGTCAAGTTCTCACTGACTTCGATTGAAGTTTGCTGAGATAAAGATGGAAAACGAATAAAAAATATTACCTATTATAAATAACAATTCATTTAAACCTTTTATTTAGGTTTATTTAATGTAGATTCCTCACATGTATGTGGTATGATCTCAGGAATGCGGGCTGGATTTTTTTTCTCTTCTTTTCTTTTCTCCTCCTTTTTTCCATACACAATGCCCAGATTAATGGAGCCCTGAGTTATCCGGGAGTTATTATAATGCACTGAAGTAATGAATAATTATTTATGAGCAAAAAATAGACCAGGAATATCTGAGGGATGATGCTTGAAGTGGTCTGTCTAAATCATACACTTGGATTATTTAAATATAGGTTTATAACATTTAAAAACCCTTTTGAATTGAAGGACATTAATTTCCTACGGAAGCTTACAGCTAACACTTCTTCGTATATCAGATCTGGATTTCAGGTAAAAATACAGTTTGGGGGAAAGACTGTGTGCAGCTAAAAGACATTTTCGCCCATAAAGGAATGGGGAATTCTTTTGTAAAATGGATGCCACTAATATACTAGGTCAACAGTAAAGCAGCTGTCCCCTCTCCCCAGTACGAGCCTGAGCCCAACTAGGTTAAACAAGATGTGACACCATGTGTGTTAGAGATAAGCACTTATTCCAGGGGGTCTCTCCCATCAACAGACTCCCTTTTTTCATAAGCTAATGATCCTTCAAAGTGCATGAAAAGCTCTTTTGTCTTTGTCAGAGAACCGAAAACACCATATTTCAAGGTCCTCATTCCCAGCAGAGCAACCATTTCTGATGATGGCATGTGTAAAGTGAATATGTCCTCTTCGTCAGGAGTGCCCCGTGAACAACATGGGTAAGACACAGACATCTGGAGTAACACCACCATAGCTGCTGGTGGTTTGCTAGAGGAAGAGCCCTTCAGCAGCAAGATATGCCTCGGCCAAAAGCTTTCTTTAATAGCAGATGTTGCTCTGCTTTAAAAACATCTGCCGGAAGGACAATGAGGCATTTCCATTTATTTACAATACAGTAAGTCATCGCTGCACGTACATAACAGCATTCACTGCATGGTGTGAGCCAATTTTAATAATTCTCATGAAAAAAACCCCCGTCAGTTACTGAAGATATATAAGTCAGAACTGAGAAAAGTTAAGGGTACCAGAGGGCTACAACTTAGGAGAAATTTCACTGCTGCTTTCACTATTGCTCTGTCAAGATATCAATGGCAACGGCCATGTAGTAATAATTTTCTTTTTTATATCATCAGAAACTGTCTCAACAGTAACTTCAAATACAAACATCTTCTGTGAATGTATTGGTCTCAAGATAAGGAGTATTCCTATGTTTGCCACAAGAAAGGTCTCATCACAGGATCTCTCCTTACTCTTTTCATCAGTCATTTTCTCCCTTTTGGTTTCTCCTTCTCTATGTAGTTTCTCTTCTCCCAAATCAAATCACCTGTCATCCTTACCTCTCCTTTAGTTACCCTGTCTCTCTGCTCCCCTTTATTGTCACATTTCTCAGTCAGGCTATTTAATCCCCGAAGTATGGAAAAGGTAGGACCGAGCCTTAGAGTTTTCCCTTCAAAGTCTCCTGGCACAAAACCTGTACTCATCTGAAAAAAGGCAAATAAAAGGCTCCACAGGAACTCTACCATGCTTTTAAATAAGTGGCACAAACCAATTAGAGAAATGCCTAAGTCACACTTCGGAATGACAGAGATATTAAAAATTTTTTAAGTTTCTGGGATTTTCTAATAGCATTTGCCAGTCCTTTGAAATGTAGATGAATATTAAGGGAAACATTTTGAAAAAGAGGTCCCTAACTTGAATGAAAAATTCCATACAATGCACAGTAGGTTTTAAAAAAGCTGTTGTAGCTACTCATGCAAACAAGGCACATACATATGGAGATGTAGGGACAGGGCCCCATCCCCAGCTGATGCAAAGTGGCAGCATCTCACTGAAAACCAGTCCTCCTGCCAGGGAAGGTCACAGGAGAAATAAGCCTAAATTTTGCTGTCAGCGACAGCAGCAACATTGGTATAACACTACAGGATTGCCAGAGCTGCTCTACCTTATACAGGTTGAACACTTCCCATGCACCATAAACCTATAGAATTGTGCTTAGTAAGCAAAACTGACCGCATTTCGCTCTTACCCTTCTCATTCTTTCAGCCTCGATAGGAGACACCTTGAATATGAGCGCTGAACTCGCTCTGGGGACCTGCATCAGGTGCCACTGGCCTCCCCCTCCAGCTGCCAGGGACAGGACTTACCCCTCATTTCAGATCCCCCTTACCTATCTCAGGTCACTATACGTAGTCTCAAAGGCACTCATGTGACCTGCAGTGACAAGATCCTCCAGATTTTGAGGGATCCCAGATTTTGAGGGATCCCAGAGGAACCCCTCTGAAGGCTGCTATTGCTGCAAAGCAGGGGAAGAAGGACATATACTATCCAGTGGTCCTTCCTTGAAATGGCCCTGATTTGACAGTTGCAAGCCCCAAACCTGAAGGACAAATATCTAATAATATAAACATTACTTCCAAAATGTCAGCCAGCAGTTTATTAAGTATTCAGAGACCATTTAGATAATTTTGAGGTTGCTTTGCATTATCAGTTCTTTTTTTTTCCTCTCTTTTAATCACAGAGTATTTATAAGCAGTTGTTCCCAACCTGTTCTCTCTTCTGATGCTTCAATTTCCATGCGATACACAAAACAGTATAATATCATGAACTAAAAATAGCACCAATAGGATATAAAAATGTTAGCACACCATACTAACAATTCCCTATTGATTTTCCCTACAGTAATACGAGATTAATAGGACAAAGGGCATTAATACAATACAATGGAGATCTCACAGTTAAAATACCAGACTCTTACATTGTAATAATAGCTAACACTGCTGTATCTGACTAGTATAGCATCTGTATAATATGATGGAATAGTATGGCATGGTACATTAAGAATATAAGCGAAATAAAAGTTAGGGGATTTTTTTATGTTAAAGAAAATGATATAGTCCTATGATTACTGACTGGGAAAAGAAATTACTAAGGATTTAAATAAAATAAAATACCTTTACATTTACACTATGATGGAGACATATTAACTGAAGTAATTTTCTGTGGTTCAGTTTTATTATTTCTAAAGATGAGTTGTAGCTGCTGAGACTGTTACTATCATTTATATGATTGGGGCTTATGCAATGTTTCATTGTAAACAGAGCACACTTTTCACAGCAATGAACCAGAGTTCATTACAAGAGGGTTTCTCTCCATTATGAAAATCCATATTGACTTAGCTGCAGAGCTGGCACCAAAGTGAAGCGAAACACAGACTAAGTAGGACTTCCACCCACAAATACGACATGCAAGTCACAATTTTATGACACGGGAAGAGAAGCATCCTAGTGCCTAATTTCCAGCAATGTGGCTATTATTATTTCAACAGTTTTCACAGCTGGGCACAGAAAACTCTGAGAAACTTAACAGCTCTCAAAACCTGAATATTAACATCTATTAGTGGTTCTAAGTTTTTTCAAATGTTTCTCTTGGTAGGCCTGTTTAGGAAATTATTTTTACTTATGTGCCATAAGAAATTCTGACAAGGTCAGTATTTTCACAATGCAACAAGAGGGTAAAAGCTGGTCAGCATGAACATGTTTCACTGGATTTTCATGTACCTATTTACAAGTCAAACTCAATTTCATTATATGCTTATACTCAAAATATGTAATACAAATACCTGCTAATGTTGGCAAATGGCCAAATCCCAGGCATGAAAGTTCATTGTCAGTGTACTACAACAATACCAAAAATGACGTTAAAAAAAAAATCCCAGAAATTATTTTACCAGGCACTTTTTCACAGTACAATTTTTTAAAGTCATCCAATACTTCCATTACTGTCACTTTCTGATCAGATAAAAGCACTGTTGTCAACAATACTGTTCACAGGGTCCAGCAGTGAAAGAAGTAGACCTGGATATAGAGATTTGGCCTGAGATTGTATTTACCTCTGTGCCTCTGTATATGTTTGTAATGTGCTGATGCAAACATTGCCTGCTCTGGAGAAATACTGAACATGGTGCTGGAGTCTATTCTGTAAAATGCTACCACAAAATTCTCAGCTAAAGAGTAAACATTTAAAAGACCTCTTAACTACTTTTAAATTGCAAGAATATAGCATCCTGTCATAAGCTAACCATTAGGTGCTTTTAAAGTGCCTATTGTGCAGGTGTTTGGCATTTTTTTTGTTTAATTTCAATAAATGTCTTAACTGACTGTAAAATAATCATATAATACTGTAAAGCTGTTCACTGTAATAAGTGGGCTTGTGACAAGAACATCAGCATTTTAAAAAGTTCTGAGCTACTACATCACACTGCTCTTTGAAGAGGAGAAGAGACCTTCTCTATAACTCTCATTCTCAGCTTGGTCATTAGTTTCATAAACAGGATGTGCAAATTAAGCACTTTTAGGTATAATTATAGGGCAAACCTAGCTTGGGCTGGGGAGGTGGAAATAGTCCAGCAACTGTATCTAAATTGTTTGGGCTAAAAACACTGTCTTGTTGATTCTGCTCAAGGGGACGGTGTGCTAGTGAGGTCCTTGGTCTGCCATCTCAGTGGAGGTAGGGGATGGAGATCCATGTGGCAGCAAAGATGCAAGGGTTGTTGATGTGTTAGAAACCACAGAAGCACCTGAGAATGGTCAAGTAGGAATTAGGGCTTCTCCCCCCAAAAGGGTGGTGGGATCAACAGGTCAACTGAAGTGCATCTACACCGATGCACACAGCATGGGCAACAAACAGGAGGAAGGAAGGAGAGACGGTGGGGTAGCCCTGTATGTTAGAGAGTGTTTTGACTGTCCAGAGCTTGACAACGGTGACAATAGAATCACAGAATCATAGAATCATTTAGATTGGAAAAGACCTTTAAGATCATGGAGCCCAACCGTCATAGGGTCGAGTGTTCGTGGGTGAGAATCAGAGGAAAGACCAACAAGGCATGGTGGGAGTCTGTTACAGACCACCCAACCAGGATGAAGAGACAGATGAAATATCCTATAAGCAGCTGGTAGAAGTCTCACAATCACTAGCCCTTGTTCTCTTGGGGAACTTCAACTTACCAGATGTCTGCAGGAAATACAATATAGCAGAGAGGAAATAGTCAAGGAGGTTCTTGGAGTGTGTGGAAGAGAACTTCCTGACACAGCAGGTTAGGGTGCCAAATAGGAAAGGCCCCCATCTAGACCTGTTTTTTGCAAACAGAGAAGGACTTGCAGGTGATGTGATGGCTGGAGGCCATCTTGGGCATAGTGATCACGAAATGATTTTTCGATTCTCAGAGAAGTAAGGAGGGGGTCAGCAGAACTGCTACCTTGGACTTCTAAGAGGGCAAACTTTGGCCTGTTTAGAAGCCTGGTTGACAGAGTCCCTTGGGAGGCAGTCCTGAAGGGCAAAGCAGTCCAGAAAGGCTGGACATTTTTCAAGAAGGAAATCTTAAAGGCACAGGAGCAGGCTGTCCCCATGTGCCAAAAGACTAGCTGGTGGGGAAGAAAATGGGCCTGTCTGAACAGAGAACTTTGGCTGGAACTTAGGAAAAAAAAGGAGTGTTTATGACCTTTGGAAGAAGGGGCAGGCAACTCAGGAGGACTACAAGGATGCCATGAGACTATGTAGGGAGTAAAATAGAAGCGCCAAAGCCCAGCTGGAACTTAATCTGGCTACTGCCATAAAAGACAATAAAAAAAGGTTTCTATAAATACATTAGCAACAAAAGGAG
Organism: Haliaeetus albicilla; assembly: GCF_947461875.1. Taxonomy (NCBI): domain Eukaryota; kingdom Metazoa; phylum Chordata; class Aves; order Accipitriformes; family Accipitridae; genus Haliaeetus; species Haliaeetus albicilla. The sequence goes on along the minus strand of NC_091516.1, from coordinate 67,227,383 downwards.
GGCTAAGGACAATCTCCCTCTTGGATGTGGGGAGGAAAAAATAGTGACAAAGGATGAAGAAAAGGCTGAGGTTCTCAATGCTTTCTTTGCTTCAGTCTTTGATAGCAAGACCAGTCATTCTCAGGCTATCCAGCTCCCTGAGCTGGAAGACAGGGACAGGGAGCAGAATGAAGTCCCCATAACCCAAGGGGACATGGTTAGTGACTTGCTACACCACTGAGACACACTCAAGTGTATGGGGCTGGATGGGAACCACCCAAGGGTACTGAGGGTGCTGGCAGAAGTGCTTTCCAAGCCACTTTAAGTCATTTATCAGCAGTCCTGGCTAACCAGGAAGATCCCAGTTGACTGAAGGTTAGCAAATGTGGCACCCATCTACAAGAAGGGCCAGAAGGAGGATCCAGGGAACTACAGGTCTGTCCTTCTGACCTCAGTTCCAGGGAAGATTATGGAGCAGATCAGCTTGAGTGCCATCACATGGCATGTACAGGGCAACCAGGGGATCAGGCCCAGTCAGCATGGGTTTATGAAAGTCAGGTCCTGCTTGGCTAACCTGATCTGCTTCTATGACCAGGTGACCCACTTAGTGGATGAGGGAGAGGCTGTGAATGTTGTCTACCTGGACTTTAGTAAAGCCTTTGACACCATTTCCAGCATTCTCCTGGAGAAATTGGCTGCTCATGGTGTGGACAGGTGTGCTCTTCATTAGGTAAAAAACTGGCTAGACAGCTAGTCCCAAAGAGTTTTGGTGAATGGAGTTCAATCCAGTTGACGGTGGGTCACAAGTGGTGTTCCCCATGGCTCAGTATTGAGGCCAGTTCTCTTTGATATCTTTATCAATGATCTGGACAAGGGTATTGAGTGCACCCCCAGTAAGTTTGTGGATGACACCAAGTTGGGTGGGAGGGTTGATCTGCTTGATGGCAGGAAGGGTCTGCACAGGGATCTGGACAGGCTGGATCGATGGGCTGAGGCCAATTGTATGAGGTTCAACAAGACCAAGTGCTGGGTCCTGCACTTGGGTCACAACAACCCCATGCAGCGCTACAGGCTTGGGGAAGAGTGGCTGGAAAGCTGCCCGGCAGAGAAAGACCTGGGGGTGCTGGTCAACAGCCGGCTGAATATGAGCCAGCAGTGTGCCCAGGTGGCCAAGAAGGCCAACGGCATCCTGGCCTGTATCAGAAATAGTGTGGCCAGCAGGAGCGGGGAGGTGGTTGTTCCCCTGTACTGGGCACTGGTGAGGCTGCACCTCGAGTCCTGTGTTCAGTTTTGGGCCCCTCACTACAGGAAAGACATGGAGGTGCTGGAGCGTGTCCAGAGAAGGGCAACCAAGCTGGTGAGGGGCCTGGAGCACAAGTCTGATGAGGAGCGGCTGAGGGAGCTGGGGCTGTTTAGTCTGGAGAAGAGGAGGCTGAGGGGAGACCTGATCGCTCTCTACAACTACCTGAAGGGGGTTGTAGTGAGGGGGGTGCTGGTCTCTTCTGTCAGGTGGCTGGAGATAGGACGAGAGGAAATGGCCTCAAGTTGCGGCAAGGGAGATTTAGGTTGGATATTAGGAAAAAATTCTTTACTGAAAGGGTTGTCAGGCATTGGAACAGTCTGCTTAGGGAAGTGGTGGTGTCACCATCCCTGGAGATATTCAAAAAGCGTGCAGACAAGGTACTCCGTAACATGGTTTAGTGGGCATGGATGATGGTTGGACTCAATGATCCTGAAGGTCTTTTCCAATCTAAATGATTCTATGATTCTATGAACTACCTGAAAGGAGTCTGTAGTGAGGTTCAGGTCAGTCTCTTCGCCCAAGTAACAAGTGATAGGATGAGAGGAAATGGCTTCAAGTTTTGCCAGGGGAGGTTTACATTGGATATTAGGAAAAATTTCTTCACTGAAAGGGTTGTCAAGCATTGGAACAGGCTGCCAAGGGAAGTGGTGGAGTCACCCTCCCTGGAGGTATTTAAAAGACGTGTAGATGTGGAGCTTAGGGACATGGTTTAGCGGTGGACTTGGCAGTGTTAGGTTAATGGTTGGACTTGATGACCTCAAAGATTTTTCCACCCTAAATGATTCTATGATTTTAAGTATAACCCATTTTTTTACAAGTTATAACAACACCACAACAACAACCAGAAGCTGTGGCCATCAGTTTGGGTCTTCTCTGAGGAAAGGTAAGAAAAGATTAAGGAAGCCAAAATGACCGCTGATTTACATTTGAGTTAAGGTATCTCTTATTACTGTCCCATATTGGGGAAAAAAGGGGCATTGCAGTTGCTGTTGCTATTAGCAGCCTGCCTCACAATGCATACTCTCTGTCTTTGGTATCTGAAGATGAAGGTCACCTTTCTGATGTATTTCAAGAGATCTTGGCAGTGCACAGGTCTTGTTTGGGTCTTGCTTGGGTGCTAGGACTATTTTCCCCAGCAAACACAATTATTTCTGATCATACGGGATATTGTGCCAGTTCAGAAATCAAATTAGCTGTTATCTGTTTCAGTGAAAGTGCATCTATCCCACTCTCCTTCCTTCCCCCGCAATGTGGAATTAATGATACAAAATAATAAGAAGAGAAGTTAAATGTCAAAAAATTATCTTGGCTGCGCCATGGCTGGGCTTGCAGTGTGTCTGATCCTGTCCAACAGTAAGTGCACAGAGAAGAGCAATAGTAGTAATTAGAGGGGCAGCAGTTCTTAGCACAGCGATGGCTTATTTAACACTGAGAGGAGAAGGAAAGGGTCGAGACTGAGTGAAATCAGAAGGGCAGAGTGGAAAATTAATCAGTGACTCCTTTTTGCACCCCCTCCTCACAAAAGATCAATGAAAAAGAAAGAAAATAATACAAAATAAATTGAAAGGAAATCCTCCTCATGCAGTGCATCAGAAACTGCAAAATTCACAATGTCTTACAGTCAGATTGTGAGTGTTTAGCACAAAAAATAATTCAGCAGGATTTTTTCAAAGGACTGAATCTTTTCATAGGCTTTTAACATTTGCTCTTATGCAGGCAAAGTAAATGCAAGGAGGAAAATCAGAGCTGGTGTCTCAGGGTAGTAAGCTGATTGCCTGCAGGCATCAGCCACGTACTCACGTACTTCACCTCCGTAACATCACTAAGTTGAGTAGATGCGTTGTGGTAGGTGAGGTACATCAGTTCTTTAAGACCTCAGGTGTTACCATCCACCGCTAGAGCAAGTCACCCTAATTAATTGATTAACAGACCAAGGAACAATGAGCTTTGCCTCTTTGGAGTTACTTAATCTGGGAAGTGGGTCTGTGGTAGGAGCTCCTTCCAAAGAGGCTTCATGCAAACCCCTGATACCCAACACCCCCTGTTCCCAGCCTCAAGCTTATCCATTGGATATTTAAATACAAAAGATGGAGCACACCTCTTTAAGACAGCTCTGACCAGCAAAATGGGAGGGTTGGTGCTGCCCATGGAATAACCACAGACACCACCTTAACAGATCATTTAATTGAATCTAAGATGATTGGGTAAAATTAGTCAAACCTAATGAGGGAGTCACTAGAGAAAAGTGTTTAACTTTCTGGCATTATAGTGTCTGTATTTAAAATACCTCTGCTCTCAGAGCATGCCTACTGTTAGAGCCTGTTGACAACACCCTTAATCACCAGGTTCTCTGTATTTTCATGCATCTATCTCTCTGGTATTTTTAATATATCTTGCTTCTGCTTTCAACTCATCCACAAAGCTGTCAATTTTCTGAAACGCTTCTCTCACTCCTTCTCTGAGCACGTCTACATTTCTGATGATATCTAGATAACTCAAATGAAAGGCTGAGCATCCTGTTTTAAAAGTGAGAATATTCAGTATTGTCAGCCCATTTTGGTACATTTGAAGTGGTTTTAAAAGTTGGTCTATTTGTGTGCAGTGCTGTAATGAAGTCTCAGGGACAGCAAAAACCCCACCATACATACCTCTGAGGAGCCTATGACAACCTTAGCTGAAGCATCATTTTAGGCTGGGGTCCTGGTCTTTTTGTTCCTTTATTAAATTCAATTTATTTTCTTTTCACTGTATTTGCCCTGATTTTTTTTAAACATTTCTACTATCACTCTCCCAATCTTTGTCTTTTACATGCTGCCAAAAATACATCCAGAAGCTGATTTATAGACGAATTATAGCAGATCAGATGAATAATAAATGAATTCTAGCAGACTGACACCTTTTTTTTGCCTTTGCTGAAAAGATGTTTCAGGTTTATCCCCAGCCTGCAGGAAACCTAAATATCTCTAAAATGCAGAAGGACAACCAATGTGGTAAAACCTATATGGTTCAATGAATCTTTTTTCCTCGCCAGCTCTGGGCACAGTGGGACTCTTCTGTGTTTTTTATTTCTTTTCTTTTGCTTTCTTTTCATCCAAGAGGGGAAACCTACTGGTTGGCAACCCCTTCAGAGGGCATTAGCCAAACCTGCAGGTGTCATTTCATTCCCTGTTCCTGCCAATGTACCTGCCGGTCTCTGTTTCTAGCCCTCCATCAAACCAACACTGCTGTGAGCAGAGCCTCCACAACCTGCAAGAAAATTTGTTGTTTATAATTTACTGCCCAGGAAATCAGTTTGGGTGGTCCACATCACATGAAATCACTCCTTTTTTCAATATTAGCACCCGAAAATTCAGGTCAATGTGTTTTCCCCTATTTATTTTACTGCTTTCTGGAGACCTCCATGTGGAAAAAAACCCCAAAACCAAAACCTTAATTTTTAGAAGTTTACATCTTACCCTGCCTCTTGGATTAGTCTGTTTGCTTGGGACATGTGGCTGGTGTTAGAATTGCTGTAATATTTCAGAAGATAGGTTATAATGTCACGTGGAGAATATAGGCTGAGCATAGATCAAATGCTGGAGAATCAAAGAGTGTCTTCCCAAGCAATTAGAGTAATTTAGGGCTGGATACTGAAGGTGCTGGCATCAGTTTCAAGTATTCGCCACTGTTTGGGATTCAGTCCATAAAGAGAGAATAAATGGATTGTAGATAGGCAGAGTTATATTTTAGAGCTGTCTCCCAAGCATCATCTGTCCTTTATAGAATTGAACAGCCTAAATAACAGTGTGAAGAGGACAGCTTTTTGTTCACTAAACTAGGAGAAACTCCCCAGATTATTGGCAAATGTCAGTGAACATATTTTCTTCTCAGATTTAACAATCTCTTCAAAATCTGTGAGAAAAACTACAAATTTTTTATGTTAATGTCCCTAGGCACACCTGTGAATGCACCTCTTAATTGTTTAAAACAAATGTGTTAAAAAACTTGACACTGAATTATATTTTCGTTAACTTGCCTTCAGAAGAGGTGCACATACACGATTTTTCCTTCTAAGATTCTGAATTTTGCACTTGGAAGTTATCTCTTTGCCCTAACAGTCTTGATTTCCCTGAAAACTTATTCCTGAGTTTCTTCTCTCCCCAGATGTCTGTGCTGAAGACTGAAATACTCTAGCTTTTCTTAAAGCATTAATCCCTTGTACACAGAATTTTTACTTGAATTCAGCTGCAGCAAATAAACCACAAATGATGTAATAATTAAAATTGACATTTAAATTCTTCATTCTTTAGCCTTCAGGATCAATGCTGCAAGGAGAGCAATGGGGACTGCACAGAGGCCATGGGGAAGAGGAAATATAATTTATTAGTCTTATTTTCTGGTTTTTGTTTGTTTCTTGTCAATAAACTTGGGACAAGAACATTGAAGTCACTTCCCTTGAGAAGAAATCAAAATGACATTGTGTGAAAAAGTTAATATTCTGAAGTATACAGATTACACTGAATTCTAAAGCAGAACTTTACAATAATGGTAAAGCAAGAATATTTTTAGTACACATTTTAATGGGAATTTTGTTGGTTTTCATTTGTGGTATCGGGAATAAAGAGACTGGGTAAAGCTGTATTGTACTTCCCTTTACTGTATAAAATGTGGACTCCAACAACATTATACAAAGAGGAGTCAGTGCTATTGACATATTTCAGTTTGTTAATAAAGAAACCATATAAATAAATAGATAAACAAAATCATATGGTGGCAAAGAGAATTGTTAATTATGTGATGTGAGTGCTTATGCACTGATTTAGCGCATGCCCCATCGTGTTCTGTACATCGGCAATGATGCAAAGATATAAACATTTACACATAATTTTTTAATGTAATGCAGTACAATTATACTACAAATTGAAGAAATAATGACATTAGGGGAAAACTCTGTTACCATTTGGAAAAACATAGCAAACAATGTCATCAACATATAAGGCTACACAGGCATCAGATCTTCTCAGGGTGCTTTAGTGAATAAATGCAATACTATACGTGCCACACCCGGACATTTTATGGTGTGAGCAGATTTCTATTATTGCTGCAAACAGAAATCCAAGTGCTCAGGAAGAAGATAATCCCAAATCCTTGGACAGTCCATGCTGCCTGCTGTCGACTCACTTTCACACATCAGCTTAGGACCGTATTTAAAATATGTTTGGTGAGCTGTCCACTATGGAAATGTTTGGAATCTGTGCACTCATATCACAATGGGGCCCAATCCTCCTTTCAGTGAAATTAATTCTGCAAGAGCCCCTGGGTCTGGCATCAGGCCCTACACAGTAATAACAAAGTCATTACTTATTACTGAGAAGTCATTGCTCATTACTGAAGACATTACCAGCTTACACTGAATAAATTGCAGACTGTGGCAAAACTGGAAAATGATTCATGTAATCCTAAACCAAAATCATTGTAACACTTAGCAATGATGCAGGTTTTCGCATCCCCAAAGTGATCAATGAAGATGAATTAATTACTCCTTCCAACACCCTGTGAGGGAACACCTCTTTCTATTTAGATGAGAGTGCCATGGAAGGGTCATCAGAGTGGAGGAAAACTGGAAGATCCTCCCACAGAAGTCCTCCTCTGGGGACATCCCGAGCTGGAAGGATGACATTCCTCCCCGCAGAGGGGCGAGGACAGTGCCCGAGGATGTGTGGGAACCTCCTCTTCCACCCCATCCCCATCTCCATACCAGTGCCCACTGGTACCTGGGACTGAGTTATGAGATGTATTATCTTTTCTAAATAAATCCCAAAGGGCCAGAGAGCAGTAGGCAGTCTATGGTGGCAACTGTTCTCAACCCAGCCCCCGTTCTCCATTTCTTTTCCCAGGAAAATGGATTCAAAAGAATAACTGGGTCCCCTTTTCCATGACATAAAGACACAACCATGAGTGCAGTGAAGCCCCACCAGAGGTATTTAGTGACAAAAACTAACTGATGTGCAGCTCTCCCCATCATGATCACTGCGGGAGGAGAGAACGGGCACTTTTCCAAGACTTTTCAGGCAAACCATAGCCAAACCAAGAATGAAAAACTGCATTTGCTAAATTGAATTGAAAATTCTTCTGCTGCCTTGGCTCAGACTCACCCTGGCGGATCTCTCTTTGACCACCTGTTAAAAAAGAAAGCTGACTCTAATGGTGTTTTTAAACGCTCTTTGAAAATTACACTTGAAAGACACCTTCTCCAGTATTTACCCACTCCTCAACTCCCAAGCCAGAAAAAAACAAAAGTCATAAGATAAAATCCCAAACCAAAACAGAATATGTGAACTGAAAATATCTGTAGAGGCTTTTTAAAGTTTGAACTGTTCTCTCTTTTTCTACTGCAGAAAACACACTTCTTCCACAAGTGTAAAAATGTGTTGTGCAGTACCCAGGGCTATTAGCCTTTTGTTCCTGTAGCATCATGCCAATACACATTTGACATATTTTTTTTCTAATATGCCCTGCTTTTCTCCTGAGAATAACAATAACTCAAGTGGCTGATATTTAAAGAAGCAGAAATTCTATGGGTCTGATGCACCTTGCAGTTCTGGATACGCTAACTACTCATTCATTATGTAAAAATGCTTCCTACCATTACAGCTATTTTTCTATCGTTAATAATCTGTCAGCACTTTCATTCTAAATCCTGATTATCAGTGGTTTGCAGCATAACATCTTCAACAGTACCAAGATTTTTTATGTTGGCGGAAGAGAAGAGAAAATAATTTGTGGAAGATTAAATGGATACAAAGACATTAAGGCAGGCAGTATAATGTGGGTAAATGGCTGGGTAAAAAACTTGTTTGCTGGGTGTCGGTGCAGTGTTGCTTTTTTGGAATGCATAAAGGTGAAATACACTCAAGCTACACACATTGTAAGTCTCTAGTTTATACCAAGGGCTGTCGTGAGACATCCACAGTAGCTAGCTATCTGTGGGATTTTTTTTGTCACTAGGAAAACTATAAAAAATTCAAAGCTTGATTTTCTTCTTTCTTTCCTCAAGGTAAGTGAGCAATACCACCACTAATGTCAATGGTGTTACACTAGTGTAAAATTGGGGTGAGAGAGAGGTGAATCAGCATCCTAATTTATTGCTTCATGGCAAGCTATTATTTTTCTTTTTAGAGATCAGTCCTGTGGTTGTCCAGCACAGCAATGGAAATCAGTGGTACTGTGCCTGGCTAAAGGTTGCTAGCAACGAAAAATGAAAAGCAGTTACTTTCTTTTTCTTTTTTTTTTTAATGTATAAAGAAAGCCTGCAAGCCTGTTTTCTCCCTTTTTCTCCCCACAACTTTTTCCAATACCAGAAATACAGGCTTTGTTGCAAGCTGTGGTCAGCCTGGAGAAGCAGGAGTGCACCATCACAAGAACTGCAGGAACAAAGAAGGTGGAAGCGGGAACATTTATATTCAGATTCCCTTCTTGTTTTTATGCCCATCCAATTAAAAACCTAGGAAACAGCTGGATTAAAAAAAACATGCATTGCTGGCCCACCTCGCTGGGCAATTAAGGACGAACTAGGTTCAGAGTTCACTCTCCAATCTTAGTTATTAAAGGTATGTTTCCAGTAATTATTTACTTCCCCTAGGGGAAAAATAAAAAAAAAAGAACAACAGCAAGACCTATGAGGCCAAGCACTTTTTTATTTCTTGTTCTTGCACAAAATAGCCGAGTCCCGCTCTCACCCGATACGGTGGTTTCATTTCAAAGGTGAAGAGAAAACTGCTGTATTTTTACAAGGACTGGTGATGGGTATTTTGGAGATGCTCAGGAGTGCATGGAAGCAGGTCATGCAGCCAAGCCTGGGTGCATGCAGGAGGGACAAGTTTGTCATGGTTATCTCCAAGCACCCAGTTTGGAGGGTTGAGTTTCCAACTTTCGCAGCAAAATTGCTCAGAGAAAACATTAAAACATTTCCCACCACATACATCCTCCCATCTCATTATGGATGATTACATTGTACACATTGCCCCCCCCCCTTTTTTTTTTCCAGAAGGTGCCTCAGGCAGCGTCTCCCTTCCTTTCCGCTGTGCCAACAAGGACATTGTCTGCTGTTCAGAAATGACTGACAAACGCCCAGTCCTAAAGTCCTTCCTACATGTGAAATCCCCACACTGCCTCTAGAAATTTCACCTAAGCAGCACTGATAGCAGTCACAGGTGAAAAACAGTGTCATCAGGATATTAATGTGTTATTGTCTTTTCACTGTGAAAAAAGCCAGACACTGAGGGAGGGCTTAGCACAAATAAGGTCCTACATCCTGTAACCACCCAGTAATAATATATTTACTGATAGAGGTATCCTTCACACAGTTTCTTTGATAAGTCTTCTAGTTCTAGGGTAAGCATAATCTTTTAAAACTACCAGCCCTACAATCCCTATAGTGTGTTAAAGATTGCTTGGTGTTTATTATAGCTATAAACATTTAATGACTGATGATTAAATGCACATTGAACTTATTAAAACCCAAATGATTTAATTAAATGTACTTGGCAAGAGATATAAATTTAAAACTAGTTTTAATAATTCTGCATAAAACGTAACATTTCTTGAATAGGCTCATCTAATCATGAGGGACATCTTTTCTTCGCTCCTATTTTTACATCTTAAGTTTTAATTCACTTTCCTGTTTCCCCTTCAAAACAGCAGGCACTGATTTAAAGAGAAAAGGTAGAACAAAAATTGACAAACAGGTCAAATAATAGAACATGTTTCTGGCAGGGCCCCTGCTAGGAATCCTAAAAATATTCCATTAATGCTATTTAAGAAATAGCAGAAATATTTGTTTGAAGAAATAACATCACTCCAAATGAGAAAACAAACAACTAAACCAAACAAGGCATTTTTGCTTTTTTCTTCATTCCCCCAGGTTTTGGCTTGCACTAGATTCACAGGAATAGTTGATAGCAGCAGCGAAAACACATTCTTATTCAGTATCTTCTCATTAGCGATTACTACATGGTAGAAAACACATCTGCATTGCATTACTCCAGGTTACACGGAGTCAATGTAATGTGTAATTTCAGTAATGCACCATTGTTAAAATCCAGCCATTTCAGGTTTAAAAGTTCTACCTATAGTCTGAAGCCATGGACAACTCCTCATTATCGTTTGTGAAATGCATGTATTGCTGTATTGGATACAGTTTAACGGTTAGATGCTCTGATTACACATACCATTTAATATGACTTTTACCGTAACTCTTATTGTGTCTCATACTTCTGTTTTATTTATTTTCCTTTTCTGTTTGCCCATCTTTGATGCTCACATATATTATATTTTGCCTGGGACACTGACTACCCTAAGGGCCAAGCATGCCTATGATCTCCTGGATCAGAACCCTTTGTAATGAGCAAGTTTTAGATGTGATTATTTTATCCCCCAATGGCTCATTTCAGGACGCTAACAAAAGCCGAGTACCAAGCTAAGAAGAAGGAGAATGGTGCTAATTATCTCCAGTAATTTAAATACATAAACTAGCTTTGACTCCCTATACCGTTTCCCAAGTGCTGAGTCCTCAATTAACTCTTGCCTTATCTTCTTTCCTTAGTTTATGAAAAGGTATCCCTCCTTCCAGTCCTCCTCCTCAAATGACATTTTAGACAGCAGAAAAATCAGACCATCATTATAAATAACTTATTTAGTGTGCAATTATTCCTTTTCCAGATTGCACCCCTGTTTAAATGGAGGCAAGTGGAGAGATTTCCAGCGTGCGAATGGGAGGGTGCACATTGCATACCAATGCCATGGTTTCTTATTTACATGTTGCTCATGTTTATGCAATTTAAAGACAAATACAGCCGCTGCAGCCTTCCTCAGGAACCACAGGCACTGGTCAAGGCTACAAGCAGCAGCTGCAATCAAGCTCGTAATGTATTTTTCAGGAAAGTGAGAAGCGCTAATAGCCGGGGAGGGTGTAGGGGGAGATCTGTGCAATTTTCTTTGAAAAGAGAGCTGACATTTTCAAAAAACAAATACTGTACATTCAGTTTGGCTTCTTTAGTGGCTTTCATGTTATAGGAATATTTGCCAGTGATGAAAATGCTGCAGAGCCAATCAAATGTAGTGCTATACAGCCTGCCACATTAGGAGCTCAGTGTTTAAAATAACTCTTATGTATTATTCATTAAGAGTTGATGTTTATGCAAATTACAGAAGCATGTGCCCACCTGGCCATCATGGGTTAATAACAACAACAACAACAACAGAAACAACAACAATAATAATATAAAAAAAATACATACGCAGCCTCTCTCCAAGCAAACTAGCAAGATTTGAGCCATTCCCAGAATCTATATAATCAATGATAATTCTCCTTCATTAAATGCATCAAAGAATTGCAGTCCTTACCTGGTTAGCTTTGTAGGGCCCTCAGATTTTCTGGATGAAATAACTGACTGTGCCTGCAACCAATAAAACTGAACTGAAAAGCTGATTAAGGGTACTTAATGCAAAGCCACTCAATGAATATTCATATGATGCCTGTGTTTATGCAAATTAAAGCAAAAGAAAGCCCAAGGGGATTGGTTGCCATAGCCCACAAACACTGTGTACAGCAGAAAAATAGATAATAGTGACAAATAAATCTTGAAAATCATAGCTAGGAAGGAGAATGAAGAGTACAGTAAAATATTAAAAGACTTACATGAATTACAGTTTTTGCATGCTTTATCTAATCATACAATTTTAGGCCTATCAGGTATTTTTTGACAGTGTACTAATCTGTAATTATTAGCATCCTACAAGATAATATCACTAATGTTTGTTAGCTTTATTTATTCTGTAACTGTGTAAGCAGAGTCCCTAAGCATATCAAGTAGGTGAAAAAATAATTACAACAAAAATTATAGTGTAATACATTAGGAACAAACCCCATAGGCTTGTGTAACACTTTATTAAGTCTTTCAGGTGAGGCTGTCTTCTCAAGCAAAAGGATAGAGAAAAGTAGAGTGTGCCAGTGGGAGTCTGCTAGGAATGAAATTTAGCTCCTTGGTATCTTAATTTTGTTGTGTAGCTACTTCATCCCAGATGCAGGCTTGTATGTGATATGGCTAATATTATTGTTGCACTGGGCTTTTTCTCAGCCTAAAGTAATTTTGAAAAGACCATGCTTTTTTATTATTAAAAAAACAAAATAAATGTGAAATTTATATAAAATGTTATTTCTCAAATCAGGTTCAAATATATTAATCCAAGTTCTTAATATGGCAATCACCAAATCCAACAATGCTTTTTTACAATTTCAAAATCAGAATGATACAGTATATCAGCATTGCCATTTCCCTGATAAGCAAGGATATATATAAATAGAAATCCTACTCTTACGCAGTAAGTTGTATTTTAGCCTTTTGCATTTATTTCCATCAACAAATTACACTTTCAAGAGAAGTTCCCATTTGTAGATAACCATTTATTAATAGTGCCATTGTTATTCAATATTTAAGAAGGATCAGATGAAACCATCTCATGCAAGATATTTAACTTATGGATCAGTAGGTACATCTAGCTCTTAAGTTTTGTGTGACTTCCACTGATATCTATTGCTGCTGTTAGTAGATAACTCTTCAGCTGAAAAAAACCAACAACCACCAAAACAAAACCCAACAGAAACTGCTGTTCCATGGACACACATGAAAAGGGATCACTGGAGCTGATGGGCTCTCCTTCCTGGCAAGATGAGTTGAGAACACATGCGCCTTCTCAGTAAGTGGAGTGGTGGTCCCACTGCAGGAAATTGAGGTCCACCCTGGACTTCATCTCTGTGGAGACTCCAATGCCAGTTTTTGCTTGTGAAGACCATCCCATTCCCATGCTTCCACCAGTCCTAGAGGGGACTGGGGAATTTGCCGTACCAGCTCATGACTTCTGAGTTGATGCTGTTGCTTGTGAGATTCAGGACTGTTCTGTAAGGCCACCGGCTGCAAGGTGCCAGCAGATATGTCATATTGGTACCTGAACAACGGCAAAGAGACTCTTCGGCCATGGGATGCTGAAGCCCATGTGGATCGCAGAAGGTACAAAGCAGAGGGCCCAAACCAGCAGGGACAGACTGCTCAGAGCAGGCAAAAGAAACCAGGGTGACCTGCTTGGGTGGAAATGAATTCCTGTCTGGCTGAGGACCTCTAAAGGCAAGAAAGCTAACCATTGTGGGGAGAGGAAAAGTGAGGTGCCACACAGCCTGAGAAAAAAGCTGTGTCCTGAAAGATGAACTTTCCAGAAGGTCAAAAAATTCTGGAGGAGTAGAAATGTGCTTGTTTATATTTAATAATTTGTCTTGACTTATGTGAAGGATAATTGTGTTTAGAGATCCTTGAGAAGGTTATGCATCTTACGGCATCAACATTACCACAGATAGCCAAGCAGTTAAAGGGAAAATGCAGAGTGCTCATGTATTTACGAGATGCTGGGGCCTCAACTTAAAGGAAGGTATCTGGGGACAAGGGCAATAGGTTGCAAGGGCAGAAGGCAGGGATGGAGACCAGAAGGACAATAGAAGAGGCAGTCCTGCATTCACTCTTGTACACTGGAGGCTTATGCCTGGAATCATAAAATCATAGAATCGTTTAGGTTGGAAAAGACCTTTAAGATCATTGACTCCAACCGTCAACCATGCCCACTAAACCATGTACTGAAGTGCCTTGTCTACACATTTTTTTAATACCTCCAGGGATGGTGACACCACCACTTCCCTAAGCAGACTGCTCCAATGCCTGACAACCCTTTCAGTAAAGAATTTTTTCCTAATATCCAATCTAAACCTCCCCTGGCATGACTTGAGGCCATTTCCTTTCATCCTATTACTTGCCACTTGATAGAAGAGACCAGTACCCACCTTGCTACAGCCTCCTTTCAGGTAGTTGTAGCGAGCGATCAGGTCTCCCCTCAGCCTCCTTTTCTCCAGACTAAACAGCCCCAGCTCCCTCAGCCGCTCCTCATCAGACTTGTGCTCCAGGCCCCTCACCAGCTTGGTTGCCCTTCTCTGGACACGCTCCAGCACCTCCATGTCTTTCCTGTAGTGAGGGGCCCAAAACTGAACACAGGACTCGAGGTGCAGCCTCACCAGTGCCCAGTACAGGGGAACAATCACCTCCCTGCTCCTGCTGGCCACACTATTTCTGATACAGGCCAGGATGCCGTTGGCCTTCTTGGCCACCTGGGCACACTGCTGGCTCATATTCAGCCGGCTGTTGACCAGCACCCCCAGGTCTTTCTCTGCCGGGCAGCTTTCCAGCCACTCTTCCCCAAGCCTGTAGCGCTGCATGGGGTTGTTGTGACCCAAGTGCAGGACCCAGCACTTGGTCTTGTTGAACCTCATACAACTGGCCTCAGCCCATCGATCCAGCCTGTCCAGATCCCTGTGCAGACCCTTCCTGCCATCAAGCAGATCAACCCTCCCACCCAACTTGGTGTCATCCACAAACTTACTGGGGGTGCACTCAATACCCTTGTCCAGATCATTGATAAAGGTATTCAGGAGAACTGGCCTCAATACTGAGCCGTGGGGAACACCACTTGTGACCCACCGTCAACTGGATTTCACCCCATTCACCACAACCCTCTGGGCTCGTCCATCCAGCCAGTTTTTTACCCAATGAAGAGTACACTTGTCTAAGCCATGAGCCACCAGCTTCTCAAGGAGTATGCCGTGAGATACAGTGTCACAGGCCTTGCTGAATTCAAGGTAGATAACATCCACAGCCTTCCCCTCATCCACTAGGCAGGTCACCTGGTCATAGAAGGAGATCAGGCTGGTCAAGCAGGACCGACATTTCATGAACCCAACTGACTGGGCCTGATCCCCTGGTTGTCCTGCACATGCCATGTGAGCGCACTCAAGATGAACCTCTCCATAATCTTCCCCGGTACCAAGGTCAGGCTGACAGGCCTGTAGTTCCTCAGATCCTCCTTCCGACCCTTCTTATAAACAGGCATCCCATTGGCAAGCCTCCAGTCGTCTGTGACCTCCCCTGTTGACCAGGATTGCCGATAAATGATGGAGAGTGGCTTGGCAAGCTCCTCCACCAGCTCCCTCAGTACTCTTGGATGCATCCCACCTGGTCCCATAGACTTGTGAGTGTCCAGGCAATGTGGCAGATCACTAACTACTTCCTCCTGGTTTACAGGGGTATATTCTGCTCTCCGTCCTTGCCTTCCAGCTCAGGGGGCTGGGTACCCTGAGGATAACTGGTCTCACTATTAAAGATTGAGGCAAAGAAGGCATTAAGTACCTCAGCCTTTTCCTCATCTTTGGTGGCAATGTTCCCCTCTGCATCCATCAAAGGATAGGTATTCTCCTTGCCCCTCTTTTTATTGTTAACATATTTGTAAAAACATTTTTTGTTGTCTCTTACGACAGTGGCCAGATTGATTTCTAGCTGAGCTTTTGCCCTCCTAATTTCCTCTCTGCATGACCTAACAAGATCCCTGTACTCTTCCTGAGTTGCCTGCCCTTTCTTCCAAAGATGGTAAACTCTCCTTTTTTTCCTGAATCCCAGCAAAAGTTCCCTGTTCAGCCAGGCCAGTCGTCTTCCCCAGCAGTTCGTCTTGTGGCTCATGGGAATAGCCTGGTCCTGAGCCTTTAAGATTTCCTTCTTGAAGAATGTCCAGCCTTCCTGGACCCCTTTGCCCTTCAGGACAGTCTCCCAAGGGACTCTCTCAACCAGGGTCCTGAACAGGCCAAAGTTTGCCCTCCGCAAGTCCATAGTGGTGGTTTTGCTGACCCCCTTCCTTGCCTCACCAAGAACTGAAAATTCTGTCATTTCGTAGTTGCTAGCCCAAGACAGCCCCCGACCATCACACCTCCCACCAGTCCTTCCCTGTTTGTAAACAGTACATCTAGCGAGGCTCCTCCCTGGTTGGCTCACCTACCAGCTGTGTCAGGAAGTTATCTTCCACACACTCCAGGAACCTCCTAGAATGAATGGGGGTCTCATGACCAGCTAAGTAATAAATATCTAGCTGGAGATTAATCAGCTGGTGAATATAACTGTGTGTATTAAAAAAAAAAAAACTAATGTGGACAACAAACACATGTTGATCTCCTCTGCATTGGCCACAGGAAAAAAAAAATGCAACGCAAGAGCTTTTCCATTTTCAAGGCAGGCATGCACTAGTGAGAGTGGGGGAATTTAAAATTATTACATGAAGATTTTTGGAAAGTTCATGAAGATCTAATAGGACTCAAGTGCTTCCAAATTTTTCCATTTCTTCTTAAAAGAAGTAAGTCTAAAGAAATTCTTGTCTTCAGAGAATAAATGTTTTCCCAGGCTGGACACAGCACTAGCTGTGACATCATAAATATTCAGCTACTGACTGAGCTGGATGTGCATGTGAACGTTGATGCAATGATTTGGCAAACCAGCATCTCATTCATAAGATACATGGGCATGCAAACAAGCAAGCACATTTAGGAGGCAGAAATGAGAGCAGAATATGAAGAAATTGTGCAGGCCCTTGATCAGCTTTATTTACTTCACATGGACCACAGTTAACATTACTCCTGGATGCCAGCAGGAATTTTCCCACTGGATTCAGTGGGGTGGAATCAGTTGTGGGAGAAGAAGGTTGAGCTGCTGTTGGCTTTTCCAGCAGTCTTTAGTCTTATGCTCATGTACCTACATGCATTTATTTCTAACACTTGGTACAATGTGATTCATAATGTGCTAAGGAGCTAGCTGCTTTTTTTTTCCTTCTTTTTTTCTTTTTTTTTCAGTTTTTTTTTAAAAAGAGAATTTAAATTTAAATGCAAGTTGAAGCTGACAAAATCCTACGTTTTCAACTCTAGCTTTAGCAAAGATGTATGCGTATGACCTGATTCTGTGAAGTGATATTTCTGCACTGTAGTCCTGTCAATCCCTCACCTTTCAAGCACGCTAAACCAATAAAGTAAATTATTTTAAAGAATAAAGAAACAGAGAAAATCTGATCCATAAATTGACTCCTTTGTTCTGCCAATTGACTAAATGACACTTAAGTCATCTCTAAGTGCCTGGAAAAAAAAGAAAGGCATTTCTATTGTGAAGCTGTTGAACAATTAGGCAATTGTAAAGCATGGAATGGCGAAATGGAAAACGCATAGTAATAATGTTTTTCGTTTTCCTCTCCCCGATTTATTTATTTTTTTCCACAGCAAATGCCATAAATGGAGCAGCAAGGGAACTTCACTTTCTAAACTCTGGATTAGTGACAACGCTGGAGATTTACTTACTTTCCAGAAGGTCACATATGGAAATGACTAACCCACCACTGTTTCACCATCATTTAGATAAAGATAAGACATCTGTGCTGGCTTGCCCTTTCCTACAGAGAGCACATGCATCTGTTTAACCTCAGGCATTCAAACCATTTTCAAAGCTGAATGACAGAAAGACATGCAGAAGAAAACATTTCATATACTCACCTGAATGGTGTGTATCTCCTAGATCTTCAAAGCAATAAAAACAGTAACTCACACCACAAAACCCTAGTGATGCGTGACTCAAACCTTTTCAGACTTACCATGCTCCCAGGGATTTCACCTTACATTTTGGAAAAGATGATGTTGAAGATGTCTCCATAACAACAGGTTTTCTGCTCCTCATCAAAGCAGCATGTCTACATGGGATTCAGCTCCCTGCATCGGCTCCTCTCTCACCATCTTTCCTTCCTTAGTAATATTTCCTGCAAATGACTTTTCACATTTCCCTATTCCCTTCTCTCTTTATCCTTCTCTTGCCTCTCAGCTGCTGTCCCAATAACCAAGTATTTACTCCTAGTTAGTAACTTCCCTGCTCTTCCCACCAACACCGAAGCC
Source organism: Haliaeetus albicilla (assembly GCF_947461875.1). NCBI lineage: Eukaryota > Metazoa > Chordata > Aves > Accipitriformes > Accipitridae > Haliaeetus > Haliaeetus albicilla. The sequence goes on along the minus strand of NC_091516.1, from coordinate 67,209,276 downwards.
CATTTGAAATCCCCCCTCTCCTGGGTTCATCATTCTACCACTTCATATTCATGGGGTAAGGCTGGTATATACGCGCACCAATATAAATGCCCAGACATATTGCATCAGGAAAGTTTGATCCCATGTGATGTAAACACAGATTAAGCATCACAGGAAATTAGACTGAGGAACAAAGAGGAAACATAACTTCGTGTCACATACTACTGAAAAGTCAACAGAGAAGACTGAGCGGTGGCTGCTCAAAAATTACACAAAATATTCCAAGACTGTTTTAAAGAAAGCCATTATACTGTGAACTGTCACAGAAATGCCTGAAAGATTCATCCATAACAAAAAAAACCCCAAGAAGTGAACTTTTCTTGCTAGTGGAAAATACTGACTTCTGAGATTAAAGAAGGCATTACCTCCAAACACAAGTAAAGATTAAAAAGTGTGGAGCAGTGTGGGGATGTGTGTGAGGGTGGAAACACCTTTTAGAGTGTTTGTGCCGTTAGTTTGGATGACACAAAAATAAATTTGCAGGGCAAACCTGCTACAATGAGGATAAGGGGGAATTTGTGCTGCAGTCAAAGATTTTTCTTTATGAAAACTGGTACAAGATGGAGGAGAAATGAAAGAGCAAACATTTATTTTTATGACAAAATGAGATTTTAAAATTAAGCAGCAGGTAGAAAGATCCTGTGCAATTTAAAAAAAAAAAATATTGCATGTCCATACATGAAAGCTTCCTCTCTTTTCAAAACACTCTGCTGTCACCTAGGTACAGGAGATCAAAGTGTAAGATATGGACAGACATATATCTCTTTCCACAGGCAAGCAGTGCAGTAAGGATGTTTGGAGCCAGGGCTAGAACCAAAATCCAAACTAGAAAGAGAAAAGACTGAAGGCCATACCTTCAAAAATCACCTCTGGATTTGAATTTCTTGATATGCTACTGTACCAGGAGGTGGGCTAACAGCTGCTTTGAAAAGTATCTGGTCTAAAAGGAATTTTTTTTTGTCATCACTACACCTGCAGGTGGCCCTTTGAATGGACAGACAATCTAATAGGAGTATAAAAATCTCACTTTCAAACAGCTTAAAAGACAAGGTGCCACTGGTAAATCTGTTCAGAGGAAAAAAAAAAAGAGAGAGAGAAAAATAGATTATCTGATTCTAGTACTGAAACGTTGTTCTGTAACATGAAGGTACAGATTATGTGCTGTGAACAAAGTCCTGCAAGGTCTGGAAACTGGCTACCTGGGTTGTAGCTGAGGTCCCCTGTGGAAGATGTAATTTTGCATAGGAACTGAAAAATAAAAGTAATTGCCATATTCTGTATATGAAAGGTGTCAAGGCTGGCAGTGAGTGTTAATAATCTGATACACGTTTTATAATACTTCTTTAGTGAATGTGATACATATGATGTTCAGCAGCAGGAATAAAAATTAAAGAATTTCAACGTTTGCCTTCTTTTTCTTTTCTCCTTCGAATGGTAAGTATTCTGTATCTCCAGGCTGCTAAGGATGAATGACCTAGTCAGGGAGGGCCTGGGCAACTGGTAAAGAGCTTCCAAGGATTTGTATTGTCCATTTAGATAAGGAAAAATTCAGAGCAAAGGATGGGTCTTATTGGGATACTCATTCTTGGAGCACAAAAGAATGTTTCTTTCCCCTATTTTACTTTACAATAGAATTAATAATGACTAGAGACTCTTCTAGGTGTTTCAACATGAACTCATGAATTGCCTACATGACTTTTAGCAGAAATTAAAATCTCATGGGGTCAAAACCCTTTCTGTCCACCACTTTTCTGTATCTCAAAACTTCAGCTTATTAACTCAAAATCAAGCACAAAGAATGAACTTGAGCGTGGGCTATATGCCACTGGGACAAAAGATTCAGGCATCTTTTTTCCTCCTGCCTTTCAGTCTTCCAAATATTTTTTTTTAGAAATTAGCTGAGGGAAGGCAGGGGACAAGTTCCAACTGGAAAGCTTGAACCTTCCAGATATATCAGCACTGTCATCTGTACACACTACCAAACCCAATGTATTTCCTAATAGAGCAACAGTGGTTTTACAGAGCATATCTATTTATTTGCTCTGCTTTTCCTGAGAAGAGACAACAGTTCCCATTCACTGTCTATAACACAGTTAATAAGCCTTTTTTTGTAACCTGGAAAAAAACATCCAAGTAGAGTAGGTCTCCATTTTCTTTGGAAATACAGTCCAATACCGTCCCTCTCCTATGTACCTTCCACATGGCATGGAAGGGTTGATGTTTTGATGAAGAGTCAACATATGACAACAAAACTAAGACATTTGATATCAAAAACTATACCAAAGTATTCTCAGCATTTCAGATACTCCTCTTGTTTGGTTTCACAAAGAAATTGTTTTCACAGCTGGAGCAAGGTGACAAAAAAAAATGTTTATCTTACGTAAAGCATGTAACAGAACAAAATTATATATCTGTTCAGAATAATGTTTTAGAAAGGGATGTTCCCTGAAGGATGGAGGCATTCAGAAAAAGCATTCAGAAACCAGCACACTTACTATAATCTTCTTTTTTGTTTCTTTATTGGGTTGTTCCTAAAGACAATTCTTACAATGACGATATATTTCCCATTTCGCCAAAGAAGGTGACCTGAGAACAGTTGTACCTCTCTCTCTCGACAGACAGATTAATGATGACAAGAAAACGGTTTACAGCTTGGTCACTTGACAGCAGATGAACCTCACAGCCAACACGTCCCAGATACTGGACACACCATGAACAGGCTACAGAGGAATCCACAAAAGGTGTTGGTGTCAAAGGGCTCCCTCACCAGCATAAGCAGACAGCTTTTGTCCCTCAATGAAAACTTCAGGGAGGGCAGCACATTGGCCAGAAGAAGTACATCCAACTGCTGCTTTGATAATGGTGTGGTTAATGCATTACACCTCGCTGTTTTAATATGAATACACTCCTATAGATACCAGTCATAATGCGACATACTCAAAGTCCAGCAATTATACTTTTAAGAAAATCTTACAAACCAGACATTGACTATCTAATGCTTACCAATTAAGATGCTTTTGATGACAATACAATGGAGGAAAACCATAAAAGCAATTTTTGTGTCTTGAAGGGCTGAGGAGAAAGTAACATCTTGAAAGACCTAACATGGTGCTTGTAGGCAGAGGTGTTCTTTGCTCTCCACAGTGTGCAGTAAGAGCTGTTTGGCTGTGTGTTGTTTGAACAGATTATCCTTGGCCAGTGTTAGAAACTTTTGCTGCTAATAGAAACTACAGACCTATTGGGTGGTTGTGAAGTTCTCAAACTCTGGTGCTCAGTCATCACAGCTGTCAGTGTTATAGATGAAGTTCAATAAATGTGTTGCTTTCATTACTTCAGTCAAAAGAGCAAATAAGTGCAACTTTCATGACCGCAAAATGGAAAAAAAATTTTGAGAGGTGAACAAAGAGATCAGAGCCCTGTCAAGATTTTTGTAGTCTGTGAACACTACAGATTTCAACGCTGTCTGTAGGTGTGTTGGGTGCTTTGCACCCATCAAAAATGAAGCTAAACATAATAACCATGTGTCAGAGTTCAGTGGGTAAAAATAACAGCATTATTAGTTGAAGGAGTGAATTCATTATAATGTCTAATTTGGGAACTACTTGAACACTGGGGGTTTGCAAAGTGTATTTGAACATTGTTGGGTTCTTATCCTCTATAGCAAAGACTAAGAAAGAAAAGAGGATGGAAGAGAAAATATAAAACATGCAAAAGAACCTTCAAGACAAAAGAAAGACCCTAGGCTAATTTTTTTCAAATTTGGTCTTTCGCCTACAAGCGATTCCATTCCCTGTATCTGTGCAGGACCTCTGTGTACATGCAGAACAGACTTCATATTCACACTCCAAAGAGAGATATAAGTACCCTAATGATCATTTACATTTAAATTCCTGAAACTCCACGGTTTCACTAAAAATCTGTGTAATCACTTTTGCAATGCTAAATGCATTAAAATATAAATGCATTAAAATTAATGCATTAAAAAATAAAATTCCTAATACAAGTGAGAGCTAACTATTCTGACTTTCATAACAAAACCTAGAAAGTCTCTGTAGGGGCACAGAACCTAGTACTTCAGAATAACTTAAGTATCCATGCCAAAATAAATTACATTGAAGTGCAAAACCTGAAAATCAGGTAGCATCCTACTTCAGTTTATAACTGAAAAGGTACAAGCAACTTTCAAATTACCGCAAACTTAAGTGAAAATACATTTTGTGAATTGTAGGACTGGTCCAGTAATGCAGCAACAAACACTAGAGCATGACAGGTGGTCATCTCTAGACTTTGCATAAACCTGATGCTCAAGATACCTACCTTAATGATTACAAAAAGATTCACAGGCAAAGCATGAACACCTTCTGGTCCTTATAATCAGACTTCAACATCTGTAAAAATCTGTAAAATTTGCTGTAAAAATCTGGCAAAAAATACCTTTAAGTTTTTCAGCCCTGGTTGGGAAAGGGGTATTTTTTATTAGTTTTCTTATATTGTATTCTGAAAAAATCCATTTTCACCAAAAAGAAGTGAAGTAAACTGCTGGTGATTGAAAATTAGCAGTCACTTATGAGAAATATTTTCCAAATAATACTGCTTTTGTCAAAACTTCACTGAAAGATTACTGGAACACATTGGTCCTATAAGGCCATGCATTTAATCTTTTACTTTATTTATGTGAGGTTTACATTATAGCATAAATCACAATATAGCACTAATAAATATAAAAGCTGAAGTAGAAATAACTATCTGGAGCAAAACACTTCACTAAAAGGTTATTTTTACATTAAATAAAAGTTTTGGGGTTTTGTTTTTTTTAAAGGCTACCCATATTTTTTTGATTGTTAAAACAATTTTGAACAAGTTCAGCATTCCAACTCTTCTTTCTTATCAGTGACGAGAGGAGAATATCAGAAATCTTTGCAGAGCTGGGGATCATTCGCAGGGGAAAAGGAAGGCTGATAAAATAGTGTAAATGCCAAAGAGCTGATGTGCCATGGTACCACAATAAAGAGGAAGATCGAGGAATTTCTCTCCTCTCCTGTTCAGAGGGTCTTTCATTCATTTTTCTAGGGACAGAGGGCAAGATGAGAGTGGATTTTTTTAATTATTGGAGTTTCTGGAAGCTGATCAGATGACATGAGCTATAAAGGTGAGAGGAGAAACAGCCTGCAGTCCTCACTTCTGGCTAAATCTTGCAGGTTTTGGAGCAGCAGCTATAACTCTTATGAGTTTATCAGAAGTCTCCTGGTATTTGGAGATTTCCTTGAAGAGCCAGTGGCTGGTATCAAGAGATTGCATGTGAATTTCCACATCCATTTTTCTTCTAATGAAAAGCCAAGTTTCCATCCCTCCTGACTCCAGAGAGAAGCTTGCAGATATGAAGGCAGTGCAAACACAGAGCCTCTGCACAAAGACTTCAAAACCAGAACGCAAATAAAAATAACCCGAGATGACTACATGTATTTTCCAAGCCGGTCCTGTGATTTTGGGACGCAGAGGCTGGATGGCCTGGGGTCAGCAGTGTTGCTGTTGCAGGCTAGGTCTGAACCCCACACCTCAGCCCTGCTCCCATATGACTAATCCCGTTTGTTCTTTTATCCGAGCTACGCATTTTCCCTCTGATTTCCAGCATTTAAAGAAAAAAACTCAAAGGCAGAATTATGCTCTCTGTGACACTTTCACGATGCTATTACCCACGTGACTAACAAAATAGCTCACATCAGGGGTAGCTCGCGCGGATGCTGCAGAGCTCGTGAGATGAGAAAAGAGAATATGAGAATATTCACTAAAATAATTCAAGAAAGAGCAAAAATAGAGAGTCTTATTGTATGTCCCTGCATTAAACTATGAGAAACTCAAAAGGTTGAAAGCAGAAGTGGAGTGGCCAAAGGGGATCACATGCAACAAGACACACCGAAGCTCTGGCAGGAGTTTCTGGTAATTCTGCCAAAGCTACAAAGTGGTCGTGGAGTTAATTTTCTTCCTTTTGCTGACTACACAGGGGGACAGAGTGCCTCAAGAGGAGCACAGAAGCACATCAAAAACAGATTACCTTTGATTTCATAGGATTTGGGTCTATGATTCAACCTATTTGAGGGACATAAAGAATCACTTCCGTACAGCTGGATATTCAGGTTTATTTTATTGGGTCCACACAATCTCCCCATCTATTCAGCTGTAACTGCAGGTGCTCATCACCCTGCATGATCATGTTAAAATTAATGACCCTTCTCCTGGAAGCAGACATCCTCACAGGAGCCAACACTAAGATGTTACATGATAAGGAGGAAGAGATTTTTTACACTTGTGTTTTGGGTTCTTTATGAAGAAGCGTTTCCCTCCTGAGACCACTGAATCTTTGTTACTGCTCATCCCACCGAAAAGTAAAATTTTTTCAAAAGTGGTGCAATATCTGTAATGTTCCTATGAGCAAACAGTATATTGGCCATATATATAAAAGTATATACTTCCAATATCAAAAAACCACACTTATCTCTGTCTAAGCTGACTCCACACGTAAGGTGATATGGGCACAGATCACCACAGTCCTGGCAAGCCCTAAGATCTGGGTGGAGGATGGTAGTGTGGGCAGATGAGACCTCCTAGCATGACCAGCATGGGAATAAACTGAAATAAATTCATTACTTTGGGCTGCTGAAATGGAGCCATTGCAGATAGGGCTTCACAGAGACTAGGACACGCCAGGCATCTGGGACAATCTTCTTGGCAAAGTTCAGCAGTGGACAGCCCAGCAAAACCAAGGGCACCCAGCTGAGGACATTTCTGTCTGATCATCAAGCCTCAAAAGACAATTTATTTTACATTGCTGTTGTTATTAGTTGCACTGTGGTAGCAGTGATGGTCACAGTTACAGATGTAGGCTTTGTGCTGAGCAAAGAACAACAACAAAAAAATAAAAATCTCTGCCTCAGAAAAGTGTACTGTAAGTCAGTGCAAGTCAGGGATACCACCCGAGCAGGGAAAGACAACATTTACCTATGCATGGTCATGCTTTCTGTAGGTATGTCCGTAGTCGTCTCAGGAGGCTGTAACTTGGGAATTGGGCCCATCAACTCCTTCTCCTTTCACAGAGGGAACAGGGGTTGTAGCCTGCAAGCAGCTGCTGAGATGAATTGCCAGTGCTGGAAACAAACCTCTGGATTTTATTTTCCCTTTGCTGATTGTCCCTTTCATGTCACCTCTTAGCCTGGTGGGGAAACACATCACTTCTTCTCACCCTTTATCTTTCCACATATTTTAATAACTTCACCACCTGCCACAATTTCTGACCTTGTGCTAGCGCCTTAACTTTACTTGAACAGGATCTTCACATGCCATCCTTCACAAAGTCCTCACTGCTTTTGCATGCTACCAACACTGCTTGTGTTTTCCAGAATCCCTACAAAATAATTTGTGTTGTGCAACTCTCTTGTCTGCAAGCTCTTCTTACCTTCTTGTATAATATGAAGCATAAGAAAGATGTTGAGCCTGCAAGGAACTTGAAAGGTTATTGCAGTAGCTAAGCAATATATCAGTCAAGCTCTTTTTACATGCTCCAGGTTGTGGGTTTTTTCCACTCCTTGTCTTCCACATTATAAAACTAGGGAGCACCAGCACTGATTTCATTACTTTCTTGTAGCTTCCGCAATTTGCTCAATTTTATTGCATGAACCAAACAAAAAACCTGAATATAATGCAGCTCACATGCTATAAGCAAGCTGTGAATTTAGAGTAGCCAAAAGCAAAATTTAAATTGGACAGCTAAATATCTGAGCTCGAACTCTGCTCTTTCTGCATATCCTCACTGGTGAAGCCTGAATGTTCAAATGTTATGAGAAGATGAAAAAATACAGAACTGAACTAAATCAAGGTTGATTTTCAAAGTCAAACAGATGTCTGTGAAACAGTTTTCTACTATTTGTTCATTTCTATTAGCTGACCAGGGATCAGGGACTTAAATCCTGAAAATGTTCTTTTATCCCTTGGTTCTGATTCAGACCAGAGAACAAGCCACCTCTACATTTTTATATTACTTCTGTGTCATGGCCGGGGTGAGAGCAGAAACTCAATAACCTATTTCAAACACCTTGACTTTTTGGAAGGTTTTCAAGCCCTTCACAGCAGAACTGGTTTCCTGCTTCCATTTCATATGGGTCACATTGCTCAGCATCCTCAGATTTATGGAGACAGTAAAATGTTGCTGCAAACCTCATCTTCTGCTCTAGTGTTTTGACCACGTCATTCTTTTCTACAGCCTCCTGTTTTAGCTCCCCTTTCCAAACATTAGTTTTGCTTCCCACTTTCAAAGCCCTGCACAGACTTGGGAAGTTGGATCGCACTCTCAGTTCATGAAGCCACTTCCCTGTGTACCACTCAGATTATTCTGCATTTTCTCCCGTACCAGTCCTCACACTTGCAAGGAGCTCCCAGCAGGATTTATGTTCCCCCTTTCAGCAATGAGGTGGGTGGAAGGAAGGGGAGCCCTTGTACTCGGTGCCATATAAAACAGCTGAGGATCCCCAGGCTGTAAGTCATTCTCATTTTTATTATGAAAAGTAAAACAATGGTTTCATGACTTGTTCATCCTTTTAAGTAAAGAGGTGCAACAGAGTCATTTGAAGGCATCTGGGATTTCCAGAGCAGAAGACCCTGAAGGACACCAAGGCTGTAAGGAGATCTTCTTGGCTTACCAAAATAGACCAGGGCAGGTTCATATTCTGCTTGTTAGTTGGGGTCCTATTCCCATGCACCTACTGCAGATAGTAACCTTGGCTCAAAAAGGGAGATGAATGCATTCCCATACCTACAAATGCTATATCTGTTTGGTACAGGGATGTTAGGGTAAGATCCAAAGGATCCTTTGGGACTGATGGGCTGACATACATTATTACTCTATAAGAGCAGACATCTGATACTATAGCTATTTAACACTCATGCATGCAGCTTAGCTTTGATGGCTATTGACCTCTGTGGTCAGCTAGCTTGTTCAGATGCTTCTGAACCCCCCCAGACACCCACATCTACAGCCTACAGGCACCTAAACACATTTAACAGTCTAGCTCTGAGTTTAACCAGCTCGGTGGCAGCATTTGACACCTGCGTCTTGTACTTTACCACTTTTAACACACTGAAGAGCCAAATAATTACTGCCAAGCAGTTATATATTCTTTTTTAACAAGACAGCTCTTGCATCAGAGGGCAGTATTAATCCTTCAGTCTCTTCTTCCTCTGACGTACTTCATTATCTACAATTGAAAAGTCCAGTAAACAGCCAGACTTTGCTGGGGGAAAAGAAAAAAAATAAAAGTGGTGTTAAAGTAGAAGTGTTAAAAGAGGGGCAAATAAAATTGTGAGGATAACTACCCTGAACTATTTTAACCCATTTTAAAAGGCAATAAATAGGTCTATTCTTCACATGTATCCCCCAAGCACAGTATTCTTCTATAATGATGAAAGGTAGAATATAAACCAGTGCTGCTAATGTTATTATGATAATCCTACGTACTTCAGCAGCTGCTTGCACTTAACTGTTTGTGGCTTAAAACATTTTCAGTAATCAAGCTCCTTGATAGTGTTTTCTTTCAAGATTTTTTTTTCTTTTTAGTTTAAAGCTCAACTAAACATTTCTATAAATAAACTGTATCAGTGCACATCCACATAGCAAAGCTCTGCCTCTAGCGCACATCTATTACCAACCTTAGCAAGTTGTCACATCAGCACGGGTTTTCTTTCTCAGAATCCATCTGCTCTTTAGATGTCCCACATTAGTAGAAAAAAGCCTTTGCAGGCAAAACTGCAATTCACTGTGGTCCACTCTGTGGATGCTTGGCACATGACAACCCTGTTCTCGGGCACCTAATCTACGAATAGTCTAATGGAGCACTTTTACGGGGCTGCTTCTAAAGAGCTGACAATACTCTGGTACTGCCAGCCATTACAGTGATGGATAAGACACTTATTTTAAAGCTGCAATATACCCATCACAAAGGAGCCACACACACGAACGTGCCTGTGCTGACCCTGCTGTGCGGGAGCTGATGCCGAGCCAACGCCATGAGCCCTGGCGGTCTCCGACTCCACCATGATGCCTTGCTGTCCTGGTTTCAGCTGGGATAGAGTTAACTGTCTTCCTAGTGGCTGGTCCAGTGCTGTGTTTTGAGTTCAGTATGTGAAGAATGTTGATAACACTGATGTTTTCAGTTGTTGCTCAGTAGTGTTTAGACTAGAGTCAAGGATTTTTCAGCTTCTCATGCCCAGCCAGGGCACCTGACCCAACCTGGCCAACAGTGTATTCCATACCATGGGACGTCCCATCTAGTTTAGGAACTGGGAAGTGGGGGCAGGGAATCGCCGCTCGGGGACTGGCTGGGTGTCAGTCGGCGGGTGGTGAGCAATTGCCCTGCGCATCATTTGTACATTCCAATCCTTTTATTACTACTGTTGTCATTTTATTAGTGTTATCATTATCATTATTAGTTTCTTCTTTTCTGTTCTATTAAACCGTTCTTATCTCAACCCAGGAGTTTTACTTCTTTTCCTGATTTTCTCCCCCATCCCACTGCGGGGGGAAGGGGGGGAGTGAGCGGCTGCGTGGTGCTTAGTTGCTGGCTGGGGTTAAACCATGACACTTGCGGTGGGCGAGGAAGGGAAAACCTCCCTCTGCTCTTCTCCCGCCTGTCCCCAGCATCCCCCCAAGGAGAAGGGCAGTGCCATTCCCCGCGGCACGCAGGGAGGAGATGGAGGCTGCTGGCCATGCCGTGGTTTGGAGGCTTGGAGCCAGCAGAACCAGGGGACAACACAGACCATCTCTGCAGCTGACAGCACTGACCTGCTCCGAGCCCCAGCCCTGACAAATCAGCATTATTCACGTTTCAACGTGAATTCTAATATCTTATTCTGGGCTAGATGACAGTGGTCCCAGGCATAATTAAATTAGTTGCAGAGATTGTGGTCCCAATGTGATTTCAAGTGTCTCCATGTGCAAATTACCTGAGGGCCATGATTTTAGGCATCGCTGGAGACCCTTTGGGTACAGTAACATTGCCTGTGTTTAGTGATCCTGTAGTTATGTTCATCTAATTTTTTTGTTTGCCTGCTCTGTGACTGAGCTGACAGGATTTTATCGTGCATCAGCACTGAAGCATGACACCATTAATCTCACAGATGTGCCAGCATCACTCAGTCTATTTTGCTAGCAAGTACCATAAAAAAAATATTTCCATAAAGTATTTTAACCCACTCATTACCTGCAGAACCAATTGGGCAGTTGGGACCACGGGGCTGCATTTTGCTGTGGCACAGCACAGACCAGGCTCTCTGTGCCACTTGCTGCATCGCCAAAGGAGCTAAACACAGAAAACTGTGAAGTTTTTTCCAAACAATCTGAGGAATGTCATGTACTGAATTCCTGAAAAAAAAAAAAATGCTTTCAAGGGTCTCAGCCTCTGTGTCTTCAGTCTGTGTTTCGGGTCAAGTCCCTGATGGAGTAGATCATATGCATCGAAGTAATATGAGGGAACATGAATGGACATATTCAAATGTTTGTTGTGACATTTGGCACTTTTCAATCAAAAGCACGGAGAAATGGACAAACGAGTGACATCAAAGTGTTGCCGAGCAAGTGCAAGATGAACATAACGCCGTGAAAAGCAGCAAGTAGCGGCACAAAGCATTGTCTGATGATATGGCACACAAAGCAGGGAGAGAATAAATGATATGCATATTAAATTATTGCTACAATTATACTGTTAATAATGATGCACAGAGACACTCATCTAATATCTGGCTAAATTTATCCTGTGGGCAAAAGCAGTCCTTCTCCCACCACACAGATGTAGACTAATTAGTGATACAAATGCTTGATTTTCATTTCTTACACACACAATTCTAAATCAAGAGTGACTTCCTATAAATAAACAGTTATGCTAATGCAAACTGACAAAAGAACGGAAATAAGATCTAGAAAATCTTTTTAATGTTTCTCTATTATTTTTTCCTATTTATTACAAATAAACAGGAAGAAATGTGGGTTGCAGATCTTGATTTTCTTGCTCAAAACAGGAACAGAAGGCAAGTTTGCACATGCAAAAGGTATATAGCAGTGAAAGAGGTCTGAGGCTGGACATGAGTGATATGACGACTACAGAGTTTTCATAAATAGACTTGTTTGTTCCTGTTATTTGTACTAGGGCTAGAGTTGCTGCATGAAGAGCTGGGAATACAAGATTGATTGTCTACTGTCTACTGGAGAGTCTGAGGAAGATGAGAAACAGACAGAACCCTAACAAAGTCAGAGACTGCATCTCAGACTGCATCTTAGGCAGGGAGGAGGAGTTGATGGAGTAGTTCGGTTCTTGTGCCAGAAGGCTGATCCCAACCCAGAATTGAGACTTGTACCAACAAAGGTACATCCAGTGGACCCCTTGCCACATGGTATCCCAATAAGCTATGTCAGCCCTGACTTTTCTCAGCCATCCCAGGCCAGCAAGAACACAAGTGGGCAATCACAACCAGCTCAAGCATCAGCCAGTAATGACCAAAAGATATCATTGACCTATTCCTCTGCTCAGTATTGAAACCGTGCAGGTCATTCCTAGAAGGTTCTTGTCTAGTTTGTTCACAAGTCCAGTGATGTTGAATTCACAGCCTCCTCATGCAAGCTGTCCCAGGGCTTCAGCAGTACCAGCAATCTTTTCTTAATGCCCAACTTTTCACTGCTGCAATTTAAGATTACTGTTTCCATAGACATGTAGAGGTTCTCTGCCGCTCTGTATCAGCTTTCACAAACCTGAAAACTGCTATATCCTCCTTCAGCTTTCCTATGCAGCTAATCCCACTTTGTTTAATCCTTTCCATATGGGCCATGGTTTTGTAGACTTCTGTAGACAGTCCATTTATTTTATGGTATATTATAGAAATTGTAAAAATGAAAATTCAATTAACATTCTGAGTAACTTGGCATAACTGAGTTTCAGCCAGTTCTTGCCATAACCTCAGCTGCAGTCATTTTAGATCCAAAAGTCATCTGTTATACTCAAGGCTTCCACATATGATAGATTTCCTGTACTGGCAGCTAAAGGGAAAAAAAAAAAAAAAAAAAAAAAGATAAAACAAAGATCTGAGGAAGGAGGTGTTTTACAAATTGGAAAACAAAACATGGCAGGTACTGAGGTGTGTGAACGCAGATTGCTGAGAGGGCAGAGGGCAGTCTTTTTTTATGGAAATCCTCTTTTTTAATGGCAATCCTGTGCTAAGGACAATGTAGACTTTTAATTGCTCTGAGAGAAGAAATAACACATTTATAATACCTCACTGGTTGAAAAGTGCAGCGTACTCACATTTTTATGTCTAACAAGATGAGAGGAGTCACTCACTGAGTTTCACCTATGTGTTCCAACACAGCCAACTATGTTGATGTCACAATGGTGTGAAATACAGCAGGTTTGGGTGGGATGAGAAACATAAGAAAATGACCTGGCCTGTGCAAAGCCCATCATATCTGCAAAGGGAGACATGGAGGTGGTGACTCTGATCTAAGCAACTCTGAAGGGAGTTTGAAGAGGAGAAAATTTTGCACAGAGATTTGTAAATTGTTAATAGGATGCCCATACAGTGTGCTTTTAAAAATGCAAAGTTCCCCAAAAGTACAGAAACAACACAAGCCACACAGAAGAGACCATGCTAAGTGTTTGCAATACTATAGTACACAGTTTCCAAAACCCCATCCCAAGTCTTTTCCAAAACACATTGCCACCCGAGCAAGTATATTTTGCAACATACCTTCAGGCTGCAAAACACAGACCTGGGTTGATGGGCCTTGGGATGCAGCAGGCTCTGAAGCCCAAGGGTCTGGATGGATTTTAATTGTTTTATGGATTATGCTGAGCACCACTGTAAGTGTAATTGGCCCCACATTGTAAGAAGGAGATGGTGGCTTAATGATGTACTGGAGCTCTATAAAAATGCTGGATCTCAAAAATACTTGGAACTTACCAATTTTTGTCAGGTTCCCTGGCAAAAGCAGGCAGGTTGCAAAGAAAAAGGATGCTCAAATAATGTAAAAATTAATACAATCAGAACCCTGCAAAGCAGAGGTGGGATCAGAAATGGGATTTGTGCAGATGCTTCTTTCATTTCTGGTGGACTTACCATGAACGCCTCCCCACTACTATGCTACTGCACATTGTGAGGTGAAAAGTGAACCTCTGGCAGATACCCAGAAGCTTCAAGGTGTGGGATCTCCTGACCCAAGAAAGACATTGACCTCCAGGAACTGACACTGAGGACTTTCGTCAGCTCCTTCCCCTGAGGGAAAGGGACTCTGTGACTGATGTGACCACGAGGGATACAACAGGATGGAGCTACACATGTCCTGCTTCTTCATACAAAATGACTGCAGAGGGACAAGTCTGTTTTCTGTGTCCTTTCGAAGTTCAGTAAATTGTTGATTTTGCCTTGTGATTGAGGAATAACAGAAAAATATTCTGCCACCACACGAGGTACCACCTCTCCAAAGCCCAGGACAGTATTCCCAGTGAGGGTGACCAACATGTAGCTGATTCAAGGGCGAGACCTCGGCTTGCAGGAGCAGGGGTAAAGGCAGCTCAGAAGTCTTCAAAATAGGATTGAATTTCTTTAAAATTTGATTAAATATTCTACCCGTTTTACTCATAATCTTCAGTGTTTGAGGGCCTGCTGTTATTGCTGTTAGAGCTGTTCTTGCTCTCTCTGGGGCTGTCACAAATGTTTACACTGAATTCATGTGAGTGAACTCCTGCTGCAAGATCTCAACTTTTAAACTTCAGATGATTGTTCTTTTACATTTTTAACAAAAATTTGTCCTTCTCCCACACCAAAATGTATTCTCCAATTCTTTAGTAATAGCTGGAATACATGTGGTTGTTATATATACAGAGCACTGGCAGAAAATGATCCTTAAGAGATGGGAAAACGTGCTTCTCTCAACAACTTTGGACACAAAAATATCTGTAAAAATACAATTCTTTTCTGCACCAGCTGATTTAACATGTAACAACATTTACACCTAACTGTACATACCATACTTTAAGTTTCTTAAAATGCTGCCTAAAGACTTCAATAGTCCAGCAACATCCTCCTGGGGATATTTTGGGAACTTATGCTAAAACTGTTCAGAGCACATCAAACTAAATCAGCAGATATTATTTCATAGGACACTTGTGAAGCAGAACAAGGAGGTTTTCTTGCAAAAACTATAATTTTTGGCAATCAGAAAATCCCCCAGCAGAAGGTGGCACATTGATCAAACGCAGCCATTTAAGATTAGTTTGTAATCTTTGACATGTGAAGTACTACAGTGAGTCAAATGTCCACCACTGAATTCTTAAGTGTAATGTTTCCACTAATCCATACCATTCTTCTCCTATCACTTTGCTGGGCACTCTGAATCCACCTCCACGGCTTTAACTTCAACAAGTGTCATAGATTTGCTAGATTAGCCTTGGGACAATTTACAAAGAACGCGTAACTAATATAGACATCAAAATAGTAGTAAAAAAAAAAGTTATTGAGAGCAGGGTCTCTGTCCCTTCCTCACTCTAACTCTGGAGGGGTACCACTGGATGGAGTGAGGCTGCTTCAAATTTCTATCACCCTAAGAGAAATAAGAACAGAACCCCAGATGCTTTGCAAGAGTACGTCCCAGTTTGAGAGACTGCAAATAGTCTTCCATCTTGCTTTTATATGGCTTCAGTGTTGCAGGAAATCTAATGCTCTTTTTTCACTCAGCTGAATTCTTGGTGTGAAAATCAGAACATGATCTGATACTCTTGACAATGTGATTGGAGAACAGTTTTCTCTGCTTTAGCTTTTTTACCAACAGTAGAAATCAGTAATGAGAAAGAGATGATGATTACAATTGTTTTTACTTACCAGTGGTCAGCAGTGTCTTCTACACTGAATGAAAGAGAATTATTCTCTAATAGAAAGAATATATGGTTTAAACTGGGGCTGCAAGGTTCAGATACATTATCACACCAGAAAGTCAGGAATATTTTAAAATAAATTCTTATTAAATACATGGATCACATTCTGGGCTGCATCAAAAGCAGTGTGGCCAGCAGGTCAAGGGAGGTGGTCCTGCCCCTCTACTCCACTCTGGTGAGACCCCACCTGCAGTACTGCATCCAGCTCTGGGGTCCCCAGCACAAGAAGGACATGGACCTGCTGGAGCTGGTCCAGAGGAGGCCACAAAAATGATCAGAGGGATGGAACACCTCTCCTGTGAGGAAAGGCTGAGAGTTGGGGTTGTTCAGCCTGGAGAAGAGAAGGCTCCGGGGAGACCTTGTTGCAGCCTTTCAATTTGTAAAGGGGGTTTATAAGAAAGATGGGGAGGGACTCTTTAGTAGGGCCTGTAGTGATAGGACAAGGGGTAATGGCTTTAAACTAGAAGAGGGTAGATTTAGATGAGATGTCAGGAAGAAGTTCTTCCCTGTGAGGGTGGTGAGGCACTGGAACAGGTTGCCCAGAGAGGTTGTGATGCCCCATCCCTGGCAGTGTTCAAGGCCAGGTTGGATGGGGCTTTGAGCAACCTGGTGTAGTGGAAGGTATCCCTGCCCATGGCAGGGGGGTTGGAACTAGATGGTCTATATCTCTTCCAACCCAAACCATTCTATGATTCTATGATTATTACAAAAAGCACTGTTTTTCAGCACATGGTTTTAAGATGGGATATTCGTGCAATGATAAACAGAACTGCACTTATCCACTGTAGTTTTCAGATTGCCTTCCGCTCAATATTTTCTACAAAGAGTTAAACATGAACAGGAGGTTGCAGCACCGCAAGTTCCCAAGCTCTCGTATAATGCAGCAATACCTCCTGGCTAAAATGAGATAATGCATTCGCATTTCTTGCCTGAAGAGCAGGTGCTGACAGGGTGCTCAAGGAGGACTTGTTGTGTCCCTTCCCTCATAAAACCTGTCACTCTTTGAGTCTGCTGTGAAACCAGATGATATTTCACTAGATCTGTGTGAAACTCACCCCTTTCCAGAGCATGAGCCCAGACAGTCCCTGTAGTGCAACACCAGATGCAGACCTACTCTCCAGGTGGACTTAGACCCAGATCTTCAGACACGGTTAGGCACTCAGGGCTCTTCAGCTGCAAACCGTCCAGGTCTCTAAAGTCCGCTTTTTCCAAAGCTCAGTATCTTCTAAATATGGGGTTCCTTCAGCAATGGTTTTGTCTAGCCATTTTGAGATGAGTAATTTTGAAAGTGTTGCCTAGAGCATACACCTCTGAATGTGTTGAACGCCCTCCATGCTTATGAATGTCAATGGGAAATGAGAGATATTTCTGGTTTTTTATTCCTTTCTTGAAATGAGACTAGGAAGATATTTTCCATAGAAACTGTCATAATCACTTGTGCTCAATAGATCTTATTATGTATAATTAGAATAAAGCTGGTTGATAATGACACCATGATGAATTCACTCCAAGATGCAGCTGTGCAGTATCTGAAGAAGTTAGTAAAATGTGGTTAAAGGAAATAAATACCACTGATGTAATTAAAGAGTTCACACCCATTCATTCATCCCCTCTTAGAGTGGCCAACAAGCATCTATACATGTTGATGAGAAAGAAAATTATCAGTTACTTTAGCCATATTTCACAATTCTATTCATTGCAATCTTTGAAAATTTTAACTAGAAATACCTGGCTGTGCAAATCTCCCATAAATGACAATCTGTCACGGAAATCTCCATAGTTGAAATTTTCCCCTAAGCTGTTGCACGTGACCAGTTGCATGGTTTTAGCCCCACTAAAATAGGGCTGACATTTCAGCACAAAACAAATTGTGCCTGAAATTGAGACTATTAATTTCTACCATGCGATCAAGAAATCTACAGTAGTAATACCAAAGATGTGTAAAGAACAAAAAATAAAACCACGTTAAATGTAATGCTGCTTTCGTTGTGGCATAGCTAACATTTTTAGGCTCCAAGAAGCTTGTTCATGTTGCTTTGTCAGGTTACAACTTACCTGCCAAGGTTGGAACATATTTGCAGCACAACACTGACAAAGATTTCCTAGGAACTGGAATTTTTCAATGGTAAAATTTGCACTATTCTTTTTCAACCTTAGGGGCATTTACAAAACAGTTCAGCTAGATCAAAGTTAGTAAAAATTCCCATCCTTCAAAACTTCTTAGTTTGGTAAAAGAGATCTGCAGCAGGCAGGTATTTTTCAAAACACAGATTTTGTGTCAATCACTGACCTGAAACAGGGGGAATACTACTAAGCTATCTTCAGGTAAAAAATGGAAGAGCAATGTCATGTTGGTGCAGATTCTCAAGGGAAAGGAAAAGAAGGTTGGGGCTTTCTGCCTTCCTAAATCATCCTCCTCTCACTACACCTTAGTGTGCAGCTTTTATTAATAATGTTCCCTAACAAGAAAGCCTTCCATACAAAATTTCATGTGATTTAGTGTCTAGTGCAGGCATTCTTTGTAACATAGCCCTCTCAAAAATGCAGGTACAGATCTCTGCATTAAAAAAATAGAGCTTTTTTTTTTTGAGCACAAATCACAATTGAGCACAAACTTTCAAAAAGATTCAATTCCAATTTAATCTCCTAAAGGAGTGTCAGATTTTCAGAAGAGCTTAGTACCCAAGAGCTCAGCTCTCATTGTCACACACATGGCCCAGAGTTTCAAGACACTTTACAATGTGCTGATCTCTCTTGAAAATGTGGTTACTAATTTTGGTCCCTCACTGGGACGTGTTCTTTTGACAGTTGATGTCCACCTGTTGGTGCCAAGCTTTTTCTGAAAATATGGCCTTCTTTAGCTGAGTGGATATTCATTGAATAAAATAAAGAGGGGAAAAAAAAAAAATGATTAAAACTCTTCCTGAAAAAAAAAATAAACAAACCAACTTCCACTGACATTCCTGTTTTGAAGTATTTTCATTCAGAAGTGTTCTGAAGTCCTGAACTTAATAAGAGAAAGACTTTGCATAGTAGTTAAGGGCATTTATTTGGGCTATGAGAATGCCAGGTCCCTGATTGAAATGGTATCCTGCTTTCTGGTCAGCTCTGTTTATGGGCTTCCTGCAGCAGCTAAGGAGAAAATGTGCCATTTAATTTTATAGGTTTCACCTTCCCAATCCCAGACAGAACATCACACAAGGCAAGAGGGAATTGAGGGCTGTAATAGCCATTTTAAGCCAACAATATTTTTGAAAGCCTTCTGTTGAAATGATCCTAAAAACTTCCAAAGTGCAGAGTTACCTAGCAGATATTGAACTGGGGGTCTTCGTCGCATTTTGAAGTCCCATCTGTCATTGGCCTGTCAAATTATCTTGAAAAAATAATTTCTGATGACTCCATTTTCTACATAAAAGAAATAGAATGTAGATAGTATATATTATATTGTATATAGATAGCATATACATAGCTTATAGATAAGATTTCATCTGCTGACCAGGTGATTTAGCTTAATTACACTTTGAAACCTTATTTAAATTCTAAGAGAAAATTTACAATTACTTTTATGGGCATACATTACTAGTATCAATTTTCTTCTGGCTTAAAGAGTAAAAACACAAATATGGCACTTTTTGGACTTAACTTCTGTGGACTTGGGAATTGCTCTCCTTGGCCAAAAAAACTAGCTCTGCTGGGGTAGTCAGACCTTGGTTTGGTAGCAGCACATCACGCTGAGTCAGGAATTAGAAGTGGCAGGGAGGGATGTTTGGGTAGCATATAATTGTTCATCCCTCCCAGCAGGTACTGCTGCATGATACTCTGGAAAGCTTCATTTTAGGCAGCTGGTTAAGATGGGGGAAGGGAGGTGGACAAGCAGTACATACTTGAAAAGCAATTTTCTTTTTTACAGTAAACCAGGATTTTTTTACTATCACATGCTGAGGAGAAAAAAAGTGTTTGTGCTAAAGAAATACTACAATAGCAAACTGTAGAAGTTAAAAGACTGAGCTCTACTCAATATGGAAAACATTTTACAAATTTGGAAAAAAAATGAAGTTTACATGAGATAATTGCATGTGTACATTGCTATTTTAGTTACTTGCATTTTACAGAGCACTAAATCTAACGTGCATGCACATAGGTGCAAACATTGATGCACCCATGCACACACAGAAACAAAACACAAATGCACCATACAGAACTCACACAACCACTTCTACCATGCTAGACTGTCCTGACTCCTTGCCAGGCATCCATGAATTAATATATTACAAATGTTCTTCCCTATATAGAAAAATTTATTACTGTAGTGTTCATCAGCCATCTCAATTCTGAGCTCATGAAGTCTGTAAAAATAAGAGCTTGTTTACTGATTTATGATTTTTATACCTGTCCTCTAATAAACTTACTGCCCAATTACAAATGCAACAATATTCCAATTGCTGGAAAGAGAAAAAGATTTTACTTTGTAATAAAGGTCTGCTAATCTATGTAATCAAATATAACTCGGAGTAAACCAAATTCATTTAAAGTGCATACACACATACATATTCCTGAATGTGCATGTATCAGAAAAGGAAAAAAATGGAGCTGAAACAAGTTTCTATTCAGTTATTCTTTTAAAACTCAAGTAATTAAAAGTATTTAGAGTTAGGTTATTTTAGATAGGGAATAAGGACAAAGACTTTTTTTTTTTCACTATGGTATATAGTTAATTCAACAAAAAGACCAGTAAAACACTATTGCTTTCAAATGCGATCTGGTGTTGCTAAAGTGTTATCTATTTTGTGCTATCAGCTTCCTTTAAAAGTCCATCATTTCAAACAGAACAATGTCTAAGTAGCTTGATTTTGTATTAAGTCTAAAAATCAATGTTAATAGTTGTGTACATTATAGGCCTTGACAGATCCATTGTGATCAGCAAATCTGACCTCCTCTGTACCACGTCACACAAACTCAACCATTAATTTCTACACTGACCCATAATTTCTAGTAGAATGATAGCATATATTTTAGAAAGATAAAGTCATGTTTTCATTATTTCCAATGATGGAGAACTCATCCCTAGAGAAGGTGTTTCATTGACTAATCAGTGATAAATATTTTTGCCTTACTTTTAATTGAACTTTTTTTACTTTCAGCTTCTGTCCACTGTATTCTGCTATTACAGTGCAATTAATCTGTGTGCAGTTGTCATGGTTTAACCCCAGCCAGCAGCTCAGCCCCACGCAGCTGCTCGCTCACTCCTCCCCAGTGGGATGGGGGAGACAATCGGAAGGGTAAAAGTGAGAAAACTCCTGGGTTCAGATAAGACAGTTTAATAGGTAAAGCAAAAGCCACATGCCCTAGCAAAGCAAACCAAGGAATCCATGCAGCACTTCCCATGGGCAGGCAGGAGTTCAGCCATCTCCAGGACAGCAGGGCTCCATCACGCCTAACCGTGACTTGGGAAGACAAACTCCATCACTCCGAACGTCCCCCCTTCCTTCTTCTTCTTGCCCAGCTTTCTATGCTGAGCGTGACGTCCTATGGCATGGGATATCCCTTGGGTCAGTCGGGGTCAGCTGTCCCGGCTGCGTCCCCTCCCGACTCCTTGTGCCCCCCCAGCCTGCTCCCTGGTGGGGTGGGGGGAGAAGCAGAACAGCCCTTGGCTCTGTGCAAGCACTGCTCAGCAGTAATGGAAACATCCCTGTGTTACCAACACTGTTTCCAGTGCAAATCCAAAACATATCCCCATCCCAGCTACTATAAAGAAAAAATACTCTGCCTCAGCCAAAACCAGCCCAGCAGTAAATAAAGCAATTAGCTCCTGGAATTATCTAAATTATCTAAAAACTACCTGAAAATATTGTTTCCAGGTTCAAGTTATAGTGCATATTTTTGTTCATCTCAAATAATTTTGAATATTGACTTCTCCAACTCTTTTAACAACATAGTAGACAAATTGGGCATCCTCCAGGTTTTACACTATCAATGCCTTTTTCTTTTTTTTTCACAGCTTAGAGTCACAACACTGTCCCAGTTGAATACTGTCTGATATTCCTGAAATATGTTGCTGAAATCAAAACTACAATTTTCTACTAGAATGCAAATTAAAATAATCTGATGGCACCATTCATATCACTTCACGTAACAATCTGAAGCCAAAGTTCCCTCCTTTATTAGAAAATTAGATCAGGTTAGAACATGAAGTCTAGGACTTACGTTTACATAGAAGATGCTAAAATAATTTTGTCATTCACATGGACATAGACCATCACCTAATATTTTAGCAGGTTTTGGGTAAACCTCATGGGGAAAACCTTACTGGAGTCAGATTTGCAGCTAAGTGACACCATTTCCTCAGTATATGTTCTATCCTGACTTAATTTTCTAGGAGATAAACATTGAACGGGGCTAATTAGAAGTATTGATTAGAGAAGAAGCATTTTTAGCTGCAATTTCTCTGTCTTTTTAGGGCATATGTTTGAATTTGAAATTTAAAAAGAACTGAATAATTTTTCAAAGGATATTGTTGATGGCAAACAGGCTTAGTAGCCTTTTCATTGTTGCACCTTTTTGCTTTTGTTTCATAGTTATGCTCTCTGTAGGTCTCATTTCTGTCTTAAAGTTACAGCCTGTAAAAGGCCTTGGAAAGAGTGAGGCGTAAAGTTGTGGAGCATCCCCAAGATCTTTCAAAGGTGGTTCAAAATGATAGAGATGTTTACAGTGCAAAAAGAATCTTACCTGGGCAGAAGCATGCCTGGATCCCAGCGTCAGGGACTCCCATCCTGGAGGGGCTCCCAGCTGCACCCTTTTAAATCCAGAAATTTGACAACAGTTCATATGCATATATGTGTATATATAGGTATCTCATAGTACAACTATAAAGGCACTATGAGCGTGGACATGCAAACACTTCTGTATGGAGGGCAACGTAAATTATCCAAGAGAGATGTCTTTCAAAGCAAACTCCTCATCTAAGCCATAATGAAACAAACCCCTTATATCAATTCCAAGACAAAGTCCACATCACTTTTTTTTCTGAAAGTAACAGTGTTACTGACCTAAGGGATATGTTACCTACTCTAAAACCAAGAACAGCTGAATTGACAATGTTCTTGCTCTGGTTTATGTCTTTGCAACTGTTCCTCCAACTGCTTGTTTTTATAGCAGGACTCCACTCCAATACAACGGAAATTAAACACAAGCTTCCCAGTTTGGACTACTTGGGAATGGCCACTGTCTAAATTTAAAACTGTGGTTTATTTTCTTTATTACCTTTAGAATTATTTTAATAGTAAGGAAAATTTTCCTGTGAATTACAGCTTGCTCATATTTTAACCTGGACTAGACTTGGATATTGTGTCTTCAACTAGTAAGTTCACTGTTTTTACTAGACAAAACATCACTGGGAATGAATATGTTTCAAATATTCTCTAAGAAAATGCTATAAAAAAATCAAAATCCTTCTCTCTCCAAAAATTTTACACATTAAATCTTGTTATTCTTGACCTAATCTAAAAGGCTGTAATGCCTGATCCAAACCTATTGAACTGTACAGTTCAAAATCCACGCTGCTACAGTTGGGTATTTGTGAACTATAATGTTATGAAAGAACATCAAAACAATTTCTATTATGAAATGAAATTTGACAGAAATAAGTGCTCTGAATCCCTGAAAAATCACCCATAAGTGAGTAAGTTTCAGACACAAGTGCAAACAAGCTTCAGTTTCATCAGGATATATTTGCAGATGATTTATTTCATAAGATCTCATTTCTTTTTCCCTAAGAATAAAGTAAATACAACTGTGTATTTCATGCTTTGAAACTCTTCTGGAATAAGGATGACTGAGTTGCTCAGAATAATGGGAGCTATTCAGTTAAAAATGTGTTTCATAACTCTAAAAAACCCCCAACTTTCTCCCTTGCGCTGCTAAACCATAGCTGTTGAGAAGCAAAAAAAAAATATTAATAGCATTTTATAGAATTTTTTTTTTTCAAAATTTACATTTTTTCTTATTCCTCGTGGAACATCTTCATATTACTGATGGGTGATAAATTTATATTTAAACTTTACTATCAAATCGCTTTAAAAAAGAGCTAGAAATATTTGCAAAAGTCTAATACCAACCCTGCAGTGACTCCTGGAGGTGTAGTAGAAATGCATTCAAATCACTATGTTAGGAATGAACATAACTATTTCAGTCATTTGAGCTAGTTTAATATTTTGACTTTCAAAATCAGTTTTAATGCATAGTATCAGATGCATGATCTCCTTATGAGAATAGCTTGCAATAGGGCATGCATAAAAAACACAGCAAACTGTGCCCTCTTAACTCTGAAAGGCTTAAAAAAAAAAAAATCTGTAATATTTTTAAAGAAAGAAAAATTGTTGGAATTCCAAAGCAGTTTTTCTTCTGTTTGCTGAATACCTGGAAAAAATACTCTGACAGCAGATGACAGTGCTCTTTCATAGTTTTGGCCATGAATCTTTTTGCTGTTTCTGTGGCATATGTCCAAGTCCATGCCCACGTCCATGTCTATGTATGTGGCTGAACCCATGCTTTGGAAGAAGGGATGGAGCTCACTTGACTTTCTCAGAGGGAGAGACCACAGTCAAGCAACTCCCTGTGAGACAGGAGGGCAAAATGTCTGGACCTGTGCTCTTTCCTTTCTCAGTTACACTAACAATTACCCACCCTACAAAATGTTGTTATTAGCAACATACTTAATATTATCTGCAATTTTCATTTATATTCACCCTGTAGCAACAGTCATCATAAGGCATGGACATCATAGCTGATGTTAGAGAAGTTCTGTTGCTTCCTTGCCATTATTGCACACTGAGTGACTAAATTTCTAACCAGTTTGATTGATAAAAACCAGGAGTAATTCCTACATGATGAATGGAATAACATGGATGTCAATCCAGCTCAAATGTGACAAAACCCCAGCTCTACTGCCTGTGATGCACTTAGAGCTGTGTGTAAAAGTCATGACTGGATAGAGGCACACACAGGACCAAAAATTAGTTGTGGGAGAGTAATGAGTTACCAGATGCTCATTGAACTACCATCACCAGTCAGGTGTATGCTCTTTTCCCACTCCAATTATGAGGTAATTAAGCCACAGTGCAAGAGATTCAGTTGTATTCAATGTGCATCTTAATGCCTTTTTAATGAACAAATCTGTTTCTCAGAAAGCAGTGCAAAGAAAAGGTTTTTATACAAGATGAGGCATTTAAGGTTTTTTTCCACCTTGTGCTTTAGCAGTTTGACTATGAAATTCTTTCTGTCTTACTGCATAACTGGCACAATAACCATCCACATTAACATTCTTGTAAGTGAGTAGGAATGGGCAGTACAGCTACACCTAAGGAGCGTACAGATGGCTGAAGAATTGTACTCAACTAATAGCTATCCATGTATTCCTGTCAAACTAGGAAGATGAAACCACTGAGACCCTGCAAGTTGCTGCCTGTGGTCTGATAGCATTTGATTTTTAATTTTCATTAAAGACTTGGTTGACAGAATACAAGGTACGTCTAATAAATCTTCAGAGAGTAGCTAACTGAGAGGGACAGCCAGTTGACTGGAGACAGGATTAGAATTCAAAATGACAACAAATTGGACATATGGCAGGAAAGCATAGGATGTTTTTCAACATATGCAAGTGCAAGGGACTGTCCTCAGGAGGGAGTAACAAGGCACGTGATGCACCGAGGCAGAACAGACCACGTGAAGGACCTGGTAACGTACAGGGACAAAGCTCAACAGCCAACCTTCGCACAGCGCCCACCCCTCATCAATGCGTGCTCCAATCGGTGCTAACGGCATCACAAGGAGGAAAATAACCAACAGGGAGTTTGAGCAGGACCTAATGACAATGGTATCTTTACCACGGGAAAAGAAAGTACAGCTGGGGAGGAACCACCTGCAGCACCAGAGTGGACACCCAACGTATGATGCTCATCTGGGGACCCCTGTTCCTTCTCTTTGTGGCTGGCCACCAGGGAAATTTACTTCTTCTCTCTCTCTGTCTTCTCTTATTTATTTTTTTCTGCTATTTTTCCCCCCAGATAACTTCCACCATTAGTCAACATATGCCTTCATCTATGGACCCTCCTAATAAATCTTCATGTGTGAACTTATCTCAATACCTTTCATGCAACATGGGATGTGGCCACTGTACACTACTGGCTGAATGTGAGTCAGCACTGGCAATAAAGGCAAAAGCAATAGGGCGATGTGTAAACAGAAGTATGATCTATACTATACACCAATCAATAACCTCAGGGGACTTTTGCTCGTACTGGTGTGGCCCCACTTGCACATAATTTTTCATTCTACACACTGGTCCCAAAGGAAGATATGGACCAATCTGAGGAAATTAGTGCAAAGCAATAAACACCACCACCAAAGTGCAAGAGGAAAGGATGGGAAAAAAACAGGTTTGTTTAGTACAGAAGTGATTCCTTGATCAGATTAAACTGAAATAAGTCACCACTACTGCCAAAACTGCCCTTGCCCCTGAGTCTGGCCTCTCAGCTATGGCACCAGAATTTGCGCGGATCTTCAGCCTACCGTATGTAGCTGCATTTAATTCCTTAAGCTTAGGTTTTGGTTAAAACACTTCCCAAATCTTAACTTCTAGAGAGGATAGGGAAATATGGCTTTTGGTGGTAGAAAGCTGGAGGCAACTCTTTCAGCATGAGAGCAGAGTAGATCATCCTCAATCATTTGTGAGATCTCGTCCCAAGAAAAGGCAGCTGAGAGGAACATGGTAAGAGCCTTCAAATGTGTGAGAGCTGCTAAAGAAAGGTTGGGAACAATATCTCCATGTCTGAACAAGGATGATTCACCATTAGAAAAAACTCTCAAAGAGTAAGGGTGATGAAACCCTGAAACAAATTTCTTGGGGCTGTTATGGAGTCTCAATCTCCAGAGACTTTTATGAATGGTTAAGATGAGCTTGTATCACAATCAGCATAGGTGTAGCCGTTCCTGCCCTTGGAAAAGGGATAGACTTTTGGCCGTCCCTTTCAGCCTTTGGTTTTGCAGATGAACTGAGATCAACCAACAGGAATTTCTCACCGCACACGGTTCCTCCCTCCCTTGATCATGAGTCCCCAACCGCCCCCTCTCCAACATGTGATCTGCTATACCAGGTCTTATAAATTCCCATCCAGCTAAATTGTAAGGTCTTTAAAAAGGCAAGCCCTGTACCCAAACTCTAATTACTCCCTCTACATCCAAACAAAGAGGAGAACCACCCTCTACATACCACAGTCAGCACATCTAATAGCAGTCAGCTACTCCGATAAAAACTGTTTGCAAGGATGTTTGCTCGGCATTGTACCAATCAGACATCTACTCCATACAGGGGCAGTAGAAACCCTTCTAATGGCATTTATTTGAGGAGCAGGAAGTAATTCAGTTGAAATAGGCAGTCGAGCACCTCTTTCCTTGTTCTCTTTTTACAGAATATACTAGTGGTATAGGATCCTTTTGTTTGTTTGTTTGTTTGTTTTGGGGGTGGGATGGTGTTTGGGGGGCATTTTGTTTGTTTGTTTCTGTCCAAAGCAACTCTTGAAACATCAATAAAGCAGCAGCCTTAAGCACCTTGCTGAAATGTGAATGCAAATGGATTAGAGGTCTAAGTTTAGATTCATGTTTTCTGTTCTTACAGAAGGGAAATAAGACATCCAAAGACAATGGTTTATTATCTCACAAAAAGAATAATTCTGAAACTATGACCTTACTGAATATTTTTCAAAATATGCCTACCAAAACAAAGCATATTAATAAAATCACAGGATTTATTGGCCTCAGCTGTTACTGCTGAAGGCAAAGAATAAAGAATAATCTTCCACTGAATTTGAGGAAGATCTACACTCTTCATCATTTTTATGATAATTAGAAGTTTCAAATGCAGAAATTCTACCTTGCAAACAAAGCTGACCTTTTTTTTAAAGGTCACCAAAGTCATTAAACTTATAAGCCTGGACAAGTCTGATTAAAGCCAATAATTAATTTCGAAGTGCAGATTTAGCAATATTCTAACAAACTCATGGGGTCTTCCAGAGTCATCATTGGCTTTTGTGACATTTCATTCAGCCTGACAACCCCAAATCCTACCAAAAAACCCCACCCTTTGTGTGCATGATTTTTGCCTGTTATATATAGCTAATCATGTTATAGATAACTAGTTGCTGAAAGGAGAAGCAGTGACAAGCACGCCAGGGCTGCATGCTGAAGAGCATCTCCTCCTTCAAATATTCTTTCTCATGCTGTTGGCCAACCTCCTGGCTGAACATGAGGTGACGGTGGAGGAAAAAAGTTGCTCGCTGTGTAGTAAATGAACTAAGAAGGAGCATTTTCCTAAGGACGTGTGTCCTGTGCCTCCTCATTTTTTTCTGTGGCTTATCCACCTCCCTATCCTATCCCATTTGCCATGCTTGACAGCATGTGCCATGATTATGTGAGAGCTGATGGATCAGTCAGAGCGTGCATGCTGATTGACCAGCTGGCTGTTACCTCTTAGAAAAGACAAGGATCTGAATTATAACTGCCTTTGCCTCACTGGGGAGCACTAATCTGGGCTTGCGTTTTCCACCCTGCCCTCAGTTTGGCAGCTACTGCCAGCTAGAAGAGGATGGCCAAGTTCTTCACGTCTCCACTTTTGTCATGGCTGAATACAGGTCCCTTTCTGTGACTAGCTGCCAATTCTTTGCAGCATTCACAAGAAATTAGTATCTCTGAGCCCTCTGGCTGGCCATCAAAACTGGCCAAAAGTTTAAGAATTATTCAGTGAAAACTAACAGACAGGTAGTGTGATCAGATATATGTCATTTTTCTCAGAGTCAGGCTGATAGTATGCATATAACTGCAGTTATGTGCAAAATCAACACTCAAAATACAGGATAAAACATGAGTTTTGGTGACTTCATACATTACCATCTGTCAAATGAGTCACACAAACTAGCTGGGTGCACACAGTCACCCTGTCCCAACTGTGAGAATAAAGCTTATTAGCTAAAACCTCAGCATGGTTCTGCAAAACTGTACTTTTGCAGATTTGGGTCTGAGTTCTCCACCATCTTCATTCAAGCACTTACAATTTTCTTCCATTTTGACATGCAGATTTTTTTCAACCCAAAGCTATTTTTTTTGAGAAAAACAGCTTTTGCAGACCTGCCACATGATTTCACGCTCTTGAATTGATGTTTGCTATGTGGCACAGTGACCCTAGCCCAACTTTCAGAGGCAATGTACGGCCTTAGCTAACGGAAAGAAAAAATTTCAAAGATTACCTTGATGCACAAAAAGAAACACAATAAATATGTTAATTTTCTTAAAGTATTGCTTTGAAAGGCTTATCCTTTTCTCCCTCCCAACAGGTAATTTATTTAACTGCAAGTCTCCTAATAGTAAACCATTATATCTTTTGTAACATTTACAAACACGAACTCCTCTGCACTGTTAACAGCATGGGACCACACAATGATAGGATAACAGCAACAAGATCTGAAGTAGATAAATACCTCAGGCTAGCAAAAGTACAATAACAAGGACTGAAATAAGATTTTAATACGCACAGTGAAATGTAGCCTAGCTCCTGGGCTGGTGGTTTTATTCCCATAATGTTAATCAGAAACTGTGAATCCTAGAAAACCTCTAATAGTCCTTTAACGCCCAGTGAAAAGTTTGAGATGGAGTATGTTGTGTTTATTGCAATTAAAAACCCCCTTCATTCTCCACTACTTTACACCACCTTGCCTAATCAATGCCAGTGTGGTGTAAAATGATGATGGAACAGACCAACAGAGTTTTTCCTCCACCACACCCTTTGCACAGCTGGTAGCGATTACACAAGGTGCTTGGAAGAAAAGCACTGGGCTGTGAGTTTCTCAAATAGCTCTTCTTTCTTGTTCTTAGTTCCCACTCACTAACTTGATGTCCATCATTACACCAACAGTGTCCAAAACCCTCTAACACAAGGCTGAAACCCATGAAATAGTATGCTTCTTCAGTCTTCACTTGGCAGCAGCCAGGACCTCTCACTACCTTGCAGAAGCCTGTGGCACACTTGGCTTGTTCGAACCTCCACCAAGCAAGCCTGATTTTAGTGCTCCGCCAAAAAAGCTGGTGATTCTACTGATTTCCAGGTGACGAGCAAAAACCCTACCATTACCATAATCCTAACAGTCAGAAATGACAGGTTTTAATGTTTTAATCAGGAAACTGGTGTAAGATGGAAACAAGTTCTTTAGTTGGTATAAGCTAATCAGCTTTTTTTGGCTTAGCTAATAGGTTTTATTTGCTATTAGGATAGCTTTACCTGCATTGCTATGCCCAAAAAATGCTTTTGAGTGAAGACTAGTTCAGATAAATCAATTCTGTTCTAGCTCGTGAAGAATTTAGTGACTACCTTCTTAAAATCTTGCCCATTCCATACCCACTGGGGAAAGAAATTGCATTTTTGTAAAAGACAAGAGTTAGTAACAAGATGGAAATGTCTTTTGGAATGGGAGGGCTGGCAGTCAATATGGTACAAGTATTGGTGAAGCAGGTAGAGCTCCTGGCCAATGGCCCCAACACACACACAACAGCTCTTCACTTGGGAGTGTGCCTGGAAAGTACCGTTCTTTTTTGATGACTTTTTGCATGTGATGCAAAAACTCTTCATGGGTGCATTCAGAGTCTCATTTTTTAAGCAAAGGGCAAGAAGCTGCCAGCACTGAGTCCTGGTAGTCTGTCTAGAAATAGAGCATCAAGAGAAACACGTGCTTTTTGAGCCCAAGTCCTCTTTCACTTCATTTACATGGAAATGGGCTGGAGGAAAGGATGCAGAAAAGCAAGCAAGCAAGAAAAGGCATTAACACTAAGGGCTGGTGGGGAAACATCTTTACCTTCAAAAACTAGGGCTAAATTTCCAGTCAGGCTGTTGAGATTTAAGGGCAAGTAATGGCTGTGAATAAAAGAAAGTTTTTGGCTGTACAAGGAGAGGTTTTTGAGAAAGAACAGCTCCTTGGTCTTGCACAGTGAACACCAAGAGCATCTTGGATGTCTAGGACATCTGCCACAAAAAGATAAAATGTAAAGTAAATACATTCCTCTTCCCATTCTTGCACAGAGAGTAGGGAAATAGGATACAAATATTGGAAAGCACAGTACAGGCCAACACAGAGTCTTGATTTAACATATAATCTTTCAGCTTTCTGCTTGGATGATGCTATTAAAGGCCTTCGTAACCAAGGAATTTCACTTCTGCTGAGAGGAGGGAGCCTGAACACATCAGCAGTTTCTTAAGAATGTGCAAACAGAAAACAAATTAGTCATTAAGCAGATGATCCTGACGTTTTGAAGAGGTTTCTCCCACGTTGTGCTACACATCTGCCTGAGAAGGCAGGATCACCGTGGTGCTCATGATGAGAGCCTCTGTTTTGTATTTTTTAACAGGATCGGACGTAGTTTGTTTATAACCCAAAGTTCTGGTATTACGTTGGACATGACCTGCAGGAACACAGCAGGTGAAAAACCTCCCACATCTTAATCCCACTTCACTCTCTTTGCTAATCTCTGGCTGGAGACTCTGAACTATCAGATTTACCTGCTGAGATTTCCAGTGGCCCAGAGCAACTGTAAAACTTCATTTCAAACTCTCTTTATCTTTTCTGCAGATTAGCTGCTTTCTTTTTTTAAATGTAAAATCTGCAATTGCTTTTGTGTAACGAGGCTCCTTTTCCCCACAGCAGTCCTAGCCAACAAGGGCACTGTTTGAAAACTAATAGGCTAAATAATAATGTGAAGTGGCTGCAGTTTTCTGTTTATCATATGAATAGAAGCAGCACTGGTCACAGTAGGCAGGGCCTTAACAGGAGGACATAAAGGACATACATTCACATACAGCTTTGTGTCAGTGTGCTACAAGCTATGCAGAGACAGAATGTGAATAATTGCATCAGATGTGTGAAAAAAAACAGCAAGCATGGGAATGGTGTGGATTACTCAAAGTTTCTCAGCCATAGCTCCCAGGCAAATAGGGAAAATGTGCATGCTTATAAGGAAATGCTCTTCTGTACGTGAACAGATTTTAAACCCAAAAGGAACTCCCTTATCATCATCTCTTTATGGGAAATCATATTCAGATCAAGAACATGTTTTTGCAGCAAAACACAGCCAGCAGATAGAGAGCTAACTTAATCTGGCTAGTTCAGATTACAGCAGTCATGAAAACGGGTCAAGGTGGACTTCAGCCTATGTAGCTGGCACATAGGATCTTGGCAATTGTGGGTCAATATTCTCCCTGGTATCACTATGTTATGGATTTGTTACCATGCTTGCCTCAATTTTTTAACTAACATTAGCATAACTGAACTAGCACTGGCTACATTTTCAGCTTTCTTTTTCTGCATTGCAAAATTTTCAAATTAACACCAACAAGGTCAGGCTCCACCAAGGAAAGTGCTTGCCACCTCCTCACATTGGCACAAGGACAGATGAAATCCAGAGTGGTGGCTGGGACAAACCCATCCCATCCACACCAAGAGGTAAAATACATAGAAGCTTTCTCCTGTGATGTAGCCCAAAGGCTGTCAGAAGTCCACTCCAGCAACATGCAAAACCAGACCTAAAGAAGCACTTCAACAGAGTGCAGGCAGTCTTCATGCACAGTCATCCCTCTTGCTTGTCTACAAGGACAATGAAACCCCTATATTTATTTGACCATACAGCTATTATGATGATAGATGAAAATCTGATGTACAGGTGTCATTCAAGATTTGGACATCCTAAACAAAATAAAAAGTTGTCCAGATAAATCAACTTACATTTGTTGTGGATGCTGAAAGGTTGCCCAGTCTTTTATTGGTTCTTTATTTCTTGAATGACACAAATGGGTTTATGTTTCAGATCTAAAGCTAACCCCCCAAAAAAGAGCTGAAAGAGAAATAATGCAAATCCAAATTATGCTTTCCTGGACATATGGGTTCTGGGATTGCTCTGTTAAGTTTGATGCTTTTGAGATTCCTTCTCATACCTTCACCTCCATCCTTGTCAGTGTTTTCTCAGGGTAATAAGAGTTTCTCCTGGGATTAGAATGGTTTTTAGATACTTTCCTGATACACTTCTCAAGAAAACGTGTGCATTTCTCAGCCTAAAAAAATTTTGGGGGGATTTGAGAATCCATCCACAACTTCTTTCTAATGCAGCAGTAGCAAGTGTCAGGATATCATTGATATTTGATTGAAAATACATCATCCATCACTAGGCATACCATGGCAATGATGAACCAACCAAGAAATACTGGCCTTTACACTACAATTCAGAAAGGATTTACAAAGCATAGTTTATTCACAGAGACACGTCCCATGAAATATCCCCAGGAATGCCAGCTTTTTCCACTAAAGTCTCCTTGACAACCAAGATGTTATAAAATGAAAATCTTCTGTGAAAAAGAGGAAGAGAAAAAGTTGGAACCTCAGAAACCTGAGGCAACTGGGGTTAACTGAATTAATTTGGGAATTTTAACTGGATGTTGAATGGATAAACCTGTAAGGATTAGCCTCTCTTGGATGCAGATGTAACTCCTCATCCATTTAGGTTTTGGTTAGCAAGAGAGAACAAAGAGGTCCTAAAAGGGGGATAAGTTCATAGAATCATAGAATCATTTAGGCTGGAAAAGACCTTCAAGATCATTGAGTCCAACCATTAACCATGCCCACTAAAGTTCTAGAATGTCACATCCTTCCAGATTAAAATTCTTGTAGCTTTTCAAAAAATCTAAGGGCATTTAATCAGCAAAGGTAAAAAACATGTAGTTCCATTAAAGTCAGCTTCACCAACCAGATTCAGAGCAGCTAAAAATCTGTCTCCCAGCATTTTGAAAAGCAGCTACAAAAGTTTGATGGCTATTACAGTAAAATGTAACATATAAAGGTGGGGGGTGGGGTTTCCCTAATAGGAAAGAAATGCATCTTTTCTTGGAGCACAGGAGAACAGATAGCAGACTCAATGTTGAAAATTACTGCGATACAATCCCTGCAGACCAGGAAAATCTCTGCAAATCTGCAGTGCCTGCAGTGAGAGTTTTGACTGATAAGGATTGCATCAAGACTTAAGGACTCAGCCCCAGAAGACTAAAATTTAAATTGATAGGAATCATTTTCAAAATTAAAGTTTTGCTTCCCCTTCAGTAAGGAAAGGAGTCTGATAAAGATAACAATAATCAAGATGCCAGTTCTGCCCAAGCTGCAAGAGAGAAAAAGACTAAGGTGGTTGTAGTAGCTACTGGTCTATAACTAAACTGTGTTTTTGCCCTACTACTTACCTCAAAAATAAGAAGTACAAGGAGAAAAAGGCAGGGAGATAGATTAAGGAGCCTCAGGGTAGCCAAACAGCTTGATTTGCTCAGACATCTCAGAATCTTTAATTAAGATTTACATCATGATGCTGACCTAAGTGGCAAGCAATTTTTTCATAGTAGAAGAAAGAAACTAGTGCGTGCTGCTTGGGTCAGGTAAACTTTCTCATGCTCACAGCAAGTAATGGAGTCCTCCTCATGTGAACAGGACTGACCAACGGACGTGTCTTCTTCAGTTGCTCTGAAGTGGAGTGTTTTTCACGTGATCACTGGGTTCCTGCTTATAGTTGAACAAGCGTTACCTTGATTTTATCCATTTTCCTTCATGAAACTGGCAAGGCATAAAACAACAGTTTAAAAACCTGCTCATACTGACATCAGTGCTTTCAAATTAACCTTCAAAAGGCATCTCCAAAATTGTAACGTAGTACTTGAGCAGCTCAACTCCCAATTAAAAATGATAATGTTGAACAGTGCCTGAAGTATGACATCAGATCAGAATTTCTGGGATATTGGCTTTACTGAATTTCATCCAGATAACCATTTGGCTTGATTTAAGGTACATGAAAGGCATGCATGGGTGCATGCACTATAAAACAGACGCCATCAGTTCTCCTGATCTCAAAATTTTAGTAATTATAGGAAGTCAAACTATCTACAAGAAAACAGGAGGAAAACTCAAAAATTAAGAACACCATGTGTCCCTTCAGGTGAATTACCATGATGGAAATGGCTGCACGCCAGCACTGAATTGTTGGCAAAATTTACTGAGGACTTCACGGAACTTCTCGCATCTCTGGTACCTTCATTGTAAAGCCAGATTCAGGATTAGCATTTGATTTTCGTGATTTAACTCTCCTTCTGTGTTAGTGATAATAGAGCTTTACTGATTGGGTTTGGGACCAGTGTCCTCATGAAAAGACCCTTCTGAGCGGGAGGTTTTGCTGCAGCACGAGTTTGCCCAGCCTCTGGAAGTTTGGATGCACCTTGTTCTTCTGCACGGAAACTGCGTCCACCCTGGTCCATTGTCCTGCATCCCAGCATGACACAACACAGAGATGTTCAGCAGTCAGGGTCTGCTCCAGACCCAACAGCCCCCAACCCCGGCACTAATATTAATGGTGCAAAAACACTTTGACACTAGTGCAAGATGCCAACAATGGAAATAATTGCACAGCTGCTGAAATGACACCCACTGAATAGTCTACTCGGAAGGTTAAGGCCCACAAGAATTAGAATCCTTGTAATTACAGAAAAAGAGGAAAAACAGTTTCAGGTACTTAACATCAAAATGAGATGTTTTCATTTTTTTGTTTCATGATTGATTGTATCTTGACAAGATGGAGATGAGGCATGACAGATCAGTATCAGGTATACTAAAGGTAGATGTGATGAGGATGATGTTATGACCCACTTCTGATGGGAGTGAACTCTTTGGTAGGATGCTGAGCACTTCTTAAGTCATTAGGACTAGAAAAAGTTTTGCACAGTACAGTTGCTGAATAATAGCCAAGAAAAGGTGTTTTTAAAGGAAAACTGTCTTGCTAAGTTTGTTTACTGCTACTGTATCATACATTTTTTATGAAAAAGGAGTAAATTTAAATTAAATTCTTATTCTCAGCGATCACTGTGAAATAAAGACAACCGCTTTCTACGTCAGGGGCATGACCTAATGACACAGTGGCATCTGTGAGTTTTTGGTGTCTCAATACTTCACCAATTCCTTTTCTGATTTCTTGATGAGCATTTTCATCCACTGCCTCATCTTCTTTGGTGCACAGTAAGTCCAACATTCATTCCTGCATCTCAGTGTTTTGTTTCAGCTCAGGTGCACATTACCAGTTACCATGGCAGGTATCTCATAGCCACCCTGGATAACCTGATTTGGTCACCCCAATAACCTTGATTTGGCAAGTGATTTGGCCAATCACTTGCAGTTTACTGCGTAAACAGGATCCAGGTGCCCAAATACTTTTTAGGATTGTAGTTGTGTTTGTACTCAGATATGCTGGTTTCTGACTTTGGGAAGCACAGCCGCAGGCTCAGACGTTTCTGCTGGCTCCAGCAGAGCCTTCCTGACTTGCACCCACTGAGGAACTGACTTGAGAGCCTCTCAGTCATTCCATGGGCACTGTATCTTTCCAAAGAAATTGTTATTCAAGTAACGTCTTCAGTTAATCAAGTATTCTTCTTAATAGAGACAAAGGGCCATCTGCCAGGGCATCTTTATTAGGATTCCACTGTATTAAATTTACAGTAGTTGTGGGAAGATCAAAGCCAAGTGAAGCAAAACAGCTTTTCTTTCCTCTCTTTTTTTGTTTAAAATTATTCAATATACAGGAATAGCCTTCCCTTGCTTCTCAGCCAGGAAAAAATAATAAGTAAAGCAAACAAGCAAACAAAAACCCCCAAACCCCACAACTTAAATGTCTACCTTTCCACCAAGTTCAATCACAAAAAAAATCTCATCAAAAGCTGATTTAGTGCAAGGTTCAATAAAAAGAGGGCCTGAGTTTGTGAATGTAAGAGAAAATTATACAAGTTTTTTGTTTGTAATGAATCATGCAACCTGGCAGCCTCACTGGCTTGGGATTTCCATCCAGACATTTGCATGTCTCTGGAAAAAGCATCTCTTCTGCGGTGATTAGCAACTTGAAAGGTGCTTTACATTTTAGCAACTGGGTAAATAGTTTTTACAGACATTTGTGTATGTGTTTATAACAAAGCTGATGGTGTCACAGAATCAAAGCAAAACCCTGCACTAGGATTTTGCTGAGAAATAGAAAGAAGCACTTCCTTTTAAATATTTTCAAGTGTTTATCAGCAACATTTTGGAACTGGTTTTCAAAATGGCAAAATACAGGAGCACATATAGAAAACATACTTGTTTAAGCCAGCACTTGCCTTGCAGACTGGCAGTCCTTCAGAGACCGGCTACTTCCCACCAGGTGCCCTTGTGCAGGATGCTCAGTGCCCTTCACACAATTGGGCATTGTGCAGGTGGAAAACAGCCACAGTCGCACCTTTCCCCCCGTGCACCTCTACACCCCTGAGGACATGTGGAAGAGCAGGCTCTGCAATTTGTCTTCCCTTTATATGGGTTATTTACTCCTCAGAAGTTGTGTTTATTTATTCATTCATTCATTTGTTTGTCTTGGTCAGGTCAGGAGTAAGAAAAATAGTTTTGGTCAGGTAACATATCAGAAACAAGCTGTCATGGACTTGAAATACTAACTGCTTGACAAAGTTCAGCTGTCATTAAAAAGAGAAAAAAAGACATTTCAGCATTGTGTTTTCGTTGCTTAGATGTGATGTGCTATCAGCAGCTAAAAACAATTAATTTACAGAATGATTAATATGAGCAGCAGATGGTGAAATGACAGTATCCTCAGCTATTAAAAATATTAATCAAAGCTAACTGTGAGAACTTTTACATGACCTAATCATCTACAGTGCCAGTTAAACACCTTGTGAAACTGTTTGCTCTAGTAACCTTGGATACTTCCCCATAATATTGACAGAAATCAGAAAAGTTTTTTTCAAGTCATTTAAAGAGATAAAAATTGCTAAAACAAACCTTTGTTTGTCTATCTGGATGAAACTGAAGGGTGATTACAGGTGCACAGTCAGGCTGGCACACTGACCTTCATTTTATTTGAAGAAAAATTCTATTTACTTTTGTGAACATGCTTGAAGGACTTGGAACATTACTGGTCAAATCATAATCATCAGCAGCATCAGGACCCCCAACCTTTTTAATAAACGGGGGACAGGAAGACAAAAAAACAATTTTCTTTCTGCATAAACATAATGACATGACTAAGATATTGCTAAAATGAAATGAAAACCTTTGTGCGTCTTGGTTAATTAACACTGTGTCTTTGTCCTCTATTAAGAATACATGTGACTTTTAAGGTAAGATAAGAATACATGTGACTTTTTAAGGTAAGAATAACATATATGCTGTAACAGCATCAGCTGACCCAGATGAAAAAGATGAATGTACATTTTAGAAGCCATTTCATTCTCCTGAAAAAAACTAAAATACTTTAAAATAAAAACTCTATAATTTAACTTCTGTATGTCAACATATTTCAACTTCTTCAAGTGTTCCTTAGCACTGCCTTGTTACTTTAATTGAGAAACCGTAAGAAAGCTGACGGTTCTTTAGTTATTTTTGGCTTGTGCTCACATTTATGCAAATAGGGAAGAAATCCAGCAGTACTCTTTAAAAAAAAAATCACAGATCTGACTGAATTTACAAAAGAGCAATCACAGACCTTTTATTGCATTCTTCGAGGCGGGGGGGGGGGGGAATCCAGGAACAACAATCACAGGCAAAACTTTGCAATACAATTGCCTTGAAAAGGCTACAAATATTTCTCACAAAATAAATATTGTCCATTCCTGTCAGCCTTTTCAACCCCTTTTGTGCTCCCAGAAATTGCCAGTAATGAAAACAGAGCAGAGCCAATCAAATTGTTGTATACACTACTGCACTGTGGGAGCTGGAAGCCCTGCATTTAAAATAAGTCTTATGCATTATTCATAGACTATGTATGTTTATGTAAATTACCAAAGGACTAAGTGTATACTAAAGCAGAATAAGAGGTAAAACAGTGATGTTAAAAATACCCTGCTTGAACTGTACCTTAGCAGGGGAGATATATAAATATATGGCCCTTCTACACTTCCTAGTTAAAAATAAGCGTAATCAGGTGCCATATCCTGTATGGAAAACAAATATACTTTCTGGCTTCTAGGACAGACATATTTTTCAACATTTATATTGCAGCAAGAATATAAAAACAAAACAAAGTATGTGAACCTTTTAGTCATTCAGAAAGGCACTGGGGAGATTTGGTAGTGCTACCTTTAGGGAAGTTATATATTTAAAACTACGGGAGAGACATTTGCTGGAGCAGACACCTAAAAACTTACAGAAATACAAAAAAAATTAAACTTACTCTTTCCAACAAAACCAGAACATTTCTAGGCCAAGGCTCCTCTTTCCACCCGTCTACACTAGCTATTATCAAGGCACATATACCATCTTCTGAAAGGAAGGGTTTTAGAGAAGATCACGTTCATTACACAAACAGAGGCAAGGGTTAAAATGCTAATTTAATTCAGGCATTACGAGTGACAAGAAGAGGAGGAGAAGGAGGAGCATTTATGTAAAATAGCTTTCTACATCGAGGTTGACTCTGCAGCCCTCTGCAGTTGAGTAGCACACATAGCACAAATACATTGTTCTTGGATTTGTATATTTGCATACAAAATTTAGTAACTTCCTTCTATTTTGTTTAAATTTTGCATTATATAATTTCAAAAATATATATCATACATATATGCTGTATATTATACGTTATACAATATTAATGAATATAATGCATAATATATTACATGAATGGTACATTACATGAAATCATTCTACTTTTCATTCTTTAAATAAAACTGCTGCTTGACCTAAGCTCAGAGCATAATTTATGCTGCATAATTACACATTTAGTGTGAGCAGGAAATTGTTTTCCTGTTCTGTATTGCAATTTTTCCTTAATGCATTATAACAAAACCAACACCTTTTGGAATACTGCAGATTTACAACTTGCACCTCAAATAATCCATGTTCCTTTAAAAATAATGGGCATTTTGATTAAATCCTGAGGTATCCCACATAAACCAGAGGCAGAAACAGAGCAAACTTATGGTCAAGGTGGCAGCTAGCAAAGAAGGGTTTTGAAAAATATTTTTCCACTTTACCACAGCACTGATTTTTGAGCAATTAACACCAGGATTATAACATGAAAATATCTCAGAAATTCCATTGTTGAGCTGGTTTTAGGGTGTAGAAAATACTGTGGGAGGCAGTTGGACCCATAATCCTATACGGACGAGCAACACTCATTGAATAACTGACTTCTGATACCAAACATCTCCCTCCAAAACACTGGTTCATACCTTGTTTTTCCTACATGTACTTACAGATCAAGTACCTCTCCATCACCACCTTCCTACATGTGTAGTATAGAGATTGTTTCAGAATGCCCATAATGAAACGTGTAGGCAACGGTGTGGGTTGTTGTATCTGAGCAATGTTGCCAGGAATGCCAATAATCCCTCAGAGCAAGGAGCTGAGGGCCTGTATTACTCTGTCAATTCTCATCTCTCAGGGCTGTACCAAGAAACATTCAATGCCATGAAGTCAGAGAATAGAGTACTGTAATTAGGTCATGCTGTTAACCCAATGATAAGCAGGATACACTCAAAAGACTCTTCCAGAGAAGAACCTTCTGCATTCAGACCTCTCTGAAAAGACTTTGTGTCTCTGAGGAATGTGGTGTACCAAACAAGTCTGGCAATCTCAGACACCAACTGTTTGATACAGGCATCTTACTATATTTCAATGATACAGTACTCAACATCCCTGATGCCATGGAATGGAATGGTTGTCTACAGACTTCATCTGGTGTTTCCTGCATATATTTATATATATACCCTCCTCCCCTCCCCCCCCCCCTCAAATCTCTATCAGCTAAATGTGTATTATCAGAAAGATTAACATATATACCTTTCTGATAATATTGTGACTGTGAAAGGACCAAGTGACATACTATTAAGTAAGGAGATCAAACTACATTATGCAATTTTAGGAAGCAACATAGATATTTAATCCCCCGCTGAGGCTGAACTAAGGAAGAGAAACACAGTAAAGGTTCTGTTTTGACTAGAGTGTGACTAGAGTGGATTTTTTGAGGAAAATTATCAGTGTAACCCTTAAGAGGTTTAAAATCCAGGCTGATATCCTAGAGTCTTTCAGCATGTTTTTTTTTCTTTACTCAGGAAATCAGTTAACATTTGGGTTTCTTGTGTGTTTCTGAAAATAATCTCTCGAGCAGCAAGTTTAGCTTACTCATCGTGGTTCAAGAAGGGCAGCTCTCAGTCTTCAAATGTAACACCATTCCTAGCTCTGAATGTCATAGCTGAAAAGCACTATGACCTGTCAAATTAGAAAGAGAAGTTCTGTTCTTTCAGAAGGGTCTTACTGGTATCCAATGTAGCTCTGGAAAGCTGCAACAGTTGACTACAGAGCAGAGACATTTAAATTAATGACATTTAGTAGAGACACACTTTAACACATACTATGCAATGGTCCTCTTTCAGTTTTTGGTGAATACAGTTACAGGGAATACATTTCAGGGGCAGACATCCAACAGGACGGTAATTACTACCAGGCAGACTCTGTGGGGGGCTGTGTGGGGCTTAACAATTCTCCAATAAAATGACCTCCATACTCACTAGGGAGTGATGTGATCTAAAAGGATCTGGGTAGGTAATATATGCACAATTTCACACCATCATTTTCAGAAAGTTTGTAGAAGTAACAGTCTTGGGAGATTTTATGTGGACCACTCAAAGATATGCCCTCAGTGCAGGGTAATGGTGGAGTCTCTGATGTTGCTCTTTCAGGTACCCAGATGGGGTAGCGAAGCAACAGGCTGAAAAAATACAAGCGCTAGACAACCGGAGAGCAGTTGGTAGCTGTCACCTAAGAATCTCGATGATCCAGCTAGCTCAAGCAAAAAGGATTGCCATCTCTGAGATTTTCTGTATACAGACATAATTCAAATTAAGCACAAACCTTGCATCATAACTTGAGCTAAAGTTGTAGTCAGTAAACACTTGGTGAGACAGCAGCTGAAGAATGGATTGGGGCTCATATTCCAGGCCCTTCCATAAGACTTGGGACGGTTAGATCCAGACACTGTAGCTTAGCCAAAATTGGAAGATGTAGGTAGGTCAAACCACATTGATTGGTTTGGCATTACAATAATGTATTCCATTTGCTACACAGTCATTGACGGAATGAATAATAAACCGATGGGAAGGCATTTCTAAACATGGAGAAAGACAAAAACACCAAAAATAATCAGAGTGATTACAGAATATTTGTGGGATTTTTGTTTATGAAAACCTCTCTCTCAAATGTATACTAAGCTGTAACATAAAAATGGAATCACTGCAAAATGCCAATGATTATTCTGCAAATTGTGCTTCTCCCTGGCATGAAGCTGCAGCTGATTTACATACAGCATAGCTGGAAATGAAGCAATGTGATACACAGGACTTCACAAACATCAGACATTCCTGCTACAAATTCTACCAGCTCCAACAAATAAATACTGCCACTTATAGATCAAAGGCAGCGTTGCAACTGTTATGTGTTCACTGTAAAATTCTAAAAATACTTCTTTTTCTTTAATGAGATTAGGACTAGGAACTTTGAGATCACAAGACAATAGTTTCTCAAATAAACTAACGGAACACCTTTTTAAGTTTATTACAGGAAGAAATCTATATTTTCAATCAGACTGCCAGGATTTTATGGAATGAGAAATTGTGCAGTACAAGGATAAAAGTCTTCAGGGACTTGATACTCTGAGCAAACAATATGTACATGAAGTTTATTTTGTTATTTAAACAACATTAACACAATAACATCCTCTGCTTGCACTGCAACACAGAGAAGAAATTATTTCCATGTCTTTGTACAGAAACATCCTGTTTGAAACCTGCTGATATTTTTTTACCTAACACTGGCTATTTCAAATCATGTTTTAGGAAAGTGGTCAAGTATCCTTGGACGCTGTAACACCAATGCTGTAACAACAATAAAAAAGACATAAAATTTACCTCTTAAAATATCAGAGTAAATCCATGGTAGGTGCAGAAGTTACTCTATGATTTCTAAGGTAATTTCCAGGGAGATAAACTAAACAGATGAAATGGGAGCATGATCCTAGATTCCTTGGGCACAGAAATCTGAGATATAATGTATTACTTTGGCACTGGATGCTAGATGATATTTGTTGTTCTATATTTGATAGCAAACAAGTGGTATCATGATTTCTTGTTAGTATTAGCATATATAACTCAGACTACAGAGATCACTAATTCTGCTTCTAGAGAACTATGATTACAAAATAAATTTAAAAATTACTTCTAGATTTTGCCAGTGCCAAATCTTTCTAATTTCCCAAGTAAATAAGCGAGGTTCCCCCAGCTACTAAATATTCACAGTCTCATGATTTATCACCAGGCATGAAAGCAGTAAGGACAGAGTGAGAAGAGTGCTTGTGGTCCTTTGAGAAGGAAGAACAAATGTGGCAAGCATGACCAAGCCCTTCTGGCTGCTGCCACCATTGATGCTGCTGAACGAGGCGGTATTTAGGCAACAGTGTATGGTAGGAGCCCAGCAAAAATTACAGAACACAGTCATTTTCAGCCTGAGGATCCCAACAGCACTTCAGGGA
Organism: Haliaeetus albicilla; assembly: GCF_947461875.1. Lineage (NCBI taxonomy): Eukaryota > Metazoa > Chordata > Aves > Accipitriformes > Accipitridae > Haliaeetus > Haliaeetus albicilla. The sequence goes on along the minus strand of NC_091516.1, from coordinate 67,165,615 downwards.
CATGTGCTTTTTCCTCCAGGATAAATTCAACATAATTGTGCTGACTAAAATTTATTCCTCCTGGGTTATCCAGTATACTACCTGCTTTGGCAATGAGTCTTCCCAGTTCCACGTTTCAGGGGTTAATTTTGAATACAGAGATGGAAATGCGCAGCATCTATCACAGCTCTCTATCAAAGAATGTTATTCCTTAGAGTATCTCCTGAATATTACTGATCGATTAACATGCACATAACTCTGCATTGAAGAGGGATGACCAATAACACTGAAGTCCCGTCTTTCAACGTGTAAAAAGTAACCCTGTGCTTTCATTTCACATAAGTCTGTTTTATGATTCTATGATAAGGAACAGTAGCTACAATAAAAGCAGCCTCTAATGCCATAAACACAATTCAGACGGTGTCACTTCTATCCGAGGGAGAAACAGGTCTTCCCTTTTCTTTTTTTATGGATTTTTGAAGGGTGTTTTGTTTGTTTGTTTTCAAACAGCATCTTAATAGAGATGTGACACTGATTAATTGTATCAATACTCCTGATTCCAGCCGCTCCAAATGACGACACCAGCATGGACTGGTGGGGATGAAAGGAAGCCAGTGCATGTTAAATTACGCAACCACAAAAAAATTGACAACTGAGAGGGGATTTGGTTGAACAGGACTAGTAAAATATAAATTCCATAACAAACCATTGCAGAACACAGCTTTTTAAAATCCTCAATGTGACAGATATCTATATGTGAGAAACAGACTAACTCTTTCACGTTTTTCTTTTGAAAAGATCATAAGAAGAGTGGAAGATAGTAGGATTTTAACCAAATGAGAAAACATGAAAAGAAATTTTCTGAAATCTGTGAATATGCTCCAACATATTTGGTAATGTAACTGCCTCTTAACCTGTTTCTGCTGATTTTCAGTAACACACAGCAGCTGGAATCTCCTCAGGTCTCTAACAGCTCAGATTTCTGCAGCAAGTCTATTTTGGAAAGTCAATTTCCTCTTTGAGAAAATCTTATCTCACTGTTCTGTGGATGCACTAAAAGCTTTGCAGCAAGGGCAGAAGATCAAGAGAATACTCCTAAGGCCATAGAATCACAGAATTATTTTGGTTGGAAAAGACCTCTAAGATCATCAAGTCCAACCGTAAACCTAACACTGCCAAGTCCACCACTAAGTCTAAATCAATCAGTCTACAGTGCTTGTCCAAGACAATAAAAGGAGTGCACAATTTATGAAATTCCAGTGTAAGGACAAACTCACTCATATGCCAATTTACTAATAACCCATACCCAAATCACAGATATCTTCCCATTAGAAAAGAAACAAATCACTAGTTTTTGCAAGATGATATAATTTGATTAAAAGGAGAAAGAAATACCAGTTTTATGACTTCGGTCTCATCTCTCTACATTTTTTTCCTGTTTTCTTTCTGCTTTTGTGATTAAGACAGCTGCCAAATAACTTTCATTCCTCCAGCTGCCTAAAAATAGTGCATCTGACTTTCACTTGCAATAACAAAGCATGATGCTGCCATGATGTAAGAGAGAATGAGTGGTGGTATGGTAGCAGTGGCACATCTTGTGTTACAAGAAGACTGGATTTAGTTTTCTCCTTTCTCCAGTAAAGACACACTCCAAGACAGTAAATCAATGTTCATGCAGAATCTGAATGAATTATGCCCATTTTAAGATCACATGCAATAAGAGTGTCATAAAGTAATCCTGATGGAAACCAGAAATCCAGAATTAATCTAGAGGAGGGAGAGACATGAGGATCTCCTCATACCTGAGAGAAAGATATCCAAATTTAGTTTACATCTAAGCCTCCCAAAAGCTTCAGGTCATTCTTTCATATAACAATGTGGAAAAGCAGTTGTGAGTTAGTGGTCTTTTTAAGGACTGCTCTTTCTACAGGTTATATATTATTTCTGCAGGCCTTTCATTAAATGTGTAAAGAGGGCACATTAGGCAGAATACAGTATATAGAGCAGTACACAATAGAAGACTAGACAAATCTGACAGATTAATATATTTGTAAAGCAATTTTATTAAATTTTAAGCATTTTAAAAAATGCATAAGAAATACCATATTTTTAACAGGTACTATATGCTATCACATGCTAAGTATTTAAAGGGGAAATCCATGTTCCCAGGGCAAACAAGTACAATAAAAAAAGGGCTTGGAAAAGAGAATGTCAAATAGGTGCTGAATACAGAGAAAGAAAATGAAATCAAAACAATCCTTCTTGCCAGAATCATTATGCTTGTGCAAAGGCAAGCAAAACAAGCCTATCACCCCTCATACAGAAGACCCACATTAAAAAAAAAAAAAAAAATTTCCAGAGTAAAAAGATGAAAGTACTATCTTTCCCTCTTTCAAAATCTCATCTTAAAAGGTAGGTATGATCCCAACAGAAGCCTTACTGATTTCCATTTCTTTCTAAAGATCCTGTTTTGAAGAAAGGAAAGCTCTCTGTGAACACTATGCTATAAATTTTTGCCACTATACTTTGTCTGCTTCCCATCTTCTCTGAAATTCAGTTGCTCAACCACAATTTTTGTGTCCAATTGACAAAAATCACAGCAAACAACGAAAAAATACCCAGTGCTGAAGTAATCAAAAGTAAATTTCAGCTAGAAAATAGTTTCCCTTCCTGCTACTACTTTCAGATCTTCTCTTCCCCCCCTCCCCTGCGCCAAAACAGCTAGGCAGACGAACTCAGGGTTATAACAGAAATTATTAAACAGCCTTGGCTCTGAAATCACTCTCATGGCTCCAGAATACAATACTAAACCTAAGCTTAACCAATCTGCATGCACCAGCACCAGATGTATCTGCAGCTAGTGCACCTTGCACGGAGTAGAGATCTCACAGCAACAGGCATCGATAGCCTTTTAAGACCTTACAAAAAGTACTTTTCAGAAGACAGGGTGTGACAGTGATGAAATCCTATTTGGATTTCATCCAGACACATCCTTACAGACACAGAAATCTTCTTTCCAGAAAAAATGCCTGGGAAGAAAGGTAAGTGGGATAAAGATTTAGGTAAGAAACCTTAATGTCGAACAAAATTAAAGCATTCTACTTAATTCTTATTTTCTTAACTTTCTTTGTATTGCCAATATTGCTGTTTCTTGAATGAAGTTTTCCAGAGATCACAACTTGCAGAAGGAGGTTCCTAAGACAAAAGTGATGAGTGCCACCTATCTACATACAGTACCATCACCTTTCTTTCTATTCAAAGGCAAAACCTACTAGCTATTGCTTTACATTTCTTCTGCCTGCTGAGCTGCAGACTGTACAATAGAAAGTAGTTGTAGGACATTCAATAAAATGAAAAGGAAAAAAATACCTGTGGAAGTTCCAGGGTTGCAGAGAGTTTTACATTACATACTGGTATTAACCTCTATACAGTAAAACCATCTTCTAGGCTTTCAAGGGAAAAATACTCTTTTATTTGTGAAATACTTTCATTTGTGCAATCTGCACACAGGTCATAACAATCCGTCTTTCAAATATTCATTTGTAAACAACAGGCAAAGAGAAATACATTGAATAGTATAAGGTTTTGCTATAATTATTCTTGAAACTGGTGTCTTAATGTGTGTGCATTAAATGAGAAAATCTGATTTACTTCCTTGACCATTCAGTGGTTCCTGCATTGCCAGGGATGAGGCATTGGGCTGACCTGCACCTGAGGAGTACAGTGTATCACTCTCCTGGACAGCAGAAGCACGAAGATTAATTCAGCGCTGGGAAGAGTTGTGTTACTTCTGCTTTGGTATAGTTTGCACATGTTCTTATAAGCCTAAATACTGCCTACATGATTCCTTACAACTACATAAAGGGAAATAAACCCACCTGGATGAAATGCAAAAATTTAGTGGCCAAAAAGCAGCAGAAAGCACAAGAATGAGATTGCAGCTTCAAATCTGTCTGTCTGTCCAGCTCCCAGGCTTGGGTTTTGGAGAGATCCTAATGTTACCATCCTACAGCAACTCCCTGGGTAAGATTCGTGCTCAAGGCAACAAGAAATGTGCCAGCAGAGGCATACTAATTTTTCATTGCTATCTAATACTAAAGAAGCTTAAGTGACCTGAGAAAAATATGTGAAAATGGTAAAAACCACTGCAATAAAATCTTAGGAAAATAAAAAATACAGCACTACCACTGAAGCTTTTCCTTTGCCTCAATGAATAGTTTTTTCTCACTAGAATTTTGCTACCTGTTTACAGAAATGTTAGTATCCTTAAAAAGCATTTTTTTATTCAGTAATTGTTCCTTCCTTCCAACACCCTTGGTAATGATAATTGTTACCAAGAAAATCATAATCACTGAAAAAAATTAACCCTATAACAGTGCATATACCTACACAGTGGTCACAATACCTGCTGTGCCCAAAATGTTCAGTGTCTAAGAGGTCAGCCATGAGGATCAGTTAGTTGCCTGTGTGAAAGAAATTGTGCAATTGGAGGTTTGTATAATGTGTTTTTGAAAACAGAAAAAACATTATCCTCTATATGCAAAATACACAAAGAAATCGGAAGAGTAAGAGCCCAAATTCAATTTTTCATGACTTAATTCTCTGAGTTACTGAATTGTATATATTCCTTGCATGTTATGGGAAACCAAAGCGGGAAAGGCATGTTATTTTTGAAGTTGGAAAGGATGGGTCTTGAAGTAACTAGAGAGTACAGTTTTGAGTAAACCACTCTTTTACGTACCATTTTTTTCCAGCTATACAATGTCTCTCAAGATCAGATGTAGTCTTTATCTAAATGATGGGGTTATAAATCTGAATTTTCACACGATGTGACTTGACAGGATTAGCCTTTCCTTCCTCACCTAGCTCTCCTGCTCCCAGAACAAATGTACACTTTATCAAACAGTCTGTAAAACTGCTGAGACACAAACCCCTACTTTCCTACTGTATTTTTTCCTTTTGTAGTATTGTCCTTGTACAGCTGCACCATCCTAGTTTTATGCCCCTTATGTACAGACTTGGCCGTCAGAAAGGAAGAACTGTCAGACGCAAAGATGGATCTCAAAGCAAGGTCTTTACAACCCTAGGTTTAGTAGTGGAAGTGCCAGTGATGTAGTGATGCAAACCTTTTTAGGATGAGAGTTCTTCTGGGCGGGGACAGCCTTCATTCTGCATGCCCAGTACCGAGTGCAACTATGGCCTTTATTAAAAATTATTAATAACTGTTACTAAACACAGTTCAGAGCATAGTGAATAGCTCATCACCTCTCATTGCTTTTATAGTTTGCTACACTTGTATTATCATAGTTTAGCACGTGATGTATGGCAGCACTACTCTACTGAAATGTATACTACTAGAGAATAGTAATACATGCTGTACAAACATTATAATACACATTTTTAGTTGCTTGGTCCTAATTTTAAGCAGCAATTCAAAAGCTCTGACAAACAGGCAAAACCAAATATGTAGGAAATACAAGGTTACTCATTATCACTGTTGTCATATACATTAAAAAATTATGTATATTAATAATAGTTTATTGTTCTCTGGCATGAGATGCAAAGTCTCATTTAGCTCTGCCTGCTAAGAAAATACTGTAGAATGTCACTTATGTAAAACCTATAGACAAATATATCAGCTAGAAACTGATGAAACTCAGTTGTAGAAATTGTAATGCTTCCTGTTGCCCTGATCAGTAGTTTTGAGATGGCACACATTTTGCAGTCACTGACTACCTATTAAAAAACTTTAGATCCATTTGTGTAAGCTAGAAAAATGCCATGGAGTATCTATATTATTATACTTAATTATTTTTCCTAGACTAGTTTTGATTTGGTGCCACTTTGTAGGAACAATAAAGAATAAGAATTTCTGCTTTTCCATACCTCCCGCAACTAAAGGATATTTAGCCCAAAATATTTACACAGACAATCAAGGTAGAATTGCGTTTTACCATTTCTGCACTTAGTCTATCTAAAGAAATGCTATCATTGGTTAGTTTTTAGAGGTTTACATTGGTTTTTGCTCCTTATCTATAACATACATTTTTATTTCCCTATCATTTATGTCACTTTCTTTTTTAATTTAGCAAACACTGAAATGTCTGTGTCATACCTCTTTGTTCTATTTGTTTACTTAGATTATGGAGCAAGTATTATCTATGGGTTAACGCACAGGACAGAGTTTAAGGTCAATTCTTGAAACCATCTACAGATTTTTACATGACCTTGGATAAACCATTCAATGATCATGTCTTAGTGCTTTAGTTCCTATCTAATATAGAAAGATGTAACAGATCCCAATTTTATTGCAGTGTTTTGAGGATAAACTCATTAATACTTGTGAATTTCTCAACTGTTGTTTGATCTGGGCATCCATAGGGACAGTCACTGCAAATACCAAATGCAACTGCAAATGAAATAGCAAATGACCCGGCAATTACCTTCTTGACATTATCATTGCTAGTGATGTCATGCACTTCTAAAAAAGAGAATTCTTAGGAATATAGTTCAGCCTGTGGCACTATCTTGTCTAAGTAATTGCTAAACCTGTACTATAACATAGTTTTAGAAAGACATTCTCTACAGGAAGTTTTCTTAGCAGGGAAGTAAACCAGATCTCGACATCCTAGATCTCATGACTAGCATGATCTCATGCAGATGCATATCCACCATTTTTCCTGTCCACTGAAATTTCTCAAGATTTCCTCATTTTACATGAAGGCAAATACAAGTTTGAGATGGGAAAGAAACTGAAGGCAGTTTAAGTATGACCCCAAATCTAAACAAGTCTTGAGTTTTCAGTAAGATTGATGAGGTCTAGCATGAGAACGAAGACAGGAAAGTAGATACTACTTATAGAATAGACGTAAAATTAAAATAACTTTACATGCTAAAATTTGCATATATCTCTTTCCCAAAAGAACTGATATATAAAACTTAAAGTTCAGCTGCAAGGATTTTTTTTTAATTAATCTACTGAGACAAGGACAGAAACCTGAGGCTTCCTGACAAGAGGACAGAAAGGTTAGCACAAATACTTATGAAAATATGTGTGCATGTATTATATCCTCTGGAAGGCAAGTGGATAAAATGCAACATAAGATTATCTAATATATATTACAGTGAAATAACCTCCTCCCCTAATAATCAGTTACTGAGACAAAGGAATTGATCCCAGTGAAGCACCTCTTTCTCAGTAAAGCATTTGATATGATATCAAATGGGAGCTTAAAATGGAAAAGATGAGGATTAATACCAAGATAGTTAATGAACCATAGATTAGTAACAAAAGGGTGTCAGAAATGAATTTATTAGTGGACTTCCTTAGGATTAATCTTTTCTAATATTTCCATTAGTGACCTTGTCACAAAAAAATCAGAGCATGTCAAGCACACTTGCTAAGGACACAGGTTTAGAGTGTGAAGAGGAATATTCACATCATTCGGCATAAGAATTACAATGATTTAATATCACTTCACAGACAATGGAGGAAATCAGAAAGGATTTTTAAAAAGACAGTCCAGAGTGGGATTTCACCTTACATGTTCTTTAACATCTCTTGTCTGAGATGATTAACATGATTTGTCTAAGAAAATGAAGCTTCTTAACCTAGCACCTAAGGTGGATGACGTTACATTGTTGAGGTTGAAGAGGGTCAGAATATCGTACAGGAATAACCAGGTGACCTTGAGGGAGAGAATAAGACAGGAAGGATGACATTTAATAGCTTGAAATACAAAGTCATATGTTTCACTGTTAACCAGAATTTGTGCTAGGAATTTTGAGTTCACATTGAAAACGATAAGAGACAAAAGCAAAGTCCAAAACCAACACTTGAGGCCTTTGTTGATCATAGGATGACTGTGACATAATGAAGCCATAACAACAGCCCTCACCCCCCAACAAAAAAAAGAAGAAGAAAAAATAAAAAAAATCTAAATACGTATCAGGAATACTCCTAGCACAGACAGGGAAGTGTTAATGCCATTACCCAAAGCAATGATAAGATGTTTGCCAGGACATACAGTTCTGATCAAAACAAATTTGAACTGGACTCAGTGAAAAGAAAGTATATTTGCATGACCTGAGAAATAGAAAGTCTGTCTTACAGGACACTAAAAATGTTGAGCCTGACAAATTGTGGGCTAAGGGTGAAGGAGAAGATCTGCTTAAGCTAATGAACTGTGCTGCTACAAAACCCAATATACTTAACATGACCATGAATACGTGTAGACTGAAAAGTGTGTTAATGACTTCTAGGACAATATATTCTACGACTACCTTCTACTCAGAATACTGGGTCCAAACAATCTACCAAGTTTAAGATGGAGAAACTTATGAATGAGGTTTATGAATGGCAACCATAAAGCTCCCAGGGTATGGCTCAGGGCTGTGATGGAACCATAAATAATTTTTTGAAAGGCATTCTGAAATCATCCGATAAAAGGTGTTGCATAATGTGTAAAATACTTTATAATTAAATATATCTATTCTTTCCTTATTAAAAAAAAATGCCAAACAACCCTTACACCTTTGTTATAAGAGGAGGAAAATGAATACAGTGTAACACTGTAAGAATCAGAATTGTTGCATGGATGGATTCAGATGGGTAGTAGAAGTCAATTAGTCACAAATTTTAGGTACTCTGTATAACAACATTCCATAGGATCTACGTATTACAGAAGTCTTACTTCTCTAACCTCTGTAGCAGCACAGGAAGATGCCTGCCAGGCTACATTTAGACATTTTGTCACTGGATGCTTTCAGTATGCAGCGCACAGAAAGTGTACAGTACTTTGGCTAATAAAGTAACTGTTCTTAATGGGATGTTGTGAGCAGTAAATGAGAGCTACAGACAGAGAAGATGTTCCCAGCACCCAGAGACTAAGTATTTTTGTGGCACAATTTTACAGTCACCCCTGATAACAAGCACTGGTCCTGTTCTGCTTTCCAATGCTGCTTTACACATGCGCAACAGCTGAGCAGCATTTAAAAAGAAGAATTAGGATGGACTGGTTAGGGTTCTGACCTCTCTCTTTACTTCTCTTTATCTGTCTAATCCTTCTACACTATGGTCACTTAGAATATACCTCAGAAAACTAAACTGCTCTAGCTTGACACGGTTTGTATAGCTAACAGAAAGGTCCACATACTGCAGCCTTTGTCACATTTTTGTCACCATCTTGAATTTACAGATTTAAGTCAGGAAGATGCGAGAGAAGGAAAACCAGTTGTGTGCCATTTCTCTGCTTTAATTATTGAATTCACTGTGTGATGGGAGGAAAAATAAACTGAAATATATCCCTGGACACACCCCAGAATAGCAATGCCTTTTTTTTCTTAAAAGAAAATGTTCAAGAGGGTTAACTTGGAGATGTGTATCTGCTCTGTGCTTGTAATTTCCAGTAGAGTCAACAACTTACAGCTCTTTTAATTGAAACACATCACATAATAAGCTGAGAAGTATTTTGGAAATACGAATCTTGAAGATAACATCCAAAAGCACTCAGGGAATAACGGGTTCAGAGGGGCTTCTCCAAGCATAAACTGATCTCCAAATCTTTTCTTGCTGGATTTGATGACACTGCTCACCTCTCAGAAATATTACTTCAGAAGTAATAAAGAAGAAGAATAAATTCAATAGGGTTTTATATTTAATTTATCGAAAATAATATACCTATCAGCAGATTGAAAAATGATGGAATCTTGTGAATGATATGTTTTCCTTCAGAGAAAAGAGCAACACATTATTGTGAGAATAAAAAGATCTTCAGCTGTGCAAGTTCTCTGTCATCATCATTTTCCTTTTACCGCTTTGCATGAGTACCACAGCGGTTTACACTAGCAGCACTGAGACTGCTGTGCCACTGTAAATAGCTCTACAAAAAATTCCTGCTGTTTCTATTCTTTGATTCAGCAACATGACTTTTTTTTGTAAATGAAAATGAGGACTGGTTCTGAACCACAGCTGAGATGAAGAACAACCTGCTCTACCAATTAAGCTATGTCACATAAAGAATGGGTCATATTCCCCACAGTTTTGGGGGTGGCTTCAGTATGACACCTGTAATATTTTTCCCCCGAGAATCCTTTTTATGATCACTTTCAAGTTACTTTCCAGTAATAAATGAGGCTCTTTAGGCACAAAATTTGTGGCCTGCCAGAAGTGGTAACTCCTATCCAGAACTTACTGATGAGATCTGATACTGGTTTTGAACAAATAGAAAGTGGTTGCCTTTATTGGCCTGACACCTGATTTTACTGGGAAAAATTTTCTTGTAGGTGACACTTTTCCTCCTATAAATAAGCAGTTATACATTACACGCTTAGAGTTAATTTATGACTATCTCCTATTATTGGAAGAACTTGTCAGCCTCAAGACACCTCAGCCCTCTGTCACCTTGCAAGGGAACATCTCTTCTACAGCAAACCTGTTTTTGCTAACACCTAAACTCTGTTCTCCTTTCTTCCATTTCAGCCCAATGCCCTTTCCTTCAAAGACATGCAATTGTCATGACAGAAGTCTATCACAATTTTTCTCCTCATATTTCTTTTCTATTTACTTTAGAGAACTCCCATCTTTACCAGACTATCAGAATTTTCAGCTTTTCTTATTTCTTTCTTTCAGACTTTTAAAGCAGCCCACACTTTTTTATTGGGAGTGCCCCAAACAGGGAACAGGTCCAGCCTTACCTGTGCTAGGCAGAGCAAAAATGTAATATTAATAATGACACAGCCATTTGCAGCAGCCTGACATTAGTTCATATCCACCTTTTCCAAGGTATAGCTATCCCACCAAGGAATAACTATCTAGCCAGATGTTTTGCATCACATATTTGTGCAGCTGACTCTGCATAACCATATTTTGCACTTGCACAAAATGTTCTCAAAATCACTTTAAACCTAATCCTCTTTTCCAATGCATTTGCAGAGCATCCCAGGCTGCAGTTTTCTGCAAATGTAATATTTGTACCCTTACTACAGCATCAAGGTGAAACTACTGGAGCATACAAGATGCAGAACAGACTGATAAAGAAGCCTACTCAACCCCACTAATGGGTTATTCCCTTTTTTGATCACAAATCATTATTGTGATAATTAAAATAATTTCATTGTTCCTGTTAACAAGAAAACAGGAGTGAACATAGTCAATCCCAAGTGGTAAACTGGCTTTCCACACATCACAAAGTATTCCTATCCCACATGTTAGGGCATATGTTCAAGGAAGTAATAGGACAACTAATTTGACACCGCCTTTTCTGAACATATGGAATATGTTAGATGTTTTTGTAGAAATAATTCTGAAACTGCTAATTATTTAATATAAAGGAGAAGAGAAAATATTTGAGAGACTAGTGTCTGTGATCATCATAATGCCCTACAAGCAATTCAAGGCCATTCAGACATGCAACCAACTTATCTCTTTCTCCATGGCCAAATTGTAAGTACTCTTGGGAACCACTTATATTTCTAATAATATTTCTTCTCAATCAGTCTGTTGGGAAAGATAAGGATTTCTTTCCTATGAAAAGTCTAGTTTGAGGAGAATCTATTCCAAAATATTCACTGCAACCCAAGGGTTCTCAAGGCATGTCAGGGTCCAGGCTGCTGAAGCCCTCTGCCCCACTCGCACCCTTAAATCTCTACTCCTCTTTGTCCCCAGAGAAGAGCTTGCCAGTACTAAAGGTGACAGTGAACATGAGGCAGTACAGTGAAATTTCAAGATTTGCAAAGGGATTTCCATAAGTCAGGCACCCCATCTCTGCAACCCAAGCCCTATTCCAGCATGGAAGTTGCTTTTGAGTAACAAAAAGGAAGATCTATACCATTACTTGCAACCTCTTATGTTCTCAGGTCAGTGGTTATCAGGCCAGGAATCCTCATACGTGCAGCTAGCAGTTATTTAGCCCTCAGAAAATTGCTCCCTGATGGGCTTAAGCTCATAGTGTATTTTGACTAATGGGTCAGAACAGTACTTTATATATATGAGGTTTCATATTATCCAATTTGCTTGACAATTTTGGTGCATCTATTTCTCAAATTCCTCATTCGTTTTCTTTATATCTTTACAATGAAGCTAAAAAAGCATTTGCCAGCCTTCATCAGATTCCTTTATGTTACAGTTATTTCAGGCACTTTAGTTTAACAGGGATCCAGTTCCTTCATTTCAGCATATCCTACAGACAAGAAGAAAATGTTTTCTTGCCAAATTTAATGCAATAAAGAAGTTAAATGGAAGAAAAAACCAGCTAAACCCACTTATACAACACTGAGCTCTGTGAAGAGCTACTTCCGTAAGTCCAGCAAAGAACAACTTTCAGAATGCTGTAGACCATGAGGCATACGGGAGGTGCTGACGTGGCAATGTAGATGACATAGTGCACCAGCACGTGGGACCATCCATTGCTCAAAATGGTATTGTCTCTTCTGGCACCGTGACCAAGCGAAACAGGGAGAACATCCCACTTAAAACACGCTTATGGCAAAGATGGAGAAGAGAAAAAATTATTTAATCCTTGCTATTTCATGGACCATGAGGGGCTGGGTGTGAGCAAATATCTTAATTTCTTGTCCTGAATTTTACAAATCTTGTTATACTTCTATTCCCCTTTCTTCATCTTAAGAGAAAAAAAAAAGACCAATGGCTAATAAGTGTCTTATTTCCAGTGAAAGGGCGGTGTAGAAAGACAGTCATCTCACCTCCCTTCTCCCTTGCAGAAACACCTGCCCTTTAATAAAAAAGATGCAAGAGAAGGAGGAAGGAGGGAGAAAGCCAAGAAAACAAGCAACACAACACATCTCTAAAGTAGTAGAGAAAATGAGGATCTTTACTATCAAGTCGTTCAAGCAACTATACAGGACAGGTCAGGTTAGTCTCTCAGTAAAGGATTCTGGGTAAGATGAGACAGAAAACCACAAATACGGGAAAATATTTTAATTTAGAAGTCTATTTTCATCTATGAACACAGCTATGAATAGAAATTATGCAATTCCCACACAACATACAGATGACATAGGTAATAAGGAACAATGTAAAAAGAGTAAATATCACAAACTATAAAATACAAACTGCCAAACTCTATTAACTATACGCATTTAAGAAAGGAGTTTTGATTCCCCTGGGTCCACTGTCAGCATTGAGCAGTTTCTCATCTCTACATAATTTTATTTCATTTATTTAAAGATATAAAGAATATCTTTCCTCCATTATAATTGCTACTGGTCATGTCACTGTTATGATCTGTAGAAGAGATAATGAATTCTCAACCTTGTCTCTCAGTCCGCTTTGTCTCAACAACATAGTGAAAGCAGTGACTTCTTCACAGGAAAAAGAGAACTTTTCTTATTGTGGTCTAAAGGCCATTTGTCAATTTTCAGACGCTTCCAGCTCCTGTGGCTTGCTGTAATTCCATCAGGTACTAAAGATTCAGAATCAGATGCATAGCATTCAACTCCATTATCTGCGGCATTTAGACCAGAGGGCAAAAACTCACGATGAGAGCAGAAGTAGTTTTGTCTGCTTCCACGTGGCCATTGTTGCCAGGGTAACTATATCCTCCGAAATCCTTGTGTGCTCCACATCTGTCTGGCTTCCCACTGCCTCACCGAGAGACAACATCACAGCATGGCAGAAGCACGGGGAAAAGGATGAGACTGGCACATCGTGCTTTCATATACGAGGTGCTCACATGTAAAGGCTTCTTAGAATGCCATGGCCAGAAGCACATGAAGTAATCACATAAAGTAAATTTAATTTTCAGTACTTTTATGCCTTAGGACAGGAAAGAGAGCTCATAGATCTCTGCAGGCTGTACCTGCAGGGTCAACACAACTGACAGATCTTTAATAAAAGCAACCTATCTTTATCCTTTCCAATCACCATGCAATCACATAGCAATTTGAAGTAAGGTCTCGGAAAGAACTCCAGCAGCAAATAACACTGAAATTTAGGGGAGTTCACATCAAACCTTACCTTTGTAACAACTTTTTTCCTTTATGTTAAAGTGAACCAAAGCCCCAGCTCCGAGCACTACATTCTGGTACAATTCAGGTCCAGACCTGGATCTCATGTTGTAGCTCGGATTTATTTCCAAAAGTGGTATCTGCCTGGACTAACTACACACAAAATTACTGATCCACATACTATCTTGGCTTTCCATGATTGTAAACCTTAAAGAAAGTGTTTGAAATGCTGAAAAACCTAACCCAGAGGTGTTCAACACACATCTTCTAGGCTGGAAGTGGCCTACTTGTCTTATTTATGTGGCCTTCAAGAAATCTGCTTATTCTGCAGTGTCTAAGTGCTCTCACTTTTAAAGTAAATTTCAAGTGCAGTTGGTTCCAAAGAAATCTTTGCAAACATGCCACAACAGTGCTTTCTGAATATGAAGACAGTTGCAGTGAATGACTCAGAGGTCCACATCCTCAGTTTCTTCTTAACTTCAGAGTACCATCAGTCCAGAAATCCAGTGATGACTTTTCAGCATCAGTATAAATAATTTAATTATATTCATATGAGATGACATATTGGGAATGAAGTGGGTGGGAAGAATGGAGTTGTGAAGAAATTAAAAAGGAAGGTCAAGAACACCAAGGCAAGGTCAGGAAGGGGAAGGGAGAAATAGAGAAGGAAAAGTAAGAGACAAGGGATGGAAGCAACAGAACTTTCTCCATGAATGATTCAGGACATGTCAGTGAAGAAGCAAAAAAAACCACTCTCCTCCATAAAAGCCAGCTTTGGCTCTTGGTCTTCAGGCAAATCTTCCACTGACTTCAACAGATGCCCTGCACGGTATCAAAAGGAGCATACAATTCTGATCGCCCTGAAGGAACTCAGCCCTCACTGCTGAATGAATGTGATGCCTTTAATTTAAGAATAAACAAACATCTCTGCCTCAGCTTATTTAAGCTTTGGTCCCATGATTTGTGATTTCTTTGACACTGTACATTTAATACGCTTTTGAAGTTGTACATTATTAAATGCAAAAGGTTTTCCTTAATATTTAAAAAATACAAAGCTCAGGAATTGCAAACTGTTGGTTTTGGTCCTTTTTCGCTTATTTAAAGTCTGTGGTTTTGCTGAGAATCCTAACACTTATGTCCCTACATTGCACATTCAATGTAAGTGAATTATAGCTATATACAAATACATTTTGTACTGGTTTGAATGACCAGTACATTTGCCAATACAGAATAGTGCTCCTTCAACAAGATAATCTCACTGGTATCAGTAAGACCAAATAAAAAATAAAGTACTACACAGCATAAGCAAGAAAGGCAAGAATCTGATTTTAACTAGCTTCAGTGTTAGGAAAATTGATAGTCAAACACTGCAAAGTCAAGTAGAAGTCCCTATGATATTATATTCATATATTCAACAAAGTGAGGACTAAAACACAGTATTTCAAACATTAAATTTGGGACTACTGACAAATCCTCAGTAGCATTAAATACAGCAAATACTAAAATCATGTGGTAATAAATTGATGTGTTTTCCCCTCTAAGGCTTTTAATCCTCTCCAGGACCATCAACAAGGTTAACCCTTTGAATGTATCACCACCATGGTTTTAGGCTAGTTAGTATCTGCAGTTAGGCATAATAATAATTAATAATAATAATAATAGGAATTTGATTATCCTTATACTCAGGGAAAAATGAAATATAACTCTCTAAAATTTCTAGGAATTGTGTCATTGATTTGAATGAGAACAGAATTAGCCCGTTGGATTCAAACTGAGGCACCTGTAAAGAACGTGAGATGAGGAAAACACACACAATGACATCAGTTTGATGGGGTCAACCCACACTGTGGCAGAAGCAGAATGTGTGGCCAGAACCACAGTCATCTGGTAACTCATTTTTTAACTTTCTCTTTTAAACAATAGTGGGAAAAAAAGTAAGAAATAAGAATGGCAAAAGGTTTGCAAGGTAAGACCGGTATAAAGAAAGTACTGACAGCTGGGTATGTGCTGTTTAGAAAAAAAGACTGAATAGAAACTCAAGTGTCTGTATCTAAATGTCAATGCCATTGGCCTGCCTATATAAAAGAAGTGGAATAATTATCAAAAATGAAAGTGGCAACAGGGACAATATGCAAATTACTGGGGAACCACACCACTGTTGAAGTGATGGGACAAGCTACCGCGACAAGTTGTTAAATCCCCTTCATAGCGACATTCATGGAAACCATACATCAACTTGCGGGACATGATGAACAATAACTGAATCAACCCTGACACGAGACAGGACTACCGACTAGAAGAGCGGCTAGAGGACTGTTTTTTCTCACATATTTCTTTGAAAACCCACCAAGATTGATTTTGTTTGGTGTAACATAAGGATTCCCTGCTTACTTTTTTCTCCTAACAGTATTACTATTTGATGTTGACAAATTACATGGTTTCATAGCTACATGGGTGGAAACTGAACAGTGAATTACTTTTTTTCATGTCAGCATGCTTCGCGCTGTTTTTAAAAAGCCTGAAAAAAAAAGGTGAAGCAGCGTTTTACAGCCGTGCATTATTGTAACCCCACATACCCGGGACCACTGTCAGCTAAACCCTCCGCACCCCCCGTGGACAGGGCCGGCCACGGTGCTCCCCAGAGGATTTTGGGAGCGGAGGTTTTGTCCCTGCTGGCACCGCCAGGGCTCTCCACGCCACGCAGAGCTTTCGTGCCGGGCAACAAGTCCTCTTGCTACACCATTTTCACGAGGGGAAAAAAAAACCCCACCAAAAAAAGTACTCCTCGTTGTCAGGGTTTCCTACGCTGTAACGCATTCCACCGCGTTCCCCCCCCCGGGCCCCATCCCACCTCCCTTACTCGTACAAGCTCGACTTTTTACTTCATGAGACGACCCGGCGTGACAGACGAACGGCAGCTCTGTGCGGGTGTTTCGCAGCTCGGCCTCCCAGGAGAAGTCCCTCGCTCCGGCCTACTCCCGCTGCTCCCTGCCCCCAGCGGCGGCCAGAGCCTTTCCCGTCGCCTCCCGCAGGGCTCCTTACCTTCACACCCCCGCCCCTCAGCGCTGCCTCCCGCCCTCCCAGCTCCCTCAGCCCACGGCTGCCCGCCTCCCCCGCGGACGCCCGCCCCAGGCAGCCCTCAGTCAGCTCCCCGCCGCCTCCTTGGGCCCTCCCGCCAAAACTACAACTCCCGGCAGGCCCCGCGCACGCCGTGAAGCGAGCTGCCACAAAGCGCGGGCGCCGCCATCCTCCTCCTCGTTCTTCCTCCTCCTCCTTCCTCCTCCTCGGCCGTCATGTACCACAGCAGCACGCAGCGGCGGCACTGGACTTTCCGCGGCGAGGAGGAGCTGGCGCGGTGCCGGGCCGAGGCCAACCGCAAGTTCCGCGGAAAAGCGGTGACGAGCGGGAAGGTGCGGGAGCCTGAGGGGAGTTGGGGGGGTGGCGGGGAGAGGTACCGCGGCCTCCTCCCGGCCGGCGCTCCCTGCGCCTCTGAGGGGAGGAGGAGGAGGAGGAGAAGCGGGGGGGGGGGAAAGGCGTTCGTGCCGGAGCGCAGCCCCTCAGTCAGGCTCAGCTTCGCTCCCCTTCCAGGTCCAGCAGACCGACCCTGTCCTTCTGGAGCCCCAGGAGGAGCTGGCGATATGCAAGTACTACGAGAAGAGGCTGCTGGAGTTCTGCGCCGTCTTCAAGCCTGCCATGCCGAGATCCGTGGTGGTAAGCAGCGGTGCCTGCTCGGTGCGGCTTTGGTCCGCTGAGGGTCTGCGGTGTGGTGGGTGACGGAGCTCCAGGCCTTACCCCCCCCCGCCATGACTCTTGTTGCTTCGCTTGCTGCTTGCTTGTCTTGTTCTTGGGAGCGTAGATGGCTTTCAAGTTTTTTTTTGTCTTCCAGTGCCGCAGTTTGTGTTTCAGACCTCTTTTTATCTCTTTCTGTTCTCTGGGCTGTGCAGCTGTTTCAAAAACAGAGGGTTATTTCTCAGTTTCGTCCGTTTCTTGTGGCTGTTAACGCTTGCCTGGATGACTGCTGTTTTCGTTCCTCTCCTTTAAGCAAAGAGGAGAAGCAAACCTAACAATACGCGGACTGGAGGATACAATGAAATGATCCCGCTGTAGCTAAAGGAGGCAGCCCCAAAGTTGGGCTGTTGTCCAGTTGTTTCTCAAGCATTGGTGCTTGTCTGACCACAAAGTAAGCTGGCTCAAGCATCAGTACTGGCTGTAAACTAACCTACAAAGGAAAAAAAAAAAACCAAAACAAAACCCAACCTTATCTCTGAACTGACTTATCTTGAAAGCAGAAGAGTGCATTTCAGAAGAGAGAGAGTGGGGACTTACAGCTGAAGCAGGGAATGAAATTGTGCTTCTTTTGTTACCTAGCCATTAAGATGTATAACCTATATTGCCCCCTGTCAGTCCTCCTGTTTTCTGGCAGGTGTGGTGAATAACAAAGATGAAGAGTGTCTTGTCTGAAGATGCGTTTGACACATAGCAGTAGGCTGTGATTACATGCTCTGTGGAGCCAGACCTTATATTTCAGAAGTCGCCCCTGTAGAGTATGTGTGCTGGATCAGACTCACCAAGTAATGGTTTTGGAAAACATCTGCTTTCATGCCTATGGCGTTCAGATCAGCTTGGAAATTTGGCATTGACTGCAGTGCTTCTAGACACACAGAGAAGCATAAATGTTAAACATGTTGGGAAATTTACTGATCTGAAAAGGCACGTGTCTTGGCTGGGATTACTCACAACTTTCAGGATAATTTTTTCAGTCTTTGGTTTTTAAGTTTCATTTAAATACCAGATTTTTCTCATGAAGATATGTTAGGCTTTTTGAGCATTGTCTTCCTAAATATGTCTAAAAATGGAGGAAGAGGTAATCAAGCTGCCATTTTGCAAGGCTCTTGCAGGCATAAATGTATTAGACTTCGAAATATTTAATGACATTAATTGCATTGTGTGCATCTTAGTGCCTTAGTGTGTCCTGTATGTCTATAGTATATATTCAAACTTGCCTGTTCTGTTTCGTAATTTTTTTTTTTTTTTTCTTAATCCATTTTGGCTTCTATACTTACTTTTCCCTCCTTTTTTAATTTAGGGAACAGCTAGCATGTATTTCAAGCGCTTTTACCTCAATAACTCGGTGATGGAGTATCATCCTCGGATAATCATGTGAGTTATCAACACATCCTGAGTTATTCTGTCAAGCAGAACATTGTGGGTATACTCTTTATATCTGTAAAGACCTGAAAAAATGAGAAAGGAAATCTGAGAGCTTAAATATGAGTAAAGACAAAGTATGGTCACTTTTAGTTTCCATTTGGAAAAGTTTGCTGTGTTCAGAACATGGTGTTTTGATGATAAAAATTTTCTGAACAGAACTCTTGATAAAAAGATGGATGCTGCATATGTGAATTCTTTGCCTTTTTTTTCCCTCCTCAAGGCTAACATGTGCGTTTTTGGCCTGTAAAGTAGATGAATTTAATGTGTCCAGCGCACAGTTTGTTGGTAACCTTCGAGAAAGCCCTCTTGGACAGGAGAAAGCCCTTGAACAAATACTGGAATATGAACTACTGCTTATTCAGCAACTGAACTTCCATCTTATTGTCCACAATCCATACAGGCCTTTTGAGGGATTTCTAATTGATTTGAAGGTAGTATTTTTTTATATGCTACATACTCTATATACTAACATAATATAAATCTGTTGTGGGTTGTATTAGAAAACTTTATTTCCTTTTGTGCCTGTGATCTGAAAAGATCTCATTTCTAAAGTGGCTGGCAAATATCTGAAAGGAAGTCAGTTTAGTTGTGGTCTTTAAGCACTTTAGATTATTTTTGGAATAAGAAGATGACCTGCTACTTTCTAGCTTTACCAAATATTGTTGAACTGTGTGTTCTGAGCTCATGAACCAGAAGATGAGGAACAGCTACTTACTTTCCTAAATACTTATTTTTTTAGACTCACTATCCAATGCTGGAGAATCCTGAAGTTTTGCGGAAAGCAGCCGATGACTTCCTCAATCGAGTGGCTCTGACAGATGCATACCTGCTCTTTCCTCCCTCTCAGATAGCTCTCACTGCCATATTATCTAGTGGTTCAAGAGCAGGAATTAATATGGAAAGGTAGTCTCTTTTTTTTGCTATAGGTATGATTTAAACAGTTTATTTGCTTCATGTATAAATTTGTTCTGGTTTAGACATTCTTAACTAGTAGAAGTGTGTATTTACTGATTGTTAGCATTGTGGTATATTCTTTAAGTACGTTTCAAAACTGAGACGGTACTGGTTTGGGGTTTTTTTCCATTTTCAAAAAGTAGGTGATAAATGCCATTAGTTGGTGTCTGCTTTTTATATTCCTTTGGAAGAAGGAAAAAAAATTCAAACTGATGACTATGCCCTAATTAGAACAGCAAAGGATTTTCAGACTTACCTTGAAGATTAGAGTGAATAAGGTGGAAATACAGTAGAAACTAAGAGTATGAAACACTTAAAGAATCACTTAAAAAAAAAGTAAGATTTTTAAGGTATCTAAGGTTTCAGAGTCAAATGAAATTACACTGAACTGACAGCTGCTAGGCCTGCGCAGCTAAGTGGTGTATTCGGCTGGTGCAACTGTTGACTTTCTGTGGAAATGGACTAATGATAAAGTGCTGTTTGAAATCAGTCCCTTCTTTCCTTTGTGTGGTCTAGCCACTGGTGTTTGCAAAGGCATTATCAAACACTTTGATATCGTTGCTGAAATGTATGGTTTGTTTGGTTTGGTCCTTTTTAAGGACAAAACATACTCTTCCTCAAAAAGCAAGTGAGGTAGTTGCTGTAAGTAGCTCTATCTGGAGTGTTTTAATCATGTGATGCTCTGTGTGAGCATTTTGTATCTAGAGTGTAAAGCTTGCAAGCACAAGGGCTGATGCTAAATTCAAACGGTTCTTTTTAAAGAAGCTTTCCTTCTGCCTGCTCTAAATGAATCTCAAATCTCTCTTGTTCTAAAAGAGCGAGATGGTGTGGGAGCATCCTCTACAGGGTTCACTGTCCTTTCAGAATAGTGTAAAAACGTTCAGGTGCTGACTATAACTTGAAACTTGTTGATCTCATTCCTGAATTTATATTCTGCACTACTTGTGCCAAATTTCAGAAAAGCATGCTTACAAAAAGAACTACAATAATTTGCAGATAGTGTGTGCATCAAGGTACGTGAACTTTTATCTTTGCGTATTCATGAAGAACTCAAGTCTTCATCACCTGTCTGCACTATACAGTTGCTGTAACCTTGTCATTTGTTGTTTTATGTGAGTTTGAGCTGGTGGACATGAGAGAAGCTAATGCTGCAGCTCGGGTCTTGTGGACCTGTGAGTAGGTGTGCCTGCAGAAGAGGGATGGAACATGGAAGATTTGAAAACCTGTTGCTTCCATGATGTCCATGTATAGGTCAGTCTTGAAAAAGAGCTTCAGGAAAAAAGAGGTGCCACAGTGCTCTGGCTATTAGTGGCTCCAACAGTTCTGGTAACAGCACAAGGTTAAATAATACTCTTAAGTTTGAGTTCTGCAAGAGCAGTGATGCTAACGAACGGAGCCGCTCTCAGCTTATAGCAATTACTGTCTTCATGGTGGCTGATGCCTCAGTCTGGGAGCTGCAGGTGATACAGCTGTGTATGTCTATGAAGTAAGTTTGAAGTTAACACAGACTGAACAGATTGATATACTTTGGACTCTTTGGATTTTTGTAATTTATCCATAAGTGCCCTTCCCAGGAAGGGATAAAGCTATTTGGTTGTTGTGGATCTTGGTGAGGATTGTTGCTCCTGTGTGTTGGGGTTTTAACCAGGTGATGTGTGTATGTATTAATGTTCTTACTAAAAGGAGGTTTGAATCTCTGAGGGAAGAGGAAGGGACCTGCCAGACTTTTACAAGACAGCATTTAGGATTTGCTTTCAGCTGCCAAAAGCAGCAGTCCCATCTTACAAGCTTTGCTGTCTGTTGGTCTGTCTGAAGACTACTCTTCTGTAGTATTCGCTTTTCCTGCAGTCATATTGTGCAATAGTGTGATGTTAGCATGACACTTCATAGAATCTTAAACGTAAGTTGACTTAACTCAGTGAGGTTTACTTATTTACAAATGTTTAATTCTGCAGTGTTGGAACTTTGGTTCTTTACATGGCCAGGGAATACTTTTGTCACATTCTTAGGGAAGAAGAACGTTGCAAGTGACAGATAAGCTTTTTATCATGTTATAGCACTTATGTAACCGAAGTGTTCTTATTAAGTCTAATCATAAAGCTCTAGCAGATGTAGAT
Organism: Haliaeetus albicilla; assembly: GCF_947461875.1. Classification (NCBI taxonomy): domain Eukaryota; kingdom Metazoa; phylum Chordata; class Aves; order Accipitriformes; family Accipitridae; genus Haliaeetus; species Haliaeetus albicilla. Next base: position 67,143,389 of record NC_091516.1, on the reverse strand, counting down.
AATAAATAGTATACGTTTTATTAACTAATGGTAGCTGCCACAAATAATTATGACACTTTAAGAACTTATTCTTCCTTGTATCTTTGCAGTTATTTGTCAGAAAGTCTTATGCTGAAAGAAAACCGAATATCCTTAGCCAAGCTACTAGATGGCATGAAATGTAAGTAAACACTGGAAAAATATGATAAACAGTATCTCTAAAAGAAGAAAAACACCTTTTTCCAAACAACAAAAGCTTTAAGCAGAAAGGTGTGCTTCCAGTGGTTTTCTTCACCTCAGGGCATACGTAAGGTAAGTAAAACATGGGCAGTAGAGTGAAGTACCTTGCATGTGGATGCAAGGGGAGAAAACATCGAGACCTTCCTATGATACAAACAAATGAGATTAAAAGGCAAAGGGCCTGATGCTTCTCAGAACATAAGTCAATTAAGTGATAGCAACTGACTTAAAAGTGAGAAATCTATTTTGGGAACTAGATAATGTTTTTTGTAACTCAGGATGAAATTACGGTTTTCAGTCACTGTGTCTTAAATTACAGCTTCAGGCAAAAGCCTGCACATAACTACTTCTACCACCAGAGGGTACCTTTTCTAAGCTAAATGATTAATGTTCAGTGATGTGCCAGGATTTATTCTTTACTTCTGTTTTGCAGCTTTAAAGGTGTTTCAAAAGATGTTTAGGTTTGCTGGTGTAAGAAGTGTATATGTATATGCACACACATATACCTATTAAAAATACCAAGAATGCTAGCATGGTTTAGCTAAGATAATGGAGAATGTAGTACACTGATATTACCTTTTCTTATCCCAGCCTTTTCATTTCATTAAAAAATCAGTAAGTAATCAGTTATTTAATGCTTTAAGGTAATGCACACATTTAAAATGGGAGAGTGGTAGCATAAAAAATGCAGTCCTTTGAGCTGACTTGAGTAGTGAATGCATAATACAAGTCACCGGGGTCTACAAATTCAATTTAAATTGAATTTATAAAACTTAAGCTGCTCTTCCCTTTCTCTTCCTGCTAACAAATCCAGTCTTCAGGTTTTCATTGCTGAGATGCAAAGGGAATGCTGGGATCACTTATTCTTCACTTGCGTTATTCTGGACAGTAGCTTTAGCCCAAAGGCAGCCCTTCTGTAAACATATGATGGCTGGAAGGAAATTTTGAAGCATCTGTAAATTACTAGTTTTATAGAGAACTGGTGGTAGAGGAAAAAATCTTGTTTCTTGCAGTGTAGCTGTAAATTAAATTTGCATTCTTAACAAGACTGGGACCAATCTTTTCTTTTTTTAAGACTGAAGTACAATGCTGAATGCAAAAAAATATCTGTATATTTTGATGATTGTTAGCAGAGTAATATGAACTCTGTATTATTATAATTTACCTTGAGGAAATCCAGAATCAACGATAAAAACTTGTTTCAGTGTAGTACTTTGTGCTCAGCTTCTCCTGTATCTTGATGTTGTTTAGAATTAATCCTCAGATGTAAGAAGGTAGTTAAGTCTTACATATGCAGTCTTTGATCCTCTGAAAACTGAGTGCTATGTGGGATGAGAAGTTATGTAAGCAAGCAGTTTGAGAGGAGTTAATATTTTGAATGTCTAATGCTTGAAAAAGATTTTACTTGATAAGCTTTCTGTCTCAACTATTAGCAGTATGTTCCCTGTTGCCTTTTTGAGTCTGCTTAAAAACTAGATAGAATGCTTTCAAAACCTCACAGAGGTGTGGACTTGGAAATTCTTGATTCTCCTTTTTCTCTGTGTACCATTTTGATTTTTTTGGTGTAGGGTGGGGTTTGTTGTTTTTTTTTCCTAGTAGAAGCTGCTTGAAAATGTATACTGTGCTCCTGTTACAATGAGGGAAGAGAGGGTAAAGTGTTGGCTCAAGCTTACCTATGAGGGATAAGCCATACTACTGACTGATAAACTTGTGTAATTCACGAGTGTGGTGGGTTGACTGGCTGGAGGCCAGGTGCCAACCAAAGCTGCTCTATCACTCCCCTCCTCAGCTGGACAGGGGAGAGAAAAAATAACAAAAGGCTCGGTTGAGATAAGGATAGGGAGAGATCACTCAATGGATTACCCTGATGGGCAAAACAGACTCAACTTGGGGATATGACTTTAGTTTATTACCAATCCAGTTGTAGTAGGGTAATGAGAAATAGAACCAAATCTTAAAACACCTTCTGCCACCCCTCCCTCCTTCCTGGGCTCAACTCCACTCACCATTTTCTCCATCTTCTCCTTGCCCAGCAGCACAGGGGGACAGAAAATGTGGGTTGGGGTCAGTTCATCACATGTTGTCCCTGCTGCTCCTTCCTCCTCAGGGGCAGGACTCATCACTCTTCCCCTGCTGCCCTGTGGACCTCCCTGGGTCTTCCCCATGGGCCGCAGGGGAATCTCTGCTCCAGTGCCCAGATCACCTCCTCCCCTCCTTGGGGTCTGCAGGGTTGTTGCTTTCACATGTTCTTACCCCTCTCTCCGGCTGCAGTTTTTTGTTGTGCAACTTCCCCCCCCCCCCCCCCCCTTCTTAAATACATTCTCCCAGAGGTGCTGCTACCATCGCTGATGGGCTCAGCCTTGGCCAGCGGCGGGTCTGTCTTGGAGCTGGCTGGCATTGGCTCTGTTGGACATGGGGGAAGCTTCCAGCAGCTTCTCACAGAAGCCACCCCTGTAACTCCCCCCGCTACCAAAACCTCACCACACACACACAATACAACAAGGTAGAGTAGAAATTATTTAATGTGCTTAGTGCTGTGTTGTTTCCACTGTAGGCATGAAAAATCTCATAAAGAAATACGAACTGCCAAGGCCTGAGGAGGTTGCTGCTCTAAAACAGAAATTAGAGAAGTGTCACAGCTTGGAGCTTTCACTTAATACAAACCCGTAAGTAGATACTTACTCTTTGATGTTTTAAACTTTCACCTTTTTTATTGCTACAGAAACATAATTTTTTGGTGATCTGAGTGACTGAAAATGAAAACATCTAAATGTACACAGAAGGATGTCTGTTCACATGCTTACCATGTGAGTCTCTACTCGAAGCTGAGTACCAAGACTCAGTAGTGCTTTCAGTAATATGTAAATATGGCCTTTTGTGCCAATTTGCACTGCAAGCTGTAATACTGATTATTTTGTACCATCGAACTGGAATCCTGGGTGGCTTCTAAGATCTGGCCACTTGATGTCATATGTAATGACAATCAAGGGCTTTAAAGTCACATGATTAAAACAAGAATTGTGTAAAGGGTTTATGTTTTCTTAAGACTTATGTGGATGGCAAAGGACTTCCTGATTTTTCTTTTCTGCCGCTTTCACTTTAGTACCCACTAGGAACTTCCAGCAAGTTGCTAGTTGAGGCTTTGATATTGTTTTTTGTGACAAATAGGGAGACTCTGATTTAGAAAAAAACTAAAAATTTCACTTTTTCTCTGGATGGGTGTTAGGAAGAAGAGGAAAGGTTATGAAGATGATGAGTATGTCACAAAGAAACCTAAAACGGATGAGGTCAGTAAACCTATTGTACAAGTACTTGTCTTTCCACTCTAACTGCCAAGACAAAAGTGACACAGTTACTGAGACAGACTTCTGGGAGTGTTCTTAAATACCCCAGTCTTTTGTGGGGAGGGGGAAGAACACAGAGGCCATCCTTCCTGCTCTTTCCTGTGCTTTGAAAGTCTTTTGACAAACCATAGAACAATGTCAAGCTGAGTACTTTCAGCATGTACACTCCATGATCCCAGTGTGGGGAAATAGCTGTGAAGTTGAAATTTGGAATACTGCAATGTAAGGAGGTTTTGGAAGGCCAGGAACTGAACACTTGAGGAGAAATCCAACCTCTACAGGTGGAAACTCGCTCCTCAGGATGAAATAAATGAGTAGATGCTGAAGTATACTCAAAACAGGCTTTTTTCACGGAAGTTTTATGTGGTGTTTTTTCTGCTGGCCAGTGTTTCTGAAACTGTTTCCATTTACTTTAGCTTCTTGCACAAACCAGAAGTCAGCTGCTGAACTAAATTTCTACGTCAGCCCATTTGCTAGCAAGGCGTGCATAAATTACAGACAGGTAGCTAGTACCTCAGGTTGTAAGACCAAGTATATATAAGGTAGAGATAGACTGAGGAGGGTGACTCAACAAATGAAAATAGAACTAAGGTAATCCTTCAGACCTAATCTGAACACCTTTTAGGGCTTCATTTGTAACGTGACTGGAAGTTGGAGAGAATACATTCTGGTGGAAGAATAGCTTTGTGAAGAACCCTTTTTAACTGGACTCCTTGATACTGAAGACATTGTACATCCTGATAGTGTACGACACCTGAAGTATGGTGTTTAGAAAAACTTGCTAACAGCTAGAGTTGTCCATCAAAATCTTAACATAAAATGCAGGCTGTGTCTTTTTATAATTAAAGGAGTCTTGCTATTATAAATTATCATGATGTTATAATGTCAGACTAGACCCTAAATGATTTGAACAAGATTATGGTAAAATCATCATTGAAAGTATGCTGTAACAAAATGTGGAACCTCAAGCATATTTTATGGTAACTATTTAATGCTGTAAAAACTTTGACTAGTGTTTACTCCAAATGCCAGTCTTAAAAAGCATATTGAAACTAGCAATTCTGTAAAACTACCACTTTCATAACTTTTCACTTTCTCACAAAATGACTTGGAGAACAGTGCCAACTAAGCTCTGGAGACTTGCTTCTTGCCTGCCCCAGTTTAATTTGAAGGGGGTATTATTTTAGTTATGCTGCTATGGTTTAAGGCAGTTTTGATTTGGGGGTTTCTTATTAAATTATATTCACAGTTCTTTTTCCAAATGAATAAACTCGATGAATTCACATAGCGTACATTTCACGATACGCTCTTGCACAGTTTTAACAGCTCCTGAAACTTAGGATTTTTTAATACTGATTTATCTGAACTGCCAAGGGTTTGTACTTGTGTAGTTTCATTTCTCAGTAATTATCACACGCAAGAGCAGATCTGAGCTGCCCGGACATAAGGGAGAAAGGGTGTTTTAAGTTTTTGAAAGCTTACAGTATGTGCATATGGCTCAAACCTTGAGACTTCATTAATCCCGCAGTTAGCTGATAGTAAGGATATTTATATCTGAAAGTAATCAGGCTGTAGTATACAAGTGCACCATCAGTTCTAATGTATTTGTAAGATTTTGTTTCTTGAGTGAATAGTTTACAGCTGAAGCTAATACAATAGCAAGGCCATAACTGGTATGGAGAGCTCATCAATTTGAAATGATAGAAGAAACACACAGAGTACTGGTTGAGCACTGATGACTCAGCTGCCAAAGTGATGAAGCCATAAAAAGCACAAGATATTAATGAAAGGTTGCACTATGTGCTCTTGTGGAAATCTCTACACGGTTGTCCATAATGAAGAAGCATGAGCTAAACCTCAAACACGGGTTGAAAGGTTGAAAAGGGGCTGATAAAATTACTGTCTCCATGACTTTAAGAGTAGGCATGGATAACTAGCTTTAAGGTTAAAGCGCTTTGTCACCACCAGTTAAAATATTTTTTTTAGTCTTTTTTCTGTTCATGGAATACTTCTGTTTGTTAGGTACTAAAGCCTGGTTGTAAAGACCACAGCTTTTTTTGGTGTGGGTTTGGTGGGGGAGGGTGGTGGTGTTCTTGGTAGGTATTGTGGCATGCTTGCAGAAGCAAGAAGTAGGGCTGAGTCCCAGGAGGCTTTCAATCCTGTGTTCTGGGATTAGCCCCTATTAGCTAGAATAAATATATATAAAAAAATCTTCCCTTTGATATATTTACTTGACTAAGTTATTTCTGTTTTATTCCCTGCACAGGACACTGAGCACGCTGGGTAATATTACCTGGGAGGGGCGCGCAAGAAACATTTCAAGTAAACCCAGGAATCAAAACTTAATTGGAGTCTCACAACAGAGTAGGGCATACCTAAAGTAACTCCTGTAACTGTGCTCATGTTTAGCAGTGGGAGCAGGTCTGAGCAGAAGTCCAGATCATGGCAAGTCTAAGGAAAGGAAATACTCTTTCATGTTGTTCAGCAGTTCTTGGCCATGACCTTGGGTCAGGCACGCAATGAGAATCTGAAGGGGAACTTAACATGCATTTTGTCAAGTAACTGCTGTGTAGGCCTTGGCATGAATTCTTATTTCCAGTTTGAGCTAGCCTTGTAATTTAACCAGGTCTGACAACTGCTGCTGGTTGTCAGAAGTAGAGTGGAGTGTATAAGATAAGCATGGTCGAGCATCCTGGCAGAAATGTTCATCTCTCACATAATGTGGACAAGCACTGTGTTTAAAATCAGTTTAAACTTACTATTTAAGTCTATTACTGATGGCAGACACAGTTCAGAGATGTGAAAAGTTATCTGTGTTACTTAAATTCTCTTTGCCTGGCATACATAGCAGAAGTTACTGTGACAGCAGGTGCAGTAGTGCCATGTACCTACAGTTAGGTAGTGCCTGGCCCACCTTACTGTAAAACACACCAAATTCACCTGTTGCTCAAGGCATTGCTTTTTTCCCTTCCATTAGGAAGAGTGGACTGATGATGATCTTGCGGACTCACTGTAACCTCAAAGGAAGATGGAATTCTACCACTGTAGAAACTACTGTTTGGTGTCAGATGTGAACCTCTCTGCCCCAGGTTCCTTAATCTCTGTCATGGGGTATTTATTCTGTCAGTTTTTGGTATCTTTGTAATAAAGCACTTGACCTTGCTAAAATAATTAGTTGCAGTTCCATTAAACCCTCATCCATTCAAGGTCAAACATTAGTAAAAAATGTTTACTTTAAGACATACATTACTCAGGAAAGAGTTTTGGTTCAGGAACAGTTAGAGATGTGACTAAGTGTAGGATTACAGCATGGCAGTAGGTAATGTCAAACTGGACCTTTAGTGAACTGGATAAATGCAACCAGGAGACAGATCTGGTAACAACCCCTGTGTGCTTTAGACGTGCTCCCCTTTTCCCAAGCTTGTCATTGAAGCAGCCAGAAGAATACAGCTGTGCCCATTACACTTGGTACATTTGGTGAGCTCCTTGCAAATGTACTAAGAGGCTGCAGTGATGTATTTTACAACATGGAAAGCAATAATCGTACCTTTGTGACTTACGCTGCAGCAGTGATCTCAGATAAGGTTACTGAGGCTAACTTATCTGGGGGCAACTGAAAAGAGTATTATTTCTGAAATCTTCCTAAGTAGTGAGATGTCTTCCAAATCTGGAGCAAAGTCTACTTCCTTTTCATACAGTGTTTTAGAACATAAGCAGTTCTACAATACACCCACCTAAATGCAACTTCAGGAGTTTCCTAGTTTCATTCTCACCACTGCATTTTGCATGTATGTAATAGGTAAATAGCCAGCCAGATCTGTTCTCCAAAGTTTCTAGGTTTTACCATGTTATACTGCCTGCATCTACAAAATAACCCACCTTATCCACTCTGGTTCTGACAAATCCTTCTATACCAGCATCATCAGCTGACTGGTCAGGGAAGAAAAGCAGCTATCGCAATTTCACTTCAGAAAGCCTGACACCATTTACACCCCCTTCAAAATCAAGTGAAGGAAGTGTGACTTAGCAGAGTTTAAGTCATGTACTGAGGTTCTGAACTGGTTGGAAGCTATAAGCAGAGCACTCAGCAGAAGTTCTTCACACAAAAAAATGTTACAGACTGGGGCTGTGACTTGTGTGACCTAACAGTATATAGAGAGAACAAAGTAGGGCAGAAAAAAAGAAAGATTGATAATTACCTTTTCCTCTGAGATGCAGTTTAATACAGGCTCCTGACAGTGGTAAGTCAAGCCGTGGTTTTATCAGACGATCTAAAAAAGAATTCAGTAGAACCAAGGTCTTGCAAACAGAGGTCTGCCTTCACTAGGCTGTATTAAGAGCCCCACCTGTCTACCACATGTAGTTAGTACTTGTGACACTCAGGAGAGCTCAGCTACAGCACCGGGCACCTGCCTGCACAGAAGTTGCCCCATCTGGAGCAAGAGCCAACTGCAAACCTAGAAGACGTTCACTAATGTTACACCAAAGATAAAGTCTATACAATTTAGCGTGACAGTGAATTGACAAAGCAGTTCTAAGAGACAGGAGGGACAGTGCAGTTGTTCAGTGGTATAACAACTGTGTTTGTATTACACAATTATTTATGTGATTATCTTATTAGTCTTTTCAGTGAATCTCAGCATCCTTTTATTCCTTATTAGATCGCTGCCTAGAAAAGTTACAAATGGTGATGCCGAAAAACCTTCTGAATCAACTGCGTATTTGACTTTTAATTTTTTTTTAACAGTTTTAACATCTGCTTTCTCGCCCCGTGAGAGATACGTACAAATTAAGGCATACGGACAGGTAATGCTGTTCTGAGGATTCATGCTTAAAATGACACTGCATGAACATTTCAAAGTACATCATGTGCAGACACTGTAAAAAACTTCCAGAGCAGCCAAAGTTAGCCAGTTTCCATAAAGAGTTGATCTGCAGCTTGATTTATTTAAAAACTTAACTTTTCACTTATAAAAATAGTATTTATGCTAGACTTACAGTACACAAAAGACCAACCAATACATATTTTATAAAATGGTTTAATGGATGCATGCATGTCTGATACAATGATCAATAAATTTACTGAAGTCAAATTATTTACTGTTGTAAACATTTTACAAAAGCATTGTGATTTATCTGGCTATATAGTTCTTGATGGAAGAACTATTCAGACTGAATCAGTGGCACATCAAAAAATAAAGCTGACAAGACCCACTCTGCATATTCTCTCTCAACATGATTCCAGCAAGAGAAACAGCATGGTATAAAAAGTGTACAGTAAAGATTGTTCCTACCATAACATCAAATTCTGGAAACTGTAAATACAAGTTAAAGTGGTTGAAACAGTCAAAAGTCATAATTATTGTAACCAGTCAGAAATTACAGTAAGAAATGTTATCCAGTTATATGCAGCTGTCAGAACAACACATTTCTTTCCATGTCAGTTGATCATCCTTTTCCAACAAGACAGCATAACTTTGGCAATCAGAGGTGCTGAAAATAATTTTCCAAGTTCAAGACACAGTCACAGCATTTTCTTTGCGGAAGGTGAACTGTACACCAAGGCTCAGAGGTTGTGAAAACTGTTTCCAAGTGGAAAAAAGTGCAAATGTCCTGCACAGATAGCTTAAAAAGCTGCTGGTACAATCATTCACCAACAGAATCTTTGTCTTCTTTTTGCATAGTTCACACATCACTGGGAATGTGACAGGGTGTGCTATTTTTGGCAAGAGCAAGAAGAAAGTGATACTGGTGTGAGTCGCCATGTTGGGCATGCTGGATCCATGCAGAATTCAGGTAGAGGGCTGCTACCTGATGTTATTAGACAATGAATACTGATTTTGTTTTTGTTGAAGCAGTTCAGTAATAGCCAAAAGCTTCTTAAGAACATGCTGTGGAGAGTCAGTGAAACATACATTAGCTACTGGAAACGGAACAGTCTGGCTTGAGAAGCATTTTCAGCATCAGCCTGTCAGACCTGCTACTAGATAGTTTAAAATATATTTTAAAAAAACCAAACCCCCCTAAAAACCCATCTAATCCCCTAGTCAATAAGACATTACCTTCGAAAGGGGAAGTCTAAAACAGCTTTATGAACTCTGCCTCTCTGCCCATGCCATCTTTTTGCTACTTTGTTGTTTAACAGAGAGGCTAAAAAACTGTACTGCTAACACACTGGTGGGCTTTGGTAGAAAAGTTTGCCATGTTTGTTTATGAATGTACTGGCAAATTAGAAAGCAGAAATGAGGTATCAATAGAAAGCTAACAAAAGTAAATTTAGTTCTCAACCGGAAAAAAACAAGATCCTAAAACTAACAACCTGGAGAGCCTGTCAGGAGACAATAATTTTGTGGCTTTAGGCTTCCTGTAGAAACTGAAACATCCTCTGGGAAGCTTTAAAAAAAAAAAAAAAACAAAAACAACAAACCTCTTTGGTTTTGTTGCATGAAGAAACAAAACTATGGACTTAGTATTTACAGCTAATAACCTCCTGGCGGAATGCATATTTTAAAATGTTTATCAGTCATACTCCTAGCCAGTAATACTGTGCAAGAATCACGATATTAAGGAGTAACTTGAGACATACTGTGTGTACCTGCAAATTGTTTGTTAACTTTTGTCGCTTACCTGCATTACACCTCGCTCGTTACTGAGCGTCCGGAGTTCATCTGAGTGTGCCACACATATCTCATGCAAGGCTGCCAGATCACGAGATAGGTCAGTTCTAGAGTGTTCTGTAGTGTCTGGAAGCTCAGGAACATTCTTCAACAAAAAAGATGAGGGCAGATTTAAGACACCGAGTACCCGGGCACACAGGAAGATGAATTAAGCTCTACAGCTCTGCCGATGCAGTAGTTTTACACTGCAAGCAAGTGCTGCAATGTTAGTCTTTCCAGCTAAGTCTGCAGTCCATCTTTCTACTGTGAATTATGGATTTCCTCCTCTCCACAAGCTCCGCAACATGTTTTACGAGTATACTGCAATTTCTACTCCTGCTAGAAGGGTTCTTACCCTTCTGGTAAGATCTGGTATTGCTACACTACACTGCACTGACCAGAAAGCTACTGCATAGACTCATAACCTTCCCCTAAATGAGGGGGAATCCATCCATTAGGTGCTTTTTTTTCCAACCTAAATGAGAGAACAGCAGTAACAAAAATTCAGCAAAATCTGTAACTATCAAGTAACTCATTAAACTGGTCATAATAATGTAATTAAAACAGTAGATTAATCCAACGGTTATTTTCAAACCAACAGTTTTCAGACATCTCATGCAAAATCTGTCATTTAAAGGAAAGTGATGTATCATCATATGCAGAAGGTGCAATTTAACCAGAAAAAGGTGACGTATGGCAACCTACCCAAATGCCACACTCATTTTTATATCTTATCAAAATATTCTGAGATGTCTTCTAGGTCACCTTTAAGGGATCAATTCAGGAAGCTTGGCACAATTTTTCATCTTGTTATTTACAATTAACTCTTTGTTTAAAAATACACATATATAACATGAGGTCCTAACTCCTGTTATAGCTATCATTCACAAAACAGTAACAGTTTAAAAGAATACAGTAACTGCAGTTCACTTTCAAACTACAGTATCTAGAATGCATGCGGTGTCATATCTGGTAATGCATAACTGAAATTCAACCTAGTATTTTTTAAAGTAAAAAATAATGTCAATCTCCAGTGAAAACCATATGACAAATTATACGTTAGAGTTTTTGTTGTAAAACATATTTTTAAAGATTTGTATTTTGGGCCAAAATTTCTAATCCTCATAGCTATAAAATCTATTTGAGCTTCTCGCATCTACAGAGACACTAAATGAATAAAGTCTAAGATGACATTTGACAGTTTTAATTCTGTACGACAGGCCAGCAATCTGCAGTTTCTAAACATGCGTAAGAAAAATTCATTCAGTTAACGCGCATTCAAAAATGTGTGGTAACTGATGTATTTTTGAGCTAGTTAATAAGAAGCATAAAGAATTTTCATTTACAATGTTGCTGTGTAACTTCCAGCAAAGATTTTTTTTAACCACTTACCCCAAGTTCATCCAAAAACATGATCATGCGATGTTTGTTGCTCTTGATGAATGGATTTACCCCTTCCATGTATGGCTCCTAGTAATTTTTAAAAGTATTCATTAGAACAAATCAATGCCAAGATAATTGTCATACCTGAAGTGAACACAGTGCAGTCAGACAAATGACACTGCAGAACAACTATGTCATCTGGAGTGATTTTATTTTCTTCAAGTGAATTTCCAATGTCTGGTGTGCAGCCAGTCAAAAGACTACAGAATCTGCTGTTTTCTTATATTCATAAGATTCAGGATCTCTGACTCAGAAGTTTTCTTACACACGCATACTGACATGAATTTGCATTAAGATGAATGGCTCTCAATACCTAGCTGCAAAGAACAAATGCTCTACTTTCAAAGGTATGATTGGGAGTAAGTGCCCTCTTTCTTGTTCTTTCATTAACACTTACATTCCAAGTTATGTGTGTCAGAGAAATAACTTTATAATGCTAGCCTGAAGTCACTTTCATTATGCTTAAGTCAACAGATTTATTTTTCAACCACATTTCAGCCTGGGAACTGAAGACAGAGCAGTTGTTGCTGGCATTCTCTTACATGTTATAATAGAAACTTTATTGAAAGCTGGGGTTTTTTAGTGCAGTATGTACACTTGATTTACAACATTAATTATGTCTAGCAACATGAAAGTGAGCACAAACAGAAGGAGTGCTTTGAAGTGCTTTACCACAGAAAACACCAATCTAGGGAGTAAGTAAATGCAGGGTGAAAGTGGGGGAGGGGGAAGAGTCAGAGGTTGGCAGCTCTTAATTTGTTTCAATTTAGGCCTGATTAGTCTCAATCTGAAAGGTAATTACTATGTATAGATAGACCGTGTGTGTGGAATGCATTTCAAGGTTGCGTACAAAAGCACATCAGTATTACTGAAAGATGCCTCCCCATTGACATCTAATAATCAATGGAAATGCAAAAAAAGCTCCCATCATCTATTTAAGGCAGAATATTTACCCTTCAGATTCTCCCCCATCACAGATTACTGCTCTAGCAATTCTCAGTTGTCTTTTTGATACAGATATTCCAGAGAAAATGTGCCCATTTACCATTTTACCCAGGTGGGATGGCTGCCTGCCTGCCTTTCCTCTCCCACTTCTCCCCTCTAATGCAGGAAATACTGGAGTATGAGTGCTACCTTTTCCGTGGCAAGCGGAAAAAAGAACGCCCCACATACTTCCGCTGTTGTCTTTGGAACAAATGCCTGCTGAGTTCATCTGTGTTCTCACAGCATCAATATATGGCTGCATCACACTGTGCAATACCTGCTGGTTTTATCAATTTTTGTAACAGACCATTGCTGCTGTTCCTACTACCAGATTCAAAATCTTCATGGGATGTACCAAGCCATTAATGTGAGTTTCTAGGTCACTTCCTCTCAAATGATTATGGCTCCTCTTCCCAATTTGACCAGACTTTATGCTACTGCTCTCAGATCAACACCCTCTTTAGCTCTAAATTGAAGGGGACAGAAGAAATTGCAGTAACAAGGCCTCCTTGCTGATGAGGACAAACAGGTCATGTGTCAGGCTTTGCACAAGAAAACAGCAACAGATTTTTGCAAGTATTACACAGGAACATTGAAATGTACTAGAAACATAATTCCAGGCTGTCTGTGTGTGTTAAATTATATTCACCTTAGCTCCAAATTCAACCAGATTTGCTAAATTCTGCACAGACTTGGCGACCAGCGTCAGTGTTCTTGCAGCAGTGGGCGAAGGAGAATCTGGCAGGAATACAGAGTAGAGAGTTACTGGCCATTCCACTTAGAAATAACAGCAGCCACATGAAAGTAAAGCTTTTCTCCAATTCATATTTTTTCATGGAATAAAATATTTTTAATATTGTAATAGAAATGCGTGTGGAAGATGTCACTTGGTGAAGTAAAACTTAAGTTGCTTTAGTAATGCCCACCAAAATTTATTAATATGAACATCTGATTTTCTGTAATAGTTGCATACAGAACAAGTATGCAAAATAAAGTTGTGTTAGTAAGAGGTGAAGCAAGAACCATTTTCACAAAAATGAAGCAGTTCTGTTGAAAGGAGGATTATTTGTTAGAATAAAAAAAAACCAAACAAATTTACCTTTAGAATTAAACAAACAAAAAAAAAGGCAAGTTGACCTCTTTCCTCACTTGTGTATACCCACATAAGTGGGCTCTGACAAGTTACGCAAATTATACTTTTAAGTTACTGGCATCAGAAGAACAGAGTAAACATTACACACAATCGTGGCTTGTATTTCCAGGAAATTAGTATCACTTGCTGTACTTAACATTACACTTAGCACTTTACATTAACCATTCAGTGAGTTAAAACTTCCTTTTCCAACAAGTGATATTACCCAGTAGTATCTTACATAATTATTTTTCCCTCCAGTTATGGTAAATGGCCTGGTTGAAAGCGAGGTTTGAGTGTTCCAAAATTGACATGGTTATTATATAAGCCTAAATTTTGTAATTCTTCGTAAGAATGCTACACAATCTTCATTGTCTACCTGCATCATTTGTTGTTCTGTCTTCCTCTCCCCCTAAAAAATCCATTGAAAACCAAGTTCTAATTTTTCTTGCATAGCTGGAGCTATGCAACTAATGTCAGTTGTTCATCATATCTAGTGCTTGGTACACTACAAGCCTTTGAAGCAGCAATGCTGGAGAACATTACTAGCCTTGGAATGTGGAACTGCAGGTTAGGAGAACAGATCTAAGGAAGTGAATTACTATAAAAAACTCAAAGATGCTTGAAACAAAAGATTTCAGTTTTGAAACAAAGATTTTTTTTTTTCCAGTCACAGTTGTTGAGGTGATAGGATTGCTGCTGATACTGAGCCGTACCTATACACCCAGCCTTCAGAATACTTTTTTTCACTATTACAGGAAGAAGGTATGTTGGAAGCTTTGCTCTAAAAGGACTGCCTCATCCCTTTTTTTTTTTTTTTTAAACAGCTCTAAAAGCCCTACACGGAGTCTGTAAGTTTACCTTAACAGCAGTCAAGAGTATCAGCTGGATGTACATGAGCAGGACTTTTAACACTGACAGACAAGCTTAAAGGATTACTCAAATTTATAGGTAACTTTTTACACCTGTCGACAGAGTGCAACCCAAGTTAGGAGGTACCTAACTTGCAAGTTACCTGAAGATGATAAAATCCTAAACAAAGGATCACTGTATACCAGGCCATGTTTGTCAAATGCTTTCTCCAAAGCATGTATAGAAATGATTACTGGGTTAAGAGAAAGGAACTTCCTGTTCAACACAGACCTTCTCATTTTGGACAGCTTAAAGAGAGATGATAGAAAACATGCTACGTTGTCTTAAAAACTGTCTATGAATAAAGAAAAAAGCTTTTCTGACTCAGATTTCTGACCTCCTCCAATTTCCAAATCTGCATTTTACTGGTAAAAATCAAGAAACTGCTAGGGAGTGAAGGAGGAAGAGCAGTGGCTAGTGCAAACTAAATGCCCGCTAGCTTGGGGTGATCTTTGCCACAGGAAAAAAAAACCCAAAACCAAAAAAACAGAAACAAAGATGAAACATACGCAAACTTTTAAAACTAAGCAACTCAGATGTCTGAATATTTTAACTTCAGTAATACAAGTTTTCAGTAGTTTATGCCCTTCCTTTTTTCCTCCCACAGAAGTTAAAAATGCCCATTTTTAGGTGCTTAGGGCAACTGCCATAGGATAATCCATGCCCTCACCATTAAAGCTTCACACAACAGGAAAGCCCACGCCAACAGCATGTCAGATGTGGTCCCTGGTGTGTGCCACCATCCCAAGCACCCCTACCAGCTGTTTGGGAGAATGCTGTCTGACACTGGCCAGCACTGGGCCAACAGGCTTGTACAGCAGTTCTGCAACCCTGGTCGTGCCAACAGCAATGTTCCCTGTTGCTGTTTTAGTTAACTACTATAGAGGCACTCTACCAAGACAGCATCAACAACCAGGGTAAGACTTTATGCAGTGAGAACACTCACTTAGGCAAGGCCATGGGAACTGTCCTATATATGGCCTTTAAGTAACCAAGATTACCATCTCAAGTCTGCACAACCCACCCTTTCTAAATGCCGCCACCCCTCTCTCTCATCTTTAACATTCCGTATTTGAGATCGACTGTGATTAAGAAGTCAAAGACAAGACTTCTCTAGTGGCTGGAAGCTATCTAAGCAGGACATTTGAACAAGTTACTCAAGCATAATTTTCTAGGTGCACAAATGTATTCCAAGCTCTGCAGATACATTTTCAACTTCATAAATCTTGTTCATTTAAGAGATACTATTGAATTTCAGCCATTAACTTTCACATTGCATTGTATTCGAAGTGACATCTTAAGATCACGCACATTTTTCGCACAGCTAGAATATATTCCATGCTGCTAGACTAACTCAAATTGTATTATTAAATACCACAATGCATGTTTTTCTGGACTTTAAAATGACATCGGGGATAACCACAATCTAACCTTTAAGGGTGAAAAGCATATGTTGGCTGCCTTATTGGAGAAATCAGTCAAGTGACGTGGATAACATGTCTCTGGACACAGCGTTCAAAAAAACTTTTTATTTTGCTATGCTAGACACTACAATAATTTCATGCCTACTACTGTATAAAGTATGAATTGAAACTGAAGCATATAGTCACCTGAGATGATATTAAACATCCTTGGGTTCAGGATAGCAGGACAAATCAGTCGAAGAAAAACAAAGCCACTGAAATTGGAAGAAAATTATATTTTGTTCAATAAAATTAGAGAATTAATGTAACACTGTGTAGTCTTTAAGGATTCAAGTTAGCCTGGTATCTTTGAGACAGACACCAACCAACCAGCCTGTGCTCTGTGAATATGTTAACAAATTAAGAATATCATGCTATGACTTCAACTATGGTAAAAGCTGAAAGAATAGGCATATTGATTTCCCAATTAAGGTGAACTGTTGAAACCACGTGGGAAGAACTTAATTGTAAAGTCATACTGAAGCCAATCTCAGACCACACCGGCTTCAAAAAGAAGCCCCTGGTCTCTGACCTCCCAGACGTTTTCCATTGTCTGCTACTGCAAGGCATCCATCCCGCAGCCACCTGCTCCCCCAAGACAATGTAAGGAGTAGCGTAGGAGCGGGTGGGCAAAGGGAACCTCTCTTTTGGCAGC
Source organism: Haliaeetus albicilla (assembly GCF_947461875.1). Classification (NCBI taxonomy): domain Eukaryota; kingdom Metazoa; phylum Chordata; class Aves; order Accipitriformes; family Accipitridae; genus Haliaeetus; species Haliaeetus albicilla. The sequence continues at coordinate 67,126,581 of NC_091516.1, read as the reverse complement.
AACACAGCCTGAAGCCAGCTTAAGCTGATCCATATCCTGATGACAGTATGCAACAGCAGAAAAATAGTAAGAGATCTGCTATTTTCCTCCACGAAGTAATTGCTGCCATCTAGAAAGGTAGGAAAAAAGCGCTCTGTTTTGACTGCAGAACTAGGAACTCATTCAACAGAAACCCAGAATAGCCTTCAGTAGCATGAGAAAAATCTAACTTTCTGCTAATAGCAGAAATAAAAAACATCCACCTCACGTTAACCTCAATTCCAGCTCATTACTATACAATGAAGTGACATATGGACCAACTAAAGCAATCTAAGTCATCTTTGGTTTTGTTTGGAGTGCTCAGACACTACCAGCAGACTGGTTTTCACTGCAGCGATACCAAAGCCTGACCACTTACAAAAGAAGGAAGGGGCCTTATACTACCTAGCCTGTTGATAAGTACACAGTGATGGTAATGTCTGTATTACTTGAAAATGACACACATAGTAGTGAGGTTAACGCACCTTCCATATGACCAAGACACCTAATATATACTGTTATAGATGTTTCTTACTTCTCCAGGAACCATGAATTATGGGCTGGTAAGACAACAACTCTCTGGCCATATGTGAAGCTAAATATTTTCTATGGTGTGAATTTAAAGCTATGAGGAAATAGTTAATTTTTAAGTCATGGCATATATACCAATTCCTCTTTCAAAGTGCCCGAAGTTGAAGGCCAGTGAGGTGTGAATCTACCACAGACCTTGCTGATGCAGAAGATGTGGTGCTTCTTACCCTGCTCAACCTGCTTAAATTAAGAATTGAGTCAATATCTACATGGGGGTTTTACAACCAGAGAGAAATGGCAGCACCTTCTGGCACCACTGAAGGCTGTGAAACTCTGTACTCTAGAGAGAAATCCCTAGTATCCACTTGTGAAGACTAACATCACAAGAGCAAGGGATCCAATATTTATAGCATCCAGTGGAGACCTCTAGAAAACCCTGAATGTGAGCTGTGTCCACTAAGGAAAGCCACATGGCTCTCCCTGGAGCTGGGAAGGAACAGAAAGAGATATGGTATACACTGCTGAGTGTGAGAGACTGAAAGAGTTAATGTCTCAAACACTGTGGTGGGGCAAGTTCTGCTTAAAGACAAACCCTGCACAGCAAGGAACCAAGGCGAAAAGCCCATCAGCTCAGACATCAGCAACAGGAGGGGGGAGGGCGTGCTGGAGGGTGGCAGCTCCCTGTTCTGATAAGCTGTTCTGATACAAAGATCAAACAATGGCCGTGTCTGCAGGGAAGGAGAAGTTACTCCACAAATGACCCGCAAGCCCAAAGGCTCACAAACTGCTCATTAACCTGAGGAGTTCGGTTGCCCGCCCGAAGGAGGGGCAAGGATGATAAAAGGACACAAACTGAAGCCCCGGGTGCGCAAGCCCACCGGGACTGGACCCCTCGGCTGACTGAACACCTAACGCTGGACCCAGGACCAGTGAAATCTTTCTCTCTCTCTGTCTTCTTCTCTCTTTCCTTTTCCTTTTCCACAATCCCTACACCTCATCCGTTTCAAGACATAAACCGTTGACCAAGTCTGAGACTAAGAGTGGATCCAGCTGCTCCTAGGCTCTTCTCTGAGAAGGAGTCTAGAAAGCGAGGGGGTCTGCTCTGAACCTCCTGACTCAACAGGAGGGATCTCCTTATTCCCTGAACTGATGTATGTGGTTACCCTGGGTTACACTTTTTACAGAAGTAGTCTTATGCCAGTTCCTGCTGTGAGAAACCCTGCCACCTACTACCATGCCTCCCCAGTTCAATTTACTTCTGCCATGAATAAAATCTTTAACCGATCGTTTGGTGTTATTTCACCTTAATTTAGCCCGGGGGAATTTCGAATTAAACACAACTCCCTGGTCTGTCCAGTTGTGACACTGAGCTCTACAGCCTTCCAGTAGGTTAGCCCCTCAAAGTAAGGGGGACTCTCACAATAAGAGCAGCCTCCATTTGAAGGCAATGCCCCTGCATGGTACCCTGGATGACATAAGGTTTCTGGTGTCAAAATGATAAACACAAGCCAAAGACTCCCTGCATGGGAAATTACCCTCGGCAAATTATATGACTGCCAGGCACTGCGAAAAAGGAAAGATGTGGCTCCAATACCCTTAAAACCCCCAGCAGCGTTTAGAAAAAGTGTCAAGACCACATCTTTGTCAAAGATTTTTTTTTGACCTGCACTGGCAATGGACAGTGTTAGAGGAAGAACTTGCATAATTGCATCGGTTTACGAATGTACATTGGAGCTTTTGTGGCTGGTGTGAGTTCAGAGGAGCCAGGTTCAGTAACCTCCTGCAGCATTTTCAGAGGAGCTCTGCAATGTTTCAACATGATTGGAGTGAAGCAGAGAAATCAAACCGAATTGGGACAGCACAGAGTTACCTGTTTTTGGAAACCAACACAGAGTGTTGATTCAGAGTGATCAGAACCAGCATCCCAACACCAGCAACCAGGAGCCTTCTCCAATGCAGAAAACTACATATCCCAATGCAGACAGCACCTCAGCAAAATCTAACAACAGTCCAATTGTCTTTATGAGAAGATATTAGGTTCCTTACAGTGCTGGGTCTGCGTTTTAAAGGGCATGGATCTTAAACCATCTAAGATTTCTCCAGCAATTAACACATGCTACATAAGAGTCCCTGGGTAAGGCACAGTCCTCCCAGATGGCGTATGACAGGAACATGATCTTCAGAGATCACTGTTCTCTACTGGTATCACAAAGATTAACTATTGCTTTGAGAGAAGTTTTTCTTTCCCAGCACGAAAAAAGAAATTGCTATCTTAGATTAGTTCGTGAAACTAGACAAAGCGCAAGTAAATTCCAAGGTAAAACTATTAAGTAAAGCTATACTGACCTCTATATTACATCATCTTGTTCTGGCAAGGGTCTAAGAACACAATTAAGAATCTAGCAAGCTCATAATCCTTAATTGGGCTATCATGCCTCAGCATTGTAAATATCTTAAATATTGCTGTAATCTATGTAAGTACTATACAGTTCTGTCACTGAAAGAAACATATATAAGCACACTGAAGTATGCCTTCAACAAGACTTGAAAAGATTATTTTCAGAATAAAGTGCCGAGTAACTTACCTAACAACTCTGGTTCTCATAGTGGTATTAGCTGGCCACTTGTTTTGAACAGACTTCTGTAGGCATCCATAAATATACCTCAATGTCCTGCAAAAATAATAGCTAATTACTTATTTCATTAAACTCACAGAATCAAAAAAGCCCATCAGAAAGGATCTAGACCAACCTCTTACTTCATACAGAACTATTATCCATTCTACATTTATAATTTAGACATAAGCTTTAAATTAACTTTAACCAAGAGTTAATTTTTAAGTTAATAAATTTATAAGTCAATTTCTAAATTTCTAAATTTATAGCAAGATAAAAGAAAAAAACTTCATCCTTCATTAATACACAATTCTATATGCAATTCAGTGACTATTCAGACATGCATTAAGCATTTTATAACTGTTTCCTGTTTCTTAAGTAGTACTTCCTTTTAAAAAAGACAATTGTGATGGTTTGATTTTTTTATTTTTTTTTAATTTTTAAATTTTTCTCTTCTTAACTAAACAACTATTCTTTCCATAAGTGAGTGTTAGGTGTTTAAAAGTTAAGCAACTACAGCAATAATCCTCTCCCATAAAAAAATGGGAAAATTATGGTTTATTTCAGAAAATGTTGAGAGCTGCATCATATACTTAAAAGGAGTGCAACTTTTAATGCTAACCTTGCCAGCACTAACACAACACTTTGGTGCTACTCTGCCATCTCAAAATTGAGGATTTTGTATGCTTTAAAAGTTAATGACACAGTAAAAAGGAAACTGTTAGTACTATCCACTTTTTATTAGATGGTTCAAATCTAAACTATGAAAACACATTATTTTAGCAATGAAAAAAAAAGGCTGGGGGGGCAGGGCAGACCCTCTGCACTTCCCTAGCAGACAGAAGCAATCACAGCACGGTATTGTTTTACTGCTACCTGCTTGTATTTTTAATATACTGTTAATAATTCCATCTCAGAGGAGGAGGAGGACTGTAAAGAATTTGTAATCACCTTAAATATATATAATTGTCCACTAACTACTACTGTATTCTACCTTTTTGTGGAAATATGAGATTGATTATTTTTATTCTTATTCTTTCCCTGACCTCTTGGGTCTATGAGCTTCTCCTTCAAAGAAAAGCAGGTGTGCTAGCCAGAGGCTTTTGCAAAAAGCCCTATTAATTCCTGAAAGTGGGTTTTTTTTTTTTCCCTGTCTATATTTCTCTATGTGCATACAGCAACCCTAAAGACATTAGTCTTATGACTGATTAGCAGAAGATGAACCAGTAAGAACATCATTTTAAGGTGCAATGTAATTCACACGAACAGGACTTTTCAAACACAAATCTGAACAGAAAGTGCAAACTTACGGAGGCAGTATCTCTGCAGCCATGAATATTTTCTCCACCAATTCTGAAAGTATACTGAGTAGATGTGCCAAATTAGTGTTTACATCTTCATTTTTTTCTAACTTTGAGGGATTTAACTAAAACAAAGAGAAAAAAATATGTTTTTTCTTCTAACTAGAACTACATATATAGTTTCATAATACTACACACTGAATACTACTTCAAAGTAAATGAAATATTCTGCTGCTGTACAGGTCTCTCACAGAACTCACAAGTCTGTTTCAATGGCTAGTCAGGAAATGTGAAGAAGCAATGGTTTAAAGTTCTAATACACTAGGTTTTTAACAGCTCAGATATTCAGCACTATCCATCTGCATAATCTTTTTCTGTCTCTCAATCCAAGTTTCTGAGAACTCCCATCCTTTCCACAACTAAGTTACAGTGAAACAGAAGTTAGCAGGATCACTTTAAAAACAGTTTCAGGATCAGTAACAATCATTTACTACCCAGAAGCTTTAAATTAAAACTAACATTCAGACATTGACTTCTACAATATCTTGAGTTTACTAGAAGTTACTTAGGTTAGGACATTCAGTAACTGCTACAGAACAGCCTACAATTACCTAAGAATAAATAGATAATTTAAAGAAATTTTAATTAAAAAACTTAAAAAGTTCTACTATGAATATTGTTCAAAGCCAAAATCTAGGAAACCAAAAAATCTTGTAATGAATTCAGTTTCTGTATTTCTCACGTACGCGAATTTTAGTTCTGAGCTATTAATGAATGTCTCTGAAGCTAGTGTTTAATGCAAACATAAAACATAACAACCAGTAGATAATTGTGTCAACAAACCAAAATGTTTAAAAACATAGTTCAAGGTACCACCTCACAGGACTGCTTGCTCTCCATTATCTTTAATATAGAGTCTTTCAGTGCATGGTGAACAAAACTTGTTGCTGTGGCTTTCATATACTGCTCCATAAGTGTACTTGCTAAAGTGGTGGCACGAAACAAGGTAGTAGCTTCGTCTGGAAAATAAAGACAGTAAAGTTGAGAAAAGGAGACAAAAAGTGAAGGAAAAATGTGCTGTGTTTACACTTTGATGTATGTTTTAACTCAAGGAGAAAAAAAGGCAGGTGCCAGAGCCCTCCACCTGTCCAGAGTTCCCATAAATGTTAGTGTAATTTAGCACAGTACCTTCCATGCTTATCTCCCTGTCATTTAGTGTTCGTAACAACAACGACTCAAGCTTTTCATGAAGAAAAATCTTCAATAAAATGCCAGCCAACAGTGTTCTGTCCTGTCCGCAAACATGTGATAAGGCATAGACAACATGAAGTTCTTTCTGGAGTATAAGCTGAAAGAAAAACGGAATTTTAAAATATTCAGAAGCTTCTCCTAACATATAACAGTCTTGGAAAAGCTGATATACATCTGCAGTGATATACAGATGTCACTATAAATATTATTTAATGATGTCAAACAGTGTTACTGAGATCCAACTCAAACAACCAACAAAATGATTTCTGACAGATAAACCAAGGTAAGTTAAACAACTTCATACCTCTTTAAACTCACTGTACTCCTCTTCTGGCATGATCTTCTCCATAGAATATCGTGCTCGAACACGCAAAGATCCTGGCTCAATACCCTTTAATGGTACATGGGAACTGAGTTGAAACCACTCATCTGTTGCATGTCCTTTTTGTAATCGGCTTAATTGGCAACGCATAAACACTTAAGGAAAAAAAACATTGTTCAAGTGAGTTATCTCCAGCAAAACAGTGCTACTGTTGAATGAAAAAAACAGTTTATTTTCAGCATGCCATCTTGTTTCAGGAAAAGAGTATTAATATGAGTAATCAAGATTTTTGCCATCAAAACATTGACAGATTCTCTCTTCAGTGGTTTAACAGACTCCTGTTAACTGAAGAAGAAATATAAAGCATTCTGTAACGAATGGATACACTTACATTCAAAAATGCCACATGGATATTGACACAGTTTTCTTTCTAACACCCAAGCAGTGAGTAAAAAAGCGTGCTACCTTGCAAATCCACATAGCAGTCAGAAACTAAAAACAGATAAAGTGTTCAGAATTCACTGTCCTTTTTCCAGCTTTGGGCTGATACCACCATCAGGTCTGCTCCTTGACCACTTTTTTACTTCTTACTATTTATTATTATAGTGTTGCTATGGCTTTCTCAAACACTGCCATTCATATTTCTTTTATACTAACTCCCAGGTTAAGGCTGTTAACAGTTTATGCAAACTATGTAATAAAGCGTTCCCAAGCAACCTGCTGCCTTGATAACGATGAAAGTCAACTCAAAACCAGCCAAATCATTAATTCACCTTTCAGTGGTGTTGGTACCTCGAAATTGCCCAGCAAGGACCTGGGCTGCAGGTGCAGTGGCGAGCTGCAGCAGTGGGAGCACGGGCCCATCTGGAGCAGGAACAAGCGCTCCTGAAGGGAGTTATTTTGCACAGAAAGGGCCCAGGCACTTCCAGAGGCAACACTGTGCCTGTGAAACACCCACCACGCTCCAAGAGGCGTCCACAGTTAAAGCTTCACATTTAGCCTGTCAGTCTGAACCTTTCAAGAAAACACCCTCTCTTTCCATGCGTCTCAATGAGACCATCTTTTAAATTCCTTGCATTAAACAACAAACAAACAAACAAAAACAAATTAAGTGGTTTTTTTTTCCCCCACATTTCTGCAAAACCCATACACCACGCTGCCTTGCAAAAATTGTCAACAGTTCCAGTTGACTTCCCATTGCCCCAGTGTTGCAATACATAGCAGGAAATCATCTGATACTGGAATAGAAAAACATCACATTTATAATGCTCACTTCAGGCCATTCCTGTTGCCTACTTCATATTCTCTGGAGCTGATAAACAGATATAAATTAATGCATTCAAATCAGTTAAGTGGCGTGAAAAACAATCATCATCACCTCCTACTTATCACCAGTGTGGCTGGGACTATGCCTTTAGATCAGATAATCAATTGACCTTCCTACAATATTTCTCCCCAACATCAGAGCTCCTGTACCACACCTAAGCAATGTGTTTATCTTCTTATTTTGCTTGCATATGTAAGGCGTGTGTATCTCAGTGAGAAGAACGGTGAATGAAATACAGGACCTAGAATAATCTGATGATTTAATTTTTCCATGTGGTTATAGTAGCACTTCATAGCTATAATATAAATACTATAATCTTGATTTGATTAAAAAAAAAAGTCAAGGACTACAGAACAGTTGCCACCGTAATTTATATTCAATAACTTTAAAGGAACAAGGCTTTTTCCTGTTTAGCAGCTTACACTGAATTAGTAGGCTACCTTCAGTGAGAGACTGCTACTAGTTCAAAAATTCAGGATATTTATACTTTGCAATCTAGCACATTTTAAAAGAGAAACAAATATAGAGAAAATCATCAAAACAAACATAGTTGATCTCTTCTCTCTGGACACAGATCAGAATTCTCTTGACAACAACCCTGATCCAAAAAGAATCACAATATTTTACATGATGAACACTAGTACAAAAAACCTCTGAGGTTTCATAATGGTTTATCTGTTAATGACACTTCGGGCATAATATTTAGGAACAAGATTGTATTTTGATTGCTAGCAATTATAACCTGGGAATCAAAGTAAAAAGTGGTTCAAACTTAGGTTTGTTCCAGTCCTCAGACTGGAAATGAACCTGAATTTACTATGAAGCCTTTGTCTAACCCTGCCAGAAAAAAACAGAACCAGCAAATAGAAAAACCTAAAAAAATTCTAATTACAGATTGAGAATAAAAGCCATCTGAAATCTTGAGAAAGAGGAAATTGCTCAATACATGGACATACTAAATCCTGCTTTTCGCAGCCACGAGTCACTGCCACGTTAGCACAGCCCATTCTCCTATACGCTGAGCTATCAGTTTCAAAACCAAGCTTTGGCACTACTGTCAATAATCAGTGTGCCTGAAAAGAAAGACATTGGCTAATACTTTGCTCTATGGACTTGCCTGTATGAGGTGACTGCCTCCATTATAAACATGTTTCTTTTTCAACATGAACTAATTTGAAATTAACCAACTATCATGCTGCAAAACCAACCCAAAACTTCCACTCCAGTTCAACACTGTGTCATATTGTTCTGAGATATTTACTAATTCAACTGTCTGATCATACCCGAGCACCCCGGTCTGCAGTAACAGCAGGTGAAGTCTACCAATACATTTTAGGGCTTTATTTTTTTCAAGCCATTTTATATATATTTATTTGAATAAATCCTTATGCAATTCACCATTAAAGAAACAATGAAATATTTAAACTGAATTGATACTAAACTGTTTAGTATAATTTCTGACTATCTGAAATACTTTTTAAAAACAAAAATACTACAGTAATTAAGGAATACTCATAATAGGAAAACTTCAAAGTTAAAGACTTGAAAACTCAGGAAATATTTTAAAATACTAAAAAAATAACCTTCATGTTAGTATCATTTTGGTATTTAACTTCTCCGAGTTATGATGAAAGAAATAAAGCAGTGAGACCAATAACAGAGTTTTGGGCCTTCAATCTGCATTACATGGTGGGAAAAGCAAGCAGAAAAGGTGACTTAACCTAGTTAACTGGGAAGATGAACAGTACCCGCTTCAGATGACTCCCACTTCATAGCAGTCCACATTTAACAGCTATGGCTGAAAATTAGAATATTCAGAAAAGGAACCAATTCTCTTGCTTTTGAAGAGTTCAAGGGTTATTCAGGCAACACAGCTCATAAGAGAAGGTCTTGTTTAGCTCATTTCCCCCCCACACACTTCACCTATTCGGTAGGGCTGAGGATGTAAGCAGAGATATGAGTTCATTTGAGTTGACTTAGTCTAATCCTCATTCCAGAATGAAAGGACTGTTGGGTTATGCTGTAAGAGTATACCTAAGTGCAGTCAAGAACTCAGCCCATCCTGCTCCTGACCTAGACAAGAACACCTTCCATCTCCTCCCGTCAGCTGGATGCAACCAAAGCCAACACAACTTCCTCAATCTGGACAGAGAGAAGGAAAACTACAAAAACACTTTTAAAGAAGTTACTGAAGTATCCCCATTCAAGAATTAGCCTTTTAAAGATTCTTTTACTAACCAGAGCTTTGTTGTACATAGATAATGAGTTTTCTAGCTCAAATGACTAAAGGAACAGTGCAAGAACTTGATATCAACTGCAATTAGAGCCCTTTTGTCTGTCACAGGGAATATATCTTTTTTCCTCCTGCTATGCAGAAAGTTTTCTAGTCAGAGGAAGGAGAAAAAGGGTTGAAATTTAATTAGGTTCTGCAAGAGCATTCAAAATGAGTAGTAATTCTTCTATTTTGCTCAAGGTTTCTCTACAAATCTAAAAAAAAAAAAAAAAAAAAGAAAAATCAAGAGATTAGCGCTGAGGCATACGTAACAGGCCAGTAACACAAAATATGCAAACTGAAAACCAACTGCAATAGGTTATAAATACTCTGACAGCCTTTCAAAGAGACAGCTCTGAACACAACGGAAAATAAAAAAATCTTGGGACAAATTTGAAGGGGGTGGGGAGGGTATTTTGTCCTACAGGCAGCAAAGAAGAGGCAAGGGGCTGAAGCTGCTCCAGAACAAATATGGTGGGAAACTCTGGAATAAGAGTGTCCTGAGGAAAAAAAAAAAAACAAAACAAAACCACATTGTGTGTGGAAATGAACTAAACTAAAACAAACAAAAAAAATTTTCTTCCCCTATCCAAGAGCTCAGAATCCATGTTCTTCAAACACTTTCTTTTCTACAAAGCTGACAGATCTTACCAGCTTGCTGTTGATTTGCTGTAATAGAAACAAAACTACAGTTGAAGAAGCAGCTGCCTGGGTAACACAAGGAAAATAAATTCCTGGGAACTTCTGCAAAAGGCAGAAGAAAATTTGGATCCTTTCCCATTCAAAGTGATACTAAGGTAACTTAGGTTTAAGCCCAAGAGTGGTAAAAGAAAAGTAGACAGATGAGGCAAAACAGAAAGAAAACAAGCCAAGTTTTGTTCAGAGACTGCCAAGATTTATTTTTTTTAATTTTTTTTTTTTTTTAACGATGAAAGTAATACACCGTTCCTCCCTTTCTCTTTCTTACTGGAAGCAACAAAAAAACCTGAAAAGGAATTCCATGCTATCAGACTTAAAACTCCATGGAACTTAGCATTTTATGGAGCAGACTAATACTAACAGCTTCTCTTTCTTCTTGCTTTTTTGTAAGCACAGCCATTGTGTAACACAATGGCTACTCTACAGCAGAGCCATCAGATACACAGGACTGGATTACTGTGCATTTTATTACCAAAAAACATGCAAGTTCTCACTGTAAAAACATTACTGGAAATCCAGTATCAGACATCCAAAACATACAAACACAGCAGTATGGTGAGCATAAAAACATACTTAATTCTCTTGTGACAACATTTGACAAGAGTAATGAAAACCACACAAAGTATCCATTGCTGCAATATATATGCATCTTTTACAGAAAAATACTTACATATATCTGGATCTTTACTTTTCTTTGTTTTGTTACTAAGACTTATCTCAAATCTATTAATATCAGATGAAAGATCACTAGGAGAAAAGACAGAAAGCCTCAATTAATACTATACTTGGCTGGCATTTAAGCTTATTCTAAACTCATTTCAATCCTGAGTTCTCATTATCAGCCAAAGACACTTACATTAACAAAGATATTTAGGTGCCTACAGAAAATTCTGCCCACGCAGAATTTGGCTGAAACGTTGCTGCTGTATAAACACATATACAGTATTTTTAAAAAGCATATGCAAAACAGTACACAGTGTTAAGAATCTTAAATGCAATGCAGCTTACAAGTGAAATTCAGTAAATCAAGAAGATTAAGACTTACTCAAAGACAAACTCTTCTGACCACACAGGGTTCTGCCCTTCCCTGATGTGTGTTTTTGCTACCTGGACACTGTTCAGGTAGATGTTACAATATGGATTAGTAAAATGCTTTACTGGGAGCGTATGAGCTTCTTCTACATGCAAAATAAGACTGCTGACCTGAAAAAAAACCACACAAAATTTACTTTTTGTTGCTAAAATAGAAATACAAAACACACGAATGATTTTTTTATCCTCTGTGTGGAGGCTTAATGTTAATACACGAATACTGAATACAAACTAAAATTTCCTAATAGGAAGAGCAAGGAACAGAAGTAACGGAACAACATTTTAAGAGGCACCAGTGACAAAGTAAGAGTAACTCTAATAATTACTGAAAACAAATCTCTGGCCCCATGGTTTTAAAACATCGTGTTTTCTTCTTTTAAAATTATCTTTGAGGCATTAGGATTTCCAAATACTAACTTTTCTATGCACAGAAAATTTTACTGAAATCAAAGACTGGCACCTTGATTTAGAGCCAAGGAAGATTCCGAACACAATGGCTTATTTGGTGCTTTCTTAACAGATTACATTGTGCAACACATTACATTCTATTCCTGTACGTAGGTGAGCTTTTTCTTCGTTTTTTTGAAGTAAAGAATTATTTCAGATTGTCACTTTCTGCTATGCTTTTGCAGCTTGAAGCCCCCAATTTCACCTGCCACTTTATTTGTGAATTCACCTAATTTAGTTCATTTATTCAGAAGCATCCAAACATTTTCAATGTTAAATACAGAATAGTTGTGTGCCTTGAAAAACATCCTATTTTATTGCTTTCTGTTAAACAACTACATCAAATGTTCCTAACATTAAAAGTATCAGAGATTCTTGAAGTATTTTCCTGTTATTCTTCAATCATTACAGACTTAGCCATTTATGACTATCTATCCTCTACCTCTGAGGAAATTCTAGCAAACACAGCACTTTCACGAGGCCAAGAGAAATTAAGTCACAAGCATGGCTCAGCATGTATTTGTTACTGAAAATTAATAATATTAGTTAAATAAGTGTTTTGTTTACACGTCACATGAGGTTGTCAAATTTTTAAAGTTTCCCATATGGGTAAATTTTAAAAGTTAAGACAACACAAATGCTGACTTCTTTACACTTCTACTTAAATGCAGCCAGAAAACAATACCTAGCAAAGCACGTGCAAATTGCCTAAAACCATTTTGGTTTTTTACATATATGTAGATATTATAACAGTGTAAGTCATTCTGCCTGGTTTCGCAAGGGTACTGCATAACTCCAAAAAGTAAATAAGTACATGCAGGATTTACTACTGTTGAAAGGAAAATTCTGAGATTTATCAGTTATCGTTTTGCAATGAGGTGACCAAACACTGCTCCACATGCACTGCCAACCCTGTATCATCAGCTTCACCTGACGCAGACGTTTATTTGATGTTCCTGGACTGGTTTTTCTTAAACTGCAAAACATCTGCAGAGCTTTCATCCAGTCCTAAGAGAGAAGATGCAAAATAGTGTAATAACACAGTCAGATACAGCTTCTTGCAGTGGAACAGAGATACCTAAAAGGAGTATCTGAAGTTTTCCTTTTAGTTTGGCAAAACCTAAGTTTTCTGTAATGCCAAAGTACGCAAGCTTGAATATTAAAGCAGAATTCTTATCTTTACTGAGCAAAACCTAATAAAGGATCTGAACCATTTTCTCTTTTATAAATATCAAGCATTACTAATGGATATACAGCGTGACCTTTAGCAATTTTCCAGTCAAGTAATAGTACATGAAGTTACAAATGGTACATAAAATGAAGCAAAACTTGTTTGCTTCTGAGAAAATTACAGTTAACAAGCCAAACTGTTCTGATTATTCTCTCCAGTACTTCTGTATGGCAGTCATAATACCGTGTATACTTCAAACAAACTAAAACAACATTAACAGGGAAACATAGAGCATATATCCAACATTCCCCACTTTGTCTGCTCACTTTGTCTGCTCTGTGTACAGCAGAGTGGATGGATGGATTCCGTTTTGATCAAGAAAATAAAGAGGTTGTCTAACACCAAACTGACTGTAGAACCTTTGTGCGTATTTTTTTTTAAACAAATAAGCTGCTAAGAGGCACTGCCAACTCACCAGGCCACTTCTGAAAAAGTCACTGCAGCGTGAGAAAGTTGCTAAGAGAGGAGCTTTGCAAGGGCGCTTTGGAAGGTGGAAGGTATGTTATAGCCTCATTCTCTAGCTTTTGTCCCCCAACATCAAATTTGTATAGCTCTTGCAAAGCACAAAGTTTAGGTTTTGACCAACAGCCTTCTTAAGTCTGTAGCTCAAGGAACCACCATCTGTTCTTAAAGTACAATTTCAAAGTGTCATTAAAAAACCTACAACACTGTTTCAATCTTACCCTTCACAGTATCTTCCACATTTAAAAAATACAGGAACATGTACTGCAGCTATTCTCAGCTACACCAGTTTGCGAGTCAGGTGTCAGCTTTCAAAACCTTCTACAGAAGGAAAAGCTTTCAGCTATGCACCATCAAGTTTCAGTAGCTTCTTCCCTTATTCTCAGGAGTAGCAACTGAACAAATGCCTCCTAAATACTCTAACAGAAATACTTCCTGGATGCATAGTACTCCTCTATACTTACTCACAGCAGAAAAACCTTTCCCCTTAAATGCCAAATCTTACAGCAGTGACAATGCGCAATGTGCCACAGTAAGCACAGTGGCAGTAGCATGTAAGGCTACATTTTATATCTGCTTTTGTTTTGTACAAACCATAAAGACAACGTGCAGTCCATAGGATGGCACTGCTTTGATATTTATTTACCACATTATAAGAGAACCTTAATACGCAAATAAAACTATTCTTCTACGAAATGTTACAGAGTAAGAAAGCTGAACTTTCTCAAAAGAGAAATATCTTAAACTTTCCTGGGCCAAAGCCATATTATTAAAAAAAACCCTCACAACTGTATTCTGTATAAATGCAGTGAACAGCCTGTTAAGCAGATCAAAACCAAAAGCAGATTATACCAAATGTTCATGGAACAAGACAGGATATTCTGTCTTCTACACATTCTTAATTCTTTTAATTTCTAGAACACAAAAGACATTGCTGATGTGACAAAAAATGAATGTACAGTAATGAGTGTGGAAATTAATGTATATTTTCTCAATTACTATACAGCACTCTGCTTCTCAAAGACAGTACATTAAGAGTTGTGTGACAAATGCCACTACATCATTCTGATGTCATCTCAGAAACTTTCATAAATTTGTTAACAGGAAAATTTGTGCTTTCCTTTATATACAGCAGAAGAAGAATACTAAATTTATACAGCCTTCATACTCTGGTGAATAGCAATCTAATATGAGTGCTCTAAACAGCTTTAATTCCATTCAAATAAAATCAAATGCAAAGCTTAACTTTTGTTGCAACAGGTATATTTCAGAGCTGTGGACTTCAGAGCTCTAAACTTAACAAATAAGCACATTGTCTCATCTTAGATACGCTCTCCTGCTGGTGAGTGAACTTCAGAGAATTAGGCTCTTATCCTACAATTCTTAATTAGCAAACATAACCGCTAGAGAACTAGTAACTAAAGGATACCAACCAAAACCGGAAAACCTTACTTTCTGTGCATTATCAGGGCCCAAGACTACGAATAACCACCGATTTATGGACATGACAAGTTACTGCAAAAGGCAGCTGTTCAATGTACTTTGGTCACTGGGCATGCATACGTGCACTAGCATTTTAGCTCGTATCAGGAATGTGCCTTTGAAGGCAAACTCCCACTTACCATGCTCTGGTTTATAACATGGAAAAGTCCTGGAGAGTAAGTTATTCTTCTGAATTGAACTATGACAAAAAAATTACATTCTCCAGAAACAGACAATGGAAAATAATGGAAATTCAATCCATGGGACCCAACTGGAACTTGTCCAAAGTGAAACCCCCAAGTGCAGGTAATGCAGGTGCTGGGTTCTCAGCACCAACCGTTCCCCCTACAGATCCGCTACTACTCCATTGTAACACCTGCTAATATAGACATAGCCACTAACTATTTGTAATACACTTGCTTCCTGTTTCAGAAGGGTAATATCATTAAACACCGCATGACAAAAAAGTACTTCTTAAATTATATTTACCAACAAAAGCTCTCACCTGTGCTTGTTCTGGAGTTTCGCCTGCAAAGTAAAAGATGTAATGCTCTTCACTAAAGTGCTGAACTACTATCTGAAAACAGTTTGGCCTTAAAAATAAACAAAACAAAAAATGTAAGTTTTATTAATCTTCATAATATTAATGGACACCTTCACCTGTTGATCTGTGCCAAAACAAAGTTTACACCGAACTAATACATTTCTGCTGTTTGTCTGTAAGGACCATTGAACATCGCATCAATTTTTGTTTGTATATACATAGCATAATCAGACAGAAAGAGGAAGAACTCAACTAGAAAATTTCTCAGGTCCTTCAAAATTGCATTTTGATTTGAATGTATTATGTCATTTTAAGAAAACCACCAGCTGGTTTGTTTCAGAATATTGAGAAACTTTCAGAATGGTCTGTACTGAACAGGCACGTATGCTGACTTACAGTCAAGGCAAAAAAAAGCCATCTGGTAATGGAAAAAGACTTGTCAATGAGAACTATTCCTAAAGACTTTAAAAGCAGCAGAGGTTCACCATTGGTTCCCAACCAATTAATCATACATTAAGGATTTGTTCTTTCAGGAGTTCAGGAAACAATATTATCATATGGAATACCCCATCTGGATGCGTCCCACAGCCCTTGCGACCAATAAAATGTATTTTGGATCACATACTAATCGTTTAATGTATGTGACACAAACCTCTACAACCTTAAAGGCAATTATAGTGTCTTTGACCTTTTGGCATATGAGTGGAGGTACACAAAATGGCAATCAAAAATGCTTTGTTTTGTTAAATTACAAGCTACTTAAAGTGCACGCTCATGATCTTCCACACTGTGCTCAGGGAAATTTAGCTCTCCCAAAACCAGAGTTACACGAAGGATCCTACTTCACTTGCAAAGCAGTTTCAGTCTTCATTTCCCCCATCCATTTCACTGCCTGGAGAAACACTGACACGGCACTCTGTGGCCATGCTGCAGAAGGGTGGGGGAGAGCAGCAAGGAGCCAGGTCTGGGGCTAGTTAAATCACTGCCACCGAAGAACCATGCAAAGCTACAGACTTCACTGTACTTCTAAGAAAAGGGCAAAGGCAGTTTTTAACAGCTACTTAAAATGCAGGAGGAACTTTGTCTCAGCGACAGTTCCTCACTAACAGCTTCCTAAGCTAGTGCAACCATGCCTCTCCTCATACCCACATTCAGTACCACTTACTGTCTAACTACACTTTAACCCACAGCACACTGTTTCTTAAAAGCTGTTTAAGAGACAGTTGCTGTTAACCAAAATGTTCTTTGTTTATAATATACACCAAAGCTTCCTGCATAATTGCCAACTTACATAAGGAACATTTTAGTAATTTATTACTGTTCCAGTACTCTTCATCTACGTCTATGGTCCACGTTCCATTAGTTTAATGCATTTTTTCAAAATTATTAAAAAGATTAGGACAAAAGCACCAGTCTTTGCAGTTTAAGAAATACCACTAGTTTTAAGCACTTGTCTTTCTTTTTTTATTTTTTTTTTTTCCCCACAAAAAAACCCAGAAGTTGACTATATATTGTTTTTTAATAAATATTAAGATCCATGGGATAACCAGAATTTGTGCCTAACACATGTAGGAATAAGTGTATTTATTTCTTCTATATGACATTATAATACAGGATGGTGGAGGTTTTTCTGTAACTTCCAATGAACAAATATATAAACTCTTTCTTGTTAATTACCAATGATATCCAAAAGACTTGATTCTCAGCTTCTTTGCTGATAATCACATCCCTTGCAGTTGGCGTATTTTTAATATCAAAATATTACAATAAATGGTTAGATATGAAAATTATCTCTGCATATAGCAATTATGCAAAAACAATTTGAGGATGTTGACTTATATGAACTAGTTTACCCCTAAATGGGTCTAATCCAACAACAGGACTTGTTCTTAAATAGAAAAGCACTTACAGACTTTGTCTAACCAAGTTAGCTTTCAAATACCTATCAAAAGAATGTAGATCTTTTGGAATTGACAAAATTCTTTGTCTTGTCAATTCTTGGTTCAAAAGGATTAAACCCCTCAGTTCATAATCTCTAACGTCTGTAAAACGAAACATGGAACAATTAATGCACTCAAGAAATGGCAATGCAAAAAAGCTCGACTCATCATCACATCTTATTTCAAAATAAAACTTTTATACTAAACTCTAAAATTTCTAACTAGAAGTTGTTTATGTACAGTTGCTAGCAATCGAGTTGCCACTGCTAAGCAAGTTACTATTCATCAGCTGCATCTGTCTACATACACTCTTGCAATCTACACTGACTACAGACTCTTGGTATGAACCAAGAGCCACAATGCAAGCCAGGGCTACTTGTTCACCACTAATGTATTTCCCATATCTTGTACATGCCTCAAACTATCAGTCAACAATCCTGCTGCAAAAACAAGAATTAAAAGCCAGTGTCCTACCTGCCAAACAAACTGTCATGTACTCCATAGACGGAACACACGCTAAGGTCTATTAGTCCTTTGGGTTTTGTGGCTCGTTTTTCACTTTCAAAATAAATAAGCTGGGCATCATTTCCCTCTAATATAAAGTACAAGTTTTTCCATCTCTTTCCTTTACCTGTAGAACAGTCAAGTAAAAAGTTATGATACTGTTTAAAAGAATGTGTGAATTTTGCAAAAGAAGAAAACAAAAGAGGGCAGTAAAGTTTTAGTCAAATTGCAAATAGAAGAACAACATACAGGTAATCACAATTAAGTTATAAGAACAGTATACATACTCAATTTTATGCAACATGTGGTTAAAACCAGACCCTTTATCACATATGCATCTCTAAACATTTTCACTAATTTCAACAGGATTAAGCAAGGGCATATGAGCTGCCTGGACAGTGGGTTCCTGTCAGCGTTAAGAATGTATCTACACAGTTTGCAAATAATGATGCTGTGGATCCCATTAATTACATTTTTAATTAACAAATAGACTCTTGACATGAGAAAGTTACTCCTAAACTTGACCAATGTTTAACAGATTGCATTACAGTACCTTAAAACAGTACAGCTGAAGAAAAGAAATGAGAGTAAGTTATATGCAAACTTAAATCAGAACCATATCCTAAACACAACCATATCTAAGAATTTGGCTGGTTCCACTGGTTTCAGAGAAAATGTTCTCTGAACTACAATTGATTAGGAACTTTCTGCAACTAATTAATGCATGTCACAGTACCATTTAGAAAAAACTTTTAGCATTAATTTTATACTTTGATAATCATAAATACACCATGGGCCTCAAAATACTACTAGCACTGTTTTGAAGAGACAAATCTCACATCTACTTATTACACTCTGTCTCCTAGATGGAAGAGTGATTTTATTGGATTTGTTCTCTATGCAGCCATGTGCATCTCTCTAGACCTACTCAGTTCTCCAGTTTGCACATTTAAAGTGTCTCATTATCTCTTTCAGCTAAAGGTTTTCAATTCATTCTTATTTGATTCCTCACTCTACAACATCCCTTTAGACCTTCTCTCAGAATCAGCCTTTGCAATAGAAGAGCTACTTTCCTTATTCTGATTGGAGAACCTACAGTTTGGGGTGTTGTTTTTTTTTTAACATCTCTTTTATATTTGCCTATATGTAAAATCATAGCCTCTCTCCATAAGGACTCAATGATGCTTATGGGTCCCTTCCAACTTGAGATATTCTATGAAGCTATGATCCGTATCTGCATTTCTTTTTTAGAAGAAAGTTCCACAGAAGTAAACATAACTCACTTTTTTTCAGAAGATAACCTTTTTTGACAATATTTTTATAAAAAGCATCCTTTGTTTTCCGACGAATTGTATTGTAGATTTCTTTTCCATCCACTGTATCATTAAGCACTTGTTCTTGGTGCTGGTAAACATGTAAGAAAAACCATATTTTAAGCTCAAAAATCACCATTAAAAAACTGCATACTATGAAGCTGCAGCTGGGATCATATTACTTAATGCTACTAACTCACTACTATTGCTCTCTCATGCATTTTAATAAAGCAATATAATTTTTGATACAATACCTTTGTTAGAAATGTTATATAGGTATTTCCGTATTTCTAGAATTATGATACAAGTAACAAGTTTTCAATACAGACCAACTTCTACAAAGTAACATTGTGTCTTTTTCTTATTAAATCTAAAGCAGCATCTTCACCATGATTTCAGTTACATTTATGCAAGTCTTTAAAGATTTATCTAGCTTCTAACCATCTTCTACCAAAGCTTTTGGGACTGAGTACTCATGGATAAACTCTGAAGCAGCAAGAATGGTGCAGATCACAATTAAAACCAGCTCACTCAAAGTTGCACAGTCCCTCATTAATCTCATTAGAACTCACGTGTCGTAATTGACTAGAACTCAAGACAAGAGAAGAAAGCAGGAACAGGAAACAGAAAAAGGATAAATTCACGCAGAAAACTGTAGGATCTGGAAACGCAAGTAATAAATGAGAATGGCCAAAAGGCAAGCCAAGTTTAACCTTACCAAGTAAGCTGATCAGCAAAAGTTCTTTAGCCGTAAGAAAACATGAAAAGCAAGACTGTCAAGCAGCAAGAAGAGCATTGAGATGAAAAGTGACATATGAACTAGCTCATACTAAATATTCTACTTTTTTTCTTGCCCATATATCTACAAGAATTACGATTTGGAACAACATGACAAAAGCAAGATGAAAAATATTTTGGTAATACTAACAGGAACTACAGGACCTACAATGGAAACAACATCCAGATTTTTATGAGCTCAAGATAATCTCCATAACATAACTACACAAGGAACAGTGCACAAAACAACAGATCTAGTGACAAATGTTTTAAAGTAAATTTCATATCAGATACAGGAAGTCAATCAGGCTGACCCTAAAGGTATGCAAGACTTTTTTTTCCCCTCAAAAACTTAGAGCATGGTAGTATGTAGAAGGGAGATTACAGAAAGCTGAACATAAATTGCACCAGTGACCTCTAAATTTTTAAACAAAGAAAGTCACAAATAAATCTGAGTAGTTTAAAAGAATCTGAAGTAGTCTCACGTGGAAAATTAGTCAATGCAGAGAAGATTATTAATACAGGAACTGTAAGTGCATATGCAAAAAGGTAAAATGAAGACAATTACTGTCATGATTCAAGAGGAATGATGCAGCATGAGGAAAGTTACTAGCGAAGCCTTTCAAGGAACAGTCTCAGGATTTGTATTTGCTTTTTGTCCCAATCACATTACTGAGCCTGAGTTAACAGCAGCAAACAACTGGGAAGCACTGATGACACAACACAGTTAGCAGTATAGGGAAGATCAGAATAACAAGGTGTAAGTCTACTAGTAAACCATAGAAGTTAGACCTGTTGATACTTACCACTAGAAAACAGAAAATGAGAAACTTTAACAGCTGAGTCATTCACAGGAGGACTAAACTATGATATAACGTGGCTACAACAATAATATAGTGGGTCTGGCAGGGATGGAGTTAACTTTTGTCACAGCAGCCCCTATGGTACTGTGTTTTGGTTTTGTGACCAGAAGTGTTGGTAACACACCAGTGTTTTGGCTCTTGCATGCACAGCCTCAAGACTTTCTCCATTTCTCGCTCCACCCCACTCCTCAATGAGACGGCTTGGGTGGGCAAGATGCTGGGAGTGGACACAGCCAGGACAGCTGACACCAACTGATGAAAGGGATATTCCCTGCCATATAACATCACGATCAGCAATAAAACTGTGTGTGTGGTGGGGGGTTGTCTTCCTGGGTGACCACGGCTGGTCATTAGTCTGCTTGTGGGAGGTGGTAAGTGATTTCCTTTGCATCACCCCCACCACCCCTTCCTTTGCTTATTAAACTGTATTTATCTCAACCCAGGAGTTTTTTTGCTTTAACCTCCATCCCACAGTAGAGGGGAGTGAGCAAACAAAGGTATGGGTCCTTACCTGCTCACTAGGGTCAACCCACCACAGAAAACGGCACCTATTCTAGGATATTTCTGTTAAGTATTTTCCAAAGAGAAAGGGAATTACCCATGACATGGTACTCTAAACTGTTCTGGTCCACCACATTCAAGAAAGGCGAGCTTGCACCAAAATTGGTGGCAGCAGGGCAACTACGAGAACATTACAAAGGGGCAGGATCAGTTTTGGTATGCTTAAGTGAGCTGACTAGGAGAATACAAGAAATGTTCTCATATTAATACAACAGATCTCACAAAGGGGTATGAACTGACTGTAACTCTATTTAGGGAGGCAATTAAAGGCAAATTTCTAACCACTGAAACAGGAAAGTGTGGGAACAGAGAGGGAACAAAATATACACGTATACTTTATAACTATCTATAAGCTTATGAAAAGCTACATGATATGGTGTGCTTATTGCAGGTGGTCTCTTAGGATGAACTTCTGCTACAGGTCAAGAGCACTCCCTAACAAGCCCTGTAATCCCAGCCCTGCAATCATCCCTGAAGCTTTTCTCTGCCTACAGATTTGCTGTGGCAAAAGAAAAACCCCAGACACAGAAGACAGGAGGGCAGCCTGGTTCCCTCTAACATGAGACTAAGGCACAGCATGGTTGAGCCAAGGACCAGAACCAGTGGCACACAGCAGAGGATGAACACCTCAGAGGACAGCCAGAGCTTACTATATTTTCCGTTGACTACAAAGCCAACCTTTGGTAAGTGAATGCATGCGAGGATAAAAAAAAAGAAGCACATAAGCTGAAAATATTAAAATTGGAGATGATGCCATTTAACTACCATTGGCTATCTCTGCTGTAATTCAGTTCATAAATTGTTTTAATGATGATGAGGTCTCTGTCTTCAACAACAAATGCTCAGAGATGATATCTTACCTGCATTGGAACAGGATCTTTAAGGTAATATCCTTCAACAATCTGTTCTTTTCTATAGTGCTCAATGATGTCAGCAATACTGTTCCAATAAGAAAAAGAAGATTCAAATGTAAAACGGGTTAGTTTTCCCCCTGCTTGAGAATTTGTTTTTCTATACAACCACAGAAAACTTTCTCACAAAGTTTTAACAAAATCAAGTATTAAACATCATAATCTCATTTGTAGCAATGAGAATTTACTAATATACTGAAGTCAAGAAAGTTCACAAAACTGTATTCAGAATGTATTAATTCTAAACTCTGCAAAATATTTTAATTAGTTGCTTAAAATGCCACTTGAGGACACTGCTTTTTCCACATTCAAACAGCACATGTGCATTACCAGCTCTCCAACCAGGCTGAAAATTGCTATTTCATTGGCAATAATTTTCAAAGTCCTAGAGTAACTACGGAAAGGGAATGGGAGATAGAGCAAGTGCAGAGCAATTTCTTTCTAGGAGGACAGGAATAGAAAACAGAAAAGGTTTGTAGCAGAGCTTATACAGATTATACTTGGATATCACTGAGCTATCCTATTAAATTAAATACTCAATCGGTAGCAGTCCTCTACAGGGTAGCATTCATTCTAATCACCAGATTCACACTGCAATTGTGTTTGGAAGGCTCAGGAGACAAGTGACAGATACAAGCTGAAATTCAAGACATTTCAGTTGCTCTAACTGATTTTTGCAGTTACTGAAATTTACACTGTAATAAAGAACAGCAACATGAACATCAATAGAAATTAGTCATTTGTATGCAAAATATCAACATAAGAAAAGAACTTAATACTCAAATAGAAAACAAAAACATACTGTGTCTTCTCCCTTCATGCATACTTAGCCACATATGCAAAGATAATCAACAAGGCATGCAGCAGTGAAATCTTTGATCTGTTACAATTGGATACAGTTGTGTCCAACACAGGAACAGTATCTGATACTGCAAAAATAATCTCAAAAACATTTAAATAAAGCTATGGCAAGACATCTTTGTTCACTTTTCTTTCTCTCATTCTAAAGCTATGAATTAGTGTATGCTTGATTAAATAATTAATCTTCCCACAAATATTTTTGTTTTTCAGGTATGTAGAATTACATGAATTTCTCCTTCAGTATTACTGAAATAAAATAATTTCAATTTTTACTGACATGCAATCTGCATATGCCATTTTCTGCATAAAAATTTAAACTTTGCCGCACTACAGAAAATAATGACTCAGTCATTATATTTTGCATGTTGAATAGCTGCTGCCAACATCCTGTAAAGTAGCAGAGCTTATGCAGATTATACTTGGATATCACTGAGCTATCCGATTAAATTAAATACTCAATCAGTAGCAGTCCTCTACAGGGTAGCATTCATTCTAATCACCAGATTCACACTGCAATTGTGTTTGGAAGGCTCAGGAGACAAGTGACAGATACAAGCTGAAATTCAAGACATTTCAGTTGCTCTAACTGATTTTTGCAGTTACTGAAAAGTATCATATAACTTTTAAAAGTAAAAAAAGTAAAACAGTATCATATAACTTCTCACTCATCAAATCAAGAATACCTTGACTGTTAATGCCTCCTCTCCTTCCTTGGTTAAAAATGCCAGCAGGAGTTCCTGAATATAAGGAACAGGTGCACAATTTCTTCCAATTTTGTAAAATGGGCTGAAGAATAAACTCTGTTTTATTTCTAAACTCCTTTTGTAGTTAGAGTATTATATAGACTAGGAGTTTATGCCTTGATGGAGCGACTAAGCACTTGGCTCTGCAGCCCTCTCCTCCCGCAAGTGAACTTGACTCAGATTGTCACTTATATGTTGCCTTACCACTACGAGAGCCAAAATGCCTGACACACTAACACTGCAAACAAAGATACCAGGTATCTCCAGACAAGTACACTTGCAGATTCACATTCTATAGTGATCAGTTATCTAACAAGTAAAACGTCAAGCGTGAAATCAGACTGACCACAAAACGTATCTAGGGGACACAAAAATAAAACATAGCCTTCCTCAATGTCTGACCGCAAAACAATCCTAGTTACACAAAATGCACCAAAGAAGATATAAATAAGCATAGATTTATTTTTTTTTTAAAAAAAAGGTTAAACTTGGTTTGATATATAGAAATAAAGATGGATCTCAATACTACATTACAGTTACTTCAGTAATTTTAAATGCTTAGCACAGAGCTTGTTAGGCTACCCAGGTCTCAGCTACTTGCATGATTTTCAAAGAATCTCACCATCATGAGCAGCATCATTTTTTTAATACTTAAAAAGTGAATTAAGAGTTATTCTAACAGCTGACATTTCAAATAAGAGAATCCAGAAAGCAGAACTAAGCAACACCGTTCTATACACTGTTGAATTATAAAGACAAAGAATTAACATTAAACACGTATTGTTCAGCCCATCACAATACAGATTAAGCTACCAGTTGAAACAAAATTATCTTCCAATCGTCTAAGTTTTCAAATTGTGCTGTCTCAGATTCAAGATAACTCAAAAGCTTGCTCACTCTATAAACTACTGGGCCAATGTTTTTTGTCTTCTCCTTTGACACAGAATCATGAGAAGCAAAGAAGAATCCTTAATTTTACAGGTTTTTCGAATGCTACCTGTTACGTAGGTTGAATTTTGGAAAGAAGGCGGACAGAAGGATGGAGAAATGGCCTGGTATGCTTTTCCTACCACATGTTCTAAAAATCAGAATGAAATATTACTAAATGCTATTTTACATAAAAACACTGTGAAACACACATGGAAGTTATTCACTGATCAGTTGAGCACAAAAGGCACTTCTGGAGAGCACCAAGCCCAAGCCCTCAACTCAAAGCAGCATCAACGACGGCAGGTTGCTCTGGCCCTTGTTCAGTCACATCCTGAGACTCCATACCTTGCTGGGTATCTCGTTCCAATGTTCGATCACCCTCACAGTAAGAGCCATACAGGAGTAATTGCACATTTTTGGACCGAGATCTCATGACACAGTCCGTAAAATCATGACTGTGCAAGGTCTGCCTGGGATGGAGTTGATTTTCTTCACAGCAGCCCATGCAGTGCCGCGTTTTAGATGTGCGACTGAAATGCCATGTTGATAGCACACCAGTGTTTTGACTATTGCCGAGCCACACTTGCAGTGTTGAGACTTTCCTTTTTCCCACTCTGCTCCCCTTTGCCCACCCCGCAAGTAGAACAAGGGTGGACAAGGAGATGGGAGCAGACACAGCAGGACAGCTGGCCTTAATCAGCCAAAGGGATATTCCCTGCCAAAGGGATATTCCCTGCCCCATCATGTCACACTGAGCAATAAAAGCTCAAGAAAAGGAGGAGGAAGAGGGGGATGTTAAAAGGCCTGTGGAGGGGTGACCCCAGCCAGCAGCTAAACACCCTGCAGTGCTTGCTCATTCCCTGCTCTCCGGACAGGAGAGAAAACAGGAAAAGCAAATGTTGCAGAACCCATGGGTCAAGATAAAGACAGTATAATAACCGAAGCAGGTGGGGGCAGGGAGGGGGAAGGGCAGCAGTGACGCAAAAGCAATCACTCACCACCTCTCACAAGCAGACTGATTCCCACATAGCCTGAGCAACACCTACCTTGGAAGACAAAACATCCCTTCTGGTTTTTATCGCTGAGCACATCTCTTTGGTCAATTTGGTTCTCCGGAAAACAAGAGAAAGCCTCACCACTGTGCAAGCACTGCTCAGCAAGAGCCAAAAAACTGGTGTAAGCCAAAACACTTGTATGTTATCAGCACAGTTTTAGCCGCAAATCTGAATCACGGCACCATACTGGCTGCTGTAAAGAAAATTAACTCCACAGCCAGACTTGGTAAAACAACAAAGAAATGGCTTTGACAATTTTTACGTGAAAATGTAAAAGATGATTAGTGGAGTAATTTGTTATCCATGGAATAAACAGAAAGATCCACAAAAGTTAAATGCTTTACTAAACTCCATGGGAAAATACTCCTTTGTTATACAACCAACGTAATTCCTGCAATATGTATGCAATATAGGTGCTATATTTTGGGACCTTCAAGTGGACAGCTAAAAGACTACAGGTTAGCTGTTCTGCAGAGCTGATACAAGAGAACAAAATAATGAAAGCAGACCTCTGTATGACTGACCGCAAACACAGCCTGTCGGTCAAACTCATCAACAGAAATTTTAAGCAATTTACATACAGAGTGGTGGGAGCACACACAAAAGGAACAGGTTGGTGGAAAAAGTAAGTCTTCCTACGCAGCACAGAATACGAGATTCCTGAGATGTACCCGGGACCTCCTTCCCCATGATCACCCAGAATAACTTCTTCTGGAATACAAGCAGACATACTGTTGCTTATTCCAGTCCCACGTCTGGATATTCAAAATACCCAAGAAATGAAACAAACATCTTTCATTTTCTATTTCCTTAGTATTCTTCAGCTTCTTACTTTTTTATGGAAAATCTTGGTCTACAATTTATTGAGACTATAACTGTAATCAATACTCTGCAAACAAAGAGCAGATTGCTTTCATTTTATCTTTTACCCCAATTACAATCAAAAAAACTGCAAGAGAATATTAAAAATACTCTACTACCAAGGATGATTTTGCAAAGATCCAGTCTAATACTAGTATCAGATTTCAAAGGAAATACCTTGAGAGCATTTATGGAAACAGCTTAATATACAAAAAGCTTATAGTTAATGGGAACTGTCAAACAGCTGCATTTAAACAAGAAGCAGCACTTCTTAAATATGAAGTTTTCACCTTGAAGACAAACACTACATTTTTAGATAAGCCACAAAGGCAGAACTCTCTATAATAAGAAATGCTTACAAATAGG
Organism: Haliaeetus albicilla; assembly: GCF_947461875.1. NCBI lineage: Eukaryota > Metazoa > Chordata > Aves > Accipitriformes > Accipitridae > Haliaeetus > Haliaeetus albicilla. The sequence continues at coordinate 67,099,302 of NC_091516.1, read as the reverse complement.
TTCATTATCCTGCATAAATTTATGCTTTGTATATTTCTCTTCTGGATTCAATACCCTGTTTGTTGTTTCTCAGCCAGTTCCGATTATTCCATACAACAAAACCATGTATTTAAAGGTTTCTTTCTTACAGTGTCCCCATTAAATGAACTAATAAAAGAATTAAAAAGCCCACAAAGTTATTCCCTCTTTCCTGGTCTTTATTTATTGCCTTCTGGAGTAGATATTACATCACTGAATTTGGGCAGTTAGCATCTTTATTTTGCAGCCTTATTATCTTGCATTGCATACTTCATTCTGTGTCTGAACTTCCAGTAAGTCTACCAACCTGCAGCACATACTAAGTTAGACTGAATGTGAGCTTAGGAGTATAGTAGTATTTCTCCAAAACATGCAACAAAACCGAAACCTTTTAAAGCTATGCACATTCTTTTTCACATTGAGGAAGATCTCTGCAAACTTGGTACTAAAATATTAAAAAAATTCTAAAAGCATTTTGTCATAACTTAGTGCTACTTAACTTTACAATCATGTTTTCTGTTCAACACCGTAGGAAGAATCTTCTTCAGATAAATGCAACTTATACACACGCCTCAAGTGAATCCAGCACTGTATTCTAAAGTAGTAACTAACTTAATGTAGTAACTTTCTGAAGGTATACTATTTAATGCTGCAAAACCGCTTGAGACTAGTAAGAGTTCCACTAATTTGCTAATTAGTTTGACATCACCTCAGGTGGGGCTCCTAGCCCATCATCCTCCTAATATACCATGTAACTAGAGAATGGGCAAAAGAGCATTTACCTTCATGAAAGGCTGACACTGCAGCTAGCTTGGTTTTCAATGAGGATGCCTGGAGGCCAGACTGATTAATGTAGAAGGTATTCAAGCAGCCTGGGTGTGGGATATGCATAGGTTCATAAGGTTCCAATTGTTTAGCCTCACACCATCGTCCATTTGAAGTCTTAAGAAAAAGTCCAATGAACTTCTTAGTTAGGAGACCTCGACATTTTCTCAGACACACCAGCTGCTGGATCTCTACCCACTCAGAAGCCAAGCTGGAAGTGAGAGAAATTCTCTATTGGGATGAAGAATGCCCTGGTTCTAAGTGAGCAAGTCTGGAAAAGTGCTGATTTTGTGAGGCAGGCAACAGCCTTGTTAAGAGGTAGGCGAGTTTTCACTACTGAGAACTCTTCCATCTACAACAACTCTAAAACCAAGATTATCAAGGATGGAGCTGTATTGATAGCTTCTCCCACAGAAGGGGAAACATATGTCGTTATTTCTTTTTCTTTTTGTACAAATTACTACATTTTTGTACCAATGGCAAAACAAATGCCTCCCAAGTTTCACCACTCTACGTGAGGTGATCTGTACTTCTGACCCAAGTATCACGCCCATATTACAATACAATTTAATGACTTTTTCCAACAATGAAGGTATTTTTCCCCTTTTTTGGTAAATACCCATTTATTTTATTTGAAAACCCTACTGAATGTCTCAGATAAAATTAACATTTGTATTTTCCCTTTTCAAATAGACAAGAACACAAATAGTAGCTTCCAAGACAACACAGCATTCTCTTAATTACAGATCCACAATTAATGGATCCACGTGATCCAATACAATCCACAATTTATAGCATGAAGAAAATGGTTTGCAGAAGAAGGACGAATACTTCAAAAAAACCAAGCCACACTTAGACTTCTGCAAGCTTTGAGAACTTGCTCAGTTACAAGTAACTACTAAGCAAGTTAGGGAAAACAGTTAGTATACTATTAAGAAAACTACAGTCTTTCAAATCATAGCAGTAAATAATTATCAGGAACAAGTTATAAAAATTCTTTACACAAGCATAAAATATGCACAATTCCCTTTACCATTAAAACTTACCTATTATAGTATCTGCCTCCCATCATAAACTGATTGTTTGATGTTGGACATATTTTAAAACGCTGAATATTCTCACTGGTCCGAAAATAAAGTGAATAATCACCAGGTGTATTATCTGAAGGCCTCACAAGAAAACTGCACACCTGACCAACTGAAGAGATATCACAATAGTGTTACTTTTCTTAGTGTTATATATGAGCCCTTATCAAATCTATTTGCACATAAATTAGCAAGAATTGCACACTTGAAGAAATACAAAGTCTATAAGGTAAGTTCCAACAGTGATCTCAAACCAGGTGAACTAGTACTAACTGCCAAAATTAATGCAAAATGGTTAAGCTGTAGCTGGCAACCTAGCCACATCTTTGCCACCTCTTTACAAGAGCATACAAAAAAAAAAGTTTGACAAGTTTTCAAAAGTTAGCAATTTCTGTTCTAATATTTAAAGTATGCTATTTAACAATATGGGTCAGAAATCTTGATGTTTTCCTTTAAAGAAATATTTGCTCTATAAAAGGGCTAAAAGATTTTGTAATGTATTTTCCTTTAGGTATATAAAAGCATATTCTCCACAGCATTTTGATGAAGCCATCAGTAAGTGAAATAATTTATTACACATGTATTAATTAAAAAAAAATTTCAATCAAAAATTATTACATTAACTGTACTTGAGAACATACTCAATACTCATAGGCATGACAGTTCTCTTCCAGTGTAGTATTCTACCAAGGTAACAACCACAGGGGCTAGTCAGACTAAGACACTCATATATGTATGTTCACACATAAAAGGAAATTTTCCCACAGTTTAATACAAATAGGACCACTGTGCCATTTCACTACCACTGTCTTTCAATCAGAAATACAAGTACCTGTCATCAGCAAATTGTAAGCCTCTTGTTTGGAGATCTTCCCATGGAACCATCTTAACAAAGATGAAGAGAAAAATTAGAAAGCAAGACTACCAGCTCTCTTTTTTGGCTGTGGGGACATCCAAGGCTCTGGTACCTATGAATTGATCTTTATTTAAAAAGACCTAATATATATAGATGAGATAATCAATGATTATGCTACTTAATGATTCTGTTCTACCAACAGCATGAAAAAAAATAACATTAACAGGTATAAAAATGAATTAATTTCAATAAAAATGTCTAACATTTGGAGCTGACATTCAAATCAAACTGTGTTTAGAGATAAAAATGAGTTGTCTAAATGGTAGATAATTTGATAGGCATTATTTAAAGTCAGACTCATACAGCAATTTACTTGAATTGTGAAATCCAAAGCTCAAACAAGGAGGTTAAACACTGTACAGAAAAACTCAAACTGAATTTTGCCAGAAGCTGTGGAAATAAAATCTATCTTTGTTAAGACTACTGAATACAAACTGCTTTGATCTCTCACCTTATACCTTCCCAGAGTCCTGTGTCAGAGCAGTTTCCTAAAAAAGTTCAGCAGCCTCTGTCCAGTCTCAGCCTGATACTTAGGACTATACAGAACAGCTTGATATACTACAACTTATACTGTCCTTTAAAGGAAAGCTAAAGATACGGCCTTTTTACGTATCAGAAAAGAGCTCTAATTCTATCTTTCTGTGCTACCTTTGGAGCATAATTTCTGGCTACTGGAATGTTCAAAGGAATCACTGCCTCCCCAGGATTCCTTTGAGTGGCACAAATAACTGTGGACAGACAGTATCAGAGCTCCAAGCATCTGCTACAAACTACTTTGCAAATAAATAAATAATCCTACACTTGAAGGCATCTCTACTGCCAAATTGACTAGCAGAACACTAGCAAACAGTAAACAAATAACAAATACACCAGTGATTTTTTTCTCCTATTAAGATAACAAGAAATGCTTACTTCAGCCATCAGCCTTTTGGAGACCGCAAACTGGGCAACAGAGAAAAAGCAGCAGGTGCAAACATGGCAAGCAAATGTAGAACAGATGAAATAATCAAGCCGCTATAAGTTTTTTGGAACTTTATTTTGCCACTCATCTCTACTGCTGAAAATAATCTATCAACAGCTTGACATATCAATTCATTGTTGATTCTAAACTGTATTCAATCTTTAAAAAAATTAAAGTATTTAAGCAAACAGAACAAATCTTACAGTCCTCCAGCTTTCTCTTTAAAGCTTAAGTGTCATTACATGTCAGTAAGAGAGACAAGCTGTAACTATCACACTATCATTTGTTCTCATGGTACTTTGCTCCAGCATTTAGAGTTGTGCAGATCTGAAAAAAGGTTACCTCTAAGGCAAATGCTATGTTCAAGAAATACACCATTGTGCATATTTTGGCTGAAATATTACATGGACTCATCTAAGATTTTAACACTGCAAAACCCATTAGCAATAGGCATACCTATTATAGGACTCTTTCATGTTAATTATCCATGCATCTTCAGCAGCTAGTACAGAAAAAAGTCTTGAGATGAAAAAATAAATCTCTTTGGTTCACCTTCCCAAAAATTGGGAAATCTCATAGCTGAAGTTTACAAACAGTTATGATTGTTTTTAATAACAAAACAAAAATCCTTACATTTTGCCTTCATGTGGATCTTCTTCTCTTCCCTAATGAGAAAATTAACATATTAAGTTCATGACAACAGTACAGCTCAGTTTAAAAAAAATAAACTTCATAGGTTAAGACCTTCTGTAGAAAAAAACATTAAGAAGTCAGAAACATTTTTGAACTAAAGGGCTTATTGCAGTTCTATGAAAAGAAGTTTTCCTCTTCATTCACTAAGTGGAAATTCAGCCAAAATATGTTATTTCAGAGGATTGCTTCTGTCATGTTTCAAGTTCTTCTTTAGGGGTGGTAAAATCTCAGCTTTCCTAAGGTTAACTTAACCATTGATATATCAGTCTACAGTTCAACAGTCTAGTACTGCCAATTCAATTTAGCCATTCACATCCTGACAGAGATCTGTGAGAAGCATCTCTACGTAACACTGCTATCAGCAAAACACATGTACCATGCAGGAAAATATTATCAAAAATATTTGATAATATTTGACTCCAAAGCAATGCTGAGCTTGTTAAAAAAAAAAAAAAATTTTTTTTGTCTTCCCTTCTGAAGTATATTAAACCATCTGTTCCCCTACAGTAACTGAATTCTCTGCAGGTTAACTGGTTAGCTTCCTGAGCCCACACAACCCCTTCCAGGTATAATTAACTCATCAATACATTTTTAACCCACACTTCATCCTTAAAAAAAGAGAAAGACCTACCACAAAATTTACATTCTGTACAGTTTGTGAACATTTCATGGCAAATACAAAAAAATAAAAATAAAAAGCAATTAAATGAGTAGCAGATTCTTTACCAGGACAGTCGAGTTTAGGAAACTGCCTTGTAAATACACAGTACCATTCATTTGTACTTCTCTTTGGACAACATGTAAATAAGCACTTTTTTGATAGTGAATTAGGCTTAAAGGCTTGCTACACTACTTTAAAATTAGTAGATCCAATTACTAGGTTTAGAAAAGTACATACCTAGAAAAGAAGCAAATAAATGTCACTAGTTTGGGTTTATTTCAATATTATTTTACCAAAAAATCTCATTCATTTAAGAAATTTTAATATAAAAATGACTTACCACTTCTTCTACCAGGTCTTCTACAATAAGACCTTGCTCATCTGTCCGTAGATTTGTAACCCACATCCAGCCATCCTCCAATTCATTATGGACAATAAACATGTCTCCTTTAAGGAAACTGAAGAGGGTTACAGTAAGATTTAAATCAGAGATACAATCATAATATAAAGATTAATGAACACAATGAAATCTTGAGTATAATTTCCACAAATTATTTGAGAAAACCTGTTTGTGAAAAATGCATTAGTTGATACCCCAAGCACAACATCACATGTATTCTTCCTCACAACTAAGCAGCTACTATATATCGAGTATTTATACTTTTGATTTACTTTTAGTATCTAATACATACGTCAGTTCTGTCAACTTCACAAGTGTGCTAAGGATGTATAAAACAAAATTAAAACCACAACAATATTAGAAGATAGTAATATTGTTCTTTCATCAAGAGGGATCAAATACTAAACACAAGTAAAATAACAAGAGATACCCTTAATAGTCTATAAGAAAATAATACTCCTTATATCTTGTATAATAAAAGCCTGTGGAATATGTATTCTTTATGTTCTCACATATGAAGACAAGTGCTACAAAGAAGAGTACAGAACAGTTACCAGAGAAGCCATGCAATGAGCTACAAGAAAAGCATAAATAAGGAGTATTAACATGTCTAAGTGAGTTTCAGTTCTGGAAGGTTAGTATATGTTACTGCTCAAGTGTTATCCCAAACTCAGATCGTATGAAAACCTTTCACTGTAGCACAGCAAGACTTCTCAATCAAGTTTGATGATGCATCAGGGTACAGGAAATAGCACTAAAGTATTGATGCTCATTAACTACTATTTCAGTCCAAAATTACGCAGCAAATTTCTACGGCGTTTCTCTTATTTGAAGTAAGCTAATAGAAAAGGCATTAACTCGAGCACAAAGCAAACAGCAAGAATTAAAGAAAAAACCCCCAACAAACGACTACTGAAAACAGGATAAATTCAGCTACTAATGAACCTAAATCCTAAGGAATGGTGACAGACAGCAAGAGCACCCTCTATCAGCTCTATTAAAAAGAACTACAGATTAAGTTACTGCGTGGAACACAGGCTGAAATTAACCCTGTAATACTTTAAACTTTCTAAATATTAACTATGATACTAAAATTTTAAGTCAAGATTCTCTGAAATGCATAAAGTCTTCAAGAGCATATTAATATGACCTAGACAAACTGAGAACCTTCATCCCAGCTATGCCACAAACAGAATTATTTTAGCTGTGTGGATCTCAACACCCAAGCACATAACTTTGCACTTTAGCTGTATCCTAAAAGGGAGAAAAGGTATAATTTTCTACAATTTTTGTTATGATAGCAAAGTAATAAAATGATTTTTCCTCTTAAGTTTGTAGGTGCAATAAGGCACTTAATGGACTCAGCTTATCTTTCTATTCTTACACGTAGGAGGAAGCCTTACTTGCAATATAAAATTAGAGAGTCCCTTCCCTGTCCTACCACCCTCTTCTCATCTGCTTAGAAAAACATAATCTCAAAGACAAATACCCTCACAGCATTCTTTAAAGAGGTCAGATAGGACTGGACTGTGAGCCTTGGGATAAATTTCCATCCCAATGAGGATATAAAGCTCTCATATACCTTTCTCTGTATCTTAGGCTAATACTTCCAAACCCAAGCCAATTTCCAATTAACTTACGCAACTGAGACTGTCTCATTAGAGAGATTAGAAATCACTACAAAGCTCTTCCAAATCCTCCTACTTTTCCCTCTAACAAAAAAAAAAACCAACGAAAAAACAAACAAACAATCTCCCCCCCCGCCCTCCAAACCCTGACATCTCAAGAAAGCAGTATCAATTCTAAGCAACAAGCACATGCTCTTCTATTGGATATGGGACTGCTGGTTTTGCTTCCTTTCCACATAGCATCTCATGAAAATGCAGGAAAGGTGGGGAGTACAGACAATCCCTAAGAAATTATTGAGGTACCAATGTTAGAAAGGAAGTGAGGGTATGAGAATATGAGAGATAGGCCTGCAATTTGTTAATTTAAGATCTTAAAATTACAGATTTGAAAGTATCATTTGTTCAATACAGACTCTCTCCAAAAAGAGGGAGGGATGAGAATGGACGAGAGAATAATTCTTGCTCCATTTTATGGATAGAGAAGTAAAGAGAACTTAAAAAATATTAGTCACCAAGTTTCTAAGCACAGGTAAGAAAAAGCATACTAAAACATTAAAGGTAAAGCTTTTTTTAACATTGCTCCTTTTTTCTGATTTCAAAGGTGGCATTAAATACTCTATTCTTCCACTTAGGAGTAGTCAATGTTCACATTCTCTTTCAAGTGGTCAGAATTGGTTTAGTTTAACTATTTATCTGCTCTAAGTTAGTTCTGTGGCAGTTCAGGAAAAAAAGCCTAGCTCTTATTTCACACACTCACATGAGGCATTTCTGCACAGAATTCTTTCATACACAAAGAATTTCTTCCTCTTGGAGAAAAATGTAGGGCTTTATAAAATGTACTTCAAAACTGTAACATTACTAAATTTTAATTCTATAAAACTAATGTAATGTCCCTTACAATTAATACTAACAAATAGAACAAAAAAGTCTTACTATTTCCAACAAAAAAACCAGACAGGCATCATCCTTTAACCTAATCTTGTTACGTTTAAGATGCAAATGGACAGTATTTGCGTATGAACACTACTTAAATCATCAGTATTTATAAATACTCTTGAGAATTTCACAACTGGTACAATTATTAAAACATACCTTATTTCATCAGTTTCTGGCACTTTGGTGTAAGGTAGAATTGCTCGAACTCTCCTTCTGTCCTCCACAGGCTACAATTTAAGAGAAGAGAACAAAGATAATACTTTCCCTCTTTCTAGTGTAGAATCCTTCTCCCCAGCATTACGCTATTCTGAAGCAAAGGACTGTTAACCGCCACTTATATCCTCCTTGCCAGTTTTAAATTTTTAAAGCTCAAAACCACTGAGAGCTAGAAAAGCATAATTCATACTGTTAGCTCCAAGAGCTCTCATTTTGTTTCATCTTCTAGCATGACAGATAATGTATACCATCTTCAAAATAACTTACTAGTAAGATAATTCCCATAAACTTTCTTCCACCTAGAAGAATTTCCTAGAGTGGAAATTTCCAGTTTAACAAATCAGAAACATCTTTATTTAGGTTTGGGGTTTTGTTTCGGTGGCGGGGGCATTATGCTGTGTTTTGTTTCGTTTTAATTACTTATATTGTTTTAAGGATGGGCATGTGAAAGAAGCCCCGTTTTCAGAAATCTTGGTTATTTCCAGGATGCATATTTTGAAACTGTTGTTAGATACACACAATATCACAGAACAGTAGAGGTTATGTTACTATGGTGCTCTCTACTAGCCAAGAACTGCACATTTTCTTGTTTATCTCTGTTTGTTTACAAGGCCGTTACTACATTTGGAGACAACTGCAACACCTGACACCTAGCTTTCTCATTACACATTCTCATTAAATAGCAATATTTCTTTTTTTTTATCATTACTTTGTATCAGTAGGAATGCATTTTTATATTCCTTATACTTCAACATATGCTAAGCCCATGTAGAACTACACAAAACTTTCTACAATGCTTTGTCCAAAGAAAACTATGAACGGTGATTAAAGTTATTAACATTTAAGTAAATGACACTTAAAAATTTTACTACTCACCTCTGGAGGTGCTACCGGAAATAAGAGCTTTTCCCCTTTCAGCAAACATGACACATGACTGTAATAACCAATTAGGTCTGAGAGCGAAGCAAAACGGCGTCCACCAATGTAATAGTCTCCACACATGGCAATAATCCTGTTAAAAAAAAAATCGGTAGCAAAAAATTTTCTTCTGTCAAGCTGCTGCTTTTTTTTTTTTTTATTAAAAGAAAGAAAAATAAGATAATGTTTAATTTTTAAAGCAATGTAATACTGCATTTTGCTGAATGTAGACAAGGTCTCTATAAACATGTAAGTAAATCTTAGCTAATGAGTATTCCATTAAAAATTGCGGATATATATTGCACGATACACCAGTATTTTAAGGCTCTAAAGGAAATGCTGATTCACAAAAAAAGCCAGTATATTTGTCAGAACTAAATGAAATTAAACAGAAAAATGTAATTGTGAGTGTCCTGGAAAACTGAAATAATGCGCTAGTAGACACAACAGCATTATTACTTGTATCAGGCAGGATATACACCTTTTATGACAAGCTTATATAAATTTAATAAAATATTAAAATATTTTAACAACAAGTAACTGCACTTGATTATACAATGCAGAAAACAAACACCTTCAAAAATTAGTCACTTTCTTACAGTTACTTTAGCATCCATATTAAAAGCTAAGAAATTACTTTGGAACAATCAAAATATCTCCTTATACTCAATTTAAAAGTTTGCTAATTAATGGGAAAAAAGCTTGCAAAACCATTTCAGTAGTTTAACACAACAAAGAATTCTTACAAAACTGTTCATTTTGTTCTTTAAGGGTTGTGTTTTTCTGAAAGCACAGAGATTCGTTAATGCATTGTCATAAAAAAATGGGAAGTATCGTGTCTGTCCACATTGCTAGTCAATACAAATTCTAAAAGCAGTCAGAAATAATTTACTTAGGTAAAATAGTTAACAGTATTTAAAACATTCCTGTTACACTCAAGAGTCATTTGGAAAAGTCAAATAGTACTTAATCTGAAAAAACTTTAAGATGAACAGACAATCCAAAGAAATTATCACATTATGCATATCAATGGCATCAAGAAGACCTGAATTTTTCCAGCAACACAGAGATCAGACAGGAATCCCGAACAGCAGCTCACTTGCATTCTTATGAAATGTTAAGAAATTGAGAAACAAATTATTACCAAGCTAAGCAAATTTTGCTGTTACAAAAAAAATTTAAAAATCTAAAAGCTCTTGTTAATTGTCTCTCCAGTTTCCAGAAGAGAGACAAGTTATCTTAAGGATATTTCAAAATAAATTACAGTACCAAGAATAAACATATTTGAATCTTCCTAGTATTCTACTTCATGTTTGAGCTCTTCACAAAGCTTGCGAACAACTCAAAAACAGAAGCGGGGGGGGGGGAGGGGGGGAACCCCAACTGAAACATTCAGTTGACAAGGAACTTCATCCTTCATCCCAAATGAGTACACTGTTTATTGGTTTCTTCCATTTTTACTCTTATCCTTTAGCAGGTCACTATTCTCATACATTCCTGCCCAAAAATCTTCCTTCTCAGCCAGTCCTTTGAACTAAATTATTTCTCCCAAACAGTGATGTAACATGTATACAAAGATGGATCTTCAGAGATGAAATCTAAAGTTTTTAAAAATATAGCACTGCAAGGGGTGTCACAAAACAATCTAACTTTAAGGACATAGGCTAGAACTTTTGGCATCTTTTCGGTTAGATTCCTTGGTAAAGTATTCAATGGGGATTAGGTTCTAAATGAAATTCAGTGTTTCAGATTATTATTTCATCAAGCTTAAAAACCTTTCTTCAGAATACTGAGCTAGGAAATACATAAAGACTTCTTTAATCACAGAAAATTCTGAAGGACATGATTAAAAGATAAAATATTTTCCTTCAAAATATTTTGTATCACTCTGACTCACCAAAAAAAGGTAACTCTTCAGTGAAAAAAGATTTAGTTTTGACAGATTCATATGCTATAAATCAATCATATGCTACATGAGCATATATGTCTGTATGCAATTTTCAAGAGGCACCAAAAGAATTAAAAGAGTTTAAGAAACTTTCATTTAAAATGTTGTGATTTCAGTTGCACAGAATTCTAAGAGAAGTTTAATGTGAAAAATAACCTTTTTGGAAATAAAATATGAAGGACATTTTTTACAAAGGAAGTTTCACCCATTCCTGGTAGGTTGCAATTGGCAAAGATCAAGCTTTGGTGGAAACAGCACTTCTACTTTGTGGCGCATAGGAGATCCATCCCTGTATTTGCTTGAAATTACTTTAAGGCTGCCATTCTTTAAGTTGACAATGTTCTTGAGTGTAACACTTGCCTATCTAATAACAAACAAAAAAATACACTTGGCAGTCAAAGAACAAAACTGAAAACATGTCTGATCTCCGAAGAACAGTATTAACAAATTAATTCCCTTTGAATATTTACCTCTGTGTGTTTTATGGTCCTCAGAATGAAAAATTCTTTAAGGTTTGAGAATATTGTAAGGACCCTTTCCTTAGGGAATCAGAAATCGTTAGACTATTTTTCTACCTGAGATGCCAGAAACACTTATGGTGGGCATTAACCAATAGTCAATTGCCTGCTACTGGCTTAAAAAAGAGAAGTTATTAAAAATAATCCAGGACTCTAAAACAGCACTAGAAAGCAAGTATTAGCACAGTTTACTTTTCTGCTATTGCTACACAGTAACCAGTTCCCAAACCAGTATCAGTACAGATGAGAAGCTGAAACTGATAGCTCAGATGGCAAGATGAAAACATGAGATACTATTTGTGTGCTATGTCATCTGCACTTAAGAGAATTATGCCTTCATGTCAATGGTAGATCAGGACCTGTGAGCCATACTTCATCACACAGCAGATGCAACCAAAAACTTCCTACATTTGCAAACCATGCGCATAGTCACTCATATGTTGGTATTGTGGGTAATTCCCACTTTCAGAAGTTGAAGAATTTGCTTTGAATTTGTTTGATGCTATCCAGACAACTGACAGAGATTTCTTTCGTCTGCTGAAGAAATATTTGCTTTCCTATTTCATAAAGATGAACACTACACTGCAGGACTCCACTTGCTGATTAACCTTCAAGCTCTTCTCAGAATACATCTCATTTACACTAAAGACAATGAACTCACTAACGTACACAGTTTGGCAATGGTAAAATAACTCTAGTTACAACTTTGGATAAAGAGCTACTTGTATTTTGATCAACTAATTCTAACACATAGTGAAAGCTGTTTCCAGCAAACCTTCAGATTACTAAACAGATAATCTCTTTGTTTCTTATTGGTTTTTTTCTTTCTTTTTTTTTTTTTTTTTTTTACGGGGGGGGAGGCTGTCCCTCAAAATTAAGGAAGCAACCAGATGTGCTGGCACTTTAAGTATGTCCTGTGACCTACAATGTCTACTACGGAACAGACTCAAAACAATCTCCTGGACTGACTCATGAAACCTGCATGTTGCTTTAAGTCTATTCACAACTGCTTTAGACAGGCTTCTCTATCCAGATGTTGTTGGTTTCCTCACATTTTTGTTCTTTAGCCTATGAAGTCATTTTTAAGCAGCATATTTTAAAACAATTAAACACAAGTAAAAAGCTGTACAATGCAAGAATAAAGAGTCAAAAATATTCAGTTATAATACCATGATTGTTTTCTGCTTGTACTCTATTGTGTTCTAAAACCAAAAATAAACAGATTATAGTATTTTAAAATAAAACATTTAATTCTCACCTAAAATGATTGACATTTGTTTTACTAAGGAATGAAAGCACAAATGAACCTGGTCTCCGATCACTCTCTCGAATAAGGTAACTTCCAGGTTTTCCCGCTTGTCGAAGACGTTCTTCTGCAATTGTTCTGTCAAGTTTTCCATGATACCACCTGAAAAAAAACCAACAATGGGTGTCCTTAGAATTTAAGGTTTCTGTTTATTTTCACAGAATAGTCCTATGAAACTAACAAAAGCTTTCAGTCAAAACTGATGTAACTCCAAACCCTTGTTTCAAACTTATCACACCTTTACATGTTCAACTTCCCAGTTTACTTATTTCCAATAAACAATATTTTTAAGACAGCATAGTTTTTCAGATAACCTGCTTCTCCCAGTGAACCATTTCAAGGGGCAGAGGCTCTATACGTATCATCAGCTTTTCTCTCCTTCCTAATTTGCTTATTTTAAACAAACAGAACCAGAGGTAACTGATCTCACTTGGAAGACTGTTTTAAGCCTACATGGGCTTCAGTTCAGGCTGGATTTTCCAAAAGCATAAATTGAGAAGTGAATTGTAACAACCTGTTTCTTATCTGACACAGGTACTGCTGTAGCAAAGCCTGCATTGAATTGGAGTGACAGCAGTCACCAGACCACCATCTGGCCGCAAAACAGTCTTTCCTCATCACAATACGTACCCTATCAATTAAAAAGAACTGCAGATGCCTGGCAAATCACAGACTGCAAAATATGACAAAGGAACACTTCAGTCTAAAGGAAAGTTTAGACTGTTACCATTCAAGCATTCACTCGCCTTACCTCAGTTTGTTTACACAGCTTTTGTGAGAACACTCGTTCTACTTGAAATCGTCAAGTATTAGGTTTAAAAAAAAAAAAAAAAGCAAGCAGCAGTGGAGAGTGCCATTCAAATATAAAGCCAAGCATTGTTCTCATCACGTTCACAAAGCCACAGCATGTTCCAGAGCTACATACTGTAAAAATTTATTAGCTCTTCATCCATCAACTAACTATGCTTAATTCAACCTTTAATTTCTACACTTGCGAAAACATCAGCTTCCATACAGCCACTGTTTTAGACAATTTAAATCCTTCACCATGCCAGACGATTTGCCTTTGAGTTCTAACAGTTCACATATGTCTTGCAAGAATCACAAAAATGCATTTCGGAAGAGATATGTAAATGACCTTTTGAACTAATATATGCAAGAATACCAGAAATTGCACTGATTAGACTTCCAAAAAACATGAATAGCTGGGCTGTTCATAAAATCTGACCGGAAGGTGTTTTTTTTTTTTTTTAATATGAAATGGAAGCAAAAGTTTTGAGAGCTTTTATCAGACTGAAAATCAGATAAACTAAACCAATAAACATCATGTATACCAGAAGCGGCACCAGCATAGGTACTGTTTACCCTGGCAAAGCTATGTGCTTGCTAGTATAGCTCTCCTTCACTTCTCTTCCTCATCCTGGTCAAAACAAGCTAAACCAGAAAAAGCACTGTTGTGTCTGTACAACATATAGCACTTGAGGCTGCTAAAGGCCGAGTTACATTGGTGAGATCCTGTCTCATCCCATTGCAGAGCAACGGAGCCTCGTGGACAGAAACCTGGCGCTAAAAGAAGGCCTGCAAAAAAGTGGATCACACTACTCCTACCAGGAGGGTCCTTTAGGAAAGGAAACAAAATCAAGACCGTCTGTTTTGAAGTACGTAGGACGAAATATTCTGCTTGTCAGTGTGCACAGCATAGCTGAAACACGGGTTTGTTCATTCACAGCACACGTCACAACAAATGGGCTTTGCTACTCTGGATAGACCGACTTTCACGAAGTAAGAAACTCCCCAGAGACTCAAGAAACTTTCCTGATCCAAGAAATTCTTTGAAACTAACATTCCATGAAGCCTATTTTAAACTAACAACAGGTTCACTAGGCTTTGTTTAATTTGTTCCTATTTATCATCTACCTGAGAAGAATAATCTTAACTCTATTGAGAGACACATTGCCTTACAATGCCAAACTTAAAGGCACACTTTCGAAATAGGGAAGGTGGGAGTGTTAATAAGAATACAAACTACTAATAAAAAATACACTAGGAAAACAAAAAGGCAGGATTACTTGCAAACAAGACATTCTATTTTTTCTGTAAGGGACTGGGATTTCTTACAATGATAGCATGAACTTGGATGCTCCAATTTTACAACCAGAACCTTTGAACAAAGAGGACACCCTCCTTGCCAGTGACAGCGATATATATATTGCTATATCCCACATATTGGAGATCACCTCCTCTAACACTGAAGAGGCTATACATATTCTCTCTCATTCAACAGTGTTATATCAAGCCTAACGGAAGACATTTATTACCTGGTAAAGTAGAAGCAGGGTTAAAAATTATTTGCTCCCCCATTTCAGAAAAGGTTTGTTTTCTGAAATAAAAATATCTAGTTAACTTCTGAGTGCAATTAAATTCAGTGTCACTATGCACATATTTGAAATATTAACACCTGATAGAAAATACACTGTATTTTACAGCTCGCTATGCATTAGTGTAATGCACAAATTACTCTATACCACTAGCTACAGAAATAAGTATTAACACTGAATTTAACTACCAACTGATATGAAGGTACAAATGGCAGTAAAGTAGTCAATATTGGGCAATGGTAGCAGAAAACAGCTCCAGTGATATCCTCAGGAAGCCTCTGTAGATAGCACACATCTTTAAAAAACAGGATACACACTTAAGAACAAGCTTTTAAGATACCATTAAGAGGATGCAAAATGCTTGTTGAGAAATATCTGCATTTTTCCAGAGAGCAGAGTTTCATGACTAGACAGAACCACTACATCCAAGCAATATATAGTGTAAGAGTGTTGAAAGACTTCATTTTTAGAAGTGCACATCTTATATTTCATCCAGCTATCACCCTTTTTCAATATTATATGAAGATGGACTCTGCAATGTTGCATTGTTATCTTCAAGTAGTTTGATAGCAAACAGTAAAGATTATTTTACAAAATTGCAGCACTCGATCTGATTTAAAGATATCAAGTGCCCAATTAAGGAGTGGCATTATCTTTTTAATACTTCTGTTAAAAGGTTGTAGGATTTTTTTTGCTTTGAAATACAGCCATAGATGAATTTTTCTGTGAATATTGGTTAATGTACTGAGCAAAAATTCATACAGGCACATTCAGTGAAAAATGTTAAGATCACTTATGCTGTACTATCAGTTATAAAGGTAGATCCCTCCAATTCTCAATGCTATCCAAAGAAAGTACAACGGAAATGACTAAACTACAGAACCTGTCCTACTTGTTGTAATTTCATAAGAGAATAAAGAGTGCAGAACACTCTGAAGGAGAGGACCAGGCCATCGTAAATTCCAAAATAAAATAAATCCCAGATCCTCTGGCTTTAACCCTCAATCAGGTATCTCAATGAAGCTTGAGTTCAGTGTTTCTGCAAAAATACATTACAAGAAACTACCCTTCCCCTTTTGGAGGCTCTGCACCGTTTAAAGTTTTATAGGTCAAGATCAACAGCTTTGGCATTTTGCAACCATAACAGCTTGATGTTTTATATGTTCACAGTCAGAAGCAACATTTAAGCAGATCTCTTGATTTATATCAAATACAGCTTCTGAACAGATGTAGAAGGGACTCCTACCTACACTGCACTAGGAGTCTCATGAAAGGAATTCAGGTTTGGATAGAAAGGTATCAAAGAAAAAGCCTGCCTAGCTGTTCATAAATACAAAGTTGCCCCTGTGGCTGTGACTTACCAAATGTGTGCACTCAAAACCGTAACTTAGATTTATATCCTCCATCATTGCCAAAGACAAGATCGCTATCATTTCTAGTCAGTCTCCTCTGCTTGCTTGCCTAGTCCTACCTATGAACACTTCTGTATTTCTAACATTAACTTTGCAAATTTTTAAATGTTGACAATCCACTCTTTTCACAGTGTTTTGAGCAAACATAATTAAATGACATTCTGAATCACAGCTAGTGCCCTGATAATACAATAGCTATTATGAGATGCAGTAAAAGAGAAAGCGCAAGTAGCCTTGCAACAGAATGTTATGGAGTGATTCAACCATAAAATGTCTTACTAACTAGAGATTACAATTTAGGTGGTTGTTTCCATGACCACCTGTCTAACTGCTGTAACAAACTTGTAAAATTGTTACCTAAATTGCAACCTTTATTTTGCTGCTAAGAGAATACCAATAATGTGCTTCCATGTTTCACAAACTACTCAGAAGCTGCGCAAGAAAATGCTCCCATCTGCCAGCTTAAATCGAAAGCAGCATGTTCGAAACTCCAACCCTATGTATCAAAATCTTAATTACAGCAAACAGACAGAATGCAGACACAACATCACAGACAGCTTATATAGCCACACAAGCAACACACAGCTGTGCAGAAGAATGGTCCCTACACTACAGCCACAGCCACGTTGTGTGGCTGACAGCCGTAAACTGTAAGTCAAGAACCTCGTGAAAGGAGTTGCACTGCAGTTAGAGCCGTTACCTCTGGCCTGCAAACAAGAGCTCCTTAATTCTCCTTCACTCCATGGAACATGCTGGGTACCAGACACCCAGTCACACCAGCCTCACTGGGCCCAGCCAGCACTGTTTACTGTGAGCAGGAATGCAACTACGCTGCATTCCTTTAGCAAGCTCATGGTACAGTAACGGGACTTTCGGCCCTCAACATGGACACTACACAAGGTCCATGCAAGGCACAGGCTGTTCACAAAGAGGCAGCAGATGGCGAATTTGCCATCTGGAAGGAGGCAGCTGCTATTGTGTGTGGAAGCATGTCACATTGTTCAACCAAATCCTTTTATTATATTTCCTTTTTCCATGTGGGAAAAGCAAATATTATGAAGCTTTGTTGTTCCGCTAAAGGATTCTGCTGTTACAGTATGCTGCAATTTTCAGTTAGGAACACAGTAGGTTAGGGAGGAGGGAATGCAGGAGAAAGTGCTGAAGGGGAGTAAAAGTGTTTTTCAGCAACTTAGTACAAATGTAGATGTTGAGAATAGCTGCAGGCCTCTCTACTTCTGTCTAGAAAAAGTTATGGTGTACAGGAAAAAGGGTCATCAAATGCCATATCCACTTCACCCAAGGCTCTTAGCCATACCATGCTGCTTCAACAAAACGTGTAAGAGGAATGGAGAACTTCTAGCAGTCATGGTCAGAGCTCCCCTCCATCAATTCAGTCACTGCCTTAGTACCTTTCACACATTACAGATTCTAGTTATCACCCCCTGAGACTATGCAAGCTCTGTTCCCATTTGAGGCAAAAGAGAGCAAAGACGATTACCATGAACTGGGAAAATCCTCACTTTCAAATGGCACACAGGAATCTCAAGCAGTTTCAGAAAGACAGAGGAGAAAAAAAAAAACAACAAAATATCCTCTATTCTTACTTGTTTCTTCTTATCCTGTTAACACCAACCACCCCCTCTCAAGCTTTCCATGTGAAGACTGGATGCTCCTATTCACTGTTTAACTTTGATTTCTGTCTTACAGTTTCTCTCAGCATTCTTAGTTTTACCATTTTTATCCAGACTCTGCCTTCTAACACTTTACCCCCTCCTCTGTCAGATTTGTAAGGCTGCACTACTTCCTTTATGCACATTATTTGTAGAGATTAAATTAAGTTTCACTCAAACTTTAGTAAATTCACATCCTTCTTCTGTCCTATTAGTTACTATTCAGTAGTTACCAATTTTTGACCAAGTCTTTGCAGTTCTCCACATCACAAAGAACCTCCTGCCAGAAAAAGCTCTGCAAATACCTATCAACTACTACACTGGATGCACCTTTAAGATAATGAAACAAGAGCTGAAACTAACTTGAAGCCAAGTATGTGAGTGTTACATACTCTTCTAGGGAATGGAGGGAGGGGGTTTTATCCCTTTTGCATCCCTATGCATTTTTCTAAGAGGCCGTACAATGCATGTAGGCATACCCATGTAAGCCTAATGAAGAACAACTCTGCTTTTCTCATTTGACTGTTCCAAAACTTCTTAGAAACAGCATGTGGAAAACTGAACCGTGCTGCACTTCAAGACTAGGAACCAGCCAACTACCGTGGAAAGTCACTACCGTAGGCACTCGTCAGTACAGCAGCTGTGACAACCTGTTAACCATGGGACACACACACCCCCAAAAGAAACCATCAGAACACTTGCAGCACAGTTTACATCAACTCTGGGCTAAAACAAAACAGATTAACCAAAAACATCAGTACATCTTAACAAAAAGACTATGCAAAGATGAAAGAGCAAGATAAGCATACAGTTAAAGGAATACATTTAAATGACTTCACTAGGGAAAGAAAGGTTCTAAAAGTTTCAACTGCTGTAACAAACAATGCTATAAGCTTTAAAAGAGACAGAGATGTGACAACAGCATAATATCCCTCATAGCCAAAAGATCTCTTCCAATCCTACCTGATAAATATTTACTGAAACAAAGACTGATAGCCTATCTCATTTTTGCAAGAGCCACCAATAAGCAGGTAAAATGTAGCTAAACTGGCTGAAAAATAGCTCTTGAAACAGCTTGCATTTTCTTCCTGAAGGATCAGCTTAGGAAGTGAGTTCTGGAACTCATTAAAGCTTTTAGGAAGAAACTTACCATTTTCACATGCTTCCTACTTGGGCCCTCAAGTAAAAAATATGCCTTTTTCTGTTTGAACTAAGAGTAACTACTACAGAAACAATACTGCTACACAAATCAGCAGATACTCTTTGGCAATAATTGAGAAATTTCTAAGACATTCATCTTGTCTGCCATTAACCTCATTAAATGTGCCAGAGGCTCCATCACCTTCCTTCTCCTCCTCCTTTCACCTCACCCTCTCTAACCAAGCATAGGGTTTTGTTCTGTGCTCCATGCTCACCTCCTCTTGCAAGCTGGAAGGCCTCTCTAAAGAAGTGCATCACACCCATGGATAGATAACTGTTTCTATAATGAGAAAACCCTGACAGTTATACGCTAGGAATCAAAGACAGATACAATGCCTGGATTAAATCCAATTCTTCCCACATGCACTAGGAACAACAGTGAGGGAGTATAACCTGGAGAGTACAATCCACACACAACAGATCCAACAGTGTGGCATAAAAACACTGTGTGTACAACTAAGGCAGGAAAAAAAACCCTATTTCTATACTTGAATATAGAACGGGATGATTACTACAGAGGCTTGGTAACATTTTGCTTTTGGAAGAATAAATAAATTTATCTAGCATCCCTTTTATTGCCAAGGAGTAGAAAGAACAGCAACAAAAAAAATGTCTCCACAGATGCTCAGAAAGCACAAAAATCTATGCAAGAAAAATTCTGGGGAAAAGGTGTGGTTTCAACAAGATAACGCAAGCAATTCCTTAATCTTCTGGATTAAGCAAGTATCCGGGCTTGAATCTTGTAATGTCTCTAACGTTACTCTAACAGATGGCAATATAAAAGAGGAATTGATTGATTTATGGTTACTCTTTAATTTTATGTATAGAAAAAGATGATGCAATTTATCTGTAAAATAACCATACAAAACCCAATGAGTAAGCCACAGACTGAATATCCTTTTGCGCCTGTCCTACATACAGCTGAACATTTATGTACATATGCATAATTTTATGGAAAGCAAAAGGTGGACGTAAAATCTTAATATCAAAAAAAAAAAAAAAAAAAAGACCAACACTTGAGAAAAACTTCTTCCACAAATCTACACAGAATTACCATACAACTCCTGGGCTGATTATCAAAGGCTGGCTAAACCTAGATGATTTCTGGAAACTACTCCAGAAAAGAAAGCAGTGTACTCTGCAAGGGGAAGTTCACAGAACTTGTCCAAATATCTTTAAGAAGCTATTAATAAGAAAATCACATACCCACCCCTGCTGAGCCAATGACAGTAATCTTTAACAGAAAACTGTAATGTTTTAAATAGTCCCATGTAGTTACATACTCAACTTCTTCACATGTAATTACATACAGTTAACATCTCAACACTAACATTAACTGGACAAACTGGCAAGATACAGACTGGATGGGTGGTCTGCAAGATCGGAAGGAAATTGTCTCACGGGCTGGGTTCAGAGCGTGGTGATCAGTGGTTTGTACTCTGGCCAGCAGCCTGTCACGAGTGGGGTCCCCAAGGGATTGACACTTGGCCCCACGTTGTTCAACATCTTCACAAATGAGCTGGATGATGGGATTAAAAGCACCCTCACCAAGTTTGCTGATGACACCAAACTGGGTGGTGAGCTAGACACGTCAGAAGGGAGAGCCACCCTACAGAGAGACCTGGGCAGGCTGGAAGCGTGGGCTAGCAAGAGCTGTATGAAGTTTAACAAAGACAAGTGCAATGTCCCGCACTGGGGATGACATAACCAAAGAGCCCCGTCCAGGCTGGGATCCGTGTGGCCGGGGAGCAGCCTTGCTGAGAGGGACCTGGGGGTCCTGGTGGACAACAGAACGATCAGAAGTCAGCAGCGTGCCACTACAGCAGCAAAGGCAGATCGGATCCTGCGCTGCACCCACTCGGGCATTGCTAGCAGAGGTAGAGACGTGATCAACCCACTCTACCAGTTTTCAGGCTGCACCCTCAGTACTGTGTCCAGTTCCAGTCCCCACAATTCAAGAAAGATGCAGACAGACTGGAGAGGGTCCGCAGGAGGGCCACAAAGATGATCAAAGGGCTGGAGAACCCGCCCTGTGAGGAAAGACTGAGTTAGGCCTCTTCTCCCTGAAGAAGAGAAGGCTCAGGGGGACCTCATCACACTATTCCAGTAGTTAATTTTTTTTTTACAGTGAGAACAATCATTCACTTGAACAACCTCCCCAAGGAGGAGGAAAACCTCACTGGAATTTTTCAAGATGCAACTGGACAGGCTGCTAGATAATCTCAGCTACACTCCCCTTCCCACAAAAGGCTGGGCTAGATGATCTTTCAAGGTCCCTCCCAACCTGGGCTGTTTTATGGTTCTATGATTCTATATATTCCAACCCTGATGAAACTGTATACTTGGAAAAAAAAATTAGCACTTGAGGATGAACAACTATTGCTATTTCAGTTTAACAAAAGAGAAAACCCTAACAAAAAGAATTGATTTGGTATGAAGTTGGCCTCAGAAGCAGCTGCAAATACCAAACACTGAAGATGAAAATGACTTTTTTAGGGCCTGATCATCACAAGAATCAGACTGCTAACTTACCAGAACACTGACTGGAGCTTTCAATTTAATTCAGCAACACTAGTTTGTATACATTAATTTGTACACATTAATAATTGTAATAAAAACATACTTTAGAAGGAAAAGGTAGATATTCCAAGCAAATTTATTAAATATTTAAGCAGCACTGCTAGCTACCTTAGAAAGACTTCTTTTTTTCAACAGGCAAATTCTTGAGCTTTTACAGCAGAAATTATGAGATCTGCTACATAAAAAAATAATGAAATATTCTGTTTATGATCCTAAGGATTTCTTGTCCTTTCCTTTAAAGTCTTCCCTATTAGCTACTGCCTCTGACATTATTCCTTTCTACTTCAAGTAACAATTTCCAGCAAATAGGTCCTGTAACACTGATCCTCAACTATAAATAGTATATTTGGACATATACAGATTGACTCAAGTTGGAAGTGACTGCTGGGGATCATTTAGTCCAACCTTCTCTCCCCACCCTGCTAAAGCAGAGCCAGCTACAGCTGTTGCTCAGGGCCATGTTCACTTGGGTAATGAACATCCTCAATGATGGAGACACCACAACCTCTCTGGGCAACATCTGCCACTGTTTGACCACTCCCACCATAAAAAAAGGCTTCTTTTTTTTTTTATTCGGATGGAATTTCAAATTCTTTAATTTGTTTCCATTGCCTCTTGCCCTATCACTGGGCACCACAGAGGACAGTCTGGCTCCCCTCTTCTTCATTCCCTCCCATCAGGTATTTATACACATGGATAAGACCCACCCGAGCTGCCTCTTCTCCAGGGTGAACAGTCCCAGCTTTCTCAGCCTCTTCTTGTCTGACAGACGATCCATTTCCTTCATCATCTTGGTGGCCCTGCCCCGGGCCCACTTCAGTAAGTCCATGTCTCTCTTGTACTGGCGAGCCCTGCACTGGGCACAGCACTCCAGATGTGTCTCACCAGTGCTGAGCAGAGGAGAAGGACCACCTCCTGCAAGCTGCTGGCAACGCTCCTCCCAGTGCAGCCCAAGATACTGTTAGCTGCCTTTGCCATGAGGGTGCATTGCTGGCTCTGCCCACCGGGATGCCCACGTCCTTCTCTGCAGGGCTGCCTTCCAGCTGGTCAGCCCCCAGCACGTGCTTGGGGTTACTCCTCCCCAGTGCCACAGCTTTGCATTTTCTTTGTTGACCTTCACGAGATCCCTGGCAGCCCCATCTTCCAGCCTGTCCAGGTCACTCTGGGTGGCAGCACACCCACCTGGTGTTTCAGCCACTCCTCTCAGTTTTGCATTGTCTACAAACTTGCTAAGGGTGCACTCTGTCCCAGCATCCAGGTCATTAATCAAAATGTTAAACAGTATTGGCCCTTGGGTACACCCTGGGGAACACCACCAGTGACTTGCCTCCACCTGGACTTTGTGCTGCTGATCACCACCCTCTGGGCCCGGCTGTTCAGCCGGTTTTCAATCCACCTCACTGCCCATTTATCTAACCTGTACGCTGTCAGCTTGTCTATGAGGAGGCTATGGGAGATGGTGTCGAAAGCCTTACTAAAGTTGAGGTAAACTCTCCTCCTTTCTACCTGAGCCGATGACCTCATTGTAGAAGGCTGTTAGGTTGGTTAAGCACGATTTCCCCCTCATAAATCCATGCTGACTACTGCTCACCACCTTCAACACAAAACATAATTTAAAGACAGACTCAACTTTTTTCTGCTCCAGAGTGATAGAGCAGATATTTTACATAAAAATAAAAAATACTGAAGACTGCCTGAAGTCTTTATATAGTATATAAAAGTATATAAAATGGGACAAGTATATAAAACTTGTCAAGCACTGGTAACATGTTATTAGTACTGACCATGCTCTGGAAGGACACAGAGAAACGCATCATCATTTCGCTGCAATACTTCCATGCAGCACAAAAAGAACGTTAAAACAAAATGCCTTCTCCTCCTTCCTACTGCACCTATCAGTGAGACAAATGCCAAGATATTTTTTGGTTTTGTTAAAGGAGAAAGAAAGATATGTGAGCAACAGGGAAACTACTACAGGAGTCCTAAGAATTTATGTCTGACTCAACAGATAGGGTCCAACACTGAAGAGACCCATGGCCCCACAGATTAAACTTGTGCTCCTCCCCACTCTCCAGCCACAAAACATTAAGACAAGAGAAGGTGAATATATACGGCACAATATTATGCTTTGCAATAGGGTAGGCCAGTAAATGAAGTGTATAAGTCCCACACTGAAGTTCTGGGAGTCAACATACGACACAAAATAAAAACTAGATAAAGCGCAGATCGAGAGACTCTATTCACTGTTTAAACTAAACTACATCATCTGATGTTAACAAGAAATATTGACTGAACTACTGAAAAATCCTCCTCAAACTTTTTCCGGCATCGAATGCTGTTCTACTTCTGGTTTTCTTCATCTGAAGCTTTCATTTATATATGTACCTAACATACTCCGTTTACTTACTGCTTCACTTCCTATATATGGTTAGGCACAATTTTACTCTGCTGCTTTTAGCCATTCATTTAAGACAGCACTTCTAACACCACACATTCAGCCAGAGCTAAAACCAGATTTCTATTCAGATCTGTTCTGTAAGTGGCCAAATCCGTACACTACCTATCAGCTTTAGAAAAATAAGGTGTTTCCCTTCTGTAGAGAACAGGAATTAATAAAGAAATTTATTATCTAGAAAAGTTTAGCTGCTAACCACATTAACTGCTAAACAGAAACCTCATACACTAAAATCAAGTTACACCACATTTCATTTTTGTTTATACAGTACCTAATTGAACATGCCAATATTATTTGCCCTCAGTTTTCAGTGCAACAGATTCATTCATCAGTATGGAAAAGGGCCTGCAGCCATTATTCAGAAAAAAATTCCTTTTCAGGAGTTACTGAAATAAGTGCTGCAGAAGACCGGACTTGCCACCTTCGACAGTCGTGAAAAAAAACAGAACTTCACACTACGTTCAGGTAGGAAAATATTCTACTTTCATGCAATCCATGCTTATGTAATATTTCTCTATCCATCTCTCTATCTTCAGCTCTTTTTCTCACTATTATGTTGCCTCAACAGGCACCAAGAGTGGCTGTAAGAATACATCTGCTTTGGGTAAGATCTGTTTTAAACAGACGGTATTTTGACAGCCTGTCTCACTTTGAATGGTTGATAGCTTTTGATTTCAACTATTTCTATTTCAGACTGATAACCACTGCTCAAAAAACACTGTAAGAAAAATATCAGTTTTGCTGGAATACAGTGGAACTGCTTTTGCCACCTTAATGGAACACTAGGATCTAAAATAATTTTGTCAACTAAGATTTTTAATCAAATACATAAATAACTGAACTATTCCACATACCACTGGTTTACAACCAAGTTAAATAGCATTCATTCATTAAATACGAAGGTATTTCCTTACCCTATTTCAGCCTCTGTTAGCGAGCTTTGCAAACAGGGCAGAAAGCACAGAAAAAAAAATGACCAAAACAAACACGGAGTTGCCCACTTTATCCCCTAGCATCCTGCGCCTCCCATCTAGCATTAAGCTACAATATAAACGCGCTACTGCTGTGCTCCAGAAAAATGAAAAACCACACACACACAGAATAGACAAGCCTTGAGTCAGTTTCACTCTGGATCAAAGACAAAAATCAAGGCTACTTGGGGATTTTGTGAATAAAGAGAACCTGTTACATGCTAACAATTTCCTCCCACTGCTAGAAAATTAAAGAAAACACACCAAGAGAAGTCATATTCCCCTTTTCCTTAGGTACATGGAAAAGAGAAGAGGAAATTAAGTGTATTAGGTGCTTGGTAGCAGAGATGAACACATCCTGACTACCCCGAACAAACTATATTTACAGCATCCTGATGGGAAGTGCAGAACTTGCATCTGCTTTACTTCCCATCTCTTCAGGTTAGTTACTGTGAATGCCAGAATGTCAACTATACAGTATTTAAGAGCTACTCACGTTTAAAAAAATGTTTCGTCTGTAACACCTTTACAGCCTAACACTTACAAACTGGGAACTCAGATTTTGTTTGGTTTGTGTTTTGGTTTTGGTTTTTTTTTTTTTTTAATTTGCAAAACAAGTTAGGAGATGAAAAGGTGATAAATTTGGTCTAAGTTTATGCAGAAAGCTTCATTTTACTTTATACTTAAAAGTCTAATCTAAGATTGGAGTATGAACTTGGAAACACCAGCAGCAACTTTACCAGACACTTTTGTTTGGAGTCAAGTAACCAGCCACTCAGTTAACCCTGAAATGCAATGCATGTCCATGGGAAGGCAAAGAAGCCTAGTGAGTCGTTACTGTTGTGAAAGAAATAATGCCTTTTTATTCTTACAGTGGAGAACAGTAATTTTATAATCACATAAAACAAGGCCAGGAGTGAAGAGCACTCTCAATTTTCTGATGTATGCATAACATATTGTAAGCAATTAAGACAAAAAAAACATTTGACAGAATCGTGGAATTATCCATCAAGCCAACCCTGCATGCCTCCTATAAAAACTGAATGAATTAGGAGGAAGTGGGAAAGGGTGGAGCTGGCAGTCATATTTAAACAAATGGAACAACAGTTTTGTAATCACATTCAACTGGAGAAATTTAATCCAAGTTTAAATTGCAAGATCAATTACTGTTCTTAAAGAGTTATATTGGACCTTTCCTTATATAAGATGGTAGATAATACTGATCTTTGTTTTTGGTAATCAATCAGGAGTTCAACTCCATAGAAGCAGATGGTATGCCTACAAAGAAAGGGCACTTCCAAAATAAAACAGCAGGACTGAAAGGATACAATTTACTATCAACATATGGCCAATGTAAATGACTTAACTGAGAACGGTAAAAACTGATGCTGTATAAAATAAATAAGAGATGAATGAAAGGGAAAAAGGCTTCTAATCATTTTAATCAGCCAACTTAATTTTTTTATGGAAAAGTCACACACCAAGGATAAAATTGCAAAGAAAAAGATTAAGTATGTGGAGGTATGAACTTCTGATTCATTTTTTTTTTTAATTTATTTTATTTCTTGGATGTTCCTGTATTGAAGAAACTTCAAGAGAAGAACATTTAACTACAGAGCTATGCCCTGGTCCTGCAAAAACTTCAATGTCCCCTTTGTCTGACTAAGGTAAGTAGCCTTGCCAACCAAAACAAAATCAGGGCCTCTGCAGTCTTCCCCTAGCATGTACTCTTCGTCAGAAATCTAACATCCTCTCTCATGAAAGTTAGCCATCATGCTTGCATGTGACTTACACGACAATATTGACTGCAAAATTCACTCAGAATTGTAGACGTGGTAGCAATCATTTAGTATCAAACAGGTGATTAAGCAGCTTGCTTTTTGGCTTCTTCCTCAGTTCTATGGGGATCTTAGCCGGGTCTAACAGAAGAAGCAGTCCGATCTTCCAGACAGAAAACCAAAGAGCAGGATTCTGTATCTCACTGACTTGGCACCCAATACTGAAGAAGTAACTTTGATTTTATTTCCCTCCTTACCCTTTGTCAAATCTGCCTAATCCTATTTCTAGCTCATTAGGGAATTCTACAAGCCTAAGACTATTCAAACACCATCTTCACAAAACAAGGCCTTAATGCCTACAAACTTCCACAACAAGTCCAGAAATTAAAAGAATAAAGGATTACTAGGAAGCCTGTCAAGGTTAGAGAGACTAATTTAAAAGAAATCCTATAATGTTACCTTTTATGTCCTCCATACAACTGCAATGGCTCCTGAAATCTTGGAAGTACAGAAATAGTGCAGAAGTTAACTCTCTGACAGTGGAGTTACGACAGAACGTAAAAGGAACCCAAATTCAGATGGGTTTGCAGATTAACTTTCTGACCTCTATCTTGAATACATCTGCCACCCTGTACCTCAAAACCCTAAATTATCGACTATACTCACTGTAACTGAAGGAACAACATACTCCTAGGTGCTGATGGAAGCAATTTAATCCTCTGAAGCAACTTCATTTGGGGGGAGAATATGGTACCTGCTCAAGGGCTATTTTCTGTTCTAATACGAGCCTTGCAAGTGCTTTACATAAGCCTGCAGACTTTCTACAGTTAAATCCAAAGGTTGTGTTTCGAGTACTTACTAATTACACAAACTCTACATAACATTATCTGATCTTATGTTTCACACAACATAAACACAGAACTGGTCTGCCTCTAGTGCAAGATTCTTTCTACTACCAGCACTGCAGGAGTCCCGATTAACCTAATGGATGGATAAGTGTAATAAAACCTAACTGCAGGTTTACGGTTTCTTTTTTTCAACTGCCTCCTCTCTCTGAACGTACCAACTTCAATTTAAATTGGCTGAGCAGTAAATCAGTTAGCCATTATTTATAAAAACAGCCTCTCTGCTAATACTTTAAAAAATAGAATATTAATTCATTTTAAATCCACGTTTCAAGACTGCCTGAATTTAAAAAAGGACCAAACACGTGCGCACTACTTTAGCTATGTTTGTGTATGAAATGGAAAAGCTAAATTTTTTTATTTTTTTTTTTTTTAGTAGAAAGCAATGCAATACAAAATGATGACACGGTATATGAGTTATCTTATGCCATGGAAAGCATTTTTCTTAGCTTTTATGTAAGAAAAATAAAGCTTATGGCTCTGCTGAGAAAGACTACGGCGCTACCGGAGATTGGAAAAGCCTCCCCAACAGGTAGTTAAACCACAACCGGAATAGCTCACTCTTCCTGGCAGCCTGCAGTATCCCTATGAAAGCTTGCAAAATAAAAAAAAAAAACAAACCAAAAAAAACCCAACCAACCACCCTAAACCAGAGCGCCTTTTTTTTTTTTTCCAGGAGCTGACCCCAGTTATTCCCGCAGCACCACCTTCCAGTGAAGGGGAACTGCTTCTTCACGGCCGGTCCGCCAAGCGGAGGAGGGCTGTCCCCTCCGCCGAGGGCCAGCCGCCGCCGGGCCGGGCACCGGCTCTGCCCGCCCCGGGACTCCGGTCGCCGGGCACTCTCCCGGTGGAGCAGCCTTCCTGCTGTGCAGCGGAACCGGGGGCGGGGTGGTGGGGGGGGGGGGGTATCACAAAACTTCTGCGGGACTTCCACACACGCTTTCCACCGGGCAAAGGCGGGGGCCCGGCGCCGCGGACCCCGCTCCTCGGAGACCGGCGGGGCGAGGGGGGGGGGAGTCGGGGGGTGGGGGGGGGGGAGCGGCCGGGCGTGGCGGGCCCCGGCGGGGCGGTGGCTACTCACTGGTTGGTGGGGGGCGCGTTGAGCGGGATGGCCACCTCCTCCTCTTCGTACTCCGGCCCGTCCAGCGAGTCCCCTTCGTCCACAGTTCCCAGCCCCCCGGCTAAGGGGGGCGGCGGCGGCGGCGGCGGCAGCGGGGGGAAGGCGGCGGCGGAGGCGGCGGTACCGGGATCGGCCGTCCGGGCCGCCTCCGGTCCCTGCCCCGGGCCGGCCGCCGCGGTGGTGGTGGCGGCGGAGGCGCCGCCGCCGGCCGCCGGAGGGGCAGGCCCCACGCCCAGCTCCAGCAGCCCCAGCACCGAGCACAAAGCCGGGCCACCCGGGGGGCCGGCGCCCGGGCTGCCGCCGCCAGAGCCGCCGGAGCCGGAGCCGGCCGGGAAGGGACCCTGCGGCCCCGGCCCCCTGCTCGGGCACACGGCGGGGTAGCGCCCCGGTTCCGCGCCCGCGGCGGCTCCCGCCGTCCCGGCTGAGGTAACCGAGCCGCCCTCCTCACCCCCGGCCTCGGCCGCCATCATGTTGAGCCTCGCCCCCCCCCGCCCCCCGCCGGCCCCCCTCCGCCGGCCGCCGCACGCCGGGGAGGTGGCGACAAAGGGGCCCCGGCCCCCCCCCACCACCACCCCCCACCCCCGCCCCGCCCCGGCGGGGAGCGGAGCCGGGACGAGGGCAAAACTTCCCCGGCGGAGACGGGCTGGGAACAATACCCGGCTGGGCGGGGGCTGGGCGCGCAGGGCAGCTCCGCAAAGGGCCCCGCCGCGCCTGCCTCGGCCCCCGGCGGCCGCCAGGGGAGCGGCTCCGGCGGACCCGCGCTCCTCGTCCCGCCTCCCCGCCCGCCGCTCAGGCCCGGGAGCGCGCGGGAGCCGGGCGGGCCGCGCCGCGCCTGCGCGCTGCGCCCCGCCGCGCGCGCACGCACACCCCCCCCCACACACACACCTCCCCCCACCTCATCTCACACACGCGTGCGCGGGTGGGCGAGAGGGTGTGAGGGAACCCCGGGGCGGGGGGAAAGCGGGGCCACCCTCCCGAAATGGGGACACACACGCACCAAAAAAAAAAAAAAAAAGAAATAAAAGGGGGCCAAGGGTGGGAGGGTGGGCGGCAGGTGCTGGGGGGGTCCGGCCCGGCCTCGCCTCGGCCCGGCCGTTGAGCCGGCGGTGGGGCCTTGTCGGAGGGAGGCGTTCAGGGAGAGGCGAGGTGGCGTTGCTTCGGTCGGGGGTGGCGGGGAGGTGGGGGGCCGGCTGCCTCGGAGCGGCCCGACCACCGGCCTGCCGGGGCTCCGGGGCAGGAACCCGCGGGGTGTGGGAAGATCCGCCCGTCGGTTGAGCGGCTTTGGGCCTGGCCGCCTTCACGCTGCTCGCTGGGGTGGCTTTTCTCAGGGAAATGCGCCTGAAAAGGACCCTTCCCTTTGCATGCTATTGCAAAGGCATGGTATTCTAGCGACAGGAATTAAAAAAAAAAACAACAAACGCATCCTCGAGTCTACAGGGTACTGTTTATCTTGTGAGTGAGAGTCGCGACTCCATTGCTACTAAGTAGGTATTTACTCCGCACTTTCTTGAAATTGTACTTTTTTTTTCCTCGTTATTCAAGCCTGCAAGCTCTCGCACCCCCCAAGCCTAACTTTGTCATTAATAACTTTGCTAACTTAAGTGGGCTTACTTGGCACATCAGCTTCACCTCACACGTAAGTACTTCTGCAATCAAGAAGACACCTTGTCACAAACACTGCCAGGCAATATAACATGTAGGTATCTCTTGATTTTACCCCCCCAACCCCACCCCCATCCCGGTGTTAAAAGAGCTGACAAATAGCAGCACGTTGACACTTGTATGTCTCTCGAGAGTTCTCAGAAGGCATCTAAACATTCAGGTTTTCAAAGCTTTGCATTACCCAAAAGTATTAAGTGAATTTTTCCTGAGGCCACTAAAACAAACTACTACTCCCACTTTCACAGCTCTCCAGCCAACCTCTTTTTATCTGCTGAAATGCAAGTTTCATATCTTGCCTTCTAAAGGCAAAATTTTCTTCCAGTTACACCACTAAGATCCATGGAATTATGCTGGGTTTGTGCCCAGTGTCAGTGAAAGGAGAAGCTGGCTCGAGCCCTCGGTTTACAGCATTGTAATACATTTACTCCCTGCCATTTTTCCGTTCAAGAAATTGCAGTTTCAACGTCAGTCTCTTACAACTTTGATTTTGCATTACCACGTTTCAGTATTACAAATGTGATTTCAAATAATGTTGTAGCCTGCTGTCTCTGTAGGTTTCTATTTACCGCTGTTTGCTTTCCCTCACAGATTTGTAAATAAAATGATAACACGGCCTTGTCGCTGTTGTAGTAGTGATATGCCTAAATACAGAAATGCAGTGTAAATATTTGTGAGATTCCCTTTATGAGGCAGGCTTTTCTAACTGCTTTCCAGGGCAGGAGCCTGCATGTGGATGTGTGGGGACTGGAAGGACAGCTGTGCTAAGAATTTCCTGCAGGAGGGGGTAATGTGGCTGTGGCACCCCTTCAGGAGATTTATTTTGGGTAGAGCAGTTCTAAATTTGGCAAGGATTCCACAGGAAGAGAGCTTCTAGTAAGATCAGCCAAGCTGTTGCATCTCTGCCCGTGACATGCCATTTCTGTTCACTCTGCAGGCAAAATTGCCTGCCCCAGGTCGCTTGGCGCTGCGGGTAGCACACATCACCCTGCATTTCCTCTTGAGGCTTGCAAGTTGGCTCCCGTTAGACAAGCCTTCGTGGGGCTTTATTTACCTGAATATATTTGAATGAAGGAACAAGCGTAACGATATTTTTCTTGATACTTCTCGTGCATTTGCAAAGACATCTTTTTCTGAAATCCCTGGTATAAGTGATGCTGGGATAGTTAGTCCTTCATCCTTGCTGTGTGGATGGCGTCAGGCTAGACTCTCTGAAAAGTTGATGTGTGTGTTCCCTAGAGTCAGTTTGCAGGACGGTGAATCTGGGAATACACACGATTTCTTGTCTGCTGGCTGTTGGGTCTGGTATCTCTTACCTTGGTCCAGTATCGGAGTGTCAGAGCACAGGTAGATTGTGATTTTTCTGACTTCATTTGAAGACCAATCTGTAGAAAGGCCAAAACTGAGTCTGACACAGAAAAGTACATTGCTGCATATTTGTTAACGCTGCCGTTAAAACCACCTGTTCATTTGTTGATTTATGGTAAATAAAATTCTTAGCACAGGATTCTGCCTGTGGAGGACTAACACAGCCTGTGCCTGTGCTTGTAAATAAAACTGAGTGTTCCCAGGTGCTTGAATACAATTGTCTGCAGAGCCCAGGGCGCAGTGACCTTTTCTGCTGTGCCTCCGAGCATACCGCCACCTCGGTGAGGTACGGCGGGCACCCTTCCCAGCTGGTAGTCTGTTTATTTTTACTCATTTACTTATTTTACTATATTACTCACCACCCTGCTGTGGAGACCAGGAGAGCTCCCACCTGGAGTCGCATGAGGGTCTGTGCCACCCGGCTTGAGACCCCATGCGTGTCCACGGGGATGCTTAACTCAGTGCCATGGAGTAGATGCAGCCATAATTGCCGTTATTTTGTTAATAGGGACGGCAGGTGTCCTTCATACACCTAGTTCATGCCGCAAAGGCTCTGGGGTCTGAAGCTATGTCTTCCAGTGTAGTGGGGGGTGAGTTACAGTGGCATTCAGGCCTTTGAACTACGTTACTAAATCAGAGGCCCTGTTTTATATAGGATACTGTGCCATATCACTCATACACAGTTGGGGCTAATACAGTAGTACGTACCGTAAGAATGGTGACAGTGGTGAGATGACCCAGGCAGCTGGATATGTGATTAAGAACTGGAGTTTTCAGGCTGGGTTTGTCACTGGTTTGCACGGCCTTGGGCAAGTAATTTGAACAAGGTTACGCTTTCTCCACCAGTAAAGTAAGAAGCTGTTTCACAGATGTGTCAGAGGATTAATTAGGTTTTTTTTACAAGATTTGAAAGCTGTTAAACATTGATGCTTATTAGGATGAAAAGCCATGTAAAGTGAATGACCCAGTATTTCAGTTATTTATAGAGAAGGTGTTGTGTGGATCATGGATACAAACACCATGTAACCTTCACTTTCACTCCTTATTTCAGCACAAAACCTGCTTCTCTCCTCTGCCTGAGTGCAGTTTATTTCCACTTTTCTAAAGGTGTTACACTATCTCAGAAATAAATAGCAACAGGGGAATTTTCAATCTTTCTGTCGCAGGATGGAGTGATAAGAAAGCAGCGTTCCTGTAATGAAGAGCCTGGAATGCTCCAGCTGTTCCAGTTGTTCCCCTGTACTCCCACAGCTATATAATAAACTGTTACACAGTGAGTGCTCATTCTTCCTACCTGCATAGCTGTTATAACCCCAAGGGAGGCCACGTGTATTGCTGGGGAGGTGGAAAGGTGGGCAGAGTCTGGTCAAGAACTTGGAATACTGATACTGTTTTTTCCTGTAAGTTAAATTCTTCGATCATGTTTATCTTTTCTTTTATTTTTATTGAATAAAGCTGACTATGTTCCCAGACTGGTTATCATGAGGTAATCATTGAACAGTCATCATCACTGTCTGCATATTTAATTTTGGGTCTGTGCTGTCAATTCTCCCACATTCATGGTACAAATTAGAAACTTTTGTTTGCATTGAATATTTTGTTTGTATTGAATCTCTGAATAGATTGTTAATGATAATATATTTTTAAAATCTTTCCCTTCATTTTAAAAGATCAACAGTTTTCAAATGTTATTATTGTTTAATGACTTCATGATTGTTATTGATTTACAAGAACATTTTTGTCACACGAGAAATGATCTAAAACTCCAAACTCTTCCGTAACCTTTTGTCCCGACTTGTTTTGTTCTTGTGTAGTTCGATATCCTTTCAAATAAATGTTTAAGCTGGAGATTAATTAAACCCAAATAAAGGACTATAATCCCCATACTAATAGAAATTGTATCCTATCTTAGGAGTCACTATGTATATGACTTTAAAACCCATTAAGAAATTACTGCTGGATCAGTACCTTTATTTTTGTCTCCTAAGCAGATGCAAAAATACATGTCAACAACTACCTTGAGGTAATAATTTTTATTAGTCTGTGATACTGTTCTTTTGGTTTCTTTTGTCTGCCTTCCAAAATGTCTTAAAAGCTTTTGTATGGTTGCCTGTAATTGTTCACTTTCTCTTTTCAATTTTAGAACAGCACCATTGCATAGAGGCATAGGTTTTCACTTGTCTCACTCCACTTCAGGCTGCATCTGGAAAGTAAGTCTTTTTTTTTCCTCTAATTTTGCATATTTCATGGGTTTGCTGGTGTAAATAGATGTGTGGTATTTCAGGCCCTTTCCATGAGCCCTCAGTGCATGCAGCAAATCTTCCTCCTTTCAGAAACAAATTGATACTAGCACTTCGATACTCAGCCTCAGCACAACACGTCTTTGAGTCTGAAGCCTTATGTTAGTTAGGACATTGAGGCTCAGAATCTTTTCTTCGTGGCAAATCTTGTTCCTTGCTGATCTGAGTCTGGCCATATTTCAATCTAGTCGTTCCAGTCGTGAACATTGATGGAAATACTTTTCCTACCTTTATTATTTGTATGTCTTGACAGATTTGCTCAGAACTTGTTGCATTGCGGTTTTCTTGAGAATTAGAAAGTGTACGGTTTCTATGCTATACCATTTAAATATTATGCACAGCTTAATAGTTTCATCAAAGAGTAATTATTGTACTGTTGATTTTTAAAAAATCCATTTCTTTTTTTTTTTTGAGTGTAGTACACGGATGTCAGTATATATTTTACTCTAATTATATAATTACTCTAATTATCGCAATACCAATGAATTTTCAAGGTACTGTGTATTTTGTACTGCATTTTTCAGTTTGATACATTTTTAGTTTTAGACCATTTGCTGCCTTCCTGAAATTTAACATGGTGTTTTGTGACATGCCCACGGAAACATACTATACAGAAACATCCTATCTTCATCTGGATGAATATTCATCTTAGGTCATACAGTATATCAGGAAGTGAATTATTCAGAAGCAACCATTTTAAGCAAGAATAGCGGTATTCAGTAGCACTCTGGAGGCATTGCACAGCCTCCTGGCCACACCTTGGCTTGTACTAACAGAGAGTCAAAAGCTTTGTCTGCTGCTGCTTTTTGCCTGGTAAGTCAGTGCCCAATTTTTTTTCTTTCAGACCTACAGCAATGAAGCAGACAATGTTTGGGTTTTCTCCATGAATCCTAACCAAGAGCTGTGCAAATGTGCCTGTAAAGGCTAATACCATTAAAAGTACACATAGCATAAGAAAGTGCAAAAGAATGAAATTGTATAGAGCAAGACCTATGAAGTAGTGCATCAGAATACAAAAATTGTTCTAATTACTGTATTTTCCTGTGGACAAATACTTTTCTATCATTTTCGTATGCATCTGAGAAAATGCATGTTCATTGATGCCCCTTGCTACAGCTTTTTACGACATTGCAGGATTTTGCTTTTTAGAAAAGCCACTGTGGTTTGACTTTCACTTCCATTTTACCTGCTAAGTTTGGACTGATGTCCTAGCACTTCACATAAAACTGCTGCAGCAGATGTTTTAAAAATAGGCACAGATAATGAAAATTTTACTGCTTCTTACATTTAGATTTTCTAGTTGTAATTGTTCTCAATAACTATCAGCTCGTATCTGGCAAAATATATGGACAAAGTGGTATGTTTGAGAGATCAGGCTTGTTATTTCAGGCATAGCACATTCAGTTCCAGGTGCACCTGTGCTGGCTTGTTCTCAGAGCATTGTACTGTGCGGTGTGGTGTTACACAGCCCTGGATTGGTACTAACTTGGAATTGTCAGTGTTGTGATTTAATTTACAGAGAAACCTGAAAATTCAAGAACTAGTCTAGAGACTGGATGAAACTGATCAGTAAGTGGAACCCAAACTGTGGGTCATGTATCTGGCATTCCCAAGAAAGTTATTGTTACATAATGGCCATCTATAAATTTTAAGTGTGTTATAGATGAAAAAACAACAAAGAGGTTTCAGTCACAGAGGTGGTGGCATATTATCTTGGCACACAGGAGGCAAGTGGGAGCGTGCTTTTCATATAATACTGCATGGCAGATGTAGCTGCCACGATGCTTGTTCTACCTGAAATAGAGCAGCAACTGCAAGGGCATAAATGCACAAGGGGCCCAGAAAATAGACCAGCCATGCAAATGGTGTATTTTTCCAAAGGAAAATTTGCAAGAAGCAAATCCTAACAAACTGGGGAAAAAAAAGATTAAAAAAAGAACACCTAAGAACATTTATTTTATTTGCTTTGAAAAACTGCTTGTGATTTTTTCATAAGTGATTTTTCATGTGTCTTTGTCCTTATCAGTATCCTCTCTGACAGATTGGCTGTCTTTTCTAGTATATAATAGTTAATTAAGCAGCACCAGCATTTTTCCTCTTTTCTGAGTGCTGAAGTTTATGAACCTGAAAGGCCATGGCAAAACACCCCTTTAACTTCAGTAACATAGGAACAAGTGCTACATGAATGCTTTGTTGGTCTTACTTAAAGACTGTGGTCCTTTTATTTAAATTCTGTATTATTGCCAATATTTGAATGTGAGATAAACCTGTCTATTTATACATATCTGTATTTATAATTTATGCCTTCACATAAAGCACGTATGGATTCTGTCCTGAGTCTGTAAGTATTGAGTGACTCCATTTATAGGTACACTGAACAGTTACGTTATTTTTTAAGCAATGCTAAAAGTATCTTCATTTTTGGAAGCTGATTTGTTAGTTATTAAGTTTTTTTCCATGAGAAGAGGTGAAAAACTGAGTTTCAAAGGACAAACAACATTTTTTCCCATTTTGGATTTGAAAATATTTTGCATGTAATAATTTTCCCTGCTTCGTTAATTACAGCTAACTTCCGTAAAGGTTCTCAGTAATGAATGATGTTAGGTTTATGCAGCATATCTCTGACTGTTGATGGACAAAAATTTACACATTGACAAACCTCTTTGTGTTTTTGCAGCTGTTTAGATATCCTTTGGATGTTTGTATAGGTGCATTTACAGGAGCTAGGGAAAGGCAAAAAGTCTGATAAGAATGAACAAACAGGAAAATGTGATTACACTTGTAATACCTACAGAACTTCCTCTGAGACCCATGATGTAAACTATGCGGGATAATCCCAGCCGTTGCGTGGAGGACTGTCTTTCATTTCAAGCTCAGGCAATTTTTCATGCTGTTTACCCTGACACTTTTCAACAAACAGCTAATCACACTATGGAGGAATATATAATTCTCATTAATTTCAATAAAATAATTTCTCAGTTTGTGGTTATTAGTTGCAATGACTTAATATAAGCTGCCTACCTATATCTTGTATTTAAGTAAAGGATATTTCTCTCAGACATAGCTAACAGGTGTTCCTGTAGATGAAATTATATGCATATGCTATAAAAATCAACAAAAGACTACAATGCACTTATTACTCAGCAGACTCACATTCTGCATTGATAGCGGAAATTGATATCCTTGCTTAATAGCACAATTCAAGAGTAAAACTTAAATAGACTGTTTCCAGATGCAGCTATAATATAGGTAGCAAATGGCTATATATTGATCCTTTCAAGGAATATTGGTATAGCAGAGCTCATAAAATAGTAACAGTGGAAATTATTTAGTTTTTAATTCTAAAATTTCACATAAGTTTCCAGTTACAGGAAAATAATAATCAACTTTTCTTGACCTATATTTTTAAATTAACATCTTCATGAACTGTGTCATTGAAAACTGAAAAATCAGGAAAGGAAATACTGTTTCATGTAACAGATGTGAGTTTAGCTAAGATGTCGCTAGTTCTAATTTCATGGACATCAGATCTGCACAAAGCCAGTAATTTTTTAAAATGGCTGCTCACACAGGTGCCAGCAAAATTTGTGTATACACTTACTGAGTGTACAGAAACCAGTATTTGCATGTGAGACATATATATTTGCAAAATTGGTAACTGTGTTTGAGGTCATATTTACACATCTAAAGTATCCATTCTGTATATGAAGATTCCTTATGTATACACTCCCATGGAACAAGTTCCTTCAAGTATTACACTGGGATAGTTTGAGTGTCCTGTTCTTCTACTTACAGGTTAGTAGTTCCTATATGGCCTCCATCCTAGGATGAATTTTTCAGCTGAGAAATAGTTCTCAATTAAAAAGAAGGAACAAAATCCAATATGCTAAAACCAATTCTTAGCTATTTTTGTTACAGGATGCAAGGACTTGGTTAAGACACAGTGTATTAATCCAACTGCAAAAATTAATAGGTGAAGTGCTGCAGTTTATATTATATAATTGCCCAGATTCCTAACCTTCTTGACCTTATAACATGTTAGTCTAAATGTATACTTTTCAAATAGTCCACTTATTGCTCTTTCCATTACTATTCTGTTTATTGCTTATGAGAGTGTTTACTTGTATGAAAGCAATTTGTTTAAGCTAGTTGTATTTCTCTTGTTGACTTTGAAATCAGTTCCACAGTAAGTGACTGCTATGAATAGGAACATAAGTGGTCCATAGATTTAAGGTGTGGTATAACTCATTCCAGAGTAACCTAAATGTAATCACATAGTGATTATTCTACTCGATTTTAACTAAGTGTGAATCAAATGCTGAGGTATTAAACAAGAAATTACTAGCTGTCATCCTACTATTCTGTTTAATTTTGTTAGAGATACCTGAGGATCTAATGGTGATAGTGAAATCACTGCTGAACCTAATTACTTTAGAAGGGGTAGAAGTCTGATATGTGTGCTTCAAGATGACATTCTTGATGATTAGGAAGATAGGAGGTGCAAACATTGCATCTGATGTATGGCATCTGCTACATGAGGACAATTATTGTATTTAGTTATAAATAATACTAGTTACACTTGACATTTAAATGATTACTTGTGCACACTGTTTATATTTAATCTAAGATTTTCCAAGATGTGCTTGTATATGCTCAGTTAATTTGCTGCTTTTGCAGCTCCTGTGAATATCTTTGCAACCTTCACTGCTATAGTGCAGTTTGCAAGGATATCTATTTCCTCATAATCAGCAGTTACACATTGATTTTTTGGTCTGTAAATATGTAGAACGGTGAAAAGTGCAACTGTTTAGAGAAGTACGTCAATCACAGAGTATATAATAAGAATACACAAAGCTTTGTCTCTATTCTGAAAATTTTACCCTGTGAACAGCAGTATATGCATAGAATTTATAACAGAGGCAGGGTCTAGCACAGTAAGTAGAAGATTAGGGAAAGCTAAATACTAGTATCCTTCTGTTCTAACTAATGAGAAATTGCAGTGAACATGGTTAGAAGGAGTTTGTGAAATATGGAGCTGCCTTGGCATACATGAGGAATAAGCACAGCCAGTCCCTGCATGAGGGGAGTATAGAGGCCATGTGAGGGAATGTTCCACTGTGAATAACACTAAGAAAGCAAGCAGTTTGATGGTACTTCAAAAAGAAGAGGAAGCAGATGATCTCAGTATAGTCTAGTTGTTTTTCTGAGAAGCTTTGCTTTCTGAGAAAAGCAGCTTGCAGCTGAGGGAGTGCTGTGAGCTAAAGGTAGCTCTGCATTTGGTGGTTAGCGGTGGGTCAGCAAAGCTTGCAATGGACGCTCTCCGTCTGTCTGATACACAAAGTTGGGGATGGGAGGATCTCCTCCAGGGCCTGTGAGACAAGCTCCAGCTTATTTTCAACAGAGCTGCAGTAAATCAGAAGCTATTTTCTCTCTTGGGAACAAAGGGTTCTGGCTTCTGGCTAGATTCGTGCAAGATGATGGTCAGCAATTCCAAGAGGAATAAAGTCAGACTGGCAGATTTCAGACAAGATTAAAGTTACCTTTCTAATGGAATTAGAGCTGGCAGTGGGAGTGGGTCTTCACTGGTGCATACCTATGTAGGATTTTGAGCCTACTGCTCCGTCATTTAAAATCTGTTTTCCCCTGTAGGAAGAGATCTCTAGCAACAGATCAGCTTGTGTCATGTCTGCACAAGAAAACAGTGTCCCTTCTCACTGACAAAGGATGCTTCTTAACATTTGTGCTTCTGGGGTTTTGTGTATGAGTAGGGCAATTGTAGACTGACAGATCACCTCCTACAGTTACCTCCTACCTTTAATTGTCTTGCCTTTAAGTGTCTGGCAATTCCATGCCTCAAGTTAAAGCAGATGCTAACTGAAACTGTTACGGGCTTGTGTAAGTGAGAGATTTACAGCAGTGCACATGATACTGTTCCAGTCTACAACTTCAGTATAACTCACATTTCTGTAACTCGAATTTCCTCTGTAGAATTTATTCTTGTGGGAATGAAAAGTAATTTGCATCGACATGAATTAGTTAGATCTCTGCCAAACTTTCTAGCAATTCAGCATTTGCCTTCCTGCTCTGCTTTCTCACTCTTCCAACCACTTTACTGTCCTAACCAGCCAATCCACCTATTGGTATCACCTCTATTTCCCAGGGAATAGAGTACCTGGACAATGTGAATGCCTGACATGACCTCCTTGTCTGAATGCCAGGGTTTGGCTATATTCTGCCTTTTTCTATCCCACCGTTTTGATATCAGCATGGCTAGAAAATACACTATTTTAGTTAGACTTTTAACCATACCTCTTCACCTAAGCTAAGATCATGGTTTGTATCAGAGTCTAGAAAGACATTAAAACAAATCCCACCTATCAGGTACAGAAAATATGGCATATTTGAGAGAAGTACAGTGGGAGCGGAGAAGCAAGGTCTCAGTTGAATTCCTATGCAGTGCTGTAGTGAAAGTAGGGTACCAGCAAGAATGTTAAAAACAACCAAGCAATTCCATAAGCAGCAATTTCTTATGAATCTATGCTGCACATGTCTATGCATCTGTGCCTCCTGCATCTTCCCACATCATCACCATCTCTTCTTTTCTTCTCTAAATACTGCTGGAGGAGGAGAAAGCATAAGAAGTAGCTGGTTCTGAGCCACTTGTGGACCATTTGATTGAAAGCCATATGCAGACTTCAGCCCTTTCTCTCGTGGGGGAGGGATGAGAGGGGACTTCTGGAAGTCTTTTCACCTACCTTATTTTTCCCAAACCTTGTGGAAAAGTAATTACTTCTGAGTCCTGGTAAAGACTGGGTCAACTTTGGGCCACTAGGTCCAAAGGCTGTTGATGGAGTTTCGCACATGCAGTCAGCATGATCACATATTAGAAAGCAAGGCTAGAAAAGATGACCTTAGGAATGATGTTTATTGAATGCTACAGATACTACTATCTGCTTATGCGGTACATGCATGTTTTTAATCATGTAAGGAACTACTTCAGTTGATTGCTCTAACTTATCTAAAAAATTTTATCAATCAGTAAAATCTCAGTAAGTTACTTTTATTAACATCAAATTTAGGCTATTTTAATCAACAGAAATTCCCATCTGTGTTTCTTCAGCTCACTAAAAAACTATTGCAGCAATATGAAAACTACATATTGGTGTTGTGTCACATGAAGTATTTTACAAGTTACAAACTGCTTAAGCTCTGATAGTGCTGAAACTCATTGAAAAGCAGCAATCATGGTAACATAAACTTTAAGACAGCCACAGGGTACAAGAGACTGTATTTTAGATGCAAAAAATGCCATGTTAGAGTTGTAGGAATTGCCAATCTCCATCTCCCTTTCCTAAATATGTGAGTATGCCTTCCAGCAACCCAGAACATCAGCATTCTGTTGGGTGATAGCAATTCACATGAAGGGCAAAGATAGACCCAGGCCTGGAAGGAAGCTTGCTCATCTGCGTCATGAAACCCATTCACACGTTGGTCAGTGCCAACAGAGGGTGAAAAAGGGAGATAGGAATCATTGTCCTCTTAGTTCTATTTTTTGTAACTCTGCTTGTATTTTTTGTCATGTCTTCCTTAGCCTTCCAAGAAGAGCTACTTGTTTCCTTTGCTGATTCATTGCATGGATTGGCAAAATATCTTTCAACTTTAAGAATCGTGTGGAATCATGAATTAAACCAGCCTCAAAAGAAAAACTACCCTTAACTCTATGCCACACTCTGATTATTTTTTAATTCAAAGATAGCCCCCAAGACCTGTGCCACCTTTGTGTTTTCCTTATTTGAAATGAAGAACAGCACATCTGTAATCAAATGTGTCCTGTATTGCAGACAGTCTGTACCTTGCTAATGGCAATCCCTCTGAGATAGGTGGTTCCACAGCATGTTTTTAAAGTATACAGAAAGAAAGATAGAAAGGGATATACCTCCAATATTTAAAAAAAAACAACCCCAATATTTAAAATAACCCAACCAACCAACAAAACCAAGCAACCCAGAAGAGGTTCTGGGAAGACAGAAGTTGTACTAACATTCTCCAGAGTCTTTATTGTTATGGAAATTTAATACTGTAGACTAACACCTCGGTGTCCAGATCCTGAAAAGCACTGATGTTAACTGCTGCTCACTGTCTTATTTTGTTTTAAAAAGGCAACAGCATAAGAGAAAATGCTAATAGAACTACTGCAAACTTACAAGAATGTGGAAAGTTGGCTCAGCAGTTCAGTATATTTCTGAAGTAAGAGAAGGAATAGAGGAAAAGGAGAAAAAAATGGTCAGAAACATGGTGAAGGAAGGCATCTCAGTAGCCACAGTGCTGGCAAGGATGTCATTTACAATGGCAAAATGGAGCCTCGTAGCCAAGAAAATCAGACACAGAGGCAATCGATGGAGATAGATACTGAGCAGGTGTCACCCGACACTGAGGGGACAGATGGGTTCTTTCAGGGATCCTTGGCAGAATGATGACAGCATGAAATCACGGTTACAATTAGAACTCTATTTTCTTAGCAGGGTATTACGATTAGTATAGCCCAGAATTTACGATTAGAATGGCAGGGGATTTCTACAGGCAGAGTCAATGTAGCACAGCCTATAGGCGGTGCTGTACAGAATTTAGAACACAATTTGCTTTATGATTCCTAATCACCTGGACCCTCCGCAGACCAGGTCGGAACTTACTGCATGGTTTGCCGTATGAAGACAACAATCACAATCTAGACTCGAAAATCACAAAGCAGCGGTCGCATCGCTCCCTCCGTCCCCAGAGGCAGCAGAGGACGGTGGGGACATCCCTGGCCACGAGGGTCCCGGGTCTCACCGTCCAGCAGCGCTTCGGGCCCACGTTGCCCCTTGGGACTCGTGACGGCTTGATTTTGTGGACGGTGCCCTGTGGTGTTGGGCTTCCCTCCCCTGTTTTGGGGCCATCCCCACCGCCGGGCTGGCCGGGTGCCTGGCACCTTCAAGGCCAGTGAGGAGGAGAAGTCATCGGCCCGGCGGCTGGGAACCTTGAGGCTGGCAGGGAGGGGAAGAAGAAATCTGTTTGGTTTGTCTGGCTGGTGCACAGGACCTTCGGGGCCCGGTAATGAGGGGAAGGGAAGGAATAC
The DNA here is from genome assembly GCF_947461875.1 of Haliaeetus albicilla. NCBI lineage: Eukaryota > Metazoa > Chordata > Aves > Accipitriformes > Accipitridae > Haliaeetus > Haliaeetus albicilla. The sequence continues at coordinate 67,055,362 of NC_091516.1, read as the reverse complement.
GTGACCCGCTTGGTCACAGAAAATGGCCGCTTGCCTCATCAAATGGCGTTAGTTATGCTAACCCCATTACCGGGGCTGGGAGCAGCAGGTAAATACCATTGTTGGTGCTTATGGTCCATATGGTCACTTTCCACCATTGTCCTCACTGGAATCCTGCTTCAGTCACAGCAGCCTGTTAGGCATGTTAACTCTACGGAAAATCTTCATAGAAAATAAATGCCATAAATGCCCATCACAGCGTAACTCCGTGGAGACATATGAAAAAACACACTTGTTTTTCAAAGCAGATACACAGACATGCCCCTGGCAGGCCAAGAGAGAGCTGCCACATAAAGCATCTTCTCAGCTCCCCAAAATTTTCTCCTTTGCTTCTCAAATGTCATGCGGTACTGAGAATGCACACGCTTGCAATTCAAGGCAGGTATTGCTTGCTGCCTTGAGACTCCTGATTACACTTAACTGTTTACCCATTAGTTTCCCAAGAGCGTACCCCTCTATCATCCTGCATCCCCTTTTGTGACAGTTAATTCTCTTCTAATCTGATAAAAGGTTTCATCAGCCATACTGCTAGAGGACAGGCAAAGTCTTCTGGAATAGCAGAGGGATGCCAACATCATTCATTTCTAAAGCACAACTTTCTCTAACAAGCCAGTCTTTTTCCATTACAACAAACAGGTGAGAATGCATGGAAATTCCAGATTACAGGGTTTTTAGGCTAACCTGCAACAATGCTAATGGAAGTTATAAAAGCAATCAGACTTCAGAACACATTGACGAAATGCACCTTAGTATATATGAGCTGCTATATAAACTCCTACAGGAACTGCTAGTATATATGAACTCTATATAAACACGTGCTGGTATATATGAGGATTTGGGTAGATTATAAATAGAGTGTGGGTTCTGTTAGTTGTATGAATGTGACTGGAGGACTGTATATTTGCAAATTATTTTTGACAACTAGAAGTTGTTAAAAGCCTTGCAACAGAAAACTACATCTTTAGTGGCTGCACCCTACTCTACCACAACAGTCACAGAAATAGAACTGCCCGTGTCAAATCAGTTAGTACCTATTGGGTAGCAGCAGTGATCAGGGACGGAGAACTAATAGTTTTGAGTCAATAAATGACTCACATTGGTTTCTTATCTGCGCTAAAATTTATGCAGGTCTTCAGGAAGATGCTTTTTATAATGATTTTAGAATTTGACATGCAGTTACATGGTAAATAAGACTGCTGGCTAGATTGTGCTATGTATTCCCACACAGGTAGTAGAAGCAATCATCACGAGATATCCGGCCGTGACATTTATGTGTACTTAGGGGAAAAACCCTGCATGTAGAAGCAATGACTCTTAGCAGCTGTTTGCTTGGACTGGTCCAGCTAGGATTAAATGCTGACATTAATGCTCACATTTTTAAATACTCCTCCAAGTATAGTAAGACCATCAGTTGAAGAAACAATAGAGAGAAAAAAGAAAGAAGGAAAAAAAAAAAGATTGACGTTTTTACTGCATGGAAATGCTACAAAAGTTTTACTTGTTAATAGTGTAATTGACTATAATGCCATATCTGATATATATCTGTAATCTCTCACCAATTCTCAGATTGAAAAATAGACAGTTAGAGTAATTTCACTCAGCCTGTAATGCAGTTGGATAGAGTATTAAGATTTCTTTACCCTGGATTATCTGGTATAATGCTGAATATGTAGGCAGAATTCACACCATTACTTAAAAATGACTGCAATGCTTCAGATCTATGCACAATGCATTCAATAAAGCTCTTTCAGTGTGCAAGGGAACTGATTCAAATAATGCACACACCATCAGCCTCAACTGTTTCTCCAAGTTCTCAGAAGTACAGAAAACATGTACGAAAACCAATCTTCAGTTATCTTCTCAGGTCACATGTAATTCCACATAACTCCTACTGCAACAGGAGAAGCAATCACTGTCAAAGAGCTATACTGCAGTTCTTAGAGTTAGAAGAATTTGGTTCCTCTCATTTAGAATTTAGTGTATAAATTACTTAATGATCAAAAGATAATTCTTCTAATACTATGTCTAATATTTCTCAGATGTTAATACACAGCAAACTGGAATATGTAAATTTTAAATATGAACTAATACAAAATGATATGAGCATAATAATTACTTTTAAAAGCTACTTGCACTTTCAAGTCTTATTTTTCAAATATGGTTTATTTTTTCACTGGTATAACCAATACTTCATTTACAGATACACAAACCAGTAAAGAGTATACAGTGTTGCCTTATGCAGTTCTGTCAGTTTTAAATGTCACCACAATTTGTATATACGCCATTAAGTGAAAGATAAAAGATAAAATTCCTGGTAACATGTATAAGAAACTCATATGGGATAATGCCAAATCAGCTATGAGAAAACAGCTCACGCCAATCATATACTTGATGTGGGATTAAACTATAGGTGTTTCCATTTAAACAAGTTTCTGGACTGTCTCAGCATTTTTAAGATGTAAATTTTTTGACCTATTCTAAGCAATCTTTTTTAGAATCTCTTTCTAGAACTGTGTGTTTCACTCCACTCATAGCAATGGAAGATGAAGGGTGACTGTCTAAGAGATACAGGTGGGGTGTATCGTTCCTTAACACACAGTTAGATAAGATAAGGAACGAAGTCTGCTAACAGTGTTTCAGGACAGATCCAATCGATTTAAGAGAGTCATTTCAGTGGAACATCAGGGTTAAGCAAAATGGTCAATACTGAACCATTTTAAAAGCTTCTGGGAGCACTTTCCTATCTTTATGCTCTGTAACAGAGGATGGATACTGACTTGTCCTGGATTTGATTGCTCAAGATTCTGTTGCTTTTGGAAAGAAATGTTGTGTTCATTTGAAATAGTTTGGTTCTGGTTTGATTTTCATATTGCATAGCAATACAATATGTTGTCAGAACAAAAGGGTTTGATCAGTCCCAAGCTTGTTCTCCTTGAGTTTTCTTTCCTAGAGAATTTGAAAAAGCCAGGTTTTCATTCTGACTCAGAGTGGAGCAAAATGTCAAAGCCTCTATGTATTTTAGGAAACATTTCCAACCTTTGCAGACTTCCACTCAGTATAGATAAAAATGGTATTATAGCCCCATACTTACATAAGCTGGTTTCAAAATTGTGTGTTCAAACGGGGTCTGATCCACTACATGCTTTTCTGTCTGCTGTAGTGAAAACCACATACAATTTGGCTCATAGTTAGAGAATGCGTGTTACACAATTGCTCATGCTCTCTGAATGTGTAACTATGCAGTTGTTTTTTTTGAAAATGAAGATCAGTGTGTCTCTCATTCAAAGAATATAAACTGCTTGGTAATATGCCATGAATATTTCTTCACGCATGTCAAATTGGCTGACATTTACATAGAAACAAAAGAAGAGAAGATTGTGAGAGCAGGGATTGAAACAACCCAAAATACCGTCTGAAAGAAAAACTGTACATATGCTCCATCTGAACTACCATATCACGGTCTTTCCTTCAAAAAATGGAGTGCTAACACCTATATGTATGTAGTCACTTGTTGGATAGATGTATATCTGAACTACAAAAAAAATAGCAAAACGACTTATGTGAAAACACTCAAATCCTATGCAGTGAAACACAACACTAAAGTCTATTGAAATGTGCATCTAAGGGCAGGTTAAATTGCCTAAAATCAATATGTGAGAAGACTTGAATAGCAATGGGTTTAGATGTATCAGAAAAGGAAAGAAACACACGTGTCCTGGACTTCTGGGGAAACTGCTCTGAAGAATATTCAGATCCTTTTGAATCTTACTATCCAGTTCAGAAGAAAAGAATTAACCATCTATTTATCAGGTATTTCTTATAATGATGCCAGGAATTCTAACAGTAGGCTACAAGAATAAAATATTCAATATTTTGGGATTGCAGATTAGCTGAGAGAAATTTGGAAGGAATAAGCAATGAATACATTTTGATCACAAGGGATGAGAAAGTACATAAAAAGGAGATAACTTAGCAGGAGAAAGAGGAGACAGGATAAACTACTTTCAATCTGTATGCTACTATTAGCACAAAAAATTTTGATTTTATATACCTTGGCTGATTAATGTCAAAATAATTTTCTTGTTTTGGCAGTTAAAACTTAATTCTGTTTTTGTAAGAGAAACAATATTTCATGTTTAATCAATGTGAACAATGGGAATATTTTTTTAAATTAATAAATGTTGCTGAAATTATTTAATGTATGTTATAACAGACAACTGTATTTGTATTTTTAAGCATGCTCACTCAGGGACAATCGCACTACACCAAAGGAAGAGGAGCCTTCCGTATCTGTTTTCTCTTTAGATCTCAGCTATACAATGAATAGGTTTCAATACAGCTGCCCCATTGGCTGCAGAGTATTTGTATTTTTACTGCAGTCAAACTCTGCTGAGGAAACTATCTCCCATGCAAAGCAGAGGTGCCACATCGAGAAACCCGAGTTAGATCTGAACAATCTGCTTCTGCTGGTGTGGTATATCTCAGCACTGTCCAAAAATGCAAGCTCCAGTCCTGGTGTTTATCCTACCTCTGTCCCAGTATGTGTAACCTTACTGAGAGGGACTGAGTCAGGAACAAAATGGGTGAGGCACGTGAAGCTTTCTCATTTAGAAGGTGGGCTGGCTGATACTAAAAAATGGCAGAGACCTGTGTGAAGGTATTTGCTTTAAGATTTTTTTTTTTTTTTCTGCTGACCTTCTGACATTTGTCCGACAGAATCTTATCCCATACTGTCCATCTGTAGTTTTAGAGGAAGCTGTTACTGAAGCTACTGTATTAGCTGATTTCTTTATTTGGCAATGATCTTAAATCATCTTTGTAATTCTCAGTAAAAACTCAAAGCCTTGGTGATGTTATACATTGCCTTCATTTATCAGCTATTATGCCCTTGAACAAAAGCATTATTTGTCACTGAAAACCTCAGTAATTTATTTTTTTGTTATGCTTATCTTCCAGAAGAATGCCACTGTGTCTCGTTGATGACAGAATTAGTGTTCTTTGTATTCAGGGCATGCTAAAAGTTTTCTCTTGGACTTGAGCTCAGATGTGGTGTCATTCACACAGTTTTAAAGGTAACTGTAAAGGTTTTACATTTACAGATAAAAGACTGTACCTTTTTCCATTTCATTTGTTTATACTTCACGTTTACTATGGTACTGGTTTATTGTCATTATTTACTATTCCATTTGTCGAGTAAGATCTAGTACTATAGAAAAGGGAGAGGTTTGTTCATACACATCTTTCTTAAAATAACTATTTGATTGCTAATCAAACAATATAGTGATTTTTTTCTTTCCAGTCTGTGTTTCATGGGTTTGGTTTAGTCTATCTTGTTGCTCTTTAATAGAAAATCAAAACGGAAGGCAAAAAAGGTGTCCTTTCTTCCCTCTTTCAGTTCTTCATGATATGGGTGACATTTATTTTCCCAAGTATGTGTTTTAATCCTGAGTTTTATTCTGCAATATCAGATTGAAATATCAGTTCCTACACAGAAGAGCAAATCTAGCCATTCAAAGGGTGAAATAGACTCAGCTTTTAACAAATGCAAGGGAAAACATAATGCTTCTAGGGAAAACAGAAAGAACCCACTTCTCTGGCTATTTTGGGAGATGAAGATGAAAAGAAGAAAGCTGACAAGGTAATAAAAAATGAAAAAGTGCAGTAGCATTTAGGGACATTATGTTTATCCTGTTTACAAGAGGAATTCTACAATTTCTTGTATTCTGAGCTATGTATTTATAATTGTTCACTGAAAACATTTCCTTCTTCCAAATTTTACCAGCAGATTTTACAAGTTGGAGCAAAATACTCCAATGTAATTTTCATATATAAAGTCTCAGAAGGAGTGGGGAAGAAACTGTGTGATGTATTTAATAACCAGTCTCATAATGCATGTACACACACACAAAAAATTTGGACCATTAATCTTAATTCTGCCATATTATGCCTCTTGAGTGCTTACTTTAACAACCTTGCTGTCTTCTTGCTGTATGTTTCATATGTGATACAAAAAGATGAATACCAGTAATTAATTTTGGGGTTTGTTTTTTTTCATCTACATCAGTGTGCAAGTAGCTCATGCATAATCCTTCATTAGCATATCCAGAGTCCTTTGTCATGTGCATTCACAGAATCACAAAATTGATGAGGTGGGAAGGGACCTCTGGAGGTCATCTTCATCAACGCCCTGCTCGAGTAGGGCCACCCAGACCCAGTTGACCAGTACCACGTCCAGGCGACTTTTGAATATCTCTGAGGATGGAGACTCCATGACCTCCCTAGGCAAGCTGTTCCAGTGCTTGGTCACCTTTGCAGTGAAAAAGTGTTTCCTGATGCCCAGTTGGAGCCTTCTGTGTTTTAGTTTATGCCTGTTGCCTCTGGTCTTGTCACGGGGCACTGCTGAAAAGACCCTGTCTCTGTCATCTTTGCAGCCTCCCTACTGGTATTTATATACACTGATGAGATCCATACCCCTGAGCCTTCTTCTCTCCAGGCTCAACAGTCCCAGCTCTCAGCCTTTCCCCAGGAGACATACTCCAGTCCGTTCATCGTCTTAGTGGCCCCTCACTGGAATCTCTCCAGTATGTCCATGTCCCTCTCGTACTGGGGAGCCCAGAATTGGACAAAGGACTCCAGGTGTGGCCTCACCAGTGCTGGGTAGAGGGGAAGCATCACCTCCCTCAACCTCTGGTAACAGTTCTCCTGATGCAGCCCCGGATAACATTCGCTTTCTTTGCTGGAAGACCGTGTTGCTGGCTGATGTTCAACTTCTAGTCAACCAAACCCCTACGTCCTTTACTGCAGAGCTGCTTCTCAGCTGGGTGACCCCCAGCATATACTGGTGCCTGAGGTTGTTGCTTCCAGGTGCAGGACTTGGCACTTGTTGAACTGCATGATCTTCCTATCAGGCCATTCCTGCAGCCTGTTGAGGTTCCGTCTGGATGACAGCACAACCCTCTGGCATACCAGCCACTCCTCCCAGTATCAGCCACTCCTCCCAGTTTGGTATCATCAGCAAATAGAAGGTGCACTCTGCCCCACCATCCAGATCATTTACAGAGATGTTAACTCCATTTACGTGATGAGAGTGGGCAAGTACTGAATTAATGAGTTATTACCTGTTCTTATAAGAAGTCAGGTATAAAAATGCAGTCTCAAAAGACCAATAATAAATTGCTGGTTTGACATTTCACTTTGAGGTTAAAGCAAGATGTTTGTATCATATGAAATTCTATAATGTTAGCTTACTATGGTCTTCCTACAGAGTCTAGTGCATCTCTAAACCATGGAGAACGAATGCATGACTTTCCTTCTCCAAAACTACGTTCAAGAGAGACTTTGGCAAGGCCTCCATTCAAGTCAAAGCTATGAGCTCTAACACTTGAAAACCCACGAGGCTGGAGGTTCAACTAAAATAAGATAAACTCAGTCCCATTGCTATTTCCATTGATCCTGTTTCTGTTTAAATAAATGGTTAGAGGGAAGAATAATCTCTCGTCATAAGAGCCTGGCACTTCCCCTTTAAAGTCAGAACTTTCTCACTTTAAGGGCTAATGCCAGACAAACCAGGGAAGATATAACTTTTTGTTGCAGGAGAACTAAGGTTAGGGTTATGTTTAGGATTAAGAGGATTTGTGTAGGAATGAGAAGGACACATCCTCAGTTGTGTCAAATTCCTGGTTGATGCAATTGCTGAGGGTTAACAAAGACACTAAATGCTGGACAGCCAAACTGGTTACCAGTGTGTCTTGACTTATGTTGAATACAATGGTTCATGTTTATTGGCTGTGTGCATCTCGCTTCCATTCTCATTCTTGGGCAGCTCTGTCTTTTGTCCATCTATACTCTGGCAGTCCTACTGCCGACAGGAAACACCGAAACTAGATTCTGCCTTCATAACACAAGTGTAGGGTCTGTTCTCCCACTCTTGTGATGGCAATTTTGAGAAATGTGTACCTTGTGCAGTTTTTGGCAATAATAGGTGACTTTGGTAGAGCACTGAGTGCAAATAAAGTGAACTGTCATGTGACAGTTGATATCCTTTCCCCTCATACAGAAATAACCACTTCCTTTTGAAAAGTAATTCAGAATATCTGAGTCACTAAGGGTCTGTCTCAGAAGGTAATTTCCATCACGTTGCTGTTTTTGTGGTTTGCTTACCATGTGAGTTATCTACACCAGCCTTTTTTTCTGTTTCAGATTCATGCCCTTGCTGTCTCTAGGGGAAAAAAAAATAATTTTGAAGCAAAATGTGATATTTTATGAATTATTGTAGGTTTTTGTTCTTTGTTTTTTTCCCCCAGTATTGTTACCTGACTTACCAGAGTTATGTCAGTGATGGAATTGGCACTCTCCATCCAATGGTTTGACAGGGAGAGGCTGTTGCCTATAGCAATAGTAAAAGTAATCTTAAATAAGCCAAGAAACCTGTTGAGTAAATCAGGTAGGGTAATTTCAGGTTAAATTGATTTAACTAGCACTACTAGTTAAAATTCTTTACTACTAATACTGCTACTATTAAAAAAAAAAAAAGTAAAAGAAACTGAAAATGGCGGGAATGACGGTAGTACTGAACATCTTTTCATTTCCTCCAGTGTCCCTTCTCTCCCTTCTCTTGTAGTTTTTTCAGTGTCTTAGCTGTCTTTTTATATCAAAGGCCCAAGACTATTTACCAAACAAGTAGTGTAGTCTTTGAATCCTCCTTCTGATTAACCTCCCGCCCAGCCTTCCATTTAGATATATAATTTCCTCTTCTAGGAAAGTATTTCATGCTTTCTTACCTACCTCAACTGCTTAGCATCTGATCCTTATCTTGCCTTTTACTTACACATTTGCCTGTCTTCCAGTCAAGAGGTGTTAAAGCTGCTTCCTTTCCCATTGTTATTTCAGAGTTTGTGTAAATGTAATTATATTGCCATAGTTTCTGTGCAAAATAACATTACAAGAGGAGATTTTTGAAATTGTAAAAAGGCAGGTAGTTGTAGTATTATTTTAAACATTGTAGCCTACAGGTATAAGAAGTATGAGTAGAGACTCAGCTGTCATTGAGGTACATATGACATGCGCATGCAGTCAACTTACAGATCTGGGACATGTTTTCTGCAGCTAAACCTAGAAACTTGAGTCAGGATCTGGAAGGTGGACTGATACAGTTTTTTAGATGTGAAAATAATTTTCCAGATTTCTGGGGTTTTCGAGTCCATAGTTCTTACTTAGGAATAGATGTACTGTAATCCTGTAACTTTTGTTTTACATATAAAAAGCTTTTTCTGAGAGGTGGAAATCAATATTCTACCTGACCATGCATCAAGAAGCATTCTTGATAACTGAATTGAAAGGAGGGAGAAAGAAAGTGGAGGCAGCTTTCAGTTTCTGAAGTAACTGTCTGTCCTCATTATGGCTGGGATAGAGTTAATCGTCTTCCTAGTAGCTGCTACAGTGTTATGTCTTGGATTTAGGATAAGAAGAATGTTGATAACACACTGATGTTTTCAGTTGTTGCTAAGTAGTGTTTAGACTAAGTCAAGGGTTTTTCAGCTTCTGATGCCCAGCCAGTGAGAGTGCTGGAGGGGCACAAGAATTCGGAGGGGACACAGCCAGGACAGCTGACCCAAACTGGCCAAAGGGGTATTCCAGACCATGTGACGTCATGCCCAGTATGTAAACTGGGGGGAGTTGGCCTAGGGGGATCGCTGCTGAGGAACTAACTGGGCATTGGTCGGTGGGTGGTGGGCAGTTGCATTGTGCATCAATTATTTTGTATACTCCAATGCTTTTATTATTACTATTGTAATTTTATTATTGTTATTATTATCATCACTAGTTTCTTGCTTTCTGTTCTATTAAACTTTTCTTATCTCAACCCACGAGTTTTACCTTTTTTTTTTTTCCAATTCTCTCTCCCATCCCGCTGGGTGCGGGGGGAAGTGAGTGAGCAGCTGTGTAGTACTTAGTTGCTGGCTGGGGTTAAACCACAACACTGTCTTTCAAAAGACTCCTGAAGGCAATGGACCCTGTGGTACACTGTATTAAACAGCAAAATTATCATTTCATTGTGAAACAAACAAGGTATTAGATCTCCATTCAGGGGTAAGCCTCATCAAGAAACAAAGGTGCATTCACTGCTTCTCATCTTACTTTCTCCACAAATAGTCCTGTATCCCTTAACACAAGGAGTTAAGCTTAGAATCTGTGTGTTTTTACATGCTTCAGAATCTGCAGAATTGTGAAAGGGAAGGACTGGATATTTCCTAGTAGCTTTTTCTTTTTTTTTTTTGGTATGCTATTTGTTTCACTGTTAATCTCACTGCTATTTTCTTGCAACTGAAGACTGTTTAGATCTCTGAAAGGGTCATTAAACCACTTAACAATGACACCTTCCCTCTGCTGAAAAGCTGTGGAAGCAATTTTCAGAGGGGTATGTCCCCCAACACAGATTCCAGGAACAATCCAGAAAAGCTTAATAGAGCAGCTCCTTTCCTTGTGAGTGAGACTCATTTATGACCATTGCATTCTGTTTACTTCTTCATTTATGCTTTCACTTGCAAGCCTCAAATGTAGAAACAGTAGACCAAAGAAGCCATGAAAGCACAGACAAAGAGCTGATACAGCTGCTGTACAATGAAAGCGCATTTGAATCTCTATGCATAGCATTCAGAGAGAAGAAAAAAAATAGCTTGCATAGAATTTAATTGGGTAAAATTAATCTCTGCAGTAACTCCCTGAAATGGAATACTTTTTTTTTGAGCCAAAGAGATAGTATTTTTACATTTTAATAAATACAAAATTAGTGATTGGCATAATGTGAAGTCTGAGATTTTATATCAATATAAGTTATGGCATCCATATTTAGCCTTCCCTACAAAGTTACTTTATTAATGGGACTAAATATACCACATAAACAAAAAATAATTCTTGCATAGAGTTTTTTTCTTTAAGTTTGTTTAATTGTTCCCCTTCTTGCCACTCTCAGGTCAAGATTTGTAACAGTAACATACACCTGATTGTATTTAATTTTTTTTTTTTTTAATTATCCATTGATCTGGGATTTTTTGTTGCAACTAATGAGTTAGAGCTTAAGCATTTCTGAAACTGAGAAAAGAAGATATAAAGGAAGAAAAAAGAAAATAAAGTTCTTCCTCACACTTGTGCTGAAACAAAGTTACCATTTACCCTTTTCCTTTGTATTAAATAATCTAGAAGTTCTGCTCTTTTTGTATTTAGTTATTCCAGGGCTACATGTAGCGTTGCATAGCTTAACATGACCCACCCTTTCTTCTCATGTACTTTAGTGAAGGTATCTCTCTCCTTGTCCCAGAGAAAAGGAAGTTTTGCTCCTTTTATTCAAATCCTAGTGAGCTGGACAGCCACCTGAAATTCCATCAGATGCCTTCAGTTCTTTACCAACTAATCCCAGCTCATTTGGAGCTTTGGTTCAGATTTGACATATGGGACAAAAATATTTTGCTAACTCAAACCTTCAAGCCTTTATAATGCATGACATTAGTTATCATTAGTGTCTCCTGGGCAATAATTCATGTGCTTTGAGTCAATAGCTGAAAACAGTAAAGCAATTAGATACGTCCTCAGCCTACATGAAAAAAAGTACAATAACAGGTGCTTTTACTATTCTTCTTTTTACAGACATAGTATTTTGCATCAGTAGTGTATTCAGATATAGCAGTGCTCTAGAAAGGCTGATATACATTAAAAGGCTGGTAGAGCAGGTTTTTATGTAAAAATGCACTGAGGACACAGTACCTAGTTCTTATTAATATTACTTGTCCATTTCATTTTTAGATCTTCAAAAAGCTACTCAGAATGAGTACAGGAAAAAAGGCAAGGGCACCCATGTGGAAAAAAATGTGTGCTTTCTTATCTAAGCCTAACAATCAGGGTAATAAATTAACTCTGTCACAGACCATTAGATACATGGCTCAGTAATAACTAGTGTTTAATTGCTGTGTAAGTATCAAGGTAGATCTGAGAGAAATGGATGTTCATAGCTAAGAATATTGGCTGGAACAGGATGAAGATTGGGACAGTCCTGTACTTAAAGATACTGTTTTATTTGAAGAGATTCCACTAACAAAGGACCAAGAACATTTTTTTTACCTGGAACATCAGAGCTGCTGCACTGTTTGTTTGTTTGCTTCCTCTTTCACAGCTCTTATCTCATCTGCAATGCATTGTACCTGAAGGTGTACTTCTCTGATGTCTTCCTTCCCCTCTTGCTGTCTTTTATGTAGAAATCAATGTGAAAGGAGCACAAAGCAGCACTGTTATTTGAAGTCAAAGGAAGCCATGTGCTCAACAAAAAGGCATTAACTCTGTAGATGGGAAGGAGACCTGAGTGTGTTCTTGCTTATCTGCTTTATGGCCTTCTTTCAGCCACTTCATCTGCTGGGACTCTTTGAACTCTTCAAGACTCATTCTCCTTTCATCTCTTGATTATTTGGACTGAATTCCTTCTGGGTGGGGCTGCACCTCTTGCTGTCCTTGTGCAACGTCTCACACAATGCAGATCGACCTCGGTTCTGTCACAAAGCAAGATTAAAATAATGCCACTTTCTCCATCATTTGAAGGTGATTCATCCTCGTGGAGAATTGTTTGCCGTGCAAGCATCCTTCACTGTTTGGCATGGGTACGGCAACCACAATCAAACTCTGTTTATTGTTGTTGATCCTTCGCCACTTTGTAACAGTCTTCTCTTATCTCTCACCTAATTACTTTAGTGTCTGTAGTCTTACATTTTCTAGATATGTATGTTGATAATATTTGACCTTTGCTTCAGAGAGCATACTTCCATACAAAAATTATAAAAGTAAGAAGGTATGCATGAAAGGTGGGTATTCTGATGTAGCATATGGGATGAATAAAACCCAGACACTGCCCGCAAGTACTTTGGGAATGTTACTCTGGCCACTGTGAAGCAAATAATTCTGCATATCTTCTTGCAAGTTTTAAACTGATGGTATACTTTTAAATCTTTCAGCATACACTGTACATTTGGGCTTCAGTGACTTAAAATATGTAAATAGAAACAGCTGCATAAAGGACATCAGAGAAACATCAACCATGAGAACTTTGCTGCATAAGAATGAAGTATACTAAGGACACAGATTTTTCTATTATTAATGAAATGGATTGCTTTGAACAAACCCAAGTAGACAAGAGTAATAACAAAGTCATGAATTAAATAGTGGCTTAAAAGAAAAAGTCACATAGCACTGCTGCACAAGACACCTTTCCACTAAAGTTTATTCAGTTGGGAACTAAAAGGGGATGATCCCAGTTTTGAAGAGAAGAAATCATGAATGGTCTAGAAAAGTTACTTCATTCTCATAATAAAGGGAAGTCACATCATGCACATATTGCTTCAGTTTTCAGATATTTTCTTCCCAAAAGAATTTGATCATATCTTCTTGCATTGGTATAATAGCACCTGATTTACTCAGAAATTCTTCTTAATTTATAAGGGATAGATGGGTGGATCATAACAAGCTCATTTCAGTGAATACATGGTCACGCTTATAACTGGTTGCTGTTATTCACAGAAAATCTCTGTGAGTGCTAACTCCATAATGAAAAAGAGGAAGCAATAAAAATAAATCAATGCAGTCTTTTTTGCTGAAAATGGCACAAATCTAAATCAGCATATCTGGTCTCTCAGTAATGCCTTTGAAGGCAGTTGAGGACAGAGATCATCGTTCTGTTAGGGCTGTCTGAACTGGCTGATGTATGGGAAATAAGAAGCTGAATGGGATACTAGCTTGAAGCTTGCATGTATCTACAAGTGACTGAAACATGAGCTCTGTCATAGGAAGAACTGCATTTCTGAAAGCTGCTAAAATAGATTCCTAGATTCAAACAAAGGGACTTCCCTTCGAGGTCTATTAGATATGGTTGGGCTCAATGATATATCATGATATATGTGTGTATACTTTATGTATACATGTATATATATTATGTATGCATATATAATGTATATACACACACACACATAGAGTAGTATTCATCTCATTTAGCTGTAGCTGTTTATCACAGGTATCCTGTGCACTGAAGTTGAGTGAACTTATTGGAAGCACATAAAGACCTACAGTGTGTCATAAGACAGATGTTAAAGAGGGGGTGAATCACCCTCTGGAGGTTACCTGTTGACAATACAGGGCACCCACCCTAATTTAAAATAAACATTCAAATTCTGGCCAGCTAGAACAAGTTGAAGTGATTCTCACCTACTGTACCCCACAATTTCAGCTAGGCTGTCCTCACTGTTAAAAAAGTACATGTTTTTTTCCTGTGGCTCTGCCTTCAATTTTGAGCCATTGTGCACTATGTGGAAGATCTCTCTCCGACCAAATTTTGGTTCAGATCAACAGATTATGGTGAAAGTCTCACTTGATTAAATTAAGTGGGTTGTAGTCCTGTAATTAGCCACATGAGTTTTCTTTGAAGTGTCTTGCTTTTTTCATACCACAAACTATACCAGTGTCACCACCAACAAATACAACATTACCATAAACTTCTAAGTTTACGTTTTCTTGTTTAAACACCTAGGAACCACAGCACATTTTTCACGTTATAGCAACATCCTGGGAAGTCCTCTTTGGATTATTTATCTGTCATGACCAGCAAGTCTGGCTGCTGAAGGCTGGGGCTGGCAGCTCCCAACAACAGCTGCTGCTCTGCTGCCCGCAGCAGTAAAATCTGTCTGTTGGGACAGGAGGGTGACAGCTGGTAGCCTTATTTGCCACCCACACAGATATGTGGTAACTACCCGGCACTCTGTGGCAAATACAGGAAGACGGGTTTGGCTTTTGCTGAAAGTCTGGAGAAGCATGCCTGGGTGTTTGCCGCATTCGTGTGAGGGTTGGGGTGGGCTGTCTCTGTATAGGATGGAAGAAGAAGTTGCCCGACGCCTGGATATGGCCACAGGGATTGACACACTTGAACTGCCCTCCTGGGTATTGTCAGAGAAGACAGAGTTCATGGTAAAGGAACAAAATCCAGTTAAATGGGGAAAGAAATACAGCTAAAACTTGAGAGCAAGCTTCAGCTGGGTGATACAGTACAAGTTTTTAGTCAAGAGGTGCTAGCTATTTCTTAGTAACTTTAAAAAATGCCTAGCTTTTCCTCAGATTGTGGTACATTTTAATGATAAATTTTTGGGCCTGTACCTAATAGTAAGACATTAGAATTGATGTGTCATTTGCCCCAGCTTTACAGAATCTCATAAGACAATTTGTAGTTATTTTTGACACACTCAGACTCACCATGCTAGTAGAAATCAGAGTTTCAGCTGATAGAGCTACATGTTAGAATTGCCCTTTCACTGATGAAGTGACAAATGTGTTTTATCTCATTCCCTGAATACTACATGGAAGTGATTTTAAAAATAAAATCTGTTGTTTGATCTAATATGAATTCATATCTAATATGAATCAGAGGCTCTGAACTGCCTATTGGCATGTTGTTTTGATGACAGGAAAAGAGAGGAAGCAACTTTTTTTTTTTTTTTAACAAATTATGAATTAGGATTTTATAGCTGCAACAAATTGCAGAGCACCAAGCAATACAAGTGTAAGTGAAACTTAGCCAACAAAGTGGTTAGTCTGCACAGAAAGTGGCATCAGTATTATATTCATCTTCCCATGAAGGATCTGGGTTTCAGATTTTGTTTCAAGGTACATGTTTTCTGCAGTAATCCAAGCTGAATCGCTGAATTTAAATCTTCTGGTTTTGACATGACTTGTAAATAAGTCGAAGCAGTATAGGTCGTCTCCACACATCAACTGTAGCCTTCCAGAATTTGATGCAGATCTTGTTGAAATTACTAAAAAAACTGTTCATTGACTTCAGTAGGCTTTGGATCTTGCCTTCAGATGTTAGCAAGAGACAGCTTACCACCTAGATAGATTTATTGCCAGTGTCAAGTACTAGCACTCTCTATACAAGATTGGTGAAAGCTTCATATCATAAGATCGTTTGTCTTTGAGACTTTATGTTTTGAGGATTGTGAGCTTGCTTGAACATTAGAATGTCATATTCCAGCAAATGAGAAAATACTCCTGTGGGTGAGGGTGAATCAAGTCATGTGTCTGTGTTAGTCACCGAGGAGCTGTCTGGGTGCAGTACAGTCAGCTCTTCGCATTTAGAAAAGAAACCAGTAATAAATGTAAAGCAGGTCATCTTTCCCCTATTTGTTTTGTAAGATAGCAGAAATACTTAAAGACAACAAAAGCCAAGAAGCAGAAGCTAACCTCCTCATAGGAATGCAGTCCATTTTCTTCAGATTTGTTTAATCTTCTAACATTAAATTGTTTTTGTTTACTCCAAGAATGACATGTAGCATTAGGTACCTTTTAGTAATACTGTTAGTTTCCATCTCTTGTATTCAGTGTCTTCTGCGATGTAGAACTGTGATCTGCTCTTTTTATTTTTTTTTTTATTTTATTTTATACTAACTGCAACTCTGACTTTGTTTCCTTGCACATTTGTTAACACATATACACATTGCCTTTAACTTATTTACCCCTTTGCTTCCTCAGCCTGGATGAACCAGATACTAGTCTAATACATGTGTTACTTGTAACTCTTCTGATTCATAATTATCTGCCAATCCTGTAAACCTTGTGTTATTTTTGTTTTCTGTAGAAGTACCAGGAATATTTTCTAGACTAGCTCTATTAGAAGAGTGGTAATGAAAAAAAACCCCAACTTGTTTCTCCTCTATGATGCTATTCTTCTTGTGAAATTGGTTTATCAATCATTTACCACCTACTTGTCAACCAAACTCTGAATTTTGTAAAAGATTTATCTGGATAGGAACTCTGGGGTAGTTGGTTTAGATCCTGATGTTTGTTTTTGTGGCAGTTGATCAGCTGTTTCTATGGTAAATATTGCCCGTTGGGCTTATTACAGCAGTGCTTCTGGAGTTAGCTGGAAGTTGCAGCTCTCATTGCTCCTCACATTTCTGTTGTTTGGGTTCTGTCTTCAAAACAATATATGAAGGCTTGAGTTGGAATGTAATGGACATTCATGTGGCTGTATATTCTTTAGTTCCTGTCAGCTGTGCAGCAAGTCTTCATTTCTCCACCTTGTTCAATGAAGCAGTAAGAGGAAGAGACAGAGAGTAGAGGCGAGCCCCGCACGCTGATTTACAATACCATTGGTTTTCAAGGACTGGCAGCAAGTAACATCTTGGCATTTAAATTCCCTGCCTGAGTGCAGCTATGCCAAAACAAGTCACAGATTTATCATATCTTATTTTTTGCTTTCAAAGACAAGTACGTCTGGAATTATTTGCTGTAATCAGCGAGGAAAAAAAATTCCACAAGCTCTTCAGATGGTGGCTGACCTTTTGGGCATTTTCTTCACTGTTCAGTGTTATTTAGCAGTTATTGAGATTAAGTGTTCTTTCTTTAGGCACTCTTTTCTTTCCTCGATATTTCAGCTATCATTTTTTCTCTCAGGCTTTGGCTTGAACTGTTTATTTATTAACCTCGGGTAATATCTGGCTCTGATAGTGGTTTCTCTGATGTCACGCTTATGCTCTAGGGATGCCACTGAAAACATTCCTGAGGCTATCAAACAGACAGCAGCTAAAAATGAATTCTTGCAGCTAACATGGTGTTATTCTTCTTAATAAGAGACCTACAATGCTGATTGATGGGCATTATCCTCCACGTCTTAATAATTTTCAGTGTAACAGCTCTGTCTTTCTTCAGTTTCCTTCCTTCTATATTTCTTCCTTGAAAATATTAAGAAAAAACAAATCGGTGAAGTAATGAATTGCTAGATCCAAGTGTCTGTTAACCCTCTGTCTTTTCTTCTATGAAATGTTTGTTTCAAGGGATTCAGTAGGACTAACTGATTTTTGGGATCAGCCATAAGTCTTTCCAGAGATGCAGCTATCTTCCAAAGTATTCTTTCTTTCCCAAGTAAAATCTATTGACCTTTGTTTTACAGCAGCTTTTCAAGTAACCACAGATAGAATCTTGTTGGGAAGGTGAAAAGAAATAAATTATCAAAACCAACACAAACCTTTATCTAAGCAAAATATCAGTGTCATTTATTGCACTGTGGCTGTTATGTTGCCACTGCTTAGTTGGAAAGTACCCAGAAGCACCCATTAGAGGAATCTTCTGTTATAACATGTAGTGATTTGAAACTTTCAATTGGAATAGTCCATCCCACCCACACTTTTCAATGTCTCCTGCTCAGAATTGAACTAAAAATGCAAGTATTGCTGCAGTATTCAAGGCCTGCTGCCTATTCTTATGATGTCAGAAATCAAATTTGTCATTACTTCTAATGAAAATAGTTCAAGTGCAAAAACCACTTGTGTGTTAAATCAGTGTGGTGGGCCAGCAGCTAAGCACCACACAACCGCTTGTTACTGCATCCCATGTGGGGTGGGGGAGAGAATAAGAAGAGCAAAAGCAAGAAAACTCATGAATTCAAATAGTTTAATAAGTGAAGGAAAGAAGATGAAAAAGGCTTGACAAAACAGGTGGTGCAAAAGCAATCACTCACCACCTCCCATGAGCAGACTGATGCCCAGACAGTGTCCAAGCAATGGCTTCCTCCCCCAAAACCTCCTTTGCTCAGTTTTTAATGCTGTCATGATGTCATATGGCAGGAGGTATCCTTTTGGTCAGTTTGGGTCATCTGTCCTGGCTGTGTCCCCTCCAAGCCTGCTTGTTGCGGGGGCAGAGTGGGAAACAGAGAAAGCCTGAGTACGGTGCAAGCACTGCCCAAAACTCTGGTTTGCTATCAACACTGTTTTAGCCACAAATCCAAAACACAGCACCTATGGGCTGCTTGTTGAAGGTAATGATCTCCACCCCAGGCAGACCTGGTCCACTCAGTAATAACTGAAAAATTGCTTATGATGAGGGGAGAAGAGGAAAGCCTATGTAGAGTCATAAAGTGCCTTTTTTAATGATGTGCAATTAAAAAATATCATCTTTTGTTTTTTAATAACCAAAATGTTTCAATCCAGTTTGTGTTAGGGAACTGTCAGCAATATTTCTTTGTGGAAGATGTTCTCAACAAATCTATATTTCTTTAAATATGAAGTCATTTTCTTAATATTGTTTGAGTAGAAATAAATTGCAAAGCAAGTTCATTCATTTTGCAAGAGGATACTCACAAAATTACTTGTCTTAGGTAGATTCAAGGTGAGCTAGAAGCAATGTAGTTTTTTAAAGGGAACAGCTCTAAACAAAAATGCGTCCCAAGCACTACACAAATAGCATAAAGGGGAAAAGTTTAGGTTAGGGTCTAATTTATTCAGTGTAACTTTAAATCATAGCTTTATGATGTAATCAGATTTAAATTTTGTGCAGGGTCAGCATGTGGCTGAAATCAGAGTTGGAGGATGTTATAACAACAACATCCTGATTGCTGACCTAGTGACAATTTATAACTTAAAATCTTAAGCTGTTGTTAAACCGATTAGATTTGGCTTTACTAAGGTTATGTATATTTAAGTTTATTCCAACTAGCAGTATTATGGCTACTCGGTGGAAGGTAAACATATTTGAGTGCTGATTGTACGAAATTTGAAGAATTGGGTTCAAGGCTATAGAAAATAAAGAAAAACATACGTCAAAGATCTGAAAGCCACTTCTAACCCCCTATGTACAATGTGTTATTTGATATAGCAGCACTAGTTTAATACAGATGGCTGGCTTTCATAAGAAAATACTGAAAATATGTGTTTTCTAAAATTGGTTTGCTTTTCCCATTGGCACAAATGTTGAGGGAAAAAATAAACATATAGTGTACTAATGGGAAAAATCCCTGTGAATACAACAGGTGATGTTGAACATATTTTCAAGTCAGGAAAAGGAAATACTAACATGGAATAATCTGAACAAATTGCCACAGAATAGTGCTGCTCAAACAGAAGATACTGTTAATTACTACTAATTCAACCTGTAGATTTTCAGATCTGAACTTACAGTTTCCCTTGCTTGAAGGAGTTGGATATTCTAAATTTGTAGTATTTCTCATCCTTTTTTTCTATCTTGAGGCCTGTGAAAACCTCAGGAAAAAAATGAGAGATTTTTCTGTCCTCCTGTTTTTGTCATCCTACTTTTTGCTGATACTGAGGTTGAAGTCAATATGGCCTTTAAGAGAAGAGAAGTTATAACTGCTTTTTATTTACTCTGAGAACTGACAAAACTATAATCTATGAAAGATTATTATAGCATTGTATATCCATATTTGTTACCCCAATAAGAGCACAGTATTTACTAGTAAATTGCAAATAAAACAGAATTTTCAAGTTATATGCATTCACATTTATATGTAAAAATTCATAACCTCACTTCTTGCTGTTAAAACAAATTGCAATCATTGAGAAAGAAGTAATTTTTTTTTTTTTTTAATATGTGGGCAGAAAGAGCTTATCTTTTCCCAATTTACAAAGCTGTCTTTAAGAGGGATGACGAATTGAAATATGAATTCAGTATAGACAACTCTGAGTCTTTTTGGAAACATTTGAATTCAAATTCCCTCACAGGATGCAAAAAACCCCAAAAGCGTTTGTTCTGTTCAGGTCTTTACATAAGAGGTGGAAATAATGTGGTTTCTGATGCTAGATTGTGTGTTACAATTCAGTTGTGCAGTAGGACTTGCTTTCAGAGTTATGTGAACACAGCAATGCTAATGTAAGTATTGAATCCACCCGTGTGATAAGGGCTGGATTAACAAAGTAATTGGCAAGGAATGCACAAATATCTTCTTAGTTTTTTAAAAAATGTGAATATTTTATTTTCCACACACATCTTTGAAATGCATTCCTTCATTTTCTCTTGTGCTGTTCTGAAACCTCTACCAGTTGGTAGGTAGGATGTGCCTACATTGTTAAAAGTTACTGCTCAACAAATCTGCACTGAGGATTTGCAGCCTGTGAATATCCATGCACTGAACAGAATCCCTAGAGCCACGTGGTAACAATTCTGGAAACATATTTTGAGGGGAAAGACGAAAACTTCAGAGTTGTACTTACAGCTTGTCTCAGTAATTTTACAGGGGAGGAAAGATGGCATTTACTTACATTTAATTTTCAAAGACTTATATCTCATTTGATGGAACACCTATGATGACAGCCATCTTAATGCCCAGGTTTGCATCCAGTGATGGCATTTGTGTTTCTAGCAGAACTGTCCTTCCTTCATCCACCCGGGAAAAATGTGCTCAGCTTGCCTTTACTGTGCTTCTTGGTGCATACAAGCTAAGCTGGGGGGTATCAAAGGGCTGGAGAAGCTGTCCTATGAGGAAAGACTGAAGAGTCCCCGTCACTGGAGGTTTTCAAGACGCAATTGGACAGGGTGCTAGATAATCTCATCGAGGCTCCCTTTCCTATAAAAGGTTGGATGGGGTGATCCTTTGAGGTCCCCTCCAACCCAGGCTGTTCTGTGATTCTGTCATCCTTCATAACATGTAGAGTGGAGCAGCGCCAAAGTTAGCCTGCAGCCATCTTCCTTCTTTCCAGTGACCTTATTTAAAGGTGGATATGATTACAGAGTAGACTTTTATATGACCTTGAAGGTAAAAGTCAATGTTGTTGTCTGTTTAATCCTATTAAATATTACATAATCTCTAGTGAGACATTGCAATATTTATGGCTCAGCTGCTTATGTTTTGGAACAGATAGTTGGATGTTGCTCTGGGAATTTCTGTGTTCACGGTGTTCAGATTTAGAAGAATACAAACCTCATGTGCCTGGCATGGTGCATTCTACCACCGACTGTAATACACCTGCTGTACACATGATATTCAAGGAGAAGGACGTCTAGTATACAGATATCAGGTGGCAATAACAATTCACAGAATTTCATCTGAGGGGCAGATGCTCTTGGACTTAGGTAAGGAGTTAGCACAACTGCCCTTGCATTAATATTCAAAAACTGTAAAACAGTGTGGTTTTGGTTCATAGCTAGCCATTTTGATGTGGGCATATAATTTGCTAGGATGATTGTAGTGGAGGCTTGGGGTGCCCTTAAATGTTTATCTGCAGACTGTGGTCGTTGGAAATGTACCTGAAACAATAAATTCTCCCCCCCCCCCCCCCCCCAAGAATATGTATCCAAACTGGACTTGGGCACACATGAAGGCAACAGAAGGTCACAGAATGATAAATTATAATATTTAAATTAAAAATAGCTTGTAAGTTTGAATGGACAGCAGTTTTACATCAATGCTGCATGGGGTTGAAGGGTTACTTATGTTACCAACCAAAGCTTTATACCCATCCATCAGGTTATATAACTCTTTTCAGGAGAAAAAAAAAAGTCCTTTAAAATTCCTGGTGGGAAATTGTTTTCAAGCCTTTGAAGATGTCTCCTCAAAGTGTATGCTGAGAATTAATGTAACTAAGTAATGTTCTCACTTAGGTTCTGCCCTAAACCTCCCAGAAGCAGAAGTCCTCTCAGCTTCACACCTACTGGTATCCAAATTTCCTTTACTTTAAATATTCTCTATAGACATAATGGCAACAGGCTGCCCTTTCTTTCCTGGGGCTTTGGCTCCAAGGCTTCTTGGATATGGCTTGAAAAGAACTTTGCGCTTCTTCCCCATGGCTTGCATGTGGAAGTATTGCATTTAATGCAGTAGCCTGGGCCATTTGTGTAGTATAAGGGTGCAATGATTGATCTTTTTCTGTGTTTGAGCTGCTGCTTGACAAGTGAAGTCAAGTCAAGGACAGTCATTAATTCACCCTGACTCCTTTCCCAGCCACTCACATCTAGCATGGACAGTACCTACTACTGTCGAATGTCTTTGTGGAGCGTGCAGATCACTGAATTCGAGCGAGTTAATGATTAGTTCAAACTCTGTCATCCTCTAACTTTACAGCAGAACTGTGACCTAAAGAAAGCAGCTAGTAATTCACTTTCTCCAGCTGCAGGGGACTCTTTTTCCATGTAAATTTTATCTGATCGTAGCTCCACCTTACCTCCATTGGAGTCAGAGAAACAGTGGAGCACAACCTCTTTGCTGAGCTGGAGGTTTTGATTTGTTGTTTCAAAGGGATTCAGACCCTTACATTAGCATGCTGATTTCTCCAGTCTTCCATTTCTCACGGGCCAGGTTTAATTCCAAAGAGTATTTATTCCACTCTTTTTTTTATGGCCTTTGGTAGGATATGAGTGTATTCAAGAGAACCAGCCAATTATCATTTTGGTTGAGTGTCTGGATTGAAAACTGTACGACCACCATAGGCTGTCTTCAAGATTAACACTTGTTTTTTGGTTTTTGCCTGAAAAGGAATACCTTTTCAATGGCTTTTCATCTGGAGTCCTCAATTATACTTCTAGCATGAACAGGAAATTCAGTAATATGAAAAGAATGAAAAAGATACCAAAGGCATTAACACTTAGTGTTCTAGTGTTCTGATGTTTTGTTTGGGTGTGGTGCAAATACAAATGGCTTTTTGGAGAAATAATCATCATAAGTGTGTCTCTTGCAGATAAGATGAAGATTTGGGGATTTACTCCTATTTGGGGGATCTTCTATTGAAATATTACCTTTCTGCTGAAATTTGTGTAAGTCTTAAGTGGAAACTAAATTGTCATTGACCATCATAAAATCAAAATTATACTGGAGAGAAATAAATAATCTTCAATTAGCAATAACAAATGTGGGGCATCTTACATATGCATCACAAAAAACTGACAATGTCATTCTCCAGTACACAATGTCAAGAAATCCCAATCCATAGTCATCTCTAGTGTCTAATTATTCTGTACTCAGCTCTTGTTTTTATCTTCTCTGCTAAATGAGTTCCTGCACTGCAGCCAAAGGAAGTGGTGAACCACCCCCACGGAAGACTTTATATTTGGTTTTAAGAATACTTTTATACAAGCTTGCTGTGGTTGCTCCAGCAGCTACTGCTAATATTTTACCTCTTTTTCAAGTGGAAAAAAAAATCTTCAAAGTGAGAAAAGATTAGCAGTCTTGCAAGCATCCAAATTATGCATTAGGCTTGATAGAATTTCCATTAAAAAGGAAGTAATATAGGCAATTATTTGATATACTCCGAGTTACTGATGTGATATTGCTATACAAAACTCAGTAAAAAATCCTCTGTGTTTCCTGTTGAAGTGTATTTCTAGGTGAAAGGTTCTATGTTACTGCACTGTGGAAATGTGCATTGTATTGTGTCGTGACCTTTCCTGGTGTATACTCTCCAAGGGCTTTCATTACTGAACTTTTAATTTAACTTGAGAGACCAGCCTACTCTCAGACCTTGGTTACTCTCAGCCTAATATGTTGGAAAAATAATACTGTCATGTACCAGCATGGGATGCTTGTCGTCTAGTTCAGAAGAGCTGTCCCTTGACAAGAGAACTGTTTTAGTAAGTTTTTGTTTCTTACTACTGCTCTTTCAGTGCTCAGTACAGTTTGCTGGTTCAGGTTGATGGAAAATATTCATAGATTTGGATCAAATTTGCTGAATAGCTTTGGTCACAGCGCACACTTCCTTTGTTCAAAATTCCCCCAAACCTCAAACCACAGAATGATTCAATACTAGTCACAAGTCAAATGAGCAACTCTGAGACTAAAAAATATTGAAATCAATGAGTCTCACTTGAGTAGGTTAGAAGCGCTGCTTTCCTGTATGAAGAGACAGTTCTTTTTTTGAAGCCCCACTCACAATCCCACACACTTAACTATGAACAATGTGTCTGAGCTGGGATTGCCCCCAGAGAGACATATGCTTTTTAATAGCTAATAAATGAGCAATCCAATTATTTAAAAATACTTTTAATAGCAGGAAAATACAATAAATGCCTTAGGTGTATAACAACTGACAACAACAGAATAGGTAAGAGACTGTCAGTTGGGAGGAGTTTTACAGCATCCTTCTCCCACAGGCTGAGGCTTATTCCAGTGGTCTGGTTCTGCCGGTTTCACCTTTCTGGGACATCCCATCCTGGAAGCAGAGAAATTGTACAAAGACCAGTGCTGAACTGGTGTTCAGTAACGGAAAATTCTGCTGTGAGACAGAGTCTCCCCTGGTGCAAACACTGACCGTGGATGGGTCTGACCTCAAGGCACCAAATAGCCTGATCCTCCACAACTGAAACTGAGCAACCCTCCCACTGTTGTCAACAAGTGTTAGTTGGAAAAGAATTGGAGCAGCTCACAGCCATTTGGAGTTCAGCTCTGATAGTAGAATATTTCTAATTTCTTAGCAAAGCCTGTTCACAGTGGCTAGGACTCAGAATTTACAATGCCACCATTACCTGGACTTCAAGGTGAGTGGTCAAGGTAGCACACCAAGTGTTTTTCAGAAATGTGCTGTGACCTGACATTCGCAGCCCCACTCAGGGTATCCAACTTTTATTACCAAGTCACATTTTTACCTTTTACATCAGTTTAAATAGAAAATATGTTCAGACAGACTGGAAAGAGTCCAATCTAGAATTTAAAAAATTGTCATGTTTAAAGCCAATTTCTCTCCATTCATTGAACTCCAGAGCCTTGCCATACACCTTGCTTAGCTGTTAACGCTGCTAGCATTAGTCATATGATAGGGAATGTGTGAATCTGACCCATTTGAACCCTAAAGTTTTGGAGATGTGGTAAATAACTAAAAAAACTGTGGTAGCTGTTTTGCAGCTAACGGTTTGAAGTGTATTTCTAAGGTAACGATACCTGTGCTGCGTGGTCCCTGGAAGCACCCATCCTAAACATACCTTAAAACATCTTCTAACACAAAAGCTGTTCCTAGCTCACCAACACCTGCTGGGGACCCCAAAACCAACCATGGCTTTGAAATTCGCCTCGTTACTTTTGCCAGCCCTAGGTGGTCTGCTGACTTGCCAAAACTTGCTACCTTGAACCTGAAGCTTAGTTGTCACTTTTAACTGGCATCTGCCAGTTTTGCCAGAAGCCTTGCCAGTTCCTCAGGGGCACTGCCTGTCCTAATCTTAGCCTATCCATCCTGTCTAGACACAGCACTAACCCCAATCAATTGAGAAGTCAACTCAATCCTTGGCAACCCGACTTCAGTTCTGATTATTAAACGCTAATGCCGTTTTTCCAATTTGAATGTAGGCTCATAGAGTAGACTGACCTAACTCTGTCTAGTCAAGACATCAAATAAGTGTACTTATTTTTTTTTTATTTATGGCTATGATTACTTTTAAATTCCAGATCTAGACCCAAATTCAGCCTTTGCTCAAAGACTCTCTCATCTAGCAGAGGTAGTTTCAGATGTTGCCACATCCGTCTCTCTACTCTGCTCCCCTGCTACGTGTTGTCACTTTCATAACTGAAGGAACAAAATGACATGTGTCCTCACTTCTTTTCATTAACACTTTTTGGTATTTAAAACAAATTAGACTGTAAAGTAGGATAGCTGAAGTTCAGAAATGCTTTTTGCTCCATTGTCACTGCTGTGGGAGCAGTAAAACCCAGTGAATGAGCAGGACAGTCACCCAAGTGTAAAGTGTTCTCAATGTGGCTTTAACCAACAGATCCAGTCTGTCAGACTACAAGAAATGGGTTGGCAGCACTGAGGTTTGGATTAGGACTATGGTTTGCAAGGTCTGTTTATTAGCCTTACAGATTTGTCCAGAAGGAGAAATTTGGATGGATGGATGGATGGATGGATGGATGTCAGAACTGACACTGGCAAAATATGAGTTAAATTTATCCAGAGTAATTTCCAGCAAAGCTCATGAGGACAACATTGTGAATTATAAGGCCTGCTGTACAAATCCACTCTTGTCAAATATACCTGTATGAAGGCAAAACAATACAATTTTTGGAATCTGTATAATTACCAACATTTGCAAAAAAATGTTCTTGGGACAATTCTGTTCTTCCAGGAAATAAAGAAGGCCACGAAGAACACAGTAAAACCAGGGCAGGGAAGCAGGTTTGTGGACTGAGTGCTAAGGGTGAGGATGCTAAATCCAGGGATGTAATCTATCAAACCTAGATAAGGTGTGGTTATGGCAGGTGCTCTTTGGGAAGAAAGAAATAGTTATTGCATGCGGTTGGGGAAGATGGAGAAGGGGGAGTTTTCTGCCTAATAGTTCAACAGGTAACCTGAACAAGGTCAAAGGAGCAAATGTGAGTTAATTTCACTTGGTACATAATCCTCTGACTTACTGGTCTGTACACATCTGGTATCAACTTGATTTGTTGGCAAGCAAAATATAAGAAACAATGGTGCTCTAATTTGAATCAATCAGTTTTCCCATTTGAATCAATCATACCCATTTGCTGCACTTTGGCTCATTTTACAGAGTAGTCTTGGAGTGTGCAAAGTAGATTTCTTTCAGTTTAAGATAAACAAAATATACTACCAGAGATCTTTGCTGTGCTGGTACTAATAATGGTTTTAAACTAAAAGAGGGCAGATTCAGTCTAGATATAAGGGAGAAAATTTTTACAATGAAGGTGGTGAAACACTGACACAGGTTGCTTAGAGAGATGCCCCATCCCCGGAACATTCAAGGTCAGGTTGGATGGGACTCTGAGCAACCTGGTCTGGTTGAAGATGTCCCTGCTCATTGCAGGGGGGTTGGACGAGACGAACTTTAGAGGTCCCCTCCAACCCAAACTATTCTATGGTTCTGTGATTCTACAGTAGATGTTACGTTCAGGTCCCTCTCCCCACCAAGTGTGTGCAATGTGACCTTAAGCTCCTCCATTCCAGCTATGTTCCATAGTCTGCTCCTACTGGGCCATGCTCCACTCTAATGTAGATGTAGGCCAGTGTTAGTTTGCCAGAAAACTTGCTTCCTATCCTAAAATGAAAATACTTTACACAAAAACAGAGTTCTTTTACCTTTTGACTTCAAAAGTCCACTTAATTTGTGATAAAGTAGCCTTTTACAGAAATGAGCTTGTTCTAGGTCAAAAGGAGTGAATATTTAGTCAATCTGGAGTTGACTATATGTCTTTACATATATTTTAGCGTCTCCTGTTTTGCTATATAATTACAAAAGAAGCAGTTTTATAATAATTTTTCAGCATATCTAAAGTTCCAGTTGGTTCTTACACAGAAGCTGAAGCTGCCTTAACATTTCAACAGCTGTTCAGAAATATATGTTTCCTCTTACTGAAGACTGCTTACTCTTAAGAAAATAAATAACAGATGTGCCTTCCACTATTTTTTGCAAACAGTTTTTACTTAGAGAAATCTTGATGTTTAAGACACAAAGGATAGGTAAAGCTTTAAATCTATTCGTGCCAAAAATATTTTGAATTAGAGGCATTTTGTATATTGGTTGTTGTGGGATTTCAGGGAAAAAAAAGAAAGTAGATGCTGTTGTGTTATATGTTAAAATATTTTAATGTAAGATAAATGCAGAGTAACATCACTTGGAAGTATCTCTATCCATTCATTAAATTATGGAATAAATCCTGCTTTTTTATATATATATACCTATATATGTGTACTTATATATATATAATTTCTCATGAGAGAATATGCAAGTGAGCAATAGAAACCATACAAACTAACACATTTAAGACTGCCAAAATTTACTGTCAGATGATAGATGGGACTGAAAACATGTTTTTAAAAGTATATTGTTTCCCCTGCTGTTCCAAAATGTGATCTCTTATTTCTGTCTCTTCTGTTAGGCAATAACAGTATCCCCCAAACGCATTGGATTTTAGACTTGGTTCAGCCTTGGCTGGAATACTTTCCTAGCTCTTGTTCTGTGTGGATTTCTCTATGCTGCCCATATGTGAAAGAGTGAACCTTGTACAAGAAATATCTGCTCAGGTTTTGTCACTATTTTGTGATTCAGTGATTATTTTTGTTTGTTTGCTCAGATGAAGGGTGTGTCCACAGCTTTTCTTACCTACTTATCTCACTCCAGAGCTCTTTCCTCCACAGAGTTTTTAACTAAAGCTCTGCTTGGTGAGTGGCACTACCCATGTGGAGCACGTTGGCTCTGGAAGCATGTTTCTTTGACTCACAGAAATAGTTCTTCTCCCAGAGATGCCACTTTTTTCACTGATGCAGATGAGGGCTTTGCTCTGATGTATCCTTGTTACTTTTACTTAGAGCCTGCCATTCCTTTAGAGCATCTGTCTTTGATCCTTTCCACTGACCTGGGCATGTGATGGGTTGACCACCTAGATGCTACTTACTGACATCTGTCAGTAATTGAAGAAGTTGAAGGAAAAGGAGAAGCCTACTTCTAAACCATGAATTCAGAGGCCCTGTTGACCCCGCAGGTCAGATCAACCTGTCCTCACAGGCCAGCAGATCTTGCTCTTAGCTCAGCTTGATTCTGGATGAAACCACTTCAGCGTGACAACAACATGCACTTGCCAAAAGTTCATATTTGCACATGTAGGTTTACTTGGGGAACTACTGACACTGAAGAGGCTGCTGGTAATTGGAGAGTTGTTTAGAAATTTCCTGGCAGAATATTTTTTCGGCAGAAAGTAATAATTACCACATCAAAATGAGTCAATGTTAACAAAGCTCCAACTGTGACTCACTTAGATTCATGCTAGCTTAACTTCTTGATAGTCCTTTCCATAGGTTGCTGTAGACCCAGAGCAGAGGACAGAGTCTTCAGAAACACCTGTGGCAGGATGAAGAGAGCCAGGGAGGTCCCTTGGTAGGACCTTCAAGTGGGTCAGTGCATCAAGCAGAGCATTACAGAAGTTCAGTGTTTTGTGCTTCTAGACTCATTTGATAGGACCAACCAACCAGAGACTCCTGAGTGACGGACCTCCATTGCCTGGCCTGTGTACCCTCCTGCTTTGATTTTACAGGGTTTCCAAGGTACCGAGCTCAGTTTTCAGCATTGTCTAGCTCTATTCATTAAATGTGACTGTGTTTTTTGTGGCATGCTACCCCATTTTGCAATAACAAAAACTTCATGGGCTGCAAGAACTGACCCTTAAAGACATATAAAATCCAGGGCTGTGTTTTACTCAGTGCTGAATTCCTCTGACACAGCAGGCCATCCCATGGCTTAAAAATTGTGCTAGGAATTTGCCAGTTAAAAACATGGTGAGTACCATTTTGATTCATTGTATTTGTCATACCACATCTGATTTGCTGCAGCATGTTGTGGTGTTAGCATGGAAGAAAGACATGTGACTCACTGTGATGCAATACAGTAGAGAGTGGAAAAGAAAAAACCCCACATAATTTCAAAGGTACAATCTGCTCTCAATACAGATGACAATCAATTGATCTTGATTTTTTCAACTAATTATCTGGTTCAGTTACCCATTAAAATATGGGGAATATTCCTCCTTTTCCCATGACTAGTCAGCAGGAGCAATTGGTGCATATATTTTAGCAACTGTCCTGTCTGTTCTCTTTCCATGTATGACTCCTGTCTTGATCACTTGACTTCATTTTAACAGAAAACAGTGAAGCTGCTCAGTGAAGCTTCCCTTAGCAGTAGGAGAATGGTTTTGCACAGTTCGGTCCTAGATGCTATGCTTCATTCCTTGCCTTGGGACTGCTTTTTCCTTACTTCTTATATTCCCCCTCCTGTGTCCTTGTGTCTTCTCATGCTATTTCCTGCACTAGCTGTTAGGGTCCAAGACCAACACAAGCTAAAACCTTAACATTGGCTGGTGAAAAGGAAATCTGATCAGTCTCTCAAGTCCTACAAATCCCGCAAGTTTTACAAATCCCCCAAATCACAGTCTTCTATATTGTTTTTTTTTTCTGTCCATTTTCTCTTATTTTTTCTTTTCATCTCCACCCATATTAGCTTTGCTTACTCATCTCAGTAGTTGGTTTTGTTGCTTTTACAGAGACCTATATCAATCTGAAAGTAGAATGAACTGCCTCATATTTAGATTTTGTTTTTTTCCTGAGAAATTAGGCTTGAAATTTATCAGTAATATCTTACCTTTACTGTTGGCTCCCTCCAGCAGTTCAGCCTGACCCATAAACACAGAGAACATCAGGCAGGAGGGTAATTCCACTTCTAAGATACTCACCCCATCTTCTCTCCATTATGTCTTACACATGCCAAAAGCTGTAGGCATCAAGCCTAAGATGTTGAAGCAATCCTACAGTTCTCTGTTCTTTCTTCTGAAAATGTCTTGTAAAAAATAATCTGCAGGCATTGTGGTTAGCTACAAGCTATGGTGTAGCTTGGGGATGATAGCTGTTCAGAATAACACCCAAGCCCTGACTTAGAAATAGGCATAATACATCCTTATTGTGCATTAAGAGTACCCATCTAGGAAAGGATATAAAGTAATTACCATGAAGTTAATTCACACCAATGTTTACAGCACACTAAACTTCTGCAGATAGGCAAGCTGTGGGAGACTAGGCATTGGCAAAAGGTATGACCTTATTCAGTGACTTCATTAGTTTTCCAGAAAGGGGAACAAGCACCACATTGAGGAAATGTGCAGATTTTTCTAAGCCAGGAGGAGTTGTGAGTTTTTTAAAAAGAGCATTATCACAAAGGAACCTAGAAGGAGTACAAACCTCAAAAGAAATGCTGGTGGTTTCAACTAATAAAGCTAAAAAATACTACATTTTAAGAAGAGTCTGAAACATGAGAGAGTGAGGAACCTTGGAGAAAGTGAAGCTGCAAAACGTGATTTCAACTAATAGGTATCAAATGAGACATGAGTTTTCAGAGACAAAATTATTTCTTTCCAATCATATTTGCTAATACTTATAACTACAATCACTTGGCATCTCATAGGCATTGAAGAGAAGGCTTCAAAATACATGGTCCAGCATTGCTTTATTACGGGCAGAATCTACTGCAGAAGGAAGAGGCACGATTAATTTTTAATGAGGTGACGTAGATGCAAGCTATAGGCTTGCCTTAAGGCTTGGCAAAACAGTTGTGTCAGTAAGAACATTCAATACAATTTTGTGGTCATTGTATCCACAAAATAAAACAAATAGGTAACTTGCTATACCAGACCATACAAGTGGCTGTACCACGTAAGACCAAAGGTTCATCTGTCCTAGCAAGTACTAGGAAAAGACTGTAAGTACAAAATAAAACACAGAGAGATATGTTTTGTCACTTCTATTGTATGGTCTTCCAGCATGTGGCAGCTTGCCATTTACAGATTTCCAGAAGATGGGCACTAGGGCTGGTGGGACTACATGCACATCATCTGATTCAAAAGTGTTCCTGAACCTTTTTTTCATGAATTTGTCTAATTACTGAACCATTTTGGACAGTGGGTATTCAGAACATCTAGTGGTAATGAGGTTGACGGTAAAAAGATGTATTTTTGGAAAAAATATTTCCCCCTCTCCTTTTTTATTCTTGAACTTTCTTCTTGATAATGTCTGGAACCTACTGCTTTATGTTAATTACTATGATATCAGAAATAAACAATAAAAATGGGGGACTTAACTTCCAGAAAAAATCCAAAGTGATCAGGGCATTATAAAGAAAGATTTATATGGTAAGAGTAAGGGTTAAGATAGCAAAGTTGGCAAACTGCTGAGAAACACAATAGGAGTTCCCCAAAATATGGAAGTTAGAAATCCCTAATAGCTAATACATAATATGGCAAAAATAGAGATGGAATCAGTTGAAATTAAGGCCTTAGTCTTCTGCACAGATGTATATCTAAGGTTAATGAATGAAATGAAAGCCTGACTGGTAATATCTGTTTTAGCTGTAGAGAAGGGAAGTGATGAAAATCCTAGTATTTAAAGCTCTGAACACTAGTCAGAAAAACATTTCTCCAGGTAACAGACCCGTACTGTGAGATGGTGGGTTTACTATTTGTAGACTTATTGTTTCGGTCTTACAGTTCCTGACAAACTATATGATAAGCATCCAACCTATATTATCCATTATCTACACCTGTGGTTTCACCTCATGTGATTCTGTTCAGCTCATTTGAAATATCTTTCCTTTAGCCTTAAAGATTTGAGTCCATTTGTTCTGAAGACTTCTGCTTTGTGTCCACGGTCAAAAATCTAAGAGTATGTTTAACCCTTCCTTTTTGGGTCACTTTTCTCAAATAGCTTTAGCTATGTGCAAGAAGACCCTGTAAGCAAGATGTCTATACAGCTTGAAAGTGTAAGGCCTGGCTAACACATGCAAAAGGATTTCATAGGTTACCAGGTAAAGCATTAATTTGCACAACATCCTGTTAAAAAACTTGAACAGTGATAGGGATAGGTATGTGGCTTCTTTGTGTCTGCCTTCTAGCAGTGACTAAAAGAGAGCAAAGGCATGAAAAATTCCAATTTTATAGCGATGCCTGCCATCTAGAAGCACATGGCAGTAAACTGCACCTCCTGCAGCTGACCCTGAAAAGACGGCAATTAAGGATATAACATCAATCTGAAGAATACTAGACTTGCCCCCTTTACATTGTATCTGTGTTTTTTTTACCCTTCTGGTTCAAGCAGTGTTCATCACCAAATTCTGGCCCTGGCTTGAAAATCCACAGAACTGGCTATAGGTGGCCATTCATAAATAGGGCCACCACTCCTTGTCCTGAGCCTATGTCCTATGCCACGGTGGTGGTTCTCTGCCGCCCTGTCACAGCCATGGCTCTGCCGGACCGTGGACCCCGTCAATCCATGTCCTGACCCAAGAACTGACCCAGGAGCTAGCATTCTCCCAGGCAATGCCCAGGACTGCTAGGGGACTGGGACAGACCTGGGACTGTCCCCAGTACAGATGTGGCCACATTTTGAGGGGAGAAAACATCTCAGCCGTAAGGAGATGAACTGTGTGATGCTACATGCCTCTGCGGCCAGGAAATCCCTTTGCCTGCGTGTGTGCTTGTGCAAAAAAACAGAGCAAGTCGTGCTTTTCTAACCAGATTGGAACTGGTGTT
The DNA here is from genome assembly GCF_947461875.1 of Haliaeetus albicilla. Taxonomy (NCBI): domain Eukaryota; kingdom Metazoa; phylum Chordata; class Aves; order Accipitriformes; family Accipitridae; genus Haliaeetus; species Haliaeetus albicilla. The sequence goes on along the minus strand of NC_091516.1, from coordinate 67,021,515 downwards.
CCTCGAGAGGAAAATGTCATGTAGGAAGAAAATGGAGATGAACAGCTGGCAGTTTCAACAGGCTTTTACTTAGAAACAATTTTAAATAAGTCCCTTTATTCCACCATCTGACATCAACTCCGAATAAGTGTGCAGATGCTGACTTTATAGTTACTATGAAATTACCCAGTAAAAGTAGGAGATTCCGGGAAATTTATTTCTGTTTGTAGTTTTCCATTATTTTCTAGAAGTAGAGCAGCAGGAACAAGCTGAGGTTTACCAAATCTCATCTATCTGGATGTCAGTTCTTGTTCTAGCTGTGGCTGACCTTCCAACTACTGTTCATTTTTATTTTTTTTCTAATGTTTCTGATATAGGCAATGCTGTAAGGCTTAATTAGTGCAACAAATAACTTATTCTTCTATTCAGAAAGGTAGATTTATCATTCTTGCAGAATTTCATGTCAGAAAGGATATTAAAAACTGATTGAAGCATCTGAGTGAAAGAAATATGTTTAGGAAGAAGAGAAACAGGACTAAATATTATGAATAAAAGAGGCTTTAGGATTATCAAATTTACCTCAGTGTTAGGGCAGTATCATACACTGTATTGAGGAATGGCATTCCTCTATGGGCAGATACCAGGCTGGTTCTGGCTCCATTGTTTTTAAATTCTTTCACTCTCAAAACTGTTTTTCAGTTTCATTTTAGTTCTACAGCCATTTCTTTCTGAGACTGAAATGCAGTATCCCACTATATTCCTCTCCTTTAGCTTGGGTGATGAACCCTCAATCCTTGTCTGCATTGCAACCCTTTAAAATAATTCTTCGTTGTTAACTATATTGGTGGGTAGCTAGAAAACAGCTGAACTGGAAAAGAGTAGGTGCCAGCACCAGCAGCTGCAACAGCAGAAGGAACAACCTGCTACAAATACTTCTCTTACACTGCTTAATCCCTGTAATTTCCCCAAATAGCACAATGGCTCATAAGCAGCATTTAAGCATCTCTTAAACAAACAGTGATCATATGCCCGCTGTTCAGGTAGCTGTTCAGGTAACTTTTGTGTTAGGTAATAAGAGCACGGGTTGGTAATTTATCTCTGTTTGATCAGTCTTTAAAGTGTGCTAGAACTGGATCAGTTATATGCAGAAATCAGTTAAATCTCAGCGGTCTACCTTTCTCACATTTTCCCTCTATACAGAAAAATAGGATTTTCATAAATATGTGTTATAGACTGAGCTACAAGAATATCTCTAAGATATTTCATAAATCTTCAAGAGAAGAATGCTAAAAAAATCAGGGACAAAGACATAACTCCAGAGAAATAGAGCCAAAGCAGGAGAATCTCAGATGGCAAATATAAGCAGAAGAAGAAACAAGGCCTCTAAAATAGTGTATTGTCTTGCTTTCATGGTTATGAAGTATAATTTTTCCAAAATGCAAATACATTTATTTGAATCGTTTAAAATTTAAGCAAGAAGTATTTAGTACTGCCTCCTCTTTTCTGTTTGAAATGTCATCTAGGAACTTCTGAAACAAAAGCAATAAAAGCAATGGTTGTTGGCAAGCCTATTAGTGAATTATATTTTCAGAAGAAAGTAAGTACTTCTACCTTTTTACGCTGAACTTCAAAAATAGTAGCATCCACAAGAGACCATAATTCTTAAAATAAAATATCAAAGGTAGTTTTTGTCTCTAATTTGCAATTTGTATTATGTTGGAAAGCATCATGGGGTCATTCCACTATCATTTCTTTGGTTCAACTCCAAAATAATGATTTGATTTTAGTAGTGTTTTGTTCACTGGTAGTTAGTAAATCACTCAGGGTAAGTCTAAGAATACACTTGCTGACTTCAAGATATTTAATTAACAATGAGGTAAAGGTTTCACCATCTTCTCCAAAGTCTGCACTTGCAGAAAAAAATGGAAGTTAATTCCACTGAAGTGAGAAGCAACAGAAGACAACACACAGAATTCAATTTTTTGAAATCATGGTCTTTAGCTGCATAGAAACTGATGTCCTACAGTTTGAGTGTCAGCATAAAACTTCCCTATGTATTTGCTAAAAATAAGTATGTTCCACAACATATTTTGAGCCATAGAGAACAAATTTTTGGAAGAATATTGATAGATAAGTTTCCTCTGGGTGTGCCAAAATATTGGTCAGCTGGATGGATGGCGGTTCAGTACAGGGTAAGATCTTAAAAATATTTTTTGACAAAGTGAGATGCAGTTGTGAAAGAATTAAAGTCCGATGTCACTTTCTAACCAGCAGCGAGCTTGACTTAAAATCAGAAACTGAAAGATTGACTTCAGCTAGAGACCTTAATTATAACTAAACTTCAAGGAGTACAACTTTATATTCAGCTGTGTCTTTTTCATTGGAAAGGAAGGTTTCATATTGGGTTTCCATGCAAACAAGATCAGATCTGAAACCATACTTATGACTTAATAAGTCAGTGAAACAATGCCATTTTTTAAATCTGGTATACTTAAATAACCTGTTTTTTTCCTCTCTCATACAAGAAAAAACATCTAGTCTTCATTGATCTAAAAAAGTTAAAAGGAAGAAAGAGAAGACCATATATGGAATTAGTTTATAAAGACTAAAAAAAGTAAAGCCACAAGGAGATAGAACTATTTAGGAGCTTTTTATTAGGCAATTTCTTGGACTTGGACACTTCAAAGAAATACAATTTAACACCTGCTTAAATCCCACTCATAATTAAGCATGGTCAGAGAATAAACTATTGAAATTATTAGTCTTTCACCATGTCCTATCTTTTTCATAGGATTTTTTCTATGTAATGGAAAAGAAAGAAGGAAAAAGAAGAATCAAAATTTAAACAGGGGGATTAAAATATTCCATTGTGAAGAAAAAATGCATTATCAAACATGAAAGGCTATGACAAACTTTCATATAGAGATGTCTACATGTGTTTGCAAATGGGACTGTTTTATGTCTGTAGAGCAAAAAAATGAACCTGATTGTTTGGATGTAATCCCTTAGACAATAGGATCTTTGTTCTGCTGGCCGAGCTTCAGATGCCAAGTGTCATCCATTCGTCATTGTCCTGAATTGTATGTCATAGCCTCAGGAGTTGAACCCACTGTGAAAGTTAGAAAATAACACATTATTTTTATATTTATTTTATGACAGTAAAAGACCAAAGTAAGAGTGAATTGGAATGAATTAAATTGGAAGCATTTTTTATTTAAGTAAGACATATCCATAAAGAAATACCCAATTTTTTTTTTTCCTATAGAAATTACTCACTGCCATGGACCCCCAAATGACCTTTTACACCACAGAAATTCTCATCTTCAAGAAGGAAGAAAAGAGGCTTAAAAAAGCATACCCAAAATGCTTCTTCGGTGGCTTAGAATAAAGCTATTGGTGAAATACAGTTTACATATGCAATTTATACATAAAACAGTGAACTCCTACAAGAAATTCAGCTTGTGTCTGAGTCAGTGATTCATGTTAAATTTAGCAAAGACCAGGAATGACAAGTAAGACTTAACTGTGAAAATATCTGAAGGTTTTGTTACAGATTGACACTCCATTATTGAGGTTTATATGAAAATTATTCAAATTGTTTCATTTTGTAGAATGAAGGCTCTATTTATTTTATTAACCAGATAATTTTTTTTTTTTCTTAAATCATCAAATCCAGTAGGTATTAAAGTATTGATGGTAAGAGTCAGGGGAAAAAAGGCTTAACTTACTGATGAACATCTTAAAGACTACGAGAAGAATAGGGATGCTTACCCTCTTTTTTACTTCTAATGGGAAGACAAATGGTTTCATTTATTTGTTTTGTGTTGCTCTACTTATTCTGGCAATTACAGGTGGTTTAAATGATACAAAAACATAGGTCCTGGAGCAGAATAGAAAATAAGGCTAAGTGTTAGTGTGCGGTTGTTTTTTTTTTCATGAAAAGAGAAGAAAGTATCTTGCGTCAGAAGTCTCTCAAGCTTGTCTTGACACTGAAGTTTTCACGACTTCATTCCTATTCCTGCTGTCCTGTGTCAGAGGCAGCCTGTTGGAGAAAAGATACCAATACGTGGGGGAGGGAGGCAGAAAACTCTACAGATGTGCAATCTGCTAAAGTAGAAGCAGTTAGAATAACGACTCACCTCACTGCAACCAAAATGAACTGCCAAGGTAATTTCTCCAATTTAGCCTTCCCCACAATAGATTATGCCCCTTAAGTGCAAACACACACAGAGTCTTATTTCTGCTAAAGCTCTTATTTCTACCTTTGAGAGAGCAGAGAGAGAAAGATTTTTGATCTAGTGCAAAACCTGGAGGTGCTGCCCAGATCACTGCTGGTGCCACCGCTCCCCGAAATCTCCTTCTGCTGTGTAGTCCGCTGGGCACACTGCGGACTTGTGGGCTCCTGAGCTTCAATTCCAGCTGCTTTGTGACAAGAGTGATTTTTATGGCTTCACAGAAAGGGAATTTCATGGCTGAGCTGAAGGAGGCACTCCAGGTCAAACAATGATCCCCCACGAACATGTCAGCAGCCACCGAGACGGTCTAGTTGACCATTCAGGGAAAATGGTTTAGATTGCTGTTTTTCAAAGGATAGCCAAGACACCGGAGTGGGAGGGTTGCAAGGATTTGCCACTAATTACTGCTGTCTCTGACTTCTCCACTCCGGGGGGAGCGAAACGCAGGATCTCCGCTGAGAAGGAGCAGGGGAGGTGGTGAAACCTGAACAGTGAAGAGTACAAGGGCGAGCAAGCAGTAGCTGAAACAGGGAAGGAATACACAGGCCTAAATAAAGCATGTATAATTATTTCCCTGCCTTTTTTTTTTTTTTTTTTTTTTTTTAGTTTTTAGCGGTTTGGGTTTTTTTGTTGTTGTTTTGGGGCTTTTTTTAATCAGTGTTTTAGAATATTCAAAATCTTCTAAGGAATGTGGGATCCTTTGCCTTCCCTTTTTCTCCTTCCACTGACTTTTCCTTTTGAACACAAATCTCTGAGAATGTCTTTTTTTTTTTTTTTTTTTTTTTTAACTCCAGAGAGTATCGAGTAGTTCTTTCATTTTTATATTAAAATGTTCAGATTGCTTATCTGGGTAACTCTTGGATGATCCACTCCTCTAGAATTGTCACAGAATTAAAATGGTTCTTCTAAGGAGTCTTTTTTTTATCTATAGCACGTAAATTCAGGTATTGTGTGAGCAGAAGATGTCAGAATATAGTTTGTGCTATGATCACAGACATGTATGCATGTCCAAAATAGAGTAAGAAAATAACAGAGAAAGCAGACAAGCATTAGGTTCAACACAGAGCTGGTAATTTGATTACATACATATACATATATTTACATGCATAAGGAGAAGGAAAAAGAGTTCCTCAAACTGACCAAGGCTCATAAAAAGTATGTAAATTCTCCAATTTTATCCAGCTTGAATATGAAACAGAGAGAAGCAGATATACACAAATTGACTTTGAACAATAATAGGAAAGAAGCAGAGAATAAGTGTGGGGGTTTTTTATTATTTAAAAGAAAACTGGATGTGTTCTGAGGTTGTCTTTTATGCTATTTTCAGCAACATAGTTTTAAAATGTTTTCACACTTCAGAGACGCCTAGACATTTGCTGCCAGTTCTTATGCACACAATCTTCTGTATTTTCTACATCTTCATTGTCTCTCTCAACAGTTCTGATTGCTTATGCTCCTATTTTTGCAAAGATTGCTGTTCCTACTAGCCGAATCCCCCCAAAAGTGTAGATATTCGGTGGAAATCGAAGTGAAAACATAAAAAAAAAAAAAAAGACTTACTCTCAATCCGAGAGTTTTTTTCCTTCAGATCATCCCATCGTCATCCATGGACCTGAAAAAATGTAAGTTTGATGTTAAGATTAGATATGGTTTGGAATAAATTCTTTTTCTCTGAAAATGAATCTAACTTCAGCTGGAAGATGGAAGGCCTACTCTTTGCTTTTTTCCTTTTATTTTCATGAACAAGTTTGCATCTGAAAAACAGCCTGCTACTGGCTCTTAGGGACCCAGGTCTGTATGAACCACAATCTTTCCTCAAACAGACCCTTCTGGTGGAGATTATTTTCTAACATTACAAAAGGGCTGAAGATAGAAATTATAATTAATCTAATTTTGTTTGTAACTCTTTCACCAAGACTATCACAGGCAGAGTTCACTTAAAAGGATGATTTCTGCCTGAGAGAAGAATCATCTTCTCACTAAAAAAATTAACTAATAATTTACTTCGGGGAAAAAGAAGTCTAAAGTCACATTGATCTCTTGAATCAGGAATTTACACCCGACATATTGATCTGTTTTCAGAGTACCTGAATTAAAGGGAAATAAAGATCATGGTTGAAAATGTCTACTTAGAAATATTAGGAACTAGGTAGTTTGAAAGACAAGGTCTTTTATTGTATGTTTTATGCAGTATTGCTTCCCTGTATCTCTGAATAAATTATTTTACATTTATTTAAGAGCTAATGTGCTGAAGAAGAACAAGTATTGCTATTTTATTACAGACTTTCTGTTCACCATTTAGGTTTCAGCCCTGTTTGTTTGTCTTAGGAGTGCTAGCTGCTTGCAATATTCCCTTGACAATGATAGTACAGTTCCATGCTTCATAACATTCCTATTTATTTCTAAATTTAGATGATCATAACATTTTTGATACTCCGACACCTTTCATAAAGTTAAATCAAGAATTGTTTGTTGCAGGTAACTTGGAAGTGCAGCCTTTGAATAAAGCAGAGAAAGGACTGTAGAGAAATTATATCCACCGTGGGAATATCATCTGGGATCTAAAGAAGGTGAGACTGAAGTAATTTTTCTGCCAGAGAAAAATGTAAATTGCTTGTCTTAAAGACAACTAGGTCTGTAAGTTACATGTAAAGTAAATAGATGAACATTCACATAGCTGACTTTTACAAAGACTCTTAAAAAGACTCTGCTCTTAAAGGTAGCAGAGACATAAGGGAAGCAAATGGATGTATTTAAATGCTGCAGTGTGCAGTTCATACACCTGTATTAGATTTTAAATGATGTAATAGAAGTAAAGACATGCAGAAAAATGTCCCTCACCAAAACTGAGGAGTAGTTTCCATATCAAGAACTGTGTAAAGCCAGACTTTGCAGTCTGGAAAAGAAATGACAGATAGGATAAAAAAGGAGGGAGGGAAATCTATACTATCATGAGTGGCACAGATAGACAGCGATTATTTACCATTTCTCACAAATCAAAAACTATAAAGTGCCAATTAAGGTGGCAAGTTCCAAAAAGATAACACGGTAAGCAGACAAGCCTTATGTTCAGCATGAAGTTGGTAATTTGATTACACGTACATATGTACATTGATATATATGTTTTTATATGTATATTTATGTCCATGCAGAAAAAGAAACAGAGATAAAGGAGCTGCTGCTTCACATAGTTAACGTAAGCTGTAATATGTTGCAATATGTTATGGATGCTGCACGTAATATACTGCAATATGTTATGGGTGTGAAAATTCTGCTTTGGTTCAAAAAGCGATTGGAAAATGCGTAGTAGATAAATCCCTCTTGCCCGACTGAACACAAGCTCAGGAAGTTCATGAGCTGCTAATTGGTGGAGGGGCACGTTGTAGAAAAGTTCACTTTAGCCTCACTTTGCTCTGTACACCGAGGCATTTTTTTATCTTTTTTTTTGTTTGTTTCAAAGATGGGTTACTGAACAGGGCAGAGTTGTGATCTGTCACAGTAAAACTATAGTTACCTCGACTGAAAGGCATGAAGAAGCATAAATATTTGTAAGCTTGGATAACTATTTGTAAGCTTAGATGTCGTGCTTGTGTGTAGGAATAGTTAATTAAAATTAGCTAATACAAATCCAGGCTTTCTGATAATAATAATAATAGTATTGATGCTGATAATGATGACGATAATGATGGTAATAATGGTGATAATAGGGATGAAAATAGCAACGGTAATGGTAATGATAATAGTAAGGATAATGTTAATAATGACAATAACGGTAATGTTAATAATGATAATAATGACAACAATAATAACAATAGTAGCAACAACAACTATAACAGCAGTAATAATGATAATAATAGCAGCGGCATTATTTATTCACTCTCCCCCTCTTTTCCCGGTACTCCACCAATTTTTTTTAACGGACAGCTGGCGCCGGGCACCGAGTTCGGACCTTCCCCTCGGGACGGACCGGAGGGCGGTCGCAGGCTGTTTTTGGGGACTGGCAGCCCTCAGGACACCCGTCCCCGTCCCCGTCCCCGTCCCCGTCCCCGACCGCCGTGTTGGCCGTGCTGGGGCGGACGATGCCCGCAGGCAGCCGCCCGGTGCCGCTGTGCCGCCGGCGATCGGGGCCGCCGGACCCGGTCAGCCGCCCCGAAAGAGGGAGGTGGAGGTTTCCCTCCCGTAAAAAAAAAAAAATAAAAAAAAAAAATCCCCCTTCCCCCCCCGCTGCCCTACCCCCGCTGTTTTAGCAGCCGAGTATCACTTAAGGGAACCAACTGTTTTTTTTTTTAGGCAGAGCTAATCGTTAGACTAAAGAAAAGGAGAAGAAAAATGTTTGGACGTACAACCTCCTCTTCTCCTCAGTATCATCAGGCAGAGGATCCGTTTTTCTATGAACACGGCAAACGACAACGTTCCAAACATCGGTCTGCTCCACAGGAAGGGTTTTCTCATGGCGGAGAGCATTTTTTTCAGGAGGAATCATTGTGAGGCGACAGAAAAGTGGAAACCCACTGAAGTGCTTAAAATAACCTCACAGCCTCGCGGCCGTGCCCGGCACGGGGAGGTACCGCTGGCATTGACCTGTTTGGCAGCAGCCTGCGCTGATGCTCGTCCAAGGGTCAGAGAATGTAGGTGAGGGAGGAGCACCATCAGGACCACAAGACCGTAAAGAAAGAGCACGCTGTACCATTTCTGTAATTCGTAGTATGCGAAATTATCTTGGGCTGGTTTCAGAGGCAAGCCAACACAGGATACATGTGAAATCGTGAAGGCCAAATGAACATCTTAAATAATCATCCCCTAAAAGCTCTTTGGTTTTCAGCTCAGTCTCCCAGCACTGGCAGGTTTATTTAACGCCCAAGAATTACGAGGCTTTCCTGACAAGCACATGTTAACGGTGATGTATGAGGTGCAGCTCTGAACTGTTAATCCAGTTAAGCTCACAAATAAACCTGGTTTTATATGTGAAACTATTTATTCAACTGTGCATTTGTCTTGACTGCTACTAGGCCAAATTTTAGTGTTGACTGGAGTAGGGAAAACACTCCATCATTTCATGTGGTGCAGATGTAAGCAAGGGCTACTGAGATCTGCAGCTATGCTGAAAACTGCACATAGATACTAAAGAAAGAATAAGCTGACTTTAAAAAGAAAGTGTAAGACAGCAAAAGACCACAAAGATTTAAACCAAGCTCTTTTTATTGCCCATAAATTATCCTAGGAAAATGTGAGAAAGGAAGGAAATAATTTTGCTGTTCTCCGTTTATGGTAACTTTCAGCTTTGTCCTTTCCTGCCTCTGACAAATCTGCTTTCTGTTGACAGTCCCTCTCGGCTTCTGTCCTTTCTCCATCATGATGCCGCTCTGCTACTTCTGGGACTTGTACATCGTTATACTTTCTGCTTTTCTCCCTGCGAATTCTCTGGCAAGGCTTTTACTTCTGGCGAAGCTGAAGTTACAGGAAATCTTCCTCTGCTACAGTTTTAGCTTGTGCCCTCACAACGGGGAAGCATAGAGATTGCTTGGAGCAGTGAGGGCTTTGCACACTCCTGTCGTTTGACTCAAGGTTTCCAGCATTTCTGTTTGCCCAAAAGTCAATAAAACTGGCTGTGCTGTGGACAAAGAGAGAATGAACCTGCTTGGTTCATTCCCAAGCAGGCTGAGCAAGATTTGCCTTTCTGAAAACCCTGGTTATGTTTCCCACTTTCATCCTGGCAGTGCCAAGCTCGGCGTCTCGGTTTCCCAACCCATGCAGTGTTTCCTTCTATTGCTCTCTCTTTTCCTGCACCAGAGTACATACTTCTTCTCATGTTCATCCCTGTATCCCTCTTGCCTGCCTTTGTCAGTGTTGAGATCAAACAGCTCCTCTTAAAGGTCCTGGAGGCCACCGGGTGCCACTGAGCACACACGAAAATCTCCATTTCCTGTAATTTCGAAAAATTTTCCACAGTCTGTTCTCAAGCAGCTGGGAGCAATCAGAGGAGGATAGGTCTGTCACCCCCCAAACACCGAGGATTATTTTCAGCTGTGTCTGTGTGAAAAAATTTCACTGTCCTAAAATATGAGCCCTCTGGGAGGGTTGGTCTAGCATTCAAGGAGAGGGCATGGCATGTTGTACTGAAGGAGCACAAGATGTGGTCAGATCTTCTGCTCACCGTGCTTCATGCCCTGGTCAATCAGCGTGGTGCTGCTGCCGCTCTGCTCACCGCTGGACTTCACCCAAAAATCTTGCGCGTGGCATTCCCTGCACTCCTTCCTCTCTCTCTCCTATGCTAACATGTTCAAAGTGCTGTAGTCCTTCAAAGAAATGGTTGCCACAGGTTTTCCACATGGGCTTAAAAATACATTTTTATTGCGCTTTCTTTTTCATGGCAGTCCTGTTTTGACTCTTGTTTTCAAAAAAAACGAGCTGGAGGCAGCGACCCTGCATGCAGAGGTTTCGCTTGTGACAGGACTGTTGTGTTAGGAGCAACTGAAAACAGACAGTTTGTCAGCTTTAATGAGAAACAATGCTGACACACATGCCTCTAACAACCATAGCTTTGGGGATTTACATTTGTTTCGGGATTTAATTGTTTTCTGATGGAAAAACAACTTCTCTCTCTGCTCCATCTTCACCCATACAACATCTTTCTAATTTCCTAATCCTCTTTGCCTCTCCTATTCCTAGTGATTTGGTGTGGACTTAGCTGGATGCTTTGATTTTTGCCTTTTTAATTTGGAAGACACTGTGCCCATACAAAATAAATATGATGGCAAAACTTCTGAAGTGCTTGTGGAAATTTCCTTTTCACTTTTGTTGTGGTTTAACCCTAGCCAGTAACTAAACACCACGCAGCTGCTCACCCACTCCCCCCACCCTGCTCCACTGTGATGGGGGAGAGAATAGGGAAAAAAAAAAGGTAAAACTCATGGATTGAGATAAAAACAGTTTCACAGAACAGAAAGAAAGAAACTAATAATGATAATAACAACAATAATAAAATGAAAATACTAATAAAAGGATTGGAATATACAAAACAATTGATGCACAATGCAATTGCTCACCACCTGCCAACCAGAGCCTGGTTAGTTCCCCACCCCACCCCCCTTCCCCCCGCCGCCATCCCCCGCCAGGCCAATTCCCCCCAGTTTATATACTAGATGTGACATCCCATGGTCTGGAATACCCCTTTGGCCAGTTTGGGTCAGCGGTGCTGGCTGTGTGTCCCCCCAACTTCTTGTGCCCCTCCAGCCTTCTTGCTGGCCGGGCATGAGAAGCTGAAAAATCCTTGACTTAGTATAAACACTACTGAGCAACAACTGAAAACATCAGTATGTTATCAACATTCTTCTCATACTGAACCCAAAACATAACACTATACCAGCTACTCGAAAGAAAATTAACTCTATCCCAGCTGAAACCAGGACAACTTTTAACTTTGTTTATTCACATATTATCATTTTTTTACAAGAAATGAGGCTGGTGTTCTTTGATGCTGGAGTGCCCAAGTTTTTCAACCTGTTTATCTCCTGACTGAAGTACTGGAAGTTGTATGATGCAGAAAGTATCCGAGTATTTAATCATTCTTGACAAATTTAGTTTGACTACTTTTTTAACTCATCTGGTATAACTTGGTGTGACTTCACTGAAACCAGTGAAACTGTATCAACTCATGTCACAAAAGAATCAAGCTCTGCATAAAAATCTACAAATGATTTAAAATATTAATAGACATTGGTATAAACAGGCACCTGTATATGGTACATGTGTGCTTGTAACAAGTACTTTTATATATTAAAATATTTTGTTGTATGTGAATGTCTCTAGTACATGACACTGTACTTTTTAAAAACCTAAACAGAGCCCTGGTTTAACTACGCTTAACTCACTGTGTTTGTACTTCAAAAGAACATGAAGTGCACAGTGACTGACTGACTAAAAGTTAGTTTCAATATGAAGACTTACTGTTATTTTTGCAGGTAATAAAAGAAAATTTAAATTTTAATCAAGTATTTTAGAGGAGCAAATGAATAATCTACATTTACCTGCCAAATGTGTTCTTCTCTTTGCTCTTACTGATTCTCTTTAATTTTTAAACAAAATAACATCTGTGAAACTGAACAGATTTCTTCAGGAAGGTATTTATGCCATATAGTATTGGAAACCTCATCAGAAATTATTTTTGTATGAATCCAAGGTTTGTGTTCTGCATTCTAAGGATCTTCATTTTGTTGTATAATAAAGTGCACACATATCACATGTGAAGTGAGAAAATGAAAAATAAAATTCCTTTGCAGTATATTAATTTGGAAACATGGCAGGAAGAATGGTTTCAAACCCTTTGCTGAATAACTACAAAAGTCTCAAGTAGATGACTTAGAGTAGTGGATTCTGAGTTATGTACATGTCTCAACAGAGTCTAGTGTTATAACTATTCTCATAAATAAAAATTCAATTGTATTTGTGCTATTCAAGGTATTTTAATAGACAAGATGTGCAAAATTGTTGAAAAACTAGGCTTTTAGTATCCATGGAAGTTCATGACTTTATTACAGGCTCGCTAACCCAACTGTTACACAAGAAAAGTGACTTGACCCCAGTTCCTTCTTGCCCTAGGAAACAGTTGTATGGGATATAGAAGGCAATTCTTAAGCTGTCAAAAATTTAAAATAAGTTAGAATAGTTTCACTTTTATGGCGGTCTGTGGTATGCTTGGAAAATTTGGATACAGCTTGGAAAACTATTAGGTAGCTTCATTTCTTCTATACAGCACTCCAGTGTGCCATCCTACACTTGTGCTGGGAATGGCTTTCAAAACAGTTTGGTTCCATCAATTCCATACCAAACTCCCTCTGCAAAAATAAAAAAACCCCAAACATAAAACCTTATCTGGTTAGCTACAGCTATGTTAGACTCATGTTTAAGTAATCAAGTGATATATAAGAGATGGAATTGAGAGAGATGAAGACTGCACCGTAAGTGGTGCTGAGGAGAGGTGCAGAGGTGTTCCTCTGCATGGACATACCTAAACTTGGACAGGTTTTGTTACGCTTAATCCTGTGGTAGCAGACATGACACAGCGAGGTACATACACATAGCTTTCCTGGGCACCAAAACTGCTGGGGGACACACAACCATCTACATAACAAGTTGAGTTATGCAGGAAAAGTTGTGTTCACTGTTTGAGGGCCCTACACACCTAATTTTATCTGCTGTCTCACTCTGCAAATTTATGTCCCTGTGCTACAACTCCTCAGTGCAGACACATCTTAAAACAACAGCAAGACCTGTAAGAATGCAATGCCCTTTAGTAATACAGAAGCAAACTTTAAATGGTAGAGGCAGTTTAGCTGTGGTGTACTGGGTTCAGCATAGGCTAATGTAAAAGAAGACAACAATGGAATGTTTGGATATTTTCATTAATTAAAATGGCTGATTTAATTTACTTCAATGATCATTAAGTTTCAGTTTCAAGAAATGGATCAATGGCTGAATTTTAACCATTTCCTAAAGTCTGATTTAATTTTCTTATCCCCACCTAGTTATAGCTACAGGCTTATACAACAGGGAGGACAGAGTCCTGCTAAAGAACATCTCAGACTGAAAACAATTCACTTCTTAGTACTCTTATGAAATTTTAAAAAGTAGGATTAATTTCTGTGACCTTTGCAATCAAAACACTGACTCTAAGGCGACCCTGTTTAATGGTCACTGTGTCTTACCTTTTGAATTAATGGTAAAAGATTTGGAGGACAACTGATGAAAAGCATCTCTTGTGATTGTCATCATGATAAAGCTGGCAAATGAATGGAAGGCTTCCAAGGTGATGTGTTTGTCTTGTACTAAGAATCGAGTTTTAGGAGATACAGAGCCATCGTTGCCTTACATCTCATTAATTTCTACTGAACAGGAATTCTGCACATGTGAGAAGTTAAAAAATGTCTCAGATTGGGCAACTGCAACCACTGGTGTTAAGGCAGGGAGGGAACTTCTTGGACACAGAGTCTTGTCCACTACATCAGGCAATAGCTCATCTAAACTGATGAGACCTGATCCTGCTCTGTCTTGTAACTGTATATGTTTCACGCTAACATCAAAAGGAGTTTTCCAGCGTCTCACTCTTCTGGTGGTTAAAGCTGCTAATTTCCAGTCAGATTTTTTTCACAATTTTTTTCTTTGTGCTTAATATGCATCCACATGGGTCATTTGACCCAAATTCACACCATGCCAACATTTGATGTACCTTACTTCACTATTTAGAAGTCTCTAGTCACCCAAAACTTGAGTTTTCTTGGAGATCTTGGATTGATGGGAGTATCAGGCCAATATTCAGTACCAGTCATAGTACCCTACTTTGTATTTCATTGATGTGAAAAGTAGTACCCAAGTTCTGGGTAGGAACGTAGCCTGGTCATGCTGTATTTATGTGATAATCAGTATTCAAAGCAAAAGTTGCGGCAGTTAACTATCCTAAGATTCATTATGTGTATATCTGTCCAGGCCAACCTCCTAAATGACTCTAAATTTACCTTCTTTCAGAGGTATTTATTCAAAGGAGACCCTGCAGGTCTCCACCTCCAAAACGCAACTTTCTAGGGACAGACCCATAGATTCAGTCACTCTTCAATAGAATGACCAGTAAGAGGTAGGTAACTGATACATAGCGACTCACTGTAAAGCCAGCTGGTGAGTGCCTAAGTAATATACTGGATCAAAAAGACATCTGAAAATTTTAGTTAGGCACCAATATTTTACTTTACATTTTGAGCAAAGCCTTAATCTCAAATGGAGCTGAAAACAGGGATTTGTTTAATGCTCATGTTTTTTTTTTTTTAAGCCGTTGTCAGTATGACAATATATGATACTTTGAAAATAGTTATAAGAAGCATTAGTTCATAAAGCAGCATTGTTTATTCACTTAATTCAAAACATATTTACTAACGTAGCTATGGTCTACCTCTGCAAGCCTTACTCTAAAGTGGCAAGAGCATCTAATTTAGTTTACATCCCTTTCACAAGTCCTGGACAATATACATTTACAGTGACTGTTGGTTAATGATAATGACAGCTTGCATCTTGCTGTGGAACAATCCAGCAGCTCCTGTCAGTGCACTTCCTCTCAAAAGTGGACAGATACCAGCATCCAGCAGGACTTAGAAAGCTCCTCTGCTTAAGGTGGGTTCAGTTTACAAATTTCTGTTCATGCTTTCTGCTGGAACTGCATTGTTCTGACCTCACTGTCCGGATCTGATGTCACAGTCCTTTGGCTTTATTCACAGAGTAACCTAGAAGTGGACAACCTAACTCCACAAACAGAATTCATGCATCAAAGTCAATCTACTTAAATACCACTGTTAACTGGGACAGAATTTTAGCCATGCTAGTAAGATTTGAGAAGAGATAAATGTTGGAATAAAATCTCCTTAAGGCAACATTGAAGGCAACTCAGATGAAGGGAATAATTGGCATATAATTGTTATATGTGTCTTTGGACCCTAAAACTGTTGAAAAGTTAAAATATTGGTTAAAGTACAATTAATTCTTTTAGAGCCAAAAGGGTTTTTGTATTCAGCTAGCAAATCTTATCCAGTACTTGAATAGCCTAATTAAGAGAAACAAATGTCCTGAAAACCTATGAAAAGAGGAGTTATCAAATGATTTCTTAATTTTAATAGCAAGAGGCATGATAATTTCCATTATATAATTAGCTGAGAAGTTGATATATTGCATATTAGAAAAAATGGTTATATCTAATCAGAATGAGTTCCTCCTCATATTTTTCCATTCCATTAAAAAGTGAAGCACCCTCAACCTAATTATGAATGTTGATAGGTTACAATTGTGAAATGAAGAATAAAAGACAAAATTAATTAGTCATATTAATGAACCTTTAATTTCATTTATATCCTTCTGGTCTTTTGAGAAGAAAAAAAGATTCCCTAACACTGCAAGGAATAAACTGTTCATTAGTACTTGCACCTCTTTTCTGCAGACACCAGACTTTCAGCAGTTTTCTTGCATCTCCCTCATTACTTATTTATCTGTTAGTGCTATTTCTCTTACCCATTTAACAGAGATGCAAGGGTAATATCAATGCAAATACTGACAACGTTTTACTGTGTTCCTCTGATGTGGACCTTTGGATTTCAGAAATATACTTTCTACTCTGGAATTTAGTCATAGCTATTCAAGGCCTTTTTCCTTACCATGAGCCTTCTGTCTAGGCCCTCACGCTCTTTTCAGTGTTTAATCTAGTAAATCATTGCACAAGAAACAGTTTTTGTATTTCACTCTTAAGACTTGCAGCTTCTTCAGTTTCCAAGCTCTACGCCAGCCTCAGTCCTAGAGTTGCTATGCCTAAAGGATATTTTCACATGCTCTCCAAGTCCCCAGAGTGCCTTAGACTATTTTATGTCCACATACAATTTTGTTAAAACGAGCTTGAGCTCAAGAAATGCTAAGTCAGCACACAAAGCACCTGAGTGCTGGCAGCTGAGCATCGACATATGGGGGAGAAGAAAACATCAGGACTTCGAGTCCCAGGCATGAGCATCCCCTGATTATGCTGTTTTCCTGTGAAAGAGCTCAAAAGCAGAGTCTGCCCCACAGTTTCTCAGAGAAAAGGGATGGAAGTGCTTGTAAATGTTTGCAGCATGCCTTTGAGGGCTTTGTGTGTGTTTGAATATGCTTGAACTTTTCTGTTTTTGAAGAAGCCTAAGAAAGAGTTGTCAGCAATTACCTGTGAGGGCAAAAGAGTGAAGTTTAATTCTCAGATATTGTGCACTGCCTGGTTGGGCTTTTTGCATGTCAGGATGAAAGGCTTGGATCAAAATTTGTAATGCTTAATCCTACACCTTAAACTCACACACAACCATTTATCCATGACTGTTGAAGGGAGGGTGAGATGTTCAAACAAGTTAATAGGGTCCCAGGGGAGTCCCTAGGTCACTGCCTGGTCAGTGTCTTGGTGGAGAAGTGTCCTGGGAGGAAGGTAAGAGAGGGCAGAGTTTCTAACAAGGCATTAGATGCCTGTGGAGCATCTTCTTGAATGACTCCTCTCCATTTTACTGTAATTTGATTTCTAAAACAATGTTGCTAGGTAGAATATGATTAACAAATAGTAGGAATTCAAACTATATAGCTCCTCCTGCAAATAAAAAAGGATTAGTTGTAATATACATGCCTATGAATTTCTAAATATGATTTGGGGAGAAAATAATATATGTGACACAAAACAAGGAATAAGAATATATTCCAAACTTTAACTTAGCACTCAGAACTTTTTTCCCTAGCACTCAGCACCATAAAATCCTAGCTGAGGGGAAGGGGTGAGATGAATTACCCGGAACAGAGCAGAGCTTTCATCTAACATGCCATTTGTTCCAAATGAGTGTTGTGCTGTGGCCAGTATCGCTTCATGTTATACCATTTGTCACCAAGAAGTTTTATTTCTAGAAAGGAGAGAATAAGGCTTTTCCTCAACTCTGGGACACCTTGATGCCTTACATTTGAGAGAGCTCTGTCAACACCTGTAATCAAAATGAATTTAAAATACAATGTTTAACTGAAAGGTTCAGTCTGTTATGGTACACTGAATTTCAGAGGTTTATGAGGGAAGGGGTGATTCAGCACATTTAATGAGAATTACAGAGCTAAGTAAACAAAGGCTGTTTCTATTGCAGTGAGGCAATGACTTTCCATGCAGAGAATTACCTTGTGATATGCAGAGGTACGTCTGCCTCTCCTGAGTGTGGGAACATGACTACACCATTTTCTTCAGCAGATGTTGGCCATTTTGTGTTGAGAACATAAAACCCCCAGATATTATAAAAAATGGATACACAGTGACACTTTTCAGATATGAGACTTCATAATTTGAAATGCAATTAATTCCTAATCCTTCCAAATATGCTAATACCCAACATAAAGCATAAATGACAGAAGAAAATCATAAAACTGCTTCAAGAAATTTAGCTGTGAAAGCTGTATTACCTGTATTGCCTATTCCTTTTGCATCCCAGACTCTTCTAGATAGTCAATGGAGATTTGCTGTGTTGAAGGACACTGGAAACATTGTTTATTACATGCAAACACACAGACATAACAATTGTAAACTTATATTGCTGAACAAAAATTGCATAAAATGTTTCCATTACTACAATTCAAATATTTTAATGAATTGGTAGGAAGGTTAGTGCTATATTAATGTACTTATTTGAAAGACTAGCTTTCCCTGTTTTACTACATCATTCTTGTATAAATTTGAGGCTGTAGTCGCATATCAGTCAGGAGAACTGATTGCAGTAAATTATGCCTGATCTAACGTTATTCCAGCTGGTTTAGGTAACCATAGCAGCAAAGATAAAATGTCATGGTCTACAGATGCTCAAGGGAGAATATGAAGTCCCGAGCGGATTTTAAAGCTCTTATCTTTTATGACAGAGATACCTGAGTTGGCTTAATTAGACCGAGGTCTTCCTTGGGAACGTCATCTCCTGATGGCATACCACACTACTGAGGGAGAAGAAGAGATATCTGAGTCAGGGCACCTGTGTTATCTTTGGAACTGGGAGGTTATATATCTGTCAGGAAGATCAGGCAGTGCCTTTGCAAGTTTGGCACTGTCCATGCAGCCATATCAGGTCTACCTGAGGATCACTGTGCTGTTCTCCACTGAATTACAAGGATATTAATACTTCTTTCCTGTGTGCAAACCTGATTCACTAACTGTGCCTTTCCTCATAGAGATGTTACAATACCAAATACACATTAAAAAAAACCCCAACAACTATGGACAAGATAGGGAAGGTGTTCAGGGAGTGGTCTCCTTAACGGACATCATCTAAGAGGAGTTTGTCAAAACCTGGTTTTGTTTCTAGCTTATAGGTTTTACTTCAGATCTTCAGAAGAAATTTTAAAGGTAATTTTTGGAAGAAACAGGATCAACAGTTGTTTGTTTTTCTGCCCCAGTTCCCAGGAATGTCTCTTACTGTTCTTATGCTTGGGAATGACCTTGAAATATCCTTGGCTTGGCAGAAGCATTCTGGAAGTTACCTGAGAGCACTCTGGAGTCAGGAGGGACCTCCCTCAGAGCTCTGCTGAAGAGCAAGGTAATGAGAAGACCAAGAACTGGGGCTTCCAGGGCCTCTGGGCTCATGCAGCTGTAAAAGGGCATGTGGGAGGAGCAGGATTTTTGACCTGAAGCAATGCAGATGTTGGGGCCTGAATCCAGGAAAGACGGGTCAATAATAACCTTCCAGATGAGGTGGCAGGAAACCACTAAGACATAACAGTGCTGCGTTCTGACAGAAATTGTAGTTGTCTGATAAACCTCTGTGTCAGAACCCTCTCCAGGTCTGCAGATAAATGCCTTTCCTTTCCACAAACACTCAAGTTCCTTGCACAAAAGGATCACACAGACTGAAATTTAAGCAACTGCTCCAAAATATGAAGAAAATAATGGATTAATGGGCATGCACAGGCAAAAGGATGTTGATTCAAAGACTGACACTCCCATCAAAGGTTGGGATACATGCCGGATGACTTGCCACTTTGGGTCTTATGGGAGTGTTGGAAACTTTTCTTGCCTATATTTGAAATGAAACTATAGTGATTTCGCACTCTGTTATTTTTTGTACTTGATCGTCAGTGTAGCATTCAATGCCTTCACTTTAAGTGTCTGAACGTTTTACTGAAATATATAGAAACGTGTACCTGTGTTTTGGGTTTATGTGTCAAGGTTCTGGTAGCGGGGGAAGCCTGCAGGGGTGACCTCTGTGAGAAAAGACCAGGGGCTGCCCCCAGGGCAAAAAATGCTGCGCAGCAGTTATGAGAGAGAGGAGTGAGGAAAATGTGAGAGAAGCAGCCCTGCAGGCTCCTGGCAGGAGCTGTGACCCCGTAGAAAGGACCCACACTGGAGCAGTTCGTGAAGAACTGCAGCCTGTGGGAAGGACCCACGTTGGAGAGGTTCATGGAGGACTGTCTCCTGTGGGATGGACCTCATGCTGGAGCAGGGGAAGAGGGTGAAGAGGAAGGAGCAGCAGAGATGAAATGTTATGAACTGATTGCAACCCCCATTCCCCATCCCCTCCTCAGTGGAAGGAGATAGGCAAATCAGGAGTGAATTGAGCCTAGAAAGAAAGGGATGGTGGGAGAAGGTGTTTTTGGTTTTGTCTCTTTTTCTCATCATCCTACACTATTATTAATTGGCGAGAAATGAAATTAACCTTCCTCAAGTAGATTCTGTTTTGCCTGTCATGGTAACTGCTGAGCAATCTCCCTATCCTTATCTCAGCCCAGGACCTTTTTCATCCTATTCTCTCCTTCATCATGTTGAGGAGGGAGAGAGAGAGCAGCTTGTTGAGTGCCTGGCAGCCAGCCAAAGCTCATCCACCAACACACGCACATGTATATATGTATGTGTCTCAAAATTTGTTTTGTAAACAATCAATAAAGGTTTTCTTTTCTAATGAACATCAGGCTTAAATTCACAGTACTTGACAAGAAAAACAAATATGACTTCTTTGGCTGCATCCTGTTTGAAGCAATTAAATGGCCTCCTTTCAGCACCTGTGGTGACAGCTGTTGCATTAACAAGGTTACAGAAGATATTAAGAAGAGAATACATAGTCATGAATACTGTTCTACCTTCTTTTATCTTTTTTTTTTTTTTTTTCATTTAGATGATATGGTTTACTGGTTTCTCATTGCTTCTTATCTATTACTATCCATATATTTTCATGGCACAGAGATGAAAGTGCAATGGCTATCTCCTTTCTGTAGGTTGTTTACCACAATTTGATTGTTTCAACCTCTAATGTTGTTTAGCTTCACTGTATTTCAACATAGGATGTGGTAGCAACTTGATGTATTGAATTTAACTATGATTAAATGTGATAGAATTTTTTTAACAGAACAACTTTTGCATTTTATGCATTATTAGATGTGCTTTATATGTTTTTTTCTATAGCTGTATTAGAATTGTCTTTATTTATCAGCTTACACTGAGCTGCAGGACTTAAGGACTGAAGTGTATGAATTTCTCAGTCAAATTGTTATAGGCATCTTTGCACTCCTTTCCTTCCACACACCAGCACACACTCAACTGAACTTCTCAAACACTATCTACTGGCTGTTTTATCTGTGTCAGTCTATGTGTGTGTGTCTGTTTGTATGCATATAAATAAATATATCATACTGAGAAAGGTCACATCAAGGTAAAAATGTCTTAATGTCACACACCAGGGGTTCTTTGGATAATGGATGATAAAATGGCAATGGTCTGAGGACCAAGTCTGATCAACATTATTATAATAATATAAGTTGACAATCAATATAATTAAGCCTGAGAGGAATGCAAGCAATCTAAGCATGAATGAAAGGCAAAAAGGGAAAGCTCACTTGCCATGTAGGCAAGGAACGACATCATTAATGATTAATCTTACCCACTGGTGAGCAACAGTTGGTGAAATTTTCACTTATGTTCTCCGTCATGACATAAGGTCATCTCCTTTGCCAGGCAGCACCCCTGGACCAGCCAATGAGAGCTATCCTGAGTTAGCATTGAGGCACCTTATTTATGGCATTGTGCCTTCTCTGTTCAATCATATGATCGACAGGTTAGGGTAGACACATCCTTCACATACAAAGCTGGATGTGTCTCAAACAGGTTGGTGATCCGCAAAGAGTTACACGTGGTTGACCACAAGTTTCTTTGTGTGAGCTGGTCCACGCCACTGTGCAAACAGTGCAAGCACATCATGTAAGTGCTTTCTGTTGTCTCATGCCATACCCATGGTCAGGAGCACCTCACCACACTTAATAAAGAAAATAAACATGACTTTTTGGATGCAGTCTGTTGTAAGAAGTCAAGCACTGGCTGTTGAACAAAGCTACATCTTCACAATCACCTCACTGTTGGACCCTCCTGGGTGAGAGCAGGGGATGTGGCTGTAGAGGTATGCTGGACAGGTAGAAGTAAGCCTTTTTCTTTTCTGCTCTTCTTGGTGTGAGCCCAATGATTCTTGCATTCTCAGCTATGCAATTTCAAGACAATTGGTCAATGAAGCTGCACAATACGCATCTCCCCACAAACACATGGTAAAATGTAGTGGTTAAGACTTTTTCCTCATTTCTGGAGTCAAATCCCATGAAGTTCAGAGCTTAAAATGCTTGTCCAAAATTCTTGAACAACTTGAGTGTTGATTGCTGGATTAGAGAGAGCTCAGTTATTATGTTTTGTATGACAGCTACTGACTAGTCACACTGGACAGATTATAAAATAGATCATGGAATGGTGGGACTTTCACTAGACACTTATTATTCCTTCCATGCTTCCAGTCTTTTTGACTCAGCAGATTAGAGATAAGCAATATTATGGAAAAATCTTAAATAATAATTTTACCAACATGCAGTTTTACAATGCTAACTATCTAATTTACATATTAGTACCAGGCTGCAATTAGCTCTCCAGACACAATATATTCAATTCCTAATTCCACTGATCATACATTGTTAATTATGTTGACATCATTTTCACATGTACACCTCCATTATGACAATTTAAAAAGAAAAAAAAAAAAGCTAAAGGACTTCTGTATCAAAGGTAAATTATTCTCATTTTTTGTTTCCACTGTTAAAACTAATAAAGTTGCAAGTAGCTTGTTATTCCAGGGTTTTAGTTCAATTTTTCTTATGTCACAAGAATTATCCCAACATTCATTTGGTCAGCAGTTCTAACTACAATATTTTAGAGTGCCATGAAAAATGACAATAGATGCTATTCATCGCTAGGTGCTTATTCTAAGGAATGGACTGAATACTGTGTAAGTATCTAGCTTTTTCTGTTGGTTCACTGTATAGCTGATAGTGAGACATGGTAAGTTTTAGGTTTTTATTAGGCCTAACAATAACTGTTTAAAATAACAGAAAAATCATTGCAGAATATTTCTTCTGCTTGGCTACGTGTTAATTACTCTGATCTAATTCATGCTGGTTTTTAAATAGTACAAAAAGTCCAAGATTTTAAGAACTACACCAATAAAAGGTCCTGAAAGATTATTTCTGAGGCTTTGTTTACAGCTTTAAAAAAATATATGTTCTAACTTAGTAATAAACCACCTCAGATTTAGTAGTTCTGCTTTGAACTTTATGTAGAACCCAGTGAAGTCATTTTAGAACATTATTTGGCACAAGTCAAAACACATTGTTTCACTTTTATGGCTATATAGTCTTGTTTAACCTAGACACATAAACTTTTGCATCTTATCTGCAGAGCATTTGGAGAATATTGTGAGTTTTTTGCCTATGAAAATAACTTGAAAAGTCACCAGCTACTAGGAAAGGGAATTCCATGCTTTAAAAGGTTACTTCCCCAAATTACAAAACAAAGTAATATATAGATACCAAAAAAAGTAATTAAATTATTATACAGTAATATATATTATGTGCTATGGAAACAAGCCAATTTATAAAGTTCATTCCCTGGAAATATATGAAAAGGGGAAAATAAGTGCCTTGTGTCAAAACATAGCCTGAATTATAAAATTATAGATGTATGTTTTAATAAAATAACTAAAGTCCTGATACTGCTAAATTCTAAGCATGACATTAGTCTGTTTGAGTGCATTAAGTTCTTCCTTGGATTAAGGACTAAACTAACACTTAATTTTCAAAGATGAACAAAAATGATGATCAAACGTGATAAAAAAAATAGACCAAGTGTACCATTAAAGCAAATGCTCAGTACTCAACAGATAATCTTTTCTTGAATCTTAAAGCAATTTGTTTACTTCTGACAATTTTGTAACTTTCTCAGCATATTTCCTATTCCTGCTTTTGTCAAAATATTGTAAAACCATTTCCTGTGAATGTTTGACTGTTGTGTGCTTTCATTTAAGAACAACATTATAAAACATATTTATGTTTAAAATCCCTGTTCTTGAAGTTGGATAAGTGTATGTTTTCATATCCATGTTTAATATTTCCCATTTTACCATACTGTTTTAGATAGTAGCAGGCTTCAAATCTGCAAACGATGCTCTGAGGTCAGTATGATAACATACTTTTTGTCCCACATGGCATGAATGTTTCACACCACAGAAAGCTAAGGTTTAGTTATTATTTTCTGATCTCTGTCAATCATCTTTTCCACATGGTAGAAAAATGAAGGTGCCTGGTGGAGATCTGCATGTTCTTCATAACACCTGAATTTTGTTGCACATTTTATGACTATATAAAATAGTGTCTAACGAATGAGGCTTCAGGAATTCATTCAGCTAAGCAGATGCAAAAGCCCCCAAGATCTCTGATGTATTACAAGACTTGTATTTCCATCTGACAGATGAGAAGGGAACGTTTCAGAACAAGAACAAGTAGGAACCTTTAAATCAAACATGCTATTTCTTTCTCCATTGATTTGAATACATGAAGAGTTTTTATTCCCTTCTCTGGTCTCTATTGTTTCAGAATAAAGGTTTGGGCTTTGATGGTTTGGACTGGCTGGAAAGCTGCCTGGCGGAAGAGACCTGGGGGTGATGGTCGACAGCCGGCTGAATATGAGCCAGCAGTGTGCCCAGGTGGCCAAGAAGGCCAACAGCATCCTGGCCTGTATCAGAAATAGTGTGGCCAGCAGGAGCAGGGAGGTGGTTGTTCTCCTGTATTCGGCACTGGTGAGGCCGCACCTCGAGTACTGTGTTCAGTTTTGGGCCCCTCACTACAGGAAAGACACGGAGGTGCTGGAGCGTGTCCAGAGAAGGGCAACCAAGCTGGTGAGGGGCCTGGAGCACAAGTCTGATGAGGAGCGGCTGAGGGAACTGGGGCTGTTTAGCCTGGAGAAAAGGAGGCTGAGGGGAGACCTGATCGCTCGCTACAACTACCTGAAGGGGGGTTGTAGCGAGGTGAGGGTCACTCTCTTCTCCCAAGTAACAAGTGATAGGCCTCAAGGAAATGGCCTCAAGTTGCACCAGGGGAGGTGTCGTGGTTTAAGCCCAGCCGGTAACAAAGCACTACACAGCCGCTTGCTCAATCCTCCCCCCCTGGCCCCAGAGGGATGAGGAGAAAATATAAAGAAACACTCATGGCTCGAGTCAAGGGCTGGGAGGGATCACTCACCAATTATGGTCATGGGCAAAAGACAGCGTCAACTTGGGGAAGAAACAAAATCAATTTAATTTACTACAAATCAAATCAAAAGAAGGATAGTAAGAAGTAAACCCAAACCTTAAAACACCTTCCCCCCACACCTCCCTTCTTCCCAGCTCAACTCCACTCCCGATTTCTCCACCTCCTCACCCCCAGCAGCGCACGGGGACAGGGAATGGGGTTGGGGTCAGTTCATCACACGTTGTCTCTGCCGCTCCTTCCTCCTCAGGGGCAGGACTCCTCACTCGTCCCCTGCTCCAGTGTGGGGTCCCTCCCACAGGAGGCAGTCCTCCATGAACTGCTCCAGCGTGGGTCCCTTCCATGGGCTGCAGTCCTTCAGGCACAGACTGCTCCAGCGGGGGCTTCCACATGGAGTCACGGCCATGTTTGGGGGCATCTGACTGCTCCAGCGTGGGCTCGTCCCCAGGCTGCATGTGGCATCTGCTCCCCCGCTCCCCTCCATGGGCTCCCCTCCAGGCCTGCCGCCTCACCACGGGCTGCGGGGGCATCCCCTCCTCCCCCACTCCTCCTCCCCTTCTTCTTCACTGACCTCTGTATCTGCAGAGGGGTTCCTCTCACATACCAATCCCACTACTCACTGCCCATTCCCCTCTTAAATCTGTTCTCCCAAAGGCACTACCACCGTCACTGATAGGCTCGGCCTTGGCCAGAGGTGGGTCCAACTTGGAACCTGGAAAGCTTCTAGCAGCTTCTCACAGGAGCCACCCCCACGGCCCCTCCCCAGCCACCAAAAAACCCCGCCACACAAACCCAAAACAGGAGGTTTAGCTTGGATATTAGGAAAAATTTCTTCGCCGAAAGGATTATCAAGCACTGGAACAGGCTGCCTGGGGAAGTGGTTGAGTCACCATCCCTGGAGGTATTTAAAAGATGTGTGGATGTGGCACTTAGGTACATGGTTTAGTGGTGGACTTGGTACTGTTAGGTTAATGGTTAGACTCAGTGATCTGAAGGGTCTTTTCCACCTAAGTGATTCTATGATCCTATGATGTGGAAAAAGGTGGTTTATTCCAAGAACATATAATTTGACTTCTTAGGCAAGAACCTAAAGTGTTAATTTTCATGAAGTTTGATGAGCTGAAGGACTTCACTTTGGGTTTAGTCTGACATCCAGGTTTGGCTCATAATCTTCCATAATGACCCTTGCTGGATAAACAAGCAAAATTCAGACCTGCTGTGTAGAGCACCCAACACAGTAAGAATTGTTTCCTACTTCAACACAAGTTTGAATTTGACCTATGTCTTTACCAGGATTTTGAATATATGGTTATTAGATATGTGAGATTTGAAAACCACTCTTAGTTACAGACACAGCAAAGAGGAAAGATGTACCAGACTTTGGGCTATGCTTTCTAGGCTTCCTGTGAATGTTTTATTGTATCTTTATCAAGCAGTGAAGCAGTATTAGCAATATTGGTAATAGAAGTAAAGTTAGTGTTACAACTGTTCAAAAAGTCCTAATTGTTTAGGGATAAAAGCAAAAGGAGTCCTGGTAATGACTGAGGAGGGCACTACATGTTTTCTTATGCATACTTATATCAAGGAAAAAAAAAACATCCCCAAAACAGATAAGTGTGTCTTTTTGGGGTTTTGGAAAAAGAACCTGGTCTTACTAATGTCTGACAAGAAGAGAAGTCACTACTGTCCTGACCATGCCCAGCATGCCAGAGAGGACAAAACCAGCTTTGTTTGTTTGTTTGGCCTAGCATAACGAAGGGCTGACAGGATATGTATTGCTCTCCAAAAATATTTTGGGATGATAAACACAGATGAAAACAAAACTGTTTAAACCACATGACAATGTTGACATAAGAACATGTGGGTAGAACTAAGCCTAAAGACCGTAAAATTGGAAATTGAAAGGAAGTTCCTAGTCATCAGGTGGAAGGCAGTTTCTAGCCTGCTCCTGTGGGGTTAGATGTGCAAATTCTTGTTAGTAGGACATTTTCTGACTATATATTATGAGCTACTACAGTACCATGAGGCTGATCTTTTTTTGTCATGTTATTCCATCTTTAGTTCCATAATACTACAGGCAACTAAAATTTGCTTTTTTTTCAATATTCATATAGTCATGCTTGGTTTGTACCTATATTTTTTTGTCTTCTTCTTTGTTTCTATACATTAGCTATGAAATTTATTAGTTGACCTTTAGGACATTCTTGAGGGTCCCATTGGCTGTATAACTTCACAGCAGAGAACCAGCTTCTTAAAAGCTCTTCAGTAATTCTCTTGGCATCTCACACAGTGCTACCTCTTTCATACACAGCCAAACCTTATCGTTGGTGTTACTTGGTTGCCTACAGTGATAAAGACAGTGAAATCTGCTATTTGTCTTTTTTTTTTCTGATTGGTAGTATGTGTCTTTTGCTGCATGCAAGGCTTAAACCAGTTTAAAGCTAACCAACATTTATTACTTTCACCTTTGCAGGCCTCCCATATGCTTCGTCTGCTCATTGATTGTAATGGCAGTAATATCGTCTTCCTTTCAAATATACTGCATGGGAAAGCATTAAGGAAAACTGTCTACCTTTTCTGGTGTATCAGCTAATGTCACTATTTAATTTTTTTCAGCTCCAGATAAGTTTTGCTTGAGAAAATAGCTGCCAAAAAAACCCCCAAAACAACCCTCCTTATCTTATTGCATGCCAAATAGTAGAATACTGGATAACATACATTTCTCACTCAGCACACAAGTTGTCTTTCTTTGACCTAGAGAAGTTGTTTAAATAAGTCCAGACCTAAGGGGAACAAAATCTGATGGGCAGTTGAACACTGAGGGATGCAGGACAGAAATCCCTCTGAAGCAGATCAGTGGCATTCACTGGTAAATTCAGCAACCGCTGGTTGAGAAAAGTTTATAAAGGCCCTTAACTCACTGGACTAAGGTGGTTTTCCATTTAAGGTCACATTTGCCTGAAGGTCTCAGAGGTCTCCAACATTTGTCAGTTTGGTGAAGGTTGTATAATCCTCCAAATTTTGGCAATGAAAAATGTTGCTCTGAAGGGACACAAAAGAAAACAAGGAGATTAGATTAGATTAAACAAAATGACCAGATATATCCCACAAACTGTAAAGTCAGGGGATCAAAACTAACATGCTATAAATTCAACTTAATTAAATAGTGCTTTTCGGGTGGAAGTCTGGGAAATGAGTAGTTAAGAGTGGTAGAAGAGGAAATGAAAAACTGGCAGTCCAGCACTTCATCCCTGGAACATTTTTTCCTATAAATCTCTAACATTTCCTTCATCATGCCAAATATGTTTGGAGATATTGGATCATCACTATGAAGCAAAAGATATGTGTCCTGAATCTGACCTACTATTCTATGTGTGTTTCTTCCTGGGTCTCACTGCCTAACTTCTGTTCCAGAATTCCTCTCTTGGCACTAAAGCTACCTGTCAGTAAGAGATCTACCCAGATCTGTACACCCTGACAAAGACAGAAAACCAAAAAAGAGGTAATTTTCTACACAATGAGATATAGCCAGTGTCCAGCATAACATTTTGTATCAGACCTGCCAGCCAAGAGCATCCATCTACAACTGACTGAATACCTTGCATAGTAAGACCATCAACAGAAATCCCATGGTTTTTACCTATAATAGTAATTTGCCCTGTGTATCAGTTTCACCAAGGGGAGGGAAAGTGTTTTGTCATTCCTATTTCAGAACTGAACAAACTAACATTTTTCTCCAAACAGTTGACAACTGACAGAATTAAACACTTGGACTGGTAGCCTTTCTGGGGCAAGAAGGAAACCCAAACCTTTGTTACTATTTTAGTTTCTGATCAACCTTTTGATCTTGTTTTCAAAACTCATTTTAGTTCTTCTTAATTTGTGTATTTTTACTAACAAACTCATCACAGATTGTCCTGTTGTGCTCACTGCTCTTGCAAGCAGCTGTGGTCAAGGAGAGGTGGGAGGAGACCTCCAGAGTTAATTGAGTCTGGACCTTGCTAATACCAGCACTGACCTCAAAGATAAGTGAGGTTGCTCAGGGCTTTGTTCAGCTCAGTTCTGAATATTCCTGAGAATGAAGCTTCCGTGGCATCCCTAGTCTTGCTGTGACTGTCTCTCAGTCACAGTGGTTGAAACTCTGATGATGATTCCCAACCTCCAGCTTTCCTACCTGTTCTGCTACCTAGGGAACTCTGCAGACTGCCAGAGAGACAGGCTGAGATATTACAAATTCTATTTTAAAATTAAAATGTATAGTAGCATAATCAGTAATTCGAACTCCTCTCTTCAGTTGCACTTCCTTCGATTCCATTTCTAGATTAACAAAAAGAGCCCATTTTGCCATGTTAGTCTTTTTTTGATCATTCTTTTCTCTTTTAGCAGGAAAAGAAATTGACTGGTGAATAGGTTTTGTATAAAGATATCAGTTGTGTGTTATTTTGTTTAGGGTAAAATTGAATGAAAAATGACTAATTTCTTTTTTTTTTTCTGGCCATAAAGCTACATTTTTTTAGAGTTATACTTTGTTTTCAGAATAGGACCCCTTTATATATATAAACCTTATATTTGTCACCTTTGCTGTATTTTTAGTATAAGTTGAGTTATATTGGTTGAAAGGAAAATAAAAGTTTCCAAAATATGAAGAAGATATTGCACTAAATCCATATATGCTATTATATACTGAAATATAAAATTATATTAAAAATATTAAATTCTATTAAGCATGCAAACTTTTGAGATTATGAAGCTCGTAACAAGGCAGTTTAACAAAGCTCCTGTTTATATCAGTTTTGTATATCCAAATGAGCTTTCCCATTGCCTGAACAGCCACATAAACCAGAAGTCTAGTCTTGATCCCATTGACATAATTCAGCCAAGCCCTTCGTATTTTGTGAAAGCTATTCCTTTTGATAAAATTTCCATCTTTAAAAGTATCAGTGTGCCGCAACCAGTACTGATTGCTACACTGCCTATGTAAAAAAGCAATCCATATATATTTACCTTCAGTCATAGCAACAATCAACTGAAGATACCTGTTCATTCTGCCCTGACTTCACTGTTTTCTTATTTTGAAAGATCATTGACCTTCTAAATACAATATTGATTGACAGTCACAGCTCCCAAAGATAAAGCATTTTGTAGATGCTGAGTGAAGGGAGTGCAGGAAAAAAATAAAGAATGTGTTTGCAGTAGTTGCAAGGAGGCTCAACTGGCAGATGCCAGGAGAGCTGACTAGGCATTACGGGGAGCTGGTAGACAGCTAAGCACCACAGCCGCTCACTCACTCTCCCCCCAGAGGGATGGGGATGAAGAAACAGAAAGGCAAAAGTGCAAAAACTTGTGGGTTGAGATACTTAAGAAAAGGAGGAAAAAAAACCAAAACAAGAGAGAGCAACAAAACCAAAACCAAGAAAAACAAGTGATGTGAAAGAAAACAATTGCTCACCACCAACTGACTGATGTCCAGCCAGTCCCTGAGCAATGGCAGCCCCCGCCAACCTTCATCCTCCCAAATTTTATTGCTGAGCATGACATCATATCATATGGAACATCCCTTTAGTCAGTTGGGGAAAGTTGTCCTGGCTGTGTCCCCTCCCATCTTCTTGTGCACCCCCAGCCTACTTGCTGCCAGGGCACCATGAGAAGCAGAACAGCCTGTGGCTCTATGCAAGCACTGCTTAGCAATAACTAAACCACCCCTGTGTTATCAACGCTGTTTTCAGCACAGGTCCAAAACATAGCACCGTATGAGATACTCTGAAGAAATTTAACTCTGTCCCAGCTAAAAGCAGTATGTGGTGCTTTGCAGAGCTTTGGAACTGCTAGAAATGGTCCGATGACCAGCTTTGGTAGTTTAGGTGAGGCTTTGGGCCCCCCTTGAACTGTCTCTCCCCCTTCCCTCTGCCAGTCATCCAGCTTCTCCAATCCAACACTCATGCACATCTCCACTCTCATTCAAAGTGAGTGCCTCTTTCAAAGCAGAAGGGATTGTTTCTGTATTCCTAAAAATGAATTTGATGCATTTCTTCAGTTTATGGTGCAAGACTGGGTGCTGATGACTGAAACCCAGACATCTTCTATCAACTGTAAAAACAGATCCAATTGTAAAAAAATAGATCAAAATAGAAGAAATTCAATAGTGATTTCAGCATGTGGTTCCAGTGCCTGTCTGTCAAACAAGATAGTGTAAAACAAGAGAAATCATATAGAAGAGCAACAGAAATGATCCTTACACATCTTGTCCACCTTTTTGAAGAATGAGGAGAGGGAAAACTAAAATTTGTTATGCTGTGGAAACAGAAACACAGTGAAGTGTAGGTTTGCATAGTTCTATTTCTCCGTGGTTTGCACAATTCATGGTTTTCATATTTTTCTTTATTTGCTTCAAAGTTTTGACAAAACCTCCTTCTGCACACAGCTTACTTTTTCGACGTTTCCAAGTAGAATTAAAAATAATTTACTTATAATTCATTTATAACAGTGAAAACTCTATTCCAGAACATTTTGTTCTGTTACCTTTTATCTTAAAAAATATTTTAATAAAGATTAATGAAAACCTCAGTTTCTTTTACTATAAGGCAAAATTACAATGCAAAATGGTTCATTCATTCAAACCTTTCCTGATACCAATCTGTGAAGAGATAACAGTATTATATTAAAATTAGAGACAGTATCTACTATGCCAGGAATTTAGATGAGACATTAAACAGAAACAGGCTACATCAGTATCTTTTTCTTGATTAGCTTCCAAAAATACATAGGGGTTTTTTTGCCTGCATAGCACAGACTGGTTGATCTGGACTAGGGCAGAACCTGCACCTTTCAGTCAAAAGAAGTTTTTATGTAGAGAGCACTATAAGAATAGAAACATTACAGAAAAAACTCTTTGCTAGTGAATTAGTTCATTGTTTTCCATTGAGAACCAGGTCCATGGATTCTCTGAAGCACCAAACACTAACCAGTCTGAAAGGACAAAAGAAACTATCACTGCTTTAATATAAATCTCCCAGCTATTCTGGTTCAGCAAGTCTACATTGGTGCACACAGAATGTGCCCTTCCATGCCTGAAAGAGGTTGCGATAGCCAAATGAGTCAAAATTTGAAAGGCTTGAAACCAAAAATCGCTATTGATAGTCACAGTGGATGTGGTCAGGTTTCCCCCCTGAGTAAAACCCCTTTAACCATGGTACAGAAGGTAACACGATGAAATTGCTCACTCA
Source organism: Haliaeetus albicilla (assembly GCF_947461875.1). NCBI lineage: Eukaryota > Metazoa > Chordata > Aves > Accipitriformes > Accipitridae > Haliaeetus > Haliaeetus albicilla. Next base: position 66,988,976 of record NC_091516.1, on the reverse strand, counting down.
TCACCTTCTGGCTTTTTCTGATGTCATCATTGTCTGAAATATATTTTATTTTAGAAATCAAAATGTGATTCACTGACAACACTTAATTGTGCACCTTTTTCCCTTAAACTGCCTGTATATGTTTTTCTGCATTATACTCCATCTACTTTTGCATTCAGTTATCCACAATATCCACACTACTATAGCCTTTTGCCCCTTTGAATGGGTCACAATTTCTTTATGGCAATGAATGCAGTTCATAGCCTCTGTTACTGTTCTGACCACCCAGGTTCAACTTAGTCCAATAATGTCCCTAACCTTAAAAGAAACCTTCATTCACAGTAATGCCTCAGTCAAATCACAGTTCTGTGAACTGCCCGACCATGGTCAAACTGAAACCATTACACCTCATGTCCAACACTAGAGGATGGGGATGAAAGGTTGTTGAAAACCACTACCTGAGGTTGCAGGGAGGCTGATGAATTTCCTTCCTCAGAACAATGAAACAGCTTAAAAATATCACTCTTTTCTGTTCCAGAATTCAGCCATCATGCCTATTTTCTGTAGGCTTCTAATAAATTGTAGTTTTTCAGTGTGTTTTTGACCTACGTTGGGTCACCTTAGAAAATCTAAGAGCAATAGCACATATTTTGAGACACTTTGCACAGCAAGTCACTGTGGCAGCGCTGTGAATTGCAGATCTGCTGAGCATACACACCTCTTAGCGTTTCTGAAAACAACTGTATTTTGGTGTCTTAATGAGACCCAAGTCCCTCTGAAAATCTGCTTTTCTTGTGACAGGTTGAGACTGACAAGGTTTATAAAACATTTTATCAACATTTCTCTATCCATTTCTAAAACCCTGTTAGCCTCCCTCGCTTTATGCTCTACCACAGCCAGACAAAACATGAAATGAGATGCTGTGCTGGGTCTCAGCCCTGGCAAGGTGTCTGAGAAAGCTGCCAATCGACCTTGACTTCCTAATCCTCTAAACCCAATGAGCTGCAGGAGGGCAAGGAATACCCAGGAAAACAACTAAAAAAATACAGAATTAAACACAAAAACCCAGAGAGGCTGTGCCCAAATGTTGAATCAATCAGTTTTACTGTCTCTTTGATTCAATTGATGGTGGAGTGAGGCATCTGTGGTGCCGTGACGTTTATTTACAAAGAATGTACTGAATCCCCTTTCTCTGAAGGAAGAAAAATTGAATGATAGCAGCTAATACCCTTGCTCACAGTCCCAAGCTGTTCTCATCCGATAGTTAGCTAAAAATCTCTGTCTCCAGGCTGACACTCTTCTGTCTTTCTTGGTGTAATCCAGCTTTGCTTTTGCCTCTCTATGTGTGCTGCTCTGTTATTTCTATAGTGTTTCTTTTTCTTTTGAAGATGTGCATACATTTTATCTCCACATTTGTACACAGCTTGTGTACAAATGTGTTAACCTCTCAGTGTGGCAATATAAGCAAATGGTATTTGTGATATTTGTGGTAACACTGAAGTGCTCAGGCTGAAGCTGGCTGCTTACAGCCTATCATAGTTTTTTTGAGATTATGTAAAAGTCTTCATTAAAGAGAGTTTAGTTTATTTTTCCAGATGTTGTGTTACCATACAGCCTCTCATGCTCCCTTATGTCTTAACAGAGGCAGTTTCACACATGTGAAAGCATCTGCACTCTGTAGGGTTTAGTGTTTCAGTCAACAGAGATGCACTGCAAGTCTTTGAATGCAATTATAAATACTAAGCAAGGCATAATATTCCTTTTCTGCTTACAGTAGTCTGTAAAACCTTCTGTGCTTCTTATCACACAAGCCATGTGGTACTAAACTACCCTGTATCCAAATCTGATATTCTTTTTGTGAAAGGGACCAAGAAATGAAAATATACATATAATCTTATTATGCATAAGAAAGGAATGAGGTGAGAAGAAAGAGAAGGCTGGGAAGGATGGGATGGGGCTCTCCCTCTAGCCTAGGAGAATTTATTTAAGAAACTGAACAGAGCTCAGGCTATGTTTTTTAAGGCATCATTCCTGCAATCTACTCTGTCAGGACAGACTCCCTATTCATAAAGCATTGCTGGAGTAATGCTGCCAAGGATCCAGGGAGAGTGGGACACAGAACAGCATCCAAGGTTTTTGTTGAGATGTGCCACATAGCTGAATGACTTTCTCACTCTGCTCTGGTGGCTTTGTAGGTCAGAACCACGGATCCATTAAGTTATTATCACTATCACGGCTGAAACTTAGAAAGAGCTATTTCAATTTATGCACAAACTGCCTTGCACCTTTCTCCATGTGCATCTTTGTGAAAGCCAGATAGAAATCTGTGTTTAAACCTTACTCTGTTTGAGAGGCTTTCTCAGTGTTACTGTAATAAGAGTTTTTTCTTTCTCTATCCTATCTTTGTTTACCCCCCATTCTTCCAGTCAATAGGCCAATAGATGTAAACCAGAACAGTATAATAAAAGAATAAAAGACAGCACACACTGTGTAATTATCAAACAATCCCACATGCATAGTACAGAAGGCTTCTCTTTAATGGGATGTAACTAGCAAGCTTATTTAGATGCTTCCCCCCCCCATACTCCTCATCACTGTCACCATATAGCTCAGCAGGAAGCTAAAATAAAAAGCATAAGGAGGAGTAGCCATAGTGGGAAAAACTCATATAATCACAACAGCTTGAAAAGGGTATTTTCCAAAGTTTATATATATATACATATATTTAAATTAGAATGTTAAAAGTAATATGCTTTAGGAGCAGGGGCAAAGTTGAGTCTTGCTGCCAGCCACATGTAGCTACATTAATGAGTTGTATTTACATGTAGCTTTCATGCGGGTTTTCTAAACTCTATTTTTTTTCCCACTGTAAATAATAAGTGTGGATATTTCTCTATATATCTTTTCAAAATATATTACCAAGATACTTATTGAAATCTAAGTGCAAAGATGTAAAAAGTAGTATTGAGAATACAAAGTTTCTAGTGGTAGGCTGTTTATATTAACTTTGCAAATGCTGAGTGTTTTGGATTAATTCAGATTACTGACTTGGTTAGAAATCCCTTTCTGTTATAAATTGAGCTTGATATTGTAATTGTATGTGAGCATCTAATTCCCAAAATGCCTAAAACATCACTCAGGACAAAAGGGCAATGTCCTAAACCTAATGAAATCAGTGATATCTATTCATTGCACTTAGTGACATTAGGATTTCCCTTTGGTAGTTGCTCATTTAGCACTAGATCAAAACTGAGCCATAATCAAGCCACAGCTTTAGCTCTTCTAATTAGTCTGTGTAGCACTCCAAACTTCTGTGACTAAACTGCTTCTTGAATACAGTAAATGAGCTCATTTACTGCTCTCTTACACCTCACAGCAGAGTGCAAACTCCTTACAAACTCTGGATTATTGCTATGTCCTCCAGGCACTGTTAGAAGAGCTGCAAGAGAACTTCATTGCTATGACCTTTTGTTGGGGATGGGTAGAGAGAAATGAAATATTTGGGCAGAGGAAATATTTATTAATGATTTTGTTGAAATGCTACCTGTTTAAGTGGTGGAAAGAAGTGAACATTGAAAAATGCCATTAATTTCTTTACTTTTTGATTTGATCTCTGTCTCCATTTCCCAACCTGATGAAAAATATGTGCATTGTCTGTACTGTAGTTTCTAGGTCGTCTGTCTTTTTATAACAAGGCAAGCTTTCTTCCCTAGGCAGTTTACTGCTTAGATCTCAGCCTCACTGAGAGTGCTCATACAGAGCCATGGAAAGGTAAATAGCAAGGAGGAGATTTCTGGCTTCTTTTGTCTCTCTGACTCCTTTTTTCAAGGTCAGGAATCAATGAATGGAGCATCCCTGCTGCAGATCAGAACAGTATGCCAGTAAACTGGCCTTGAGCTGTTGAAGAAAGATCCTTATTCATTTTCCTACAAAAGTTTTACCAGCTCTGTTACCTCCAAGAACAGTGTTTTTAAACAAAAGTTCTGTTTTAAATGTCGACATACATACAGATGTTAACTAATTTACTATCAATGTGTTTTTCTTGTACCTTTTCCTTCTCCTTTTCTCTTGCTTTGTTATAGCTAAAAAGGGATGGAAGACTTGTAATACTGTGTAATGGAAGTCACTGGGTGCCTGTCTGCTGATTCTCCTGAGAGTCACATCTGGCCTTCAGACCCAGTTACTTTTTAAAAAAATTGTATTTAAATTGGCAACGGGGACATTTTAAGTTAAATGCTAGCATTTTCACTTCAGGTGATGTCATTCTTCCAGACTTAATAGCTTATTATCAAAAGTTCCATGGCAGACTGTGTGTATGAAAGAATGCAATGTACTGCATGATCTTTATTAAGATGTGAACAGCGGCCTGAGGAAGTTGTCATGTGTGCCCAGAAACATGTTTATTTGCTTTTCAAAACCAGCAAATTATGCTAGACACTTTTTAGCACTATCTTCAGAGAACTTCTGCATTTTTCTGTACTGAGAGTGGATCTAGGAGTGTAGAAGCCCAGGGTCTCCTCTAAGTGACAGACCCATCAGAGCAGCGGCCTGAGAGCAATGGGCAGTAGAACTCCAGAGCCCATCACTTCTCAGCATTCAACCATGTCTGGGTTTTCCTTGTTTTGTACTCTGATGACACAAGGCTGGAAGCCCTTGATCTAAGTAGAGTTGATGTGGTTTACCATAGAAACCCCCAAAATACTGCGCACCTCAGCTGCGTGTAATTTGTGTTTTAGAGGAGAGCTGCTTATTTCACATATTCTTATGTCCTAGCCTTGAAGAAGTTGACCTGGAGCTGTTTGGAGCATCATTCTGCTCCTATTTGTAATGGAAATACACAGACATATTTTGATTGATTTCCATGGAATTATTCATCCCGGTGTGAGTGGAGAGGCAGGACCAAATTTTATAGCAGCTTCAAAAGCTTGTCAGTGCTTAATGGTATCCTTTCCATATGTGTTTGCTTTCTTTAGAAATTACCTACAGCACAAAAGTGGAAATAATCATGTCAGCAAACTGTTAAGATTTTATAGCATATTTTAAAACTTTATGTACTGATTTATTTTATAATGCTCAAGTATAACATGCTTATATCATTCAGTTAAAGAACAATATTTATTGTTATGGCTGTCTGAGAGGCCCTAGTTTGAGATAAGGCATATGACTTTGTTTAAAATATTTCCCATCTGAATACATTTTAATAAACAAATAAACCACTTCAAGGGGTAACCTAAATAAATCAGTAATAAATAAAGCAAGCAACATCTGGTACTTTGAGAACAGGATATTTTCGTTAATGTAGACACAATTCTAATCACGGGTACTGATGTGTACATTCATAAATGACCTAACTGTGACACTGAACAAAGCATAATAGTTTAAAGCAGACATAAAGGCTAAACAATATTTGAGAATTATCTCTGGCTATATTGCTAAGGGTACTTAGGACTGATTATACTAAACACCTGGCTCATAAGTTACATATTATTAGTTTGCAGTGCTGTTTATTCAGTGAAGCTGGATAGCATCTGGTTTTCAGTCATGTTCTGTTTCTCCTCCACATTTCCCTCTGAGCTGATTAAGACATTGGGGTTGGTGTGAGTACGGGAAGAGGATGACCTAGGTGACTATCCCAGCATAGCCAAGTAAGCCAGCATCCTGCTACCTCTAAGTTTTTGGACCACATAAAATTTGTCTAACTGTGGTATGGAACTGTGACCTCTGACAAGGCTTCTTTCTTGTAAACCTCTTCCAATACTCCACACCTGGATCTCATCTCTGTGATAAACCATCCCCACAAAGACTTATTTTGTGCCTTGAAGACATTTTGGAACAGATTTTACATACTATGGATGCTTTTTACTTATTAAAAATGGTTTCAGACATTAAAATGCAGGCTTACAAACAAGCCGAATATGTTATAATTGTTGATCTTATGCATATGTTTCCTGAAGATTTTTACCTTTCTTGTCTTTTAACGGGATGGCAGTAATTAGAGATAAAAGAAACACTGGAGATCTGACTCAGTGCACATTTCAGTGAGAGAAGTGTCTCATGATGATTTTGCTATGCCTTGGATCAGTATCATCAAATTCCTTTTCCTTCAAGGAAACACTAGTATTTCCAGAATGAGGAAATGGTACCAGTCTAACATGAAATGTGGCTTTTTAATTTACATTGCAAGAGACTTCTCAGCCCAGGTTTTCTCCCCTACTCCCCATTTAAATATTGATCATCTCTTAAAGCCAGTGCTATAAGAAACTCCTGATGAAAACCTTCATTTATTTAAAAAAAATAAACAACAAAATGTTCCTGTCATTAATTTGATAATTATCCCCCTGCTGTTTCCCTTCTCTCAGTGACTCCACTTCTCAGACTACTTCCTAACTAAATAAAGTCATTTACATATTCTATACTTTGGAGTAAATGGAGAAAAGAAGGAGAAAAGAATAAGAAAAGCGATTGCAGGGAAAAATAATAAGGGCAATCTGTATGGGACCTGCTAGGAGAAATAAGACGATCTACTCCAGAAATGTCCAGATAAGGGTTATGGGGCTGCACTTCCACTTGGTTTTCTGAATATATTTTCATATATCCTTAAAGGCAGGAACATTTTAAATAGTGATACATTAAAGTAAAACACAAGAGTTGGGAAACATTGAGCATAGACTGACAATGACTGTCTGCATTAAGTATTTTCATATATTAATGAACAGAAAGGAAAAGCATAATCAGAAATATCTAAATAGATCAAAATGCTGAAATCTTTTCTTCTGCAAAGCTGTTTAATCACTAGAGAAACACTTCTATTCCCCTCTATATGTTTATACTGGAGAAATTTACTGGATGTAAGAAATATGCTTGAAAAGTCTGAATTTAGACCACAGGCTTTCATTTGAGAAACTGAGAAATACCCCTTATTTAGTGGAGCCTTTAGGAAAACCACCACTGATTGAGGGGTATGTACTATCAGGCAAGGACATGGGCTATTCATGGATCAGCTTTTGCTAGACAGCTTTCTCCATTTAACCATGCAAAGCTGCCTACATCCTTGCTCTGTTTCAAAGTACTGCTGAGACACAATGACAGGTCTAGGATATGTACACTACAACCAGATAAAAAGATAAGAATTTTACATATTGCTTCCCAGGTAATAAATATAAAAGACTTTTATTTCCTTTTTTGGGGGTGTTGCTGTTCTGTTCTTCGGTGCTAGTACTCCTTTTCCTATTTTGTTTAATTTCATTTGCTCATTCTGGTTTATGTCCTGGCTTTTCTTATGAGCTTCTTTCAGCCAGATTGTGGGAGGCCTTTTTTTTCAAGCTCTTTAAAATTTCATGCCCTTGATTTGAAAATATGTTGGTAGGGCACTGTGCCTCCTCTGTGTGTTTTGCCTGAGTGTCTGTAGCATGAACTCCAACTCACTCTGCCATTCTAAATAGCTCAAAAGGGATTGGGGGGTAAGTCCCTGAAAAACTAGGTTTGCTACTACCTGCTGGGAAGCAGCTCTAGCTATCCTCCTGATTCAAAGCAGCTTTCCTTCTTGAAAACATATGCCTCTACTATTGTTTGGATTTCTCTTTTGTAACAGGATGCAGCACAGGTAAGCAATACAAGATCACAAGGTAAACCTGCAAGGATGGAAAACTTCTAGGTACCAGGGGTATCTTTGCAAATTTTTCAGCTAGATCAGGAGCTGTATGCACCACAGTTCAGTGAGGTGAGCTGTGAAGTCTGGAGACAAAGAATCTTGCACTGTGTGTTGTTTATTGACTGGAAAAATGTAGTTTCACTAGATCCACAATTACACACAAACCTGAGATATTTTATCTGCACAACTGGGCTAGATCAGCTGGGGGTTGCTGACATCCTTCCCAAAACTAATTCAAGAAGAGAGCTAGTGATCTTGAAGGAGTGTCTTGGGTAGGTAGTCATTTCTGTTCAAAAATGCAATAACAATGAAGCTGAAAGTGCTTATTTCTCTCCAAAGTGCTACAGCTAACAGGATACAGAGTATTCTGGGATGATTTTCTATCACATTTCCCTGTAGAAGGTTAAAAACAGCTTTGAGGAGAAGGCCTGTAACATGGGGTTACAGAGTCATCCTCACCGTTTCTCTGATTAAATAACATGTTATGCAATGTAAAGCTGATCCAAAAGATAAGAAAGGGCCATAGCCCAGGCTGGATGTTACTGGGATATGGGTTGTCTTGCTTAGTTGTCCAAAACTTTGCTCTGGGACAAAACAAAAACATCTTTCAGGTGAGGTGAAGTTAAGGTTATTGGCCCAGGTGGATCTCCACTGCAAGTTTTGTGTTTTGTGGCTTTTGTATCTACTAAAAAACTCTTTAAAATAAAACTTTTTTTTTTTTCTAATATATTGGAAGACTTGTTCCAATTCATCTAGAAAGCTGAAAAAAATATATTATTATTCAGGATGTCCAACATATGTGTCTTTCTCGTTAAAATCCTATTTTCAGTAAAATTCTTGTTATTTGAGTGACACAAATACGAAGCTTTGATTTTTAGAAAAAAAACCCACCCAAACTGCTTTTCTTCAGTAGATAAACACTAAAATATGTTTTTGTGCCATTACATCACTTGATTTTAAATTACCCACAGAACTGCCATTCTGCATGAAGGTGTCACTAACCAATGATTATTTAAGGGATAGAATCTTTTAGTCTTTGCCCTCATTTTTGTTTGCTTGTGATCCCTCTATCATTTGCAATTAATTGCTTAATCTATATACTCTTCAAGACCACCCCTCTCACTGTTGTACAACTTTTTTTTAGTTTTATTTTTGTAAATTAGTTGAATTCAGTGCAAAGGATTTGTAGGAACAGCAGATGAGTGCATCCCTATGGATGTGTGAACATGATGAAATGGTGTAGATGAGGTGAAAAATTCTCTGGATTCTCATCTTTGCACTGAAAAGGTCAGTCAAACTTTAGCAAAGACAACAACTGTGGGTTTTTTAAATTATTGCTATTTTAAGAAACTTGTAACCTTTCAAAAGGGAAGAGGTCCCTTAGCATGGATTCATCCTGAGCTTACAGAAATGTTCTCAGGTATTAAATCGTGCTTTTAAACTAACCAATTTAATCTAAATGTCAAACCCAACAAAAGACCTAAGCATACACTAATGTTATATGTAAAAGTAGCAGTGATTTGCTGGATTGGGGTCTGCATACAAACGTTCAGATTTGCAACACCTGCCAGTTTTGTTGTGTAACTTGTACCTGCTACCATTCTGAGAATGGACCACAGATATTTTGACAAGTATTGCAATTGTCTTTTTCTGACAGAGTGGGTGTTTTTTTCTGTCCTGGGAGCTATTGCTAGGATTCTATCAAAAAAATAACACTGTAAAAAAAGTGAAAGAACATGCCTTTAATGACAAAGCCTGCATCTGCCTCAAACAAACATCTTTGTAAAAGGCTTTGGCATTCAGCTGTAGCTGGAATAGCAGATGTTTACTTTACAGTATGTGAAATCTACCCCGCTATTCTGGAGAAGCACTGGCCCAGCTGCAGCACATTTGGTATTCAGAATTCTCTCACTGTAGTGCCAGAACAGCTCAAATGAAATCTGAAACCTTTAATTCTTTCTTCAGCCTATAGTACTGTAATAGCTAGCAATTAGAGAATAATTGTGCTGAGTTTGAAAACTCATAGTTGTAATGAAAATGCAAGAGACAGAGAAGTATTGACTTTTTTTTTTTCCCCTAACATGTAAATCCAATTCTTTCTATGTTATGGGATCTTTGCCTTGATTAACTTGCTTTAATAATCTCTGCAGCTGCTTCAGTATATTTCTCCCAGGCTAGACAGCGAAAAAGGAAAAACAGAAGCTTATCAAGATACCTTATTTAGCAAAACTTTTGCTCTGCTCTCATAAGAGTGTTGCTGTGGTATGAAAAGATACTGAATGTTGTTCCATCTGAGTCGCAGAGCACAGGTGTGGATGTTGGCTAACTTCCTGGGCTGGAGACAAAGAGAAGCAGACCAGAAAGTCACAGCACAGTTTTGATGTCTTCAAACGTGTTCCATGTCTATGGGAGCCATCCCTGCAAACCTGGGAGGGATTAGTTGTCAAAATATTTATGCATGAAATTGGACAGCCTGTCTGATAGGAATAAAAGTTAGTAAGTTTGATTAGTATCACCTTCTTCTGACCTGAGACTTCCATTTTTCATATATGAGCTGCACAAGTGCTTGCAAGCTTGTGTGGTATTTACATTTTTTGATGGTGACTGGGTATGTTGGCTGGAGAAAAGGCTTAGGTCAGTTTCAAGAGAAGCAATTAATACATGCACTTAAGGTAGGTGTAGAGTAATCCTTCCAAGATCAGTCACTAGCACTGTGTGAATGTTTATCAGCTGGAAAAATCATTGTGCGTCACAGGTTGTCATGAAACTGGAGTAGTGTGGACCGCTTAAAGAATCACTTCCAATGGTATATGCAAAAGAAAAATGATTTAATAGGAATTTAAATAAAACTGTGACTTCACAGAATTTGATGGCAAGGTTCACTCTATTACTTAATACACAGATGAAATGCACACAGGAAAACTAAGTTAGAATCAGACTAAAATTAGATACACAGAGACCAAAAATGCAGCAAGTTAAAAAAGATAAATATACAATGAAAAATTGAGTTAGAATTGATTTCTTGTAATTTGTACAGAGATGGAGAATGTAAAAAGGGTAAGGGAGACCCTCCCGTTGAGTCACGAGGTTCAGAGAAGACCCCCTTGCTTTCTAAACTCCTGTTAGAGTCTAGGTGCGGCTGGATCGACTCCTAGTCCCAGACTTGGTCAACGGTTTATATCTAAGGGATTATGAGTATAATAACAGCCAGAGATTCATTCACAGTTGAATAAAGTTCACAACAGTAATTTAAGTGTAGATTTGAAAAGCAATAACTTGTAATATACTTGCTATGGAATATTCAGGTTAGTACACACACATGCATAAAGGCACTAAGAGATATACACAAAAGCAAGCAAAAGTGGTATACCTGTTAAAAATTCCCCTCGAGTTCAGTGAAAATATTCATATTGAATGCATCGGCATCTTTCTCAACGGGCGAAGGGTCGAGCCTCAAGGAACGCAGAGTATCAGCCCAGTCTTGTCGGCTTTCGGCGACAGACCTCCGATTTTTGCAAACAGAAAAGTCTGCGAGCTCTGAGAGGCATCCCACTCAGAGGGGGATGCTGGTCGCAGCCCGCCGTGGTCTGGGAGAGCTCAAAGGGCCTCGCTTAGTACTGCTGCTTATAGGTTCAGGAGATGATTGACTTTAGTCATCAACAAATTACTGGGATTCCAGCTGCGCTGGTACCGTTTCACGTGAATTACGATTCAGATAAGGAAGACTCTGGGGCTGTTGGAGCATGACTTGAGGTTCAGATAAGGGATGCTCCAAGGTTGTCAGGGGAGGGCTGGGATGTCTGCCTTAGCCGTGTGAGAGTCGCTGGTACAGTCAAGGGATGCTTAACTGCCCGACTCACTACACTTATGCTAAGGACTAGTGAGACTCCCCGAGATCGGAGATCAGCCCAGAGAGGGGGAAAGAAATGCACCACCACATTCCACCCCGTGACCACTGTCAATCCATCTCCCTCTCACAGAGTGGCGGTGTGGTCGCCCCTTGCCTCTGTGACTATAAGCAGATCAATGCCTTGTTCCAATTGTAATTTGAGGGAAATTTTTGTGTAGGTTTGCTTAATTCTAAATGTTTGATAGACACAATTAAGCAATTTTATATATGAGGGGAGGTTTTTGTAACAGTGATATTTGTCTGACTCTCCTCCACCTTCTAATATATAACAATTTTTAACAACAGGCATAATATAACAGAAATGAGCAAAATTATCACAGGATGTAACATTCAATTTAAAATTCCTGTTGCTGTCAGTGACCATCCAAATAAGGTATCCCACCAGTGTTGTTCTCCATCTTTCCTCACTCTTTCCAGAATATGATGTACCTTTTCGGCATCATGATGCACAGTAATTAGCATTTTTTGTCTATTGTCTCAAATTCATTTTAGCAATTGATTCAGGTTATCATGTTGTAACAGTTTTCTCATCAATGTAAGGTTCATTCCAATGGGGGTAGGTAGTAAGTAATGATATGATGTGCAGTTTGATTGTAGCAATTGGTAAGTTGTGACAAGAGCTGAATAGTTAAAGTCACATCCCACAGTTTTGGTAAAATTACAAATACAGATATTTGAGTGATTATGTATCTCTACGGTGGTATCGTTGCTATCGTTGGTGTTGCCATCAATACAGATCCATTTTCTCCTGTAAAAGAAAAGAAAGAGAAGTTTCGGCGGGGAAGACCGAACAGGTTACCCCTTTTATGATGCAGGATAAATCCACCTAGCACTGATTCTGTGTTTTGCACCACTGCTATCAGTAGCTTCCCAAGCAAGTGGGCCATGAGGTTTAGTTAGACTCATGGGCACAGTTCCGATCTGTGGCTGGTTTATTGTCTTTGACGTGAGATTTTACCCATCCCACTGCGAATGGTGTTTTTCTGGCTATGTTTAGTAATAGTTGCCAATCCTTGGCTCTCCTGACTGGGGATCCTTTTATCTCCCAATTTAGGGCTTCCCATTGGCAAAGCTGTTGTGTGGCTCCTGCCCATACGGCATAGGAGTTGACATAGATAACTTTTGCTCTGTTCTGTGCTGCTAGAACAACTGCCCTTAGTTCTCCTACTTGTGCACTACCCTCACCTTCTTCACTTACTTGTTTGCCGGTGTTAATTTCTAATGCAGCAGCCTTATAGTGCCATTTACCATTTATTGTCTTTGCTGAGGTGTCAGTAAACCAAATGCCTTTAGTAGGTGTTGTCTCAGTGTAGGGGGGTGCATCTAAAATCAGTGAAGGTTTAAATGACTGTTTTAGTGCTAGTGGGTCACTGTTTATAGGTATTTGTAATTTGGAAATTTTTGTATGTCCTTCAGTTAACTGCATTTCATCTGCTACTCCTGCTAGGTATGCATAATATTTCTTGATGATAGCTTTTTGTGCAGTTCCTTCTGGGGGAGCAGTTCCTTTTAGCACTGTATCTAGCAGATTAAAAGGCCCTCTAGTCTCAACAGGTTGTTCATGATGTATTTTCTCAACTTCTTTAACTGCTTGGGTTAGAGACAAAAGTCCTTTTTCCCACTCAGAGTATGTCTGTTCTGTTTCTGTGAATATAGTTGAGCTAAACATTAAAGGTCTCTGTGGTCCATTAGGGCTACTTTGAAATAGATTACAATAAGTACCATGTTCTACAAAACCCCATTCCACTATAATAGGATCACAGGGGTGAATTGGTCCCAGTGATTGGTATGTTTTAAATCCCTGTATTAAGGTTTTAACTGCCTGTTCGTGTTCCGAGTTCCATTTCCACAGTTCTTCCTTCTGCAAAAGTGAGTAAAGTGGGTCAGCAATGATAGAAAATCCAGGTACATGTTTTCTCCAGTAACCTAAAGTATCCATGAGCTGTTGTAGTTCTTTCCTAGATGGGGGCATTTGAAACTGTTCTATTTCACTTACGGTGTCCAGTGGAATCACTGCACTGCCTGCAATCCACCAAGTACCTAAAAATTTTACCTCTCTGCCTGGTCCTTGACATCTCTCTGGTGGGATCTCAATTTTTGCTCTGTGTAGTGCCTGTTGCACTGCTGCCACTGCTTCCCCCACTGTCTCAGGGGAAGTGCCCCCAAGTAGAATATCATCCATATATTGGTATAGTTTCACATCCCAAGGGAGTGAGACTGTTTGTAAAAGTTCTGCAAGCACAGCATAAGCAATTGTGGGAGAATGTTTATATCCCCGTGGGAGTTTGTTAAAAGTGTATTGTACACCTTCCCAAGTGAAAGCAAATTTCTGTTTAACTTTTTCTTCCAAGGGGACCATGAAGAACATATCTTTCACATTTATTGTTGCCATCCATGGGTGTGCAGCTGCTTGCAAAGTAGCTGTCAAGTTTGCAATGTCCGGTGCAGCAGCTATTAGTGGGGCTGTATTGGCATCCAAGCTCCCATAATCAATTGTTAAACACCACCTCCCATCTGGTTTGCACTCTGTCCGGACAGGTGAATTAAATGGGGAATGAGTTGTAGTGATGATTTCTCTTTTCTTTAAATCTGCTATTACCTCTGAAACTCCTCTCCATGCCTCAGCAGAAATCAGGTATTGTGGTACATTAGTGATCTTTGAATCAGGAATTGAAGGGTCTGCATGGAGTACATGCATTATAGCCTCCTCTTTTTTGTCAGGGTTGGGATTTGAACCAAATGACCACACACTACCATCCGGCAGGTGCCAGGTTCGGCCATTCAAAACATCAAAACCTAAAATATTTTCCTTGTGATCTGTAACTGCAAAGCGAGTAGACAACATGCACTTCTCACCTGGGAGCCATAAATTAACTTTCACGGTTGAGCACACAACACTTGCTCCGCTTACTCCAGTGATTTTAACTGTTTGCCGTCTGGGTCGCACACCCAGCTTCTCAGCATCTTGTTGTGTTAAGATTGAAATTTGTGCTTTTGTATCTATTAGGAATTTCACTAATTGCTGTCGAGGACCAGTGGGAATCAAAATGTAAGGGCCATTGTTATCAATCCGTTGATAGGATTGCACTTGCCGGACCGACAGACCCAATTGTCGTTCCGGCTCTACTAGTTTTTTGTTTCCAAATCTTTGGGAGAAGAAGGGTTATTGCTCCCTGTTGGAGGAGGAGTTGGTGTCTGAGTGTTTGGAGCATTTCCTTTCTGATTGTCATCATCATGTTGCTGAAACGGCTGAATTAGACTCTGGATAGCACTGGCATTTTGTCTTTGAATTGTCATTCTAGGGATACTTAGCGGCAGTGTTTCATTGTATGATTCTCTCCTCCTCTGAGTTCTGGATTGACTATCAATGGATTCCTGTTCTTGGGGGTTATTTTGGGTTGATTGTTTAATTTGCTTAACATTATAATCTATCTCTTTGGTTTCATCAGATAGATTTTCCCATCCCATTTCTCGTCCGTGATTTATGATGTTGTGCCTCAATGTTGCCCAAGTAGGTATATTCCTTTGCACTACAACGTCTTCCTCATCGTCAACGACTTCTCTTATGGCCAAAACAGCATTAAAGTCTGCGTCTTCCCTGATTTCATCTCTTTTTGCAATGAGGTAGGGTTTAAGCATAGCAGGGGCTCCCTTAATTAGAGGCTCTAGCATGTTAGGATCCACAACTGCTGATATGGGAGCATTAAGAGCGGTGCGTTCATGCATGGCCTGGATACAGGCAGCTTTTGTAAGAGCTGTAGAGAGCTTGTTCAAGGATTCAATAGGTATTAAGAGAGGTTCTCCTCTCTCTAAAATATCTAGCCCACCAGCCCAGTATGCCACTCTGCTTGTTATGGAGTGGGGATCATCGGGGGGTGTGGGTCCAGCATTTAAAAAGACACCAGGGCCCCAAAATCCACTGGCTTCATCACCATTGAGTAAGATTCTATCTCCCCCAGTTAGACAAACTCGCCATAGGTATTCAGTTTCAGTTTCGCCTGGCTTACGGCTGTAGCATTCTTGCAAATTGGCCATGTGAATTGGATTGAATGTGACTGTTTTTTGGGTACAATCTCCTGCTCCACCCTGAGGCTGAGTGGTTTCTTCTGTTTTTGTAATGGGCCTGGCCTCATATTCAGGGGGATCTAAAGGAGACGCAGGATTATTTCCCCTTGGAAAGTTATCATTGGGGTCACCCCATATGTTTCCATCCCATTCTTCAGGGGAGACAAATAGTTTTCTAATTTGCACAATATCAGGGGGGTGGGGAGCTTGCATAAAAATCATTTCAACTCTTTCCTCTACCTTCTGTTTTTTCTCCTTTTCTTCCTCTAACTGTTTCTGCAGCTGCTCAATTTTCAAGGATAGTATTAATTCAGCTGTTCTTCTGCCTTCTATTTCTTCCTTAAAGTCCATTTCCCTTCTAATGCTATTCCTCCTAAACTGATAAGCAGCTTCTAGACAGGTACCTAACATATTGCAAATAATTCCCTTTCCTTTTCCGTACCTTATACGGCCCCTGGCTAATTGTAGCTTTTCTTCCACAGCTTTCCAATCATGCCAGTTATCACGAACCCATTCATCAGAAAAACAGGGACTCGAACTAATTCCATGCTTACGCAAGTAATCAGTGACACAGCTTGCCATGCTGCCGACTATGCCAATTTGTCGTGAAAAGCAGTGGTTTGGACCACTTAAAAATCACTTCCAATGGTATATGCAAAAGAAAAATGATTTAATAGGAATTTAAATAAAACTGTGACTTCACAGAATTTGATGGCAAGGTTCACTCTATTACTTAATACACGGATGAAATGCACACAGGAAAACTAAGTTAGAATCAGACTAAAATTAGATACACAGAGACCAAAAATGCAGCAAGTTAAAAAAGATAAATATACAATGAAAAATTGAGTTAGAATTGATTTCTTGTAATTTGTACAGAGATGGAGAATGTAAAAAGGGTAAGGGAGACCCTCCCGTTGAGTCACGAGGTTCAGAGAAGACCCCCTTGCTTTCTAAACTCCTGTTAGAGTCTAGGTGCGGCTGGATCGACTCCTAGTCCCAGACTTGGTCAACGGTTTATATCTAAGGGATTATGAGTATAATAACAGCCAGAGATTCATTCACAGTTGAATAAAGTTCACAACAGTAATTTAAGTGTAGATTTGAAAAGCAATAACTTGTAATATACTTGCTATGGAATATTCAGGTTAGTACACACACATGCATAAAGGCACTAAGAGATATACACAAAAGCAAGCAAAAGTGGTATACCTGTTAAAAATTCCCCTCGAGTTCAGTGAAAATATTCATATTGAATGCATCGGCATCTTTCTCAACGGGCGAAGGGTCGAGCCTCAAGGAACGCAGAGTATCAGCCCAGTCTTGTCGGCTTTCGGCGACAGACCTCCGATTTTTGCAAACAGAAAAGTCTGCGAGCTCTGAGAGGCATCCCACTCAGAGGGGGATGCTGGTCGCAGCCCGCCGTGGTCTGGGAGAGCTCAAAGGGCCTCGCTTAGTACTGCTGCTTACAGGTTCAGGAGATGATTGACTTTAGTCATCAACAAATTACTGGGATTCCAGCTGCGCTGGTACCGTTTCACGTGAATTACGATTCAGATAAGGAAGACTCTGGGGCTGTTGAGCATGACTTGAGGTTCAGATAAGGGATACTCCAAGGTTGTCAGGGGAGGGCTGGGATGTCTCAAGGTTGTTATGAGAGAACTAGTTATCTCTGCTGTCGGGTTTCTTTTGTTTTCACCGGATAGCAGGAGTCCTTGAGATGGTCTGCATGACTCCCTGCCTTAGCCGTGTGAGAGTCGCTGGTACAGTCAAGGGATGCTTAACTGCCCGACTCACTACACTTATGCTAAGGACTAGTGAGACTCCCCAACATCGGAGATCAGCCCAGAGAGGGGGAAAGAAATGCACCACCACACAGTAGAAAGAGGGCTTTTAAGCCAAGTGCTACAGCAGCATATCTCTTGTAGTCCAACCTGCAAAAATTGTTATATGAACATAGTCCAGTTTGCTGATTTCCTGTCCAAGAACACTTTTTTGCAAAACAAGAATCACGTTTCACATCTACTTGCAAATAAATCTTGTTTTCCTAGAATGAATTTGATATTTGCAGGCCTCTGCAAAAATAGTTGAAAGATTAATTTTCATTCAATTAATTAATTGTTGCTACAGCTGAATTAAGTTTTGTGTTTTGTGACTGGGAACATAGTCAGGTTGTTCCATGATAGGCTTACTGAATTCATTTAATGAGGAGGAAAGTTACTATTCCCCAGAAGAATTTAACAAAAATGTCAGTTATTCCAAAACTCACTAAACTTTCAGTATTTGTGAACATTTTTACAATTGCTGGATTATAATTAATATGTCTTCATCAATCACAGTGAATTTACTGGCCTTTGCCTGGCTAGGTATGTTTATTTTAATGCAAAACATGGTACTATTTACTGATTTGAAGTATTAATCAAATGTAATTAATTTTGTAACAGATCCTTTCCTCTAAGCCCATTGGAGTTTTTATAACACAATTTTTAAAATGTGAGATTTTTGTTGTTGTTGTTATATTTTAATAGATAAGTGAGGTCATAAATAAATTGCTAGTTCATAAATGTAAGTGGTGGAAGATTGATTCCATCTGGAACCATCACAGTGCTAGTGCATAAAGCAGTATGTAAAAACCTTAACAAATATTCCTTGATTCAGGGTCTGCAATTATATTCCTCTACTAGAATTCCAAATAGTTTCTTTAGACAGGTAGGTTAAAGATTATTTTAAATGTGCTGATTCTGTATTAAAATTATTGTGAAAATTCTGCTCTTTCTGTATGGCTAATTTAAATTGTCTTCAGATTACCCTTTTAATGACAATGGATTTTGTTTTCCATCAGAATTAATAAGCAGATCAGATTTTTGCAGTTTCATTGAAGACAACAGGATTATTCATGAAATAAAGTAATGTTAAGAACATATAAATGTTTTATTACTCAGGAAGAGTGACTCATAAGAATTCTATTTGATCTGAACTATAGGATCTTATACTATGGTGGAATGAAGAAAATACTGAAAGGCAAAGCTTAAGAAGAATTTTTTTTTTTTTTTTCCAATCACTTCTTAGTTGTTCTTTGAATCTGACTTTTCAGGTTTTAGGGAAATGCAGGAGGTTTTGGAAGATGTTTGAGAATAAACCGAATTTAGAAATATTAATTTTGTAACATAATTGTTTGTCTAGTCTTTGTATGGAGGAAAGAAATATTTTGAAAAGACTGTCCTTGGCTATCAAGATGGTTTCCTTGATTTCAGTAGGGAGGAAAGTTTGTGTCTCCTGCTCACCACAGTACTGAACTTTTGCCCAAACTGTTATTTAAACATACTTTCATATGAGTGGGAACAACTCCCACAAAGCTGAAAACTCCAGCATCCCATAAATAGCATTCTGTCAGCTATCAAAATACTTTATGATCAAACACAGCCACGCTGTTGTGATTTGTTTTTGAATAAAATGTGCTTTCTTATATCGTCCTGACACTACAGGAGTGAGGAATTGTTCTGGTTACAAGGGGCAGTTGCAAGCAAAGAGAAGCAAAGTATACTGAGATGCAGAGTGGTCTTGACACCTGACAGACTTACAGCTGACAGACTGTGGCTGTGCGGTGGTCTAACCCCTGGAGCTGGAGCTCTAGAGGGAATTCCTCCTGCTAGAGTTTATTACACTGTGAGTCAGAAAGAGGAGACAGAACCTGCTGGGAAATTTTGCCAGCTATCCAGACCCTGAAGAGACAGATCAGGCTCTATAGGAGCAACAACTTGTTTTTCATATCTGTCTGTGAAGTGCAGACTTGCCTTCATGAATTTGAAGATCTAGAATTAGGTCTGTCCTTTCCAGGAGAGAGATGACAGAATTCCTCTCCAGTGGTTTTCAGCAGGTAGCACCTCATCTGAACCAGATTTTTGCACAAAAGAGGGTCACATAACAATGCTCATGCAAAATTAACCTTTTTTTTTTAAATTTAATTTTGTGTGTGCATACAGACGGCACTTTTTAAAATATGCCACTGTGTACCTAGGGAGCACTTAATCCAGGGAGAAGTAGTTTCTTGCTTATCTAACCATCTTCGATAGAAAGGTTTTTTTTATTATGTCTAATTATGCTGCAGGGGCTTCGTGTACTTAGAGTTTTACATTCAGAATTATTCATTCTGCATTTCTTTGCACTAGGCTTTATCTAGAATATTAAAAAGTTTGCACTTGCAGTATCAGATATAGTTTAAACATCAGAAATGTAGATTGTGATATTTCAGGGCTTAAACAGGAATGGAGAATTAGGTTACAGTTTTGGGATATTACAGTAATAGATATGATGAGAACATGATCACACTGTAAATTGCTAATACAGTGGCATTCATTTTGTTCACTTACTCTTAAATTTAGTTGATAGCTCATTTTAGTAGTGGGAAGCCTAGGAAGAACAGGGTATTAACTGGCTCACTCCTTTGCATTGTCTTTTAATAGTTGTTAAAATTAAAATTCCTTATAATTTCTAAAATGTCAGTGGAAGAATGTATCCATAGCGTATCATCTCATTTTCATTAATATATAAGCATAAAAAAATTAAATCCCTACCTTTTTTGGTACTTGTTATTTCAGTCAGTCTGTTGCTGGTAAGAGGTGTCTTACTGGACTTCAGTCCAATCCAGCTTCCAGTAAGACCTTCTGAATTAAGACGCCAACACAAAGAATATTGTCTTAATTCACTGTGCTAGTCTATTTTTGCACTTGATGCTGTTTCAGTGACCAACAGAGTTTTGCTGAGCATAGATACAAAGTAGAAATAAAATGCTTAGTAAAAATTTTAGTGCTTTCATTGGCTATAGAAATCAGTGCTGTCACACTAATTAAAAATGAGAGTAGAGCAGCCATATCTATCTTTGTGTTTTGATTCTGTGGTATTTACTATCTAAGATAGAGAAAAGATGGCAGTGCAGTCTTTGGTTTATTTACCAAAAGACTTTTTCTATGGGATCTCCTGACTTCAAGCTTCATCAACTTTTTGGAAATTTTGAAATTTAGTTTTTTCTTTAGGCAGTCTAGAGCATGTAACCTTTGTTTACCTGTTAGATTTATGTGGAAGAACATAAAATCTGTTTTTACAGAATAAATCACTGTGCTTGCTACCTCCTGATACTCATTATATGAGCGTTCATTTGCAGTGAAGGAGTTCAGAGGGAATTTCGACAAACAGTAACTATTTTTTTCTTTTATCTCATGCCAGGTTGTGTCTCTGCCAAAACTTTGTCCCTGTTGTCAGTGCATGATCAACCTGCATTTTGGTTGAGAAGAGCAAGTTTAATTTTTAGTGTAAATCAAGGGTGTAGGAACTCATGTTAAATCAGGCTGAGGCTTTAAATATGACTATGGAGTGCTGTAATTGAAAGTGGCTATGTGTCCTTCTGGGATTTCTAACCCTAAATAAGACAGTGATGTCCCTAGGAAGTTTATTCAGAAAACCTCTTAGGGCACAACTTTTATAAGAGTTGCTGGGTTAACAAGACTTTTCTATCTTCAGTTCGCAAAGCAGGAAATCATTCTGTCTTTGCATCCTTCCTTCAGGCAAAATGCAAGAAGTTTCTATATACCTCACACTCCTTTCTTCCTCCAGAGACGTTTACAGATCTCATTTCCAGCTTCACCGGATGATTATCCTTTATTATGTCTTTCATATCTGTCTACTACGATAACTACTACTTTTTAATCGGACCCAGAAAAATTTTACATTGGGGATCTCACTAAACCGTTCACACATAAAGAAATGTGCAGATCCTTTGCAGACATGTCAGTCTTTTACCTGAAGGATGAAACAGTTTTAGGTCTGAGCTAAATACCCCGTTGCCACCTCATTGTGAACTACAAGTGGGCTGGTAGTTTTGAAATCACATTTGTCTCCTTTCTTCTAATTGTTTTTCTCACTGCCCTACTTATTTTCTCCTGGCTCTGTGATCTGTGGATTATTGAATGGCTTAAGATAGTAGCATTTCAGAGTGCTACAAGGCTTTTAACTAACACAGACTGGAGCAAGTATTGCACATATAAGGCACTTTTTCTGCAACAGAGAATAGTAACTAAATAATGAGCTAGAACAATACTTCTTTGTTTAAGTATTTTCTGAGCCAACTTCTACTTTGGAGAGACCAACTGGGGCAGGCAATGATTCTATCATTTATCATCTTCTCAGCTAGTGCAGACTAACTCACTGCCATTCTTTCCCTTCACATCACGTTACACACCTATTGTCAAACAGTGGAAAACAATGGTTCTTTATCATTATTATTGATTTCCATGGAAATGGAAAGAAGTTTGGCTAAGATAGCCTAAAGCCCACTTTCCATTCCACTGTTCAGGAGCTCTTTGTTCCCCAGTGCTGATTTCTTTCTGCATACAGTCTGAAGGGTATTGGTACAAACTCCTAAAAGAAAGTTTGTTGAAGGAAAATGGGGGTGGCATTTTGAACAAAAGCATCAGCATTAGAATATGTATCACAGCGTCTTCCACCAGCTTCTGCATGGTTGTGACACTTACGCATTATGTGTGTTCATTTCCACCACGATCTAGGGTTTTTCAAGAAAGCAAAAGGCAAATATGGCATGAGACACTGGATAATAATGATGATTTTACCAGTGAAATGTGACATTACTGCAAGTACTGTATTTGTGGTTTGCTTTTCTAAAAAAATTCCCACAAATAGAAGACCTCTTCATTTTCTTGTTCCCTGATTTTCACTTTAACCACAAACCGCTGCTGGCAGGAACTTCTTTTTAGGTGTTTAGCACTGACTAAACAGGGCTACACAAACTCAACATTCATTTATGGTATGAATTTGACCTCAGGTGATACTGCAACAAATTGATGGCAAATAGCACCTGTCTTAATGTTTTCTCTTCAGTTTTTGCATTGCATATCACTTAAAAAATGGAAGACTTTTTCTTCTCCCAAGAAGCTTCTACTCTATACACAAGTTCTAAGAATTGACCACAGGAGAACTTGCTGCTTGCTTTATTAGAAAACATTGATTTCACTGGTTTCACATGCATTCTTTTGCTCTCGTTAATGCACAAGTCACAGAGGAAGAAAAAAATCTGCTCACAGTGGTTTGGCTTTGGGCTTTGGATGGTGCATATTTAAGATGACGTGGACATGTGCTGGTTGTCCCTTACATGTTAGTAGAGAATCTACTGCAGAATTCTCTGCTCACTGCTGCCATCACTTCTTTAAATGTATTACTTTGTACATGAAAAGGCTAGAAAGAATCTAAGCTAAAGATTCAGGCAGAAAACACTTTTCAACCAGCTGAAGAGCCTTGTTAAAGATCTTAATTATTTCTGAGTGGATTATTTTCTAGTCAGAAGCCCTTAGCTTCTTTATGGTTAAATGGGAAGTGCAAAAATACCATCTTACAGCTGGGAGTTCACTTTTCTAGTTAGTGACTTCAGCATCATTACCATATGCTTTAATAGTACTCATGGATTCATATTCAAGCAATGTCATATGATCACTCGTGCAACCATGCAAAAAACCCCTAACTAGCTCTGGAAGGAAAGATACTGTCGTGAGTAATTTAATTTTTTTTTTTTTTTAAAGCTAAATAATACAACTGTTTTTTCTTCAGACAGAGCAGAGGAAAAATCTTTTCAGTTTTATGGTGGTGAGAACAAGCCATGATGACTGGAATAGGCTGATGTTGAAGTATTCTTGTTGTATCAAAGGCTGCAAACAGGCTGGTGCGGGGGCGGGGAGAGAGAAGGCAACAAAAAGCTGTTCCGTTTACTTTATGAGGGGAGAATATTTTCATATATTTGATTGAAACAGCTGATGTGTAACACCAGTGACTTGTGGGAAAAGAAGCTAACTGTCTTTCAGATCTGCAAAGATGCTCAGATGCTGTCTGTAGTACAGTTTATAGCTAGTCATACAGAAATGTATTCTAATTTTCCTCCTACTTGTAAAATTTTTATTATTGAGATGGTGCCTTTAAACTCTAATGATCAACATATGTACCAAAAAGTCCTAGATTTACATAACCATCTTCGAAATGAACCCTTAATTATTAAGGAAACACAGACATACTGTCCTGGTTTCAGCTGAGATAGCGTTAATTTTCTTTCTAGTAGCTGGTACAGTGCTATGTTTTGGGTTCAGTATGAGAAGAATGTTGATAACACTGATGTTTTCAGTTGTTGCCAAGAAGTGTGTAGTCAAAAGTCAAGGATTTTTTCAGCTTCTCATGCCCAGCCAGCAAGAAGGCTGGAGGGGCACAAGATATTGGAGGGGGACACAGCCAGGGCAGCTGACCCAAACTGGCCAAAGGAATATTCCACACCATGTGGCATCATGCCCAGTATATAACTGTGGGGGTGGGGGGGGCAGTGCTCGGGAACTAACTGGGCACAGACGGGCGTGTGGTGAGCAATTGCATTGTGCATCACTTGTTTTGTATATTCCAATTCTTTTATTATTATTGTAATTTTATTATTTTTGTTATTATCATTATTAGTTTCTTCCTTTCTGTTCTACTGAACTGTTCCTATCTCAGTCCACGAGTTTTATTTTTTTTACCCCCCTGATTCTCTTCCCCATCCCACTCCGGGGATGGGATGGGGGGAGCAAGAGAGCAGCTGTGTAGTGCTTAGTTACTGACTGGGGTTAAACCACGACACCTGCTTAAAAGTGAATTCAACTATTTGTTATTAACTACTAATTATTTGGTCTTCAAAGTTCTGTCTAGGAACTGAAACTCTTTTTCTCACATGGCTTTTTCTTTTGTTTTTAAGTCTTTCCTGGGAAAGGACAGAAACAGCAGGATAAAGTATTCTGTGAATTTCCTCTGGAAAAGCTGCATGTGGCAGAAACAGCAAGTTTCTGCCCATTCGTAGAGGTGCTTGAAATAGGATCTTCTGAGTATTGGGTGTCTATGTCCAGGTGTTGGTAGTGGGGGGCTGCAGGGATGACCCCTGCGAGAAGAGGCCAGGGGCTGCCCCTATGTTGGATAGAGCCAATTCCAGCTGGCTCTGTAATGGACCCATCACAAGACACAAGCTGATGGTACCTCTCTGCAAACACACTTAAGAAATGGTAAAAAATGCTTCACAGCAGTAAGGAGTGAGGAAAAAAGTGTGAGAGACAGCCCTGCAGCCCCCCAGGTCAGTGCAGAAGGAGGGGAGGAGATGCTCCAGGCGCCAGAGCAGAGATTCCCCTGCAGCCCGTGGGGAAGACCCTGGTGAGGCAGGCTGTCCCCCTGCAGCCCAGGGAGCTCCACGGGGCAGCAGATATCCACCTGCAGCCCGCGGAGGACCCCACGCTGGAGCATGGGGAGATGCCATGAAGGAAGCTGCAGTCCGTGGAGAGCCCATGCTGAAGCAGGTTTGTCCTAAAGGACTGAAGCCCATACAGGACTGATGGTGGAGAAATTTCTCGAAGGACTGTAGCCCATGGAGAGGGCCCATACTGGAGAAGGGGAGAAGTGTGGAGCAGCAGGTGTGAGCTGTTATGAACTGACCAAAACCCCCATCCCAAGACCACCACTTGGTGGTGGAGGTGTTAGAGGAGCTGGGAATGGAGTGAAGTTGAGTCTGGGAAAAAGAGGGGTGTGTGGGAAAGTATTTTAGTTTTTGTCTTTGGTTCTCACTGTCCAAAACCTACTTTAATTGACAATAAGTTAAATTAATTTTCCCCGAGTCAAGGCTGTTTTGCCCATGATGGTAACTGGTAAGTGATCTCCCTGTCTTTATCTGAAACCATGATTTTTTCACCTTATTTTCTCCCTCTGTCCTGTTGAGAAGAGGGAGTGAAAGCAGCTGGGTGGGCACCTGGCAGCCAGTCAAGGTGAACCCACCACAGTTTTACTGGGAAAAAAACAACTGTGTCATTTTTTAAGAATGCACCCCACCAAAATTGGTTCAGGCCCTTGCCTTGGTCACCCCTGGAGATGTTGGAGGTAAATCCATGGAGATCAACAGTGACACTGTGTGCTTGTAACGGGCTCAAATGTAGCCCAACGAATGTGCACACATGGTTGGGTTTGGCTGCAGGGAGACTTGTGCAGAGGACAGATGTGATGAGTGGTCATAAAACAGTGTGCTACACGTGTCTTGTGGGTCACACAGCAGGAAATTTTAACGGGGCTCCAAAATACACCTGCGTTGTTAGGTATTATTGAGCGCCATCTACTGATGCTTTATGCTAATAAGTCATGTGGTTTTAATGCACAAAACCAACACGAATACACTACATGCCTATTCTGCTGGTGAATAAAACCGCCTCATCTATGCAACACTGCCATGACAGTAAAACTGACATTCTCTTAATGACTACTAAGAGATTTTTAAGATCATGAATGCTTTCATCTTCCAAATATTTTAAATAAATAAGGTCATTGTTTTGGAAGGTAGCTTTTTAAACTAATGCGTAGCTTTGGTTCCAGTTGAAAATATTATATTGTGGAAGTAGAAGTTTTAATACCTACTTCTGGACAATTCTAGAAGTAAATTTAAAACCTAAGGTTGGTCACAGAACAATGATTTCCTGAATAAGTTTTGAAAAAAATAATACAGAATTAAAGAGGCAGCCCTAGAAAGTATAAAGTAATTGGTTTTCCAGATGATATTTTGCACTGGGATTTAAAATACGGTGGATTAACTACATGCACCACTGTGGGTTGTGTAATTTATTTAGTGAATTTGTTTTCTCTGGTAATTATTGTCCAACCTTATTGAACAGTTTAGCCTTTTCACTAAGGCCATATCTCAGTGTAGTCTGCCCTGAGTTGATAAAACGATTGCCATAAGTCTAAGCAAAAGACACTTGCTAATAAAATTCATTATTGCCTCCTGCCTGCAAATGTTTGTCTTTTTAAAACTTACTTAGAAATATGCAATATGAGATTACATCTATGGCAACATGAGCGTTGTTATCGTTTCAGTGGCTATAAAACCCTATTGAACTTAAATTGTAAGCATTACCAATAGCCTATTTATTTCATATATTTAGAGGGATTTTGCCGTATTGTAGGCCATGTATTTCTGTGACATACAGATTCTTACACAGCAATGAATTATTACACTAGTCACAGCATCACCTTTGTCACTGTACTGTGGTTTCAATATACTTTTGTTGTGTACTACCAGTAGAAAATTCGGTATTTGTTGCATATGGTATTCTGTAGCTGGTGAGGCATATCCATTATCAATATCATAATTTTAATATATATGCACAATATAAAGCACTTTTCAGTCCTTAAAGCAATTTGAAATAAAAGTGGAAGTCAATAAAGAGCTTATCAGAAGAGAACTTTTAATGTGTTTATACACACATGCACACACACACAGAGTCAAGTATACTGGCATATAAGCCAATTAAGTATGTAATAGGACAGAAGCATATATGCTCAGCAGGAAATATAATGCACACTTTTGGAAACAGGCTATAATGGAGCTGCTGCAAAAGGCACAAAAGTAAAGCTGAATGGTTATGTTTAGGATATATCAGGTTGGAATGTGCCCAGTCTTGCAGGCTGGCTGCAATACCCTCTGTTCTGATGACAGTGAGAGTCATCAGCATGCATTTTAGCACTGAGTAATCTTTGAAACAGTTGAACATTCTGTTCGTCTTCAAAAATAAACAATTTTTTTATTCTCCTAATGGTTCTTTGGATATTTTAAAACAGTGAAGGAAGCAACAATGGAGAAATGCTAATAAAACCTGCATACTCCTAAATTCTTCTTTAGCATACTAAACTTCCATCTTTCATGTGTATGTGTATGTATATATATGCATATATATATATACACACACATACATGTAGCTATGTATTTATACAGAAAAAAATATATATTTAAGCAGATGTGACTACCTAGTCAGAAAAAAACTCAACCCTAAAATTATCTGTTTCCACCATAATGGGTATCTCTGTAACAATAAAGTGCCATAATTCTGATCCAAAGAAGGACTGAAGGAAGGAATGTGAGATTTAAGTCATTCTTCCAGTCCTTTTTATGTTGGTGGGTTTTTTTTTTTTAACATTGTCTTCTATTTTACCATTAATAACAGCCACCTATTTTCTTCACTTCACTGCTTTCTAATTCAAAAGAACAGTTTTATTTCTTATGTTTTCTAATATATGAGCCTTTCATTTCCTCTATTAGAAGGGAGGCTGTACTTTTATTAGAGGACAGCTAAATACCATGTTGAGTACTTCTTATGTTTTACAGTGTTCAGAAATAGATTATCCTTTTTATTGTCTGTCCATTCAGATTCTCCCTGTTGCATAAGAAATGAAATCTTCTGGGTTTTTTTATGTTTTACATTCCCCAAGATGTCAGCAGCAGCTTATTATTCTAAATACCATATCATGGTCCTTCTTGAACAGAGATGTTTTTACGAGCATACTGAATTATTTAACAATGCCATAGATGAAAAATGTTTGTTGCCTTCAAGGAAGTTCTATCTGCTTATCAGAATTTGTATTCTGGTTACTGGTTGAAAATATAGCCATCTTTCAAATGCAGTACGGTCATAAATATATTTTGTCTGTATTACTCCGTGATTCAGCAGAAACTGAAATTGCAATGTTAATAAAAAGAGTAGATTTCAATCCTCTTTAATTGTGAGCTATTTATGTCACCTTCTTTGCATATAGCCTCATAAATTAATATTTTATTGTTGCTCAACCCAAAGGCAATTGAGTTCTGGATGCTGTGAGTCAGTAAGGGAGTGGCAGCAACAGAGGTAGCAAAATTAGCACTTAAATGGGTTCTCAGACCTAAAAGATTGATCTTCTTTGTCCTTTGACCCATGTAAAAAATGTCTATTTATGTTAGGCTAACCTAGTGTAGTTTAGTGCAAAGGAGACCCTAAATCAAAAGGGGAAAAAGCCCTCACAGATGACCTCTTGTCCCATTATAGCATTTCTTTTAGTTAAAGCTATATGGGGATGATGGATTTATGACTATTTTTCAGCCATGCCCACAATAGGATAGGCCCTTTTCAAATATTGAAGAAGCAAATCTCAGAATTGGTAGAGAAAATGTGACCAATTGATCTGAACCAAATCCTGTCCTAGCAAATTCATGAAAAAAAGTCATTCTAAATCTAGCCCAGATTGCAAAAATGAATCCAAGGTAAGAACAGTAAAATGGATCAGTTATCTATCCGGTCAGTCTTCTGGACCACCAACCATGCAAGTGTAATTTTAATAGGCTTAAAATAAGCTTGTAAAATTATAACTTCTGGGTTTTATCTTCATAGCCAGGACATACAATAATATTTAAAGTACATTTTGAAAATATTGTATAGAATATTCCAGACCTATATAACTCTAACTGAAACTCTAAAATTGAAACTCTGAAAAGCAGCAAATGTAGTTCTCAATTTCAAAGGAAAGTCATACTTTACTTGTAATTCACACACATTAATTATTTAATCAACTTTGCACCTTTAAAAATGCAAAATGTGTTGTATAAAGAAACAAAATATAATTGTTCAGTTAGGTTAACTGGTTAACTTCCTTTTTCTTCCAAGAAAATATTGGGAAAAAAAATGGATTAGTAAGTCTAGAAAAGAGAAGGCTGTGGGAAAAATAGCACTTAACAGTGTTGACTAGATATAAGACATCAGGAGAGAGGAGGGTAATATTTTTTGCCAATTTCCCATGTGAAAAGGACTAGAACGTTTAAGTTCAGCAACTAAAACATAAGCTATGTGTAGGAAAAAGAAAACATGTAGATTATTTACTGGAATGAAGGTTTAGCAGAGAAATAAATTATATTCCAGGGCATATAATTTAGGAATCTTGAGGTTTTCAAGAGTTTAGCCATTTGTCAACATTGACTCAGGCAGATGAATGGACACTTCTATTTTTCCATGGTTCAGCAAGGAAGTGGTTGCAGGAATGCTAAAGCCTCAAGTGAAAGGTAGGTTTTGTGTGGAACTGGCTATCTCAATGTAAACCTCATGGTGCACAGCAGATTTTATTTCCAAGTAACTGAAATAATTTAGTTCAACTATGACTGGCTTCTTCAAAATCTTCTTCAAAATGCCGTGCCTTGTCTCCACAAGATTTGAGCTGAATTCACATAACAACCATACCTTTCTGGCAGTAAAAGTATGGCTGAGGTCTTCAGGAAAGAAATGAAGAACATAGGCAGAGCCATTGGATGACATGGGCAGAAAATGGAAATGCTCCTTCTGCCTAAAGTGTGCTTTCAAGATATTTGGCACAGTTTTCTAGTCTAACTGGTAACAGAAATGTTCTTGTGTCCCACTTGGTGCTTCTGGGTTGGAAACGAGTAGGGAAAGTCCTACCAGAAGATACCTTACCCAAGCAAGTTCTAGGCTACTTAACTACTTTAACACACCTATAGTGAATGTTTCATTTTAAATCTGTGAGATTTATTTTTGATGCCAAGGACTTTAAAAGGTGTCAGCTTCATCTAGTATGCAGGTTGAGGTATGGAAAGGGATGAATGGCTGTTGGCCTTCCTCTTTACTCTAAAAGGCAGTGGACAATAAAGAAAGGCAATGGGTCTGTTTCAGCTTTTATCACATTAAGCACTGCTCCTCCTCAAGTACTGGCAATCATAGAGATATAACGTGTCATGACAGAGTGGACATGACTGCATATGTAGTCAATGTTGTCTGCAGATTAATGAGCTATATTAATTTAATGGGATACCCAGAGATTAATAATTCATCTCATTAATAAAATATCCTGGAAGATAATGGAGTTTATGAAGCACATCTTTAGATCTCTTCTCAAGAAAATTATAAATGTTAATTTGTTTTTTGTTTTTGTTTTTTTTTTAATTATACTCAGTAATACTAACAATTTTTGAAAATACAGTTGTTTATTGGTGAGGAAAAATATAATATTCTGTAATTCAGTTAAGAACTTGGCTACCCATATGTGGATTATCAGCCCCAGAAATGTTTGTCTGCTGCTCCTAAGTACACAAGTCTTCTGACTTCATAAATTCCCAGTATATTACTGTTGTATAGAGTGCTGATGATCATGTAACATAGCTTTTTTCTCTTTTCCCATTTTTTATTTCTTTGGTACATTTTTCATCGGAAAACACAAATTGCTGCATTTTGTATCCCAGCATGGAATAAGCTTAAATTAAGCAAAAGATCTACTGTGAAAGTTAGTTCCTATCCCAAAGAAGATATAAGGTATTTTGGCAGGGCGAGGAATTTGGGAAGAAGGGAAGATAGTAGATTGAAAAGAGCCATAAATTCTTCAAATTTCATTGTGGTTCTTGCCAGCTGCTAGAGAGGCACATTTGTTGCTGCGAGCAAGCCTCATACCAGGTATGGTCTAATCCAATTTCTCTGATGAAAGTGCCTGTTGTGACTGGTAATTGTGGAGTGAGGAGGAGCTCATGGTTGCAGAAGGACAGCTGAGACCTGTTCTGCAAAGAACTTGAAAGCAATGGTTTACATAGGAGCTTAAATTTCACCTGAAATTCTTCAGCTACTGCAGCGAGGAATTCCAAATTATCCACACACTGTTATTAAAAACATTCTGCTAAATTTTGTACCATTTGTGGGTGTCACCTGACACTGAGGGAACAGATGGGTTCTTTCAGGGATCCTTGGCAGAATGATGACAGCATGAAATCACGGTTACAATTAGAACTCTATTTTCTTAGCAGGGTATTACGATTAGTATAGCCCAGAATTTACGATTAGAATGGCAGGGGATTTCTACAGGCAGAGTCAATGTAGCACAGCCTATAGGCGGTGCTGTACAGAATTTAGAACACAATTTGCTTTATGATTCCTAATCACCTGGACCCTCCGCAGACCGGGTCGGAACTTACTGCATGGTTTGCCGTATGAAGACAACAATCACAATCTAGACTCGAAAATCACAAAGCAGCGGTCGCGTCGCTCCCTCCGTCCCCAGAGGCAGCAGAGGACGGTGGGGACATCCCTGGCCACGAGGGTCCCGGGTCTCACCGTCCAGCAGCGCTTCGGGCCCACGTTGCCCCTTGGGACTCGTGACGGCTTGATTTTGTGGACGGTGCCCTGTGGTGTTGGGCTTCCCTCCCCTGTTTTGGGGCCATCCCCACCGCCGGGCTGGCCGGGTGCCTGGCACCTTCAAGGCCAGTGAGGAGGAGAAGTCATCGGCCCGGTGGCTGGGAACCTTGAGGCTGGCAGGGAGGGGAAGAAGAAATCTGTTTGGTTTGTCTGGCTGGTGCACAGGACCTTCGGGGCCCGGTAATGAGGGGAAGGGAAGGAATACGTGACCCGCTTGGTCACAGAAAATGGCCGCTTGCCTCATCAAATGGCGTTAGTTATGCTAACCCCATTACCGGGGCTGGGAGCAGGAGGACCGGTCACAGTGGGTATCGTGGAGTCTAGGGTATTTTCCCACATGAGATTTTTTTCCTACCGGGTTGGAGACCTCATGAGCACAAAATCCATTTAAGTTTTCTGTTTGTTTCCTTCCTTCTTCTTAAAAATGGAAGCGTTCAGGTCTGGGAAGATGGGGATTCCCTGCTGCTCTTGGGAAAAAGAAAACATCCTCAGTGCAAATGGTTTAGCCACATGTTTGTATAACTTTAATCAACTGATGGTTTTGGTTCCCAGTTCTGTGTGAAGGTTAAAGATCAACAAAGAAGTCTAGAAAAGCTCAAGATACAGGAAGATGGAAAACCTGTGATATAGTGAGAATATTAGGGTTTTTTTTCATTTTCCTTTTCTTTTTTGTTTCTAGTTTTTCTGTGTATGTCTAGAAATAGGTTTGGAGCTGACATACTTCAATTTGAGTTTGCTCAGAATACATATGTCTGTCTATTGACAGGGAGCAGCTTTGAAAAAATCTTGGCAGGAAAAAGAGAGAAAGGTTAACAGGAAAGCTTACTGAAGCATATTCTCCAATATCTTTGAATGATCTTTATTCCCATGGATTTGAGACTACCTTACAGGTAACCAGGTCCAGATTTAGTACCATGAAGGAAAGAGAGAACCATCACTCAAGTGACCTTGACTGTTGTTCAGCCCATCCCTGGGAAAAGATCTGGACAGGTACTAGGCAGAATCTACATTGGAAAGAAAAGCCAAACAGAAGGTATAAAACTCCTCAATGGCTGACTTCTCTAGACTATTAGGAGAACAGGAGTTGCAATACAATCCAGCTTGTAAGTGAAGATATAGCCTTTCTGAACCCTGTTTATAGTATCACTGATTGTCAGCTCAGCATATGAGCTCAGGAAAGATAAATATGTATGAAGGATATGTATACTACAGTCTAGGGGTTCATATATATTTTTTATACATATTTATGTATGTATGTATGCATATGCAAGACAAATGAAGGGATTCAGGAAGCTTGGTTGCAAAACACCCCATTAGATATTAGAATTAAATGTCTTCTCTTCAGCTATGACACAGACTGCTTAGTCATATCAAGTTATCACATACTGTAACATACCAGGTTAGTGACCTGAAACCCAATAAAGCATGAAGATTGATTTGATGACTGCAGTCATCGAGTTGCCGGCAGGTAGCACAGACACCAGGAGTGCAGAAAGGATAATGAGCGATGCCCTTCCTGAGCTGGAATTCAGCTGGAGCTTTATGTGAACACTGAGAGGTGTTCTTCAGGTGTGGGAGATAGGCTTTCCAGTGTATGGCCCCATAGGGATCCAAAAATCTCTTTGCCCTGGCTCTCATTTCATCATATTTCTCAATGTTACACACCATTTTTATTCATATCAGCTAGACATGATGATGAGCTTGGAAAGCATTGTTTATTTTAATTAGATCTTCACATGGCTCCTCCACATGAGTAGGCAGCAAAATGAGAAATGTATTTTTCTGTGAGCTTGGAGCAAAGTAATTAAAGCTTGGAAAACTGTAAAATGCTCATAGCTGTAGGACAAAGTGGAAAGAGTTTGTTTCTTTTGTTTCATTTACCATGTAATACTTTATCAAAATCTGTTACCAAATATGATTTCTCAGCTGTATACTGTATTTTTAGCTATTCATGAATATTGCCAAATAGTGGCACACTGTCATCTGCTTAGTCCTGGCTCTCTCTACATGGGATTGGGCATGGCTTTGCAAGCCTGGGCAGCTGTCTCAAGAATGAAGTTTTAAGACTGCCACTCAGCTGCCTTGTTTGGAGCCGAATAACCATTTTCATGGAAGTTTTGTCAGTGGATTTAAAGGTTGATTTCTTGAATCTTTCACTCATGTGCATACTCTGATAGGAGT
This sequence comes from Haliaeetus albicilla, assembly GCF_947461875.1. Lineage (NCBI taxonomy): Eukaryota > Metazoa > Chordata > Aves > Accipitriformes > Accipitridae > Haliaeetus > Haliaeetus albicilla. The sequence continues at coordinate 66,955,150 of NC_091516.1, read as the reverse complement.
AGTGTATAATAATATGTATTTTATTTTCAAAAACATCCCAGTTTCTTGCTTAAATATAGGCTGTCAACATAAAATACTATGTGTAACCCGTAATAACCTTGGTTAGCATCTTTCTGTTCTCTGAAATCTCTCTGCTGAAGTGGGTTTCACTGATTCCATTTGCTTTACATCTAATTTTCTTTAAAACTAGGCTTGTTTTAACTAAAAGTGTCCAAACATGCGTACCCTCTTTTCACTTGCATTTTTCTCCAGGGAGTGTTAAAAAGGGAAGCTTCTAGTTGAAGGTGAGGATGGTTTATTTTATCAAATACCTACAGCAGAAATAAAGCTGTGTGTTGGGTAAGGCAATCTTTGTCAGATGGGCCAAAACTGCACACAGTACTCAAGGTGAGGCCACACCAACGCTGAATACAGCGGGATAATCCCCTCTTTTGACTGGCAGGTTCTGCTGTGTTTGATGCCCCCCAGGATGGGGTTTGCCCTCTGGGCTGCCAGGGCACACTGCTGGCTCCCATTGAGCCTGCTGTTGACCAGCACCCCCAGATCCCTTTCTGCAGGGCTGCTTTCCAGCCACCCCTCTCCCAGTTTATACTGTGCCCTTCGTTAATCCGTCCTAGGTGCAGAATCTGGCCTTTGGATTTTTAAATTTCATCCCATTAATCACAGCCCAATGCTCCAGCCTATTGGATCCTTCTGCAAGGCATCTTGTCCCTCAAGAGAGTCAACACCACCTCCCAGTCTGGTATCATCAGCAAACTTGCTAATGGTGTGTTCAACTCCTGCATGCAGATCGTTGATAATTGTTCAATAATCGTTCCCTAAATATATTGAACGGCACTGGCCCTAGGACTGAGCCGTGAGGAACACTGCTGGTGACTGGTCACCAGCCAGAAGTAGCCCCATTCACCACAAGCCTTTGAGCTCTGCCCTTCAGCCAGTTCTTCACCCAGCACACCATGAACCTGCTCATACCATAGCTAGACTACCTGTGTTTCTGGCAAGAGATCAAGGACGAGACTTTGTGACTCTGTCTTTAACTCACAGAAAATGCACAGCTTCAGCAATATTTGTTATGAACATAGGTGTTTACCATCAGACAACTTGCATTCAAGATCTATGTAATTCTGAGAAAGAAAGAAGGTTCAAACTACAGTAATTTCTTCCTCACCACTATAAGAATAATTCTTTCTCCAGCTTCTATTTTGCCTCAAGAAATGCATTAGATCCTATAGTATTCAACTCACTGTCAGGTCCTTATTCTAAATCTGCTAGCTTGTTTCAGTGGATTTTTTTAAAATGCCTTAATATGATGGCTAAAGCTATCATAGAGTTCTGCAAGGCAGGCTTTGAATCAGTGATGCTTTGTATTTATTGTATTTCTCACAGCAGTGAGTTTTTTTTTTCTTTCCCCCTACACTAGTAGCCTAACATATAGAAACATAAATATATCAAATGAAAATGTGGCTGAAACTGATGACACCCATGTTATTGCTTCCATCAGCCATGAAAACACCGTTATTGTGTTTTCCTATCTGTATTATAATATCTGTTGTATTGTGATTTCCTATCTGACTTTTTAATTTTTTTTTTTTTTTAAGTGGTAAACAGTAGAACCTCCCTTCCTTTACGCACGGAGGTGTTTTCTGCCATGGCTGTGCTCACTTAACTCCCATTAATGCTAATGGGAATTACATCCACATTTCAAGAAGAAAATAGATCCCTTAATGGTTCCCAATAACATTCATTTTAAAGCTACCAGGTGTGCAGTGTGAATCTCATTATCTCAGTTGTTTTTATTTTTCTGCCATGCACTAGCAAGCAAACTGTCAAAACCAGAAAGATGCTCATAGACATTACCTAGATCTTAACTGTAATAATGAAAAGAAACAGGATGTTAATTAGCGAACAGACCAACCACTGACTTCAAAATCAAACTGAAGTATTTTGCTTTTCAGCTGGACCAGACTCTAATGTGAGCTGCACAAAATCAGCTGTGTAAAGATATATTGCATCATCTCATTAAGACAAAATGGATAACTTTGGAGTATAATTCCTTCTCAGAGGGTTAGATACACTTAGTTACAGACCATTTCTCTGGCTGAATGTCTTTGCAGTAATAATCTCAAAATACTTCCTTGGTCCGCTCTCTTTCTTAGCTCCAATAGCAAAAATGCTCTTTATCACTCACCATCATGACAAATGCTGGCAAAAATCACTGAAAAGAGAATGGGAAGATTTTTGTGTGTGTGAAATTTTAATAAGTTGAAGATATCATAATAAATATATAGTTTAAGTGCCAAATTTCTCAAATATATGACTACTTAAAACTTCTAATCAGTCAAATTACCAGCATTACCCAAACCCCAAACTCAGTTATCTGTGTAGCTATAATAGTCCCCTCTTAGTCAACTTAAAATTGCATGATTTTAATGGAGTTGAAATGAAGTCACTGAATAGTATAAAAGTGCTCAAATTCCTCTCCTTTTCTGCAGCACTTACCCAGATCTCTAGTGAAGAAAGCATTTGAACACATTGCAAATGTATTCACAAAACCATGCAATTGCAAGAGCTGTTTGCGAAAAAAAGAAAGAAAAAAAAGAATAAAAAGAGCTTACAGTAAGAAATATAGCACAGAGTAGAGTGCCCAATGTATCTCAGGGTCTATTTTCACTTACATGTACCACTTCAAGTCCCTCAGGCCAGTTTCAGAAGGTATTTATGTATCTAATACCCACCAGAAATTCTTCATTGGGAGCAAGCCTTGAGTGGTTTTGAAAATTTTACCTTAATGTATACATAACCGTGTAAAAATCATTTTATATGAAGTTATGATCACACAAGGTCTGTTTTTCATACACATTTTATATTTCCCATCCACTCAGTGTAGGACCACTAGATGCCACTGTGCCCTAAGGAAGAAAATGAACCGCGGCTTCACAGCCTGCTTTAAATCCAGAGCATAAACAATTTTAGAAAGCCTGTATTGACTCAAATACTGCAATTTCTTTAAGTGTTTTTGTGACCAGACACAGCTAGACTGTTGATAAGAATGATTCCCTGAAGCACAGAGTTTAGCTCAAGAGGGTTAAACCACTTTGAGGTGTCACAGCTGTTGGCAGAACTGGTGCTAAAAGCTGATTGAGTTTTCAGCCAGGGATAATCTTCCCTGCACAGCACGACCATCCCCTGGAAGCATCCCTGCTCCATGTAGAGATGGCAGTTGCTGCTTTCCCACTCTTTCTTCCTCGCAAAAGAGCGGGTAACGCGTTCGTTGCAGTGTTGCCTATCGGTTTCTTAACTTGCCTGTTAACACAGTTGGTTAAGACACCGTGTCGTTTTTCCATGTAAATGATGTGGCAGGGACTCAAACATCATAAAGTTATGATGACTCCTGGCAGCTTGCAGTGTAACACTCTTGCAGAGCTGAGTTTCTTGGAAATTACTGGTTTTCTGGAGGAATTAAGACCTGACTGAAAATATCAGGAAAATAATACAATACTTATAACGTAGGCTGAACAGTAAAACCTCACTCAGCAACAAACTGTTTTAATTGCTGAAATTCTGATTTCCTGGAACCATTTATAATGATGGGTAACTGAATGCTCAGAAGGAGAAAAACATTCTTCCTGCATTTCCAGGAGGAGGAGCTGGATAGCCTAACAGTGCTTTTGTGGCTCTAGCTGGTTGTATTGGGAAAAGAATAGCAAAACCCAGTTAAAATAGCTCAGAATATTGAATCTGATTTCATGATCATGAAATTACAGTCGATAACAGCAAAAAGGACATTGCCTCTTTTTTTTGCCTGCTATTTTGCATTTTCTTGGTGACCTGGACCTATAGGAGAAAATATTCTCTCCAGCAGCACAGAACAGCCAGAATATTGTCTCAGGAGGCATCCGATGATTTACCCTGACAAAGAGACGTCCCTCAAATTCACTGGCATTTTAAGGAGGCCTATAGAAACAGTATTTCATTCCCACCAATACCTGCATCACCAAACACTTTGCCAGGTTCTGTTTAAAAAAATAGCTATTAAAAAATCCAGCTGCTCCCGTAATATGAATAGCTGCAATTTTCTGAGAGTAAAAATGGAAGATTAGGTATTTGAACAGGGAGATCTACATGAGGAGCAACATATTCCCTACAGTGAGGTAAAACCCTGTATTCCCATGCTGAACATTTTGTTTACAGCAAAGATTTTCTTCTTCCGTAACCACATAAAGCTACATAATTATTTCTGCCAAAATGCCCAAAAGAACATTAATAATAAATGACTAATTTATTGCTGCTATGCAGAAGTTTTCAAAAGAAAAGCAAAAGAGTGGGAACTGTAGAACTGCAGCAACCTTTGTGTGTTGGAAGGGTAGCAAAATCAGGGTCTCTGAGGAAGTGCTGTACAAGGCAAAGCCCTCAGCAAGACTGTCCTGGTGAGTATCAGAGATCCAGGAGTGAGGTGTTCCAGAAAAACTCGGGGTAGCACAGTGCTGAAACAAATCCTGATGCAGTTGCATGCTAAAATCAGGAAACTGGGAATATACACCTGAACAGCACAGGCCGGGCACGAGGGAGCTCAACATGACACCATGAGAGCACCCCAAGGTGGAACCATACCTAAAATAAACACAAAATAAGGGAAGAGAACTATTGTACCAGCTATTGTATTATTGTAAGGACTATTGTTCTTTTTCCATAATGGATAGGACAGACATGATGGTGTAACTGTGGCAGATGAGACAAATCCTGAGGGGAAACACTGGAGCTCTGGGATGGGTTAAATTTCATAGGGATGCTGCTAAACACTCATCCCTGGAGTTTTTCTGATCACGTGAGACACAGCTCTGGCAGAAATCATGGCAGAAGAATTCAGAACTGGAGGTGGGTTACATGACTACTTGCTGCCCCTGCAGTGATGCTTAATCTGTGATTCTATGAATATGAACAAGGACAAATACTTGCCAGTTTAAAAGAAAGGAGGGTAAGCTCAAAGATTTGTAACTTTAGGCTAGCTTATGGAATATGTAGTATTTAACTTTCCCGTGGAAGGTAAATGTGGCTGCACTCTGATCCATTAAATGCAAATCCCAGGTAAGTTTTCTCAAATATAGTTTTGTATCAGCCTGGCAGTGAGTGAATATTTATTTTCTGTTTGCAGTACCAGGAGCTACTTGAATGAAATTTAGCTAGAGTGATAAACCAAAGCAGAGGTACACACAGAGCATCATTCTGGTCTGCAACATAGAATGCCAGATTTAAAAAAATAATTATTTCTTTCCTACTTGGGGATGCATGGGTGAGTGACATAGAGTACTGAGTGTATCCTGTCCAGATGCAGGCTGAGGAGAACTACACTCCCTCTTCTCTTCCTCCATGTGTGCGTGGCTCCACATCCCCACCTTTCTTCTTACGTTTGTATCAGTGCTGCAGCTGTCCCTGAACTTGTCTCCATCTTTTCTTTTTTGGCCAGGACACCTCAATACAGCTGTATGAATATGTAATACATTTCAAAATGACACTTTACACACTGTAGAATGCCAGAAAAAAATCAGGGTTATTGGAACATTTTTTCATTTCAGAGGAATGTCCGCAAAGGTGGGTGTAATTCTGCCCTGTCTGGCTCCTGCAACATTTTGATGCAGGCTTCTGTGATCTGTTTATCACATCAGGTTCATGCTGAACTGAATTTAAATGATACATAACATGATTTTTTTTCCCCTCCAAGTTTTCTGACTCTGAGCAACCTATATGGCAAGGAATTCAGTAAAGCCCTGAAATATTGAGAGTCCTTTATCATAAGCCAGAGGTAGGTGAATTTCACCAGTGTTGGTATGCAGTTGGTATGCTGGCTCTCCCCTCATCACCAAAGATGATAAAAAAGTATTAGCAATTGGAAGGGAGGAAGGAGGGGAGGAAGGAAGGAAGGAGGAATGAATGAAGGAAGGAAGGAAGGATGGAGATATTAGCAGGAGAGGAAACATCCTAGAAGGCCATAATTCTTCATGGAGGTCTTACTACATGTCTCCATCACTGATAAATACCCACTCTTATACATCCCTGAGCAAACCAAGCTATGAGCATTCTCCATGTCTTATCACTATTCTGCGATGAATTTGTTAGTCTATTGAAGCTGTCTCACTCTATGCCTTTATATATTGCTCTGATTTAGTACAGTTCTGCTTTCATTCACCTTGCTGATATTTTTTCAATGACAGGCTATGTTACCAAAACTCCTGTGGGGTCATTTCAGAGGGAGGCTTCATGGATATCATTAAGGAATACACACACACACACACACACACACATAAAGCAAAATTTTAACAGGTGAATGCTCTGGAAGTATTGAAAGCTTGCTGTGTGCTGAGGTTCCATAGAAAAAAACTGCCAAAAATGGCAGCATCCTGCAGCAAGATGATGTCTATACCTAGGTACTTGAACACTCAGGCACACACTTTTCTCCTGTCCTTTGCTTGTTTCTCTATCAATTTGTAGTTAAGTGGTTCTGCTGTCAAGACATTGTAATGAAAGTAAAACCTATGGCACTGGTGGTATTCAGCCACAGACTACTCACCCTGTTTCTAGACACTACAGAGATGTTAAGCCAAAAATACTTCTTTGTGCTTTTTTCCTTTTCATTCAGTTAAAGATACAAACGACATCCCTACTGTCAATGACAAAAAAATCAAATACATTTCCAAGCTTTGTATGCCCAGTTTACTATGGGCACATAAAGTATTAAATAAATATGATATGCACAGAGGTGTTCTGTTTCTCTTTGCCCTTTTAGTTCATAATGGCTAACATAATTGTAAACTCTGTGTTGAGTTTCTGGAGATATTGTAGAATATTTTAAGTAGTCCTTGGAAAGAACTTCTGCACACTGAACAGAAAATATGAAGAGTTGCTGTGTAACATTTTAGAATTTAACTTAGTTGTACCTATGAAATCCAATCACTCCAAAGTCTCGACCTCCCTATATACTAAGAAAAAAAGCTCCACAAACCATGATTTTACTTATAAGGACTGTTCCCCAGGCACCTGGTAAGGCAGCCAACTGAAGAAACAGAAGCATTTACTGAAGTCAGTACTGAAGTTTGACACTGGTCAAAAAAAAAAAAAAGACAAAATCCACCAATACGTGCTAAATTAATCTTGAAGAATTTTGGGGACATTTAAATTGGCTTCATATGTCGAGGGATTTTTTTGTGTCTGATGGTATTTCTCACATTTCTTAATAAAATTTTTCTGCAGATCCAGTTAGGCTATTAACCTAATGTATTGACCAGTTAATTGGTACTTTTATTCCAAACACTGGAAACTGTAATGGAAGATCTTGGGACAAAATAAGTATCTTAAGATATTTTTCCATCTTTAATGAACACCTTTCTTTTCAAGGCTGTGAGGTCTCACTCACATGATTCTGGGCAAGGAGACCTTTACCTTCCAAACCGTGGATGAATTGGAGTTCTCTGCTCGTGTGGGCAGTTTTCCTTCTAGCACACAGGTCTGTTTGCCTAGGTATACACCTGGAAGAGGGAACTAGTGATTTTGAGGCCCCTGATTTAAATGCAGGTATCAAAATCCTCAAATAGTTTCACTGATTCCAGGTGCACTATTTGAAAAACATTTATTTAAGGTATGATAATTTAGCTCTCAAAAAGAAATTAAGTTTCTCTTGTAATTGTGTTTGTAAGTACAGTCACGGATTACATAGGATTGAAATTACTGTGATTAGCTATTTGGGTGTGGATTTATTTACTTTGGGTAATGCAACTGCATAATGTACCTTAGAAAGTCACATAATGAGTAAATGGCATAAGCAGATATATTGATACAGTTATAGATGTAGGTATAGATACAGATAATTAAGGTAGGTAAAATAACATATGGATTGAAGATGGTAGATCAGGAACTTCTGGTGTCCTAAAACACAAGAGCAAGGGGCTTATTTAAGATGATAAGGAGGAAATGAACAACAGTTTTTTACATAGGATGCTGCAACAAAACCTCACAGGTCCACACAATTACTTCACAGAGGGCAGAATATTTAGCAAAGTTTTCTTTCTGCTAACATGCATTTAGTGGAAGGCATATTATGTGTTTTGCCAGGGTTTAAGCCAGTGTCTCTCAGAAGGCAGGAGGAATTCTGGTATGGTTAGCAGATTGTTCCTATTTGCATGAAAAAGGTCACTTCTGGAGACAGAATAGCAGACTAGATTGTCTTGGGTTTGGTCCAACTGGGAAATCCCAATATTTCCCATTAGACATGAAGCTTAAATACTGAACAAATGCCTTGTCACCTTATTAAAGAAGGGAAAAGAGAGGTGAGATTTACAGAGTGGAGACTATGCACAGATATATAGAAATTAAAATGTCCTACAGCTTGCCTACTGCAGCAGTTTAATTTAAAAAGTGCAGTTTTTAATCAAACAGGATAGCAGCTAGATTTATAAGTGGTGTGAACTGTTCTCAGCCTTAAGATTTGAAAGACACTCAAAGTTTGTGGGGACAATCCCCTACAGCTTTTTCTCATGCAAAAGTGCAATTGACTTGGAATGAGTATTTTGGCAGAGAAAATAACTTTTGTTCAGATTTTATGTTTAGCAATAAAGAAGAGATAGCTTTAGGCAGATCATATGGCAAGAAAAAACAAACAGAATATATTACAATACTAAAAAAAAATGTTTTAAAAATATCTGAGAGATGAGATACAATACTTCAATTAACACCCAGAACTTATACGAGAACTTAATCAGAAAATTACATAAAAGCAAGCAATGGTAGGAACCTCAGAGCAAGAAGCAGATTTATGGTATTGTGCATAGCTGATTCTCCAACAGCTAACTGACCCACATGGTGATACTCAACACGGTAAAATGTGGTGGTGATCCGCTGGCAACCACTGCTTCCTCTGTGCTACTCATCACAAACTCTGTAGAGTTCTTCATTTTGAGTAAAAGCCAGTGTAAGACTTTGTCAAGAGGCCTGGAGAATCCAAGGAAATGTGATGTGTAGAGAGATCTTGTTATTAAAGGTCATTACAATCTTTGTGTTTTGTTACCAGTTCAGTTTCATATTTGATGAAAGAAACCAACTTTATATCTCTCTCCTAATCCCTGCCCCGAAAAAAATTATACTTTGTTAGCTGTTTTACAAAGGGATGAGTGACATTTCATTCACAGGTGGATTAATAAATGTTTTGAGGTGTTTAAAAGGCACAATTAGATTTGAAGGTGTCATTTAATTTCATGACTTTTGGCACTTGCAGGTGGGGTTTCAGAGACAGAGGCATCTAAATTAGTCACACAGTACCAGAAGGAATGAAAGACAAGAAAGGAGAAGGGCTCTGTAGATTGGCATAGGAAGCAGGTAAATTAGGTAGCTCTTACTTTGCAAAAAAATCCCCACAATTTCTAATGAAGACATGAAATGGAGAACTCACTTTAGAAACATTCTTAGCAAACTTTAATAACTGTAAATCTTGCATGATACATCTGAAAAGTTTCTGTTCGATATTTCTGTCTCCCTTTATGTCATTGTTCGTATGATTCCATTGTTAGAAAAGGGAATATATTTGAATTCAGCAACACATAATACATGGAATCTTACATTCTGAGTCAAATTGTGTATGACAATGAAGTAATGCAGCGGGTTTTGTCTTTTTTATTGAAAAGCAGTCTTTGAAAGCTTCTTTTAGTTTTTTGCTTCCTTTCACTTCATTTTCTTCCTTCATAAATATATTCTGGCTTCTTCCAAACTATTGTCCTGTTTCCTTGTGATAAGGCTGGTATCAACCTACCAGTGTCTTCAAGAGCCTCCCAGGAGACTGTCAAAGCAAAACTAAAATGTGCAGATGATGGGGCTTCCTGATGCCTCACTGAGTTGAAAGGATTGCCATTTATCCTTTCACCCTTTGACAGTCACTTCCTCATTTGCTTTGCCAATGCATTAAAACTCAAGGAATTATCAGGAACTGTGCAGGAAAGAGCTGTATGATAATTTATTTTTATATAAACACACATACACACACACAAACACAAACACAAACATACACATGCTGCCTCCTTTGTTTTTAGTGCCAGACTGATCCTATGAAAAAAAGTGTATCTGAAGTGCTTTCCAAACTCTATAAGCTGCATTATTTCTGAGCAGTGTGTTTCATATAATTAAGACACAAATGATTTTGTGCCAAAGCTATTATGACTACTGCATGCATCACAACTAAATAAAATCGTGTTCCCAGGCATAGACATATATTCCTTTACCTGTAGACAGTCAATTTACTATTCACAGAGCTACCAGTCCACAGAGCATACCTGGTAGTCTGCCTCCCTCCAGCAAGTTTTCTGCACGTGCTTTCCTGCTCCTTCTGCCTCCCAAATTAGAGTCCATGGGATAAAATTACAGAGAGCTTTGAGAAGGTGCTTACTGGATCTGGGTAAATTTTGCAAAAAGTCATTAATTACTAGTCAACATGAAATACCAAATAGATCTGATCCATTTTATCATATGTTTTTTTGGTTTTCAGATTTTATGTGTTTTGCTAGGTGGACAAGAACAGTATACAGCATAAATTGGCCAGTCTTTGGAACTGGCTGGAAAATGCCAGAGAGCAGAGAGAGACAGAAACACAAAATCTCGTTGAAGTTCAGAGAACAAATAAATCAGTATGAGGAAATGTCTTTGGATTAGCCACCAAGTGTGGTGTTGCAGCAGCCTGGTGTGTTACCATCTGGGGGAGTTCAAACAAGCTGTAAATCCCAGGCCCTCCAGGCTGTGGGAAGCTGGGTTGGAGAATTTCTTGTTTTGTTTCTTGGGAGGTAAAGTAGAGGCTGACTAGCTGATGCTATAAGCATTCCCTGCTGGCTGACCAACATCAGACAGAAGAGTTTTCTTAACCTCTAGCCAAAGACAAGGCCAAAACAACAAGACTGTTTAAAAGAGTGAGAAAGGCTTTGCTGAAATAAATGAGAGATCTGATAGAAAAAAAAATCGTGCTAGTTAGAGAGGACAATGCCTATGGGCAAAAGGGCTAAGATTTTTAATCTTTTTAGATTGTGTTATGCTGAACACTGGAAGTCCTAAGGACCAGATTTTTAGAGGAATCTAGGCATTTAAGTGAAATGGACACCTTAGGTTTCACAGTACCTAAAAATGCAGCACCCAGCCCAGCAGGGCAATTCCATGAAAGAGCTGGGCATAAAGATGAACTGAATGGGGAACTTTAGGCAGTCTGAAGGGTAATTCCTAGTGAATGTTTCTAATGACTGAGCAGGCAATGTAGATCCATGTCAATGTATTTAGATGGGAACTGCCTAGGGGCAGCCAGTAGAAAGCACCAAGCATAGGAATGTATCTGAACTCCTGAAAACCTCTGACTTCATTGTCATTGTCTGCCCAGAATACATAATAGAGCACCAGTTTTGGCAACAGGTGCCTAAATACACTGGGGTACCTCTCTTTGTAGTGTATCTACAGGTCATGGGCGTAGTGACGCTGGAGTGCTCTCATACAACTGCTATTGTTTAGAACATTTGGAATTGGGACATGTTGGCTGGGGGCTTTCTTTTCTAGAGGCAGTGAAAGCCCCCTTCACAAGACATAGCCTTAACCACTAAGCTCCAAGAAGCTTGTGCATGGCTTAGCTTCTTTTTGATGTTTGGCCACTGCCAATTCAGGAATGCAAGAGCCATCAGGTAAGGAAGAGTGCAAACAAGACACCATGAGTTAGGATGATACGAGAACCTCTTCCAGGCTGGGTCTTTGATGGACTTCTCTAGGTTTGGGTAGCCTTCCAACTCATGTATCTATAACATTGGGTAGTAGGTACTTAGCTCCTCAAATAAGAAAGTTTCAGAGCACATGTGGAAGCCTAACTTTGGCTGTAGGAAATATTGCTATTCAAAATGAAAGCACTGCATTCTTGCAGGCAGCTAGCAGGGTTTGTAGTTACTGACAAAAGCAACCTCTGGACTGCATTTGAATTTGGATGCCAATAACCGTTGTAAGGTCTCCTTTTAGTTCTGGATCTCATTCAATGTGCATTTCCTAAATTCATTTTATTTCTGGTCTCTGTATCTTTTAACTCATCCTAAATCCTTCCTGCTTCCATCAGAAATCACAACCTGGATTCTGAAGCCATTGTAATCCTGATACTGTGACCCAGAGCTCATTTTCTTTCCTCTGGCAGCTTCAAATTTTCACTGGGATAGGAAAATTAACCTCATATGTAGATAAAAGTATCTGGAAAGACATCATTTAGTTTCTCCCTTGGTTCTCAAATCTAATAGGAATGTAGCGATCATCTGTTCAAGATGAATCACTTTTCTCCACAGGAAAGAAAGTCAGGCAGTGCTGTGTGAAGTGGAGTCCTTCTCAATTCACCAGAGATCCTCGCTCAGGTCTAACTTTTATTTGGGTGCTTTTTTCTACCCACTCATCTCCCAGTGTGTGAACTGCTTATCAGAAGGAGTTGAGGCAGAGCAGAGGTTATCAGAAGAGATTCAGACAGGCAGAGATGAAGCTGGCTATGTGTGACAGCGAGCATCATGCAACAGGATGGTGGACGTTAGTCACTGTGAGACCAGAAAAGCCGTACGGCACCAGTAGATGACTGGCTTTGGTCCAAATAACCAATAAAGGGGAGGATGTGAGCAGATAAACCTTTTCCTGGGAATCTGCTTCCAGACTCACAGCAACTTTTGCCATATGCTTGTCTTGCACCGATAGCACTTCACTGGAACCAGTGACTTAATGAGAAGGACCACACAAGTGACACCAAATGAAGTAGTAATGTTGCGAAGCAGAATTGGTGCGATGACCCACAGTAGCCCACCCGGCTGTTTCAGGATTGGAATTATTCTGAGAGGCTTAAGCTGCTCACTGGAAGTTTTGAAGTGAAACTAGATTTAAAGTAAACATCCCAGCCTCCCCTACTCTGTTTTTCACAGTAATGTAGAAGATAGCACATTAGTGACCAAGTGCTAAATGTTTGGTACTGCATCTTTGTTCCTGGTTTTCAGATAAAAACATCTTGTGAAAATGAATTAAAAATACTACGAATAGTTCTGGCATAGGCAGTTTGAGAGCTCAGGTGCTTTTTATGAGCAGCATAATTTGGGGCTGATACAGTAATGGATGTTGCCAACTATGAAACCAGAACAGGTCTTATTAGGAAAAACAGGGAGTGCATACCCAGTCTCTAGTACTGACCATTTCACTGAGGTTTTTTTGCAGTTCTGTCTGACAGGTTAGATTAAATTAGCAATACAATGTCCAACACCATCCACAACAGTTTAAATACCTAATCTGAAGTGTAGCTGGGATTTTTGTGCTAGCCTGTAAAATTGAGATCCTCAGAACTCCTGCTTATTTTACAAGCAGACCTAAAACTAACAAAGATCTCTGTCTGCCTGATTCTGACAGACCTTTAGATAGATAATGTGCTATTTCTAGATGTACTTTGGAGTATTTCTCTCATGACAGCACTGAGCAATTCCCTTCTTAAACACTGCTGGGATCAACACATTAGGCATTGCTCCACTTAAGGGGCTGGATGTGGAAGGTGGTTTGTAGGGCTGAGGCTGGGTCTGCACAAGATGCAACAGCCCTGGCAGTTTTTATTCATCATGAAAAAAGCTTGCTACTCTGCCTCAAATCAGTTGTTCAGTATGTCCAACACATCCTGAGAACACTCTTCTCTCTGTGAGGCAGAAGGAGGATGCTCGTACGCGTTTCATCTGACAGGGCTTTTGGAGGCCAGACATCCCAGACATGTGCACCCCACCAAAGCTGTATGGCAGTATCCACTGATAGGCAGACAGTGAAAAACTGTTGTTAAAAGCAATAGTGTTGACAGGGAATAAATCCTATTCAGGTTCTGGTCTCCCAGCTGCAGATGATCCTGGGAGCAAGAGCTGGTGCTTGAACCTCTCCCTCCAGCAGTGTATGTCTAGTTTTGCACAGAGAGGCAGCAAGCGTCGTCATCTGCAAGGACTTGTAGTGGATTGTTTTGCTTATACATGCTGCCAAAAATGCACTGTGGAATCTGCTTCAATACAATCAGCTCTAGATTTAAAAGTCCTTGCTTTCTCACACTAAAACAAATGGGTTCTCTGTATTGGGAACAAGGTTAGGGCTGAGGAAATTGAATTAGAGAAGCAGGTAGCAGAGCAGAAAGAGTGCATTGATTGAATCAACAAATCTACAACTAACTCTCAATTACACCCAGACTACCCACTGCTTGACTGCCCAAACTTCCCACCGTCTCCTAGGATTTATAGGATTTGTAAACAAGTGTGGGTTTTATACAGAAATGCGGAAACAGAAACATGTTGAAACTCTCAGCAAATTCCAGGACTCAGGGATTTGATGCAGGATCTAGAAGTGGTAGAGCCCCGGTCTCATGTTCCTCTTACAGGACCAAGCTCCCAGCTGGTGCAGCCTGGCACAGCTCCAGTGAAAGCTGATGTATCCCAGCTGAGAGTGTCTTTCCCTGAATAAGTTTCTCTGTGCATTTTATAACGCTGCTCAGACTGATCCCCTGCAACCTTGCCTGTAGTATCTTATCTAACTCATTTCTAAGTCTGGATGAGATGTGGAACACATCCTTGGCTCAGTTGCTGCTGCTTTCCCCTAATCACTGATATTAAATTGAAAAGATAGAACTTACTTATTATTTGGGAATAATTTAAGGACTCCCTCTTTCTCATGCCATAGTCACTATATTGCATGTCCTGCTATTAAAAGAATTAAAGTAAGTAAATCCCTTTTTACCCTGCTATCAGTGCTCATAATGCTTGTTATGGGCAAAAAAGGGAACACACCACAGACAGAAAGCCAAGAATTTATTATTATTTTGATTTAAATCTTCATTATCTTAATAATAAATCTAAAAGATTATGATTAGCCTAGATTAAATTATTTCAGAAAAATGAAGGAAAATAAAACAAAGAATATTATGATGTAAAAATCTGTTACAAAAACCAGTAATACTGTTTCAATATGACAAGCTTTATTTTTCCCCCTTACCTTTCTGATTTTTTGATTCACCTTGGGGGAGCTATTTTGCATGTTTGCTAATACGCTTTTACACCCTGCTCTTTCTTCATTGGTCTGCTAGCCCACGTTACATCCAAATGCATTGCATATGGTGAGTTTTACCTATGTTAACTACTGTTGCTTGTTCTCTTTATTACCCCAGAAACAGTTTTTTCCAGCTCCTGGATGAATTTCTTTACCTGACCATGGACGGGCTATTTGTAGCTGTGGGGTCTTCAATGCTAGCCTCTGCCTTGTCTTGTACCACTCCATGATTTCTCCTCTATGCCACATCCTCTGTCTCCACTGCTGTCCTACCGTGCCTGTGCTCCTCTGCACCACATCACATAGTCATAAATTTCTACACTGCATTAGAGTAATAAATATCTCATTCTTCACAAAATAACTACCTCTTACTACAACCTTACATAGAAACTGCGGGTATGCTATACAAAGATAAGCAAAAGTAAGATAAATTGGCCATAGCCACCTGGTCATTAGAAAAATTGCCATTATGGCTAGAACAAATTAAAACAAAGCTCCAGGCAGGTCAAGACAAAATGAAGAAAGCAAACCTGACATGCCTCATTCTTGTGGCCTCGCAAGTGCGGTACAAAGCCTGTGGACTATTACTAGTGATAGCAATACTATATTTCCTGGGCTATGGGGCTACAATAAATATCGTTTCAGAAGGGGAGAGCACTGTCAATAGTAATGGCTAAGTTTTCAGACAGAAACATGATTTTCAAGCTAATAATAAATCTTTAACATTAGGCCTTTTCCTCATTGCAAGGTGCAAGGCTTGTCTGTTAACAGACATGGTAAATAATTCCCTTTTTCATTATTAACTTGAAAGTATTTATAGCCTGTGATCATGTATCTCACATGGATGTGCTCTGTTTCTACAGTAAATAAATTTAAAGTCCTTAATCTCTGTTCAGACATTTTGTTTATGTCATTTTTGTTTTCCTTGTTTTGAATAATTTGGGTACTCATTGTGAAGAACACATAACTACATCGTTTTGATTTTGTTTCTTTCAACAACTTCATAACCCCAGGAATATTTATAATTTAGCTGCTTGCTAGAAGGAAACCATTTATGTAAACTGATTGACAATAGTCTCGTCACTGCCCCTGCTCTCAGAGAATAACCTTACAATATCTTTCCTTTCTGCCAGCAGACACGTAGATATGTCAGGATTTCATGTCATGCCTACTGCCCATTTCAATTATTTTTTTCTCTCTTCTGTTTCAGCATCATTTCCAGTGTATCTTCCTGCCAGTCTTCATTATGCTTACTGCTTTACAAGGTAAGACCCAAGCACACTGCTGCTCTGATGAGCTGGTGGTCTGTGAGGAGACAGATGAGGATTAGCTCCTAAACATTTCACTACTCCTGGTTTTTGGTGTGCCTGATAAACAGTGGGAAAATCTTCCATCTCTCAGACTGTCCCAGCACTTTCTGCCAAAAGGCTTTTTTTTAAGGCATAGGCAAAGAGCTGGCCTTCTCTCCAAGATGTTGGTGAGATGCCCATCAATTGTGACTAGTTTTGGATCAAATTCCATTGGAAAAGCATTTCCATAAATGCTTACTTTAAGTGTCATGTTTATAGTCAGTTCATAAATTTCTAATTAAAAATAAAAGCTTATTTTTTTTCCCTCCAGTCTAAATGGCACCTGAATGAATTTAAAATTGTATAACTCCATCAAATTATTAAGCTAATTAAAGTGAAGCATTGAATTTTTAAGCAGTCTGATTTTTTGTGGTGTTGTTAATGACAGTACATTAACTGGCTCCTGAGATGACATAAGACAATTTTCTGTGTTTATTTTATGTTGCTTTGCTACCTTATGAAGTGCTCCTCTGGTAGTTTTCTCAAGATTAGTATCTTATGCACTTATCATAATAACATTTGCACAAATTACAGTAATTCTGTCAAAATATTGAATTAATACCCGATTACCTTGCATAAAGTGACTTCTGTGTATTGAAAACATGTATGGACACTAAATTTTGACACTGATTTGAACAGAAGATGTGACCATGTGGGTTAAGAGAAGATTGCCATATGCCTTGATATAAATGTAGTAGAGATGTCTTATCTGACCAGCTGAATTCCCCTCTCCTTCACTTATGTTGATGTATTTGACATCAATACTTAATTGTTGAATAGGTGAGTGAAAGTATCGCAATGATTTTGTAACCTCCAGCTTTCCTGCAAGACTAACCCTGATCCTTCAGCTACCTCTATGAAGATGGGTCCCCAGACTCAACATATCCATTGGGAAAGATGAATAGCATAACAGAGAAATTAAATACTTTACTGGAAAACCTGCACATTTTACCTTAGCACCAAAGTTTTAGAATTTAATTTCTCTAAAGCAGAATAACAAAAAAAAAAGATGACTTTAGACATTTTTGCAAGTGCTTGGAAGTGTAAGATCACAATTGTTACACACTGGGCTCACATTTGGGGGAAGCCAGCACAGTTCATACAAAAGCCTGCACAATGTCTATTTGGCATCAGATTTGCAGACTTAAAAGGGCTAATACAGTGGCATGACTTTTGTTCAGTTCAGCAGAAGTTTGATGGAGTGCAGGCGGAAAGATAAGGCCTGAAAGAAGTGATAATTCACTAACTCTACCCTTCCAGCCACTCCTGTCAGTAAACAAGATCTTACTTCCCTTTAAACTTGAAGATGAGGGTAGTCTGAGTTTGTTCCTGTCTGTGCATTACACATGACACGGTTGTGTTGATTTCCAGTTGTCCTTGGCAAAGAGAAAAAAGCTCTTCAAGGACCTTTTCTGACCTGGAAGAAATGACTGCAGCGCAGTGGAGAGGGAAACTTATTTTTGACTTGTTCAGCTGCAAAAAGCGTCAAACACCACTAACACTTTTGAAATAGAAGTAGCCATAAAGGCTTACAGAAGAATACAAAGCAACCCTTAACTCACAAAAACTTCCCCTGCCCCTATTTTGTTGTAGTGAAACCAGAGTGAAGGGTGACATGAAGTACATGTCTGTTGTGTTTTTCCTTTACAAAATTTTAAGTGCAGAGAAAACCTGTATTTAAGAGAATTCAATAAGTGTTTGCACTTTAGACATGTCAACAATCTCAACCAAACTAAGAGCAATACTACAGGAGCACAGTTTTTCTGCTTTTTCTTCCTCCCTAGCCACTTTCCCACAAAGTTACTTTCTCACCAACTTCACTTGCTTTGCTTTCTCCTGAAAACATGTCAACACTTCAGCCTGTAGTGTAATCTTGGAAAACATCAGCTTTTGTGAAAACTGTAAGCTCTGCACAGCTTGAGTCTCAAAATTCATCCAGTTACTTAGGAAACGTCAAGTATTTCAAATCACAGACCACTTCCTCTGCAAAAAGTTAGCACACAAGCAAAAACACTGCAAACCTGAGAACAGAGAACATGTCTCATTCAGAAATGATAAAATGGCAGCAGCACTTAGGAGGAGTAATGGCTCAATTAATCACCTGGGTAAAGCAGCTAGTTTATAGGACATGAGGCTGAAAACTCTTTACAAGAATATAATGTCCCCAACAGTCAGCTGCTCATCAGCAAAGGGTACCAACCACATGTTACAACAGTCAGTCATGAATTTCTAGTCCGATGTTAAAGAGTGAAATGAAAATATGTTTTTAAAACCATTTTGCTTTATTTGGAGGGAACAATTAAAGATATAAAGACCTCTCAGTCAGCAGGATGTCACCTTTTTAAAATTTATAAAATGGGAAAACAAACTTTCCCATACTAAAAAAAAATTATAATAAATCAAATCAAATAAAAATATAATAAAAGTATAAAAATCTACTTAAATTGAGCTCTCTAACAAAATAATCTATATAAAAGATACCTTATCTTTCAATTAATGTGAACTACATGCATATATTGGGCCTTTCTGGAACCCACTCAATCACAGGTCTTTGCTACTCAGAACAAAGTTGGTCTCGGGATTATGTTTTGAAGGTGATTCCTGCAACCATTTGTAAATTGTAAGAGCTTTTGACTTCATGGAGGCCTAAGATTTAACTCAAATCACTACTTCTTGGGTGTTCTCATCTTGCTTTTTCTTGTTTTTTTGTGCTCTGGTCCAGTTGGCAACCTCCCATCTGTCCTCCTCCTCCCCATTTCTTTCTCCTCCAGCTATTTAGTAAAGATTTCTCACCACTGTGTCCAAGTAAAATCTATGTAAAGCAGGTTAACAGTGGTGAAGTCCTTAGAGGATCTGAAGGAAAATATTATCTTTCTTTCAAGTTAAAGAAAGTTCCACCAGTAGGATTTCCTTCATATTATGAACACTGTTCTGTTTATGGTGTATAAGTTTATTAGGAAAAAAAAAATTTCCAGCATTGTCCAAAGGTCATCCAGGCTGAGATAATTTAATAGTCACCTTTAGGAAATTCATTTTCTAACCAGATTCTTTAACTGAAAAAGCTTTGTGTCTCTCCTAGGCTGCATTCTGAGTCTTATGGGTGACAATCCTGAAAAAGAAAACTGCAGTAGAAACCACGCAGTATATACTGACAGGTCATGCATTATACGTGGAAAAAAATAGCACTGAATTCTGATCTTTCTTTAACTGAAAGTCTCATTCTGTCATGGGGCAAGAGACTCTTCAATTCCAATTTAAGAGAACCTGTTTAGAGCAAATGTATTTTCCATCTACAGCAGTTATCTACCAACCTGCCTGAAGCCCAGCTATATAACCCGGTACGGATGTGCAAATTCGGTTTGAATAATTAATTGCAGCAGATGATGACCCAGTATTACAATGATTGCAGTCACTAAGTGCAAAAGTTCATAATAATAATTCAGAAGCAGTTTAGGAAAATTTGATTCCCTGCCAGAGCTGCACACAAGGAAGAGAGGAGGGTCTCTGAAGTCTCTGAGTCAGTCACAGATCTGTAAAAATTGGGTTAATAAAGCACTCAGAACAGTTCTCTGAGGCAGGACCTGCTGTTCTTGAAATCTTGGCTCTGATGCCTATTACAGGTAAAAATCTCTGATTTCACTGGAGAAGAACAATTCTGAAAGGGCCAATGAGGGTGGGTGGTATACATCTCTCTAAGCAAGCTCTGTCCCTTCTCTGATCCGACTTCTGTCCTGAGGGGAAGCACAAATCTGGTAAAATTCAGATGGGAATTAGGGGTAAGATTAAGCTTCCTCCATTCCGCTCAATTAAATCACAAGAGAACCTCACCTTCTCAGATAGGTAGGACAAGGAACAACACACTAATGAATTCAGGGAAAAAAATATAGTTATCATAAGTAATTTCATATTAGTAAAATCCAAACCAGTTACTTAAAACTCTGTAATAAATCCTTAGTGTTTAGTG
The DNA here is from genome assembly GCF_947461875.1 of Haliaeetus albicilla. Lineage (NCBI taxonomy): Eukaryota > Metazoa > Chordata > Aves > Accipitriformes > Accipitridae > Haliaeetus > Haliaeetus albicilla. The sequence continues at coordinate 66,934,759 of NC_091516.1, read as the reverse complement.
GGCATTAACAGATGGAAGTTGTGATCAAAGCTATGTTAGAACATACCATGCAAAGCTATGCCCTATATAATACTCTTAATGCCACCAGCTTATTTACAAATGAATTTTGTTAATATTAGTAATAATTCCCCTTTGCAATAGGCTCTACTGGGGACACACACGGACTTTTATAACTGGGTATGCCCCAGGACTGGAAAGTTCTGGGATGAGAACATGAAGATAAATGGTAAAGAGTTGAGCCATGTGCATTGAGAGCAGCAGCATAGTACCAGCAAAAGACAAAGGTCTTGTCTGTTATTACCACCATTTAATGACTATGGTGATCGAAATGCTTAGGCCATATGTCTGTCAGTTCTTTGACATTATATCGTTAGCACTAGGTACATAAAATTAATGCCAGCAATGTATCATATTGTTAGCACCATTACTGCTGTACCATCATTGAAATTAAGAATAGCATCATGGAAATTAAGAATGATTTTCCAATGATAGGTAAATCCAATAATTTATACAGGGAGCTATGTCATTACAGGCAGGGGAAAAATGAAACTAATAATGAATTAAAAATGAAATAATTTTATTGGTTTTCAAGTCTTTTAAAATCTTTCGGCACACATAAACCACTACATAAATTGAGATAACTATAATTTATTTATTTTGTTCAGTTTCTACATAACAAACTTCTATATACTGTTACTAAAGACATAACCTACACACAGGTTATAACCCTGTACAAGAAGTTATTTAGGCCCAGATAAAGTAAGTCCCTGGTATTGGGACGTTTGAAGACAAAAAGAAAATTGTTTTCCAAAATTCACTTGCATAGAAAAAAGTAATATTTGATAAGAAAATGTATTACTATTCTTTTCTTACTAAACTTTCCCTGCCTAAAATGTCTGTAAAATAATGTTGTACACAGGTATGCAATGAAAAGTTTGTGTGAATGTGTTCTGATCCATGAGGTTTTTTAATTACTGGCTTTCACTGCATCTTTGATGACTTTCTGTTCATTTGTTGTTTGGTTTGTGTGACTGGCCACCAAAATTAACTGTTGCCATAGCTACTGTCAATCTCCATCTGTCATGTTTCAGGTATAAAACTTGAAGGTGTGAGCATTAATCCATACTTTAAAAGTGGTTGGCTTCTTGGTAACCCAATTCACTTTTTATAATTATAGATAGAATTGCATTGATTTTGATGACATTGCCAACACATAATAGTCTGGAAATTGACTCCAGTGCTGACCTTTCTACTCCAGAGTGAGGAAGCACCAGGAAGATATTTCTACCTGTACTGAATTTCTTTCCCAAGTGACTTTTAAGGTGTATCACACTAAACTATGAAAAAAAAACTGTCGTAGTATTTTATTTATGAGCTGGGAAAGGGTTTCATTCACTAACCCCTGACTTGAACACTTTTTACACTGGCTGCTATAATTTGACCTCATATGTGAGATCAGTTTATTGACTTAGAGATTCTGCTGTGACAGAAAATCACAAAGGTAATGCTTGGGAAATGAAGATAAATGGAGAAAATACTCTATGAGCTGTTAAAGAGAACTGAAGTAAAAGAAGAGGATGGGAGGGAGAGTTGAAGGGAAAGGAGGAAATAATGTAAGTGAAATGTTACAGTCATAAACAGAACATAGCTAGAACTGTTAAAATAAATAGCAGTATTCATTCATGTTGGCAATGAATCCCAGCCAAACTAAACAGCTCTAAGACCTTTAATCTTGATCTCTGTGGCACCACCTTGTTCTCCTCTCCAGCCTACAACTGCAATGCATCAAGCCTCCCTGGAAATTCACAGCTGCATTACGTCTGTCCAGCCTTCATCTTTCTCTGGACAAACACTTCTTTCAAAATTCAAAACACATCAAAGTCATCATTCAGGACCCTGAGAGCCGCCTTTGTTTTCCTGTGCTTATTTGCACATGTTTGGCCATATGAAGGGTACTAGCTTTCACTCACTGAATATACTTTGTGAAATACAGAGCACACAATCTATTCCATTGTAATGTGTTATGAGATATAGCAAGGACCAAATGAACACAGCTGGTTCTTCTCTTTTTGTTTTTATTTTTCCTGTGAAACATCCATATTAGATATGCTAAATCTTCAAGGGTTTGTATTACCTTCCCTTTCACAGGTGTCCTTGGAATGAGAGAACAGACTAGTATGCCTATGTTTCTACTAGGAGTGGTTATTCTGGGGTGACTAATGAGGCAAAAACAAAGTTAAGAGCCTTCAGTCACTCACTGGACATCAATACCCATAACAACTCACAACCTGAGTACCCTGACATTACAATGTGAATTTAACTGTAGTTGCTGCTACAGTGAATAACATCAGAATCGCAAATGAGACTGAGAATCCAACTGAGAACTCAATACATTCATTATTCTTTTACTGAGGTTTCATTCAGACTCACTAAGATTGCTCCAAACTCAACTGATTTATTGCTGTGGTTTAAATAATTTCAGTGCCATTCTGTTTCTTCCATCTCTTGCATCATAAGTTTCCCACATCATCTAAGTCACTCGCATTGCTATGCTCTAATTTCTTCAAATTCTTCATTAGGTCTTTTCGTTAACAAATTGATGTGCACTGGTAGAGAAATCAGCAGGCAATGGTTAGTTCCATGTTTAGGTTTTTTGAGGTGCCAAGAGAAACCCATGCAGCGCACTGGAAGTGAGGTCAAGGAGCACAGACTGGAAGATTTCTATTAGTTATGAAATAAACTTCATTATTGATAATAACTCCTACATTCATATAGGCTCTATCCAGGTGATGTACTACCTCGCTCCATAAAAAAAATATAGCTAAAGAATCAAGAGCCTATATATTATTTATATTTGAATTTCATTTTTGCATGATATTCAACCAGTCACATCACTTCTGTTCCTTACCTTACATATATTGGCTTTTCTGAAAGCATGACTTCTCAAATGACTACCTACTTCACTCTCATCAGAATTTAATCTGTGGTAGTCCTGCAGTTCAGTGTTATAGTTGACTGCCAAGTCTGAAAAAAATTGCTTGGGTAGATAGTTTGGTTCGTCCCTGCCCCACTGTGTTCTTTAAATCAAGAAGCACAGGCAATGTGTGATCCACATCTAAAGTAAAAGATTAATTCTTACTCTCCGTTATAGCATTGTATGTTTTTACGGGCATGGCCTAGGGCGAAAAGGATCCCAGAATGACCAAGGAGGTAGTGCAGATTTCTGGTCCCATGTCAAGATGGGTTGGAAATTTGGTCTGGGTCCACCACCAAAACAGCAAAGCAAATTGCTCTGATATATTGGCTGTTTTTTCAAGTGTTTCCATTGCAAATGGTTAAAGTTTCTGGAGACTCCTTAGCACCAAACAAAGCACTATAAATCATCTTTCTTCTCTTAAAGGCAATTAGAAAGAGTTCAACAAAAGCTATTCAAAGGAGGACAGTTGTAATTTTAAGAGCAGGTTCAGTTCAAATTCAAGCCCTGAAAGTCAAGAGCCCAAGTTTAAGGCTCCTGTGTTATTGCAGCCATATACCATCCTGTGTTGCTTTCCTCTTAAGGAGTATATTTTATTCCTTCTTTTGATTATGTCTAAGAATTTTTACCTGTGATAAGATAGCCATTTAATAAGCAAGTAAGCACAGTGGTCTTTTAAACAAAGTTGGCAAGCAAGCAAAATTCACAGACGTGAAACCACATGGCCCTGAGCCAACTGCATGGTCTTCACAGTCTTTACTGAACTTGCAGTTTTTTGTTGCATCCAAGTATAAGTTCAACATTCAGAACTTCATTGGATTTTGATTGTGAATTCAAAACACAAAGCAATACACAAACTGCATTCAACAAATCCCACCTTGAAGCTATGAAATTCCTGGTCCCCTTTCCTCACAATTTCTCAAGCATGAGAAAACACCACTAGCTGGGAGTCTCTAACAAAGACAAATGAGTTAACTAGGAACAGACTCCTATCACAGGAGTTAAATTATTCCAAGACATTTTTGTGGAGCATATGAAAAGGAGAACTTGTGGAAAGCACTGTAGCTCCATGATAATTTAGGAACTTGAAATGAAACCACCTCAGTTTCTTTATATCTTGCTTTCTAAATCAACGAGCCTCTTTAGACAAACTAAACTGCTTCATTTACTTCTGACAGGGCATATGCAGATGCTATGGACTATCCCAGAAGAAGCCTTTGAAGTCTACTATGGACCTATTAGATCATGAGAAGCCTTTTCAAATCAGTATGGGAAAAATCTGAAAGTTAAGCAAAACACACAGAAAGATAACCACACTTTACATCCAGTCTCATGAAAACTATCATCCTCATGTGATAAGAGCTGCACCGTCCCTGTTCCCAGGACTCTGCTGCTGTCTTGATTACTGTTTTGGCAGAGACAAGTCCAGCAAGAGAAAAGTCACTTTTCTGTGCTCCTGCTGCAACAAAAGTAACAGCTTTAAATCACAAGGGAGATTAAAAATGCTTCTGAGACTGTATTTGAACCTCTTCAGCTACCTTCTTCTTTAGAAAAATACTTTATGCGTTTTGAAGAATAAAGGGCTCTGTAGGGTCCAGTTCTTATTTTTCTTATATATTCCTCAGATAAGTGTCTTATTATTCTAGGATTTGATGCTTAAATGTAGTACTTCATCATTACTATTGCACATGTCAGTCTTCATGGGACAGGTCTCCAAATGTGCCATTTTCTGTAAAATATGAGTGTGAAAAGTAAGCAATTATAATTATTTTGAAATATGTTTGTTCCAGTGAACTGTTGGGTCTTGTTTAAAGGGAGGTTTTTAAAGGTTAGTTTTTAGTTACTTAGCTCTTTGTTTTAATGTAACTTTCAGTTATCAAATTTATTTTAGTTTTCATATTTAAGAAAGGAATAATTAAAAGATTAAAAATGTTTCTGGTAAACAGCTGCCAGATGGACTAAAAATTGTTGCAGAGGATCATTTTTCAAACATCTGTCTCACTTAATCTTGACCTTTACAAGAGGAGAGAATACACCGCTGATAAGGATTGAAGTTGTGATGCTGCATCAGTTAATTAAGTGAAATAATTGGACAGATTTGCAGACTAGAGGGAAGAGCAAAGTCTTGTGATGAATATGTATTATTGTCAGGGCTATTTTTTTCAAAAGAACTTAAATAAAAAGTTGCTTTCTGAGTTAGAAGGCTGGTAAGATAATTATTTGGAAAGCCTTACAAAACCAGTTCAAGTCACAGAGGTTCAAAATGCAGGTAACAATCCCCTACACTTTTCCTTTCTTAAAGTACATTTCAGCTTTTTATGGCTGAACATTTTGGGCTTTCTAACACACAGGAAACAAAAATAATCCTCTGTCTTACTCCATGGATTTCATGTTTCTTCACAAGAACTGAAAAAGGAGATATTTAAATGTCTCTATAGGCCCTGAACTTCACCACATACAGCCTGTGTGTTGAATAAAAACTTATTAAATCCCTACGTGAATGGCCTCAATAAAGATGCATGTGGTGTTAGATCTGTATAGCGCAATGCCTCTTGCGTCTGTTGGATTTTCCCTAACTTTCCCACAATGTACTCTATAGAAACGACCTAATTTCCTTTCGTTTCTCATCATGTAACATCATTGCAATGATCCAGCTGTTCACCAGAGGTAAAGAAGCTAATGATCTGGTGCTTATGGGTTATGTATATCACCTGTATAGTGTAGATATACATCCTATGAAGGTACTTTCTATGGTAAGACCGACAAAGGCTTGGGGATGGCCAGCTGATCTTTGGCTATGCAAGTATTATGTTTGCTAGGTTGTCTCTCCCGTCTTAATAATACAGATAACCTACACAGGCCTGCAATGCATTCAGAAGAAAACCTCCATGTGAAAAGTTAAGAAAGGTGTATCAGGTGTGACAGTTTCTTTGTCTTTGTCTTTAAATGTTTTAGTGAAATGTACGACACCAGGTGCAAGAGTACCATCTCACACAAATAATGAGAAAGTTTCTGATTCAGATCTATGAACTCCTTAGTTCTTCTCCAGCAAATGTCACATCTTTCTGATGAGGCCAGCGGAGTGAGAAATTAGTCTGCATAGTTTATATTCAACTACATTTAAAGACATTTCTTCTTTGGAAGAAATTCACAGCAGTCTGAAAACCTGCTTTCATAAAGATGCATAAAGGTTCAGAAAACCTCTCCCAGCCTTTGTCCGATGAATTACTACAAGAATTAATCAAAGCTCATTGATCCTAATGACAGCTCTTCTGTGGACTTTAATACATGCTGGATTGACTTCATGGATCTTAATGACATGATATGAAAAAATTTAAATCGTTCACATGAATGATCATTTTTAAGGATTCAAGTCATGATATGCAGTAATGCAAAGCACAAATTGCTTAACAATTTTTTTCTATTATCAATACTAAGATATTTTATAGGCAGATGGACAGCATTCATAGTCTTGGAGATACACGGAAACAGATTATATCTCCCTCTTCAGACCGGTGATAAAAATGAGACTATAATGATCACATACGTATTGAAACTACTAACTACATGATCAGAACATTGTCACTGAAGGACCTTACAAGGGTTTGATTTGTGTGTTTTCTTACCCGTTCAATAGCTTCTCCTAACATCTATTACAAGCTGATGTCTAGGAATATTGATCCAAGCATATTTTATTGTTAGGAGGATTTGATGTACTTAAACATCTAAAGATTTTGTTCTTAGCACACTTTTATCCCAGTTATTTCTTCCACTACTTCAGATGTATGATAGCCTGCAAATTCATTTATTTTTAAGTATTTATTTTAATTTGAGGGGTTTGATCTACATTATTTTTTTGTTAGATGATGTTAAAAGGTCCAGTCCAGACAGATATTCTTAAATGCAGTACAACCTTTGCTGTGGACTTCACCAAATACTGTATTTGGCTTGAGTAGTCAGAGTCCTCTTTTGTGGTTTATTTTAATTCCAATGCTGACTGGGGAGCTGTAAGCATGAGGTAACTTGCTGAGCTGTAGTAACTCAGTCACTGGTGGCTGTGTAAGCATAGAGACAAGTAGTTGAAGAGTTAGTCCACAAATATGATTTCTTTCATCTATATGTTCTTAGATGATGTTTGCTCAACATTTGAGACACAATCAACTTTATGACATAATTATATTGAAAATAATATAATAAGTGCTTGGGGAATAGAATGCATACTATATCTAAATGTAATTGGACAGTTTAGTTAAAAAAACACAGGCTGTTGAAAAGTTCAGGGAGGAGCTCATGAATCCTTACTTTTGGAGCTTCTAGACGAGAGAGATTTAGAGCTTCTTACTCAGTCTAATTATCTGACTAATTAGTACTGATCCTATAATTTGAAGATGTTTCAGTTAGTTGTATGTATGGTGAAATTAATTTTGATACGATCTACTTTATCCCTGCAGTATTATGAAAAGTGGAAGTTGTGTGTTTCTTAGTAATTTTCTATCTTCTGGCTCTTCTGAAAACTCCATTGTAAACAGAGGCACACAAAAAATAAAATACGTTTCCTACATGTGCAAAGCATAATAGCTATAGTCAGGTGTTGCATTGTCAGTTTTGATGTGTGATTAGACTGCCTACATAAATTAATTTCTTGATAATTATTTTCTTTAAGGTGAGAAGACAGATAACAATTTCAGGATGACATTAATTTCACTTTAATCTGAAAGTGAGCCATCTAAGTCTTAAGTTTATCATCAGAGAGTTCTTTACAGTTGATAAAAAGAAACTGATGAAGTCTGGGTTAGCTTTTCTGTCTAGGAAATTAGTGTGGCTTTAAAATGTTTTGCAAAGAATTGCCTTATGTAGTATCATGCCTAGATTTTTCCTGCCATGATTTTAAAAATTATTTTAGGGGCTGTTCTGTCTGAATTTACTTTTCAATGTGTAGTGGACTAACAGGGATTGAGACACATATCCTCAAGTTAAAATAGTTGGATATGAAATAATATCCCTTGCATTCTTTCCCAGCTAAACAAGAGTATCAAAATAAGGTAGTTTCCCAGTTCTTATCATCAAGAGGTATGCCAAAGTGTGATAAAAAATAAATTTAAGAGCAATGAATATATGCCAAAGCTGACAGCACCAGGTAGCTCTTTCGTTTGGTTTGGGTTGGGTTGGGGTTTTGTTTCATTAGAGATAAATGAGAAATATGGTGCTTGTGTTACCACTGCCTCCTTCCTCTACCTGCTATCTCTTGAACATTTTCAAGTTATCTTGATCTTTATTTTCGGTACAATGTGAAAGGATGTCTGTGCTTAAGAATAACCTATATGTACAGTGAGGGAACAGCTGGATTATGATCTTCCCCATCTGGGTCAAAGACTGTATTAAGAAAATATTTATTTTGTAGACTTGCTTTGGGAGCAATGCTTCCTACCAAGTCACAAATCCATGTTCTCTTGAACACGTTTTCAAGAAAATGTGCACATCATATTTGGAAATCACCACAAATTTCATATGAACTTAGATTGTATCTTTTGAACAGTTGGAAGATGTTTTTCAGTCTAAAGCAAGAATTTTTTTGGTACCTAGTTAAACAAAATGATGGTATGTTAAATTAGGCATAAGCAGGAATAAAGACACATAGCTAAAAATATTTATTCCTAAAATATCTCCTAGCTATTTTTGAAGTCTCCAGTTGCAGTATTGTGTGTATTGTTTAATGCATAGAATGACAAAGAAAAAAGTCTAATTTAGACCTAGCTGTGAAGTTTCTGAACATTTTTTTCTTGCTTTGTCTGTGATAATGTTCTTGCAGTGCTCATCTTAACTGGTCTTTAACTGGTTTCTGTAAACTTGGAGTTCTTTTTGGAATAAAGCACCAGTCTGCCTGTTAACGTGTTCTGCTTTTGGCTGTGCTTCCAACATATCTTATCCTTGTGATTTTGACACTGTTTTGTCTCTGTACAGACCAACCAGCTCTCTGGTGTGTAATGTGTCCATTTCTTAGAAACTATCTGAACACACTCTTAATTTTATTAGCATCAGTGTAAGGGGCTCCAGACATCCCCAGACATGGGACTTCAGTGGTCTGATTATGAAACATTCAGAATCAGTGAGCTGGATTTTCCTCTTGCAAGTGACAAGAGAAGCAGCAGAATTATGAGCACCAGTTTATGGTCCTGTAACTAAAATAAATATCTTCTCATTGAGACCCATTTAAGTCTTAGAGGTAAATTTTTATTCCCTCAAAAGAAGTCAGACAGACAGAAGTGGTGGAGAAAAGTGCAAACTTGCTGCTAACAGTGTTCTAGACTTTTTACAACTTTTGTGAGTGAAAGTATTAGTGGAAATCTGACAAATTTTAAAACGTCAGACTGGTAGCTTTGTGGCACAATGCAATACCAGAAGTTCATTAGAAGTGGAACACCTTGGTCATAAAAGTCTCAGTTTTTTCCTGAAATGGACAAAGTCATGATCAAGAGGCAATTTTTAAGTTTCATTTTGAAGTATTAAAGATTATTTAAGTACAGCCTCCCCCCCCCCCCCCCCCCCCGTACTAATATCCTCATTTGTTTTAATGCTATATATACCTTTATCTTTAGCACATTAAATGCTGCCTTCCAGGAAAGGACAGGCTGTGGGTTACTTACAGAAGTAGGGAGGATGAGAGAAGAAATAAAATGATGTCATATATTTTGATGTGCTTTATCTTAATAAAGATATTATAATCACTGTTGGTGATTATAACATTGATTTGATGTTTTGTGTGAACAAAAATCCAAAGCCTAGTTTTCAAAAGTTTGGAGAAGTTTAAGTGTTTTGAAAATCAGACAACTTTATTTAGGGGCTTAATTAAAGATTCACTGCCTTTGGCTGTCTGACACAAAGGTGCTGTTGGTGGGTCAGAATATCAAGCCAGTTGTAAACACTTCTTATCCTCACCTTGTTTATGCTGTGTGACAGTGTTCACTGATTGTAATGACTGCAGCAAAGCCTTCCTTTTTGAAAATCGATTGCTGAATATGAAAGCAATTACCACAAATAGATGTAGTCAATTAGCACAAAAGGACAGAGGTGTTTGAGCTAGAAACTGCTATATGATGTAGTTCCATGACACATGCTGTTTCTCACTCTGCACAAGCAAATATCCCCTAGCCATATAATAAAGACCTGTGTGATATGGGAGCTGTTGTTATCTAAAACAGGATGATGAAGAAGCCATCCCTACCCTGATGTTGGTGTCTGCTACTCCTAGTATTTCTTATTGTTGCTTTAAAAGGGACCATATGTTCCATTGTCATTATTTCCAATGTACTTACAATTGAAAAGAGCACAAAGGACATGCTTATAATGTGTTTTAACTGAAATTGTCATTAAAGCAGACTCAAGGACGTGTAGCATAACACAAATCCTTAATATCAAATTAAATAGCACACCTAGTGTAGATGTGCTAACATATTCTAATATACCATATGATTTCATCAGAAATATGAGTAACCTTAAGCGTGAGGAAAAGGTTGTTTATTACTCAGTCCCACAGAATTGTGTCTTTACTCTTGTCATGACCATCCCATGGTTTCCAAGTAAAGCTGGTCTATAAGCCATTTCTCAACCAAGCATTAAAGAATTTAGAGAGGGGCCATTAGTGTACATTTAAAAGCACAATCTAGAGTGAAATCTACTGCAGTTTAATTGTCTTACTGTTCTTACATCTAATTTGCTGCCTAGTGGTACAATCTGTTTCTTAAACTAATGAGTTTTAACATAAAATGTAGGTTAATCCTGAGAGGTAAGTAGCGCTCAGTTGTTAGACAAATGTGGTTCACAGTCTGAACAGCTATTTTGGACTGAGTTGTGCTGTTGTGTATTACTTTCATTAAACACGGAATGCTCGTTTCTTTCTTTTGCTTTTTCTGAGTTAAATCTTTTGAATTCTTTAATTTTATCCTTCATGGCCAGTAGTTTCCAGCAAGAACTGTACTGATACTCTGATAAATACCATTGTGATACTGCAACAGACAAATCACAGTTTTGTTTTAGGATAATTGCCACGTGTCCACCAATTATTCAAACAGGATGAACCTTATTGCAATCACTTTTCCATCAAACTCCAGTTGGGAACTACAAACATGGTAAAATGGTCTGCACTCTGGTGTTGCTTTATCACAGTTTAGAGCTACACCTCTATAGAGCTCTCCAGAAAAAAAGTGCAACTGTTTAAAGGACAGTGAAGTACAGCTGATAAAGTTTAATTTAATTTAATGTTTAATTGAAGTTAAAGGAGAAGTTAATGATAAATTTATATAGTGTATATATATATTTATATATATATATTTATATTACCTTAGCAACTGCTGGAGTTGGATGATTTGAAACTTCTGAAAGGGGTGAACTCTTCAATAAAACATTCCAATCTGAACTCTCACTGCAACTGCATTTTCATAGCTCCTTATTTTTTATGAGATTTTGATAATCTATAGAAATTACGTTTAGTAATCAGATCTTAATTCTTGTTGTGTTGCAGTTCACAACTGATACAAGCAATCAAAGTGTTCAAGAACATGAGTCACAAGAATTCTTCAGATATGCAAGATACCAAAACACATTGCACCAGCTTGGTGGTTTTTTGTTTTTTGTTTTTTTTAAGGCAGGTGGTAAAATTAACATTGAACTCTATTTGCTGTCTGATCTGCAGTAACTTCAGTTTCAGACTGAGGTATGGTGGAAAAGGCTGGATGTGACTCAGCTGAAATGAATATTACCCAAAAAAACCTCCTGCAACTCAGAGGGATTTTTCCCAGACTGTGAGGCCACTGGAAGAAAGTTACATTGCTGAAAAGGTAGACTTTACCTCTCCCTGCCTGAGTGCTTTGTTTATTTTAAACACTTTTAGGGTAGCCTTAAAAGCACTTGCAGACAACACAAAAACTTTAGTTAGTGTTCCTGAAATTGTTTAAACAACTGTGGGTTGAATTTTATGCACGATACTGTTTCAGAAAGCTATGCCAGCTAAACCTCTGGTGGAGGCATTGTTTGCAAGATGTTAGGTCCACTCATTTTTCAACACAGTATTGCATCAGCATATTAAACATCAGCTCCAACATCTTAGCACATAAACTGGGTTCACCTGATTTCTGCATATTGTGCCAAGAGCTGCACTAGTTCATGGGAGTTAATAAAGAGATTAGAAATCTGCCTCGCTCTATGGGGACAGGACAGATGTCTGGCTGCTGCTCGTCTCCCTCCCAGGAGTCCAAGTGATGCTTATTGTATTTTAATATATTGACCTAGGGGAAAAGAAACTGTGCCAAGACGTACTAATGACATTAACTGTGGTAACATCTGAACAGACAGTCTGAAGTATTGTAAAGATTTCTCTTACATTTTCAGCTGTCTCTGTGGGAATATATCTCTGTTTTATTCATTCTCCAGTTACTAGGTAGTCTGCTGGTAGACTTTCAAAAAACTACATATGTGATGAGGAGGCAGAAATAACACCTTTGAAAATGTATTTTTTCCATCTTCCAGGGACCCCAGTTCTCTGTGTGTGTTTTCTCTTTTCTTTGCTGGTCTTCTTCACAAAATGTCAGTTCTGCAGCTTCATGACCAACAGTTTTTCTCTTTTAAAATATGGGGTTTTTACCTATATCCTAAATTGAGAGAAGTGGGTTAATTTAAGGAACTGTTTAAATGAAGACTAGCTTCTTTGAAGCTTAGCAACTAGCTTCATAAAACATGAAATTACTGTCAATGAAAAGCTTCTTGTGCGATATGTTCTCACTGTGATTATGCTTTTTAAAGCAGTTTTAGTGTCCTACCACAGCAAGACAATTATTACAATGTATCTTCAGCCGATTAAATGCAGTACTTTTCAATAGACGAGTGCTAAAAGGAATTGCCCTTTGCTACCTTCTTAATATCTAAAACTCTATTCTCTATTCTGCATTATTTTTTTGTATATTGAAAAGAAAGAGAGATGAATTTAGGTGTTGGTAAATTAGGTCAGCGATTTGTAGGCTCTAATCTGAGAAAAATCTTATAAGCCAAATTAGCTTTCTAAATAAACATGTCTATTTACCAAAACCAACCAACAAAACAAAACCCCCAAACCTTAAAAATGGCCATTAATAAAGGACAGTGCGCCTGCTTTTATTTCCTCCAAGGAAGATCTTTCTTTTATTTTTTATTTCTTTATTTTCTTTACCTAAGAACTGCCATTTTTGTCTAGCTTAGCCAACTTAAATGGCAACTGCTGAGTAAGTAAATTGATGCCTTTCAGGAATTGAAGATAAACACTTGTCTGTAACCACACAAACACAATAGGAAGAAAGCAATTCATTAATATGGAAAGTTCTAGGCATACTTAGGATACTCTGCCATTGTGTAATAAAAACCCACTTCTCCAACTGGAATTGCAGAGGCAGAGATACTATGACTCTCTGACATCTGTACTTTGGGAGCAGAAGTTGCTGCTCAGTCACCAAAGCAATACAGGGCTTAAAACAGGTGAAAGGTATTTTTCCTTCTTTTTTTTCCAGCAAGTGTCCTCTACACTGATTATAGGTGAGTCCATACCTTCATAGCTTGGGAGGATTAAGTGGTCCTCCTCCCATACCCATTTTACTGTATGGAAAAAGTAAGGATTCATGTGGCACTGGAAGAGTAGCACTGGGGTCCAGCCTGTGGCACATGTGATGAGAAGACATGTAGACCCACCTGTGTGCTGTCACTGCCAGTGCAAGGTCTTTCATCTTAAAAGGTTTCTGTGTGGAGGTCACGATACCCCACTGCAAACTAAAGGGAATTCTGTGTTTGGACCTAGGGGGAGACCTGAATGTGGAGAGGACCTGCACCCTCTTCCTCTCTTATCTTTCCTCTCCGGAACACCTAGAAGTCTTATCACTGGTCTGCATGAGTCAAGGGGAAGGGAGGAAATACACTATGGAGCAGACTGGAGGATTGCACTCCTGTACCTTCACCTGCTTCATGAGTACCAAAAGAAAAATCTCTCATTTGTAGGCAAGAATGAAGCTCTTGGGATGGACGGCAAATGCCTGGGCTCTTGTTGAGACGCTGGTTTTCTGTTAGCTTTTCTCTGCAATAAGTCAGTGTGACAAACTATTCCATACAGGACCAGGACAAACCATAGATCAGGCTACGCAACCAGTTTTGAATGAAGTCTAATTGATAACTTGCTTTAAAACACCATACTGTATGTATGCTGCCTTTATGTGGATGGAGGCAGGACACAACTATTTTCAGAGAAACTTGATTTCACGCTTCTCCAGCCTTCTCCCACCCTGATGTCTCAGACATGTTGATGTGACTCCAGAAAAAGGTATTTCTAGTCTACTCCTGTCCTGAAGCTGCTCAAGTGGCAGAGTCCATCTTAACACTTGGCAACATTTTCATTATTTCCATCACATCTCTTTTTTTCTGACACCCCTGCATATTTTTTTCTGGTTACTGAATAAGTTAAATATCCAAGTCTGTTTTAAAATTAAGAGGAAGGAAAAAAAAGGTTTGGTATAAAGTTTAGCAGAGCTTACAACACCTGCCTGTTGCCATAATTATCACCAGTGTTACAGACGTATCTACAGGACTCTGCAAAAGACTTAGAGCTCTTCACACTCACTTACTCATTATTGTTCTCATGATGCCTTAAAAATAAAAAGTATCTCTCAATCTCTTTATCAGAACTCCCAAGTTTTTATGCAGGTTGTTGGAAGACTGGATTGATTTGAAGCTGTAAGATCTGCAAACCTTAATTTTTAAGTGTACTCCATGCAGAACACCTGAAATTAAATTTTGAGTAGTATTTACGAAGAGGGAGTAAATTCAAGTCTCAGCACTGACATAATTAAGGCAGATGAAAAGCGGTTTTTTATAGGTCCCTTGGAAAACTATAAATGAACTTGTCCACTGTTAAAGACTTGCCTTGGTTAAATATATGGCTCTTATTAAAGACAAATTCTAGTACATATACTTTTATTACCCATATGTCCACAGGAAGAGATTGATAGATGAAACCATATACTATCTCCATAAAATCCTGCTTCAATAAGGTTGAACCATTAAATGGAACATTTTTATTAAATCCTCAAATATGAAGCATTTGTGAAGATCACCTAAGTAAGAACTTATTAAAGGTATTAATACAATGGTTATATTATTACAATAAACTGAGAGAACTCCAGAATTTATCCAATTTGTTCTGTATCCAGACAAATGGGCAAAGTTGCTAACAGAAGAGTCACAGCAGGAGAAAGGGTTGCAATCAAATGGTGTCACTGAAACACATTTTTAGTCAACAGAGAGCATGTGACACAAATTTTTGCATTTTAGCTTTCTTTTTATCCTCCTCAGACCAATTCTGTAACACTCAGAATATGTCCTGCACAGCATCAGTTTTGCTCTTTACTGCATTCCATTTTTACCCTTGATTCATTCGCTGCTCAAAGTGCAATGCGGTATGAAATACAGTTACTGGTTCACCACTGCTTAGTGGTGACATGTGCTTTTTTCAGAAGAGATGCAGAAGGTAAGGTGACGCAGATGCAGGAGATGATGGGTTGTTGCTGCTGTGGGTGAATTTCCACCTAGGAAGCCCTATTCCTTCATCACTGCCTCCCTCCACACATCTCCTTCTGCTATGCTGGGCAGGTTTGGGGATAGAGGCATCCCCTCCAGCTGAGACCCCGAGTTTGGATCTTCCTACTGAGACCAATCTTCTCCGTGCTCACTGTCCTTCCTATGATGAACACAAACTCAGTGCTATTCCAGTGAAGTAAACTTTCCAGTAACATGATCTGTGTGGGCATGTCCCTAACTTTTCCCAACAAATTAGACCCAGTAGAATATGAATTTTTTTGAATACTTTTAAATAGGCCTAAGCAAGACTGAACAGGCATACAAGCAACATACTTGCCTTTGAGGTCTTGGCCTCATTGACATAAAAAGCCAAATGCTCCAGCTGAGCACTCCTGGGCATACAGCAGGATAACACAATTCCTTTAAAGATTGGAAGTCTTAAAGAGTTCCTTGGGCTACTTGGGAAAAATATGTATGAAATCAATCAGCTTTCTTAGTTTATTTTTGTTAGCTGCCATTAATTACAGGCAGCAAGGAACTTATCTGGGAGTGATGGTAATGCAGGCTGGCAAGGTATTTCCAGCAATTAGACTTGTATGAACTGAGAGGGTTCAGTGAATCTACTACTTCCAAGGCATTAACTGCTCAAAACATATTTATCCCTCAGGAAAGAAAAAAGGCCTGATGTCAAATATGCTACAAGCTTAACATTTCTTTTTATTATTTTTTCCTTCTTGCTGCTTTTCTTAAGAACATTCTAGATTGATAAAAACTAAAGGTTAAGAGTAAATTTTCTCCTATGTCTCTGAAAATATCAAAAGCAAATATCATGGGTAAATTGGATTTCTGGTAACTTTGCTTCCTGTGAGTTCTTAGCTTTTGCCTAGCTTCGTATACCCGGTCTAAACAATTTTAAAAGAGCTTTGCATAACTAATGGAGACCCCAGCAGCCCATCCGCGGCACCTCTGGTGTAGTAGCACCAAGCAGAGTCCCTGAGCTTCGAAGCACCGCGGTGGTGCCTGGTCTCCCTGCGGCATGCTTGACCTGGCGTTTGCTGTCCTGACCACCCCAAGCTTATGTGTAGGTCTTGGTGGTAGCATCTTCCTCCTGGAGCACTTGATGGCCTCAAGGGGAATCCTTTGTGACCAGCGAGAGAAACTGTGCAGGTTTGCCTTGTAACTGCAGAAGGGGAGTAAGAGGGATGGAGAAATCTTTCTTCTTAATGAGTGGCATCTGCTGATTAGGATTGGTTGTGGAATGAGAAACTAAAGGACTTTTTCGCCTTTCTAACTGTTAGAGCATTCTTCTCTTTCCCTCCACCTTCTCTCCCCACTACGCTTTTCCCTCACTCCCATAGCCCAGTGCCTGTTTTTTGCTGAACCATGGGTTTGTGACAGGTGTACTGTTTTCAGTCTCAGTGGCTGTTTTGCCCTTGGTAGCTAGTTTGGCATCTTCTGCCAGCCTTTTATTTAATCTTTCTTGTTTGATCAGCTTGACTGGGTGTCTGTGGACCTGCACTGCTGATGTCTTACAACCAGAATCTTAGGTTCCAGGCAAGAGTGTGCTATTGTCAAAATCCACCTTCTTGAGGCTACAGACCAGCTGTGATGCAGTACAACAGCTTCAGTTACATGTCTTTATCCCTTCCTCGGAGGAAGCTAGGCCAAGGCTTCTGCTGCAAATAAGGGTTATGGTGAACAGATGGGCACTGCCTTGCACTTGCTCTCCAACGAATATGTTAAGGGCAGATGTTTTCTTCTATGAATCCACCTTTGATAAAATAAACATACAGTATGACATATAGATTAGGCTTGAATGTAGCACATCTTGTTGGGGGAGACCATTACTGTATGTCTTTTACGTGCAGTAAAAACATTCATTTATACATGCAGTAAAAACATGCAGTTTTTTATTTTTCTGTACCTTGCTTAATACAACAAGTACATTCAGACTGAATTGGGAAGGTAAGAATACAAAAATGAATGTGGTAGCATGGTTGTGTTAGTAAAAATACAACTCAGTTATCTGAATAGATAAAGATGTTCCTAAAATTCTCAGAGAAAATGAATACAGTTTATCCATTAAAAATTCTCAAAAAGACAAGTATTTTTAAAATACGTACATATAATATGAAAAAGTATTTATTTGGCTCTGTTATGATTCCTTTATCTATTTGTACGCCCCAGCCTAATGTGAGAAAGGAAGGAAAAGAAGGAGCAATCTGAATAGCAGTGATTCATTCAGTGCTCATCTTGTCCCTCTTTCTCGTGCCCTTTACCTGGCATTACATGCTACAGCATAGAGACACATGACCTCTGTTAATTCAATTTTCAGGACATGACAGAGGAAGAAGCATTTTTTCTCCACAAATGTATATTCATGGCTGAAAATTCAAGGTGAAAATATCTTGTCTTTAATTACAAGCCCAAACACCCTGAAATGTCAATAACTTTAGAATATTTTACTACAGTAATTTTTCCCAGTGTTGATTGCTGATAGACACTTCTGGTCATCTAGAGGTGGGTGAATAACTCACAGTCATTTCTTCATGTTACAATTTTTGTCTCTCACTTAGTGAACTTTATGCAAGTGAATGAATTATCAAACCAAACAGAAAAGGTTGGTCCAATCCTACAAGTTAAAATAATAGCAGGCTTGCTGGACAGGAAGGGAAAAGGAGGGACTTGTGTAGTCATAGCAATTTATAGTGACTTGGACTTCTAATATTCAGAGAGAATCAGGGAAAAGACTTCATCTCCAATTCCCCCAGACTGAATACTGCACTATACATTATATATGGTATATTAATATATCAGGCCAGAGCTGTGAGGGAGGTCAGACTTACAGTTCTGTTACTGCCCATTATTTTAGCGATTACCTATCTCCAGTGAGATCAGACCCTTCCACAGCAGTCAAACTGTTTATGCAGTCATGTCTTGCAAGGATATAAATAAGGTTATGTGGCTCTAAAATATAATACCTTCTTATGCTGCAGTAAGAAGAAATGCTAGTAATGGAGTTGTGGTTGCAAAAGATATGTTAATACTGTTTGTCAGTCTTTTAGTGATGTTAAACCTCATCCCTATTAGAAGTCCCATAGCTATATAGTAGTAGTTCTTGGTAGTGATATGTCAAATCTCCGGGAGCACCCACCAATGAACCATGCATCTCTTATTTTACTGGATCTGACAGAAAAAGGAAAAGTTATAAATATTTATGGTCTGTAACTGCATTTCAAGGTGAGATACTGCTGTTCCTGATGTGGCCCTAGGAGTCATAACAAGACCAGCACAGTGACTCAAACCAAAGTTAGTACCCAATGGCCAGCTGAGGCAACCAGGAGCTTTCCTGACACTATCAGTCTGGGGCATACCTGGGAGAAGGACTCCATTTTCCACATTGCTATTGCCACATATGTAAAATTTTGACAGCGAGTTGATAAGTCCCTTCCCCCACATTTCTCCTCAGTCCTTATCATTTCCACTTTGCGGCTGAAGAGCATTGTCCTCTTACTGGATGAGTAATTCTTCTCTGGATCTTACCTATATTCAAAGCATATTCACCCTTTGTCTGCCTGTTCTTCTTTGAGCTCCCCTCTTGTGAAGGACCCTAAAAAGACCTTGGTCTATCCAGCACTGCCAGCACACTGCAGCTGTGGCACGTGACTGAAACACTTGCAGGCACATCTGAAAATACTTCTATTGAGTCACTTCAAGTACCAGTGCTATGTCTGGGGCTTATTCTGTGCAGAGCTTCCATGGGTCTTCTACAAAACTCTGGACCAACAATTCCTCCTTTTTTGAGCTCAGTGCCTTGTCCTTAATGATGTTTTGATAGCAGGGCTCAGTCAATCTCTGCTCTTCTAAAATTCTGCACACACTGCTACATCGATGAACTCACTGTGCCGAGCACGACTGGCCTCAGCCTCTCCTCCTTGTCAGCAGCTTCTCTCGCAGCCTGCAGCTCTCCCAGATCTGCCCTCCAGCTCCAGCCTTGGGCTATGCTACTGCAGATGTCCTGCACAGAGGACCTTTCCTTGATCTGATGCATGTTGTTTCCTTCCTCTGCTAAGTCAGAAGAGAAAAATCTTGTTTGCTTTTCTTCTCTGGAGGACTGTGCTGAGGTGGGGATTCCTTCCACAGCAGATCCATCACTTCTTCTTGTCTACATTCTTCTAAAAAGGTCACAGACTTAACAGTCTTCTTATCTGTGCAAGAAACAAACATAGAAATACCGAAGTGCTGTGATGCATCTGAAGCTGGGAGTTGGATGAAATGTCCCCAAAATACAAGAAGAGGTTAAATGCTTAGCTCCCCTCTTCTGACACATACAGAAACATTCTGGGGAAAGATGACCTCCAGCACTTCCGATCTTGCTGTGGTAGCAGAAAGATACCTAGAGTTGAAGGTCAACCTGTAGTTTTAATGTCTTAATTATAGGTGTACTTAAATGTGTAGATGCCCAAGCCAGATTTTAACCAGGTATTGGAAGCAGTCAAGATATGGCAGCTGAATGTCATCTGATTTATTTTGCTTTTTAGATGAAGTCCATATCCTAGGTCTGTGCAGCAATCCACTTGTAATCTCTTTTCACATATGTATAATGACAGCTCTTCAGTACGGACACCTGTGTTGATCTTTGCTGTAGCAGAATGACACAATAGAAAAGAAAAGAGGTCTTATCAAGCAAAGTTTTTCATGGAATAATAAAAAATGGAAATGGAAACAAAGATGACCTCACAAGGTCACTAGTCAATGTTCTGGCCCCAATTATAGCTAAACCATTCCTGACAGATGTTTGTCTAGCTCTTATTTTTCTCATCCCGGCATGTCTTTATTCTCTGGCTGAACTTGTTCTATTATGAATCAGGCCCTATCAAGTCTCCATAAAAGATTAAAAGTCCTCTTTGAATAAGAGACTGTACATTGTAAGACAAATTATGTACAGCAGACAAGGGAGAATTTCAGAAGAGAAAATATCTGACCTAGAAACTGCTGTCATGACTAAAAGGTTTTCTCTAAAATGAATTTAGGATTAAACGGACAAAATAAACAACACTGAGATTTTAAAAAATCCTTAATAAAAGCAAATATAAAAAGAAAAAATGAAGTATACCTTAAATGGTGTTAATAATGTGTATCATGTCATATACAAATCTCACAAGAATAAATAGTTAATGCGTATTAAATGAAACTCTTGGCTGAAAGACACATAAAAGTGTGTGCTATTACTACTAGAAAGAATCATATATAGCAGTTTTCCAACTATATTGTTATAATTGCTTTAATGAGCAGGCATTTTTCTTTACATGTGTCTACCTTTTCCCTTCCTTACAGACACTGTCTATCTCACAAATCCAGAAATCCTTTTCTTGGTGCTGACTGCAGCCTGGGAAACATTTAGACCTCCAGCATACACTGCAAAGCAATACGAGAGCTATGCAGGTTTGCTGGAATGATATATTTTTGGCACAATGTCCCTTGCCTGTGATGCATTAAGGGTCAGTCAAAGAGTGCATTGTACTTAGAACCTTGCAGAAATTGAAGGCATGCTGCAGAGGGCACTATTTACCAAGACAATTAAAATAGGTCCACGACTGGGGTTAGGGAGTGAACAATGCTTATAAAAACACATAGAGGGCTTTGATCCATCTATTTTCTTATTCATTTTAATCAGGTATGAAGTATGGATTCAATTCAATTTTTTTTCCCCCAAGTTCATAGATCTGGGAATATCTGCACTCCTGAGTTTTCTCAGGATAAGGTATAGTCCATTATTATTTTTTCAGGAAAAAACAATATTTACTAAGACGATATTATCTGACACAATGTTATGTCTGAGACAGGCAGGTTTTATACTTTGAATTTATTCTGGTCTGCAATAAATTGCTGGAAAATGAAGGAAAGTCAAGATATAATCTCACAGAGACTAACATTATACTGTAGTTTTCCACAAAAAACCCCAACACTAATAAAATGACTGAACAAGATAAGATGGTCAAGTTCACTGTTTTAATGTTCTCAGAGAAGATGAGCATATCACTCTTTGTCTGTACACAAGGTATTTTGTATGTTAATTTAAATGCAGCCATCCTGCTGGTAATAATCTACATATTGTAAACTCTGTGATGGATGTTACACAATAAACAAATTCAAAATTTTCATGGGAATTAGAAGGGAGGTGGGAAGGTATCAGGTAAGAGAATGAAAATGTGTCGTAAGACATGGAACTCTCAATATCAGTATATCACAGTATTTTAGTCAGAGCCTGGCTGCATATTTTATCACAGTAGGTAGCTTTAAAAATTATTTATGAGACTTGCAGAATACTTAGTGTACCAAAGAAAGGACAAATCACTTCTGCTCAGTATATACTTATGCTAAATTCTCACTGGTCTGTAGCAAGTTTAAGATAAAGCTTCTGCTCTTTTCTTTCTGAGGAAAGCAATATAAATATGATTGCAACAAGTGTGAGACGTTTAGCGGTTCAGCACCCTGCTTGCACAGGGCTGGGAAAAAGTTTTCTCTTCCAGCTCTGCAGCTACGCAACGGCAATGCAAGCTACCCCATTTTGTCAGGGGCAACCATTTCCAGCAGCCTTTTGGGGGGTTATTACTTGATTGAATTAAAAACATGGAAACATGCAATCAGATCAATTTTACAAGTGTTAGTTTGAAAGGAACTTTTATCTCCAAACCAGGTTACATCAGTCTGATCTTTAGCTGTTGCTAATAAGCTCTGAGAATTACATTTGATCTTAGCCTGGAGACTGAAGCACCCTCTCTGTCCTGGGATGTTTCCATTATATTAATCAGAAAAACATGAATGTTGATCCAGTCACAAGACATAACCTCCACAACCGATTTCCATGCTTGGTGCAAGTCCTGTAAAGCAGCCAAAAGTAAACATGCAGTAAGATGTCCTGGCCTCGCAGGAGACCATGTCACTTGCTTCAGTTGCTGGCAGTGAGACTGGATCAACCACCTGCATCTGGTGAGTCCTCTGCTTGGGCTGAAGATGGAGCCCCAAGTGTTGTGGTGAATGGGGTGAAATCCAGTTGGTTGCAGGCACAAGTGGTGTTCCCCAGGGCTCGGTGTTGGGGCCAGTTCTCTTTAATATCTTTATCAAAGATCTGGACGAGGGGATTGAGTGCACCCTCAGTGAGTTTGCGGATGACACCAAGTTGGGTGGGAGGGTTGATCTGCTTGAGGGCAGGTAGGATCTACAGAGGGATCTGGACAGGCTGGATAATGGACTCTGGCCAGTTGTATGAGATTCAACAAGGCCAAGTGCCGGGTCCTGCACTTGGGTCACGGCAACCCCACGCAGCACTACAGGCTTGGGGAAGAGTGGCTGGAAAGCTGCCTGGCAGAAAAAGACCTGGGGGTGCTGGTTAACAGCCGGCTGAATATGAGCCAGCAGTGTGCCCAGGTGGCCAAGAAGGCCAATGGCATCCTGGCTTGTGTCAGAAATAGTGTGGCCAGCAGGAGCAGGGAGGTGGTTGTTCCCCTGTATTCGGCACTGGTGAGGCTGCACCTCGAGTCCTGTGTTCAGTTTTGGGCCCCTCACTACAGGAAAGACATGGAGGTGCTGGAGCTTGTCCAGAGAAGGGCAACCAAGCTGGTGAGGGGCCTGGAGCACAAGTCTTATGAGGAGCGGCTGAGGGAGCTGGGGCTGTTTAGTGTGGAGAAAAGGAGGCTGAGGGGAGACCTGATCGCTCGCTACAACTACCTGAAGGGGGTTGTAGTGAGGTGGGTGCTGGTCTCTTCTGTCAAGTAACTAGTGATAGGACTAGAGGAAATGGCCTCAAGTTGCGGCAGAAGATGTTCAGATTGGATATTAGGAAAAATTTATTTACTGAAAGGGTTGTCAGGCATTGGAATAGGCTGCCCAGGGAAGTGGTGGTGTCACCATCCCTGGAGGTATTCAAAAAATGCGTAGACAAGGCACTTCAGTACATGGTTTAGTGGGCATGGTTGATGGTTGGACTCGATGATCTTGAAGGTCTTTTCCAACCCAAATGATTCTATGATTCTATGACTCATTCCTTCCAGCAATGCAGTGAGAAATGCCAGCTACATAACTTACAGAATTTGTTGCATTCTGTTAACAGGAGTAATTCAGCAGGTGAAGAAAAGAAGCCAGCACAAAATAATATCCGTGTGTCACTGGAGCACAATATAAGTTTCCTATGCTTCACAAGAATTTAGTACTTTTTGTTCATCCCTACTCCATCAAACATAGGGATCTACTACACACATTCACCAATTTCTTCCTTTGCGTTATATGATGATAATAAATAATTATATGTTTCTCTTCATATGAAGATTTCTGGTGATTTTAGGGGCATTAAAAAAAAGGTCAAATTGGCTTGCAAATATGTTGGTCGTTATAAGGGAAATAAGGTGATTTGCCTGATGAGGAAAGTGTTTGCTTTTTCAATGTTGCAAAAAGCAATAAAAACTTTTGAGGTACTGACTTGTTAGAGTCAAACATGTCTACATTTAAGAATGTTTTCAGCAGATACTTATCAGATCATTTTGACACTAACAATGGTATAAATATGGAAATGATACAACAGTAAGCTAGCTGATTTTTAAGCGGTGGAATAAAAGACCTTAAATGCATAAGAGTTATAAATAAGTCTGTGCACATATGAAAAATAATTTTTCCGTACTTTATGGAAAATGGCTGCTTTGCAACTTTCTCCAGGATGAAACCTTTCATGTAGTTTATCTGTCTTGTTCTGCCAGAATGAAGGACGCTGTGAGAACGACAGACAGAAAAATGCTTGTGAGATTTCCCTTTGTAACAATGCAACTTTAGCTTTAGTAATAGAGTGCTAATGTCTCCTTTTTATTTCTGTTTTAAAGTCTGACTTTCTATAACAATAGACTCTGACTTCCTGAGCACTGTGAGCGCTCCAAAATAAGGATAGGAAGGTTTCATCCTGTATAACCACGGTCTAAGCTGACAGTCAACAGTATCTACAGTAGTACCTCCTGCGCTATATGCAACTGAAATAATTTGGACAGGGATTTATAACTGAAATTGTGAATATAGTATTTCTTCATGAATAAATGAACCCATATTTAAACTGCAGAACTAAACCATTGTCACTATACAGGTAAGGGAATTGAAAGAGGCCTTCAGAAGTCATCTAGTCATTGCCATTAAAGCAGGATGTAAGAATTTGGTCCACAGCTGTTAACAATCAAGACAGCAGGTCTGTCAGTTCCTGACCAGTGGCCAATAAATGTTAGCTGCATTCAGCCTCACATTAAGTTAGCTGGGGAAATCTTTGCAGAGATTGTACAGTTTTATCTGGTGAACCTGAGTTGTCTTTTTATCACCTTTGTTTTGTTTTTGCAATCTTTGTAAGTAAGGGGTTATGATGATTCTAATTTTTATGAACTTGCACTGAAGCAGCAAGATCAGTGGTGTAATCAGGGTCAGCGATAAAATCATATTTCCTTTCCTTTTTCTAAAGTGAGAGAAGAACAGACTTGGACAGCTCTAGCTTAGCAGTGGAAGCCCCAGAGGTCCCTGGTTTTGTGAAGGCAGACATCCAACCCATTTTGCTGTCTCATTCAGAAGGGTGGGTGGACATTCTCCCAACATTTAGTGCAGGCTACTAATTGCCTGGAGGAGAAATTCTGCGGATAAATTTTACATAAAATGGCAATAGATCAAGTTTGGCAGTGATATTTTTGACACATTCTGACATTTAAATTACATACTTCAGGCTCAGTCTTTTACCCGCATTTCTCCCTTCACTTTTAAAAAGTGCTTTTGCTAATAGCTGTCCTAGTACTGACACACTCCACCAGACACTGTTGTTCATGAGAGAGATCTCCTTGTTCTCTAATCTAACATGATGATGAAAAACAGTGAATGCTCATGGGTGCTGAAAAGCACATTCTTCTCATTGTGTTGTGTGCTTTCCGTGCCATGTGCGCTGCCACAGCCTTTAAGCAGGCTCTTTGCTAAGAACAAGCTGTTTCTTTATGTAAGATGGAAGCCCAAGAATGATGAAATGTATATAATCTAAGAAAAGACAAAGAGCAAAACTCAGTGGTTCAGTGAACTGCATGTGGCATGACAGTGTCTTTAAAAAGGTGCAGAAGGAATTGTTATCTGTTAATACAGCTCAGCAGGGAGCCCAGGATAAGATTAGATTCTCCGAAAGTGCAATACTAACCTTTAAACCAGACACTAAGATTGTTTACTATTATTTTATTAAAGTAAACCTAGCTATGGTTGCAGGCTTGAGAGAGATGAGACAAAATCTAGCCATAAATAATTTCTTATAGTCATTTGTCTTAGCTCCCTTAGGTCTTCTACTGCAGTCAGGTTTGCTATAACAAAATAGCAAAACATGATCTTTTGTTGCCTATGTAAAAGCAGCATCAACACATACACTGGTGTCTGAATTGATCCCCCCCAAAATTAAGAGAATTCACTTTGCTAATTTCAGTGAATAATGAAGCATGATCTTACAGAGGAATCAGTGTGATTCTTGGTGAATTCTACCAAGAGATCTTTTTACTGAACATTTTTTAGTGTCTTGAATCCATAAAGAGATTTTCTTTATGGAGTGTCTTGAGTGGTATGTGCACCTTCAGCATATCTGCTTGAAAATGTTTAAAAAAACATCCTCACAAATTAATTTTGATTTACCTTTGTTTTATCCACATTGCTCTTTGAGTAGTGTACCGTGCTGCTTTAGTTATTTCAGCATGGCAAATTGGTTGGATTGGCAAACCCAGTTCTTGGCACACTGAGATGGTTCCTTCCCACCCAAGCCTGGACCAGATATATGCAGGCTGCAGTTTGTGAAATAGAGTTGCAACTTGCAAGAGCTTTGAAGCGGTTCCAATTATTCCATTTCCAGTCTTGCCTCGGATTGCTCCCTTATGTCCTTGTTCCTCAGCATATTTTAACTGCACTTAAGGCTAAAAATAATATAGGTAAAGATGTCATACAACATTAATGTTTTTTTCTAAATAATCAGTGATAATGTGACAAGAGCTTATGAAAGAGAAATGTTTATGGATTATGTCACTAAATTGATGTACTAACCCGGTATCCCATTAGGTAAGTGCTTTACTTCACATGCATAAATACTTTCAGAAGACATAACATCAGACGTTATCATTGCAGTAGCAGAAACAAAAATTGCCTCAATAGCCTTGCCTCCTGAGAAAACAATTTTAACTGGAAATTAGTTAAACCTTTACCTGTATACTACAAAGCATGTTGGTGTGCTTCTGAGACTTGCATATTTTTGACCTAAAAAAACTCGAAGAACACCATTGGAAACCTGGAATTTGAATTTCTGCTCAGGATAATACTAGAATTCTTGCATGCTGTAGAAGGATCCTTTCTCGTCTGGTTGGCGTCTGCAAACAAAACTGCCTGGTTCCATGTGTGTTAAATCTAGAGGAGATGGCTGTCAGTCTCTAGGGTGGTGATGACAGGTCTGGAACTCCACTGCCATATCGTCAGAAGAGAGAGTGTAAAATGAGAGAGGAATATGCCTCATCATGACTGTGCAGAGACACAGCAGCAGAGGTCTGCACGGCTTGTTTTGTGAGAGATAGGGCTGTACACTGGTGTGGTACCAGGCATGATATCTTCATCAACTGTACTAATGTACCAACACCAAAGGCTGTATGTTAAAGAAATGTTGATGGTACTTGTATTTATGCCCTTGCAAATCATGACATCCCACATCTGTGCTGCTTGTGCAACTATACGGGCATAGCTACAGAGATTCTCACCTACAGGGAGATGATTTTAAGCCGTCGGTAGTTTCTACCATTGTACCTCTTCTCATTATACATTAGGACATCCATGGGTGTCTCATAAACTACAGCTAAAATTATGTGTACTCCTGCCATCCTCATCTAAATTACATGGGGGGACTGACAAGCAGCAGTGCTATTCTCACCAGTTTGCATTGTTGGTTAAATTCCTCCCAAAAGCCTCACAAGGATGCCTTCACCACTTCTTCAGAGTCCCCACCTCCTTCATGTGGTTGGACTACCGCATTTCTAAAACTCAGTTGACTATATAGGCTCAATTTCAGGACTTCATCTTTAGGTACGCACTTGGTAGGGCTTTTTTGTTTTGTTGCTTGGGATTTTTTCAAGCAACAGCAAAAGATTTCATACTTCTGTCTTTAACTCTGAAGGAGATGGTAGACTAGCAAATAAGATATGCATGCATGGGGGCATAAACCTAACAAATAATCCAGTGCTAGATACGTGAGTCTCAATCATTGACAGCTAAGACAAAGAAATAGGCCAAAAAAAAAGGAAACAGCTGAAGATTTCTTTGTCTATGGAGCTGTGAGGTAAAGTGCTACTTATTTTTAGAAACTGAAAAAATAGGTGCAATGTGTTGTTGGGTTTTTTTCTCTTCTCACTCATGAATCTCTTTCCAGCTAAGCCTAAATGTGGACAGTGTTGTTTCAAGTGAGAATGTCTGAAAACTTTTGAGTAGCAAAACACAGGGACTTGTAACAGAAACAGGTGTGAGATCTTAGCTGTGGTGCTTTGTAATCAGCATCAGCTCTTCCACTGACAAAATATGTAATATCCCTGCATATGATTTTGAAATACCAGCTTCTTCAACCTTTTGCCATCCATGCTGTTGAGCTAAATGTTATTCCCACAGAGTGGGTATAAGTGAATCGTCAAAAATACTAAAAGCTGTAGAAATGGGACCCAAATTCCTGTAAGTTTTTTGTAAGTTTGAGTGTGGTAAACTTGCCCACTTTAATTCAGAGTGTCTGTAGAAAACCAATTTCCCAGCTCTTTTTTTTTACCTCCAGGTCTGTCTCAGGTGCCTGTTACATATATATAATTTTGTTTGCAGACAGCATGTGCTGTTAAGGAAAAACATTAACCTATTTCAGACAATGAAACAAGTCTTAATTTACACAGAAATACCCATAGGAAGTTAGGAACTGGTCAAGATTGTAGTTTATGACCTTCCTTTTCTTGACATCTAGGCACCATTTCTTTATGTGGGTTTTGAAGTCCTGTTTTCGTACATTGCCACTATGACAACCTGTGCATTGTAGCTTTAAATTACCTTGTAGGTTGAAGTCTACTGAATGAAAATAGAAAATCAGCGAAAGAAATGTGTTTTTTTGCCAGGTGCTTGCAAACTAATATGTTTCCCTGCAGGCTAGAAATAAAAAGCATCTTATTAAATCACATCATAAATGACCCATGTAGCACAGTTTATTTTACATTACCTAGGTAAGGAGGCACTGAGCCAAATAAATCAAAGTGAACAAGGCAATAATTGTTCCTCTTTTTATATCACCTAAAATACGGGAGTAATGAAGGAAACGTGATTAAAGTGAGAATACTTTATTAGTAATAGGCTTTTCTTTCATTGTTTTTTAGAGAAATCATGTTCACTATGGATATGGAAGCCCTTTTCCTTGTATTTTCAAGCTGACATTTCAAATATTTGAAAAGGATAATACTGTACTTATAAAATAAGATCAAGCACAAAATGTAGGTGGCTTTTTTTAGAGTACAGATTTTATGAGCATTTTCATGACTCCTTGCTGTGAGAAATCATATGTTCAGGAAGAGGTCAAAATATCTCTTCAGTGCTTGTATTAAAAATGCTATCATTTTCTGGAGACTAAAGACCACCATAGATTCTTTCTTACATATGCCAGCTAGTTTTATTGAAATAAATGGAATTACTTAATGGAGGTTATGTGGTGAATCTGTTTCTTAACTGAACTGTGTACTATACCCATTAGTCTTCAGCAGGATTAAGATTTCACAGAGTAGCAAATTAGATTTAATCATTACAGCTTAAGTAAATGAAATAGCAATATGGCCCAGAGTAGAAAAATGGCCTTAATTATGATTAAAAATATAAAACAAAAAGAAATATATCTTCATGATCAAGATTAATCATGCACTTGCCAAGTCTGAAACATGATTAAATTTTTAAAGGTGCATCTTAAAGGACCAGTTATTTAAGGCAATACTCCAATCTGCTTGTATAGCCAGTCCTTACTGGCTCAGACCATGGGTCCTCTTAATGCAGTGTCCTGTCTCTGAGGTCAGCCAGCAGCAGACACAAAAGAACATAAGAAATAGGAAATTATAGAACTACATAGAGGTACTAAATATAGAATTATATACAGGTCGTTTCCCAGGATAACTCCCCATGGCTTTCTGTTTTATGGTCAAGAGTTCACATTCTATTTGGGCCATCATGTTTATTTCATACTGATGGTCCTGTCCTCTTTAAATTTGTCTCATCTTTTTCTAACTCTTCCACATGTTTTATTCCTTTGAAGCAATGTGTTCTGCAATGGAATTATGCAATCTGCAAAAAATTATTTCCTTCTCTTTGTTTAAGGTACTCTTAATCCATTATGGGAATACGAAGTGCTGACTATTTAGTTCCGGCTCAACAGATGGTTGCTGGTAGTACTGGAACGGAGTGATTCAGTTAGATATTGAATTCAGATTTTGGGCTTTCAAGTCATCCAGGCATGGGAGAGGGGCAGAAGGTCATACCACATAGACACTGGACAGCTCGCTGGTCTTTCTAACTACAGTGCTGTGACATCCAAACCATAACGGGGAACCAAAAAGACCATGAGCACATCTTCAAATAGTACTTTTTCCCCCCGAATTACTATATTTACCATGAGACATAAGTTGTTGCCTACATTCTCCTCAAGTGTCACCTATAACTGATATTTATAGATCTTCCAATTTTCTAATTTTCTGGTAAAAGCTATTTGCCTTGCTGCTACCTGGGATGTCACATTCTGAGTTTTGTGTTTTCTTCTACTTATCCATATTATAACCACTAGACTTGACTCAAGTCATCAATTCCGCATCAACTCACTCACAACTTTTCCCATAAACTACATTTTTCCCCATGCATGGGGACCAACATCCATGGTCCATGGACGAAGCTGTTCTGCAGACATAATTGTATTTCAACTGTATGGATTTTGAAGAAACACTGCAGATTAAACCTGATCTCATTCTGAAGATGTTCTTTACTTTTTCTGTTGAAATTATTTCAGATTCCATTTGGCCAATTATTCAGATTCCAGGAAAGAGAGGTGTAACCTGCATCCATTATTCTTCCTGATCTGTAGTTGAATACCTTGATCCCTCATGCTGCCATCTATCATCTCTCCAATTCTGTTGTGCGAAATACTGTAGGATGGGTCTGTATGAAGGATGCTAAATATAGCAAATGCACATATATGAGCTAATCATGTGAATGGGTGATCATAGACACTGTGGGCCACCACCTCACAGTGATGCTATGTTCTGCCTCGGAAGTGACTTCTCCTTGCATGTCCATACCTACAACGTATTTGCAGTAGAAAAGGTCAGGCCAACTCAAACTCTGTAACAGGTGGAATAGGCAATGAAAGACCCTAGTACCAATTCAGTGCAAAGCCTGGTTATTTGATTAGCTGAGTATCAGCCGAAATTGAACTTCGTTTCCCCAAGGGAGTCGTTCAGGAATGTCCTGGATACACGGACCTGCTTGTCCTCTCCCAGGGGAGCAGTGTTCAACCTTGGCACAGAGGGCTGTAATCTGTATTTCCCATTACTGGCAGGTGTGAAACAAACTAACACTTCATGAAGTGTTTTGTAATCCTTTTGGGATGAAAAAAATAATTCTGTAAGTAGTATAATCCTCACTGGGACTTGTGGCTCTCTCGAGTGCCAGAAATGAATGGAAAGGAAGAACAACTCATATCCTTTCTCCTCCTTTGTAAAAGGTCTTCCATAATTTAGACATCTAAAGCATTCCAAATTCACGTTTACCCAGAGTACATACCTTCTTAGAATATTGTTTTCTCAACCCACATCACCCCCACAGATTATAAATTAATTTCTAGAGCCAGTTCATAGCATTGGCTCAGGAGTTAAATACTTGGGAGAAGAACAGAGGAAAGATTGCTGGGCCAGGTCCCACCAGCTGTCCAGAGACATGAGCAACCCATTTGTGCTTCCGTACTAACTGTAACCTGCCAACCAGTCTGTGAAATATGTTGATTATTTTGATCTCCCATATAATAATATCTTTCAGGTTTAGTTTTCTTGTTTTGAGGAGGAACAGAGCCAACTCATCAGTATCAAGAATATTAACATTTTGTCAGGGTTTTTATGGCCAAATGAGACCCAATGCCCTACATTCTGGTGTTAGGTTACAATAGCCATCAAGCAAAAAATTGACGGAATGACCAAGGGGTTGTACCCATGCTTTCACACCATCTGGTGAAGCAGGCATGATCCTCTCTTCCATACTGTGTCCGTATTCACCCCTAAATGTCTCTCTCTCATTGAAATTAGCAGTTACGTTGGGTACAGGCCAACAAGAGAATAATGAAGGATATTGGGAACGGTTTCAAAAGATAGTTTTCAGCTAAAGAGCTCTGTGCAAAATGAGACATTCCTGGGCTGTCCTAACAGCCTTTTGGTGTAGGTCAGTGGGGATAACAAGCAGCCCTTGCCATGAGTCATTTCTGATCCAGTATTCAGGACTGGATCAAGGAGCCTGATGCAGGAAGCCAAAATATAATCAAAAGGGTGTTTAGTCCTTGTGCTCTTGGCAGACGAGCGATACCTGTGTGTCGCTCATGGCTTCAATCCACAATTGAACTGTGTATGGATTTTGTTTATTGCCACTGAAGATGGCAGAAGAGTAAATGCTGTCTTTGTATGTTGTTTGTTGTCTTAAATTGGTGGCTTTCAAGGCGATCATTCTGGCTTGCTCTGCTTATTTTCGTGGAATGAAACTGAGGGTTATGACCATAACTTTCGTAAAAATGATTTCATGTTAAAGTCTGTCGTAATTGAAAGGGTCAGAGTATATCCAAAAGCAACATTAAACAGATTGTGCTAAATATGATGTGTTATCTTAATCAAATATGTCGTTTGAAGGGTAACCAAATACGGTCATAGCTTTATTGTCACTACATGGTCATTTACTAGAAGCCACTAAACTAGGCACTGCTTGATAAAATCTGAGTGACCTTTTCAAGGCTGAGTAGAGTGCTAAGTATATTAAATGAGTCACGTTTCCTTATCTGGCATGACAGATGTTTGATTTTGTTGACATTTGCAGGAATGCACAAACAATTACAACTTGAATTGTTTATTCATCAGAGAATGTGAAGTTACCTGATGGTGCATATTTACTTGGGGGTTTTGTACAATAAATCTTGCTGTTGTTGTTGGTCTCACGTAAGATTATCAGCATCTAAAAAGACATAAGCAACGATTGTTTTCTTCATGGAAAGGTCATTTCTTTCTGACAGGTGATGCTTTAGACACTAGCAGTATCTCAGGGAAGCCTGAGACATTTAACAAATTATTTCTAGACATTACAGAGAAATCAAGCATTCAAACAAAACTACATGAAAAGGCATCTAATTTAGGTACTCTTGAATTTTATGAGCCTCACCAAATGAAGGAGTACTCTGCTCTTTTGGATGCTCTTTGAATGGATGGGTAGTATCTGCTGGATGGCGACTGGGAATTCTTTCCCTTTTCCTTGGCAGCAATCCGGAACATCTAATTTTTTGGCAAACATTTGAGCATGTATTTCAATTTTCTTTCACTTGTAACACTTATTATAGCAACACAAGCGATGTAAAAACACTGCATGTTGAGAAAATGAGGTATGGGAATGATTGCAGTCCTTCGGACTTTTATACGATACCACTTGAACTGAGCAGAGAAATTAAGTAAGAATTAGACAATATTTATTCAGATATTGCAGTGCTATGTAAGTAATCATTCTGTGCAAAGAATGAAGTTTTAGGGAAGTTAGGTTTTATGGCTAAGCGCTACAGAACAGGGGTAAATGTAATGGGAATGCTTTACGAACTGTTTTAATTTCTTCATTCTGTACATATTCATTCCCAAGTAACAAATACTTTTTTTCAGTGTGACAGAGAGCAACTCTAATAATTCAGACACTTCTGTAAAATCCTGTTACCTGTGCACCACCATATACATAAATAAAAAAGGAAAAAAATCTATATCTAGGAAAAGATGCATCAAATAGAGCCAAATAAAATGGTGGCACAAAAATCTGACATGATTTTTCACATAATTTTGTTTTTTTACCGCTTGTACAGAAGTTTTACAGTCCATTTGAAATCCAAAGGAATTTCATAACTAGCTAGACTTTTAATATATCCAATGCTATTTTATAGCTTCCCTGGCAAAACAAAACCTACAGCACTTTTGCCAGGACTTGTCTATTTTTTAAAAAAAATATGCCTGTATTTCAAGAAATAAAAATACCTTCTCCAAGGTCTGAAAACACTCAGTAAAGAAAATCTGAACTTTCCAAAGTCGCTTAACTACTTCTGCTCTAAAAATCTTTATGTGACATTAGCAGTGTCATCCTTGCTAGCTTAAAACCACATTTGCATTATGGCATGACAGTACCATAGAGCTTTGGCTTTTTGGGGGGTTTGGAATGCTTTCTAAATTTACTGCCTTTTTAAGATAAAAGTAGCTAAATGTGACAGAAGAGCCTGCAGAAGAATATGATGGAGAGGGAAGGAACAGTGAATTTTTAATATCCTGCAAGAGTAACAGAGACATTATGAGGCCAGATGGTGCATTGCCTCCTAAAGTACTTCTGCATTTTACAAGAAGACTGCAAAAGTTTAAAGTCTCAGCAGTTGAATGGGATTGTCAAATAGGTAGCTAATCATCAGCACCAAATGCAACGAGTGTTGAAGTTTCATAGGATAGTTATTGCTAGAAATGGAGAAACTGTAGTTTTCCAGAATGGCTAGTGAGATGATACAAATTTTTGAGAAGAAAAATGTTTGGGGTTAAGGGTAAGCAACAACATATCTTTTTAAATATACAGGCTGAAATTTTTCTGAATTATTTTTAATTTTATGATTTCTAATTTTGGGGAGTATGACTTCCTGAACTCTGCATTGATCTGGTGTTCATAAAGTGGGTTGGCAGGCATTTTCTGAAAAATTGCCCTGTCTGAATCATTTGAGATTGGGTATTCAGAACCAGGTACCTTGGATCACAGACATAGAAAATATGAGCCAGAATAAGGAGATCCATTGCTGCTGTTTTATTTTTAAAGTCCTCCTGTAATTATAGATGGCTTAATTCAGTAACAGTTAACATAGCATCTAAACTGTAGATAGGAATCCTGATTTCTGTTTCTTTAGGAAAATAAAAAATGTTCTGTTCTTTGGCATGCAGATACCAAAACCTGTTCATCTATTCATGCGTGTGTTCAGTGCACATTTTGGTGCTAAAATCATGAGCCTGCTCTCTGCCCTGCAGGCAGTGGCAGGCTGTAGTTTGCATCTATACTGTGCAACTCAGTACCCCCACCACCCCCCAAAATCATATCCATCCATGCTGCCCTTGGACCTGCTGGATGTACCAGTACAAACTAACTGATGGTTATTCACATAAAGACTGAGGGAGTGAGAAGAAATACTTGGGAAAAATTAGGTCCCAATTTTTCTCTCTTTTTTTTTTTTTTTTTTCACCTGGCAGGTGGACAAACATCCTTCGATGGGCAGTTTTTCTTACATGTGATTTGTTGCAGTTGTGAAACATTTTAACCTTGGCTTAGTATCTCTCATCCAGCAGTGCCCTGCACTATTTCATCTTTAGTGAGATGGTTGGAATTCTTGGTTTTTTTCTCTTTTGTCAATAGACTCACCTTGAATTGTCTTTTGTTTGGTCACTAATTTTTCAAAGGTCATTGATTTCTGAGGGATACCAAAGGTTTCATTTAGTAATATTACCTGAAAATTGCTAGGGGGGCTTAAGAAATGAATGTTTTCAGTCCCTGATGACATATTGTACTTTCCCTCTCCTATAATTTAAAAAAAAAGTTTTTAAAGTATGTATCTGACAGTAATGCTGTTTTCAAAAGCACAACCTGCGGTTATTTTCTCTCCTGCATGACCTGATTTAGCGGGTGTTCGCATAGCTACTGGTATCTAAATTTAGCTGGAGAAAGAAGTAGTATGTGGTCACTTCCCACCCAGGGGAGCTTTTGTACAGAATATGAGACCCAGGTTCAGCTTCAGGTGATCTCCAGTGGCTTCCCGAGAGTGTGCTTTAATCCACACAGTTTCAGGTACACTGAGGAGGGTGTGCTCTCAGTACTAGCTGTCAGAGCTATTCCACTTTTCAAGGGTTGTTTAAGTATCTGTTGCATAGGCATTTTACTAGGAGAGACGAGACCTGAGTTTGTGTTCTAATAAACAAAAAATATTAATTATATAAGACTGTATTTAAACACTCACTGGAGCAATTGCTGGAAGTCAAGTGTTCCTTCACATAAAATCAGGTTGACTATCAATTTATGGGCTTTCTATAATGAAATGAAAACTGAACCACTAAAAACCTTAGGACGTGGCCCCTACCTTGGGCATGGTTCCCCCCTTGAGACCACAAGTGAGGCACCTAATGCCCCAGAGAAATGGGAGCGTCCAAGTGCTATCCTTGTGCTTGGTACAGTACTGCTGCTGATGCTCTACTTGGCTTTCTGGGGTTTGCACAGCCCATTCTTAGAATCGCCTACATAGCAAACCTCAGGAAAATTACTCTGAATTAACTTCTTAAAAAATGAACTATCATCTAAAGTGGTATTAGTTAAGTTTTTGCTGACCTACTTAGAATTAGATTAACTGGCAAATTTTTTTACATAAATTGATTTCAGAGGTAAATTTAAATTGAACTGATACAGGGCTACTTTAACTGGAAAGCAGTGTCAAACCGAGAATTAAATAAAGTTTAAGTAATTTCGGAGTCATGCATTCAGCTAGTTAATTGTCCTGTAGATAAGCTAGCTGTCAGGTGATCGTACTCTCCTTTTTCATTATGTACTGGACAGAGGCACTTAAAGTGTGCGTAAGAAGTTAAATGATGCAGTATCTAAAACCTTTTGCATAATACCTCCCCCTTTGTGCTGCCACTTCAGAATATGAAAAGGAAGACCTTATGTAGGGGTTGCCAGCCTTCCTCTTGCCCTCTCAAAAAAAACCCCAGCTCCCCCCCGCCTCCCCCAGCTTTGTAAAGCTAGCACTAAAATACACCCAACTGGGCTATGAAGACGCATTTATAGCTCCTGACAGTGGGTTGAGATAATAGTGAGTTAACAGCTTAACTGCTGCTGTTTGGTTGAAAACAATTTTCTGCAATATTGGATTCAGAGGACAGCAGCACGTCTGGAAAAACAAACACAAAAGAGAAGTGACAGTGGTGGGGTGAGGGCGGGGGGAGCTGATGCACAGCCTCCGTGGTTTTGGAGCACAGTGATGTGCACGTTTCCAGAAAAGTTTCCAATTAGCTGTCCCTAAATCTGAAGCAGCAATGCTTCAGGCTGTCAGAAAAAAACTCCATAAGACAAGGTCTTAAAGAGATGGATCTCCTTTAGAGAGGCACATCTTTAGCTTTCACTTTCAATTACCTGGATGGCTCATGAACACATGCAAGAAGAATTGCTCATTCATATTAATGACCTGTATATGTTTACTTTTTTTTTTCCTCAACAGCCCATCCTGCCACTGTTTCAGGCAACAGGTAATAGCTTTGGTTAACTGCAAAGCCCCGTTTTGTCGAGTATCTGTCCTGACTGATGCAGCAGGCTAGTGGCTACCAGGTTTTCCCTTCCTCAAGGATGAGATCTTCCTTCTTGTCTTTACAAAACTACATTTAGTCCAGAATCATGGAACACTTCTCTCTGCTACACTTACTCTAAAGAACCCTCAAGCAATTCTGAATTCTAACGGTGCAATCAAAATTTTAGAGAAAAGAAAGAAAACCTCAGACCACACTCTTTCCTCTCAGCTCTTTCCTTCCACCACTTGTCATAATTTTTACATGCACTGTTTTTTCACCAGCAAGGTACATTTCCAAATTTTGTTGCTAGTTCTGGCTTAGTTAGGTTCTTAGCAACACTATTTATACACTGACATTTTTCAAAGAGCTGCACGCTCTACATAGCTAATGGAAAAGGTGGCACAACCACAGGAAAGAACTTAATGTTATTCATGGAATACTGAAAAAGAAAATGGAACAGTGGATCACATTAATTCCAGCAAATACTATTATTTTAAACTCATTTAAATGCAAGTGAAACTTACTGAGCATATCATCCTAGAAAGCAACTAACATTTATCTTCTTGCTATAATCAGAGCAAACAAAAGCTGGTTAGTGAGTCAGTCAGAGGTTGGAGTTCACAGGAACAGGCCATTAGCACAGCTGCCTCTGATAAAACCTATGGATATGGCAGAGGAGGGGCAATTCTACCTTTATGTTTTATTCAATTGGAACAGTGATTAATTGCGTGCATTCCCATCTGTACAGAGGGTTTTACGGTTGCTGTCTTTTCATCTGCCATAAACAAGTCAATGCTATTTCAAAGTTGTGTTTCCAGTACCATACACCCTAAACTTACAGCATTCTTCCCATTTTTCTACCTATGTCTTTTTGTGATAATTGAAGATATAATTACAATACCTGTAACAATAAATTAACCTGTTACTATATTCCTCTGATACCCATTACAATTTCCAGTTAAACAATCCAGAGACTTAATCTATTTTTCTCCATCACACATATTTTCATGTGTGAAAATAATGATTACACATACTTCTTACAGCTTGTAACATACCCCACTGAGGTGAGAACAAGCAGGAATATTTTTATAGCACTGGACAGAGCTGTATCCCAGCTCTGCTATGACTTAGTGGGTGTATCATTTGACCTTTCTGTAACTTTATTTTCTTGTTCATGAAATTGAGAACAATCAATTCCTTCTACATGGAGGCAGAAAAGTTAGTGACTTCTTTCTTTCTTTCTATTATTTTCTTTCTTTTTTTTCTTTCTTTCTTCCCCTAACAATTCTATTTAATTTTTTAAATAATACCCACCGATATCACTACACTGAGATTCTGGAAATCAGCCAAGGTAATGAAATGCAATGTATGTATGACCTTTATCTTTAAAGCATAAAAATAATTTTCATGTGTTAGCCTGTGCAATACTGTCCGAGCTCTCATCCATTGCTTCTGTTCAACAAGAACGGCTGCTAATTTGGTTGTCATGACAACAACATCTCTACTTTCATATTTCTTCCTCAAGCCCAATTTGTTTATAAATCTCTAAATTGTTTCATGTTCCTCAGACAGAAATAAAAATCTCAGGCCAGCAAAAACCACAAAAAGCAAAGGAGTAGCTGACAATGTGTACTAGAAAAGATTTTGAATTTTACTCTACTATTTAATTAGCAGTAAAAATATTGTAACGTAATTTTCATAAGTAACTCATACTCTAATTATTGTATAGGGCAACATATCACTTCAAATGGTCATCAAGAATTTAAAGCAAGAAAAAACTTAGCCCAGGTTTCTCTTGTACTAATATGCAATCTATTATGTAAGCGTTGCCCACAATGGTTCAGAAGTGTGGTTCATCAAATCCATTATCCTATCTCCAACATGCATTAATACCAAATGCTTCAAGGCACAACTGAACAAAACCTGCAACTTCTGTTCTTTTGGAAAAAAAAAATCTAATGCCCATTGCTTTCTGAAAACTGGATCTGAAAAGGATACATTGTAAATTAATTGCTGATCAGAAATTCCAGAAACATTTGATTTGAAAAATAATATTTTTCATCAAATCTAAGTATATACCCCATTTAATGTAATGGAACACAAGTCCTTCATTCCCCCTTCCCATTCAATACTAAATTTCATTCCTGTATTACTTAGTGAAGGAGCAATTCAAAGTTGATGGTCCATTTCCCCCCCTTTAAAAACAAGCAAACTAACTAACAAACAAATCCTCTTCAGCCCCTAACCCACTGCAGCAGTCACAACAGTGAATTCTTGTCATTGGGACTAGTAATATTTTTCAGATGTGAATGATTTTGAGAGGATCGCTTTTTCCTCTCATTCTTTTCTAAACTAAAGAGTTCTAATAGTTTCTCTCCTCATGTTGAAACCCTTCCTTGTCTGAAACTTACATTTTTTTTCATGTCCTTCAGTAATCTGGGTAGAATAAGAAAATTCCATGTGGTGTTCAAGGAATGGCACACCACTTGTATGTATACAATGGCACTGTGATTTCTGCAGTTATGGTTTCCATCCCTTTCTGTAGAAGAGGTTAACATCCTCCTTGTCTTTTTATTGCCACTGTACACTGAGCAGATGTTTTTGTTCAGCAGTCCACAATGGCATCTTCTGCTAGAGTGATCACAAATCATTCAGGATACCTCACCTCCATGAGAGTTTAAATTGCCCCACTACCACCTTGCAGTTGTCAGCACTGGATTTTATCTGTCACGTTGATTAAGAACTCGCTACCTCTGTACATCTCTGAGATATATAATATAAACATGTAGAAGAAACAAGTGAAGCGTGGCTTTGCCATCCTGTGTGTCAAACATTCACCATTTGTTATTTCAAAAAATTTTTAACCTCTGATACACTCCCTCTTCCTCTCTCCATCAAAATACTTCATTTGATATCTTCAGAGCACTTTGTAAAGATTTTGTGAATGTCCAGCTGTGTTTATGAAATGAGAAAAAGTAATGTTCCAGACTAAGACAGAAAGATCCCCAAACTGGAAACATTCCAAATATTAAAACATAAGGACATCTAAACCATGTCTGATTAGATTTAATTGAGAAACTGCTTGAAGACTACCGATATCCAAAATAATTAAAATGCTGAAGTGTGATCCTCTCTGGAAACAAAGTGAAACTATTTTGAGTTTGAGCCAAAACAGAATTTGTGAAGGGGAAAATTATAAGAAAAAAAACTGGAGAAAAATCAGGGACCATAAAAGGTGATCCTTAAAATTGGCATCTAGCAAGCAAAAAATATTATCATTCACACAGAAGTGTTATTTCCCAGATGTCCTTTAACCACCGTCTCTTGTTTCCTTCATACAATTTTAATGATAGAGAAGCACAACTTACATATTGCTTTTTGCCTATAACATCAAGACTGTGTTTTATTTTTCTACCTCTTGTTTTTTCAACTGATTTATCTTCTACCAAGTCAAGGTGCCTTAAAGGGAACCGAAAAGGCTATTTTAAAAATAAATATTTCATTGGGTACTCAGACTATTATATAGCTGTGATGGAACATACTGTCATGTTTTGAACAACTTAATTCTACAGCCCCTGTTTTTTAATGAATCTGATCTAATCCCACTTATTACCATTAAATATCAGTTGGCTCTTACATATGTATAGCAATACTTCCATCTCTGGAATCACTCAGGGCTGGGTATTTCGATGTTAGTATCTCTGGTGGGAATGTGTTTAGAGAACTCATTCTCAGATGAGAACCTGGTTCCTTTGAGGTCAACAAACACTTGGTACTTAACAGGGTCACAAAATCAGCTAACCTATCCCTTAACTTGTGCTGGGGGATGACAGGGTAGAGCTTGTCAGGCTGTAGAGCTGGGCTAGTCCCATTATGTGAAGTAAACAGAAGACTGAGTGGCTCAGCACCTCTTGAAGTCATGCATTAATATTTCAAATTGGACTTTTTTTTAAAATTATTTTATCCACAGCATTGCTCC
The DNA here is from genome assembly GCF_947461875.1 of Haliaeetus albicilla. Taxonomy (NCBI): domain Eukaryota; kingdom Metazoa; phylum Chordata; class Aves; order Accipitriformes; family Accipitridae; genus Haliaeetus; species Haliaeetus albicilla. The sequence goes on along the minus strand of NC_091516.1, from coordinate 66,893,568 downwards.
CTGAGACCAGCACAATGTTTCCCACCAGAGATCATTTGGCCTGCCCATGCATTTTGCTGCCATGGATAGCTTTTCCACCCTGTGGAGCTAAGCATAGAAGAAAAGAGTTGAGAGATGCCACCAGCCGTGGTTAGTAATAGGTGTATCTACCTGGGTTTCTCTGGCTTACCTATTTAGCAGTCAATAAGCAAAAAAAAGAATAGGAAGACTTAAATAGGAAACCACAGAACGGGTAAAACAGAAAAGATTAAGACCAACATAATTTGGGGAGTAGCAGTAAAATAAATAAATTAAAAAAATTGTTGAGGAGGGAAGGTGCTCTAGGCTCTGACATGTGCTCTGAAAACCAAGCTTGGCTATAAGCAGTGATCTTCTCATAACAGCAGAGAAATAAATACAATCTGGAGCTGTGCCTCTGTGAAATTAAACATGGTCAAATATTTGATATTAATAATATGAGCTACATATCTCTCAATGACAACCAGTATTTTCCAGCCAAGCAACCAAATGAAGAATTTTAGACTTCACTTTATTGAGCAGTGATGAGATTAGATAATCTAGTAGTAAAAAATGCCTTTGGCTAGAACGCAGACTGTCCCAGCTCGCATTAACAGAAAGATAGATGAAAACAGATCTGTTAATGTGTTTCTATTATGGAAGTGAAAGTTCTGAAAACCTAAGGGAACCAATTACTTATACCAGACAGAGAACTTACGGACTTGATTACTGATGGGGCTTGAAAATTACTGTAAACTGCCCAAGAAAGTCATGCAGAGAAATAGTCCAATTCTAAAGGGACTAATTACAGCTTTGGCAGCACGTAACTCTAACACAGAGTTTGCAATGAATGGAGAATACAGCTACTCATTTTGAAACTTACAGTGTGCAGGTGTTACATTAAAAATACACGCTAAAAACTGGAGAAATGCACAGATCAAAATCAGCAAGTGTACTTAACCTATATTCAAGAAATCTTGGAAGAACTAACTGAGCAGATTAGATTAAAAGGGCTACAAAATGGTACTAAACTGTCTTTTTCAAGGGAAGATGAATTAATAGTGGGACACCATGAACACAGATTTATGGAATGATAGTTTATGACTAACAAGACACATTTAGTCAGCTAACTTATCCAAAGCAGGGCTGATGTGGTTTAATTTTTCTGTGACTCTTACTGGCACAAAAAAAGGGGGAGCATACAGTAGGTAACAGCTTGAAGACAACCATCAGCACAGTAGAGATTCAGATCATCCCCCAGAGCATGCCTTACAGTTGCAGCAATAGAAATTAAGTAAACCAGCAGGAGATGAAAGGTTATGGGTGTTGTGATTCATATCAATAATTTTGTTGGTGGCAGGCTTGGAAACAGGGTCATAATTTGAAAACTTCTTTTAACTAGTAGCCCCCAGAACCTCTCTGTTCCTAAATAACTACGATCTATCAGTGTAACGACACTGTGAAAAAAGATGATTACAGGTTTAGAATACATCATGAGAGAAGAAAGTCTCTAACATTTCATCTAAAAATAACTGGTTTAAGTTTAACCACCCATGCTCAAAGAAAAAGTACAGACAAGGGGATGATATTCACAAAGACGACCTTATTTTATGCAGACTAAAGGAACTGGTTTGCCTAGCCCACAAGATAAACCTTCAGAGATGATGCTTACTCTTTGCCTAGCCCGCAAGATAAACCTTCAGAGATGATGCTTACTCTTTTCAAATACATCAAGGATTTGGGAGTAAGGGGGAAAATTAACGAACAAAATAAACCAAGTTAAACTTAAGAACAAACACAGTGAGTTAGGTACAAATAAATACACGGTGGAAGTTACATTTATGATCCATAAGAGAAATGTGATTCTGTAGCAGGCTTCTGTTTGGACTTACCTTGTGCAACAGACATTTGACTTGCTCATCTGCTACAGGAGGCAAATGAGACTTCATCACCTAACAGCTCCCATTTTGATTTTTGCATAAAAAGGGCAAAAAATTTTTTATAGTACCCAAGTTCTTCCAGGAAATCCCAACACCTAGACCAAGAAATTGTCACCTTTTCTAGATTCCCTAGCTGTCTTGGCACGTTGTTCTCATATCACCTACAGCACATACATGTAGTTTGTTTGCTCTGAGGCACAGGGAGACACGCTGTTTGTCTCTGTGGAGAGGCATTACTCTGCAGACAGAAAGTACATTAAGAAACAAATTATACCATATAATTATACCTCAATTATAGCCATAAAGCATTATTACAATCTGAACCCACTATAGTTTGGGGTCTCTCCTCTGAGTCTTCCTTTCTTCACTGCCACTTTTCTGCAGCCTTTGCTGGTCCTTTGATCAAAATCACCATGCTTCATTAAGCTTCCTTTTAGCTCTAGTGAGGAAGTTGTAGCAACAGACAGTATTACTCTGTTTTGTTCCGAGCTCAGGCTCTTCAAACACTAGTCATTAGCATTTTAAAGCCACCCCTAAAAAAAGAAATGTGGCACCCAAAAGCTATTCTGTTACAAATAGTATTTTATTGCTCTTATACACACTTGTGCTGATGCTGTTTGATAACTAGTATTTGTATAGATTTGAACTATACCAACAGAACCTGAACTTCTGTGAAACAACCATTCAGTTCATTGATTGACAGATGTTGCAAGCTACCTTAAATGCACCATGCTACAGAAGGGTGTGTTTTAGGTGAAAAAAGTAAACCAGAAAACCTCACTGATGGAAAGCAACTCAATACTTGCCACCTAACAGCATTATCTGCAAGGGTGAAGAAACCATTACAGTGTTATGCCAGCACTTTTCGTACCCCATGTCTTCAGCCAATAAGGTGGTCACAAGAAAACCAGATGTGAAAACGAGTTCCTACTCATGCTCTCAACAGGGCCACTAATTTAAACAGTGGTCATATTCAAGTTGGTAGAAGTATCCTGACAGCATTCTTCACAGCTCCTAGACTACCTTTAATTACACAGGCCCCAACATTAGGCATGACCCTCTGCTAAAGCTACAGCTAAAAACTGAAAGCTATCAATAGTTATAGAATATTAATAATTCTTTTTCCAGTCAGAGTGGTAGTTATTACTGCTGTACCCTTTTTCCAGGCTACCTCATCATCAGAGCCTGAAGCCTAATGAAATCTGCCAGGCAACGCATATGTTCTCCTTAGAGCAACAATAATGTAGCACACTACAGAGACCTAGTAACAGCAGCTCTTTAGCAGAGTGTGGAAGCAAAGCTAAATAAAATGTTCTCAACTGATCACCCCAAAGTACTGAAGATAATTCCGCAGCATGGATCATGGTGACAGCATACCCACTGTGATTCTCATTGGTTATAATCTATCCCAGGTCATATTCTGTGAGTAGTCTAAAGTGTTTGAGAAGACCGCATAGCTTAGTAAAGCTATTTAAACATCTATCCAGCTAAAAATGTTAAGCCCAACTTCAGTTTTGACATGCAATTTTTCCAACCCTCTATTTTTATACGTGAAGACGATAGTGTTTAATTTAATATCAATACACTGCAATTTGAAGGGGTTCTCAGTATATACCAGTTGTCAAAAGCATTCAGGAATTTCACAAAATGCGCACAGCCCAAGACCTTCAGATTTAAGGTTTTATTTAGTCACATCCAGCATGGTACACAATTACAGCTATCCTTTTTCCATTGAAAGATGCTGTGTAGAAGACTTCAACTCTGCAAGGCAAAAAAACAAACCCATTAACAAATTTAAGAACTCTGTTACCTCTGAACCTAGAAAAGCTGTAAGTATATGCTTTAACTAGAGTTTTGATGGGCTTTGCTTCATCCACCACATGCTTTTGTAGCAGAGGCCCTGACTGATGTGAAATCATACAGTTCTAAATGCTCAAGTTCCATACAAGTCTGGTGTTTTTTTTTTCTCCTTTGTCTAGGGAGCCAAAAACATCTGACTGGCAAAGGAATTACATAAATTATTTCAATTTGTTCCAATTATGAGATTCCAGTGAGGATTGTTATTTCCTTCCAAGAACTACCTGGGTCATTCCAGCTGCTGAAAAAGATTTATTGTTTCTCATATTATAGAGCTGACAATACCAGGTACTTCCAAAGTGGAAACAGATTAAGATAAAGTGAAGCAGCCTTTCAACTGGAAATGGCATGCCTGCACAGTCCGAACTATGTCTGAGGCTTGCCTTGCCTGTTAAGATCATCAGCAAACATCAATTAAAATAATTTCTGCTGTTAATGAGTTTATATTAAGTGGACTTTATTCTATAAATTGTCAGGAATGTTGTATGTAGAGGGTGTGATTGTTTTGACATGGTTGAACACACAAGAAATCTTGTTTTCCACTGAGTTTTAACTGGCACATCAGAAAGCGTTTACAGTATCACAGCTTCTCATACTCTTTTGTTCACATCACACATGCCAGTTATTCCTATAGATTACATGAAGTGTAGCTTTATGTTTACTCAAAGAAGGTAGACATGGTTTTGGTTATAGTTATTATCTGTATCAAATCAGTAGCACTCTTCTGTCTGTTAGCCCAGCTGTAGACTATCAAGAAGCTGCAGTCAGAAAGGCATGGCCTTTGGGGAGCCAAAGTTCACAAGTCAATGAGAGTGCAGCAGCCCTGTGAAGCAAACTTAAACTTATTCATTATTTGAGTTTTGATGCAACTGCAGACCACAGCTCTAAGCACCTGGACTGTGAAAGGCTGAAAATTTTAAGAATGGTTTTAGATGTGTTTAGACTCTTTAAAGCTCAGTTTTGACCAGATTCCACTATGCTATGAAACCTAACAAAATCAGTTACCCAGTTAGCACAGTTACAGTCTGTCCTCTTCATTTCTTAAGAAGCTGGTGTCTGACAATAACGAAAGGGGCGACAAATCCACTTCCAAAGAATCCACACATTAGTGCGAGTAATCGCCATTTGTTATCCACAGAAAATGGAAGGTTCTAGAAGAGAAAAATTAATTTTAGTTTTGCAATCAATACAGTAAGTACTTCCTTGTCAACTTAAAATTGGTGAGAAGTTCAGAGCACTAACAGATGGAGTCAAACTGACAAAATAAATATTCAGTCTCAAAACAATTTCCCTTCCACTCAAGGAAGGAAGTACAGTAATTATAATAATAGCTTCGACGTGACCTCTGGAGGTAGTTTTGTCCACTCTTCCCCGCTCCCCCCAGTTCAAAGCAGGGCCAGTGTGCTGAAGGCCTCATCCAGTCAAGTATAAATGCCCCTGCAGATACAGGCCCCATAGAATCTCTAAGCAGTCTGTTCTGATATTTAACCACCTTCATTAGGTATGTAAAACTGGTTTTGAAATGTAGGACTTGAGAGAACCCTTTAAGCACAAGGTACATCAGAAAGCGTTTACAGTATCATTGTTGCGCCTCATACTGCAATGCTCATCATCTGTACCACTGAAGCAGAAGGTTGCACGGAAGGACACTGAAGTCCTTCGCACCACAATTCGCTTTGCTGAGGCTGCAAGAGCAGTACCACGAGACCCCAAAGCCCACCCAACGCCAGCTGGAGCACCGGCAACAGGGCAGCCGTTACTCCGCTCCTCACAACGCCATCCAGGTCGCTGAGGCCTCAGAACCCCTCACAGGGGCTCACCGAGCGAGAAGCTCACCTTGAGGACGCCCGAGCCAGGGCGGGCCTGCGCCTCACCCTCGGCGCCTACGGCGAGCCAGGGCAGGCCCCCGCTGCGGCTTCAGCAACACCCTCACGGTGACCCCTCTCTGCAGCAGTCATCTCCCGGTCTTCCCCCGGTCCCTCACCCGGGAGCCGCGGCGGGGCTCGCCCCTGAGCTAGGCCTGCCGCCGGCTGCCCGCGGGCCGGGCGACCGCTGCCAGCGCAGCGTCCTTCAAGGACACGTTTCTGCCCACAGAACCGCTGCCCTCCCCCCGCGGCGAACCGCCGCCCTCCCTCCCTCCCCACCCCGAGGCAGGCCCCCGCGCCATCTTCCCCCCGAGCCCGGCCGCAGGCCCCCTTCCTGCGACCTTCAGGCCACAGCCACGGCGGCCCGGGACCTCCTCCCACACTTTACCTTTCCGGGGCCCTCCTCATAGTGGCTCCTGCGGAGGGCGGAGGTGGTAAACCTGCGGACACCGGCAGCCAGCATGGTACCGACAGGGCAGCCCGGCGACCCTCTCCCCTGCGCGACCTTCCCGCGGCACACCCGGCGCCTTCCGGCAGCAGCAGGCGGAACCGGAAGCGGGGGGAGAGAGGGTCACATGGTTGCCTCTGCGGGGCATGATGGGAGTTGTAGTGCCGCGCCGTCACGTGGTCCCGAGCCGCGACCTGCGGTTGGACGCGCTCTGCGCCTCAGAGGCGGGAGCCTCCCGCCGGTCTCCACCCCCGCCCGCCATTTTGTCGGTTGCCCGGCGTTCTCTCGGGCCTGGGGCGGGCGGAGCTGTTCCGTCAGGTGCGGCCCGGCAGGCGGTGGAGCAGTTTAGACGTGAGAAAAGGAAGCGACAGCAATTATGGCAGTGGGAGTGTGTTACCTCGGGCTAATCTGGCGAATAGCACAGGTCAGCTTGTAAAGTAGAGATCCTGAATCTTCGCTTCTCTGTAGAGTGGCAAAGCGGCGGAGGCGTGAGTCGAAATCCGCGCTTAATCTCTACAGTGCTACAGAAATAGAGGTCGCTGCCCGACGATTTAGCTGACTGCCGTAGTTGTAAAAACTGTAAGAGTCTAGTGAATGTGGTGAAGATTAATGTGGTAGTGCCAGCTGTAATGTGTATATTCTGGCGTCGTTTTCTTACAAAGTTACACTTCAAAGAAATGTTGACAATATGGAGGAAAAAACCCCCACACCACCCTTCATGTTTGAAAAAGGAATAATCAGAAACATCACGAAGTTACTGCTAAAATTATGGTATTAATCAGTTTCCTTAAATACCATATTTTAAATAAAAGCTCTGCATTTTATTTCAGTAAGAGAGGAGTTTGATGCTGCCATGTTTGTTACAGGAAAACAATTTTTAAGTAGCCTTTCTTCAGAATTACTTAGTATCTAAGGGAGGTGTTTTTTTGTTTGGTTTTTTTTCACCGTCTCCAGCATAACACATTAATCAAGGCGGGTTGAAAAAACTGCGAATTTGAGCAGTGAGACATAATTAGATTAATTTTTATTTAGAAAATCTATTTTGGAAAATAGAGTAATTAGGAACAGTAAGGAGGTTTTGTTACAGATTGTGTTGAGAGGCAAAGGCTATTCAAGCAGAAGACAGAAAAGCCACATGAAACATCGAAGTGTTTTTTTAATATTTAAAGTGTATCAAATAAAGGTATTCCCATAAAGTGGAATTAAGTGCAAAGATTAATTTTCATGACAAAATTCTTTTACAAATTGCAAAACTATATAACAGAAATGAATTTGCACTAGGTGAACTTGTGAACACTTTCAGTTATGGGAGTAACCAGTAGGTTTGGACTGGAGTGCTTTCCTACACCTGAGTTTTAATGTAAGTAAATTAAGCTGCTGCATCAATAGGTTTTTATACTTCTGAGTTCAGCACTTCCTGAAGCTGGAGGGCAATCTCAATTAGTTCAGGTGTGATTTTCTGGGACATTCTCTGTGTAACGCTTGAATTGTTCTAGATTCAGAGCATAATTTAGCTCCATAATTCTAATTGAATGGCTTGTAAAAACAGGAATTCTCAGCAATTGTTTTGACCCAAAGTGCTTTTTTTCTGTGGTGTTTTGTTGACTGTACAGGGACAAGCCAACTGGAATTTTGAGTCAGATAATCCTCATCCATATGTGTGTTGATGTCTTCATCAGAACTTAAAGAGATTTGTAATGCTGTCCTTCTCATTATGGAAGCAAAATCAACACTCCCACTCAGGTGTTGTATTTATTCATATATCTGCTTGTTCTAGCATTGTTATAACATCTTCTAAAATGTCCTGCATAGATTACAGTTTCACAAACCTGTAGTGCTCCTTGGAAACGATGGGAATAAATGGGTATCATATTTACCATGCAAGGAAATTTTAAGTGGGAGCTTAACCTAATCTTTAGTAATTCCGCTATTCATCATAGCTTTTTCTTAGAGGTTTTATGTGAGTGTCATTTGGTCCTGGTTATTTCTTAGTGCTTATTTTGTCCATAGATACACCATAGCCTGTTCATACTGATCCTGTCCTGGCCCCTTCACAAAAAAAAGGCTGTGACATGCAACCTAGCTAGGTTTCTTCCACAGTGAATATCAGTGCAAAGAATCCATTTAAGCATGTCTACAGATGGCCTTGTTGTTTCTGAGTATTTATTCCTTGACCATTAATAGGTAATACAGACCTCTAGGACATCTGTTGCCCCTGTTTGTAGATTTAGTTGTGATTCCTTTAGCTAGTTAGTTTTCAGATTTTTTTTTTCCTCTATCTAGTTATATTTTTAATTTTATTTGTCAGAGTTTACAATTCTTTTTCTCTCTTCATAAAGTCTGTTGGAGGATGCTTTCCTGTTAACTTCCCTTGTTGTTTAGGCAGCCAGGCCTCCTTTTTTCCATCCTTGCTCAAGCTTTTCCTAGTTGGAATTAATAGCGCTATGGTGCTCTACTTCCTGTATGTTAGTCTGCTTCATCATCTTTTTAACAAGTGTTCTTATTTTATTATAGCTCTTCTCTTCCTGTAGTGGATTTTATGGTGCTTGTTGCTGCTGAAGAGAGGTTGACTATAGGTATAAAGATCCATGTTACACAGTGGCACTTCAGTGGTGAGATTTTATACCAGGTGAAGATCTTTCATGTTATTGAGGACCAAGTAAACGGTTAATTTTCTTCTTGTGATCTCCTAGCCAGCTGATTCACAAAGCAACCATCTATATGGTTTAAAAACTTATTCTCTGCTTAACATCTCAAGGCAATTTTTGCTCAGTCTACTCAGGCATAATTTTAGTTACTGAGCGGAATTGCAGTTCTTGTCCTAATGCTATTGTAAATTTTTCTGGCATACCACAGCTGGTGTTGCCCTCCTGGTGGAGAGAGTGGTGTCACAGTACTACATTGCTACTACTGGACTTCGACCTGCCACCCATACAGGTCTTGTGTTACGCAGTAAGGCTATTTATTACAAAGACAGGTACTAAGCAGTGTGTAGTAGAGAATATTACCCCAACAGTGTCAGAGTTTACTCACTGTCTTTCCTATGTACATTGAATCCTGGTACTACAGTGTTTTGTTGCTTGGCTTCATTCCGGTAACTTTCTGATAGACTGATATGTCATTGTTTCGTTTTAGGGCTGTGTTGCATATTTCCACACAGATTTAATGTTAGAAAGGACGAAAGCAGTAGATTCGATATCTTGACTTCCAGGTAATCCAGAAATCTTCTAGATTGACTCCTACAGTGATATAGTTACAGGCTTTCATTAGCAATAGTAGTTTACTCCTTGAACTGATGGTTTGCAGATGTTTTCCTTGTAGACAGAAATAGAGATCTGTAGGTAGGTAAGATACAGAGTGATAGATCTTCAGAAGAAGGAGTTACCAGTTTTACAGCTGGTGAAGAAATTTGTATGAACACTCATATCTGTTCTTCAAAATATAAGCTAGGAAATGAAGTATGCCAATCCAGGCGTTTGAGAAAACCATGCAGGAACAGTTTAGAGAAACAGGCTCTGTTGCCATTGATTGGAATTTTGGCAAAGAAATGGAAGATAACAGCTTCCAAATAATTAGAAATATGATGTACAGTAATTATAATGAGGACAATCAGGTAGCAAGGCAAATTATTACAGGAGATGGTAAATGCTCCACTAGGTGCTTTTGTAAAAAAACTGTCTAACACATAAAAAATTGTGGGGCTTACAAAAGGAATTACTGGGTGACATTCTCTGGCCTGTGTTATGCAGGGGGTCAGAACAGATGATTATAATGGTACCTTCTGGCTTTTAAATCTATGAATCTTTGAATCTAGGCTTTTAATTTACATGTAGCTTTTTATATCTACAGTTCTTTCTTCCTTTAAAAAACCCTGTTACTATAATTGCTTGTATTTGCCACGTTATCTTCTTCATCTTCAGTAATATATTACAGTTTGCTGCTTGTGAATATGATTTGGTGATGAATTCTTTCAGGTACTGAAAGCTTTTCGGCTACTCACTTTTCCCCAAAAAGAGCATTCCCCTTCTTGAACAGGCAAAAATATAAATAGAAAACTAAAGAAAATAATGCTTAGTATCTATATTTCGTGATCTTGATGAAAGAAAGAAGCATAGGAAGCTTAGTGGACATTTTAGCAAAATACACAGGGCAATACAGGGCTATGCATTTCCAAGCTGATCATGCAAATCACTGAGCTATAATGATAGAACCAAGATACAAGTCATACTGACTTTTTCAATCCTGTTTATGAGTGAAGGAAACAGCTGTTTTTAAATACTGAATTTATATGTGGTTAAGTTTGGATGTATGTACTTCATGAAAACTTTCCAATAGCACAAACTCCCTAAATTTTTTAGTAGTGTCATGGACAGAGGTCTCGGGAGACAAAACAACTATCATATATGACATGAAAATATTGTTTTTCTGCAGAAATTATCCTGTATATTTGTTGGCAAGACAAATTATTTTGTGGAACAGTTAAAATTAGGAGTTAACCTCCCCCTGGACATAAGGTCAGGTATTAACCACAAGATTAAGCAGTTGTTAAATGCTAATTAATGAAGGGGAAAGGCTGAATAGAAGCTGTAAGAGGCATTATATAGTAGATATTAGTTATAAATTTTTAGCAAAACTATGGGTTAACAGAAATATCTCTAACAGAAATAATTTGTCAGTGTCTTACTCTAATTTCACAATTGTAGAAATATGTCTTTCGTAAAAGTAATTCAGCTTGCCTCGTATATGACAGGTCTAAACAGAGAATAGTATTAAAAATAACATGGAGATAATCAACCAAAAAGTGTTAGTATGTGAAGCATCTGTATTTAACACGATGAAAGGCTGAAAACCTTGAAATGAAAGAATACAAAGAATTGTATTTTAAAAGAATTCTTACTTTCTTTGAAAGTAAGTACCTTTAGAAGGTACTTTCTTTGCTTCCAAAGAGTCCACATGAGTCGCTGGAAAGTAAAATAGAGTAGTAAGAGGAATTGTCCTGTGGAAATGCTGTTGTAGAGATGGATAGTATAAGGACGCTTGTAGGAGAAGGTTGTTAGGACAAGTGTTGTCTTTAATTATTTTATTATGAATATAGTTGTTAAAACCAGCCAAGCTTCCAAATGTGCAAGCCTTCCTTAAGGTGTGAAATTGATGAAGTTACTTTCAAAGGTAAATACGAACTGAAAATAATTTTTCTAAGGCATAGTTCAAAGGACACTTTTTTCCTCCAGGTGTTTTTTTGAGTGGATCAGTTCACAGACCCAGTTCATTATGTAGTTGCACAAAAACTTATGCTGGCCCACAGAAAGGTGTGGAGCAGCTGTAGCAATAAAAAGGTGGAAATAGAGGCATAGAATTAGTGGTTTTCTTGGCAGCAACATCAGTTTATGTTGGCAAAAAGAGCTTGTCCAACTACAGCTTTAGTGCTGAATACATACATATTATTTGGGATTAGAGCATGAGAAAATTATTTCATGAGACAAATCAAATTCTTTCCCAAGTCCCAGACTTCTAATGTCTAGTGCATTTATGAATTTTAGTTCCCAGGATCATCCCTGATGATATTCAAGATAAGATGTTACTGTGGTAGGTTTTACAATGTTTTGCAATTTTATAAGGAGATTTCAATTTATCATGATATGTTATGAACTAGAGGATGAAATCACTGGAGATGTCTTTTTGTACTGTAATATTTTTATATCTAAAGGTCTTCCTGACACTCCACTGTGTCTTTCTTTTTTGTCTTTTTGTCAGCCACTGCTCCACAAATGCAACTTACCTTTTCTTTAAAACTGTGCAATTAACATTATTAACATTTTACAGTTAACATGTTAACAAATTAACATATTAACAATTAACATATGCATTTAGACTTGCTTTTCTCAATCTGAATTGAAATACTATGATTTTTGCATCTGTTTGAAACCTGAAAGAGGGCCTGTGCGTCCAAATTTGGCCTGTTAGCTCCGGTTATATTGTTTGGTTTACTATTACGATTGTAGGGGGAAGTAACACAGTACCTGTGTAATTCATACTTTTAAACTGTCATGACTACAAAAGTGCTATAGGAACTTCTTTGTGGCATTCCTGCTTATTAGACAAGACAGTCACTTGTAAGTACTGTAATGTCAATTCGTTGTGAAAAACACAGGTAATATGAAAAGTTGGGCATATATTTATAGATTGAACGTTACTCATGAAAGCAGGTTGAGCACAGCTGTAGCTGGATGTGCACAGTGAAAAAATTACAATTTTGGTAATATAGCTAGGAAAATTTATTTTCACCTTATGTAGAATATTTCAAAAATTGCTCCTCCATAGAAATGATTCCTCAGGGATATGAAGTCTCATTTGTATGTACAAAAATACGTTTCACAAGCTGAAAAGAGTGTCTGACAATGATATTTTACCCTGACAGATTTTTTTTTTCATTAATCTCAAAGCACTTTGCAGCATTAATTAAATCTCACAAAAGTCCATATAAAGTAGGTAATAGAAGGTTTATTATATGGAATCTATTTTAGAGGCTTCACAAGAATACAGCACTTGCACGAGAATTGCATAGTGAGTAAGAGCTACTTTGCATTACTCATTTTGTCTTGACATCTTTCTCTAAAATGGAGTATGTAAAGCTCCTTATTTATTATCATAGACACCAAGACACATTTGGGTTATAATTACAGTGAGCAGCGTTATAATTACTTGCATTTTGAACTACCTCATTGTAACAGTCATTGCTTGGTTGCTAAAACTTGTGTTTGAAGGAGCTTTTTTGTGTGTAGGAATGTCTAGAAGCCGTGGAATCACCATATTTACTGTAAATTTACTTGCAGGTGCAATACTCAATTTACATAGGTAAAAGCAAAAAATGCCCTTGATTTTTCTGCCCTAATTGTGCTTATTTTTTGTATGTTTAACAAAGGTTTTTTTTATAAAATTCCTTTTTTATTTTTTATCAGAGAGGTTTGAAGTCTTCTTATTGATTTCTCCAGCATCAGGACAGTATGTGGTTGAAAATATGCAAGGGGGCAAAAAAGACCCTCAAAATACACTCATTCTAATGCACCTGTGACATATATGATTTGCATACCTGTCAGATCGTTTTCTGCCAGTTTCCTTCTTTACAACTCTTCAGTTATGTATGAGCATTTTTAATATAATTGTATTTCTGATTTTTTTAAAAATTAGTTTAGCTGAATTAAGCCATTATGATTGCCTTTCCCACTGTAGAAGGAACTCCTTTGTTTAAATGTATTGTGCAAGTGGGAGGTTAGCCCTCTTACTGTTTCATTTTTTCACGTTTGCAAAATTTTCCATTGATACTTCATTTCTAGCTGTGTAAGTTCACAGCAATACACATTGACTGTCACCCTGACTGAGGAAAGTACTGAAAAAAAGACTCACATGTGTCTTTGTTTAAAAAAAAAAACCAAAAACCAAAAAAATGAGCATTTGTTTTTTGTCTCTTAATCTTGGAAAGAAATGCTGAGGGGTAGAACTCATTTTAATTAGGTCAGTGGTATCAACAGGGAATTAGTTGCTTCCAAAGCCATGATGGGTATTGGGAACATTTCCTAGAGAAATATATTCTTTACAGAAGGCTAAATTTATGATATATAGGACTAACTGAAAAGCCTGTTGGAGTCCATTAGTGCTATTGAGTTTTGAAGGAGCTGTTTAACCTACCTAGGAAATTTTTTTTCTATGAGTAGTTAAAAGACCAAATTGCGTTCAAACTACCAAGTTACGTGGTTGATGTACAATGAATTGAAAAGGGCTTGTTTGTGTACACAATCTGTCCTACATGATACATGGTAAAGTGGTATCACATACATAGCATGAATGCAACTATTATTGACAGGAAGAGATGCCATACATAGATACAGGCGTTCCTGTAGAGCATGTTGAATTATGTCAACAGTCTGTTTCACTTCCCTGCTTGTATACTTGTGTGCAGGTTACAGCTTGTTCTAGTACAAATATTTTAATTTAAAAAAAACCCCACACTTTTAATCAAATTAGTGATACCCATTTGGATAGTATGTCTAAGATAATCATTGGCAAATCTGAATAAGAGATGAGAAAGAACAATAGGTTAAACTCCAAACATTTGGAGGTGCTAGCTTAAAAATAGCTACTTTTGTGCTTGCTGGTGAAGTATTGTACCAGGAGGGAGCTAGTCCTAAGGCTAACCTTCAAAATTTTACTCAGCTTCTTGGGTTTTTCACATTACACAGGGTTGTTCTTTGTCTTGGCTAGCAATCTAAGTGAGGCCAAAGTTATTGGGCTCTCTGTGCATGTTTGTATGCCTCCTTTGATAAGATTTGAACCTTCGGATGACTTTCCAATATATTTGACAAAGGATACTAAGACACTAAGTTTCCGTGATTTCCACGAGAAAAGATGACCACACATAGGAAAGAAAAATTAAGGAGCATTTGCCTAGTGTGATAAGTGTTGGGTTTTTTTCAGTCATGGTAGCCATGTGCTCTGGGTGATTACCTGGGGACTTTATTGGGCAAATGTACATTAGCCTTTCAGAGGTGTGTGAGGAAATGCAATTGGACTTAGCAGGGTGATCCCTTTGAGCCTGGCAAGGGGGATGGATCTTGCCCGAGGCACAAGGGGGTACAAAAGCAGTAGCTGAAGCAAGTGGAATAGTTTGCAGTGAGAGTGTGTGTTGACAGACATATGAAGAGTATCATGTTAGTGTTAGTGTAGACTGTTTGTCCTAAGGTCTTTGGGGTTTTTGGTTTGGTTTTTTTTCCCCCTTCTCCTTTGTTTTTTCTTTTTCTATTTTCAGTTGGCCTAATAAAAATAAAGTGGGAAAAAAGGAAATACTAAACTGTTGTAAGCTTTGAAAATGTGTGTGGTTTTCTTGTTACTCAGAACCTTGCTGGCCACTGAGTTTATTCCACAGAATGTGATGTGAATTATCAGCTGGCAAAGCAGAATACATTTGTTCACCTGATGTGAAAGTAAAGGGATTTAAAACAGCGTGAAGAAATGGAGAAGCTCATGGGTGAAGCTGGAAAGGATATTGTAGTATCCACCCTCATTGTGAAAACCGGTATACTGTGAGGAGGATGTAAGCCTTATGGAAGGATCGTGGCCTGCTGAGAAGAAATGATCTAATCCTTTAGATGTTGCACATCCTCCAGCCAATGCCAATATGCTCATGCACTTAGAGTGGTTCTGCAGCAGGATTGCTCAAGGATAGAGGAAGCAGGTGATCAGAGTTGGAAACTCTGTTAGGCAGGTAGCTGAGAGGACTGGGACTGCCTGGAAACTTGGCTGCTACAAAGGTAGCAGACTTCATGAGATGTCTAGGTTGCTTAGGTATGGAGAAGGAGCTTGGCAGTCATGCACCACGTTGGTGCTAATGACACAGGAAAGAAGATGAATGCCTGGGAGACTAAACTTGGACTGCTAGTCGGGAGTCTGACTGACCAGGGTCTTCATGACATTGTTTGAAACGGTGTCGTGCTGTGTCTGGGTTCTGGGAGGCAAATAGAGCTCTGGAGTTGTAATGCATAGATGAGATAATAGTGTAGAGAGGGGACATTAAGGCTGTTGTTTGTCATAGAGAGACTGCAGCGTAGACATAACCTAGAGGTGGGATATCTAGAGAGTGACATGGCAACTGAAGTGCCATTTGCTTAAACTTCCATTCACCTCTAAATCTAGACTGATATTACTGCATGATGTTTCAGGGAATAAGGGTAAGAGAGCTGCAATTAATTTGAATGGGAAGTCTGAAAACATCAGTTGCTTGCAGGTGCGTTGCCACTTGCTATTGACCAGTCAGTATTTCTGTGAGAAGACTGCTTTTCAAAAGAAATACAGCAGTTAAAACAAAGGGAAATGAAGGTGCAAGGAGGGGGGGTTGTACTTTTAATGAAAAATATTATCTTCAACTATTAAAGGTCAAATTGCATTTCTCTATAACTTATTGGACCAAGGCAATTACACCTCTATTTACTATTGTTTTGAATAGTTTCACGGTACACTTTCTAGACTGACATTTTCAGAAACTTGTAGTTATTCATAAGCAATAGCTCTCTGTATTATTAACTTTCTCTCTCTAATAGCACTAGATTGTTCAGCTGTTAAGCAAGTATTGCTCTCATTTTTCTTGTTTATATGTTGTCAGACTATAAATTCACTTGTGACAGTCCATGCACAACAGCTTTTAACTGTATCTTTTACAACAAGGATGCCTGCCAGTGGAATTACTTCTGACTTACCTTGATTAAAGAACTGTAGCTGGCTTTTCTAAAACCCATTCTGAAGTACCTTAAGCAGACACACCAGTGTTGACAGGAGGTAAAATTATGTAATTTTAATTTTGACATCATTGAGGATGTAAAACCAATTTAATATCTTAGTTATTGTAGCTCAAAGCTGGAGCGTCCATCAGAGCCTACTTCTGCTAACAGATGCCTTCTTGATCTGCAACATATTTTTGAGGAAGGTGGTTAGTCTATCTATTGGCAGTCTCAAGGAGAAGTAGTGAGCTGGCCTGCTCTGCTTATGGGCAAGTGAAACTTCTGACTTGTTGAAATATGCTTTGATTCTGCGGTAGGAATGATACTGGTCGGGCTGTGTGCTTATGGTTACCCTCTGTACTGAGGGGCCTTAAGGGGACATCTGTTACTTGATGATGGCCTTATATTTAAATATTTACATATAGGGAAATATAGAAAATATACATATTTGTATGCATATATATATATATATATAGCTTAAAGAGAAGCAGTCTTTACAGTTATACTGCACCCTTTAATATGACGGAAGTCCCAAGAACCTCCTTTTTGTTTTCCAGGGGTAGTATTTCTCCCCCCTGTAAATATATCACCTTAAACTATGCACATTTCTTATCACATTTTGAGTCATTAATAACATCCCAGTTCAGTTAAGCTATTTTATTTACTAGTGAGCCTTTCAGTCTCTCCATTGACCTAGTTTTTCAAGAATGTTTTTGTAATGTGCTGGTTAAATTGAATGTGCCATCTACCAATGATCATTATCATGAAATATTAACTGTTCAAAATATTGAACATGAAATATGCTGGTGGCCTCTAGTTTCTATTCATTGTGCATCAACATTATCACCTTTGTTTATGAGGTCAACAAAATGCTAACATCTGCCAAAGCACAGGTATTTTTTGTTTAAGAACTGTCTGTGTTTTGTCAGCAGTCAGGCATGCTGAAGGGACAATGAGTTTAGTCTTGGACTTGCTTATGAATTTGCTATTCAGGCAAGTTTGTAATTCAGGCAGTACTGACTCATTAACTTTAAATATGAACTTAAAGTGAGAATGACGATTCACATGATCTTCCTCACAAGCACTAACAAGATCATTGTGCTAGAAAGTCTGAAGTGAGACTTACCAGTCAAATTAACAAGATGGGTAGGAGGAAGTATTTCAGTGATATACTTTTCATAGTGAGATAAGCAGAAGATGCTGCACTTTATTTAGTAGAATGCTATTTTCAAAAGGTTTTCAGCTATTGCCTAACCATAGGTTCCTAAGTTTCCACAACAAAGTTTGTGTGAAGCTGCAAACTGCAAATGTAGCCCAAGGGCTAAATAACGGATTTTTTTTCCTATTAGGAATCTGAAGCTAGTCATTTGCCACACCTTTTGGCAGTGAATCTGTTTCTGTGACATATTCAAACCTTTTCCTGGAAGGTAAGCTAGATTTTGATACTGTGCAGATTCCTACTCTGGAATGTACTGTGCATATTCTCAAGCCCCTAAAAACAAGATGTCTTTTTACTAGATGCCACTGTTTGCTTTCTTCACTCAAAGGCACAATAGGAAAATTGCATGCTGTGTTAGGTTTATGTGGCAGGGTTTATGTGTTTATTTTGGTAGTGGGGGCTGCAGGACAAGATGCTGAAATAGCCAACTTGTGCTATGAAAATGTAAATTTGCCCTCCTTACCTTGGAATACTTGAACTTGACTCTGTGCACTCTGGCCCTTCCTGAGTCACCTGACAGAAGGTCCAGGAATGTTCTCCAGAAGAGAAAAAACTTTGCACTCCTGAGACTGTGGGTTTAGTAACAGAATGCTACATCTGGGAGAGATGGGGCAGCTTGACAATGAGACGGGCTGCAAGTCCGGTAGGAAAAGGCAATGAGGGCACAAAGTATGTTTTGGTTTCCTTTGACGAATCTGGCCTGGCTGCAGGTAGGAGCAGGATTATAGTTCTAGCCAGCAAGTCTCTCTCCACTTTACCTTCCCTGAATTGGAAGTCCATCAGTTCTCCCAGTCAAGCCTGTGAACCAGCACACAGACAAAGTATGAATTTCGGTGCAAGTAGAAACTGAAGCCTGAGCTTTCGTGACTGTGTATAAATACTGATGTTGGAGTATCAGGCACTAAGGATGCATCCAACACTTTGCGTGCAGTCTCTGTAGAACCTGGAACTCCAAAATCCTTATTCAGAGGTTTGCTTGAGCAGTTTTTAAAATCTTGTTTATCAGCTTAATATTTGTTCCTGAGATTAAAAAAATCTTCTTAAGTGTCTGAAGAAATACACTCTGGAGTTCATCTTGGTGGGCTTATTGTCATTTTAAATCCTCTGTGGCTGCAAACTTTATCAAATGCTTGATATATTTATCAAATGCCATGAACAATTTCTATTGCTCAAAAGGTATCTTTTTTTTTTTTTTTCATTTCTCATCTTTGTCTTATTCTGTGTCTTGAAGAGATGTGTGTAAAGCTTCTCTGAAGAATTTGATAGCTTCAGGAGCTTGTCACTGGAGCCCAGCTCTCTCCTTTAAAATAGTTCATTTTGTAAATGGCAATTCAATACATTTTATATAAGGAAATCATTACCAACTAGACATGGGGATAGCAGTGGATTTTTTTTTTTCTTTTCTATTGCACATACTCAATTGCTTCATGGAATTTCATTTCACAGTTGGAAACTTGACTCCTTACTAGAGTTGTATGATACTGCCAATTTTTGCTTTGACCATTCAAGTGTAAAAATGGCTACCTTTGCAAGAATACAGCATATTTAATCCAGCTCAAGGGTGTCACGTTACTGTGGAGCAAGTGATTCTTGTCTGTGAAAATAACCAGACTGAAATACTGGAAATCTGAAACAGAAAAACCTCATTGTCCTATAGGTACTGAGGTTGAATCAGAGATTATTTATTGCCTGTCTTGATCAGAATGTGAGATTCTCAATGTTTCATTCTTACTTAAAATTACAAAAACCGGAGCAGATTGATGGTCCATTATACTCATCTGTTTCCTACTATTCTGGTAGCACGTAGCACAGTTACATCTAGCTAAATGGGTTCTCATGTGGTTCCTCAGAGTGGGGAGCAGGGCCTAGATAGATGAGGCATGAATTTTTGCAGCAGATGTTTTGCTAGCTTTTGCTTTGGTAGGGCAAGCACATGGCTGGGTAGCTATTACTGAATCTTGCTTGAATACTGTTAAGCTTTTCAGGTAAATATGATGCATGGGTGGAAATGTACTTCAAGCTGCAATTCTGTGGGTGAGAATTCAAGGCTGCGTATGTCTGCTTGTAGAAGTATGCGGCAGAGATACAAAGTTTCTGTAAGAAGTTCAGTTTCCCCCAGTTTTTATTTATGAGCCTAACGTCATACATCAACTTCTCATACAAAACTTTTCTATCACCAATAGCACTTTCTCCTAGATGATGCCTAAAGTGTGAGAATTGCGCATGTAGAACGAGAATGTAGAAACTTCCTGTCTCTTGAGATTGAGGGTGTGTGCCACAACTTCGTCCCAGTTCTTGCCTCTGCTCTGCATTTCTGGGATTTCTTAACTTTGGAAACTACTTGCAAGTCATATGAACAGAGTCAAATGATGTTCTGGAGTCTATTCTTTTTCACCAAATCCGAAGCCTCTTTCTAATCCTGTCCTGGCAGATCGCTCAGGGCCATTTCATCTTTTGGTGTTTTCCAGGAGTGCCTTAAACTGCAGTACTCTGTTTCCTGTTTTGAGTACTTGATCCATGGACAGTGATTTTGGGGAGAAAGCAGGAAGGAAGCAGAGAGCTAGAGCTGGAGGCAAATACATCAAGGAAAGATATTTGGAAAAAGATGAGAAAGGGACTAGTGAAAGAAATTAGAGAGATTGGATGGTCCGTATCCATGAGATCAACAGCATTGGCTTGTGTTCTGTGCTACCATTCAAACTTGGATTATGCAAGGCTCTTTGGGGTACAAATGCATGGGACTCATATATGCTGAAGTGCTTCCCAAACTGTGACTGGCCTTAGGAGTGAGCCCATGTTTGCATCAGATGCTTCTGATTTGGTGTCTAAAAGGAAGGTAGTAATACATTGTTCTGTCATCATAGTCTCCAAAGGGCATGTGAATGTTATAAGGAAATATCTATTAAATCTCCTGGAATTACAACTGACAATATAATAAACACTTCCAGTTTGTATTTACTGTGCTTTGTGTGGTGTTTATTCTTTTGCCTCCTACTGATACTAATATACTTGTTGAGAGTATAAGTATTTTTTCACATCTGTCACTCTCTTCTTTTAGTAAAGCATTTAAACAGTAAACTGATGTCCTGGATTTTGTGCGGAGGCATACTTGTGTTGGTGATACATGTGATTATGATAATGTATACTTATGATGGTTTGTAGTTCTTAAATTTTTTTTAACAGAATATTTTTGTGTCTTTATTCTCTTGAAATCTTGGTCTACTAACTGTTCTTAACATTTCTACCATTGTCTGCAATTCTGCCTTCCTCATTTTTCATGGCTTTAGTTTGTGGACTGTCTCATAGCATTTTCTGACAATTCAGCATTTTTTTTCAGAAGTTTGAGCTAAGATTACACGACTGTTCTCTCAGAACTAGGCCTGGATTAAAGTCAGGTGGTCACCAAAGAAGATTACATAGCCCTGTACTTTAAAGGAAATTTTAAGTCCCTTGCTTAGGAG
This sequence comes from Haliaeetus albicilla, assembly GCF_947461875.1. Lineage (NCBI taxonomy): Eukaryota > Metazoa > Chordata > Aves > Accipitriformes > Accipitridae > Haliaeetus > Haliaeetus albicilla. Next base: position 66,872,513 of record NC_091516.1, on the reverse strand, counting down.
TCCCATAGTGGCCACAGCCTTATGGGGCTTTCCTTGAGAGGCATCCTCATTCCACATAAAGGACAAATATGGGGCAGTTTTCAGTTTATGTTTGAATTTATGGCAAGCTAAGAAAGATGAGTTCATAAGACAAAGTCTGGATCTGAATTTAGTCTGTGATTTAGATTTGAAGGGGTCAGCAGCAGCTGCTGTCTATATGAATTTATACTCTTTGATCAACCAGACAAATGAGCTTGTTTTTCTTAGTCTTATGCCTGTAGCTGTATGATCTTTGGAGTGAGTCTTGTGAAGTCTCAGACTGAGTGGCGCAGAAATTTTTTGGGACTTGGCCACAAGACTGCTACAGAAAACACAGGTGCAGAGAGTGTTCTGCTGATGTTCTGTGCCTTTCTGTGTCCTTCCTACTATGTATTATTCCTTTGCCTGAGTAAAAACTGCCCTCAGCAATGTATTCTAATGATTCTCTTTTTTTCAGACAAATTGTAAATAAATAAATTAAAAAAAAAAAAAAATCCATGACAGTTTTTCTAAGCAATGTGTAACGGCTTCTGACTAGAATTCTGTTTGCCTACAGACATTTTACAACCTTAAATTAACTGAGGAGACTTAAATAATAGTATATCAGAAGATAATGAATTGTTCTTTCTTCTAGTCACAAGATCTCATTGTAGAGGAGCACAAAAAGTCAATCCTTTGTCTGTGTGCATGTAAACAAACAGTGAACCTATATGTGCTATTTGGTATGGTGCAAGGGCTCTATTAACATGCTTTTGATGATCGTGGTACTCTGATAGCAAAGCTACATCCTGGTTATTTAGTGTATGCACCTTACCATCAGGACTTCCAGAGGTGCAGGTAATTTATGAGGAAGGCCATGTGTAACAGTGGTTGACGTGAGACTGTAGTTACCACGAGTTCTGCTGTGTAGGGCTTGGGTTGGCACTGTCGTGGCACACAAAATGAATGAAGCAATATGTAACAAATAAATAGCTTTTTTCTTAACACAGAATAACACAGAATATTTTGTTTTTATAGTCGTCTTGTCTCAGAACTTTGTGCTACAGTAAAATATGTTGAGTACTGGGAAGTAGAGTCTTTATGCAATGCTGTATAGAGGGTTAGAGCTCACAGAACTAATACTTAAAAATATCACAAACAATTTTGCATTGATTTCAGTAGGACCAAGATTGTTCTGAAATTGTCTTGTCAGTCAGTCCTGGACTCTAGGTTTTCCTTTGTAGTTAGGTTACAATCTCCAAGGCTCTACTTTCAGTTTCAACCCTGGAACTGACCATCCTTTATATTTAGAGACTAATACATTGGAGTAAGCCTGGCCAGATGAGGAGTAACCTGTAAACTTCTTTTCCAAACTCGCAGCGTGTGAGGAAGCTTTACCAGCTGGTCACTGCTCGATGTAATACTTGGCTGTAACTACAGTTTTCAGTCTAGTCTGTTATTGCACTTTCTGTGAGTTTGCTCCAAGCGCTTTTCTTTTTGCATAGGTCAGTAATCTCTGTACCCGCTACAGAGTGCATTCTTCTCTCACCCTGTAGCAAAATGAATGGTTTTGTTTCCTGCTTCCCTGATATTTGGTGTCAAGCCTATCTCATTTGGCTTTAGCCTCAGGTTTGGGCTAGTAGGGTGGTTGTCCACATCTGTCTGGAATGGTTAGGGGTGTGGGAATGTTACAAATAAATCCAAAAGATAGATCAAGCAGTATGAGGAGACAGAAGGAACATCTTATATTTATGTGTGGGGGAATGATAAATTAAATGAAATATACTGGTGGATGTGTATATAAATCTGTATATATACTGTATGATTGCATATGGCTGTAAAAAACATAACCAGCCAGGAAGTAAACTTGGATATTTCCTGTCAGAATCTTTCTTTGTAAGAAAGTATTCCTTTGCTGAAACTGGTGCTAGAGAAGTTTCCTGGGAAAATATTTGAAATATCTCACTAATACTTTCCTACTGGTAAGTTTTTTTATTGTTTGAGATGCAATTGTGCATCAATATTTTAGGTAGCAGAGAATCTCAAAATGAGGACTTTGTGCCCTCTCTTTACCTTGCTAGGGAAGAAATGAAAAATGAATGTTACATGACAGGAACTCCTTTAGTTTGGCTTAGTTCCATTTTAATTCAAGATGACTTATTTTTAAGGTCTGTAAAAATGTCTCTGCTTTACAGCCATGTCAGCCAGAAGAGAAAAGACTTCCACCAGGACCTAAAGTGCCTACAGAGATGTGTGTAGAAAGATCCTTGTGGTTATAACCTCAGAGCTACACTGAGACTAGCAGCTTATGGCAGAGCACTTTGACAGCTGTACTTCCCTGTGAAGTAGCACTAAGTGTCTTGCAACTTTAAGAGTTGCAGGGTTTGGTTTGTTGTTTTTTTTTTTCTTTTTAAGCACCAAAATTTTAAGGATGGTGCAAAAGGGTTTAAAGAGAAACATCTTACACAATGGGTAACAGATTTAAATTTAAGCCTGGAAGGGTAAAAGTAAATAACTGTAAAATTGCAGTTCTGGGGCTAAACTGTATACATTATTTTTTCTGTTTAAAAAGCGGGGCAGAATGCTGTCTACTTACATTTCTGGAAAAATGAGAACTCTTAGGTAGCAGGAATAGTAAGACAGTGTATTTTCCTCCTATTCCTGTGGATGTTAGATAAAAGTGGATGAAATCTAATATCTAGAAAAGATGTTAATTAAAAGTTGTGGAAAAAAAGTTACTCTGGGCCTCAACTCAATAAAATAATTGTTTGAAGAAAGATAAAAATACAGAACCTTAATACAGAATAGGAGGGAAATAGTGTAAAGCATTGACCTATGAAAATTCATAGAATACTTGATAGCAAACTCAGATAGAGATTCTAGAGCTTTTAAGATGAGAAGCCTGTCTGTTGCCTTGTATCTTACTTTGACAGTTTTACCCGAGGAAAGCAGATACAAAAACCTGACCTACACTCACTGCAGGTAGATAAAAATGACTAGGAAATGTGAGAAGCAGTGCATGTTTATTTAAAAGTTCCCATACCAATGACATAATATTGAGATGGAAGAGAAATTCAGAAGGAATTTTCAGAGCCTTCCAATATTTCCATTTTCATCTTAATATTTGACTGGGAGTTAAGATAATCAGAAAGAAATACAGGCATATGTTGTCTCTTAAAAAAAAAAAAAATTTCTTCCTTTCTCCCACAAAAGATGGGCAATGTGGTGATTGTTTTTTCTCTGCAAAGTGCTTATATCTTTTCTTACCACTGAAGAAATCTGAGGAGTACATTTCATCTGTCTCTGGGGAGATGAGTTTGAAACACTACCCATACTAAAAATGAACAGTTACTGGACTTATCTTTAGTCAGCATTGTTTTCTGTGGGTTTTGCTCCTAAACCAGCTGCAGATAAGAACAGGGTAAGAGCCACAGATTAATATGTATTGTGTTAATGATTTTATTTGCACCAAGCCAAATTCTGTTAAATCTCTTCGCTTTCATAAGCTATATATATTTATTTGGTAAACAAACAGGAGATGTCACGTCTGTATGTGCAGCTCTTTTCCCAAGTCACTTTCTCATAGAAAAGGAAAAAAAAGTTGGTCTTTATACAGCAATGTCTTTTAATATATGAAGGAATTGGTATATGGTCTCTTCTACAGAGAAACTTGTCAGAATCCCCTGTGTTAGGCTGAATTACTTAGGGGAGGAGCTTATAAGAGATACCAAGTGTGATGGGATAGCTGATGTTCAGAGCTGCTTCCACTTGCATATTCCCAGTGTTCACTCAGCCTGAGAAGCTGTTGCATTGCTATGGTGCTGAGCCAGAGCTGATGCTGCAGTACAAGCAGAAAGCCTTGACACTTGTGACAATCAGCTGGAGCAGAGAACACAAATGAGTTTAAAGAGAGGCAAAGTGGGAGATGAGGAATGAGCAAGGTGAATGTTAAAAATTTATGTAAGAGATGTCAGCTAACTCAGGTGGACTGGAAGAAGTTAGGAAATGCTGACCCAGAAGGGATGCTAGAAAGTAGGTGATCATAATGAGAAAATGGGGGAGGTAATCTCTCCAGCTGCTACAGGAGCAGCCAGAAAAAAACCCATACTGAAGGACATCTGAAGGTCACTAATCCATCAAGAGCTAACTAGTTTATAAATGGTGCTAACATTTCTATTGTATGTGCAGATGTTGAAAATGTCAACTACTACAATGAGCAGTGCAATTTACTTGTGCAAACTGATAAAACACAATAGGGAATATCCAGTTAATATAATGATTTCATTCAGCCATCTAATGAAAAGAAATTTTTCCGCACAAGATTAGGAGTTGGATTAGATGCTTTCTTATACAGCAACAAAACAATAATACTAAGTGCTATAAAAAAGGCTTTCTTAGTTGAAGTGTAATTTGAATTGTAGTAGTTGTAGGTTTCCTTTAAATATTTTAGTACCTAATAAATATTCCAACAACAATGTAGATGAATTTTAACAGAGTGTCTTGCTGGTACTACTCATGCTAATTTACAAGATTTACAGCAATTACCATTCCTGAAAGCTAAAAAATAGTGAGTTATTTCATGAACACATAAAACAAGGCCTTTGAAAAGATTTAACAGGACTCTTAAAATGAAATATTTGGCTCAGATATAATTTGAGCTGGATACAAAATTAAAGTGCACTGTCATTCCTGACATTCATAAAAATAAATTATTGTGTATTGTTTCCTTCGCTTTATTTCTGAATACAGATCAGTTTGAAAGAAACTAGATACTTCCATTCCCTTGTTTCTGAGTGTGTCGGGAGGTTGTTGTGTGCACATCCAAATAACCAATTAACCCTGGAACAAAAGAAGCCTGTCTCATAAGTTTATGTATGGTAAAATAGAAAGATTAGCCTTTTAAGTAAATGGAACTTTTTGTAAAAAACGTATTCATAAATCTGATTCAATTTTTAATGGTATTTCCATGTGTTCCTTAGGACATCTAATCTGCCACCATTTCAGCAAGTATCATATATGTAGGGATTTTTTTTTTAAAAGGGCGGCATAGAGATGGCACATGAGAAGCAGTTCACAGTATTTCAGTTCTGAGGTGAAAACTTGATTGTAGTGAAATCAGTGAGAAAAAAATCTATTGATCGTGAGGCAGGGTTTATTTATCACTGACAGTTGCCTAGAAGTTCCCTTTGAAGGTTTAAACGAATGAATTTGTGTGTGCTCTTCCCTCCCACTGATGTTTATTCTCCTGTTAAGTTTTCATGTATGTACATATATATGTATGCACATCATACACTTTGACCAAGGAGTTACTTGGTAAATATTACTTGTTTTTTCATCTCATTTAGGGATCCTGTACTGACCACTGTAAGACTTGAATTCATAATAATTTTTTATAATCAGCAGGAAGAAGAGCACTGTAAGTCTATGTTTTGTAATTTTGTATCAAGTCTCTGATAAATATTCCATACTAGAATAAAAATTATTCTCTCAAAATGGTGTGCTTTTACATAATGCCATATATAAATGGCATAATACCATATATAAACTGTTTGAAGTTCAGTGGGGAAAAAACTTTCTTGATAGTGGTTTATAAGCTGGCAATTTATAATTAAATGAATTGGGATCTTTAGAAGATATAGAAGAGATGTGTAAAGTACTGCCAGTATAAATCTATACTAGTTAAATTCTCTATCAATGTCATAGTCTTTGCTGAAATTAGGTAGTTCAGAAAAACAACCATCAGCACATCATGTGGTTTCCCCACAAACATCCAAAATGTTCTTTGATCATTTTAAGCTCAGATAGAGAATTAAAAGTATAAAAAGTAGTAAGCTAGTTCACCTTGATTCCAAGGGGGGAAACAAGTGAAAGATGACAGTGTGGATTAAGTCACCCAGGCATACATGATGAAGCATGTAATATGTAGCTGTAATTATGCAAGTGTAAGCATGACAGTGATAAAATTTCTCTCAGCTTCTGACTGCAGCCATGGGAATAATTTAGTTGTATACTTTAGCCATTCTTTTCCTCCGGTGTTCAAAAAGCATAGAATCATAGAATCGTTTAGGTTGGAAAAGACCTTCAAGATCATCGAGTCCAACCATCAACCATGCCCACAAAACCATGTCCTGAAGTGCCTTGTCTACGCATTTTTTGAATACCTCCAGGGATGGTGACACCACCACTTCCCTGGGCAGCCTATTCCAATACCTGACAACCCTTTCAGTAAATAAATTTTTCCTAATATCCAATCTAAACCTCCTCTGCCGCAACTTGAGGCCATTTCCTCTTGTCCTATCACTAGTTACTTGACAGAAGAGACCAGCACCCACCTCACTACAGCCTCCTTTTGGGCAGTTGTAGCGAGCGATCAGGTCTCCCCTCAGCCTCCTTTTCTCCAGACAAAACAGCCCCAGCTCCCTCAGCCGCTCCTCACCAACTTGGTTGCCCTTGTCTGGACACGCTCCAGCACCTCCATGTCTTTCCTGTAGTGGGGGGCCCAAAACAGAACACAGTACTCAAGGTGCGGCATGCTGTGTGCTGCAGAGCAACTATTCCACACTATGTTAGAATATAAACTGGATGTTTTTCTTACAAATAATGTCTTTTTAATAGGAATATACTGATAAATGTGTGCAAATTCTCTTAATATACACACAAGTAAAGATTCTTCACTTGTTGATATTCTTCAGAGTTATGCTTTCACAACTAGGTGATAGTATATGTCCACTGAAATGTAATTGATAGTAGCATGGTAGCAACTGGGCACTTCTTCAGTTTCATTTGAAAATAAAGGTTACTTTTTCTAAGAAAGAATAGAAGCCTGGAGACTATTTCAATGTGTATTCTTCAGCCGCTCTGCTTGCAAACCATCTTGCATGTAAGGTGCTTTGAATGTAGCCTCATGAGCATGTATCACCGTTATCACAAGGAACTCCTAAATATATGCTGCATGTGCCACACTGGGATTTTGAAGTGGCTTTTGCACAGTTTAATTAGACTGTTCTTTTCCTTCTCATTTTGATACCTACATATATACCACTGTTGTGTCTACACCTTTTCTTCCCATTGTTTGCAAATGACACAGAATAAGCAACCCAAAAGCACATTTACATTGCGGGATCAAAGAGAGAATATTACTATTAACTTTTCAAGTGGTAGAGAGACAACAAATTGGCAGGCTGTCTGTAAGCCGTGTTCATGACTGCTTCTGGTCTTAACATGGGTGTCTTCAGCTCATGCTTGACTGACCCATGCAACTGCAAGATTTCCTAGTGATACCAATAACTTAGTCCAATTACACCAGTTGCCTGGTGTTCACTTGCTTCAACCATTAGCAGGAGCCTCCTTTTTGAAAGTGGCACGAGTAGACTTGAGATCAGAAGGTTGTTTCTGCCATGGAGTGCTGAAAGAGCAGACAGCTTCAGGGTAAGAAGCAGCATTATTGCTTTTCCGGGGTGATGAGAAGAACTTGCTGCTTAATGGTCTGTTTACCTAGAATCCCAGGTGTACAAGAGAGAGGAAACAGGGGATGTGTAGTACCTTCATTTGCAAAAACTTTCTGAAAAGATTCACCAAGTGTAGCTTACTGCCATGCTGTCATGGAGATTTGCTCAGGCAATATGCAATCAGCTGCAGTATTTAAGGTTGTATTCAGCCTAAATCTGTAAGCCCGAGTAAGTCTTCATCTTTAGCGTGGTTGTCAAAATAAGAAAGAACAACCTGAGATTCTGCCTAGTTGTGGAAGATGATTCTTTGTCAAAACTCATTGCTGGGAAGCTCAATATGCGTGGATGCTCTTTTATGTACAAAGCAAGATGTGCCTCAGTCAGCATGAGATGCATTTTGCCATCTGGATGGACATCAGTTGTTATTTTCTTTAATCACTCTGAACATGCAGAGAAAGCAGCACTGTAAATAAAGTTGAGTTGAATTTTGTATTTTAGTATAGATTTATTCACATCATATGTGAGTTATACAGAATAATTTAATCCAGATCCTTTCTTCCTTGACTACTGACTTATTTTTAGAAGTTTTGAAGTAAATCTGATAAGTCATTCATAGGTTATAAGTATTTCTGAAAATGTTTTTTTTAAAATATTTGTCACTGTGCAAAATAATGGAGGGCAGAGTAAGGAAATAAAAGTATGTTTTTAAAGTCAGCTTGAAATAGTGTGAGACTTCCCCCAGTGCTAAAACAATACACGTGTACATATCCTCAGTACAAGAGAGATGTGGACATGCTGGAGAGAGTCCAGCAAAGGATGTGCTGGTTTTGGCTGCAATAGAGTTAATTTTCTTTGTAGTAGCTAGTATGGGCCTGTGTTTAGGATTTGTGCTGCAAATAGTGTTGATAATGCAGATGTTTTTTGTTACTGCTGAGCAGTCCTTGCACAGAGCTAAGGGCTTTTCTGCTTCTCCCCTCACCCCAGCAGCTAGCAGGCTGGGGGGGCACAAGGAGTTGGGAGGGGACACAGCCGGGACAGCTGACCCCAACTGACCCAAGGGATATTCTATTCCATCTGGCATCGTGCTCAGCATATAAAGCTGGGGAAGAAGGAGTAAGGGGCAATGTTTGGAGTGATGGCGTTTGTCTTCCCAAGTCACCATTAGGCATGATGGAGCTCTGTTTTCCTGAAGATGGCTGAGCACCTGCATGCCAATGACAAGTGCTGAATGACTTCCTTGTTTTGCTTTGCTTGTGTGTGTGGCTTTTGCTGTCCCTACTAAACTGTCTTTTTCTCAGCCCATGAGTTTTCTCCCTTCTACTCTTTGATTCTCTTCCCCCATCCTGACACGGCAAGAGTGAGCAAGGGGCTGTGTGGGGCTTAGTTGCCAACTGGGGTTAAACCATGACAGGGCCATGATGATGATGATGATGATGATGATGAAGGGACTGGAGCATCTGTCCTATGAGGAAAGGCTGAGAGAGCTGGGATTGCTTAGACTGGAGATGAGAAGGCTCATGGGGGAAACTCATGAATGTGTACAAATACCGGAAGGGAAGGTGCAAAGAGTGCAGAGCCAGGCTTTTTCAGTGGTGCCCAGTGACAGAACAGAATAAATTATATGAATTTAATTAATTGTAAAAGAATTCCATGGCATTATTATAAAATTATGAACGTGTGTTACTTAGATACCTTAATGATTTTTTTTGTTACATGTCTACATGTTTGTCCTTCTCTAGTTTCATTTGAGATCAGAATACCATGGGTTTACAATTAATATTTTTGACCTTGAATTAACAGGTGCTCTCAGTGTTTTGGGGGGATTAATGAAGGTTTAAAAACAGATATGAGTTTCTGTAAGACTAGGAAACAGATCAGATTGACTAAGTGAGGAATGTACAGAGATAGACATGTTGGGGAAAAAATATTCATGGTTCTGAATGTTGCCCAACCAGGTACAAAATAGTAAAATTTTGTTTGAAGAAATTAGTTCTTGGTCATTTTAACCTATTCTGATGTTGTTGTGGATCTCAGCTTTTATATTGGGAGGGAGGGGGAGGCAAAGAATTGCCAATGTATATACTATATATTGTAAACACATATACAATATATATAACACAAAATTCTTATAATGGAGAGGAAATTAATGTTAAAGCCAACAGAGAAGATATTATCACCAACTGCCCTTAAATGCCTAAATCCTTCTTTGTAGCTTGATTTTTTTTTAATGTTTGTTTTGCATTTACATTTCACAGTTCTCAACAAAATTAAGTGTGACTGAATTGATATTTCCAGCCTGTTTTCCTTAGCCAGAGGAAATTCAATTAACAGCGAGGACAGAGGAAAAAGATAACAAATAATTATTACCCTTCTTTTTACCTTTTTTTCCATGTAGGTTTAGCTTCAGCAAAACTAGATTTCAAAGAAAGATGTTGGACACTTAAGGAGCTTGTAAATAACATTTCCAGCTGGTTTTACTGATTTTGTGTTAAACAAATTGTGCTTTCCAATTTTATAACTGTAATGGGTCCTTTTTGCTAATTTATTGGAATGATGCTCCATTTTTGCTTTACACATTTTTAAAGCTGTTATTTATGGTTTAAATATTTTCAGCATCAGGGCTATGTTTAAGTCTTTATTTTTATAGACTAGCTTTGGTGTCATAGCATAACATCAGTAATATGCATTCCACTGACTTTTTGCTTCTGGAAATGAAGTTTGAATGACTTTAAAAATAAACAAAAGAATAGAAAATGAGATTCAGCACAGCATGAAAAAGGAGGAAGCTTTTCTTGAAGAAGGCAAGATGCAGAAAAATGAGAAAATAACAAAAGCCAGATTCCTTGGGCTAAAGGGAAGACATCAAAACCATTTGTACGTAAATGTAATTGCCCCATCACACAAATAATCTGTTTTTAAAGATGTGACAAAAATTACTGGCATGAGGAGGTATTCCCATGTTTCATCATATCCTTTTGGATGTTTTCTTTCTCAAGAGTGTGTGCTACTGACATTCTTGTATGTGGCGTTAAGTATGAATGTTCATTGTCATAAACACCTTAAAATTATGCTTGTTCATAAACTGGACTAAAGCCATGGAAGATCTATGTGGTTATTAAGGATTTCACTGGTTTATTTACAAAAGTAAAGACTGCAACCATATTCTTGTCAGTTTGCATGCTGGGAAGCAATATGACTACCATTTTGATTACAGTGGCTGTGGTGTGAGACTTAAATGCTATACATCAGTGCACTCACAGTTGAGCAGTCTGCTTTATGCTAGCTGAAACTCTTGCTCAGTCTTTATGCTGTGTTTTAAACTCACGTACAATATTTCTTAATACAGCTCTCTCCATTTTCTTAAGATATAGCTACAAAGGAGAAATGGACAAAGTGGTTGCTGTGATTAATAAACGAGTCTGTATTGTACACACTATAGGACAAAGGAGAGAAAATAACATGTCAGGCAGGAATAAAGGGAGCACCCAAAGTCTGCAATTTTGGTCCCACTGAAAACAGTGACTTCTTATAGCAATAGCTACTAGTGCTTTTTGAAGCTTGCTTACATGACAGAAGCTGACCTGTTAACGTGTTGGGAGGATAATACTGTGTATGTATCTCTTCTCTTTCTCCCTTTTGCCCATGCCCTTCTTTCTGCAGGAAGAGAGTCTGAGTGCATGGGCTGGAAGTGAGATCTGGTATAGACTGCCAGGTCTTCAGTCTGAATGAGCCTTTTCGAGGGTATCTGCGCCACAAAGTTTTTGTTTGGGTTTTTGGGCTTTATTTTTGAAGTAAGGAAAGAAATCCTGTCAAGTTGTCTGCAGAATGTTTGCAGGCATTTGGGAGTTAATTGGTAACTCATCCAAGATATGTAGGGTAAAATTCTGGGGATTCCTTAGTTCAAGAATCTGAACCTCCAAAAGAATTTACTAAGACCAAGGGAATTTTGCCAGATTAAGGGATGAAGATTGATTGCATGTGACTGCCTTGTAAAGTAATATTAGCAGCAAGTGTAGGAGAACACCAGACTGGAAAAAATACAAGTCCTGGACCCTTTTGAATTCATGAGAATTTTGCCAGTACTGGCAAGATCTTACCCCAAACATTCAATTTATGAGATGATTGCCAGCTAATAAAAGAAATACACTCCTTAGATCAGCCTCTGTTTGCAGAATAGTGATAGTTTATTTTCAAGATACACGTTTTCATGGTAGGCATAATATAGGCATACATCCACTTCTTTTTCTTTCTGTTGTGGTTTAAGCCCAACCGGCAGCAAAGCACCACAAAGTTGCTCGCTCACTCCTCCCCCACCCAGTGGGATGGGGAGGACAAAATAGAAACACTCGTGGGTTGAGACAAGGACAGGGAGGGATCACTCACCAATTACAGTCATGGGCAAAAACCGGACTCGGGGAAAAAAACAAAATCAGTTTAATTTACTATTGATCAAATCAAAACAAGGATAATGAGAAGTGAAACCAAACCTTAACACACCCTCCCCCCGCCCCTCCCTCCTTCCCAGACTTAACTTTAGTCCCCATTTTCTCCACCTCCTCCCCTGCAGCAGCGCAAGGGGACAGGGAATGGGGGTTGGGGTCAGTTCATCACACATCTCTGCCGCTCCCTCCTTCTCGGGCAGGACTCCTCACTTGTCCCCTGCTCCACCGTGGGGTCCCTCCCACGGGAGACAGTCCTCCACGAACTGCTCCAGCGCGGGTCCTTTCTGAGGGCTGCAGTCCTTCAGTCACAGACTGCTCCAGCGCGGGTTTTCCCATGGAGTTACAGCCGTCTTCGGGGGCATCCACTTCCACGGGCTGCGGGTGGATATCTGCTCCACCGTGGACCTCCAGGAGCCAGCCCTGCAGCCCCCTCCGCCACTACCAAAATCTCACCACACAAACCCAAAACACTTTAAAGGGCTGTTACAGTTTAGAATTTATGCCACATAAGGTCTACAAGTATCTGAAGTTGTGTAGGACCTCGTTCTAGAGATAATTCCTTCAAATTCCAATATTAATTGCAGATTGTCTGAATAGTATATTTTTTGTCTTTATTTCTATCAGTAAATTCTAGTGGGCAAGCATAATGTAATGGTATTGGCATACTGCTAGTTGCCAAAGAAATTAGGAATTGTAAACTAACCTTAAAAATGTATTTCATATATTACAGAGGGTAAAGCTTTGAGGTGAAATCCTTGTTCCACTGTCAGTGGGACAGGTAGGCAGTGAGTCAGTAGGGTTTTTCATCAGTTTAATTTCTGATCCTTTTAAAGGTCTATTTTTAATGCACGCTTGTTTACCTAGATGCCTGAGGAAGTGATAGTGATACTAAATAGCTTAGGCAGTATCTTGGAAATGTGTTTCTCTAGTGTGGCTGGTGGTATTTGCTTGAGCAACATTACTTAGGTAAGATTACCTATGTGCATGACATCTGCATTATATTTTGTTTCGTGATGTGAGCAGGTTGGCTTTTTGATTTTATTTAGCGTTTTATTGAGTGAGACACGGCAAGGAATGATTATTTTGTTAGCTGCACTGGGAGAAAAGGAAGGAGGAAGAAAAAGCAATGGATTTAGAAAACAGCCTAAATATTTTTTCCCTCCCCCACCAAAGGAAGAAATGCATGCACATTTTATGGAGCCTAAATGTGTTTGCTGGGAAATAAGTGAATGTTGTTTTACAGAGAGCACTTCCTAGGCATAAATGTAAGTCATGCACTGAGTCATAGAAACTTGTCACTGTTATGGCAGTGATTCTCAGAGAGAGGGACTATCAGAAGTAGGACAATTGCAATTATGTGGAGAGATTACCCCCCCTTCCCGCAGCTTTAGTTTCTTTTCAAATAGGTGTTCTGTGTTTGCCTGGAACCATGACAGCTTATCCTTGTCCTAAATGTAATAATCTAGTTTCCCTCTCCTTCTCTCATATGGACAAAGCACCTACATCTATACAGATTCATTTCTCTGTAGGCATTTTTTTCTTCCTTCCTCCTTTCTTTGTGCTGAAGATAGACATGCCTAGGGACTAAAGCGGAGATTGATTCTATTCCATGCTGCCATGGTATTGAGGATGATCTTGGAGCAGCACTGGATGAAGGAAGGTGAACATGACAAATTTCTGATTTGCAGGAATGGCAGCTGGAGACTCTGAGTATTAAAAACAGACAGATTTTGCATCACAGATGAGACCACAGCTAAAACAACATGGAGCTCCATGTATAGTTGTTTTAAAGAGACAGAGAGTTTGGTTTGGAGTATTTAAGCAGGAAACTAACATTTTCATTCACTATATAGATTTAGATTCTTAAACTACCCAATCAATAATTAAACATAATGATTAAACAAACAGAATTATTAACCAATAATTAATAATTAAATCAATAATAAATAAACAAACTGAATACTTTTCAGTTCTTTGCAGCACTGATTGCCATAGTTTAACTAGTATTGTCCCTAGACGTCCTAAGTCAGGGCCTCCCAAAGAACAAACATAAGAGAAAAATGAAAGCTGGGTAGTATTTAAAAAAATAAAACCAAGAAACTTGTGCTGGCATCATTCCTTTGCAGTGATTTTTTTCTGCAACCTGTCTCTCATAATCTTTTTTTTGCTCACTGTTTTGGAATTAACAAGATCTCTGGAGAGAGATCATCCAGGGTGCCATCTAATTGCAGGCCTCCAGTCATGACAAGTGTAGAAGATATTAAGAACAGGCTAAATGAGTTTTGTATGAGAATGCATGTAATTGTCCTGCTCTTGGGCGAGGAGATGCCTTAGGTGACCTCTGAAACTCCTTCCATCTGTCATCCATGATTCTGTGATTTATGGAGTTGTGACTCATTTCTTTGTCCCTCCTGACTTGATACAAAGCTCCTGATCCTTTTCAGTTTGCTGTGATTACTACAGCAAATATGACCTTACCTCACCTCTTGCAGGTCTATGTTCCCTCAAGAGTAGTGGTAGAGCTCACCGTGTAGCTCTAAGCTTTTGCAGAGCACAGTATTTATTTGAGAGAAAAGCAAATGGAAGAAAAATATAAACAATTTAAATACAACTAGCTTACTGGAAATTACCCATTGGCTACTTGAGATCTGCACTAGTAAAGACAAATTTTCATGAGTTTTCAGTTCTGTAGTGGAGCATTTTCAGCTGTTCTTGAGTAAGCCTCAACCAAGTTATTGTGTCTACATGGCACCAAGCAGAGCTGTGTGAAGATACTAATTTGGTCTGAGAATCATCTGTTAGCCTGGTGTAGTGCTTGAGCTAATAAGTCTTCCTCTTATTTGGAGTTAGCTTTTTTTATTTCTGCATGGTGACAGATTTATACAGGACTGTGCTGTCCAACTTAAGATGCCTTCACATTTTTGGGTTGTAGGCTTATTGATTCTAAATAACATTATATATCATTTTACAGTGGTGCAGAAGGAAACTTCCAGATTTATTTATTTGCCCTGTGATATATGTTGGTTATGTTGTGGTGTTTCCAGGCTCCCAAAGACTATGATGATTCATTATGTTTAGGCAACAGATCTATTTCCAAAGACCACGACATCAGACATAGTAATATTTAAAGGTCCATGCTTCCAAGAGCTTGTATTTGTCCCTATGATGTAAATGATTTTCAATCATAAAAGTTGTTTTGATGAGAACATAAGTTAACTTTGGGAATAAAATCAATGTATTTTTTGGAAGACACAACCCAGAGTTTAATTAGTTTTTTAAGAAAAGGACAACTGTTGGTCTGGAACTATTTGTGTTTCACACTTAGAGCAGATAAATATTTTTATGGTTTAAGCAGATAACACATGAAAGTCTGATACAATTTTATTTCTAAATGAGCAATTTTTGTTTTGTTTTTCTCTGTAATAAACCTCCTGCAACACATTGGACTATTTTTTTTTTAAAAAAAGAATATCATTAGTCACTATGGAGCTAAATTACCAGTTTGGAATAATTGCCAATTACTCTTTCTATAAGGAAACTAGACCCAAATGATTAGGAAATACTATCTCCATAATTCTGAGAAGTGTTTCTAATTCCTAAACTCTGTATATAGCACAGTCAGTCCATTTTCAGAGGAAATGACCTTGTACCACTGGAAAAACAGATTTGCATCTAGAAGATTACATTACAGGAGTAGAATTTTAACAGTCCTCATGCAAAAAGAATGGGTCTCTACAGGTTGTATTGATGAGTATCTTGATGGTTTTTGAGATTTGTAATTGACTATTAACAGCAGACCATTGCAATGATCTTTCTGCCAAAATGAACATCTGCTGACGTGTGAGTTGCATGAAAACCAGTTCTGTGAAACTCTCTGTATATGAGAACTCTAGTTTCATTGCTGTTTTAATTCAGTCCTTGCCTTGCACCCAGCGTTCAGTGAAGATAAGTTTATACCTCAGTCCACACAAACTTTATTCACATCTTCGACTGCATATTGCTAAGTTGGGTATATCTCTGGTAACAGAAGCAATCTTGCCCCTTTCCACCCTATGGCTGCCAAAACTTACCCAAGAATTTGTAAATGCTCGGACGGTTGGCCCAACTGCAGTTCCTTGTGTCAGCACTTCTCTGCTAGCTGTACCAAATTTAAGTAGTTTAAAATATCTTGGAAATGTCTGTACCAGCTGTAGGCATACCTTCAGATACATTGTAGGCATGCATAGCTTTCCTAATGTTGTTTTCTGGTTATGACTGTAAGATAGTGGAGACTCAAACTGTTGGTAATTTTGTTAGGGAGCAAGGACAACATCTTATGTAAGCAGGGATCTTGTCAATGCTGGAAATGTACACTGATGAATCTAAACCAGTTCCTTTAAAAGCTGGTTATGTTAATTTAAGGTCTGTCGTGGATGCTCACAAATTTGGAGGTCAATTTTTACGACACCACCAGTCAGTGGCTGTGGCCCAGCTACATGCAGTCTGCCTTTGGTGAGCTAACGCATTGGCTATTTTTACTGATGATGTCAGAAATGCTAAATAAACCTTAGAGTTCTACTTATTTTGGCTGTAGAGTACCTTCAAAAGCAGCAGTCTATAATTCTGCTTCTTTGCACGTTGCTGTCTAGCCTTTCTGCTTTTGGGTTTCTGAGATGGAAGATGTGCAGAAATCCCAGAAAAAGGCCCCTACTCATGCTCTGAGTAACTCAGCTCTTTATGTGATGTACAGGTGGTCTGCTTGTGCATGATCAATTATTTGCAGCCATTTTATGAAGGCAAATGATCATGTCTGTAATTTGAGGTAAGCCTTGTACTCTTAAACCTTCCAATGTTGAGAGATTTGCATGTAAAGTAAGTAGAACTTGCATTTAACAGTAATCTTAACTAATTGTATGCTGCCTAACATTTGTACCAGACATGGCTGTTACTTGTACTGTTCCTGTCAAAAGTGTCCCTTTTGGTGTCCTTCTGCATCCCTTTCAAAACAGAGTATGGTTCTGATCTATGTTGTAATAATATGGAATGTCCCTGCCCATCAGTGGCAGCATCTCCTAATTTTAAGACCCATTATTAAGACTGGGTGTAAGATAGGCTGTGAAGGTGAAGGAGGTTGAAGAAGCCTACCAGCACTTACAGACTTACACAGTTGTACTAATATATCCATATAGGTAACAACCTCTGACAGAGGTGCAGGGCTTTGTAGCTAGACGTGAAGTTGCAGCGCTAAACTAGGTACTACAACAGATTTACATGTTTTGCTGCTGCCTCAGAAACATTTCAGGACACGAGCAAGATGGAATTGAGCTCTAACACTGCTATTTTGCACTGACACGGGCCAAAAATGTGATTTATGTTTACCTTTATATTGTGTTGGGAGGAGTGCCAGACCACAGTATCAGACAGCGATAAGCATCTCTTTTAATCCCATCCTGCCAACCTTTAATCTCCCCTATTGTTTTTTTTTCTCAGTGAAGGAATGATTGAACCCTCTGAGGAGCCAAATTTTCAACCGTTGACTTTCTTTCTCCCCACAGACAAACCTGGGCTAGCTGACCCATTTACAAAATGCTATCTTTGTTCTATGTGTGTGCCAGGAGGAATTTTCTGATGCAATTGTTAACAAGTTTTCACATTTTATATAGTTTCCTTCCTGAACAAAAGTCTTGCTCTTCACTTAATCTTTCCCTGTCTTCTCTTTCCTTATTTTTGAGAACACATAGGTGTGTGTTGGGTTATTTGTTTGGTTTTTTTCTTAAAGGAAGCATTGTCAGTTCTTTGTACACGAGCAAAGCTAGTTCTGATACTGCCAGTAGGAAACAGGAAGGTGAATTGAAAGGTATCTATTGAGTTTGGGTGACCACTATGAGTTGATTTGCTAGTTGAAATTTCCCAGTGATACTTCATAGTAAAGATTTTTCTTCAGGTGTGTGATATGGTCAGAATTCTGCAGGCAGCATTTGTTAAGAGCTGCTGTTAACCTGTGCTTCTTCTGTCAAGTTTGCAGAAAGCATACAGGGTCAAAAGTTTCACTGCAGGATTGTCGTGTCATTTAAAACAACATTAACGCTCCCTAGTCTATCACAAGTACTTCCCTCTTACCTTCTAAGTGCTTCCACCTTTGCTGTTAGTGCGGTAGGTATCTGAAGTTTGCTGTGTAGTGCTTTCAAAACACAGTATCGTTGGTCAATTGGTGGCTACTTAAAAAAGTGGTATTTTTAACACTGCTTCTGGCTTTTCTTAAACTCATTCTCAGAGACACCTGATAGGCACACCCTAGTCTCGAGGAATAGCATAAATAGAAACTATAGAGTCTTCGTTGTGATACAGATTTTGAAAGGAAAATATAATCAAAAGGGAAAATACAAAGAAAGATTAAATAAAAAGTATTTTTTTCATAATGTGTGTATGTGTGTACATATCCTCCTCTCCAATCAATGAGGAAAAGTTGTTGTCATTCCTGGTCACAGGTATGTAGTTATGTTGGTATGGGAATGCATCACATATTTGTGTGCACTTGTAATATAGGAAGAAACCTGCTTTTCATTTCAGTGCTAGAAAAACAGTTATTGATTACAGAGTGAGTGAGACTTTAGGTGATAACAGAAATCTATAATACTGAATGATAAAGGTAGGCCAAAAAGATATTTCTGAGATAAAAATGAGAATAGGCTTTCAAAAAAGCATCTAATTTTTTTTCCTGCTAATTTCAAACACCATCTAGATATGTCTGATAATCCTCTTAGGCACACATTTGAATCATTCATGCACCTAACCACTTTGAAAATCTGGTCTGAAGCTAAAATCAAATGGGTTTGTAAAAAACACAAGAGTTTTGTCATTCTACTTAGCAATGATGAAATGTCTACTACTAAGGCAATTTGCAAACAGAGAAAACTTTTACTAGGTCCCTGCCTTCCCTTTCTGCTAATTTTAGCAAGGCTGGCTTTAGGAATGAGTGAAGAAGACATTGGTGCGAAGTTCCAGCCTGAGCGGGGTGGGAAACTCATGGCCACGGGTGAGCGTGAGAAGAGAGTGAGTGGGGAGTAGCTGTGGATTCTTTCTGGTCCGCAGGGCAGCTTCTGTGACAGTCTGCGGATGCACGGAGCGTGGAGACCTCCCTGCTAGCCCTAGCCTTGCTGCTGGTGTTGTCTGTTCTGTTCTCCACCAAGCTCCTCCTGTGCTGTTCAGGAAGAAAGCTCTGCAGCTGTTAGGCAATCCCAGCAGTTGGAGAGGTGAGGTAGGAAGTAATGATGAAGATTGGTCATGTCAACTCATATGGAAGAAGTGACCGAGAAGCAAATATGGAGGCAAATGCAGGATGCAGTCAGATACGCTGGTGATAATGCTGTGGAGACGGATGCTTCCTTAGTCGCAACAGTGAGAGAACCAGACTGCTGTAAAATTAGATTTGCAGCCTCAAGAATGAGGGCAAATAATTTTCCTAGTACAAAGACTGTGGATTTCTGTAGAGTGGAGTGGATTTCTATAGGAGAGTGACTACAGATTCTGACCTAGGCTTGTGCTGGCTCCCTAAATGGCATCTCCTTTTGCTGCTCTTGAAGACAGAAGAAATGGGTGCTGTTATCCATTGGTGTGACCCTGTCAGTCATTTCCTATGGTCTCATGTAGCCCTGTACATTGCCAAGTAAATATAAGCAATATCTTCTATGCATTTAGTTTCAGTGAAAAACAGGAAACTGAGCTACAGATAAGCTATTGTTTGAAATTCAAACTAGATCAACTTTATTGATCTAGGTACAATGTGATGATTAAGAACACAATTCACTTAGCCTTCTTTCAAATTCTCAGTGAATGACTTGAAGCGGTTCTGACTTTATTGCTGGTTTCTAAAATGTTATTAGGGACAGAATAATGGCAAAAAAGCTTTTCTCATGTGTTCTGGTTTTTTTTAATGAATTACAGAATTCTGAAGCTTCAGACTTATGTATGGTTTCAGGGTCATAAAGTTGTTTGGAAAGTTTTTCTGGAAATGTGTTTATTGAGTATTTTTACCTGGTGGGTTATGTTGTGATGGACCACAAAGACAAAAAGGTACGATTGTTTCCAATTTTTTTTTTTTTAATTTTTATTGTAGTATTTTTTTTCTTTTTGCAAAGCTGTTTGTATCATGCAAAAGCCCATCCAAACTTTATAGCCTACAAGTACCAAAAATAGATAGAAGGCCTGTTTTAGGGTGTAGAGAGGTATGTGCACGGGAATGTAGATAATGTCTTTTTACAATTTAAAATGATAACTCTAGATCCATAGGCTAGATGTGCTTTATTTTCTGAACCAGTTAACTTTCTTCTGTCATGGAAATCACAAATGGATATTCAGTTGAACCATTAAAGAATAACATTTTCTTTTTTACCATCTTGTGTCAACACTTTGTCAGCTCTCTTGGAATAATATCCTAATTGATCTTTTTCCTTGCCCTACTCATATTTTACATGCAAAAAATGGTGGGAGTGAGAGTAGAGAGAGAAATGTGTTCAGTGAGTAGTCAGAACTGTAGAACAAGTCATTGGAAAGAAGAGGGGGAGAGAAGGAAATAAATGAACTAGACAGAGATGCAATTCTAAAATGTATTAAATACAGATGCAGCTGTGATGAAACCAAAAGAAAAAGTATTTCTCTCACATGAGGGTTATCTTAACATTAATTAACTACTTGCTTGTTGCCTAATATTCCTGACAGATGGAAAAAAATGTGCCTGCAGTGCATCTTAATGAAGTAAGCATATAAAAGAAAGCTGCCAAACAGATGCCATACTGAAAAAAAGAGAGGCATGCAAGACTAAAAGGGTTAAAGGTTCATGGTCTGCTTGTGTTTTCATTGTTTGCACTGACTGTAACTGAACTTTTTGTGCATCTGACTACAAGTGGAAAAGGTTGAAGAATGGTCACCAGTTCCCTTCATTGGCATTCACAGTTAAACTGCCTCAGTAGGCTATGTGACAGCTCATTTTTGATCCTAGATACTACAAATAATACTGTATCTGCAATTCTGGAACCGGCCAATGCATCTGTGCATTGTTTCCCCTAGGGTCTGAATAACTTTTTGACTTGAGAGCATTGTGCCACATGCATACGTGAGGTCAGTCAGCTTGGGTTTGCCGTGTTCATACAGTGTTGCACAAAAAGCTAAAAGCGTCACCAGAGCAGTAAGGTACCTGAAGGGGTTCCTGTAGCTGCATCCTACAGGACTGGACTGTGAGCTTGTGCTGCTAAATCTGAGCTGGCTTGTCTGAGCTTGTCTGAGCAATCTGTACCGAGCAATCTGTGCTGAGCTCCTGAGGTACCTGAGCTTGTAATTTGCTTAAGGAAATTAGTAACATTTCCAGTTAGGACAATGCAAAATGCAAAAAAAAAAAAAAACCTCTGTATTGCTTCTAGGTCCAAGCCAACTTTTTAAGATAAGTAGTTGAATTAACAAAAATCTGCTTTAGGATGAGGACAGCTGGACAGCTTTAATGTTGCTGGACCTTTGTCTGCGAATCAGAGGAGCCATCCAAGGCCAGTGAAAATGTGATTCCATTTTTTTGGAAGGAAAGTGCAAGAAATCTCCAAAGTTTGCCGAAGAGGTTATAACTTCCTATAATGGACTGTAATGAGCTGATTTGAAGCCTTTATTCTCCCATATGTAACTTTAAGCATAAAAGGATGAATATTGTCCTTTCTAAAGCCTGGTGCAGTTTAGTGTACTGCTTCTGTAATTCCTGCACCTCTGAAATAGGATCTGATATAGCTAGAGCCTATTGACTTTTGTGCCAAGCACAATGATGTGTCTATCTGGATAGCTTAGTGCAGAAGGAGATGTTGGGGAATTAGATCTGCATGAGAGGGAGTGTTTTGTTGGATTTCGTGTTCTGCTGGCTCTTGGAGATAAGCTGCTGTGCAATTTTATTTTTGCTCTAATGATTTGTTTCAAGGTTGCTCAGAATCTTAGGTAGAAATCCCTTTTACTATGACATTCTTCTAGATAATAGCTGAATTTTCTCCATCTCTGAAAGTAGAGAGATGAAAAATGAATGATGAAATTATGATAATTGATACAACATATTCCCACTTTATAAAAAAAACTAAATTGAAGCTCAGAGAAGTAAAATGGCTTTTCTTTCTGTTGGGAAAAAAGGTTTTACCTAGTGTTTACTCTCATGCTGCCTTGTGTTGAAAGATTGACTGTATCTTAAATCAAGATTCGATTCTTAAGTGATGGGAGTAAGAAAAGCAAGGACTGAATTAAGAGTCTCCTGACATCCAGACCTCTATTTGGACTGTTTGGATTTTCAGTGCTGCCTTTTTATCCTGGTGTGCCTGGAAACTCTCAAATCACAGGTGTGAGAATTTGCTTGCAAAGTGTATATTTTTACCCAGTGTTAGTCATGCATAATTGCATACTACTTAGGGAATATCATGAAGGATGTGCTGACTTATAAAAAAAATCTTATATATATATATATATAAGATTTTATCTTGATTAACCAGTTGTTACAAGTTTATTGAAGTCTGGCTTTTAAGGTATGTGATTGTTTAGTAGGCCTATGAGGTATGAAGTGAATGAAAATCATGAGCAACTTGTTCTCTTTGCAATGCAATCTTTCCACAAAAAATGAGCATGTTTCTCAAATCCATATATGAATGAGCAGAAATGTTAAGTTTGTAAAGAACTGTATGTTTTCTTCATAGTGTACATGCATCTAAACCGTGTGTCAAATCAAAAGATTACAGCAAAATATTTATTGTTGCTATATGAATGAAATGCTGCATCACATCTTGCTTTTGTGAGAAAAGCATTTTCTAAAGTAAAAATAAAGGTTGTCTTTGTCAGTATTTTTGGTGGGAAATCATCAGGCAAAGTTCTCTAAACAAAGTATATGAAATCGATGTCTGCCTGACTGAAGAGGGCAGTGGTGCCTAATGTGACAGAATCTCCTCATTTTCAACCAAATACATTTTATTTCTCACTAGATTTCCTTTGATGGATAACCTGAAAGTCTTCTATTACTCTTTTTGAAATGCTTTATGCAATTACACTTTAGAAAATGGTACTTCTGTACATTAGCGTGTAGGAAATATCAGAGTTTGAACCACTGATGCATCAGTGTTCCTGAGATTGACTGCAAAGTCTGAAATAACTTTAAAACCTTGCTGATTTTTTTTTCTATATTAGTTTTAGACTTCTGCTTTTATTTCTTTAGAACTTTTCTCAAAATTTCAAACTGCTTTCTGTAGATCATTAGTCATTTAGAAGTAAGTCAAATCAATTTAGGTAATTTTAGACACACAGTATGAAAACTGATGATTTTGTGCCTTTACGTTTCTTGAATACCAAAACATAATTGTCTTATCTTGTTCCCTTAATGTCTTTCAAAGTAGACACTTAAAAAATGTAGGTATTTAGAATCATGAGGCAATTCTGAAAATCATAACCAGAAAGAATGGAATATGGAAGGAAAGTGGTTTTTTTCTCCCTAGAAGACTACTTAAAATGAGCAGCTCACCTATTGTTAGAAAAAAAATAATGAATGAATCAGTAAGAGCAAAGAAAGAAATTTCTTGTAGGATTATTCTCTTGCCAACATTTTGCTACTTACCACCATTGTGTATCAGACAATTTGCTAGAACTCTTGAGATATTCATTACATTAATTAAAATGTTTTTCTTTGGGTTTTTGTGGAAGTCTTTCAATACATTTGCTTCTTTTGACCCAAGTGATGCATTTTAACTGTGGTACTAATGAGGCAATGGCATAGTATTCTAATTCAGTTTGGAAAAGGTTTTTGTCATATGAGCCAAGTTGGCAACTTGTTTGAAGTTCCTATAATTAAAGCATATATCTTAGCTGAAATTCTGTTTAGCCAGTTGATTATATTTTCAAACAGCTAGCCAAATTGGCAAAAAAAACCCTCTCAAAGAGATCAGGCTAAAACTATTGATGTCTTCATGAAACATTTCTAATTAGCTGACCTCATAATGAACCGAGGTCGGTAAGTGCATAGATTTTGACAGTTACTGGTCTTTGACTTTTAATTTTACCTTGCATTGTTTTATTTTTTCCTGGTGTAAGTGAAATAACCTAAGTTGAGCGAGTGAAGCAATGCATTTCATTGTAGCATTGCATGCTGTTCCTCCTGTAGGTTTGCCTGATGATGGCAGGAGAGATCAAACTTAGGTTGTTCTTATGGAAGGTGAGAACAGAGATGTTTCCTGTAGCTGTCATAGGGTAGTTTTTAATCTGAAGCTCTGAAGCTTGTGAAAAGTAATTTCCTAGCCATTCTGCAGTTTTCTTGGGGTGTGTGTGGTTAAATTCCCATTTTTTTGACAGAACAGATGTCTTTCTGTGCAGCAAAAGGAATTGGAAAGGGTCTGTTAAAATACATGCATTTGGAGGTTTTCTTGTACACAAAATCAGAAACCTAAAATACCATTCCAAAGTCCTGAGATCAGATCTTCTTAGTACCAGGGGGTAATTTTCATGATTTCCTTTGAATCACCAATTCAGATGATTAGTGCTTTAACAAGTCATGATTTGAATGAAGTATAGCACTTAATCTATCAGAAAATAATTTTAGTTATGTTTGGTGAATGTGTGGAGTTTGGTGGTGGGGTTTTTGTGATGGACAATGTATGTGTTCAGTGTACAAAGGAATGGTTATTAAAAAGTAGGATCAGCAAGAAAAATGGATGTACATAATTCAGAAACATCACATTCAGATCTCCTGTGATGAGTATGCCTTTGAACTGTGTTCTTTTTTGGTTTGTTTTTTTGAAAAAGTGAAAATGAATGACTCAATGCTTAAAGCAAAGAGTACATAGCACTTTAAGTCTCTCCTCTGATAAATATACCCCCAATTAAGCACCATGCTTTTCAAGAAAGTTTTTGTGTTACTGAAGTAGGATTTCACTTCACTATTTAGTAAGGGAGGCCACAGTAGTGACAGCAACTTTATCACAACAGTGGCAGCTAATAACTTGGGATTGAAAAATGAAAATGTTCAGTTCTTTATTAAAACTAAAAAATCCTTTCCTTGAGCAAGGGAGCACAAAATTCTTAAGGGAAAAAGAGGCAGCTTGACTTCATCATTAGACAAACTTTTTTTTCTCAGATGTGTTTCATATGTTACTTCCAGCCCCCCACTACTCTTGTTCGTGTAATTTTTGGAACAGGAGATTGTTATTTGTATTCTTCCAGAGTCCCTACTATTTGACTGTACTTTCTCCTTATGCTGTGAGACTGTCAAATTTTTGTTCAGATATTGGTAGCTTCTGTAGGGGTAACTGTGTGTTTAAGGCTTACCTTCATCCTCTCCCTTGCTAGAACCATGTTGTGTCTGTTTAAGCTGTCATAAGATGCTGAAGCGCAAATTTAACCCAATAATTTTTTACGGTTTGATACAAAAACCACTTAAAGTGCTTGGTAAGCACTTTGCTATTGCCCTTGATCCTGAGGAGGCCTGAGCCAAGCAGAGAGAAGGCATGCAGATGAGTTTTACTTGTTTCAGTTCTGACCGGTGTAGCTGCTCTTGCGTGGGAACTGATTCAGGTTCAGATTTCTCAAGGTTTGAAACAGGATGAGATTATTTCCTCAGTTTCTGAAGAAATCATACTGGCAGATCCAGTGTTGATAGCACCAGCCATGCATATTTAGTTACAAATATATGCTTGAATTTAAATTGTAGCACCTCCAGTGTTTTGTTTTGGAGAATTTGAGCCAAGATAAATCCATATGAGAGTCACTAAGAATGAGTACTGAAAGGCTTTTTTGAGGGGTTTTTTTTTGTTTCCTTCTTTCTTTTTTAACCTTCCTCTATACAGACTTTCCCAGCAACGTTATTCTTGGTCACTGACTGCTGCTTCATGGGCTTTTGAAACGACTCATAGTGCCTCTTACTCATATAGTAACTTTTCTTTATAATTTGGCCTTTTTCTATCATTTGTGAAATGCTTTTTGATAACCCATTGGTGGCACTAGGAAACACTCACCAAAGTCACTGCCTCCAAAATGATCTATATCTTTGCAAGTGGACCTACAGTTGAATATTTTATTGATTTGTAGGAAACCAAGTCTATCAATAAAGCACACAATCCCTTTTGAGGTGTGAAAGCTTTGAAAGTCATGAAGCTTGGTAGCAAATTTTTGAGGGAATTACAGCTTCCTCTTGCAAGGTGCTGAGTGTCATTAATGCCCATGGAAAGCACTGGGAGATCAGGTTCTGCACTTCAGAGAACATCTCATCATTCTGGAGGACTGAGCCTTCCCTTAAACTGTAGGAGCATCATTTTTCATTGCACACAATTTCCATAGCTCCATGCTGTACTTCTAATGAGAGGATTATATCAAATTGCTTCTGTGACAGATAGGAAATATATGCCGCTAATCCACTCCAGGGGCTAAACATTTGTCTACTGAGTATTTCTTAATCTCTGGAACTAAGCTAATCTATTCAAGGACAGCCAATAACTTAAAAATACTGACAGAAGAGATGTGCTCAAGATCAGTTCAGAAGAGGGCTTCTGCCTTTTTTGCCGTTCCAGGAAAACTTCCTAATAGTTGTCTATTGAATGCATAGCTGGCTGATTGGTGCATCTAATTCTACAATGAGTTTGATGTGTGTAAAAGCAGGTGATAGTTGAGACTTTAAGTAGTATCCCATCATAACCTCCTTTTAATCTGTGCTGCTTCTTAAGTGAGGAAGCAAATATCAAACTGTATCTTCATGGAGTTCATTGATTCTCATTCAGCATCTTAGTATTCTTCTGAAACCTTCCTGAACCTCTGTAAGATATTTTTCCTCAGAAACTGAAACTTGGGGTGTCCAAGGAGAAAATACAAAGATTTGAATGCATTTTCAGGGAAAGGTCTGTAGTTATGTATTATATTTTACTTCTAACCCATATAAGGAGATGATGGGTTCTTGGACATCTTTTTTGATGCTGAAGCTTTGTCTAATGGATAATCTCTAAATCTGAGCTGATTTTTTTTGAGACTATCAATAAATCATGCATTATGTTTTATCACTCAGTTATATGAATCAAAAGCCTGCTAATTTTAGAGTGAATATTGCATTTTCCATAGTGTTACCACATTTAAGAGAGCTTTAGTAAGATTTAATGGAAACCCAGGCCCATATAGTAATCATGTTCAATATCAAGTAACAGGTGGAAACGAGGATGTGTGAGAGGTTGCCTTCCTTTCTTTATTCCTCATATAAATTTTCAGAGCAACTATAATGGTTCTTGGCTTTTTTTCTTTACTACAGTAAAAAGAAGAATGTCAGAGAAAAGTCAAGCCCTAATACAAAGTTTGCTGGCTCATTTTGTATTCAGGTGGCCTTGGTATGTGGGTGAGAAGAAGACAGAGGGTGATCTCCCAGGACTTGTTTCTATCCATGCACATGGTGTATGTGTATACACTGTGATTAGCAAATTTTAGTAGTTACGAAATCTGGTTCTTAGGGAATGCCAGATTTTGCTATTGTATATGAAATGCAAATTCCCTATAAACTCAAATTCTCTGTAATTAGTTCTGCAACTGCATTTTAGATATAAAATATAGAAGCAAAATGTATGGGTTTTTTAGGCTGGAAACAAGAAGAAAAACTTTGAATGAGATTGGGTTTCCTTTTTTTGTAAATGTATGCACACCTCAAGTAAATCCATATACATCTTAAAACTACAAAAAATCTATAATGTTATGACTTCTGTTTTTCACACATCTGAGCAGAAATTTTTCTTTCACTGAAACATAGACATATTATGTATGGTTTTATATATATATTTATTATTACAATGTGTACATACTTATAAACACTCATATAAATATAGTACCTTGTTAATATTTGAATAAATGTAACTTATCTTTCCTAGGGATGAGAAGGAGATATATTAAATTTATTGTGCATTGTTGCCAGAATCTAACCCATCTAAATTTTTCCCTGACTGTTTTCTGTTACTGGATGTTTTCCCTAGATTCCTTTCTTTCAGAGATATGATTTTTTTGCCAGTGCTAGTGCCCCATAAACAAAATTTAATAATTAAAGAAAGGCAGCAGTGCTTAGTTTATTTTTAGCAATGTCAGAATTTAACAAAAAGGAGGTGTCTGCTTAGATGGGAATTCAGTCGCATGCTATTAATTTTATCTAACTCACCTGTCTGTCATTTGCTGATACTCAACTTTATATTTCATTTAAACAGTCTTTTTTTTTCCTTTTTTTTTTTTTTCCTTCTGGGTTTCGGAAGGTTATTGCTCAAATATCCTTCCTGAATTCTGTTACCAAATTGTCTTTGTCTTAGTTTAGTTTCTTCCTGTCATACCAAAGTCAGGAAACTTACAGGAGTGCAGCATCTTCTGTGGTATCTGACCTCCTAAGGAGCAAGATCTTACCACTGCATAGGGCACTACAATAAGGTACCAAAGAGACAGGCCTTTAATTAGTCTTACAGTGAATGTTATACTCACTTTTGGGCACTAGGTTTCTCTTCTTATCCACAGCTCTTTAAATCTTCATCTTGGTTAATGCATATTATTTCTGCGTTATGAATTCTTGGAAGATTCTCTGTGGGGCTTTGTAACATTCTGCCTAGTGCCTTTGGCAATTTACAGGATTTATTAAATTATTCCCTAAGAAATGTCCAGGGTCTCTCAATTGCAGTAACATCCTTTCTACTAGTTAACCTTGACACTAGATTTGAGCTTTTGTATTTGTCTTTTATTCCCTAGTATATAGCTATTGAATCTCTAACATTTATTTAAATATGTTTTTTTTCCTCATATTTTTGTTTGCCAGGATCAGACTAAACATGCTGGTGTTCCATCAAAAGAATCTATCAGAAAGAGCATAAACGCAGTCTTTTTTTTTTTTTTAAAAAAAAAAAGGCTAGAAATGCTGAGTATTTCACTGCTGTTTAGCCCTATCCTGCTTTTATAATCATAAGGTCATCATCATTTTCATTTGTTTTCCTGGGCAGTCAGAAGTTCATACATTTTCTAAGAGAGCAGAGAAACAATGTGTAGAAGTTCTGTCATTTTCTCCTTGAGTTATAGTCTTCTTGAAAAAGGAGGTAAAAGGAGAGTTTTGAAGGGAAGGTTGAAAAGGAAGATGAATGATGAAAGATGGAAGATGAGCCATTCAGTGAATAAATGAGTGGAGGAGATGGTTAGAAGGAAAACTAAGATGAAAATGACAAATGAGGAAAATAGGGTAAACTAGAATGAAAGAATACCTCTACTATTGAAAGCCTTCACTTAGAGGCTTAAAATATTTACCTGCTGGATGTTTTTAAGCGGTGGCACCTGCTCAATTACAAAAGCTTGGTTTTGAACTGGCAGCAGTGATGACTAAATCCACAAAAGCGCATAGGGTGGGTGTCACATAGCTGCTATGGCAGAATTCATGGCTTAGATTTAGCTGATGGAGCTGTCTGTGAAATGCACGGAACAACTTGGTTCCTAAGCGCTAGATTCCCAGCAGATGAGGCTGATGAAGCAGCTGCCCCAGCTGCCCACTGGACAACTGCATCCTAGGTCTCACTCTTCTGATAGAGCCATATTTTAACTTTTTCCAGCATCTCAGGGCTAGAATGTGCTGGGCTGGTGGCTGGGGCTCCTGGGAGATGGGAGTACATATTTGTAAATTGCTTGAGGTGGAAGAGAACTTGCATCTTCTGGAAGTGGCCTAGAGACTAAACTACTGAATTAAAAGGGGAACGTCTATCTCCTTTGGCTGTTTTCTGCATGCTTTAAGTATTTGTCAAGATTACTCAACTGATTGGAGCCCTCAGATGATATATGTGGATGAAGACAGGCTTGTGTAAAACAGTTATTGAGATGCTTGTGCTTAAACTGTAGACTTTCTGAGCAGAACCAGAAGCAGAACTTTAAACTTGGGAAATATATTTGGAAAATGTAGACACTTTCAGATGCTTCCAGTTAGGTGATGGATATGTATATTAAAAAAAGACATACAAGACTGAAGTGCCTATGCTGGGAATTTGGTGTGACTTAGGCACTAAACGCAGTAGTGGTTTGAGCTTTAAGTCCATCATTGTCTCTGAATTTCTGTTCATTCTGAGCTTATCCAAAACTCATCTGGAAAATTTGGGTATCTTAGGGGTATACAACAAGGAGAATGATTTCTTCACTTACTAAAACCTTTTCAAAATGCATGTTAATCACTTTTAGTGTTTGTAACGTAGAAGTTCCCATAAGCATTCATTAACTCTCGTACCAGTGCTATGTGCTGAGCAGGTACCTAATCAAAGATACTTCTGTTTTTAAGAATATAACTTACTATGTACTTTCAGCCTTTTACTTATCTAAAAGCTTATTCAAAGCTTTTTTTTTTTTCCAAGTTGTTACTTTGAAGCTGCTTCTACTGCAGTGGTATGCAGTTTGTCTTAATTTGCTGAGGTTATATGTTAGTGAACAGTAAGGCTAAATGGAAATAATACTTTGACAGTGTAGAAGGCTATTATTTTTTTACCCATTAGAATATTTTTTCTCTTTTACAGCCATAAGCCCAAGCACCTACTGCTCTACAAGCCCTTATTAACCACTGAGAAAAAAATCAACATGATAGCAATATTAATCAGTAGGGTTTTTTTAAACCAAATAGCTACCAATTTTGATAAATATGTTTTACTTACCTTCTGCTGTATTGGAAAAATAACGTTTTAAGTAATGGAAATGTAGTGTTCTTAGTAGTGATTTTTGAAGAGGAAAGAGTTGCAGTTCTGAAGCTGGATTTTCAGAAAATCCTGAGCAGTCACACTCATACTGCAAGGCTTTTAAAAAGGATTATCTCATCAGACACATCCCGAAACTGAAACATCCAGAATGAATTCTAAATTGTGAAGTATTTCCCATGAATCCTAGTGTTAGTAAGTTGCACTGTATAATAAATGTATACAGTTATAAGAAGTAAGAACTTGTTTATGGCAAAACTTCTTAAGTGTTTAAAAACTGCCTTTTCTCTTAGAGGCAGGTTTTTTGTATGGAACATGACACTCTCTCCCTCCCCCACCCCCCCTTTTTTTTTAATTCTTCCTTTTAGCTTTTTTCTTTTTTTTCTTTTTGCTTTTTTCCTTTTTTTCTCGATGAGAGACAGCATGTGAATTTGTGTGGGTATGAATGGATTATAATGAATTATCACAATAATAATGATTACTTTGGTAAATCTGGCACAGAACTTCTAGTTGTATAGTGCATTAGTAGGTTTTTATATCCAAGCAGAGACTTATATGATCAAGTGACTTCAGAAACAAATAGTAACTATTTTCTTCAGAAGTTTGTTGGACTCTTTTATCTGGCTTGGGTGAAGCACTGCATAAGACACCTGTGTATTGGCAAGGTACCCAAGAATTGTCTCTTGTATTGTGTCTTGCTGATAGACAACCACTTGTTAAACTGTCTTATCTGTCCTGCAAGGCTGAACCCTAAATAGGAAGATGTGCCTGCATGCCACTAGCTGATTTTTATTGGAGGTGTGTGACTGAATGCCATAAAATAAGTCCTCCCTCTCAGCCCTCAGTTTAGGAATATGCCGTATGTTGTTTGAAAATATTGGAGGATGGGGGCATGACACACTAATAATAGAGAACTAGCTATAAGCCTTCATTGTACATTAAAGAGAATCTATCTGGAGGCTTTATGGGAAATTTGGTACTTTTGTGTAAAAGTGTGAGTTATACGACCTTGTCAAAAGAACATCTGTTATTAGGGGTTTTTTAGAACAGAAGTCCTATACAGTTCAGGCCAAAAACCATAGACCTGTCTGAAGCTTTAACATGAAGGTTCTTAAACAAGGACACAAGCACGTATTTCATTTAAGCAGCTGTCAGGACATTTACTAATATATAATGGTTTGTATACAATGTGTACATAAAAAAAGAGATGCCCAAGCTTTAGATGTATTCCTAAGTGTACTTTTTTTCTGGAGTAGAATAGGATTTCTTCTGCATTATGTTCTTTAATCAAGTACTACGTGAATTCTGTGTGTGCTAGTGCATGGTGAAGAGACTGAGAATGTAAAATCTGGATAAAGGCTGTCCCTTCCTTCAGTTCTTTCTCAGGTCTACTGTGAAACAGTGAAGGGAAAAACAGCTCCTGAAGTTGATGTGCACTTTACTATGGGCTTTATAGACCTTACCACAGCTTTGATGTGATGCAGCGTATAATACGTCCCCAAAGTATTAGTTAAATGGTTTGGTACTACAGTATCTGTTGTTTTGCAGTGATTGCAATGGAAATAATGAAAGAATGAAAAATAAACATAAATCGTTAAGAGCTTTCTATTCCACATAACTATTTCTAGTTAAAATTTATGTAATAGAACTATGCATGGCTCACAAAGTTTAGGTAGGCATTTGCAAACCTTCTTTTCCCTAATTTGCCATTCTTCCAAACAGCAGTTTTAGTTTGGACCATTAGTAAAATTGATCCAGATGATGTCCAGATACATATTTGGATACATTCCCCTTCTACCCACTTGGCAAAAGGTAGGCAGTAATTGACATTTCTTGTTTTGGTTTATATATGAGGAAGGGATGGAGGGTGAGTGCAAAAAGATCTGTCTGCAAAAGGATTGTAAATAAAGCATTGTCTGTGGAAGCATATAAATATACATGCACACATGCAGTCACTTGTTTCTTCCATTAGCCCTTCTGTTACACCATATCCATTTCCCTGATGTTGTTATTTGAGTGCACCATAAGGCAAGCCACTCTGGGCTCCTCCTTACCAAGGAGTGTTTCTGGGGCTACTTCTGGATCACTGATTGAGAGACTTGAGAATCAGAGAGCTATGGCACAATCCGTAAACCTTCTGTCTGAAAAACTCTCAGACTATAATCTATTTCTACGTTGAATCCAAGTACTGCAATATTCAACTATTTTTTATGTGTTATGAAAGCTGTGGATTTTTTTCTTTGATCTTTTTCTTTATAAAGAACACCTGATATAGTTGTTCTTTTATTACTGAAATGTTAATTATAATATCAGATGCATCAAAAGAAAGTGGAAAATAGGAAGTCTTGAGTCACTCTCACAGGGCTGTGTTGTCCTGTCCACGCTAGGAATAACCTGGTGTGTTATGGCACAATGTGTGTTTGTCTGTCCAAACAACTGGCATATGAAGGTAAAGCTTAAGATTTTTACTGAGGAAGCACAGCCTGGTATCTGAACAATTCTGTGCTAGATATTTCCTGAATGTTTAGTAGTAAACAGTTCTTACCTATAAAAATTGGAAGTATATATATCTGTCAAGTGTGATCTCATAGCTGTAATCACTCTTCGAAACAAATCCCTGGGTATACATAAGCTGTTTTTAAATACCACAAAATATTCATCCAATCAGAGCCATTTAAAAATACAGTAAAAAATTTAACATCAGCAGACTGCTGATATACAGTAGATACATTGAAGCAGATGTTTGTAATATTTTGCCTAAAGCTAGAGAGTAGCCCATCTACAGAAATATGATTCAGTATAATTTTTAACTGATTTATACTTCATTAAAAGCAAGTCTATTGCCCAAGAGATGTATACTTCATAGTACTTTCAGAAACAAACATCTTTAAAAGATTATTTCTTTCAAAACTCTCTACTTTCATGCCTAAGAAGGACATATTTAAACATAATTACATTGAAATCACCACAATGAGATGCATTTGTACTGCCTGGATATGTTTTTCAAAATTTAGCATCTCAACGTATTCCTTCATCCTGGGACAAGTGGCATTTACTTGTTAAAGGGCATGCCCTTTTAATCAGGCTGATCTGGAGTGCACCTGGGTGGGAACACAGCAGGACTGTTGCCTTGGTTTCAAGTTATCAGATATTTTGCAGATGCAGCATTACTGGTGTAGTTATGCAAGTGGGAGGGATGCTCTGGCCATTTCAGGAAGGAGGTAAAATATGTCGTCAGGACATTTGTCACTATGCTACATACCACAGTGTCTTTGAGTTTCACAGAAAATCAAGAAATCCAAAAAGGGATGTAATAGCTACTTTCTGTACAGGTAATACTTTATTAGGTGATAGTATGATGGGATTTATGGAAAGACATTACTGTAGCTTTAATTCCAGGATGTAGTTATTAGTGGAGTATTACATTAGCCTTGCAATGAAGTTCCATGGAGATGGAACATAAATACCTGCAAACTACTGGTACCAGGAAATGGAAAGAAGATGAAGTGCCACGAGAGATGGCTCTTTATTTCTTCAGGTTTTTTTTAACATACCAATATATAAGTACTTTACAAGGTAAGGATTGCAAAACAGATTCTGTGCCTGATCATTGTTTTATCTCCCAAAGAATTGTGCCGGTTTATGCTTTCTCTGTTAGCATAGGTGATTTCCAGAGAAAACTGTCTACTATCACCTATTGTAGAAACACAAGAAACACACATGAGTGTAAATTTATTCCAAATAGCAGGGTTTTTTCCCCTGAAGATGGTAGTTTAGGGCTGGATAGACAGTTTTCCTGTGGTTTTGCTGAAGATTGCAGAATATGATCTGGTTTCCCCACATCACCAGGATTTGTAAAATGAAGGTTTGCATACCTTCTGCCATCCCAACCTGCAAGACAAGCATATGGGGTTTGTGTTTTGTTAAATATATGATTTTTGTTTATAAAAAGTCAGAGGAAAACTATATATTGGTTAATGTCAGCTAGGTATTGTTGAATTATTTGAAGTCTGATCAGGAAGGCTTCTTTTCTCTGGAAAATTCTGGCTATCAGAAACAAAAACATGAGCACTGAAGTTTTTTTTTTCTCAGTTCAGCCATCTAGAATTTAAAGTTTTGCATATTCGTTGGCTGCAAAATAGCCTGGGACTATTAATTACTTAAGTTGTTTTCCTTAGGGAACTGTGTATTTCATTCTTGATGATATGAGTGTGTTCTGTGCAAAAATTTCACTTTGGCAAAACTTATATTTTAATTAGAGGAAAGTATCACCCCCCTGTCCCCCCCAGCACTAATTGAAGTTAGAATTAGGAAATTATTTAGAAATTGGAGAGTAATTAGAAGAATATAGTAAGTTACTGCATGTCAAGTTCACTTGCTTGAATTTTTCAAATTATGTATATTCTACTTGTTTAAAAATAGAAAAGGGATAAAAACAATAAGCCTCAATTAAGGAAATAGACATAAAAACTGTTAGAAGTTTTTCATTTTGTAGCAGATATTTTTCCGTAATGCAAATAAAATAACAGCCTTAGTCATACCTAATAAGATTCTACAGTGACCAGAAGAGGATGATACTGAAAGGACCTAAATAAAGTTTTAAGAGTGAGATGGTGAAAGAATAGTTCAGGTATAATACATAGTACACAAAGACCTGAAGACTAGGATCGAAATTTATTCTTTCTCAGAGCAGTGAAGGATGTACAGATACGATTTATGTGGTTTCTGAAGGAAGTTATTTACTCCATGAATGAGCACACTTTTCAGACCAGCCAAGTCCAATGAAACTACTAGAAAATACACTTGCTGCATTTTGGTGCTTCTTTTTCCTTTCCTTTTTTCTTTTCTCCCCCCCCCCCCCCCGCCCCTTTTTTTTGAAGGAGTGAAGATTAATCTCTGTATCTGGTTTAGATTGGTTTCTTCTATACCCAAGCTTAGGATGGTTATCCCCACCCTCCCCTCCCCAGGGGTATGCATTCCATACAAAAATAAGTGACATCGTCCATTCTTGTTAGATATTCATTATCCATATCCATTAAAACTGTGTTGTTCCTGCTGGATATTACTTATAATAAAGACTGACTCTTTGGTGTAAACTGAAGGCTGTGATGCTAAAAACATGAAACTAATAATTTAAGTGTTTTGTGATGCTGCAGGTATTCCTCCCAGATTATAGTGAATCTTCTCAAGCTTTGTATAAAAAACTAGGATAATTTGATTAATAGCATTGCTGGTAACTTTTACGGTAGAGAATTCTGCTACTGTTTGAAGATGAAGTACTTCTGGTATGCGGCTGGGCTGAGGGATCAGCTGAGCAGAATTAAGCATAGCTGTGTGCCAGGTTGTCTACACTGATGTGCCAACTTCCATTCATACTGCCTGTGTTGATGTCATCATTGAGACACCTCCCCTCAGAGAATTGTCAGAATAGGGAAGAATGAAAATAGGAATGTGCTGCAGTCAAGCACTAGTAGATACTCATCCTGCAAAAGTTTGGTGAGGTCTTTGTCTGGATACAAACTGAAGGAGAATCATGATGATTTTTCTTATGCGTCCCTGCTGAGTGTCGGAGTAATTATTATTGAACTATTGAACTAAAATCTGCCAGTAACAGGTGAATATCACTAGTGTTAAGTGTATTTCTGAAAATGTCAATGTAATCCGAGTTAAATGAAGGAGACAGCAAAACAACAACGTCTAGCCTAGATTGCACAAAGGGAAAGATATAAAGGCTTCAGTATCCAGCCCTCACTTCCACCACTAAAGGGTTTACGGGGAAAGAATTATGTTCACAACAGAGATTTGTTCACAACTCTCTTCTTTCCTTTCAGCCTGAAACAAATTGTTTAATTTTCTTTTCACAAATCTTTAATGAAAGCAAAGCAGCTGAAATGAACTCTGAGAAGGGTTTGCGAAATGAGAAGGCTATAGCATCAGTCAGTGCTTTTTAATTCATTATTGTAATGACTGACGCTCAGGAAGATTTGTTCAATACCCTATTCTTTTTGGGGTGATTTGAACCCTGGTGCCCATTTTCCTGGAGAACTTTCAGGTTAGAAGATATTTTAATGTATAATTTTATCATTTAGAGCCAATTCACTTTGAATGAAACACTTAGAAGTTACTACAGTAAGATCCTAGCTGTCTGCCCTTCAAATAAGCACTGTAATCACCCATCTCTAGCACCATTCCACATTTTTCTTCATTTGATCTTTCTGATTGGAAATATAACTATTTTATACTGTGTGGAATCGCTCTGAGAGGAGGGATCGGGAGAGACTCCAAACTATAATTCTTTATAGCACATTTAGCTGTGAACTTCTCCGGTAAATATGGGAGCGATGATACCCAAGCTCCAGATTGGACTGAGCATAAACTTACACTGGCATCCCCTGTATCATGGGAGAGTGTCCTTATTCTGCTCTGCTAGCCAGCAGTAAGAGAGGATGCTGGTTTCTTGTTGCTGTATGTGAATTACATCACTGCTTCTCCCTCCTCCCAGCTGAATACACTGCAAAATTTTCCTGGATTCTGTAGAAATATGGTGCTTTTTAACCCTGAACTTTTCACTGATTAAAACCAGTGAAAACCTTGTGCAGCAACAGGGTTTTTTAGGAACTTGATTGAAAGGGGGTGGAAGATAGCACTGGGTGAAGGAGATTATTCTTTGCACAGGTACCAACATAAAAAAAGTCATGAAGTGGAAAAAAATATATGAAAAAGACCTAGAATATTAGTTGGAATTGCAGCTTATGCCAAGAAATGGTGAATGATTGGGAAGGAGGTTTGAATTAAAGGCTGGGACTGGAGACAGGACAAGATTGAACTAGGTACTACAGGGAAGCCAGTCGAATAAATGGAACAGATCTAAAATAGCATTTCCCTGTATACATACATATACATACATCTGTACATGCATGCATCTCACTCCATGTTTAAAAAGCAAGAAGCACCAAGAGTATTCACAGTTCTGGTAAGAGTATCTTTCATAAAGTATGGGATTTTTTAATTAAATTAATCACCAATTAAGAAGTAATCTCTAGAAGGACAGAGTAACTCTATCTCCATACGTCTTGAATTGGAATGTATTAAACAACAGTAGTTCCTCTACTCACATAATTTGATAATATGATAAAACCCATAGAAAACTGAACCTCCTGAAATGATCCTCAAATTAGACTTCCTAAAGGTAACTATCCCTCCTTCCCCCAAGAAAAAAGAATGAAAAACCTCGATGCCTTAAGGTAGAAAACAATCTATCTGTCTTAATCTACCAGCAGCAACTGGTTTTAGCCTTACAAGACCAGCCAAAAACATAAAGAGCTGCTGGAGAAGAAACTGAAAAATGAGAAAATAATGTATTTGTGTGTCAAAGGTTTTTCTGACTGAGGTCCCAAAGAAATTGGTGAAATACATAGTGGTGAAAAATTACCTGTCAAGCATGTATTTTGTATTGGTTTATCCAGTGATTATGAAGACTTCCAGTTTGTCTGTGAATGAGTCACTGCTTTCAGGGAGATTTCTTGACAGCTGAAGACTTGACTATTTTAGTTGTCAGAAGACAGAATCCTTATTAAACTCG
Organism: Haliaeetus albicilla; assembly: GCF_947461875.1. Taxonomy (NCBI): domain Eukaryota; kingdom Metazoa; phylum Chordata; class Aves; order Accipitriformes; family Accipitridae; genus Haliaeetus; species Haliaeetus albicilla. The sequence goes on along the minus strand of NC_091516.1, from coordinate 66,834,358 downwards.
CTCAATAGACACACAACACTTTTAAAGTGAGACGATCCCCAGTGGTGTTCCTTACTTCTGCTCTAACAGTTTCATGAGAGTTAGAAACTGGCTAATATGTTGAGTGCCTGAATAAGTACTCTATCTTGATATGTCTTTATAATGTGTGGTCTCATTTGCACTTCTGCAGACAGCACTGGTCCTAGTCAAGTGTAATTTGCTGTAGCTTACCAAACTCAGTGGAATTACAGAACAGTACATCTGCTCAGATCGCTGTGTTGATGTCAGTCAGGTTACCCAAGTGGTCAGTTGGGTTTTAACCTTTCGTCATGTTAATACTAAAAAATATTCACAATGCTGTAAACAATCACATTATACCTTGTGGACTAATGCCCAGTGAAGCTTCACAGTATAGGTAGGAAATTCACAAATTCCCACTCCAGAACGCTATATGGGAGAAACTAGTGCTGCTCTAAAGATAAGTTAAAATAAGAATTACTGCATAACACCTACTCAATATTGACTTACGATACAAAAAGACATTCAATATTATTATAGAAACATCATCATTATTATTATTGTTGTTACTACTATTATTAGTAGTATTAGTATTACTATTATTGAAAAGATATTATGATATAGTTTCTTCAAGAAGCCTTTCTATCCAAATAATTTATGCTTTCATCTTTTGGTTCTTGAATGGGTCAGTGGCCACTTGTTTTTTACAATGATGAAATATTTCTAGTGGCAAAATTTCAGGTGATTGAATATGTTTAGACATACTAACCTTATTTAAACATTAAATTCTGCAGCATTGGAGGATAATAGAGTTTTGCTCCCATATAATCTTCACTGGTAGACAATTTAAACTGCCCAGGAGCTATTTTTATTTTCATGGTATACAAGATAAATTACTACAGTCAGACTAGCAGGAAACCAATTACATTATGCATATGTATAAAAGCAGTTGAAAATATCCAAATAAATGTTTAAACCTTTTATTTTGGGGGGGGGGGTAGTTAAGATTCTGGAACTGGCAGAAGAAAAGCTTTTTACTGTTTATCGTACAAGTAAAATGAGTTTCAGTGTTCTTCCTTTTAAAATAATTATTAATTTTATTCTCTCTTTATGTAATTTTACTTGTTTAAAATAGTCAACAATTTTATATAGTTTCTGCAATAGAAAAATAGCTTCAAAATTTCTGAGACTCTAAATTGCATAATCCCAAAAATGCTGATGTGAGTGAGAAAGGAAAATATGCAACTCAGTCCAATACGAAAGTTTAAATACCTCAAGAAGAGTCATAAATACACTGGCCTGTTCAGTGGCATGGTAGCTGTTTATCCCTTTCTAATGGCTGTCTGAGTAGGGGATAGCATCTCTAAGAGGAAAAAGATGAGCAGTTTTTGAACCAGTGTTTTAAAATCAGTTCTCAGCACCTGTTTCTAGGCCCCAAAATTGTATTTTTGCTATGCTACTTTAATTTTGTCTGTTTTCTGTATGCTTATGTCACCCTGTTTTCTGCCACTCATCATGTATATATGTATATATGTATATATATGATGTGTGTATATATATGTGCACAAACACAATGTCTGTATCTGAAGAAATCTTGTGATATTCTGCTATTGGAGTGCATAAAAAAATCGAATGAGGAAATGTAAGGCACTGAATGAGTCCTGGCTTTGTCTCCCATGATAAAAGTTCCCAGCAATTCCAAAGAAATTAGGGTTGTATCTCTGGAGACATTATGATGAACTTTGATTTTTTAAATCTTTTTTTTTTTGCATGGTTGCTAACCACAAATTCAAAAAACCTATTTTAGATAGACTATGAGTAAAAGATTATGCTTAAAGGAATGATGACTATTCAAGCCAGATATGTTTGTTATGTAACTCTTCAAAATTATAGGAAAAAAAATTGTGAAAAAATAACACAATTTTCACAAACTAGAATTTTTTATGCCTTATTCTTTTTGAAATCCTGAAAATCCTGGGCTCCATATATTATGACAGCAAGCTTGACATGATAATTTTGTGCTATATTGAGAGAATATTATATTCTATTCTTTTTAAATGTAGTGTCTTCTAACTTTATCCAAAGCCTTGTTATGCTGTTAGCATTTATTATTTTGGGTATAGAATTATTAAAGAACTGAGAAATATTAAAACTGAACACCCTTTTTAAGGTGTTTTAAGAAAATTTACAGTATCACTCTGGAACTAATTTCTACTTTATCATTTCAATTAAAAATATAAGAGAGGTCTGGCATCCATTCTGAGTAGGTGAGGCTGCTCATCAGGTGCCAGTGTTCTTAAGCTTCTAGTTTTCTTGGGTCTTTTTTTTTTTTTTCTTTTTTTTTTTAGCTTTTAAAGAATTTTAAAAATGAGACAATTTGTGTATTTGCCAAAAAGTTTTTTTAAAAAAACATGTGCTAAAGATCTGGCCCATCAGGAGTTATGGCAGAAAATGAAATACCTACATCCTCAGGAAAGAGAAATTTAAAATAAAATATTGACCTCACTAAAGTCTGTAACAAAATTATCTTTTTTTTTTTCCCCCCAGTTAAATCTACATTCCTTCCCCAAGGGTTAAAAAAAAGGTTTTTGGTAGGGATAGTAGTAAAACCACCCCTGTCCAAGCCCTTCCTCTATGAGATCCTTCCCTCCAAAGGCCTTTGCCTTTGAGGTATATCTTGCTGAGGTAATTAATTCTGGGTCAGAATTAGTTGCATGCCTTGACTGCTAGTCCTAGACCTCTTCCAGTCATGGTTTTCAGCTTCAGGACTGAGGAGCTGGTTCCTCTGACAACCACTGAACTCCTTTGTGACCTTGTGTTATCTGTGGAAAAGGGATATTAATGTGTCCCTTCTCATAGGAGTTGCTTTGCTAGCTGGCTAACCTAAAGAGTGCATTTGTAATATGACCTAGCATCTCCAGATATTAAAGAATGTAGTCTGTTCAGCTCTTTTTTTTTTTCATCTTTTTTTTCTTTTTTCCCCTCATTTCTTAGTCTGAACTGTGCCAATATTATCCTAAACTGCAGCTGATGGTGTCTGGTACCCATGGGCTACAGAGTGCTTAGGGAAAACCAGGCATTTCTAATGGGATAACCAGTATGCTAAATAATAATATACTTAGGGACCAATCTGTTGTAAATGAAGTCAGGCTTATGTTTTACGCCTCCCTAGAGCTTAATTGCCTTAATCAGAGCTGACTGGAAGTGTGTAGTCCAGTAATTGAACCCGGAGGTATGTGCCCATGCTTTTTCCCATACATCTTTAAGACAAGAGCATGACTCACACTTTTCTTTGCACTTGTGGAGGTGCTGGTGGTGCCACCCACTTTGATGCCCACTCCAGTCTTAGGAGAGGGGGCCCAAACTTAACACCCTCCTTTGCTGAAGACAGTTAAATACACTCTATTCTCTACGGATGTGAACGGTACTAAGTGTTTCACTGAATAGAAATTATTTCAGGATTTATTAGGCCAGAGGCATAGCATAAGCAATCACCATTCTTACTGTCTTAGTGGAAGATGTGTTTCACGCTGCAGATTAACTGAGATATGCTCCAATTTTAGTTCTGACAAAAAGGAACTTCTAGGCTTTTTGTAACTTCTTTGCTTCTCTGAACTTCCCACAAACGCAATTTGGTCTGCATAAAAACAAGTCTTCTAAACCCAGGCGCTAGACTGTGTCTCTGAGTCAGGTATAGACAGTGCTTCCCTGAAGAGATTGGCCACTGATACACATGCATACTTTCCCAGCTGTTACTATCGTAAATATCTGGTGCTGTATAAATGAGGCATGGTACAGTACTGGTTACTGAGTAATCGATACAAAACTTACGGGGTTTGGTTTTTTTTTTTCAGTAGAAATCTATTAGAAGTATATTGTAGCAATAAGCAAAATCCAGAATGTACTCGTGTCTATTAACCAGATACCACACAGTTAGTATTATCTCTAAAATTAGTTGCAAAGCATCCTTAAGGTACTGTGAACTTTGAACAGATCCTCAAGGAACATGCAACAGAATTCAGAAATCAGAAGATGTCTTCCTGCATCCAAAACAGGGAACTACACCATTTTGTCCTCTGTAACAGCAAAGTGAAACAGAAAGCTGTCTTCATTGTTTCTCACAGCTTTGGGATCTAACACCTGGATCCAGTGCAGAGAGAGAGAGGTACAGGCCAGCATTTTCGGGCAAAGTGTATGGAATTCATGAGTGTACCTTGAGTTATAGTCAAGACTATCCTGCAGTAGGAATACCTGGGGAGCACTGGTGAAGTTCCTACCCTGAAGAGAGGGGAACATCTGAACATGGTTTCTTCTCTCTTTATTCAACATATTTCTTTAACAAGAGGGGTGGATTGGCAAAATCCATCAATGCTGTATTTGTGGCAAAAGCCATGTATGCAACACTGGGCATTATTTTTGCCTGGAGGGCTGGAAATATATAAAATATATTCAATCTGACTTTTATTCCTGTTAGTACAATATATGCTACCTTTTCACCTGTTCCAGAAGCAGCATCTATGGCACTGGCTTCTCTTAGCTGTCATAAATCATGTAGTCTTTATGCTGTTTACCACCTAGTTTAGGGACTTTTTTTCCTTAAGTTAGGACTGTGTATAGAAATGCAGTTGTTTAGTTAAGCTTTTTTGCTCACCCACATCATGTTGTGAAAAGATTATTGGTATTCTCTAGACTCTTGCTGTGTTTTTTTTTTTTTTACAGTGAAGTGAAAAGTGTGGTCCTTCATATCATGTGTGTCTAACCTAGTTTTGTTCACATCTGGGAGTTACAGATGTACTGTATCTAACAAGCTCAAAACTTACCAGAAAAGCAGAATGTTATTAAAAAAACACCCACAAAACTGATGAAACCTTGTTAAAACTGTAGGATACTGCGAAAGAAGCTGCTGCTGCTTAATATCTGGAAACTGGTGAGTTAGAAAAAGGAAAATATTTGGTCCTCAGTGGAAGCTGATGTGAAGTGGTAGAGGTAAAAGTTCTTGGGGGTACAATGCAAAAGAGAAAGGCAAGAAATTAGGACCTGTCTGCTGCAAGATAGACTAATTCCAATAGACTAGGCCTGTAGTAGAAGAAAAGCACACTTGAAGCCATCTGAGGTGGAGTTATCATCTATGACTTTGGTCTTTCCTTTGGTCAAATCCTGCTGAGCCTCCACCTGTTTGACCATGTATCCTGCCAGCTCGTGTGGCAGAGTCTCAGTACACAACTTGATGCTCTAGGAGCCATGGTACAGAGGCCATATCAGCCCAGAATCAATTTGGCTGAGGTTTCTTCCTATTTTACTTGTTTCTTTGTCCCTGTACTGATATGGTCATCTTCTTTATACATAATGTGTTCCTCACGTTCCATTGTTACTGGCTGATTTCAGGCAAGAAAAAATATGTGGACTGTTGCACTTGGAAAATACAGCAGCTATGTAATATTTTTCTCTAAATAAATGGTGCGAAGCCACTGGTCTTGAGACCAAGGGATTAACTGGAAGTCAAACTGTCACAGGTGTTTTTTAGGGCAATGTTCTGGCCAATTTTTTTATGGCCATGGGACTCTCCAAAGGATGGAGTCTCTGTGCTCAGGGGTTTTGCTGGTAAAGGATTCCTAAGGAGATACTGTGGAAATGGGCAGAAAAATGCAAAGGCAGATGATGGCTATAACAAACTAATATTGCTAGAAATGTGCTCCATCAGAGCAGCAGGTTTACCTCATCCTCTCCTCTTGATGTTCCCCTGCAATCACATTAACCTCATGCTTCACCAGCCCTGATTGCTTTTAGTCTCTGGGAACATCGATTTGTCACAGAACTCCTCAGCTGCAACTTCTTCTCACATTACAGTAAAAACAGTTGCCAGTGGGAGTCATGCTCCTTTTATCTTTCCAAATCAAGTAAGGGTTCATCCAATACCAGTCTAATCCTGTTTCTCAAGCCCTATAATAGGGCTTTTGAGTGAAAGTACACAAGCTTTAGAACTGAAATGCTCTGTGAGCCTTCTGTCAAACTCCATGGACTGATATGTAGGGAAGAAGGATTTTGTTATTGTTGTTTAAATATTGAGGGGTTTTATTTTTGTTGAAAGTATTCTCCTGCCATGAAAGCCCATTGTCATGGTTTAACCCCAGCCAGCAACTAAGTACCACACAGCCGCTCACTCACTCCCCCACACACAGTGGGATGGGGGAGAGAATTGAAAAAAAAAAAAAAAGGTAAAATTCATGGGTTGAGATAAGAACAGTTTAACAGAACAGATAGGAAGAAACTAATAATGATAATAATAACAATAATAAAATGACAATAATAATAATAATAAAAGGATTGGAATATACAAAACAAGTGATGCACAATGCAATTGCTCACCACCTGCCAACCAATGCCCAGTTAGTTCCTGAGCAGGGATCTGCCCCCCCCCCCCCCAGCCAACTCCCCACAGTTTACATACTGGGCATGACGTCCCATGGTCTGGAATACCCCTTTGGCCAGTTGGGGTCAGCTGTCCTGGCTGTGTCCCCTCTCAAATTCTTGTGCCCCTCCAGCCTTCTTGCTGGCTGGGCATGAGAAGCTGAAAAATCCCTGACTTAGTATAAACACTACTGAGCAACAACTGAAAACACCAGTGCATTATTAACATTCTTCTCATACTGAACCCAAAACAGCACTATACCAGCTACTAGGAAGAAAGTTAACTCTATCCCAGCCAAAACCAGGACAGCCATCTTTCATCCTTTTTAAAATTTGGAGATTTATAAGAAGTCATGTGTGAAAAAATCCTGCCTATAGAGAAGGAGTCTATGAAGGCAGGAAAAATGAACTCTGCATTACTAAAATATGCAGTGTTTCCCTTGTTTCCCCACAGGGCAATGCCATGTGCTGCCATTTTCATTTCCCCAACAGTGAAACCACAGCAATGTAAAATTAATAAGAGTGTACAGAGCGTGTTTAACAAACGGTGACACATACCTTGTGGTGACTTGGCATCCAACATTTTGCCTGGAATAGAGGTGTACAGAGCTTACTGGGTAGAAAAAAAAATAAATCACATAGTATCTGTAAATAAATGAACACATCCCCACAGTCCAGCAAGCTTTGGACAGGTCTGGAGCTGTCATATACACTGTAGGACACTCAGACTAGTAGGTAAAGCATGTATCCAATACATGATTGATAGCTTGAGGTTACTGGAGCAGTGGGCATCGTCCTCTCAGGAGAGCCAGCTACGGTTGCCACTCAGGTGAAAGCCATTGCTAGGAAAAATGTGGTGACGCAGACGGAGGTCCCATGTAAACGTGCAGCTGTCCAGGTCTCTGGCTGCGGGGAGTGCCTGAGTCTGTCACTGATGCCGGAGGGCAGCGAGGACACCTCCTGTGTGAGGTGTGACCGGGTGAATGATCTGCTCAGCCTGGTGGCAGAGCTGAAGGAGGCAGTGGAAAGGTTGAGGAGTCTCAGGGAGTGTGAGAGGGAGATCGACTGGTGGCCCCGCACCCTGCTGTCCCTGAGGCAGAGGCAGCAGATGGAGGCTCCGCGAGAAGAGGAGGTTCCCCTGCCCTCCTGCCACCAGGCAGGAGGGGACCTAAGAGACGGAGGGGAATGGATCCAGGTCCCTGCTTGGGGGGGCAGGTGAATTCCCTCCCGGTCTCCCTCACCTTCCCAGTTGCCCCTACACAACAGGTTTGGGGCTCTGGGACTTGAGGACCAGGCCAGTGAAGATCAGGGTGTAGATGAAGCCCTGTCTAGGGAGGTGCCTAGGCTCAGTCGGGCAGCCCCATGCATTCTCACATCCTCTGAAAAAAGAAAAAGGAGGGTAATTGTCATAGGCGACTCCCTTTTGAGGGGGACAGAGGGCCCAATATGCAGACCTGACCCTTCCCACAGGGAAATCTGCTGCCTCCCTGGGGCCCAGGTAAAAGACATTACCAGGGAACTCCCTGGTCTGGTTTGGACCTCTGATTATTACGCATTGCTGGTTGTGCAGGTTGGCAGTGATGAGATTGCAGAGAGAAATCCAAACGCAATCAAAAGGGACTTCAGGGCATGGGGGTGATTAGTAGAAGGAGCGGGAGCACAGGTAGTGTTTTCCTCAATCCCTTCAGTGGCAGGGAAATACACTGAAAGGAACAGGAAAACACACGTGGCTAATATGTGGCTCAGAGGCTGGTGGCATCGGTGGCATTTGGGGTTTTTGGATCATGGGGAGGTTTACACGGCACCGGGCTTGCTGGTGACAGATGGCATCCAGCTGTCTCAAAGGGGTGAAAGAATCCTTGTTCATGAGATGGTGGGGCTCATAGAGAGGGCTTTAAACTAGGTTTGAAGGGGGAAGGGGATGAAACTAGGTGCACCAGAGATGAGCCTGGGGGTGGCATTCCAATATTGGGAGGGGAATCAATAGCCCAGCTCAAGTGCATCTATGCCAATGCACACAGCATGGGCATTAAACAGGAGGAGCTGGAAGCCATCGTGCAGCAGGATAGATATGACTTAGTTGCCATCACGGAAACATGGTGGGACGACTCCCATGACTGGAGTGCTGCAACGGATGGCTACAAGCTCTTCAGAAGGGATAGGCAAGGAAGGAGAGATGGTGGGGTGGCTCTCTATGTCAGGGAGTGTTTTGATTGTACAGAGCTCCATGACTGTGATGACAAGGTTGAGTGCTTATGGGTAAGGATGAGAGGGAAGGCCAACAAGGCAGATATCATGCTGGGAGTCTGTTATAGACCACCCAACCAGGTTGAAGAGGTAGATGAAACATTCTGCAAGCAGTTGGCAGTAGTCTCACAATCGTGTGCCTTTGTTCTGGTGGGGGACTTCAACTTTCCAGACATCTGCTGGAAATACAACATGGCAGAGAGCAAGCAGTCTAGGAGGTTCCTGGAGTGTGTGGAAGGTAATTTCCTGACACAGCTGGTAGGTGAGCCAACCAGGGGAGGAGCCTTGTTATACCTACTGTTTACGAACAGGGAAGGTCTGGTGGGAGATGTGATGGTCGGAGGCTGTCTCGGGTTTAGCGGCCATGAAATGATAGAATTCTCAATTCTTGGTGAGGTAAAGAAGGTGGTCATCAAAACCACCACTATGGACTTGTGGAGGACAAAGGCACTGGTTGAGAGAGTCCCCTTGGGAGACAGTCCTGAAGGGCAAAGGGGTCCAGGAAGGCTGGACATTCTTCAAGAAGGAAATCTTAAAGGCTCAGGACCAGGCTATTCCCATGCACTGCAAGACGAACTGCTGGGGAAGACGACTGGCCTGGCTGAACAGGGAACTTTTGCTGGGACTCAGGAAAAAAAGGAGAGTTTACCATCTTTGGAAGAAAGGGCAGGCAACTCAGGAAGAGTACAGGGATCTTGTTAGGTCATGCAGAGAGGAAATTAGGAGGGCAAAAGCTCAGCTAGAAATCAATCTGGCCACTGTCGTAAGAGACAACAAAAAATGTTTTTACAAATATGTTAACAATAAAAAGAGGGGCAAGGAGAATACCTATCCTTTGATGGATGCAGAGGGGAACATTGCCACCAAAGATGAGGAAAAGGCTGAGGTACTTAATGCCTTCTTTGCCTCAATCTTTAATAGTGAGACCAGTTATCCTCAGGGTACTCAGCCCCCTGAGCTGGAAGGCAAGGACGGAGAGCAGAATATACCCCTGTAAACCAGGAGGAAGTAGTTAGTGATCTGCCACATCGCCTGGACACTCACAAGTCTATGGGACCAGATGGGATGCATCCAAGAGTACTGAGGGAGCTGGTGGAGGAGCTTGCCAAGCCGCTCTCCATCATCTATCAGCAATCCTGGTCAACAGGGGAGGTCCCAGACGACTGGAGGCTTGCCAATGTGATGCCTGTTTACAAGAAGGGTCAGAAGGAGGATCTGGGGAACTACAGGCCTGTCAGCCTGACCTCAGGGAAGATTATGGAGAGGTTCATCTTGAGTGCGCTCACATGGCATGTGCAGGACAACCAGGGGATCAGGCCCAGTCAGTTGGGTTCATGAAAGGCAGGTCTTGCTTGACCAACTTGATCTCCTTCTATGACCTGCGTAGTAGATGAGGGAAAGGCTGTGGATGTTATCTTCCTTGACTTCAGCAAGGCCTTTGCCACTGTCTCTCATGGCATACTCCTTGAGAAGCTGGCAGCTCATGACTTGGACAAGTGTACTCTTCACTGGGTAAAAAACTGGCTGGATGGATGAGCCCAGAGGGTTGTGGTGAATGGGGTGAAATCCAGTTGGCGGTGGGTCACAAGTGGTGTTCCCCAGGGCTCGGTGTTGGGGCCAGTTCTCTTTAATATCTTTATCAGTGATCTGGACAAGGGTATTGAGTGCACCCCCAGTAAGTTTGTGGATGACACCAAGTTGGGAGGCAGGGTCGATCTGCTTGAGGGCAGGGAGGCTCTTCAGAGATATCTGGACAGGCTGGATCGATGGGCCGAGGCCAATTGTATGAGGTTCAATGAGGCCAAGTGCCGGGTCCTGCACTTGGGTCACAACAACCCCATGCAGCGCTACGGGCTTGGGGAAGAGTGGCTGGAAAGCTGCCCGGCAGAAAAAGACCTGGGGGTGCTGGTCAACAGCCGGCTGAATATGAGCCAGCAGTGTGCCCAGGTGGCCAAGAAGGCCAACAGCATCCTGGCCTGTATCAGAAATAGTGTGGCCAGCAGGAGCGGGGAGGTGGTTGTTCTGTATTCGGCACTGGTGAGGCCGCACCTCGAGTCCTGTGTTCAGTTTTGGGCCCCTCACTACAGGAAAGACATGGAGGTGCTGGAACGTGTCCAGAGAAGGGCAACCAAGCTGGTGAAGGGCCTGGAGCACAAGTCTTATGAGGAGCGGCTGAGGGAGCTGGGGTTGTTTAGTGTGGAGAAAAGGAGGCTGATCGCTCTCTACAACTACCTGAAAGGAGGCTGTAGTGAGGTGGGTGCTGGTCTCTTCTTTCGGGTCGCTGTTGATAGGACAAGAGGAAGTGGCCTCAAGTTGCAGGAGGGGAGGTTTAGATTGGATATTAGGAAAAATTTATTTGCTGAAAGGGTTGTCAGGCATTGAAACAGGCTGCCCAGGGAAGTGGTGCAGTCACCATCCCTGGAGGTATTCAAAAAGTGCATAGACAAGGCAGTTCAGGACATGGTTTAGTGGGGCATGGTTGATGGCTGGACTCGATGATCTTGAAGGTCTCTTCCAACCTAAATGATTCTATGATTCTATGATTCTATGTTTCTACATGTCACCTGTGGCAGCACCATAAGTCATCCCTCGTGAGTCCTGTTTGCTTGGGAATATCTTGAGGACTGTTCAGGCCAGTCTCCAAAATCTTTTTGGCAACTTCTCTAGGCATTCTCTTTGCTGTCATGGTTTTGGCACAGAACAGAGCACACAGTTCTTGTTCAGTTGCCCTAAGCTGTCTAGTTCACAACTACCTGCTCTATAATCTCACAGAAGTATGCACACCATCATCTTGAAATTTTGAATGTTCTACAAACCAAATATTCAATGAAATATTTAGTCAGACAAAGCATTGAACTGGTGAAAGCATTTACACTATTAATGTTTATATTCTTACCTGTCCTAGTGTGCTATTTTCAACAGATTCCTTCCCGCATGGTGCATTTTTCTGGGTTATCCCACAACATTGTACACATATCTATATATTCTATGATACTGAACTAGCTGTTAGAGTAAAGCAGAGAAAGGTCACTTCCAGTTCGTGACATTTATTACCTGTTGTGCTAGGTCTTATGCAGAAATAATATGACTGTCAACTGTTTCAAAACAGTTGAAGATCCTCTTTTTTTGCAAAACATACAGCATTTTTTCAAGGAATATCTAATAGACATACAACCCTTGGTCACAGGAGTATCTATAGCCAATGTGTTGAACACATAGCAGGGTAATGACTTAATGCACTAAACAGGACATGCAGATTTTTCAAATGATTTTGAACATGTACTTCAGAAGAGAGATGGAAGCTTTCAGAGCATTGGTGAAACTCCATGTGTGGTTGGTAAATCCTGAAGACTGTTGCATGGAGTCACATTTCCTATCAGACATCCTTCTCAATGCAGCATATCAGTATTACTACTTATATGATTATTTGTACTCTCAGTCCTATTCTTACTTTTTGGTATAGCTGAAGGAGAAGTTGTTTTAGATGAAGTGTTCTTGCAGCTGAATTGCTCAGTAACACAGCGACTGATTATCTAGCTGCAGCCCTTTCCGCTGCACAGTTGGCTGCTTCAATTAGCAGTTGTTGCGTAAAAAGGTGTGAACTGTGGATTGTAAGAGAGAAATCACTGGACTTTTATAATAGGACACATTCTTCACTAGATATTTTACTCTAAGCTGAGAAGAGAATAACCCTCCAAAACAAATTTCATAAAATTTAGAGTCATAAGACAGAACAAAAATTGAAATACACAGTTATAATAGCAAGGGCATATTTCAGAGGAACACTTCCCCTCCCTAACTAAATGGAAGAAATGACTTGTTTTGAAGTAAAATCTGAATACTTACTAGGTTGTGCTTACTAACAAATGAACAAAGCGATTGCAACAAGGCCTCTTGCTTTTAGGTAAATCCCTCAGTTAGACAAGCTGTCAGTCAATACCTTACCTGAGTCATTAGCAGTTTGAGAAATCCCTGTAATAATTAAGTATAAGTATGTGTTAAAGCTGAAAAGCATTACATAAAAGCATATGGTGTCCTCTAAAGGTATCCTTTTCAGGAGAGGTAACACAGACACCTGCATCTAGTATCTTGAACACAGCTAACAGTACTACAATAATACAGTATTCAAAGTTGAAGTTTCTCCTTTGTTTTGATTTAGTGTTTAATGAAATTTTATATTTTTACTATCTGGTAATCCTATTCATTAATCTAGTCAAAATAATTAACTATAACCAAAAATTATAATGTAAAATGTTTAGAATTACTTTTTAAAATGTTCAGATACAATCTATATCCAATTTTCTGTTTCTACAGTGTAGGTAAGATCATGATAGTGGGTCAGCCTTTGAAGAATTGGTTTGCCTGATGTTCCACATGTGTTGTGGAACTTTCATCTAACTAGAGTGAGAACTTCTCAGTTTATACTTCTAAAACAAGCACTCACTAAACATGTATCAAGTCTTTGCACAATAAAAATAATTTGGAAGAAAAAATCTCTGGAAAAGTGCGTGTTACTGTCTGTACTATAAATTTCTTAGGAATGTAGCTCCTATGTGTCTCTCAAAGTCTCTCTAGACTATGCCTTATAAATGCCTTAAGAATTTTTTGAGCACCCAAAGCATACAGGATTAGGAATTCAAATATTGTATTAATTATGAAAAACTATTCGTACATGCTGGGCTAATGCTATTCCCTCCCCTCACAAGCACATACCATATGAAGATGTGACAAATGAATGCAATGTTTACAGCAAATTAATACATACTAGCTACATGGATATATTTTGTCTGTTTTCCATGGGATAAATATGCACAGTCGCTTGGTTTTTACAAAGTAAAAATTCTGGAAGGGAATTTTGGAAATTGCTGCAAGAATCAGACATTCAGAGGTGAGGAAGAATGAATACTTCCTTTAACTATTTTGCCTCATCACAAGAAATGTTACCATCAGGTGAATATGAAGCGAACCTGTTGCAGTTTGAAGATCTTGATGACAGGCCAAAGGCAGTGTCAAACTCCTGTAATTCATTGCTTGTTTAGAAAACTCTTAGACTGCTTGGTATCTGAGGCTGGTAAATTTCCTGATGCTGACCTGAAAGGTGGCAATCATAACTTTTGATGGTTCTACCCATTAATTTCTTTGGTCAGGCCTTTAATGATTTTCCTAAGTTTGGATGCATTTTGTGTCCTTCCTGACACCTTTTTTTTCAGAATGGAATTTTGTTGGAATAAGCATTTTAGTTTGAATCTTTTAATTCTCATGTTTATACTTTGCAAGTTTTTATTCCCCTTTACATCACAGTGCAGTACATTTTCCTAGGACACTTGAGTAGATGCACAGAAAATGAATCGTGTCCGTACTCCAGTTGCTAAGTTCACAGCGACAATTTTCTTATATTTTTTGTTTCTGCCTTAAAATGGTTGTACTGCGATTATGACTGAAACCTGGGTAGCCATGCTTCAACTACACTTCAAAAAATTATCTGGGGCATTGCTGCAAACATGCCTGCAGGATCAGAGAGCTCAGTGCAGACTAGCTGATATGTGCTAACTCACCTTCTTAGGTGAATATGGGAGCCCAAGATGAATTCTCTGCTGCATGCAGAGGTATCTAGTCCAAAGTCTGAATGGCTATGCCTTTAGCAGCAACAGTTGCAGAAGTGATGCAGCATCCTCTTAGTAGTTGTAGCTGAGAGTATGAAACACCGGGATGTGATATACTTGCATCTTCATTTCCAAATACTGATTTAGCTAGACAGCATTTCAGAGTTTTAACCTTGCTTGTGTATACTACTTTGAAAACATACAGGTAGAAAGCTTACTGAAAACAATGCACAATGCTAGCAAGCCTACCTCGATAGCTGGTATGTTTACAAAAAGGGCCAGTTCTAGAATTTCTACTTGCTACATTTTTTTCTGTGGAAATTTCCTATGTGTGCACATGGCAACAAATTTTAGCAGAATACTTCTGTACAGAGCCATTAGAACATGCCATGAAGCACTATTAGAATTCAAAGGATCATTTCGTATCATTTGTATCTGAACTTTTTATTTATCTTGTGCTTTGGAATTAGGGACTAGTGTCCTACTGTGTAATATCTGCCGTGTGTGCTTAATCACAATCGTATATGTTTTTGTCTAGGGCAGCAAGGAGAAAAATCTCCCATCTGTTATCTATTCTAAGGGAAGTATTTACCATTCCTGTAACTTTTCTTTCCTCACAGTGGTGAAGGGAATATTTACATTGTCACTTTATAAAAAACAGTATACTTCTCCCCATTCTGTGTAAGAGAATAAAAGCAAAGAGGTATTTTTCCTCATCCTTTTCTCAGTCTTCATATCAGAAGACCTGCAGAGAAAGTGCTAAGTGGATACGGTCTGCTTGCCATGCCAGAAGCTCTGCAGAAGTGTTTGGGAGTGGAAGATCACTTTCCCTCATTTACAGCCAGGTGAAGACTGGCAGCTGAGTCTTTAACGATTCTCTAGCAACTGCTGCTTAAATTTGTAAGGTATGCTCCTTTCCTACTGGACAGAAAGTCACTGAAGTGACTTGCTCTGTGTGTAAACTCAGTAAGCAAAACATTCTGTTGCTTTTTCTTCTTCTCCAGCCAGAAGACTTAGTACCTTGTTGATGAAAGCCTGGTGACTCTTCTTGTAATATGTTTGTAATTCGACAATAATTGCTTTTCAGTGAAGACTTGAGCTGTTGAATAAAATTTTGAGATTTTTCTTTTTTTTTTCTTCTTTTTTTCCTGTGTTCTACCTCTTATTGCCACATCCTTCAAGCCTTCAAGTCTGTCTGTAACTGAAGGGATAGGAAACCTAGCAGAACTACAAAAAATAAACATACTGTTCAGGTGGTGTAGGACCTTATCCTGCAAAGACTTGCACACATTTTGTCTTTTTTGGGATAATTTGACCAAAGGCAGTTTAACTGTTTACAGCATATAGAATTAGCACATTCAGAAATGTTGAAGGAGATTAGGAATAGAGTTATTGAAAATTCCCACAGATTTTTGGACTTGGATCAACTTCCGAAATACATAAGAAAGATTTAACTTCAATGTTAGGGAATCACTTTTTTGTTTCTCTGGCACAGAAAAGGCTTCATTTTGGTTTTAAGTGATTGTTAATGATAAAATATAGTTCTATCAAATGAAAAAGAAATGGTGATTCAGGAGATTGATGCCAGAAATAGGCATGAAGAAAACTTACAAATATTTAGTTTATTATTTGTAATAATAAATTTTATTCTCTTTTTTTTTTTTTAAATAGAGCTAAGGACTGATAGGTTACATATAGACCCAGTCTTACATTAATGAACTTTTAGAAATTTATTTAATGAAATACGCCTTTGAGGAGGAAATCGGCCACACAAGATTGTCTATGAGCTCTGTAAAGTCATTATTCTTTACATTTTGTAAAGCACATTGATCTTTCATTATAATAATTTATCTTAACTCCAAAGAGAATAAAAATGAGTCTTTAATCATGTTTGATTTCTTAAGAGAGAGGGCAAGAGCATTGAACAAGAGCCAGTTTCTGAGTGATTTTTACTCATCTAATCACGCAGAAGATTACAGTCCTACCCTACCTCTCTGACAAAGGCTTCCTCATTATTTCAGAGAAAAAAATGAATCACACTGAAAAATAGCTGTTCTGGAGCAGAATCTGGAGCACTCAGGTCATCCAAACATGGGCACAAATGCCAGTAGCTTTCCCAGCACTACTTGATTTGACTTAGTCATTCTACTAAACACACACCTACAAAACACTACTCCATGCATTAGTAACATTTATCATAGTTTAAAGTAAAAGAAGTTAAACGCTGCTGCACATAGGTATATTGCATGACTCCAGAGCATGTGCTATTGGAGGTCTGAAGCTTCCTTAACTCCTTTCCCCTGTCTCCTAAAGCTTCTTTTTCTTCTCTTTCTGTATTTCCAGGAAAAATAATGTGGTTTTCATTCAAGTTACCTATGCTGTATTTTCTGACCAAAAACATCTCTGGTGTTTCAGGCACAATCACTTTGTGTGAAAGTCTAGAAATAATTCCTGGGAGGTTTGAAGCCTGCCCTTGGTATTTCTTCCTCTTTGTCAGGTGATTCTTAGGCAACTGTTAACTTGACCCTTTAGATGAAATTGTTACAGGGTATAGTAAATGGAGACCTGGCAGTTACGTACATGACATCCGTGCATCTCCATTAGTTAGCGTGAAGTGTGGCTGGTTGTTCTGGCCTGTATAGCAGGACCTTTTGGTCCAGTGTTTTCAGGGAATGGTGAGTACGTGTGTGTGGAAGGTAAATTAAGATGATGTTGGGAAATGGCGATATTTTTAAGAGCTTAAAAAGTTACCTTTCTCTCCTGCTCTATAACGTGGCCAAGAGGTTTGACCAAAGTGCATCTGACATATTGGTGAGAAGATTTCTTCGCATTGGCAAAGATAGGTATTCTGAGTGTGGAAAACAGTGAACAGCAATGAAGAAAAACATGGAAGAATAATTTTTGTCAGTGTGATGGTAAGAGAAGAGGGATTTGGAGGTTTTTGTTGCTTATTAGTCATGAGCAAAGTGGCAGCACTTTTTAGATGCCCTGTGGGGCATTCTGCTCTACCCAGACATATTTAATTTTCTGCAAAAGAAATAAAGGAAGACAGTGGACTGAAAGAGACAAAGGAAATATTGAACAGATCACAAGAGACAGACCCATGAGACAGATTTAGAAAATGTTCTACCAACACATGAGATATAACTCTAAACTGCTTTAGAGCTGTCCTGTCTTTATCTTACAGATGTGTTAAACATCTAAAAGTACAGGACCAGTCTACTTTTCTAGTCATTCACATAGTGTGTTTTATAAGGCAGCAATGTCCCAGAACCCTTTACAGCCAGAAACTGCAATACAGGGAGCCTTGGAATGTGTAGTAATTTCAGACAAAAGTCTTAAAATGTGGGAAACATTACCATTTGGAAAAGAGTTTTTGTTTGTTTGTTTTAGAGATGTATTACCACAAAGTGAAAAGATAGGTTTCATAAAAAAACAAGGCATCTTAATATTGTGAGACATTTTTGTTATTGAAAACGGTAATTTAGCAAAATAGAAACTTTTCACGATAAAGTGCTTGTTTCAGTTAACTTCTCAGGAAATGTTTTTGAAAACTGTTATTTTAATAAAATCATGTGCTTGCCTTGTCTCAGAGAAAGTTTTGATTGTGTTATCTGAAACAGAATTTAAGTGCATGATACACAGAAATTTAGTAAGAAGTGAAACTGTAATCCTCATGAAAATCCATAAAACTGAGCAGTATTATTTTGATGTCAGTTGAACATTCTGATTAATTCAAACTGAAAATGCACTTATTTTATCAGTTCAGAAAATTTCATCTCAACTATTGGTCAGTTCCTGCTCAGTGACAGCATAACATCTATTTCAGAAATTATGATCCTAGCACAACCTGTGTTATGCCCAGTAATGGAGCATTTCAGAGTTTCTATATAAGAGATCTATCCCGTGCCTAATGAGCCAATGAATTTGGTAATGATTTCAAAAGGATAAACTCCTTGGCCTCTATTTTATTGCATTCCAGCAGAATCGGGAATAATCAAAATCCAAAAAGGTTATAGGACTTCCGTTATATATCACTTTGTAAGCTGATTTTATCTGGCTCTTTCATCCCCACTTTCTGTCAAGTTTTCTCTCAAGTGAGAGAATTGTTTAAAGAGGCTAAGGTTACTCATTCAAACCTGGCCTCAGACCAGCTTCCTGGATAAAACTTAGACCCTCATATATTTTACGAACAATTTATCGTACATCATCTGTAGGTGATTGCCTTTGATTCATAGTTTAAAAAAAAGATTCCATAGTTTCAATCTATAATAATTTACAACAACTCCCATTTGAATTACAGATGAGATAATTGTGGAAAAGTGACTTAGGATCACAAAACTTATCAATTTTTAAACAATCTATATTTTCAGAGTCTTAGTGTATTGTCTATTATATTAGGTTTATGCAAACCCATATGGACAACAATCATGCTTGCATTTGTCTATGTCAATAAAATAGTTACCATTAAGATATGTATGATTTCCATCTGTATAACATATTGTTTATACAGGATTCAGCAGAATAATGCTTGTGGAAAAATGGGTAATAAGATAGAATAAATGAAAACAAAGTGAATCAAAATTACACATTTTTAGAAGGATGTGTAATTAATTTAATGGTTGCACATTTGTAGACGGCTAAGAAATACAACTAAATAGTTACACACCATGTAAATAGAGCAGAAGAAAAAGCAGAGTAGTTGTAGTGTGTTAGCTGCTACTTTTGCGTTCGCCAACATTCATTCTACCTTCGTTAAAAATGAGGTGTGTAAACGTTGGTATTATTGCCAAGTGAAGGACCTTTCCTTTTTTGATTTTGAGTTTGTGTCTGGTTCAGGTTGGAAGAACTTTAAAGTTTCTTCCAGGTGGCTGTTTTGTAGCCTGTGTAAAACCACTTTTATGGTCAATGTCTAATTTTCTTTAGACATATGTTCATCAAAAACCAAAACAGAAATTATTATCTCAGCTAGCACCTGCAGCACCTGTTTGCAGCAACTGAACAGTCTAATTATTCCATCTTGAAGACTGATCTTTCAGTTGATACGATAAAAGTCTGATCTTTTAGTCCTGACATTTCTGGGTTTGATCCTAGTAATGGTTGGTTCCTGTATGTCTATGTGGATGACAGGTTCAGTCAAATAAAAATTTAGCCCATAATTTCACTGAAAATTAAGCCGATGTGCACATCATGGACCCAGTACTGCAAAGTGCTAGCCATCCTCCATATTGAGCTTTTCAAACTTCCTGGGAAGGCAGTGACAGCTAAGGGTAATGAGCAACTATGGGACTGTGCCCTTTGCTTTCTAAAAATTAACTTCACAGAGACACCATTTCCTTTTCTTCTAAGCTGTCTGCTGTGCTTTAGCCATATTATCTGCTGCAAAGTAATTGAAAGTATGAGCTAAAATATGCCTATCATGTCTTTCAATTTATATGGAATAAAAAATCAAAGAAAACTAAAACCTCTCAAAGCATCAGCTATGCCACAATCTGACTTCTAATGAGCCTGAGTAACTTAGTTATTTAAATGCTGTTAAATAATTAAGCATTTTTTCTCATGTCTGTTTTTCCGCTCTGTGTTTCTAAGTAGACTCTACAGAACACAGATATCTTATGTACAATTTGTTATTTCAGGAATAAATATAGAAGAATGCAAAAAATTTGGAAATTGGTTGGATTGCTAAGTAATCTCTTAGAAGCACGAGCGCTATACATCCCTTCTTTAACAGCTGGGACAAGGTTCAGAAGACAAAGCCATCATCATTCCTTCTATGAATGCATCAAGCACCTTGTTGCCTCATGTCATGACTCTGTGATGAGCCTTACGTAGCAGAGGGAAGGGTGAGAGCAGTATCTGCAGGCTTTTGTGTGAAAAGTTTCCAAGCCAAATCACTGTAGAAAGAACCTAAGTGTGATCTGAGGTTGCTTCATCTGTTGTGCTGATATAGCCATTGCTACCAGTTATGGAAGAACATGAAAAGTTTTATTGTTTTAGTTTTAATAACACTTCTATAAGAACATGCAGTACTTCTGTACCTGGGGCATAAGGCATGGAGTAGCTACATGACCTGTCACTGAATGTTATGCATTATATGATGAAATTGGTCTTGGTTCTCCTATATCCTTAGTCGTACAGCCTTTCCTTCTAGGAACACTGAAACCAGACAGCAAAATTAAAAAAAAAAAAAAAAAATCTGATGCTTCATTTCTTTGAAAAGTCTCATTTTTTTGGCAGCTGAACCATGAACATCCACAATCATGAACAGAAAAGAACACCTGGGTGTATATCTCTGAGTAATGCAGATCATGACTGATCTGTTTATGAACATTATTCAAGGTATACCCTAGGAAGGCCGAATCTTCTCTCCCTTGAGTCAGTTTTCTTTTGAGATAACCTCCTCCAGTTCTGTGATCTTCTCATGTAATTGGTCCTATTTTAAAAAATCCATACCAGTGGCTACAGGGAAAACAACAGAAATGCATATTTTCCAGAATTATTTGTGTACCTGCATAGGAGAATGTGTCAAATGGAAAGAAAAGAAAATGCCAGCAGATGAAATAACAAATTTATTTGTCAGATCAGGACTCTGACTTCCCAGATTCTATTTTGTTAACACTTGTATTCATATTTGTCTCATTCTGAGGTAATAAAGCTAAAAGAAAGCAAGCTGTACACAAAGGCTGTCATGCAGTGGTAGCATGCTTTTTATATTTCTCTATTCCTAAATAAGGTTAGTTTACTGAAAGCTGTAGTCAGTATTTCTGCACTCATCAAATTAGTATCAATTGTGCTTTAATAAAGAGCAAATCAGGAAATCTATGCAAGTTCTTACATTGCTGACAATCACAGTTAAAATGAAAAATACTCAGCAACATCAGTTTTATTGCTTTTATTGAAATGAATTTAATCTTGGTACTCTAGTATAGCTAGTTCCTGAATTTAGATACACAATTTTGACGTAGTGCATGTAAAATTAAATTTTTTCCCAACATAAAAACACTATGAACAAAACCATAGTAATTTGTAATGGGTATTTCTCAGTGCATTCAGTAACAGATCTGAAAGTCTGTACAGATCTGACAAGTATGCATATTCTGTTAATATACGTTTTCATTAGGCTTTTTTATCCTGAATATCTTTGAACGCAACATTCTAGTGCTGCTTCTAAAAGGACTAGACTGGGAGTGGTTGGAAAGCTGCAAAGCTCCCTGTTGCTCCCGTACTTCCATAACATTGCTTGCTCACACTTCAAAGCCACTTCTGTTGATGTGAATTAAGAAAATCCATAGGCATGGATCTATAGGCTTTGACTTTATATCAGACAGCTAATCACCACAGGAATACAGGTAATTGATAATATGAACTTTTATTGTCCTCTTTTTGTTGATGAAAACTGCATTCTATAAGAAACCACCAATTTCTAATTAGTGCATCTTATCTTTTATGACAGGGAAAAGAACCAGGTCAAACACAACAGCATGCAACTGCAGTGGTTGTTTTTAAGGCCACTTGACCAAAAAGTAGCATAAAGTCATAGACCAGTTTGGGTTGGAAGGGACCTTTAAAGATCATCTAGTCCAATCTCCCTGCTCTGGGCAGGAGCATCTTTCGCTAGATCAGGTTGCTCAAAAAAACCCACCCTGCAATATATAAAACTAGTGTTTTGTATATAAAATATAAAATCTGTGTGAAGTACCAAGGCTGCCAGGGCTTTTTATAACATTTCTTGCATATCTCAAAATGGGACAAAACCAACTGATGTGCTTCATGAGCACACAGTTAAGACTGTAACTGCTGGCTAGTCGGCAGGGCTGAGTTCTCCCACGCCTGTTAGATGTATGTTCTTTATTGCACATGGCTTTAGAAGGATGCCTTCATCCAGCTTGGAGTCATGACTGCTCTCCTGCAGAGACCATCCTCATTTTGAAAGCAAACAAAGCATGTCTTAAATCTAACAGAAGAGTGCTACCTGTTTTTTATATGTTTCCTTCTGACAAAAGCACCCCTCCATGTCTTGCCAGCTGGGATACAGCTCCATGGCTATTGGCAAGGGAGGGAAAGGAGAGACTTACTAATTCTGAGTCTATTCTGTAGTCTGTGTTGTGCTGGCTTCTAGGAAACATTAATTGGGCTAGGAAGATAAAGTACACATGAGCCATAAAGTTCGTGAAAGATAACTGTGTCTCAGGGATTACTTTTCATTGTGTGATTGCCACCAGGCAAGTAGTCCAACGGTTGGGTTTCTGAACAAGCAACAGGATTGCCTGTCCTCTGGCTGTACTCGAAAGGAAGGAAGTGGCTGGTACTGTTTTATGAATTCTCCAGGTTTGGAGCAAGTGTTAAATTTAGTCTCAGAACACTTATTGGATTGAACTCCTTGGGAGTTTTATGCAGGAGACCATGTTATTTCTGGATCCCAGTAAGTATCAGATACAAGCAAAGCTCAGCACTATCAAGAAAGAAACACTGGGAATTAGCAGAAACACAACTGCTGGGAATGTTCAGGTCAAAAGTTGACTTTGATGCTTTACCAGTATCAACCAGTGTTTAAGCAGGGATTTTCAAGGTTCTAGTTTACGTGAATCAAGTATCTCAGTGCTGGGTGACACCCGGAGTCCCTTTTTTACCTTTGTATCTTTTCCACAACTCTGAGTGGACAGCCCAGCAATGCTGTTTGCTTCCTTGTAGACTTCTCTCAGGGCCAATACTGCTTTCACAGTAGGCTTTGGAACCATATCCAGTGGGTACCTGGTCAGCTTTTCTAATCAAACTTCAGTTTCTTTTTCTACTTTTGCACCCACACACAGGTGGAAACAGCAATTCTGATATTTTTGACAGTAATTTATTCTGCTCAGGTGCCACTTAAAATTCTCTATGACAGGGTTTATATTTACATTATCATTTCAGTTTTAGCAGTATTCCTGGCAACAAGGAACAGAGACTTGCTGATGGAAAAAAAATAAATTATTCCCTCTTCCTTTCACCAGGAATCCTGTTTCACCCTTCAAAGAGAGCACGCAGTGGGTCACAGCAAGTCTGGTTCTTCAGTTTATGTATTGTTTAGGGATGTCTGGAGCTGAGCTATTAGTCTGCTTCCAAAGCTCATCCTAACTCTAGAGCAATATTTCTGGTAGTGCAAGTGAGAGGTTGACTAGCAGCAAAGCCATTCCCTTTGCCTGTGCCTGTGTACCAGGAGAATTAAGAAATACCTGCAGAAATGTTATTTCCTGCCAGAGACAGGGTTGTGTTTCTAACTGTGGTGCCATGTTGATGTCATCAGTTTTGTGACTCAGTTTTTGTATAAAGGGGATAACTTAACATTTAACACAATGTTAAGCATTTTGGGAGGGAGTAAGAGGGACTTACCATTGATAAGTTTCTATTTTTGTATAATGTGATGAAAAACTGAGGTAAGAAGCTTGTGCTAGCTATTTATTAGAAGTCTTGCACTGAGTTGCCTTTTAGAAACCAGTAACTCAATGCTATTTATTATCTTATTACAAGATTTGGGGGTTTTCTTGCCAGCTAGTGGCAGGCTACTGGCAATTGTTGCTGGGCTCGATATCAGTTTTCGCCTGAGGATCAGAGCAGATTCTGTGCTATACTGCTGTATAAAATTGTTTATATTTTGAGAAGATGAAAATACTGTAATTTGGAACAAGTTCAACAACCATACCTTGGCCATCTTAAGCTCTCCTAAGTGGTCAATGGCTTACATTTGGTGCAATGCTTCTATGGACCTAGGGAATTACAAGACATTTGGGCAGTCCAAGAGGCAAATTACAGCCCCCCAGGGCTGTTTTGTTTCATACTGGGTATTCCAGATCATTCCAGTAGCTGAAGCTGAAAGATTAAGGTACAAGAGCATGTAGATGTGTCTTAACTTGTACTAGGTTTGTGTGGCAAGGTTTCGGTAGCGGGGGCGCTACAGGGGTGGCTTCTGTGAGAAGCTGCTGGAAGCTTCCCCCATGTCCGACAGAGCCAATACCAGCCGGCTCCAAGACAGACCCGCCGCTGGCCAAGGCCGAGCCCACCAGCGACAGTGGTAGCGCCTGTGGGATAACACATTTAAGAAGGAAAAAAAAGTTGCTGGGACAGACAGAAATGGCAGCCAGGGAGAGGAGTGAGAACATGTGAGAGCAACAACCCTGCAGACCCCCAGGTCAGTGCAGAAGGAGGGGAGGAGATGCTCCAGGCGCCGGAGCGGAGATTCCCCTGCAGCCCATGGGGAAGACCATGGTGAGGCAGGCTGTCCCCCTGCAGCCCAGGGAGGTGCACGGGGGAGCAGATCTCCACCTGCAGCCCAGGGAGGACCCCACGCTGGAGCAGGGGGATGCCTGAAGGAGGCTGTGACCCTGTGGGAAGCCCGCGCTGGAGCAGGCTCCTGTCAGGACCTGTGGATCTGTGGAGAGAGGAGCCCACGGAGCAGGTTTCCTGGCAGGACTTGTGACTCCATGGGGGACGCATGCTGGAGCAGCCTGTGCCTGAAGGACTGCAGCCCATGGGAGGGACCCACGCTGGAGCAGCTTGTGAAGAACTGCAGCCCGTGGGAAGGACCCACGGTGGAGAAGTTCATGGAGGACTGTCTCCCATGGGAGGGACCCCACGGTGGAGCAGGGGAAGAGTGTGAGGAGTCCTGCCCCTGAGGAGGAAGGAGCAGCAGAGACAACGTGTGATGAACTGATCCCAACCCCCATTCCCTGTCCCCCTGTGCTGCTGGGCAGGGAGAAGGTGGAGAAAATGGTGAGTGGAGTTGTGCCTGGGAAGGAGGGAGGAGTGGAGGGATGGTGTTTTGAGATTTGGTTTTATTTCTCATTACCCTATTCTGGTTGATTGGTAATAAATTGAGTTAATTTTCCCCAATCTGAGTCTATTTT
The DNA here is from genome assembly GCF_947461875.1 of Haliaeetus albicilla. Classification (NCBI taxonomy): domain Eukaryota; kingdom Metazoa; phylum Chordata; class Aves; order Accipitriformes; family Accipitridae; genus Haliaeetus; species Haliaeetus albicilla. The sequence continues at coordinate 66,809,223 of NC_091516.1, read as the reverse complement.
GCCCGTGACGGTAACTGGTGAGTGATCTCTCCTGTCCTTATCTCGACCCACAAGCCCTTTGTTATATTTTCTCTCCCCTGTCCAGCTGAGGAGGGGGAGTGATAGAACGGCTTTGGTGGGCACCTGGCGTCTCACTATACAGGGAAAGTAAGAAGAGCTGAGAAGTCACTACAGATGGCTGGAAAGCTTGAGGTGATTCCTTCTGACAAGGAAGAGTTCTTCCCTACTGCAAGCAGAGGGTCACCTGGCATCCACCACACATCCGAGACTGTGGGCTGCCAAATACCCCCTGTCCAGCTGATGGTCACAGTACATGTCCATTTCTGGAGAAGGTAATTGGAGAGAGCCTGATGTGAGCTGTGCACCCAAAGAACACCCAAAGAGACTTCATCCTTTGAAGAATTCCAAGCTTCCAGGTCTAGTGTCACTGTACAAATTTACTGCTGCAGTCATTTAAGGTAAAGATTCCTGAATTATTCTTCAAACTTTAACTTAAGCCTCCTACACCTTTTAGAAAAACATTTTTTTTCAGCTGTCATGATTTTAAAATTATCTAATTTTTAAAATAGAACAGTTTATAAGTTATCTAATTTTTAATAGTATATATATATTTGGTCCAGTAATAGCACAGCTGGCTAAGATGCTGCCATTGCCTGGTTGCCTTTCTTCTTCTACAACAAGAATAGCTTTTAAATATTTGCATTCATATTCGTAAGTTCAGTTACATAGTATAGACATGCTAGATTGAAACCAGCTATGTGGCAGCAAGACCATGGAGGTGTGGATTTCAGTGGGATGCTAATCCGAGTAAGCTCTCCTGGCTCTGGGTACCCTTGTTTGTTTTGTGTTGATGTGTGCGGAGCTGGAGTTTCGCTGTTCATAGTTCCCATATCAGGTAAGTTGAAGACATTCTGAATAGGTAAGCCGATGCTGTAGTCTTATGTAACTAACCTAAAGATTTCTTTATTTTATTTCCTAAAAGGTCTCTAATTTTGCAAGTGATAACAAAAAAAACCCAAAACAATAAACCACCCCCCCCTCCCCCAAATTGCAGTTGAGGTACTGTTAACATCTCGTAGCAAATCTGGTCCAGGAGCAGAAAGATATTGAAACCAAGACACTTCTTTTATTACCAGGGAAATTACAAGTTCTTGTTCCATTTATTATTTTCAAATTTGTATTTACATTAAAATATATGCCTCTGCATCTTGTGCTATGGTTACCATTAAACTTTTTTAAGCTATGCATGATTTAAAATCATATGGATCACAGGAAATGAGTGTTCATCACCAAGTGAGGGGACATACTGATTTGAATCTCTAGCTTTAGTGGTCTCATGCATAATTTTCATTATTTGATTCTCAGTTCTAGTTGTAACAGTAAGATCTAATGGAATCTGTTTCCCTTGTACTAGTAGTAATAAAATTTTTGAAGCAATTTCAGTATTTTGACCTCTTCTGGTCAGTATTTTCCTAAACTACTTTAAGCAGTAAGAGCTTATTATACTGCATTGCTTTCTTCCTTCTTTGGACTCTGTTTTTTTTGTAGTTTCTTAGACTGCCTTTAATCTGCAACAGGCTGTCTGCATGTAGCTTTTAGTTTTCTAACCCTTTTGATACAGTGTGCTGTTTCATGGGTGTTCTTGCTTACGTTTTCTCTAGTTCTAAAACTTTTCTGTATTGAAATTGCTTTGTGAATATTGTAATTTGCAGATTGTGAAGAGAGGCTTCTTTTACTTGTAGGTTAAAAGAAAAAAAAATACATCCAGGAACTCTCTAATCATTTTGCTGTACTTTTTCCTAGAATTCTCAGGAATCTTCCAAGGCAAACTTAGTAAGTTTGAGCTGACCTGAAGCTCTCTAAAGCCAGTGGAAAGAATTCCGTTGACTTTCAAGGGCTTTGGATCATAGATATTTGAATATTTTTTCACTAGGTATGCAAGAGATGCATGTGACTTAGAGAAGTCTCGGAATCCACAGATATGTAGATTTATACTTTTAAAGTATTCCTTTAAGAAAAAAAAAACAACAGTGTTTTGATGTTGCCAAGAGTGAAATATAGCTAATTAAGGAACTGAAAATTATTTAATTAATTCAGTTCACTTTATAATAGACAAAAGGGGATTACTGCACATCACCTCAACAGGACAGTTTTAAAAATAGTTAAATGCTAGGTTCCAAGGCAATTTCATTTTCTTATTGTAATGAACAAATTTAACGCTTGAATGTGCCCTAGAAATAGTCATCCCAAGGCAATTTTATATTCTTGTTGTTGTGAATTTTTGATGCGTGAATCTGTCCTAGAAATCGTAGTATTTGGAACAGAATACACAACATTTAAATTAAAAAAAGTACTTAATCCCATGCCAGCCACCAAGACTCTTGAAATGTAAATTGAAATCTGGAGGAGGCAGAAATGGGTAATTCAGGATGGAAAGAGTCAACTTGAATTGCTTATTTTTACAGATTCCCTTGGGTGCTGGAAGATTTAAAGTTTCAGGGAAGAAGGAAAGTACAAAACATTATGGAAAATATATAGTACATACCAATCTCGATAAAACTGAGAAGTCTTGAAACATTTTAAATGAAAGCAAAATACATATATTTAAAGAAAGTGGATTGTTTAAATATATCTTGTCCTCTTTATATACATAAAGGTATATTTGCATAGTAAATCTGTATCAGGTAAATGATCTGTGTTAAGTGATTTATACCATATACTTACTTTTTGGCTGTATAATGTTCCATTTTACAATGGAATTTTTTCATACTGAAAGTGAATTTAAGCAGTGGAAAAGAAGGCAAAGGGAGTAAAAAGTTGCTTACTTTTCTTACACAGAATAAATGCAAAAATGTACCTGTTGCAATTTCTTTCCCCTTGAAAGGAGAAGTGTTTTGCAAAGCTTTGGAGACACAAGTTGTAAAAGCACAGTGTTAAGACAATTATATGATTTATGTGGGGTAAGCTGTGGTTACGTATATAACTTTTTTTTTCTTTTAGTGGGACAGTTCCAAATTCATTCTTTGCTTTTTTTCTGTTAACCCGTTATAATACCTTCTCTTCTGGCTTATGGGAAGATGCTGGAGAGACAGTTCACTAGAAATTACAGTTTTAACTAAGAGAAATACTCCAGCAAGATGGTCTTTCTGGAAAGTTTAAAGAAGGACACACAAACCTCAGTTTCTCACTAGAGGATTTTTCCATGAAAGTAATTTTGGTGGGTCATATTTGGCCATAGCTAATGTAAATATATAGTTGGCCTGCAGTTAGGATTCTTCTGTTGGACTAGTACAGAATGCCCAGGAAAAGGAAAAAACAATCTGAGCCCTTCACAGGGTGTTCATCTCCTTTAGCATTAGAAGTTTGCAGGGTGGATGTCTATGTCAGGTTAGCTACCTGAGGTCGTCTGTGTAATCGCAGGAGAGAACAGGCACCTGACCTCTTTCTAAATAGTCTGCTTAAAATGAAATATACTACATGCTAGAAAAACTTTCCTTTTGAATTTAGGAAATCGGGGTGATTAGCTTAGATGTAAGTACCAAACAGACATTAGTTGTTCATATAACACTTCAGGTGTTATACAAGGAACTTGCACAGCAGCACTTTAAAACCTTCTCTGAGTCATATTTAGAGCTGACTGAATTATTTATTATAAATAATTTCTCTCACACATTTTGCTTTTCTTCTTACAAATAATGGGTGAATAATTCTGGTATTTAACTAGCTTTGGAAAAATTCCAAAATGCATAGTAAATACCTAATATAAATAGAGGTTTGGGGTTTTTTATCATACCTAAAATTGTTTTCAAGGAATCTTTTTCACTGTTTGACTAGCTCAAATTAGGTTCCTTGTGACTGAAATAATCACATGTTGGTTTTGGACAGCCTTAGAGCTAGTGTGTTTGAGAAAAGTCAAGAGGCATCATTTATATTTAAAAGGCTTATTTGTTTTGCAAATGTCAACCATTGTACGTTATTGCACAGAGTCTATATCTCCCATGGTGTACTTCCCAGTTATTTGGTAGAACAACTATTATGCTGTGGTCTGTGAGGATGACAGTTATTGTGATTGTGCTTGAATTTTTTTATAGGATTTATTGCATCATCTGTAATATGTCATAGCATTTTTTATTATTTCAGAAGCACATTTTATCAAAGTGCTATAATCACTCCAATATAATAAGAGGTCTTTCAGTACTGAAATCACTAAGTGGAGGTACAAAATTCTGTCCATCATATAAATTGTATAATAACAAATAAATTCACTGCAAAACGAGGCCACAAGACAAATCAATCTGTGACCTTCTGCCTATATGGACACTTTGAGAGGCATGGACTGCTCTTGCTGTCATGACACATGGGTACGTGTTTCGTTTCAGACTGGACTGGGTCTGACTGAGCTGGAGGTAACATCTTCCACAGTGGCCCCTATAGTGCTGTGTTTTGGATTGGCGATTAAAGCAGTGTTGATAACACACCAGTGTTTTAGCTGTTGCTGATCAGTGTTTGTACAGAGCCAAGGACTTCTCCATTTCCCACTTTACCCCTGCCAGCAGGGTGGCTGGGGTGGACAGGAGGCTGGGAGGAGACACAGCTGAGACAACTGACCCCAACTGACCAACGGGATATCCCATGCCACATAATGTCATGATCAGCAATAAAAGCTGTGGGGAAGGGCAGGGACACACGATGCATTTGTGATTATGGCATTTGTATTCTGAAACGACCACTACGTGTACTGATGTCCTGCTTCCCAGATAGTGACAGGACATCTGCCTGCTGATGGGATACCATGAATAAATTCCTTCTTTGCTTTCCTTCCATGCCTGCCTTCTGCTTTGCCTGTTAAACTGTCCTTATCTCAACCCACAATTCTTCTCACCTTCTATTTTCTGTCTGTCCTGCAGGACAGGTGAGTGAGTGAGCAGCTGTGTGGGTGCTTGGTTGTTGGCTGGTGTCAATCCACCACAGAGATGTATTTTCCTGAAGTGAAATTTCTCTTCTAAGGCCCACCCATCTTATAAAAACAAAGATCAGTTTTGAAAAATATGTTAAAACTTTGTTGTCTTTTGATATTTTTCCCAGGTTTTTTATTCCATTGAGATCAATAGTGCCAGTGATATAGAAAAAACTTTCCCTACAGCATTTCTATGGGAATGATATTTTTACCAGATCATTTAAAAATTGCGACAAGTTGCATGTCAGCTTCCAACAAGCAAATTGTTAGGTAATTTAAACTATACATTTTACTGGTTAATAAACAAGCTACTTTTGTTTACAGAAGGACATTTCTCACTATCCTTCCTTAAAGAAATATTTAAGAAATATCTCCAAAAAAAGAAAAAAATGATTTTCAGTGTACAGTCTTTAAGCCTTCCAGTAAAGCTTGAAATTAATCTCCATGTGTGCATTGAATTCAGCTGAAAAAACCCAACATGGTATTTTCAATATATAATGCATTAACAGAGACAATTTATGGGGATTAGCCATGTGACTGATAAATGACTGAGTAGTTTGAAGCATGGCACAAAGAATTTCAGAAATTGATTCTGAGACTCTCCTGAAGGCAGCTAAAGCTCTGAATGGGAAGATGAAGGAGAAGCAACAGCTGCAATGACAAGGATCAGTTTGGAAGGCTGTCTGTGCAAGATCATGCTTACACAGGTCATCGGGGAGAAGCACTATTAGCTGCAGAAATGCATGGCTGTGGAGACACTCTTCAGAGTGTAAGAGGATTCTCCTTTTTCCAGTCAGTAGAGAAAAATGCTTTCATGATTCCTGCTTGCAGGAGCAAAATACCTTTGCAAAATGTAGCTTGAGCAAAATAGCTTTGCTTAGACCACTGTAGCCAAAGGAGCCAAAGATATCTTGTAAAATAAATGCATATTATTTTTTACTGTGTTTGTTCCCATTCTCCTGTTTTTTGCAGCTGACCAAACTGAATATCTTCTGGAAACAGTGTGACTGACCTGGGTGTGGTAGATGACTCTTGCTTGTCTTGGTCTTTCTTGCTAGTAAGATCAAAAATTATAGCCTTTTGTTTTCAGAAGTTTTAGCTTTCTTTATCTCATCAATATTACATTGTGATACTGATATCTTTATCTCTCAATATCACAATGTGAACAATACATAGCATATAGGAAGGATCTGCAAGACTCTTCATCTTCTTCAGCGCAAGTCATACAGACACAAGACTCTACAAAGACTTTTAAACTATTAGTAGAATGTTTGCTTGCTGCTCAAGTCTAATTGTGAGTGTGACTTAAGAGCTAAATACACTTGGCGCTGTTACTAATCACAGGAGTAAATCCTATCATTTATGCCTTAGTGGGTAAGCAAAGTCTCCAGATGATCTCGTCTTTTTCAATGTACATCAATTACAGTGCCATGAGCACTTTTGCTAAACAGAGCGAAAGTATCTGCATAGATAAATAATCTGTCATGCTTCTCTGTATGATTATGATCTGCATATCTGCATCTGAGCTAGTTGTCCAGAATTTCTTTAGTGGAGAAAAATAGCACTCTTGAAGTGCAAGACCCCTCTATTATCCTTATTTTTCTTTTCTTCATGCCTCCAACTTCCTCCAGTCTTGTGGATTATGTGGATCCCTCTTTTATCTGTCTAACCGACAGAGATACTTTCAAGCCATTTTATGAGTTTCCTAATTCACACAATCACACTTTTTAGCTAGATGCTTAATTGCAGGTGTCTGTATTCAAAAGTGATGGCTAACATTCTTAGACATTATTGGTGACAACTCTGAAGCTATCCTTCCTTTTAATCGTCTGTCTACCCACCCAACCTCCACCCCCAACCTCATTGTCTTCACCAGATTTTGCAGGGTCTGGCTGCTTAAGTTCAGGGACATGTCACTTGTTTAAGGCTGAATTACCCTCCTGTCAGAGATACTCTTGTTCCTTGTCTTGGACAAAAGACAGCTAAAGAGGTATTTAATGGATAAGGCATTTTCTGTTGATGAGATAGAAGTTAACAAGAGCAACTATACAGCAAGTTATTTCTTTCACCACCACAAATTGCATTAACTGCATAATCTAAGAGCACTACTCTGCTTTGACAGGCAGTGGGAGCAGTGTCACGCTAAGGTGATATGCAGAAGGTTAGATCTGTTAGGATGAAGTGACGTTTACATTTTTTGATTGGTTAGATTTTTTTTTTAACCTGACACTAAATTTTTTTTCATGCACCTGTATGCTTTTTTTTGTAACATACGGTTTACTTCATTTTTAAAAAAATCACCAAGAAACTGGAACATAAAGACTAAGTAACAAGAAGGAGCAAAATCAATGGTACTGCTGATTTCTCTTGGCACAGTGAGAAAGCTAAGTACAGTAAGAAAAGTGGCTGCAGAAAAAAGTAAGTTAACCAGGTGTAGTATTGCCCAATTCTGACAAATTTCTGAAGATTATGGAGGGTTTGTGAACTCTTGACCCTCAAGAGTTTCCCAGATTAGCTAATTATAATTACACTAGGTGCTGTCAGTGACTGTATTTTGAAACTACAAATAGACAATTAACAAAGGGAAAAAAATTATTTTTCTCTGCATGAATCTTGCATGAATATGACACTTCTTCATATTAATTTTAATGTGAAAATGGCATTAGCTGTATATTCCCTCCTTTCTATACATTTCAAATTCAGTTATAGGACTTTAATGTTTTTTTTTCTTTGACTTCACTATTTCCCACTGCAATCCAGTTATTTAGCCAAATTCCCTTAGTATAAATTAGAGGTGTTTTTTAAATATTCTTGTCTTTTGTTAACACTGACTTTTCTGTAAAATCTAATGGCAGAATATTCATCTTTAAGAAATATATATCTAATTTCTCAGAAACTTGCCCAGTTTCACTCCAGTGGGATTCCTTGTGTGAATTAGGATCATAATATACGAAAAGGTGGGGAAACTAGCAAAAAACTGCGAAGAACAAAGTCTGTGCATTGTAGCATCTATCAGCAGGTGAACATTAGAAACTATGTCACTATTTCTATGTGCTATTTCTGCTTCTGTGACTGTTTGCTCTTTGGCTTTCCAGCTGTGTGTTCATAACTGTTTGTGTCTTCATTTACATTATAAATAAGACATTCTGGAACAAATCTGAAACTTATTAAAATAATACTGTTACTTCATTAGATTTTGGATCAGGCATAAAATATAAACTACAGCAGAACACAGTGGTAAGGAAATAATGGCACAGTCTCCACACTGTATTTATTTTTCTAATACAATATTTACAACCAAAGTTTTCATGGTTTTTTTTTCCTTCCATGAAAAACTGAACCTGAAAAACAACATTTTGCTTGTGATTCACATTAATATCTCAACAGTGCATGAAAATAAAATATTTTTATTTGAGAATTACAGTGTAAGGTTGATGAAAATAAGGAACATGAGCAATACACCGTCTGTCATCTTTTTCTGGATCAGATACATTGAATTAAATACCCTATTTCATTGTTTCAGGAGCTACCATTTACACTATCATGAATCCAAGTTCATGTTATCTTGGTAACAAATTACTTATATAACGCATTTTGACAAACAATTTTCTTTTAACATTTGCCAAAAATGATATTTTCATAGATGAGATACATGAGAAAGAGAGGTATTTTTCATATTAACATATTCACTTTACTAAAATGGTTATTACCTGCTGAAAGGTTAGTATGGAAATGAAAAGATTGTCATTTCACTCATAATCAAAATAACACAACATTGTACTAAAATATCAAACCTTTTTTATTTTTTTAATGTGAAGGAATAATTTCAAAGATGTTCACAGGAATAGTGACAAAGTGACCTTGTAGGTCATTATATTTCCTTTCTGTCAATATCTAATTCACTTATCCCCTTATTAGCATAATTTCTGAATAGCATGCAATCCTAAATACTCTGCTAATAGTCTTCCAGAGTAAGGTAGTTGCTCATCATCATCTGCCTCCTGACAATAAGCCTATGGGTAAGACATTACAAGAATTGAGAAATGACAATTTGAGAGTCTCCTAGATTTTTTTTTTTTTTTTTTACACAAGGTGAGGATTGTTTAAAAAAAAAATAAATCAAAAGAGACTTAGCTTTTGTAGGGTGATACATTCAGGGGGAAGAGCATCAAGGCCATCCATCACTCTGCTACTGATTTGAGAACTACAGTGATTTTCCCTATGGCATATACCTCTGAAAGGAACCTATATAAAAATTGCAGTATGGCTCTGTAAACCTTATTTGGAAGCCCATCCCTGTCTGTGTAATAATTTGGCAAGAATCACAGATGCGCTCGTGTGCCTGCCTGATCACTGGTTCTGTGTTTTCCAGTCAGCAAAGGAAGAGTTTTTTTCTTCTGCTTAGTGACCCTGCTTGGAGGGTGAATGATTTCAGATGAAGCTTGCACAGCATACAGATAAGTTAAATATGCTGCATAAGGTTAAAAAAGTGAAAGGGCCCAGAGTTGGATAGTTGCTAATCTTCATGTGTAAGACGGAGGAGTTGACTTAGTCTGACCCTATGCCCCTGTCTATTAAATGCAGTCTCTTGATACAGTTCATTAAGTGAATTTCTGGCTGGGGTTACAATTTGAATGGAGAATACATTTTTAGTTTCTTAAATTAGATCATGCTTTCTGCACTGCTTCCTTTACTGGACCAGTGACTTTGCCTAGGATACTAAGATTTTGACTACCTTATTTACAGTTTATTCTTGACTGTCACAGACGAGTGTTTTAGATCGCTTAAATGTTCGACTTAACAGAGTTTGATGGCAAGGGTCACTTGGGGAGAAACAAACAAAGGAAAACTGAGTTAGAATCAGTTGTCCATGATTTGCACAGAGATCAGAGGTGCAAAAAGGTAAGGCAGACCCTCCCGTTGAGTCACGAGCTTCAGAATGAACTCTTGCTTTCTAAGCTCCTGATGGAGCTTAGGGGCAGCTAGATCCAATCCTAGTCTCAGACCTGGTCAGCAGTTTATATCCAAGAGATTCAAATGGTAAGGAAAACCTCCCATTGAGTCACGAGGTTCAGAATGGACCCAATTCCTTTCTAAGCTCCTTCCCAGAGAGGAGTCTAAGTGTGGCTGGATCCAGACTTAGTCTCAGGCTTGGTCAATGGTTTATGTCTAAAAGATTATATGTGCACAATCGATCCTTTATATCTCTTAGTTTGGATTTCAAAGTTTAGCATGCTATTAATCCCTTACTGATCTGTCCAGGCATCTGGCATTACTTCACTCTGAAATTCAATCCCTTCTCGTTTTCCTGAAACAGACTCTCAGGCCTTGAGTCTTATAAAAATTAAATAAATTAATACAGTGGTACAGCAGCAGCGTCAGCTTGAGCTGGGTGCCCCTGGGCAGGGTGGGGAGTGGAGAAGGAGAGGAAGGACCTGAACAAAGAAATCCCTGGGCAATTATACCCTTACAGACTATTCACTTGCCCCTCACACACTCTTTGCACATCTTGGTCCAGCAGTGATTCTAGTCTAACACCTTCTGCCTCCTAGTTGGATTCCTTCACTGTCTCCAGACAGGCTGTTTCTTATCTTGTCAAGTTACAGGTGCTGTTGATGGCTGAAGCCTCCTTATCTTCTGATTCACGCTGGGTCTCCAGGCCCCTGTTTTGACTAAGTAGGTACCCATTCAGTAAATCTAAGTGAAAGTTTACAACTTGCAGCCTAAGACTTCAGCAAATCTGGCCACTCATGCTAAGTAAGTAAAGCTAAGCAAACAGCATACTAAATCACACATTATAACTTTAAGTGATTCACTCTGTTTAAAACTTACTTATTTAAGCTAAATGACTAATATTTCTTAACACTGAGAGGCGTCCGTGCTCAAAGGGAGAGTTGCCTGGTGTACAGTCCAGTTGCTGTCAAGGGAGAACTCAAATTGGGCTTATCCAGCAATCTGTCATTGGTAAAAGTTCTCATTGCTTAGAGGAGCAACCTTGAGAGATGTTCCAGCTCAAGAGGAGATCACCACCATGCAGCCGGGCTGCCTAGCAGGGAGAGCTCAAAGAAGGCTCACTTAGGCTGTCATATTTATGGGATAAAGTGGTTGGCTTGTAGTCAAATTTCGTACAATGGGAGAGGTATGCACGACTCCTGGTACCCACAACTTTCTTTTTTCTCTGTTGCTCTGCTCCTTTGTGGGTCTGCTAGAGGAGTTCTTGGCCCACCTACAGCTCAGGCCTTTACCTCCTTTGGAGCCTGTGCCAAACTGCTGCTGGTTTGATTAAAGGCAGTTGACTACATCCCTCACATTGACTTAGAAGATTGTATTTAGCAGGATACCTGAGATAAAACACATTGCTGTAGCTTCGATTTTTCCTCATGTTTTGGCTTTGTAATACCTAAAATTCTTATGAGGAATACAGAACTAACTCAGAATTCCCCCAAAGGCCATTTGTACCTTAATATTTACTTCAGTTATTTATGGTAATAGTGCCACTTGCCTTTTGCTTTGTTTCCAATATGTTAGATTTAATGCTTCGGAACGGCTGAATGGAAAAATCAATTGACATCTCCTGGTGCTGTAAGTTGGAGAAAAATAAAATGTAAGATGAGAAGAAACCCAGACTGATACATGAAGACTTTATCTGTACCAAATCAGGAAAATGTCTGCTTCAGAGGAAAAAGTAAGTAAATTTCTGTGTGCCAAACAAATGGCAGAACTCTGAATGGTGATACCACTGGTTTTCTATTAAGCTGAGCAAACAAGTCAGACCAAGCTTCTGCTGTCAAATAACCTATATGGATATCTCTTAAAAATAATAATTAATTTATAGCACATTTTATTGATATCTCTGTGATACCCTTATCATCAGAGACATCTCTGGTTATTTGGAACTCAGAGTTGTTTACTATTTTTTCTGATAGTGAACAAAATAAGAAAACTCCACAAAGACTTCTCCATTAAGTGCATGTTTTTTTGTATAACACATATTTATGGCCTTCATAAATGAGTTGTCAGTTAACATATTTATTGTAGGTAGCCAGAATAATTTTTCAAGAAAACACTGCTGGCATGCACAAAGCCCAGTGAAAAAATCTTCAAGAAGGCAAAGCATGCCCGGCCATTTGACAGGAGCTGAACAGGCAGCCCATAGTGGGTCATACTTAACTTTCCATTTAATCAGCTTGGGTTGAAAGAGAAAAGACAAACAAAAAAACATCCCAAAGCCATAAGCAATTAAAGAAAGGGCTTGCAGGCTCACCAAGGAATCCAGTTCTTTCTTGCTTTTCTCAGAGGGTGATCTTCACCCTAAACATATACATACTTATCATCTTTCATGTACTTTGTACTACTTCTGACTCTCAAGAAAAGTATTGTATTTCTTTCTCTATACGGTACCACTCTGAATGAACTAACCTGTTTGATGTCAGCAATTATCAGTGCCTCACGCTACACTGAAAAGGAAGCTGAATTGTTTTCCAAGGTCCTCTTCACTACCTATTACACCTGATAAAAGAAAAATGCCCTTTGGGTCTTGCTTTAACAGTTTGTCCTCTCAAGTAATCTTGGACTCAGTAATCTCAAACTTCAAGGTTTTCTTGTTCCCTAAAGAACTTTTATTGGTATTTTAACTAAACAAGTTTATAAGGGCTATGGAGTTCCTATGTTACCGGTTATGTATATCAAATTACTGATATAAGAATCTCTGGTTTTAAGTAAAATTGTCAATTCTGAATGAAGTTGGAAGGTGTCAGCATAAAAAATTATTCAAAAATACTAGATAAATTAATTACATACTATTACTACTTAAACATTCAAATATTTTATTTTCATTTTTGTGAATATTTAAATATTTATTGTGCAAGTTTATTCAGAAATAAAAGAACAGTGAGTACCACTGTAAATACAGATTTGAGTGACATCAACCATTTTAAAATTATCCACAAAAATCTTAAATTCTGAATATAATGGAAAAGTCTCTAACACCAAAAAGCCTGTCCCTGTTATAAAAGTTCAGGTCCTCCACCAAGGTGGCAAAACCAGTAAATGTGACCATTCACACAATCTGAATACTCTTAATAAGATTTCTAAGTACAATCTGTTTGCTAATTATTGCTTATGCCAACTTGCGAAGAGAATGATAAAGTAATGTGATGGGTTTTCCCCACCCTCCGACAGCTAAGAGAACAAGATTGTTCTTGTTTTGCTCTTGTAATAAACCGATCACTTTCCACTATTCTACCTCAGTGTGTGACAAAATGTAAAGAAGGAAAACTTCAAGACCACAGTTCAAATCCAACTGTATGCTAGAGTAAGTGTAGTACTGTCAGAATGAGGTTCATTCAAAGGGAGACTGAGTGTGATCGGGTTTAGGTAGCTGACTGCATCCCAAATACTGAAGAGAGTAGGAGCAGCCTGAAGATAAATTATGATGTATTTATCCATATATTTCTTCTTGTCTTGGATATGGCCATGTAATCTAGACTTGGTATTTTATAAGTGGGAGAAGAATCCAGTCAAAGCAGTTGGGATCTTGACAGAGCATTAAGAAATGCTCTGGAGGAAGCTGGGAGAATTTGGGTCACTGCAGAATGTTGGTGGTACCAGCATGGAGAACATAAGGCTTTATATTTTCAAATTATGTCTAATGTGATGGAAAAAAAAGCTACACCCTCCCCCCCCCTTTAATTTCTTACATGCCTAGGTTATTATAAAAGGAGATAAAATTGATTGGAGAACTCTGATTAGGGGGATAATTTGTAATGATGCTTTACTCACTATTATAATTACAAGTCTAATTAAAAGACTTAAATATGGCGTATGTAAATTATTAATGAGGCTTGAGAATGCCAGTTAATGATGCAACTGACTGAAATAATGGGTGCAGCAAAACTGTGCATACTATAAAGAGAGTGGGGATGGAATTTAGTATATCCTTTTGATCTGTACTTGTTAGATTTAAGGGAAAGGACAATTTTCCCAGGTAGGTTTTGTTTTGTTTTTTTTTTAATTTCTTCATGTCTTTAATCACTGCTATTCTTGTATATTTTGCTGCTTAGCTTTGCAGGCATCTACAAATATTCTCTTTATTTCAGAACATAGGAAAGTAGTCACCTAAGAGTGGGAAACTCATGTTATTCTTCAAGCTTTGTAAGTTCACTGTATTTTTCCTCCTTTTTTTTAATATTTATTTAACCTGGAGTGTAGTGTTCTTGCAAAGGCTCAAAGCAGTGATATTGATTAACTACAGAGGAGGCTATTTTGGTAGTATTCCATTCTGTCTTGGAGCAGGAAGCTCTGCAAACCTCTTGAGGAAGTGTCAAGCATGGCTGTAGAGATTTAAGTGCTGTGAAAAAAAAGAAGATTTTGTTATTGCTTATCTCAGCTGAACTGAGACTCTGTAACTTTTGAGATTTGTTCTTTCTCCAATTCCTTTTGACATTTGGTTGTACCTGCAGAGAAGCATAGTGCAAGTCTTTTAGAGGACTTATTAAAGCTTAATCCAAAGAACGCTCTTGTTAAGCAAAGTACTAAGGAAAGCTCTTGCCATTGACTTTATGGTATTTCTCTAGGACTGTTCCTTATGCCTGGAAAACCTTAACTCTGAAGTAGTGCTATTCTAGACACTTGGATTCAGCTAATGATTTCAGCTAATGTTGTTACTGAATGTTAGGGTTTTTTCCTTGCTGAGGGCCTTTGCTTTTACATAGAGGAGCAATTATTCTTTGCTGAGAAGTGCTGCAGTAAGTTTGGACTATGGTGTTTGTTTTTTTTTTCCCCTGTGCTGCATCTAGATTCTAACTGCCTGAATTCTGTTTTTGTTCAGGCTTTCCATTACTCAGAATAACTTGTTTACTTTGTTATGACTCTTTTAGGGTCCTTCTTGCTTCTGGGATGTATTTACCAAGACAGTGAATGTTGCCGACGTTTTATAAGGGTGTTCCACACAGATTTGTGTCACCTTTCGTTGCCTAGGGAGATTACCTGTTAACTCAGTAAAACACCAAAATAAGAAGATATTAGATCAAGTCAGTCATGGGTGTGTGAGACAATTACTGAGTTACTGACATGTCACACTTACTTCACAATTAGTAATCTTTGTTTGTGGAAGAACAGGAATCTTAAAGTATTTGGGGAAATAAAGTGATTACAAGTTTGTAACTGGAGGACAGAAATGTATCTTGTGGTGAGGCGCTCATCAGTCTGAGATTTATCATTTCTGATGTCTTTTAACTATTTTTTTCCAAAGGAAAGCCTTAACAATTCATCCAAAATGGGAAAGACAAGAAGGGGGAAATGAATTAGTGATGGGCAATAGCATATTTTTCACAATATTTGTGGTACACTGTTCAAGGACTTGGTGTAAATATTGCAATACTAGTAAAACTTTAGTGGAAAGTAGTTCATAGATTTTCAGAAGGCTGTGAATAAGGACATGGAAATATTTCCTCTGAACCTACCACTGTGCTGCTGTTTTTTTCAGCTTCATTCCGTGTCATTCAGTTTAATGCATGTATTTATGTTTTATTAAGTTTTCTGGTACCTGTGGCACTACCTATGTTCCTGAAAGTGTGTCCAATTCACTTTCTTTTTGCATAAAAGGGTTTATGTAATTTTCACAGTCTTGGGATATTTTGTACAGTGAGGGGCAGAACTTACATGGGGAACTGCACAAATATGGTCACTTGTTTCTCTCTTTCTCTTTGGATATAAATCCAGACTAAACCAAAGAGTTTCCTGGGTGCCTAGGTTTCTTCTCTAAGTAGGGCTGTCAGGTATCCAGTAATATCATACGTGATAGTGACATTAACAGCTGCTCAGGACCTAAAAGGCAGTGGGACTAGAGGGAAACCTCTGCTTCCTACCCTGAAGAACATAACCATATTATTAATGGAACATCAGTTTTTTCTTTGGCTGTTTCTCTTCTCCAATCTGAATGACTCCTCTCAGCTAAGCTGTTTCCTCCTCCTTCCACCCTATGTCACTTTCCCTCATTTTCCAAACACTTTCCCCTGCAGCTCCTGACTGAACTTACGAACTGGCATATCTGCTCTTGGCTTCTGTCCTGGTTTAAACCCAACTGGTAACAAATCACCATGAAGCCACTCGCTCACTCCTCCTCCCCAGCCCTGGTGGGGTGAGGAGAAAGTATAAAGAAAAGCTTGTGGGTCGAGACAAGGACAGGGAGGGATCACTCCCCACTTATGGTCACAGGCAAAAGACACGCTCAACTTGGGGAAGAAACAAAATCAATTAATTTACTACCAGTCAAATCAAAACAAGGGTACTGAGAAGTGAAACCAAACCTGAGAACACCTTCCCCCCAGGCCTCCTGCCTTCCTGCCTCAACCCCACTCCCACTTTTCTCCACCTCCTCCCACCCAGCAGTGCAGGGGGACAGGGAATTAGGGTCCGTTCATCACACGTTGTCTCTGCTGCTCCTTCCTCCTCAGGGGGAGGACTCCACATTTGTCCCCTGCTCCGCTGTGGGGTCCCTCCCGCGGGAGACAGTCCTCCACGAACTTCTCCAATGTGAGTCCTTCCCATTGGGCACAGGTGGGCATCTGCTCCACTGTTAACCTCCGTGGACTTGCTGCCTGCACAGGGCTTTCTCTCGCATCCCGCTCTCCTCCCCCGCTGCAGGTTCCCCTTCTTCAACTGTTCTCCCAGAGGGCTCCCGCCATCGCTGACGGGCTCGGCCTTGGCCAGCGGCGGGTCCCACTGGGAGCTGGGGAAGCTTCTGGCAGCTTCTCACAGGAGCCGGCCCTGCGGCCTGTCCCCCAAAATGCCACCACACAAACCCAAAACAGCTTCCGGCTCTCACATTTCAGCAACACATGGGGAGTAACGAAACCTGTGTCTACCAGATTGAAAAGTGTCATTCACTTACGCTATTTTGCCACATTTATGCTGCCAGTGCTCTAAGCTCCGAGTGTGGTTGGGACTGAGATGGAAGATATGGCTGTGAGAATGATAGGGCTACCTCAAGTGAATCTGCTCTTTTCCTCTTCAAATCTGTTGTTAATAGTCAGGTCACTGTCTTTGGAACAGACTAAATGCAATCTAAACAATAAACTGAAAATAGCAGCGTTAGCTTCTGAAAGCCTACAAATGAGCAACAGCTTTTCATTGTTAAACAGCTATAGGGACATTATTTTCTCATCTTTCTTCTAATTTTCTTTCCATCTGCAGATTAAATGTCTGCCAACTGCTATTTAAACGACATGGGTAATATCCTGACTCTTGAAATCAAAATTCCCATTAACAACCATGGGACCAGAAAAGCTGTTGCTCTGTAAGCACATCTCTTCTTTTCCTGTGCACTCTCCTTCCTATTCTAACACATTCTTCATTCTGTTTTCACTTCCTTTCAGACAGTTCATCTCTTTTCTCCCTTTGATTGATTGATTTACCTCAATCAACGTGAATTTTACTTGGTTCATAAACTCAGCTTTGCTCCTTACATATGCTTTTCACTTTCTCAACATTATCACTGTTCTGTGTATGAGAAAGAGGAAGGTGGACTAAAAGAAAGTCTGTAGAAAGGAAGAGGAAAGGACACAGTGAAGGATGTTTTCCTTTCCCTGCCATTTGAACCATTCTGTCAGCTATAAGGCTGAGGTTGGCTTGGAAAATCAAAGGAATTTCCTCACCCAGGACAAAGCATTTTTTTCAGAAAAACAACTTATATCACATTGCAAGCACACATGGAAAGAAGAACCTTCTGAAGCAAATAGTAATTTCAATACTGTCAATCAAAGCCAGCAAGAGATACATTTCTGTAAGTAATAAACTGTTATAAACAATTCTTGCCTGGTGTTGTATTTGATTAGTTTACAACAGTGGAGGGGTAGAGAGCCCCTCAGACTGAGAGCCATGACCCTGCAGAATGCTTCAGCAAATGGGGAAATTCAATTTGGAACATGGATTTGGAAACACTCCAATCATTTAAGTTCTGAAAACTAAACTGACACATTATATGTATTTCTAAGGGGCTACATAGATTGATCAATTAGGAGTAGATGAGATCAGTCTTTCTAAATGGATGTATCAAAAATGTGTGTGATAGAATACCGCTGTGATTAAAGCATCCAGGGATATCATCACCTAACCAACTTTCAAAAATTTATCACAGATGGTTTAAAGTCAAGAGGTATTCCTGTCTTGTCTCTTTCTATCCATGTCTCATCCAGACATCTCTCAGAAGCATTAGGATATTTTAGCAAAAACCATTGCATGATTGAAAAAATAAGTTTCAGTGCGGTTTTTTGTTGGTTTTTTTTCAAAATACAAAATTCAATGAAGTGTTCAATAGGCTTGCAACATGTTAACACATAATGAGAGATGCTGCTTCACTTTTAAGACTCCTAATCTGTTTAAAAGGGAAGCTGAGTTAGGGTTATGAAATGGAGATTGCTTCTCTGTGTAAGACTTTCACGTCAGGTGTGAAAGCAGAGTAAACAAGGTCAGTCCCATCTCATTTTCATAGGTTATTCCTGACAGTACTTGCAGAAGCTGATAATTTCTAGGGGCCTGTAAAGCAGATGTAGTTTCCCGTAACGAAAGTCCTTGTATCTCTAAAATAATACCTTCCTTACACAGAGTGCCTCCCTTGTAATATGTCTTAGGAAGGATGCAGCAAATTTTGCACACCCAGATACCCAGTAGTAGGAAGGAAGAGAAGAGGAATTCCTTGCTGGTTGTGTGTAGGCAATTTCAGTTTCTTTGTGTTCCTTGATAAAAGGAATCAAACTGGCATAGAAATCCATCCTTAGCATGTATTAGCAGTACTACTAGTCTATATGCTACCTGACATACAGTCCCAAATCAAAACTTCTTGGGTATCTGATAAAGTGAAATAGCTCATACTACAGAGGCTTTTCACTACGTTGTTAGTGGAGAAAATGGAGGCTTTGCATATATTAACTGAAGGTTTTATAAATGTATGAAGCAATGAGAATTCATGCATTCAGGTTGATGCAGAGAAAGTGTAAAAACAGTTAAGAAGTCTGGATATAGCAAAAAAATGGGAACTATAATATAAAAATCATATTCTTTTTATTCAAGAAGATGGGAAGGTGTTGAAAAAATTGATCTATTGTCTCCTTTCCATCCCTTTGCCTCTGCTTGCAACACAAAACAAATGGTTAATTTTCTAGGATAGTTTAGAATATATTAGTATTAAAAAATAACATGCATGGATTAACATTTGGCCATGCCTTTGAAAATATAAAGAGATGGAGACATTATCTCCTATACCTTCTGGTAACAGTTGTCTAAAAAGGGAAGAAACAGCAGCTGAGCCCCTAAGCTGCTTTGCAAAGGCTTGTGCAAAGACAGGTGAGTAGAAGAGGTTCAAAATCTGGGGCAGAGCAGAGGGTCTGTGGAGAGGTGATCTGGTATTTGAAAAGGCTGGTATCAGTCTGATAAACCAGAGAACTGTTCAATGCATGGTGCTTCATCTACACCCCATTTGGTGTGCAAACCACATACACCCCTTATTTTGAGGATGGAATTCCCCCCCCCGAATTTCTTTAGCATTAGTGGTTCTTCCAATAGCAGGAATTCTCCCATCTCAACCTTATAAAATGTTAAACTAAATTAAATTTGTGAGTGACAGGTGGCAGACTGAGTTAGGGAAGGGCGAAGCAGCACAGAGCAGAAGAGATGTTCTTAGAGCTTTCACCCTTGTTGCTAAGGAAACTGTTCCTTTTCTGTATGTTCAAAGTGCTGTTTCTAGCTAGACTGGCATCTAGATATTTGCTGGCAGACACACCATCATTTTCAACTTATCTCCCTCTGTGTAACCCTTGTTTGCTTTCTTTGGAAAAAAAAAAAAAGATAGGAAAGAAAACATACAGCAAAATTTACTTAGTTTTCTTAGACATGCATGATTTTCAAAAGGGATGTGATCTCAGTGTAGGGGATCTTTGCTGCTGCTTCAGCAGGACCTGTCAATAGTTGCCAGACTATTTATTTGACCTTTGTTTAACCCATCTTCTACAATATATTGCATCATATTAAAAGACAAATTACTTGCAATTTATTTGACGGGTGATCACTATGGACACTAATGTCACATAAAAGTTGAGTGTCAAGTATGATCCCCTCTATATTTAATGTACATATGAATGTATGCAAGCTCTCTCAGAATGCAATGGAACTATTCAGCAAATTAAAGTAAAACACATGCCCACCAATTTAAGGTACACTGGAAGGCTTTTTGGGGGCTCAGACTACCAAAACTAGAAGCTTATGATGGAATTATCAATGGCTGGATGTCTGTGGCTCAGTATCTCATGTCAGCCAAGAAGGCCACCATCACTGAGGAACTGCAGAATGAGGACTGTGTCATTGCAGTGCTCAAACCGATGTCCTTCTCATGATGAGTTTACTCTTTTCAGATCAGCTCATATCTTTCATAGTAGGCTGTTTGTGTGAGATTTCTTTTCCTCTTTGTCCCTATTCTTAAAAAGTATTTTTTGTCTTAATATTTGAAATGGAGATATTAGAATATCTAGGGTTATGTATCTTGCTCTTCATACTGAATATGTACATTATTAATGCAGTGATTGGCAGGGGCTAGTAGTTTTCTGTGGATTTTGGGCATACTGCTGAACCCTCTGAGGTTAATGGCAAAACTCCAATGCACAATATTTGCCATTCAACTGCAGTTAAATGTTAGTATTTTCAGCAGGGATTTGCTTAGGGAGAAACCTCCCTCAGGTTTCTCTGAAAATCTAGCCTCTATAAAGATTATTGAATATTTCTTTCATTATTTGAAGCAGTATGTTTAAAGAAGACAGTGACTTGCTAACAGAAATTTGAACATTTTCCAACATCTCTTGATACTTGGTTTCACCTGGAATAACCGTCAGAGCTGGGTCTGTGGTTTTGAGCAACTCTAAACCAACTTTCTCTGCATATGCTTGTATGGCATGCAGTCATGTCCCCGTGAATGTATACTTAGTGTCCTGAATGCATCTACACATGTTACGAAAACATATTTTTAGTATGTGTTGCTTACACAGAAAATTTAGACCCAGTCAGGAATTTTTTAGGTGTGTGCTACTGGCAAGAAACAGTGAGTTGTGAAGCCAAACATTTCCTGAAAATGCAAATGCCTTTGATGAAGCTTGCTGGGAAGGTCTTTCAGGACTGGAAACACAGAAAATGGAAAGGTTCATTTCAGAAATTTGTGCTGCCCATAGCCTAGTGATTAAGGCTGTCTGCTGAGATGTAGGAAACTTGCATTCATTGTAGTGCTCTGTCTGATGCTCAGCAAGAACTGACTAACAGCTTCCTGAAACTCAGTTGCCTTATTGCTGAGCTGAAGACTCAGGCTTTGTCTCCTGATGGAGCTCTTCGACCACGAAAGCATCTAAACAGTCATTAACTCTAAAATGGTGATTTTTAGTCTCCTGATGCTAATACTAACATTAATAGTTCTGAGCCAGATTTAATGTGAATTTAGCCCTGAACACCACCTGCCGCTCTGTAGTGTCAGTTTTCTGCTGCTGAGGACACTTACTATGTTCTGTGAAAGCCAGGGTCCAACTCACACTGAAGACTAACCCATTATGAACGCAGAACCACTTCAGCAGAGCAGACTGAAGAGCTGCTCCCAGCACAGCTCTCCAAGTTTAAGGGCAGGCAATCTCTTTTTCTAATTCAGTGAAAGTGGTGTTCTACCTTGCTGATTCCTGCCACAGTATAGTCTGCTTTGTGTTGTCTGGGGACTGCTCATTTTCTTGTGGGATTTATACACAGAAGAAAAGTCATAAATGGGA
The DNA here is from genome assembly GCF_947461875.1 of Haliaeetus albicilla. NCBI lineage: Eukaryota > Metazoa > Chordata > Aves > Accipitriformes > Accipitridae > Haliaeetus > Haliaeetus albicilla. Next base: position 66,787,473 of record NC_091516.1, on the reverse strand, counting down.
AGAGATAGGAAATAAAATATTGGGGGGTGGTGGTGGTGGTGGTGGTGGTAGAATTCTCCTTTGCATTTCTAATTTAAGAGTTCAGTTAGTCTTCTGCATGGCTGGCATTTCAAGTAGTCAGATGTGGGGGCATTTCTCATCTCCTAGGTCTAGCTGTACAAACTCTCCATGTCCTGAATACAAACTTCTTGGACATTTGATGCTTGCCATCGATCTTCTTCCGCTCTTTTAATGTAAGGAAGTCTAGATACCTGTCTAGAGATAGAAAAAGCGCACAGAAGCCATGGTGCGCTCAATCTATTCAACATCAATGATTTGGGGACCAAGGCTGTGGACCTCACTGACCGAGAGAATCTGCAGTTTAGATGGAGCCCTTAACTTTTTGTCCATGCTTTGTTGAGGTCAAGATGCATAACTCAAATTCGAGACAGTGTCAGACCGTTTAGACATGGCAATAACTAACTTTGAAGTCCTTTTATGGATTTATTGTTAAGTCAGTTAGGTGCTTTTGGAAATGCCACTGCATCTTTCAAATTCATCTAAAATTACATTCCCGTGACATTTCATGGAGCTGGTAACATTTACAGTGTTATAAAGCTTGAAGAACTTTAACTTTGCAGATGTGAAATCTTCCAGAATTGTTTTCTATTATATACAGAGAGAAAGAGATTTTCTTTTTAAAAACAAATATATTTTTGGGCCATGCATTTTCTAGCCTTTCTTCCAATGAATCTTCCTAATACTTATTTTGGCTTTGGGGTACTCAACTGTGTCATTGGTGGGTGTGGTGGGTGGACCCTGGCTGGACACCAGGTGCCCACCAAAGCCGTTCTATCACTCCCCCTCCTCAGCTGGACAGGGGAGAGAAAATATAACAAAGGGCTTGTGGGTCGAGATAAGGACAGGAGAGATCACTCACCAGTTACCGTCACGGGCAAAACAGACTCAGCTTGGGGAAAATTAACTCAATTTATTACCAATCAACCAGAATAGGGTAATGAGAAATAAAACCAAATCTCAAAACACCATCCCTCCACTCCTCCCTCCTTCCCAGGCTCAACTCCACTCACCATTTTCTCCACCTTCTCCCTGCCCAGCAGCGCAGGGGGACAGGGAATGGGGGTTGGGATCAGTTCATCACACGTTGTCTCTGCCGCTCCTTCCTCCTCAGGGGCAGGACTCCTCACACTCTTCCCCTGCTCCACCGTGGGGTCCCTCCCATGGGAGACAGTCCTCCATGAACTTCTCCACCGTGGGTCCTTCCCATGGGCTGCAGTTCTTCACAGACTGCTCCAGCGTGGGTCCCTCCCATGGGCTGCAGTCCTTCAGGCACAGGCTGCTCCAGGGTGGGTCCCCCACGGGGTCACAAGTCCTGCCAGAAAACCTGCTTCAGCGTGGGCTCCTCTCTCCACAGATCCACAGGTCCTGCCAGGAGCCTGCTCCAGCGCGGGCTTCCCACAGGGTCACAGCCTCCTTCGGGCATCCCCCTGCTCCGGTGTGGGGTCCTCCCTGGACTGCAGGTGGAGATCTGCTCCCCCGTGGACCTCCCTGGGCTGCAGGGGGACAGCCTGCCTCACCATGGTCTTCCCCACGGGCTGCAGGGGAATCTCCGCTCCGGCGCCTGGAGCATCTCCTCCCCTCCTTCTGCACTGACCTGGGGGTCTGCAGGGCTGTTTCTTTTACATGTTCTCACTCCTCTCTCCAGCTGCCATTTCCATCTGTCCCAACTTTTTTTCCCTTCTTAAATCTGTTCTCCCACAGGCGCTGCCACCATCGCTGATGGGCTTGGCCTTGGCCAGTGGCAGGTCTGTCCTGGTGCCAGCTGGCATTGGCTCTGTCGGACATGAGGGAAGCTTCTAGAAGCTTCTTACAGAAGCCACCCCTGTAACCCCCCCCCGCTACCAAAACCCTGCCACACAAAGCCAATACAGTGGGAGGTAGGAAATCTACTGAGAATGATAATTAATCTCCACTACTTCTGTATTTTGCACAATATTAATTAAGATAACATTTTAAATTATTACCTTGACCAATTGTAATGCATGTCTTGTAAATTGTACATAATATGCAGAACAAAAGACAAAACTTGAGTTTCAGAAGAATTCCCAAATAGCTATATAGTCAAAACTACTAAAGTCAAAACTGATGCATGGCATGTAAATAGTTCGTAACAGTAAGGAGTTAAGCATGCTTCATTATTAGTTCATATAATGAACTAAGTTGTGTATAAACAGATCACAACAGATCACAGCTCTCCACAGTTGTCATATGTTATACATGAAAAGGATATTTTCCAAAGAAATTATTATAAACAGAATGTTTGGTCCAGCTCTGTTTATTTGGCCTCTAGTTTCAATACAATATAATAATGAGTCCTAAATATGTGCTATACCCTTCACAGTTTATACTACGCAATGAAGGATGGTTTTGATCCACTGTTTGATCCACCTTCATGCACTAGAAAGAAGAAAGCCCTGTTGCTTTGACTAAGAAAAATTGAGAAGGTATGGCTTATTAGTTATATCACAACCATGTATAAATACAGTTATGTTGCTTTTGAGACATGAATTACTATCTGTGTGCATAAGGTGAAATTTTAGAAGGGACTTGTGTCTTTGGGGAAGGTGCTACTGAGGAACAGGTATGGAAATTTGATTTGTCTTGAGAACCTCTCTTCAGTGACCCATCATCAAACAACATACCACCTTCTTGCAAAGCTTTTCCCTCACTTGACATCTGATGCAGCTGAATAAAAACTCAAAGCTTTTGTTATTAGACCGATGTACAAGGTCATACCTTTTTTTATCAGTAGCTTAAATGAAAGTGTTTTTTCACAATCAGTAGTGCCTGCAGTTTGAGACGTCTTCCATGTTGTATACTTTTCACAAGCTGAATGAATGCAACACAAGTCTCCCACTGGAATCGATAGGCATAATTTTCTCTTTTTGCAGAGCAGTAGTCAGACATCCGTCATTCATTCAGGTATTAAGATTGTGTGTTTGTCAAGAGTACTAGCCAAAAGGGGACTTTGCTGAATGCCAGATGGTTGTTTAAAATCTCAGGATTTGAAAACTGGTCTCACCAGCTCATAGCAGTAAGTTTGCTAATGTACAGCTGTGGTCACATTAAAAGATACAGAACTACCATCCTTTGCCAAGTTTTGTACATTTTAGAAGAATGTATGTTCTCTGAAAAACTAATCTCTAGTAATAAGTTTTAATCTTAATTACTGGAAGGCAGCAGAGATTACCATCCGTAAGTTAGTGTTTCATAATATATGTATTTGAAACTACCAGTCAGGAAGAATATTTTTGTTTACATCTCATTTCCTCCTTATGACACAGAAACTTTCTTGATGCTATTGGCATATTATATTTGACTGACTGTCTAATGGTTCATGTCAGTAATCAGGTGGGGGACACTGGATAACGAAAAGATGCAATTGTAAAGCAATCTGCAAAGTAAACTATGCAGTGAGATGTCTGTGTGACTGATTATATATTTACATTATTAAAAAGCTAACGCTTTAGCTGTCTCCTTATTTTTTTCAGTACCTGAGTATTTCATTGCTGTTAATAATATAAGAAGTAGGATACTGTAAATATGCAGAATTGTAGCATTTTAACTTAATAGGACTAATGAACTGCCAAGCCAAACATACAATTGCAAATTGATAGAACAGTGTGCAATTATTTCATGCAATGCTAGGTGAAACTCTCTAATAAGTAGAAGCTGATGACTGTGTAAAAGCTTAAAACTTTATTTGCATGTTCACATTGGTTAGTTAGGTATGTAAGTGAGCAATGTTAACTGTTAATTCAAACCTGGTAGTTTCTCATATGTTTGCTTTCCCTTTTCTCTTTGGTCTCTTTAGTCACTTACTTTGCTTCATTTGAAACATAGATTTTTGAGTTCCCAGAGGGAGATACTCTTGTTTGTAAGTGCATAATAAAAAAGGACTCTCAGACCATCTGAGCTGCTTAGCTATTACTGTTTTGTGTAATAATCATTGGGTAAATGAAGCAAAGAATTGGCTGAGTTAAAAGCAAAGGTGGAGGAGTCTACCTTGTCTCAATGGCATTTCTTTTTGCTTGTAACGTAATGACTTTAAAACTGATCAATTTTGTAACTTCAGTGAAGGTTCAAGGAGCTGGATAACATGACCTAATTGATTTTTTTTTTTTCCTATTGCAAACAGAATACTAGAAGAATGTGTTTAGGAGGAAAGTCAGCAGGGAAATGGCAAACATCCTGGAGTTTAGGGTCGAGAATCTCTGCTGTCTTCTGCTGCTTACACATCCGAGACAGCAGCTTTACTGTAGCTTGAACCCCAATAGGAATGAAGAAAGCTTTACAGGGATGTCTTGTAGAAAGACTATGGAATGGAGAAAGCATAGAGGAAGTTTTGTGTAAAGCAGAAAATAAGGGCCAGTGTGGAGGAGGTTTTAGGGAATGAGAGAGATCTGAGATGCATCATTGTGTGTGCTGGACAAGGACAGCCAGCTGCAGATCCAGAGGAGTCACGTTGTGTCAGAAGCACAGCTGACAAAATGTGTGGAGGATTTGGAGAGTGAAAAGAAATAGTTGTAACTCAGAAGGTGAACATATACCCTAGTGCCCATGGCATGTCCTTTTCCTTGCCTTACCCAGGGACATGTGAGCATTTGTCTCAAATCTGGATTTATTTGACAAAATCTAGAATTTTCAGGAATCCAGCAACCTGCTTGGCACCACCCACATCCTGAATTCCTGAGCACTGATATTTTGCAGATCAGCTCTCCAGTTCATTGCATGAGCCTTGCATCAGGCATACTGTGCAGACAGCTTACGCGTGAGTTATAAATCTGATGCATTCTCAAAGGATTACTCCACTGCACATGTTCATACCTATTTGTCCAGAAAATCCTGAACAGAAACACATTAACCCATGGATTAACAATAGTTCATGAGGATGAGTGAGAGATCCCAAGGCAGAAAAGAGTATTAGTAATGGATTTGATAGCCAGAACCTGAAGAAGGGGGCAACATACAAAGAAAAGTAGGCAGAAATCAGCTGGGCTATATCACTTTGCTTTCATTAACTACTGATGGGGAAGGAGAGGGGGAAGATGTATGGAAGGGAGTACAAAGAGGTTGGTAGGAAAGGGACCATGAGGCTTTCACAGCAAGGTGGTGCAAGGGATGAGTATGTCAGAAGCTGACATACGGGTACAATGTTAGTCAGTAAGCTGTTACTAGAGGGTATTTTCTGATGGCAGTTTGTTTAAGCCTAAGAATAAATAAAAGAAACTGCCAATGATTTTACTAGAAAGGTTAAAACAAACAAACAAACAAACAAAAACCCAGGAAAAAAGAAAGAAAGAAAAAGGAAAAAAGTATAAATTAAAAAAAAAATTATTAACTCTAGCTCTTCAAAGTAGTGCATTCTATTTTCTGGTAGGAGTATTTCCAAATTTTACTTCAACTATTAAAAATATTTTGATCTTGAAAATTTTGCAAATATTTTCAAATAACTTGTGACAAAATGTTTATGCTTGGGTGAAAGAAGTGGAATGTAAGAAACAAACGACATAAGGAAACGGTGCCCTGTCTTTTGGTCAGGCTGAGCCCCATGCCACTAAGAAGCACCAAAGAGCTGAACACCATAGCTCTCAGCTCTGCAACTGTATAGGCCTATAAGGCAGTATTGCCATTGCTGGTAGCAGACCATAAGCTTTCTATTGCATTAGCAAGGTCTCAGTACTTAAGTTTGTCTGGGCTTTGTCTGCGGCTTTGTTTTACTTGGCTTAACTGTGACATCAATTTCTCTAATTAACTGGGTACCTGTGGCTAATTTTTTGGGGATTTTTTTTTGCTTGGTTGTTTGCTTTTTTGTTTTGTGGACTGTTTTTTTGGTTGGTTGGCTGGTTGATTGGATGGGTTTTTTTGTGGTACAACTGTAGCTTTACACAGATAAGAGCAGCAAGTAGGTTTTCTGTGTAGCGTGAGGTATTTACAAATCTAACACAATGATGCAGCACTGAAAAATACAGGCCTAGTTTGAGAGCAGATGGAGAAGATGGAGGACATCCTCTACAGGATGTAGAGGAGTAGAGGGATGGGGTTATAAAGGATGGGGCATAGGCTTGGCACTGGAGACACCACAGCTATGAGAAACTCACCCATGGTTGGTTAAAAAAAATGCAGATCTGGAGCCTGACAAAACTGGTTTTAGGGGTAATAAGGCAAACAAAAGAGTAGTAACCAACATACCTAAAAGTCACTATTTGTAATAAGTTGGGATGTAGCATGAAGTTGCAGACAAATGAGTAAAGCAAAAGTTGTATAAGCATTGTGGAAATTGTATGAAAGCCTCCAAAAGGATGCTAGAGTGAAGAAGAAACCACCAACACAAATATATTTCTTTTGGCAAAGGACTTCAGAAGCTGACAGCTTGCTCTAATGTCCCCCACCAAAATGCAAATGCCATCCTTAGGACCCAGAGGAGCAGTGGAAGCATGAGAATAACACCAGGAAAAGGGCAGAAATCAAGGACTATAACAATTTAAACTACATTATTATTTCTTTCTCTGTAACAGTTGGACCTGGACTAATAATTAGCAGACTCCTAAGATTTCAGTTACTCTTACAATGCTTTCTTGGCTTTATACTTATGTATGTGTATATATATATATGCATATACACACAAATATATGTAACATGTATAGATGCCTATCCAGAAACAAGACCATGGGTGTAATAACTCCTTTTCTCTGGTCAGATTTACAAAATGCAGCTTTTTCCTCATATGAACTGTATATTTCATTGTGTGATGGGATGTATGAACAAACTGTCTCTAATCATACCACCTCGTGGTACACACACTCACTTAAACCATAGGTGTTTCCACCATGTCAGTAGGGGTGCTGCTGCCTTTCAGTCATTTTCCCATAGGTAGCGTGAGCCTGTAGTGCTGCTTTTGAGGTTTCCTGTAAAAAGCTGTGTGACCTCTTCTACCCAAGTTAAACTCACATGAGAAATGAAACTTTTTTTCAACAGGACTGATCTTTTAAGCAGGTTTGATCACATTTTCTTGCATTAAGGCTCATTATGGCTTTCTTCTTATTCAGTGATGTGAAAATTAAGTTTTGCTTTGTGCCTTTTTTGAAACTGGTTTAAAAAGTGTTATAAAATGAAAAGTTGAAATTGATGCAGTGAGCTTAATATATCTTGATACTACTACAATAGCAAAATAGCGTATTCTAGGCATAACTCTGCCCAGCAGTATTCTGCAGTAATGCAGTACATGCCTGCTGGATCAGATGCAGACAGCTGCGTGCTAGATGTACCCATGCTGCAATCTGGCTTGTTGCAAGTCAGTGCTTTCCAAAGGCACTGAGACACGTTAGCATAAAACTAAATTCATCATGCTGGAGAACATATCAGGTGGCTTTTAGCAAGAAGACTGACCAGAGCACAGTCCTCTTTCAAATGACTATAGGGTGTTTCTTTCAGTTTTTACTGAGTGATTACCACCGCTCCCTGCAACAAATCAGTCTTAATTTGTTTTCAAGGACCCTGAAAAGAACAGATTTTCTGTACAACTGTCCTTCCAGCATACGAAATGTGGTGAGCTCTCCCACTTCTGCCAAAGAAAATGGTCCCTGGCTCTCACTAAAATGGAATTATGTTAAACTCTTTCCATTTGGGGAGCAAAATATGAAGTTTCTGCTACAGGAAGGTCACGTATCTCTCTGGTTAGGTTATGCCAGAATTAAGGCCTTTCTATTCCTGGCTCAAATCCATTTTTTTTACATTCTATGTAATTCAAAATCTTGCAGATAGTTGCCAGAACCAGATTTTCCCATCAATAATTCACTAGTTTGCCTGTCATAGGCTCTAGCATGAGAGAAAAGATACCTAGCAGTGAAGGTGTGTGGATTTAAACAAACCAGCATGTTTACATACTTTTACGTTTTTTAGTGATATTTTGTCTAGAAGTAAATCATGGGGCTGGGAGTGTTCAGAGGACATATCGTCCAGTCCTCTGCTCTGAAGTCAGTCAACCTTCAGTGATGGGTTTTTGACCCAATTTTAGAGGCCTACAATGATGGAGCAGTTTATTCCCATTTATTCCAGTGCTTTTCTTTGTAACATAATTCAGAAACTTCTGTGCTACAGCCAATACTTTTCAGCCCATTTGCTGCAGACATGGAAGAAGCACTGGTTTCTTTTTTTTTCTTCAGCTTCTTAAATACTTGAAGATTTTTATCATATTTTTACACCCCTCTCAATCTTGGATATTTTTGCTGTTTGAAGTGCTTCTCGGCAGCCTTTTCCAGAAAATTATATTTTCTGTAAGTGCTCCATGCAGAATAATTATGTTGGTTTTGCCCAGAACTGGAGTTAAAGCTCCTTGACCTGCCATGGCTACTGATAACAGTGGTAGCATGATGTTTAACACAGCTTAGTTGCATTTATCCAAGGTCCTTTGCAGGTTTTAGGAATTCTGTACTTCTGCAACTACAATGTTGGATTCAATTTAGAGATTTTAAACTAGTTTGGATATAAAAAAATCATAATTAGAGCTTAGATTCTGTGTCCTTTCCATTAGTGAAGTTCTGGTGGTGTCATTTGGTTAGTTGAAACAGATGGGATTAATAGGCAAATCATTCACTGTCACTTTCCAGGAAGTATGTTGTCCTCAATTAAATAATGAATTTTGTTATCAATGGCTTTCAGCCTAATACCTTTGACATTCCTTATATTCACTTCAAAAATTTTTTAAAAAATGAACTCACAGATCAACATTGTTTTGTGGTCCTCAGAGAAATTATATTTTGATAATGACACAAATCTAGTGGGTGTGTAGGACCCATGTTCAGAAGACATGAGGAATAAAGTGGGTTTAAAGATCAGACAAACTCAAGATGGAACCTTAATATTAGTCTAAAACTGGTTCTAATAATTTATTTTAATGGGCATTAAGTACTTGTACTATAAAGTGTTTCCAAGAAATATAAAGTATTAACTAATAAAAAGAAGTTCTTGGAATCAAATGATCTCAAAATTCAAATTTACTTTTTGTGTTCTGTTTTCTTGGATTCTTCAGCATGCTGTGCTCAAAAAGAAATGCTCACCTGAAATGTAGCAGAAGTTTAACAGAACATCTTAATCTGACATTTTCAGGTCTTCTTCTAGGCCTTCACATCTGTGATTGCTCATTCGGGCAAGCATCTTGTGTGCGTGCTAATAGAATCTCTGATGGATCTTGAACTTGACTCCAGAATGAAGATTTGCTGTTCATTTCATTAAGGCTACAGTCTCCTTTAGAAACAATCTGACTGTAACTTCAGTGTACCATAGAGTGGCAAAAAGCTGAACAAACCAGGATGCTTAATACAGTGACCTTATCGAGTCCTCGGGAAGTGAAATGGAATATCTGTTCCACTGAATGGTCAAAAGAGCAGGTACAACGATTTTGCAAATACGAAGAATCCAGACAAAGGCACATACTACTGTGGAGCATGGTATTTTGCATAGAATGAGGAGCTAATTCTTGCAGTGCTGGCATTTTCCAATTTACCAGCTGAATTTAGCAGCAGGTGAATACAGTTCAGCGAGTATGTGCAATGAAAGCTTGGCCTTCTAGCTTGGAGATTTTCTTACTGTGTGTTTTAAGGAGGTTGTGTGTCTGGAAGAGGAGAATGTTGAGGAGGATGCCTCTAAGCCTAGGAGTAGAAGTTGTCATAAGATTAAATTATGTAATAAATACAGTACATGAGATTAATGAAAAGAGAGAAATGTCTGCACACATTTTTGCATCAATGCATGTTGTTTAATGCAGTCTTTCAGGTTCCACAGTGTTATAATACTGAAAAGATTGAGACTCATAGAATTATTACATTCCTTCAAAAAGAAGTCATACTCCTTTCCTAGCTGTTGTGACTGAAATTGATCCTAGATCACATACAGCACAGAGATTCACTGTGGAAAGACTTCTGCTCTGGTTTTTATTTGTTTTTTTCCCTTGTCTCTCTCCAGTGTATATCAGGGGGATCTGTCAAGTGGACAGTACTGCATTCCCAGCCACAGTCTCAGGTCCACTGTAAATGTTGTAGAACTCTGGCTCCTGTTGGTGTATGCCTGAACTCCTAGGGCATCGCAGTTCAATTCCAACCTCTCATTACTCCAGCATACCACAGACCTGTCTTTTTCCTTGCTTAATCTTTTTCCTCACCTTCTCATCACCTCCACTGCTATGGCCTTTCAGTACTTCTGCACTGACTCTCTGCTCACTTCTTAAAAGTGCTACAGAAAGAAAGACTGCCTTTTTATGCTGCATCCTTGGCTATAGGGGCTTTTCTACGTATGTTGCTCATGTTTTTATCCATCAGTTACCATGGGGGAGAAGGCAGAAAGGGAACCTCAAAAGAAGACAGTCTCTTTTTAGAAGTGCCTTGTTAATAACAAAAGCAATTAGCAAGAAAGACTTGACATCATTCCTATGTTATCATTTTTGAAAGCAATTGATTATTACCAATGTTTTAACAGCTTTTGTAGAAACATGGTCCTCTGTAGAAGGCCCACTTAAGATAACTGTATGCCATCTTGGTGTATAAAGACATTGTTCTGAGTCATTTCCATCGTGTTGACTGTAAGTACATGACAAAGTAAGGTGAGCATATATCCTTTTAGCAGTCTTTCAGGGAGACTTCCTGTTATGAATCAAAATCAGACCCTTTTTGGTCCATATTGAGATGATGCAATGATTGTGGAAAAAAAAGAGAGCTTTTTTTTCCCATTTTATTTAGTATTCTAAAGCTCTAAAAAGTAAACTCCAGTGCCAAGACTGGGTGTAAAGGAAACTGTTTTTCCTACCTAGCAGGACTGGGTAGTAACTTGTCTTTTATAGTGTCAGATTAACCATGGTCATGGACTATGGTTTGGTTTTTTTTCTTTAAGAAATTTCAGTATCATTGTGTTCTGCAAGATTTTTTCCTTTGCTTTAGAATATAAGTAAAACCTAAAATCTGACTATTGTAAACAGATAATTGTATTCAGAAATAGAAGTACACAGAAAGAAAAAGATACTAAAGCCACATTTTGAATAATTTCATTGAAATAAGGTAAAAATGTTTACTGTAGTATATGTCCACATCTTCTAGAAAAGTTGCCTGCAACCTGAACTCTACAGCAATAACTGCATTGGCATTCTGCAAAAGTTTAGCTTTTAGAAGCATTTCTTATATTAGGCAATTAAAGGAGCCTATGAAGTTGACTTTCTTACAGTATATCTTCATTTAATTGAAAATTAAATTAAAATTCAAGAAAATCTCCAGTCCTTATGAATAAAGGTCCAAGGCCATTGCTTGTTTATTTCTCAGTTCATTTCTTAGTTATTTGTCATCTGGAAATCAATGAGAAAGAGCATGTCAAATGAAAGGACACATTTCATATTATGACAAATCCGTCTGATGAAGATCAAGAAAGGCCATCTGCCATTTCAGCTTTCAGAAATGGGATTTCTGTCAATCATCATGCAACAGATGGGTACTCTCCCATGCTTTAAAATATGATTTTGTGTTTCTTGTATTGGGATAAAGTGGATGTACTGAGAATAGACAAGTTTGATTTGATCTTTAATAAAATGGTAAGAAGCAGTCTGAAACAGGCTATTCTCTGTTATATTTTGCACTACTGATATGTAAGAGTGGTATTGATATTCCTTCTTTCAACTATTCAGAGGGGGAAGGGGAACTTTTCCTGAAGTATTGGTGCAACTGTACCACTATATATCCTGCTAAACCTTTTATTGTTTTCAGATCATGCGCTGCTGGTTGTTGGGTTCTCTTCTGAAAGAAAGGAGAATAATACATTGTGTCTGGGATAGATATAAAAGTTGTATTTAGTTTCTATACTCAAATGCTATAGAGGTGTAAGACTTTGTTTTTCCCCTTTACGCATCATATTTTCTTCTGGTACATAATATGGTGTGAGTGTCTGAAAGCAAATACAGAAAAATACGGTTTTAAAGAATCAAAATAAAAATGTCACTTTTCTGATTTTTTTTTGTCCTCCTGAGAAAAAACAGTGCTAACGTTAACTGTGAAACACACTAGTGCCAAACTAATTAAATGTAGTATTTATCACTCATTTCTTCCTTCCACAATCATGAACTTGGAAACAAAATTAACATCTGAAACAGAACACTTCTCAGTGTATCATATATACATATATTCATAAAATAGATGTAATATTGTATACATTATTTCTATCATTTCATCATGATCATGTTTAGAGGTAATAAAAATGTATGAATATCTTAGCATAAAATTTTTGTTCAATATTTTGTAATTTTTTAAAAATTCATTTAAAAACACAATGGGTTTTAAAATAATGTGAAGGTATTTGGTGGTCTAGGTCTACTGCACAGTTTTAAGAAAAATAGTGAGTATCATTTGAAGACTGATTTTCAGGAAAGTGATGTTGAAGACCAATGTATTGGGTTTGCGTGGGAAGGTTTCAGCAGCAGAGGGGCTACAGGGGGGGCTTCTGTAAGAAGCTTCTAGAAGCTTCCCTCATGTCCGACAGAGCCAATGCCAGCTGGCACCAGGACAGACCTGCCACTGGCCAAGGCCAAGCCCATCAGCGATGGTGGCAGCGCCTGTGGGAGAACAGATTTAAGAAGGGGGAAGAAAGTTGCTGCGCAACAGAAAACTGGAGCCATAAAGAGGGGTGAGAACATGTAAGAGCAACAACCCTGCAGACCCCCAGGTCAGTGTAGAAGGAGGGGAGGAGATGCTCCAGGTGCCGGAGCAGAGATTCCCCTGCAGCCCGTAGGGAAGACCATGGTGAGGCAGGCTGTCCCCCTGCAGCCCAGGGAGGTCCACGGGGGAGCAGATCTCCACCTGCAGCCCAGGGAGGACCCAACACCAGAGCAGGGGGATGCCCGAAGGAGGCTGTGGCCCCGTGGGAAGCCCACGCTGGAGCAGGATCCTGGCAGGAGCTGTGGCCCCGTGGAGAGAGGAGCCCACGCTGGAGCAGGTTTTCTGGCAGGACTTGTGACCCCATGGGGGACCCACCCTGGAGCAGCCTGTGCCTGAAGGACTGCAGCCCATGGGAAGGACTCATGCCAGAGACGTTCGTCGTAGACTGTCTCCCGTGGGAGGGACCACAGCCTGGAGCAGGAGAAGAGTGAGGAGTCCTGTCGACGCGGAAGTCACAGACACTGCACACAATCAATATGATTAAAGCAGATGCCAATTTATTGCCCAAATAGCTTGGTTTATATAAGTATTTTAGTTCCTGCTCATGTGTAAGCCATCTGTTGATTGGTTAACATGTGCTGTCCACACGCCTAAAACAATAATTTGATAGGATAAGGCCTTCTGATCATGCAAATGGTTCCCCCCGCCTGTAACTTGTCTTGTGTCCTGCTTTCAGTCACGTAGGCCCAACTTTGTTCAGCATTTTGTGCTTATTTCATCAAACTTTTGTAGCAACAGTTAGCCTTGTTCTACTTTTCGTGCTCGCTTCATCAAATTTGTAGCAACAGTTAATCTTCGCCACGTCCTTGAGGCCTGCTGCCTGCAGAGGCCTCTGGCTCACGGAATAATCAGTTCCATTGTGCCTGTACTGTTCACTATATGTCCATTGTTTTCTAAATATCCCACAGAGTCCTGCCTCTGAAGAGGAAGGAGCGTCAGAGACAACGTGCAAGGAACAGACCCCAACCCCCATTCCCCGTCCCCCTGCGCTGCTGCGGGGGAGGAGTTGGAGAAAATGGTGAGTGGAGTTGTGCCTGGGAAGGAGGGAGGGGTGGCAGAAGGTGTTTTGAGTTTTGAGTTACCGTACTCTGATTGGATTGGTAATAAATTAAAGTCATATCCCCAAGTTGAGTCTGTTTTGCCCATCAGGGTAACTGGTGAGTGATGTCTCCCTGTCCTTATCTCGACCCACCAGCCTTTCATTATATTTTCTCTCCCCTGTCCAGCTGAGGAGGGGAAGTGATAAAGCAGCTTTGGTGGGCACCAGCATCTGGCCAAGGTCAACCCACCACAACCTATTAAAAGTAAAACCATAGGCTTAGGTGAGCTCCCAGTTTTGCAATTCAAGCTCAGTAGCGCAAAGCGTAAGAAGACCTTTTAGCCCTCTACAATGAGATGGCTGGCTTAGTGGATGAGAGAAGAGTGGTGAATGTTGCTTACCTCAACTTTAGTAAGTCTCTGATGCTGCCTCCTATAACATTCTCATAGACAAACTGATGAAGGGCAGGCTAGGTAAATGGACAGTCAGGTGGATTGAAAACTGGCTGAACTGCTGGACTTAAAGAGTTGTGATCAGCAGCACAAAGGTCAGCTGGAGGCCAATCACTAGGAGACTGAGGGCCAGTAGTGGAGCATCTGGAGCGAGGACTAGGCTCGCCAGTGCAAGAGAGGCATGGAGCTAGTGGAGTTATTCCAGCTCAGGGATACTGAGATGATTAAGGAACTGGAGCATCTCTCCTATGAGGAAAGGCTGAGAGAGCTGGGACTGCTCAGCCTGGAGAAGGGAGGGCTCATGGGGATCTTAGTCATGTGTATAAATACCTGACGGGTGGTGGCAGGAAAGTGGAGCAAGACTGTTTCCCATGGTTCCAGTAACAGGATAAGAAGCAATGGACACAAATTGAAATACAGGAATTCCACCTAAACATAAGAAAACTTTGTTATTTTGAGCACAATTGAACACTGCAACAGGTTGCCCAGATAGGTTGTAAGGTCCCAGTCCTTGGAGATACTTAGAATCCATGTGGACAAGGTCCTGGGAAAGCTGCTCTAGTTCAGACTGCTTTGAGCAGGAAACTTGGAGAAGACAATCTCCAGAGTCCCTTTCAACTTTGGCAATTCTGTGTTTCTGTGAAAAATTATCTTTCAAACACTCTGTGTGAATTTGCCCTTTATCCAAAGGGATATTTGCTGTTATTTTATCATTACTTCATTGGTTTATGGATGCTGAAGGCAAAGAAAGAAATTTCAGTCCTGAGAAGTTTGCCAGAAAAAGTTCTAGTTGCCTGTTTCTCCCTGTCTTTTTTTTTTTTTTTTTTTTGAGAGATTTGAAGTATTTTATTATACAGGCTATGTATACATTGTCACATAGCACAGCACAATATAAGTAGGTCTGTAGAGAAGATTAGATGGTGCTGAGGCACCCACACCATGTTCACACTGAGCCTTTCTTCAGACAGCCTTACCTCTTGGACTGGATGCCCATTAGCAGTTGAAGCAAATTTAGTACATTACTGAACATCTTATTTTGGTTTCCTTAAATCTGAAAGGAAGACAGCTTTAATGTGACACTAATGCACCATGAAAACTGAAGCATGGGAAGTGGGGCTAAATGGGAGATAGGCTTCAAAATTGCACTGCTGTTTTTTTCTGAAATAAAATGCTGATGTGGACAGACCATTACTTGCTCTTTCCCCAACCCTTCCAGAGCAGCTGACTTTTCAGTGCTGTTCTGTTTTATGGTCTGATTGTTACCATTTACCTCTAACACGTAACCATAGTCAACACATCTGGATTTTCCACATTCAGCGCAAAGAAGCACACCTGTAATTCTGTGAAATTTAAGAAGACTGCAATCCTGGAAGCCCCTAAATAGATTTCTTCATCTATCCAGGGATTACCTGCCTCACCAGCATCCATCTGGAATAGGAAGCATCTTACCAGCAGCTTCCTGCCTCTGTCAGTGGAATGGCAGGGTGGAGAAAAAACAGTTTCCATTAGAAGAAAGTTAGAAGAAGCTAGTAAATACCTTGTATGTGTATGTGTGCCTATGCAAGAGACAACTATGGAAGAGTTGCTAGTGAAAGGACAGATGGTGATGCAGATTTCAACAGGAACCTGAAGGCAAAGCATGAAGAATGCTGTGTCTGTGCAAGTAAATTAAATGTACCCTGGAAAATATCCTGGTTCTGGGGGCAAAAGTCATGGAATGGCTCACCTTCTTGCTAGCAAATTGTTTTATTCTCTAAAACATGATGGCCTCACATAAACTGTCTGCTAGGCAGACTGACCTTTGTCTGTGGAACATTCTTGAGAGTTTTTTCGGAAGGTACCTAGTGTCGTCAGCTGTGCTACAGCACTCATTATAAATATTTCCATGCATTGTTTCACTTCCTAATACAGATGTATCAAAACTAGAGGAAAAGCAGCACAGGTAGGTAGTCTGTAAATCTGGGAGACCCTCAGTATATGTTTCCATCTTAACTCGACAGTGCACTATTTTCTTTGTGTCTTTCCATAGTTTTCAGCCCTAACCAGATCCTATTGTAATATTTAGTTGAGTTTTGGTTTTCCTGTAGCTGTAGAGGGAGAGAGAGAGAAAATGAATGTGTACAATCATGGTGTACATGACATTTTAATTATAGATGCCAATGGACTTTGCTGAAGTTGGACATTTTATATATTTTTTTGAAAGTCAAGGAGTTAGGTGATGTCATAGAGTAGAGCATATTATGTCATCATTATCTTATGCACCTCAATGCACTGATTTGGATTGTCAAATATGAATAATCTATTTCAGTAATGTAATAACCCTAAAAGAGGTGCTGCAACAATTATGTATTACAAATCATGGAACATTGCTCTGAGTAACTGTTTGGAAATTGCTAATTAATCATCTCACTCATTTAGCTCTCCTTCTTGCATGTTTACAGGCTCAGAGATTCTCAAATGTAGGAGGGAATCAATTTCTCCTTTTATAGCTTTATCCTGATTTTTAGAGGGGACTTGACAGTTTGAAAGACTTATTTCTGGAAAAGTATGCTTCAACTCAGATTTGTTATTCTAATGTTACATTTATACAAGTGTAGAAAGCATCAGGTATAGACCAAATTCCTTTCTTTCATAAACAAAAGAAACATAGTTTCCTTGCTACTTTTAATTAAAGCAAAGGCGAAAACACAGTATAATTTCTTCTTTCCTTTGAAGTTAATTTTCACACTTTTCTGATAGTATAATTAAATACTTGTCTGTTTAAATTAATGACTTAAAAAAAATCATCAAATTTATTTCTTAATTATCTGATGTTCCCTGAGTCTCAGGCTGATATTTACCACACAATTCTTAAAACTTTGAGTTCACTGAATGAAGTGCTTTCAATGATTTACCACTCCTAAACTGTAAAGAAGATGAAAAGGGTAATTAATACAGATTATGATAGCTTTTTACTAATAAAATACACCACCCCACTCCCAATTCCATTTTATAGACTGCATAGAAGGCAGTTGTTCCAGCTCCTGCTCCACTGAAAACAACAGAAACATTTCTTACTTCATTGATGAAGTTTAGTTGATGATTTTTATATATATGTCATTTCCTCAGAAAAAGCACGTGTGGCTTATCCCTAAAAGGTTAAAAAATGAGTAAACTAAATTTAATTCACGGAGACTAAGATGTCTTTTCTTGTGCTTGTTTTGGCAAGTTGGAGATGAAAGTATATAGGGTGAATGCATTTTTTTGGTATTTCTTGGTTCTGAATGTTAAACAACTTGAAAGTTGGAGTAGGCTACTTGGAGGAGCCCTGCTTTATTTGCTTAGTTGCTTCTAAATTAAGAAGATAATTTTTAAAAGATTAAACTAAGATTTTTCTGTTCCCTAGTTATTTATAAGCAGTTATGGTTTCTCACATTTAGTTATTTTAAATTCTATACTGTAGAATACAAACTATCACTGGTCTGTTGAATGTCTGTAAGTAGTTATCAGCACTTGTTTATAAAAATTGAATTTCTGTTAGCAGTTTTTTTATTAGATTCAATGAGAATATGCATGCTTTTGAAGTTAATTTCAGGATGTAATTTCAAAGTTAGATCAACACTCAGCCCTTTTAGAATCCCTCTCACAGCAGAGATCATTTACTTTCATTAACCCACTAGACAAATAAAACTGTTAGAATCAAATTTCTATTGAGGCAGTGATCTTTACAGAATTTGGAATCCATTCCCATGAATATCATCTGTTTAGAATTAACTATTTGCCATTTTTGTCTCTATGCAGTAGAGTAGGAAATGCATTTGTTAGAATGTTTATACAAAATGAACAAACACGTGTAAGAAAACAACTGACATGAATTAATATGTTAATTTCCTTAAAGGTTACAGAAGTTGTAAGATATTTGCCTAACTTCTCCTCAGTACTGTATATAAATTATGCTTACTTCCTCTTTTTTAAGTTAAACATCCTGTCTGCTTCAGGTAATGTGTCTTAAAATACAATGGATTCACAAGTCTGGGGCCAGAAGAGATCATTAACTCATGTATTCTCAGCTTTTGTGTTTAGCACAGACCATTACACCTCACTCATTCTTCTCTATGTTGAACTCAAGAAATTGCACATTTGGGTAAAGTGAGCCTCTCAGGAGGCATTAAGTTTTGAAATGAGGGCATCTGCAAGAGAAGACCTGCTGACAGTAGTCAGTGTCCGGCACTGAAGTGAACACCCATTCCTGAAAAATCTTTCTAGAAACACATACATTGTAAGATTGTTTCCCTTTTTTAATTGCTTTTCCAATTGTTACCCTGTTGTGACCCAAAAGGACTTAACTGCAAGGTTCAAGCAAGTGATTTGTTTGAACTTCGCTTACAGGCTTAACACACCACTGTTGCAGGTTTTACAGATACAATGGAGGAGTGCACTATTGCAATTTTTTAAGGCAAGAGTAGTACATTATTACAACCACAAGCGATTCACAGATAACCAACCACAAGCACACAAGAAGAAGTGACTCCCCCATTTCCAACCTGAATCTTAGAGTTTTTATCCCCTGACTTGTGGAATGGTGTGTATGACTATGTCTGAGTGGATTATGATATATGCCTAAATGGATTATGTATATCTGAGTGGAGTTTCCCCTTATCTTTCCTT
The DNA here is from genome assembly GCF_947461875.1 of Haliaeetus albicilla. Lineage (NCBI taxonomy): Eukaryota > Metazoa > Chordata > Aves > Accipitriformes > Accipitridae > Haliaeetus > Haliaeetus albicilla. The sequence goes on along the minus strand of NC_091516.1, from coordinate 66,768,586 downwards.
TGCTGGTCTGTGGTTGTTTGAATACACAAGGTTGTCATTTGAAACTGAAGCTGAAACCCTTCACGTTTTGTTTGGTTTTTTTTTTACCTTGCTTCCTCGGGCAACTGGATAGTGGTTGAATTGAGACTCAGGGCACACTATTTGTTAAGGGATTTCAAGGCTCAGTTCAGGTTTTGGTTCTTTGAATGGCACAGCCACTGCCCTGTTTAGTTTAGGGTTTATCAGACAACCCAGGGCTAAGCTGTCTACACAGCTCCCCGTGGGTCGTCTCTGCAGAGAGACAGGGCCTCAAGGCAACCCAAGGCTGGGTTGCTTTTGTAACCCCCCATGAGTCGCCTGTGTGCACTAGACATGGTGAAACTCGTTTGTGAACGATGAGCTGGACAATCCACACACCTGTTAAGGCTCTTGCAGCCTTTTCTGCCATGTTTATAGGGGCTGATATCCAATTAAGCATCCTATTACTATTCTGCTCATCTACTTCCTCTTTTGAAAAGCTGACACAAGTGATAGCATTCCAGAATTTTCCCAGGAATCCAAGATTTAAGAAGCAAGTCAATTGACAGAGCTTGTCCCACTAAATGGTTAAAACTGTGCCTAGTCTACTGAATAATATCTATGGAGAGATCATCAATAACTAATGATTCTGACGTATTCAATAACGTATCAGCCATTCTGTTAAAGAGATGGGATGTGGCATGATCCATTGCTGCTTCAGTGTGTGGCATGATCTTCTGGTCCTTGTAGTCATGAAGATTTTTGAAATGGAAGGGTTTTTTTTCTAAATCTGGTTTGAAATGCTTATGCTGTACACCCCCTGCATCTTCTCTCCACCCCCCACCCCCCCAAATAAACCCTCAACAAAACTTTTTTCCAATATGTGGTACTATTATCTCTTTGTGAGCAGTGAAATATAAAGGAATGTGGTCATACAGAGCATCAGCATATTTGTACTTGATGTCTGACTCAGGAACTTAAACTATCAGCGTGGCATCTGAGACATGGCTTGAAAGCTATCCAAGTTATAATTTCCTGTATTAGAAAATTAGATATGCTACCTGGATGTGGCTATTCAAATACTTCAGTGGGTTTACCAAGATGTTCTTTACAGCCTGAAGATATTCTTAATTTATCTTGATGTGAAGCTCATAATCTTTTAGGAATATATGACTCCTGTATGATTTAAAGCAATATCCAAATTCTGGTACATTTGTCAGAAAAATGCTTCACCTTCCTCTCTTTTTCCATCATATCAGGTAGCTACAGAGTCAAAAGCAATCCTCTCTCTTAGAGCTTTTAAGTTAGAGAATATTTGTTCCTTTTCCTGTAAAGCAAAGTAATGCATATGCACATTTTAGCGTGCTTTTAAAAATTCTAAGTTCAACTACAGGCAAGCTAGATATAAAATACCAAAAGTAGTCTTTGTCCTCTAGAGTTTTGATTTTGATATCCTCTCTGCCTGCTCACATTCTTCTGCATGCTCTTTGGCTGCAGAGCTCATGTCACTGGATACTAAGTAAATAGTCAATATTACTAAAAAATAAACATTTCCATGTAATTCAGCTAATTCTGTGGGACTACATCAATTTACAGGGCCCTAGGACACTTCACTTATTGTGGGTTTCTTCTGTGAGCTCTTGAGACTGAATGCATTTGTGTTCACCGCAGACAATACACGCTGGTGGTTGTTTAACACTGTATTTACTTTATCAGATTCATACTGCTCAAGATGTCAGTTCTCTGGCTGAATGCCACAGTGTGCTCATTACTATTAGTAGTACTGTAGTGATGTAGCCTCTGAGTGCTGAGATTCAGAATTTTTAGTGTCACATAAGAAAAAAGTATTTTCCCATATGAAAACAACATACAACCTTACTGGGAAAAAGAAGGAACCAAATTCTACCCAGGAAAGAAAGCCTACAGTAAAGCTTATCTCTTTTAGCAGGTATCACTCTAGACTTTTCTGAAACATGCTGGTGAATATATAGGAATTAAATTATACATGAAACAATTGGAAATGAGCTTCAAGGAGTGACTACCCACAATGGTAATCATAATTCTATACAGTTGATTAATGATAAACCCTCTAAATGCTTTTTATACATTCTTAATCTTGCCGTTTGCTCAGAAGATCACCACATTTAGATTGATGCAGTTTTCTTCTTAAATTTTATGTTAGCTTTTCATCAAAATAATGCAGGCAAATTACAGAGAATTAGTAGTATCTGAGACCACAATTTAATAATTGCCATATTACATATCCAGTTTTGGTTATCAGATGATAATTGGATCAAATTACTTTTCTCATGTGTTACACTCCAGTCTACTCTTTTTGTGCATCTCTAATACTCAAAATATCCTTACATGGTAATATCACAGTACATCCCTTACTGAATAATGTCGTTAGCTTCTAGTTAAGACTAAATTTATAGCTTTAACTGAAACCTTGTTAAATTGTAAGAAAAGAAGAAATGGGCTACTGCAGGAAGCAATAATGTAAACCCTTCCCCCTGCCCGCAAAAAAACCCCAACACACCAGATATCTAATATAGTGATCAAATCAGTCATTAAATTGTTGCCCCAATTATTCCTCTATGGCTTTAATAACCACAGAAAAGTTATTAACCTCCACTGATTTTTCAAGAAATGCACATAGTTCTAATTAAACAAATATTTCATTTTCCAAATTCTTATCAAGAGAAGACACAGCTCACAACAATTATTGGGTTTAATTAGCTGAAGAGTGATTTCTGCACTGAGCAGTAGCAACACTTAGATAATTTCTGCTTTTTGTTCCTTTCTTTGTATGATGGTTCCAAAACCAAAAAAAGAAACAGAGGGATTAAAAAGACACCCCCACCGCGCACAAATCATGTTGATTAGGAGAAGTTTCTATTTATCCAGCTTCTCTATAGAAGTTTGCTACCTATGTCAATTTTCTTTAAAGCTAGTCTATTTCAGAAGTCCTTGGAAGTCAAGGAAATGTCTTGTTTTCCTCCTGTAGTGATTTTCTTAAACATTTGCATCCTCTGAAGTAGTACTTGAAACTTTATACTGCAGGTATAAGGGAAAATTTTGTGATACTTCAATGTTTATAATAATTCAGCTTTGAGAGGGATAGAATTTGGCTTCTTTTCATATTTATTTTGTTCCAAAGTGTTCCTTATGTATCTTTTTACTTTTCTTTTTATTGAGGTCTCAGTCTTCAAGCAAGTTTTTGGATTGTTGTAATATGGCAGGTTTGTCACTTGTTGAACACAAGGACAAAGCACTTGAGAGCTAACTGGAGAAGACAACCTTTCGCTAGAATGATGGCTGGACATCCTGACTGAAACATATGTGGTAGTCCATAAATCAAAGTCAGCAGAGAAAATTAGTATGGCAGTTATTTGCTAATCGGCATTAAGTCTAGAGAAATAAAAAGATCACATTGTTATCATATACGTATTCTTACTGTATTGCTGAGAGCTGTTTTAGTCTATATAAGTATGATTTGGCTGATTTAAATACATGTTGTGATAAGACACTTACTCCATTGCAACGGTGCTCTTTCTTGAACCTGGTGAAGCCATTTAGCAAATTTGATATGTCTGGTAATGAGAAATTAGGGAAAAAGGAAAAAAGGAATTACATGAAAGGGTTACCTAGAAGATGGCAGACTCTACTGAAGTGTTTTAGCTTGGCAGAAATACAGGCATGGCAAATCTAGGTTTAAAATACTTCTTGTCAGAAGTGAACTTCATTGTAGATACGTTGATAGCTATGTTATTACCCAAAAAGGTTTCAGTGACCTTGTTTGTTGGTTAGGAAGAAAAATAAATGTACAGTATTTTGTTACATTATGTCGTTCTTGGTTAACAATACCACTTAATGTTAAATTTCAATAATATAGACATGGTAATGGGATACTACTTGCTGAGATAGGTTTCACCAACTGATTTCTGAAGCTAATAAGAATTAAATTTTAATGCACTAATTAATGTGGCAAAGCACAGCTTAGCAAGTAAATAGGCAAAGTAGATAAATTAAGATGTGAAGTTTTTGTGGAGAATCTCCTAGGTGTGATGTTTCTGAACACCAGCCCTCACACTTCTGCTAACTTGCTTAGGAAAACAACATTATCAAATCAATAAGAAAAAGCAAATATAAAAATATCTAAGAATGTTTTCTTCTGATTATTGCAAAGTAAATCTGACTTGTAAAGATTTTGGTATGAAACTATCAATACCTATCAATTGGACCCTGTATTAATTTCACTCTGTTCTCAGCTCTTTGGTCTTTTTATGTGAATAGTCCTGGACTAGTTTTGTTTCTGTTCACTGGAGTAAATGTGCCAATTTGCTTTTTATTTAGTAAAATTATACCATTCCATAAAAATTCTGGGTTACAATTTATGCAGGAGACTGGTTTTGTTGGGTGGTATCTTTGACTAAATATATCTGACGAATTCATTCCTCCCCAGGGAAGAGTCCTGGTAAACATTGATGTTCAGCATGTACTGTGCAGCCAAAGCCATGGTTATTTCAGAGAATAGAGTGTGCAAGAGGAAAACATTCAAAACTGTGTGACTTACTGGGTGACTTACTTGGAGATTCCTCAGAGTCAAGAACAAGTACAGAAACACTGATGCAACAAAGGCTGAAGTTAAATTTGAGTAGAATTTCATTACTCCTAAGCCTAGGTCTTCTCTGTTACAAATATTTTGTAACTTTCTTTGACAATTGAATAACCTTTAAAAAAAAAAAAGCCTTAAGCTTTCAGTCAGCAAAATCTCCCTTTGATTATTTATATTTGAAGAAAGCTCTCTGAATCTTAAAAATTGCCTTATGATAGCTAAGTCTGAAAAAATACATGAGTAGGAGGCACAGAGGTGCAATATCTTACATGCCTAATGTTATGCTGTCAAATGTATATTATCAAGAACAACCCTTTAGCCATTTATGAGGGAAGGAAATGCTTCAAAGACAGGCTAATGGCAGTCAGGCTGTGTATAGTATTAGTCAGAATATGAAATTGCAACAGTAATAACGGTATTACTTACTAGCATGTGAGCACAGTAACTTTCCTCAATAAGCTAGAGAATGAATTATATACCTTTTCTATCTCCCTTCCACATGCCCAGGCTCCAGTAGATGACAATGTGTGTGAATACCAAAAACTGTTTTCTTGAAAGTAATTCATGTTCAAAATTCATTCCCTGTAGTAGAATCTGACAGGAGAATGTGCATTTGATAGACTTTATTTATTATGAGAAGTGTTTGGTGTCCCGTCCCCCCCCCTTTTTTTTTTATTTATTTTTTTTTCCAAATTAGCAGTTTCACCTGTGCCAGTGCAGCTATCGGGCAGGGGTGCACAATCAGGTAGATTGATTAGCCATAGACAGAACAGCACATCAATTCAACTCCTTTCTCTTGCTGAATTGAGCAAGAAAAGCACTGTAATTCTAGCAATAATCTAGTGTTAATTGAGAATGGTTAACTTGTGGCAAAATTTGGTTTTATCCTTTCTTGCAGTCTTCCTCATGTTGTATTCTCTTTGCTCTCACACATGAAGATTTATAAGGGGCTTTGATGTCTGCCTACTCTACCCCGCATCATCAGCAGTTGCTTAGCAGGAGAAGGTAGTGTCATCTGATAGGTCATGATGTATGTTTGTATTGAAAACCCAGCAGCTGCATTGAGATAGATAAAAAGGGAAGAGGAGAGAAAGGAGAATTTTAGCTAAGAATCAATATGGAAAAGCAGAAAAAAATCTTATTACTACTCTTGTGTTCCTAATATTTTCCTTGTTTCATCCTTTTTCTTAAGTCCTGAGAAGCTCTGCTGTGAAGTGTTAGCAATGATACATAGCTCTTACCTTATTGACTATAAGATCCTTGAATATTGCACTTCTCTGTTTACCCAACAATTTTGGAAGAGCTTATTCAACCGCTTGGTGTAGGAAGGAGCTACTTTTCTCCACTAGTGGTTCATTTGCTGAGCTGTAGTATGGAGGTAATCAAGAGTTTGCTTTTCTAGCAGTTATCTTTCCTGCTGGTCAGCTATAGTTCTGAGGTGACAGGACCAATGATGAATATATAAAAAATACACTATTGTTACAGTTAAGCCTCAGTTACCTATAAGCAGATTGTCTGATGCGTGAGTTAGGTGTAACATGGATGCAGGAGTGCTTGAGTACATGCTGCCAGATTTCGTGAGCTCAGGAGCCGTACCAAAGGCATCTGCAGTGGCTCCAGAATCACCTCAGTCTGTACAGAATATACATTTACTTTGCTCCTGCGGGAGCCAAACAGGGTAAGACATGCTGGCCAAGGTATGTCAAGAGGCAGAAAAAGTAGCCATCTGAGTATTGCATGCAGGAGTCCTACCTGAGCCTCACTACCCAGGTTTGAGAGAGCTGTTGGTATTAATAAGTATTAATACGATTTGCTTATTTTTGTGGACCTGGTCATGGATCAAAAGCTCACAGTATGCTAGGGGTCTGTAAAGACATGATACTCGGAAGTACTAAAGAGAACTTCTGTCTCAACAAATCTTAATCCCATTCTAGGGCAAGAGCTGGCAAATAGCTATAAACAGACAGGTGGAGAACCACAAAAACTCAATGAGACAGCATTTGTGAGAATTAGAGGTGATGGTCTTAGCAACAGCCTCACCACTCTCAGTGTTTTAACACCCACAGAAATGGAGAGGTTTAATTTAAAGGAGCTTGATGTTATCTGGAGTACGCAGGAGAAACATTAAGGAGGAAAGTGAAGAAGAGATTCTAAAACAAATAATCTTACTTAGACATTGAAATCTGTTATCAAGAGTAGATTGTAGCCAATAATCAATACCTCAGGAGAAAATAAGCAGTAAAGAGCCTTGAATACAAGAGCAGGTAAAAAGGTATTAGTTTAGACATGGGTAGTGGTTTCACAGGTAGAAACTGAAAAATAAAACTGAAATTCCAAGCAGCAATAGAGAATATTCAATCAACTTAAAAGCAAAAGGAAATGAGATGGTAATTGAAATGACACAGGAATGATCTGGTTGATACAGTCTATTTGGATTTCCAGAAGACTTTACACAAAGTCCCTGATCAAAGACTTTAGGGAAACTAAGCAGCCTCAGCATAAGAAAGAAGGTCCCTGAATAGATAGAGAAATGTTAAAAAGGTAAGAAACAAAGTGTAGGAGGAAATAGCCAGTTCTTTCAGGGGAGAGAGGCCATCTGAGTTCTGCAGAGCTCTGCACTGGAAGATTTTTAATCTTTTCTTAAATTACCTGCAAAAGGAGATGAGCAGTGAGGAAACAAAGTTTTGTGATGGTACGAAGTTAGTTGGAATAGTAAAGACAAGGGCAGAGTACGAAACATTGTAGGAAGACCTTATGAAACAGTGTGACTGGTTGTAAGTGTCCGGTAATTCAATGTAGATAAAACAGTAAGAATGGTGAAAAAGACACTGAATTTCACAAATAAAAAGGTAGTTGTTATCATTCAGTAGCAATATTTTGGGATTATGATAGATAGCTCCATGAAAACTGCAGCAATAGTGAAAAACATGAAGAAAAAAACAAATCTAGTGCTAGGAATTATTAGGAGAGGAAGAGACACAAACATCTCTTCACATTATAGAAATCTGTATAGGTCTAAAACTTGAATACACACTAACTTTTAGTCTGTCTCAAAAAAGACATAGAAGAACCTGGAAAGCTTTAGAAAATGTCAACAAGAATGACTAAATGTTCCTTTTCATGCAATGGCTGAGTGGTCTAGGACTCTCCAATCTGAAAAAGAAATAAATGTCATTATCTACAAAACTTTGAGTGCTACTGAGGAAGTTGTATATGATTTGACCATTCCTGTCCACTCAAAGTGCTATCTAACCCATTTTGTTCCTGACAGGAGCCAATAGGAGATGGTTACGGAAGATCATAAAAATAAACCAAACATATTGTGATTATTCCTCAGTGAGCTCTTGCAGTCTCCAGAGACCTGTTACTGCACATCTGGAGCCAGGTGTGACATCTGTACAGTTCAAAACACTGTAGGAGAGAAGCAAGGATAGGAGGAGGTGAGGAAGAAAAACTGTTTTTAAAAATTTATTTATTGGGAAAGCTGGAAAGTTTATAAAGAGGAAATTAATATGAAGAGGTAGCAGAGGTGGAATAAATTCTGAAGGGGTAAATGTAACAAGAAGAGAAGAATGGCACTACAAGTCAGAAAGCATTGGGATGGACATGGCAGATGGCATGGGCGGGTGGGTAGGATTCTGATTAACAAAGGTTTTGGCTATGGAGGAGGAGCCTGCTATGTAAGTCTGTACAGAATATACATTTACTGCTATGTAAGTAAAAGGTATTGTCCTGCCTTAATAAAGAGAACTAAGTAAAAAATAGAAAAATGTCTGTTATTGTATGAGAAATGCCTCTTTACTACACAGATATGTTTTATATGCCAGTGTACTCAAGAAATATATATATTCATTAAAATTTCACTTGGAAGAAAACTTGTAATAAAGATGGTTGGTTAAATATATCAATTTAATGATGTCCTCTTACCTCCCATTTCTCCTGTTAGACAGAAGTATTCTGATTAATTTTACTGAAAGGAGGCTTTGTCTTCAAATCCTGTGGTTGGTCACAGACCAGTAACAAATGCATTGAGGGCCAGAAGCACTCTCAGCTAAGGTGCAAAATTATCAGTAAGGTCATCCTTCATGGACTGGTCAAGGAGAAAGACTGGTAAAAACAAATCTCCAATCTAACATGTAATACAGAGATTTGTGTGCATTGAGAAGCTTGCAAACAGAGTTGGTATCTTGGAGGATGAAAGCACGAAGCAGGAAATATTTTCTGATAAGGTGTTATTTTAGACATTGCATGGGGGGAAAAAATGGAGAAAAAGTGACCAGCTAAGTACCTGGCACAAGAATATGCATTTTCTCACTTGAATTACATTAAAGAGTAAGATGAGCAAATCCCTATGCTTGCATAGATTCCATATGATTTTTATTTTGTTTTCGAAATGTGCATAATTTAGTAAAATAAAAACATTGAATCTGCAGCATATATAATTTGGTTCAGAGTGATTAGATCTTTTTATTTTATAGACCTGGGAAGTGCTTGCTCTACAGCTTGAACCTGAAGAAGGAAAAGGTGTTATACAACTTTGACTTAGTTCAGTAATACCCTTCAGAGCCTTCAAATTGTTTGGTCCTTTCAGAGCAAATATGAAGGTTGCTTTTAATAAAACAGCTTTACTTTTAAATACCAGCTTTTTGTTGTCAAGGAATAAATTGCTCCTGCCAATACTGCAGATCTTTCCTCCTTTCTGGCCCTCACTGTGACTCAGACATAAACTAGACACACAGTCAGTGAATACTGGTATATTTTAGTCAACAAGCAGAATAAATGCAAAAATACCAAATATATTGGCTGGCTCCTAGAATTTATGTGGTAATGACCTTATGAATGATGTTTTGAAGAAATCAGTGTTCGGAGTTTCCTATAAACAGGTAAAATCTGAATGGGATCTGCTAAGTTTAGGGTCTGATCTTCAGAAAAAAAAAAATCTCACTGTGGCTTTTTCACAGTTACCTTATCTGTATTCTTGAGTATGTAGAAAATATGCCTATTTACTTACGTACCTCAAAGGTAGCTGCAGGCTGAATGGCTACAGTTATACACCCACAATTCAGATAAGTAACCACAGATCTCCCTTCTTATTAGAAATACAAATATCACAATCCCAAACTCTTTTATTTTAGAAATGCATGCTTTTAATTTTCTTTTAAGTAAATGAAACTTCATTTCAAATCGTTGAAAATACATATGCCGTGAAAATACCATGTGAAATCTTAAATCTTCATAATGTTCTTCATACACACAAAAACCTGAAGGACAGACATTTGTGGGATATAATCAGAGAGGTCAATTTCTAATTAAAATTTTAAAATAAATAAAACATGAGGAAAGAAAGAGTGAGAATGATGAGACCACTTAGTCACTACTGACTCTGTATGGATGCTTCTTGCTGGAAGTGAAAGACAAGAAAGTTGCTTGTGCAGTTAGTTGTAGGACAGGGGACTATAAAATCCAAGAAGCATTGTAAACCCAATATACTATTGGAAAAGCGTATCAATATCTTATTGATACAGATCAACAGTGGTGTTTCTATGAAACGTTTTGAAAGTTGTACTGAAGGTAGGGCCATAACTTTTCTGACTTTGTGTATAGATCACACAAATGAATCTGCATATTGTACCAATAACTGTGAAAACCTTACCTGGATTGTATTTCCAGTTTTGCATGCTGCCCTCAGGAAAGAGATGAAACCAACTATTGAAAGTCTAGAAGAGAACAAAGGAAATGATCAGACTCCTAAAAAATTATTTGTAAGGAAAGCTGGAGGTGAGTCATAAGGAATTTCATATATGTCAAAAGGAGGAGAAAGAAATGGGTTGTGTTTCATGTCTCTCGTGAGTAAGAGAAGAACTAATAAGTCTGAACTGGAGAAGAAGAGTTGAATTCAGATATTCAGAAAATCTGTGAAAAACTGCAGCAGATTGATTAGGAACATTCTTTAGGTTTCAGCTGCAAAGATCTTTAAGTACACATTAGACTCTCTGTCAAGGATGAATAATATCTGCGGGGAAGTGGGTGCTCTATGCAACCTCCCTAAGACACTTGCAATCTCTTTTTCTATGCTGCTCTTATGCAATAGTAGATGATTTCCTTCTTGTTTGTCACCTTTAATTACAGTCTAGAATCTCCCTGGTCCTTTGTCAAATTGGGTATATTCCCGATGCTTCACATGGCAAATATGCATTGAAATATTTAAGCTTTGTTTATGTTTTTATCTGAAGTGTATTCCAGACCTCTTATTAGCAGTTACTTTTTCTTTTTTTAAGAGAAGATATTCAGACTAATTAGGTGAGGTCCTTCAGGGTTGTTTCCACTGAGCTTTTCACTTTTATAAGTGGAAGAGATCTGTACTCCCTATAATTTTTCTTATCAAAAGTTTGTTGATTTTTGGAAGAACTAATTCAGATGCCCTGAGAGACAAATATGAGTTTGCAAATCATTCCTGGTTAGTTCTCTTATGCTTCAAGCACACTTAATTTCCATTTCTAGGTGATTTTGCCTTGCATCAGATTCTTCAAATGAGTCTTATCTGGTTTTCAGCTTGGACATAGAGATAATATTTCATCTTTATACCATTATTAACCAACCTAAATATAAAATAAGGAAAGCCCTACTGAACAGGTGAAATGTGAACAACATTTCAGGGAAATGAGACTTAAAAAAAAAATAATGTCTAGTTTAGGACTTCTGATCTTAAAACCTAACACTACCATGTCCCACTAAACCATGTCCCTAAGTGCCACATGTAGACATGGCACATTGGAGCATCGGAAGAGGCTGCCCAGGGAAGTCACTGAGTCACTGTCTCTGGAAGTATTTAAAAGATCTGTAGATGTGGCACTTAGCAACATGGTTTAGTGGTGGATTTGGCAGTGTTAGGATTATGTTTGGACTTGATGATCTTAAAGGTCTTTTCCAACCTAAATAATTCTATGATTCTACCTCCAGGGATGGTGACTTAACCTCTTCCCTGGGCAGCCTGTTCCAGTGCTTGACAACCCCTTCAGTGAAGAAATTTTTCCTAATATCCAATCTGAACATCCCCTGCCACAAATTGAGGCCACTTCCTCTTGTCCTATCACTTGCCACCTGACAGAAGAGACCAGCACCCACCTCACTACAACCCCCCTTTAGGTAGTTGTAGAGAGCGATCAGGTCTCCCCTCAGCCTCCTTTTCTTCAGGCTAAACAACCCCAGTTCCCTCAGCCACTCCTTCAGAAGATGTGTACTCTAGACCCTTTACCAGCTTGGTTGCCCTTCTCTGGACACGCTCCAGCACCTCCATGTCTTTCCTGTAGTGAGGGGCCCTAAACTGAACACAGGACTCAAGGTGCAGCCTCACCAGTGCCGAATACAGGGGGACAACCACCTCCCCGCTCCTGCTGGCCACACTATTTCTGATACAGGCCAGGATGCCGTTGGCCTTCTTGGCCACCTGGGCACACTGCTGGCTCATATTCAGCCAGCTGTTAACCAGCACCCCCAGGTCTTTTTCTGCCGAGCAGCTTTCCAGCCACTCTTCCCCAAGCCTGTAGCGCTGCATGGGGTTGCTGTGACCGTAGTGCAGGACCTGGCACTTGGCCTCGTTGAACCTCATACAACTGGCCTCGGCTTATCAATCCAGCCTGTCCAGATCTCTCTGTAGAGCCTTCCTACCATCAAGCAGATCAACACTCCCGCCCAACTTGGTGTCGTCTGCAAACTTACTGAGGGTGCACTCAATACCCTCGTCCAAATCATTGATACAAGATATTATACAGAATGGAGCCCAACACCGAGCTCTGGGGAACACCACTTGTGACCTGCTGCCAACTGTATTTAATCCCATTCACCACAACCCTCTGGGCTCGTCCATCCAGCCAGTTTTTTACCCAGTGAAGAGTACACTTGTCTAAGCCATGAGCCGCCAGCTTCTCAAGGAGTATGCTGCGAGAGACAGTGTCAAAGGCTTCACTGAAGTCCAGGTTGACAACATCCACAGCCTTCCCCTCATCCACCTGGTCATAGAAGGAGATCAGGTTGGTCAAGCAGGACCCGCCTTGCATGCACCCAACTGACTGGGCTTGATCCCCTGGTTTTCCTGCACATGCCATGTAAGCGCACTCAAGATGAACCTCTCCATAATCTTCCATGAGGTCAGGCTGACAGCCTGTAGTTCCTCAGATCATCCTTCTGGCCCTTCTGGTAGATGGGTGTCCCTTCTATTTACTGCTCAACAGATTTACCTTCCCCGTGTCTGTGTGCAAAAAGGGTTAGGTCTGGTTTAAAAAGCTTCCCTTATTGTTAGAGAAGCCACATACTAAATTAAACAGCATTGCACTGCAGCTAAGAGCCCCCTTCTTCCTTTTACTCTCCTTGCTCTGTACCACAGACTGAGTTATTTCTTTAGTTTCTTTCTGTGGGTTGGGAATCTAATGCCATGAATTGTCCGGAATAATATGTTCCTTAGTATGAAGAGCCCCTCCTGGCACGAAGGAGGTGAATTTCAAGGAAATGCTACAAACTTCGTAGGACTGAAGTAAAGGCAATATAAAAGGGAGAAATTGAATGTCAGTATTCATTTCCATGTATGCCTCAAAGTATCTAAATACATCCTGGGCAAGGAAACTTATTTCCTTTATCATAACTGTCTCCTCTTCCATTACTCTTCTTTTTTGGATTTTTTCCCCTTCATTAATATAAATAAATTGCTAATCCAGTGGGCAGCAACAATCCACTGTTGTTACATCAGTCATCAAACCCAGGAAAATTGGTTGCCTTAATTATGTGGCATAACAACCTGAAAAAAAATCAGAAGGAAGTTTTGTTATCTGTTCCCATAGCTAAGCAATGTATTTCCTTGAGAGAGCAGAGCCAAAATCAGAAGCTTCTTGCACATGCTTAATTTCTTAACGTTTGTTTTCCAGAATACTCTTTCTATCATTCCCCACTGACCTCCAGCTTGCTTGTAGGCTTGTGTGCACCTGCATTAAATGGATATTTTCCTCTCATATTCTCCGCAATGGTTATTTTTAGAATTAATTAAACCCTCTGAGATCAGGCTTTGTTGTCGTTTTGCAGATATTCCATGCACAAGTGCTATTTAGGGAAAATTTGCAAGAAGTAAGTACAAAGGGCTTTCAAATCACTATTATCCTGCCTATGAAATGCATTTGGGGTGATTCTGTATTTCTGGTGATATGGTTATTTACCCTACAGTGCCCTGCAGTCCGTAGGCCATTCATTGCTCCTGACATAACAAAGATGGGAAAAGTGTGTGAGCTGGATGCTTGTGATAAGATGATAATAGCGAAGACAAAGGTCATCTGTATTTAGCTTGTTGGCCCCTTCAGCACTTAATGCTAGTGCAGGACTCATATAAAGAGAAAAATGCAGGCATATCTCTCTCGGTTTTGTTTGCACCTATTTAAAATGGTAGTTACACTCAGAAATGCCTGCAATTACCTTTATAATTCTAGATCATTATATCAACTGTGTATCAAGACTAACTGCAGCTGCTGTGCTGTTTCCAGTTTTCACTTACTGTAATTTTAACTTTGGCTGCTATTTAAGACACCTCCAGTCCTTACTTATAGGAACAGCACACGTAAAGCTATTAGAACTGTTTGCTGCATGATATTTGTTGACTATAAACAGTTTCTTAATGAAAATATTGCGGAGAAACCATATATCTCGCTATACTAGGTCATTCTTTCTAGGTTGAAATCCCCATTGATCTCAAAAGTGATATAATTTCTTTGCATCCATGAATGTTCAGAGTAGCTATAAGTGACTATGATTTTAAAAATAGAATTCAAGTCAACTTATTGTTGCAGTGTCTGTAATAAATACCACTACTAAAAGAAAATTCTGTAAAGAGGAGGAAGAGGAAAGTCTGCCCTGTCTTCTAGTTGTTTTCTGCAATCAGTACACACAAAATTCAGTGAAATTATAGGAATCCAGTTATAGATAGTTCTTAGCTGACAGCATATTTTTGACAACAACAGGGACTGCTAAGATGTAAATAGGCCTTCCCTTCAGATTTGTGGAATTGTTTTTACTTTTCAAGAGCAAACTATATTACTTCTCTCAGAGTAACAGGCATTTGGTTGTCTTTCAGCCCAAATGATTTCCCATCTGCTCCTTTTGCACTTCTTGCATTTCTTTTCAATTGTCATTGTAAACTTTTTTAGAAGCAAGGGAAACAAAACCTCAAAAATTGTCATAAAATAAAATCAGTGGTTTTACTCCCTATTAAATAGAAATTGCTACATGAATAGCTGGAATTTGCAGGGCAAACCAGTATCAGAGTTATTTTGGTTCTTCAGTATTGGAGTGTACTCCAAATCAATTCAAATCAGTAAAAAAAAAATTCCTCAGCCACCCATTTTTTTCCGTATTTAATGCATCCTGTAATTCCAGCACTTTACTACTGACAAGTGTAATTTTCATGATAAGCAGGAATGATAGTGCAGCTATCCATGCTCTCAGTCAGGCAAGAAAGTAATTCATTACTCAGTCCCTGAAAATTATGGACGTGCAACCAACTTTTATCCATGTCTCAGGGAAAGACTCCACCACTAGCTAAGCAAATAAATACAAGATATGAGCTTGATGAAATTAGTTGATACAGAAATTTGGGCCTGTTAATTTGCACCAAAAGCATGACATAGGTAAGTGGGGCAAAATAGCTGGTTTGGTTCTAAGTTTTCTTGTAGAGAATAACTTAAGTGGAAGGAGGGGAAGGCTCAAGAGTGGAGGAGGAAGATTATATTGAAAGCAAAATTTTGGCAAAACTAATACAAAGCAAATGTGGGGCTGGTGGCCTCAAACATCAGCTCATAGTCATAGGACAAGCAGAGGATTTATAGAGGAGAGGCTACTATGCATTTTCCATCTGATACTTCAGCTGCTGATTAAATATTGCTGTTGCCAACACCTTCACTCCATCCTTGCTTTTACTACATATTTATGTGACAAAGTCTGACTTCTTGTTGCTGAAAATAGTTCACGTCAGAGGCAAAATGACTTACCATGGTACATGAACCTGTTTAGATGTTTTGAGCCCCTGTAAATGAAAGTTCCTGCTCAAAATCCACACTGATGTTGCTAAAGCAGACTAAAATAATTAGGCAAAAAATATCTATTTATAACCAGTTCTTTATTCATAACATCCCTAGGATCCTACTGATGCTAATATTCAAAGTAAATATTAGAATGGAAACTTCAAGCCTTATGTTCATAAGTTTACCCTTTAGATCTGAGGTCCGTCATCATGCTGATACAAGCATTAGTGATGGTTCAAATGATACAGGTTTTTAATCCTCATCTGTTAACTCCTAAGTACAATTCAGGGCTAAAAAGGAAAGAAAAGAAGAATTGAAATTTGGTGTAAAGTATTATTTCAGTATTTAAGAAAACTTTTTCCAAGTAGAAAGGATATTGATGTTGTTGATGCATGTCCTTCTGGAGATTTTTTAAGGAGAAAGTTTTCCTTAGACACTGCAGTGTTTAACCTCAAAGTTAAGCATATACTTATCAACAAGGAAACATATTTATGAGGAAACGTATAGACATCAAGTAATTTAATTAATATAGAAATGTCAGAAATAGTACAATAAAGAACAAGAACTGAGAGTTTTATGCAGAATGAATGCCATGCCACAATCAGTGTTGTGGAAACACAGGCCGTGAACCATGGTTTAGTGAGAGAAAAGAGAAGACAAAATGAAGCAATATCTCTATATGGTAGTCCTATTTTAACACCTACTTTGGATCAAGAGTGTAATTATGAAGTGGTTTTCTTGATCATCCATGATTAACATGCTGCGAGTGCTGTATTTCCAAGGAAAATGATTTATTTAAATGAAATCAGTCCAGAAGATAGACTTCAACAACATCTAATGCATCCTACCTACTAATGAGATTTCAGATTATGAGATCAGATTAGAGCCAGTCCAAAGTAAAATTTCCAAACTATGCATAGTATAAATGCTAAATCCCCAAATCAGCTGTTTTGCTCTTTAGATCTGCTCCTGTTGCATTGAATTACTTGCTAATGTAGACATAATTTGTGTTTAGTCTGAAGGAGATGAGACACAAGTTTGTTGAAACTCTTTCAGTGAAGGAGATGACAGAAAAGAAGAGGGAAAATGTGATATAGGGGTTTGTTCTTAGGATTGCTGCCAAGCAAGAAAGAGACCTATGAGCTACTTCAGCAACTGCTGGAAATGTCCAAGAACAAGACAGTAATAATGGATGTGTCCTGGAAGTTATCAGATTATCAGCTGTATACTGGAAAACAAAACAATCCCCCAAAATCTTAGGCAATACATCTAGATGGAGATGACTTTGTATTTCAGATGGTGGGGGAATGTAATTAAGGAGCAGATACATCACAGAATGCAGTTGATTGAGAATGTGAAAGACTGAAGGTAATTTGTGTGAAAGTGATCATGAAATGTAAACATTTATTCTCAGGAAAGGTGTTTGTGATTACAGTAGAATACAGATTATAGCTTTTGGAAAAATAGAATTCAATACAAGGAATTGGAAGGAAAAATCTCACAAGAAAATAGTGAAAATGCCGTATTTTGGATGAGATGAAAGTTACAGGGAATATGCACAACTGCAAAATTTCCCTGTACAATTTCAAATTAAGATGCATAGTGAATAGCTATCCTGGCTGCATCAAGATCACTTTAGTGAAGGCCAGAGATAATGCAGAATAGTAACACTTTTTCTAGGGCAAACTGTGAAAGGATTACATAAGTATGTAGAGATGAAATAAAAAAAAAAAACAGCTGAGATGCAAAATAAATTCTAAGGAAGAAGGACATTAAATAATAAAAAAATAAGTTTATAGGTATATTAAAAGAAGAACTATATTGATTCTTTTTTATAACCTTGCAAACACTTTGCATTTGCCTAAATTGTGAGGAATTCTCCAAAGTTTAACTGCTAACATTTACAAAATTTTTTTTTGAATAAGATTTTTCAATTACGTTAGCTGTGCGTTCAAAGCAGTTTTATTTACAACGTGTTCTCTTTCCTTAAATCTCAACAAAATCCACAAAATTCAGATTACATTAGAGTTGATGCATTCCTCTTATGATAGATTAAATGACCTTTTCAAAGAGAGAAATGAAATTGGTTTGATATCATGTGCTACAGACAAATCCATGTTCTAATCCCCGAATTGTTTACATATTGATTGTTTAGTAGTTTGTTTAGATCTCTCTCTGGGTATTAAAGTTATGACAGCTTGTCTTCTTTTTAGCCACATTTTGAAGACAAATAGTATCTATGCCCTTTTTCAATCCTCTAGGTTCTCATTCAATCCCCATTACTTCTCATGTATAATCATCAATAATTCAGAAATTGTATCAAAATAAATATCACCAGATCCTATGACCTGAATGCATTTAATCTATCCACATACCCCTTGATCTATATTTTCCTTATTCTGATTTAAAAAAAAAAATAAAAATTAACAATAACTTTTCTTGTGGTAACAGCAGCTAAAAAGACCCTGAATACACTTAGCTTTTTTCAGTGTCCTCATTTCTTTGTCTCCTTTCTCCATCCGGTGCATCTGTATTTTCCTTTACATTTCTTGCTTCTGTTGTTTTCTACTATTTTTCCTTGTTTTTCTATGCCCTCTGCAGCTGCACCACGGTCTTTCTGTTTAATGCGACTGTGCTGTAATCTTAGGCTTCTTTCTTCATCTTTTTAAGATCCGTTTTAGATTTTGGAGCTGTTAATGTGTTATTGTAGAGCCCAATTTGTGTCTTACTATATCTCTTTATCACCATTGCTTATTTTAATGGTGTCATCCCTCTTCAGGACTGTATTCCAGGCATAAAAACTTCCAACTTTTCTTTACATGGAATATTACTTGAAGGATTTTTTGGCAGTTTTTCTCACAATGGATCTGCTTTTCTGCTCTCAGTGGATTTTAGGGCCAGCATACCCTTCTGAATATTACTTCTTCTTTTCTCCCCCTCCTCCCCCCCCCCCCCCGAGTTGTGTATCCTGAGCCACTCTTCGGACTGGGTTACTGAGTCAGTGTGCTCATCCTTTTATTCACCAGAAGGTTCACCTGTAGCAGTCACTATTCCATAGTCAGGAAAACTGTAATCCTTTTCTCTATATCTACAGATATGCTGTTACTTGTTTTTGTCCCCATTTGAGTCCTTACCTTCATGCAGTAAGCCTGATAGGAACAGTGCTCATGTATCATAATCCTTCAACTTTGTTCCCCCCACATCAGTTGAAATTTGAAAATTCTACATTTTCTTCTAAAAATTCTTCTAAGATGATTTAGAAGATATAATTTCTAAATGATCTTGCACAGCCTAAGCAGAATATAGTGTATGTTAGGGCTATGCAACCAGAACACCAAGATGTCAGACCACAGTAGTAGATAGGTGGTTCTCTCCCATTTGGAGGAGAATTTCCATTTATATCCTTAAGTGTCATCTTCTCTGGACCAAAGACTATGAACCTTGTACACTGTCTGAATATATATTAGGTCATATATATCCATCTGGTACACGTATTTTGTATTATTCCTCTTTTATCTTAAACCTCTTTGTTGCAGTTCTTTTTTTAATGAGCTAGTAGCTGAGATGCACTTTCCCCTTCACTTTTAGCCTGACTACGCATTGTAGCTAGGCTGGAAGTGGGAAGGGGCATTTCAAACAGTACAGTGAATTCTGGAATTAGTGTCTCTTTTATAATTTTAGGATAACTTGAAAAAAGCCATACACAGTAAATTCTGAACAATGTGGACTGAAATTTCCCTTCTAGGAAAACATATGCCTTATCAGTTAATGATCTGTTGCTCTCAAAGATGAAAATTCAGAGCTTTTTACTTGTCAAAAGCTGATGTCAGCATTCATCAGATGCAAGAAATTCATTCCAGTCTGGACCTAGGATGTTGCCTAGCTGCTTTCAGAAAAATTTCAATAGTTAAAAATGCTTAACAAGAACAGCTTTGTATGTTTATGTAAACTACAAGCTATATGATGACTTTTGCCCTATGTATGGTCGTGGCAAAACACAGTGAAGAAATACAACAGTTTGTCTTCCAGGAGTGACACAGAGCAGTAGCAATAGCTAGGTCCAATTTCTCTAATTTTTCCAAGGAAACTGAATGTGGCTTCTCATATAATGAATGCAAATTACACCCCCAAACCATATTGTCTTGTTCCTCTGCTCCTGCAATAAAAATTTGCTAAAGAAAGGCTAACTTTGAATCTGGTTTGGTAAAACAGGCAATTACATTCAAGTTACATTAAGAATTGAATGTGTAGGAGTATGATAAGAAGATTTAATGACCTACAGCTTATAATTAAAAGGAGAAAAATAAAGGAACATCTCTACATGCTATCTCTTTATTCTCAAAGGTTGTTATCCAACAGCGCTTAATTCTGTCCCATGCCACTTACCAAGATAAATGTTTGTTATCTTTGCATTCAAATCAACCAGCTTTCTCAGGCATACAGAGAACAGCTCTTCACTTCTTATTCCCAGTGCCTTTGCCTACAAACTGCATGTTCCATAAAAAGCCTGCAGCTTCATTTGAGGTGAAAACCTTATTTGACTCTTCACCACTTGCAGAAGGGATTTTTTGGGTATTTTTGTCTCTGTAGCTGTGTGAACTATGAATTTATTTGTTTATTTATTTATATTTAAAGAAAGAATTCAATGGAGAGACACAGGTGCCTAAATGCTGTAGTTGCTCTGGAATATCTAGGTACCTTGAACAGCAAAGATCAGAGGGATATCCTACAGGGTAACCATGCCACTGAAGAGCAGAATGTGGAGTTCAAGCAACACTGCAGAATCTAAAATAAAACTGAATGCCTATGTCTAGGCACCTCAGTCTCCCCACAAACACAGATTTTGGCAGATTTTCAGTGTCAGCAGGAGCACCAATGCTATCTGCTGACAACTTGCACATCCATAAACCAAAAAATGGGACAACATTTTTCAAGTTCCTGTCCCATTTCCTGCATTTCTATTTTGTGGTTCTGACCTGTGGAAAAAGGTTTTGTGTCTTCTTCATCATGTGTGGTATAAGCTTGTATCTCCATTCCCTTTGGGGGGAAAAAATGAATGCTGAAAGGGAGGGGGAGAGCAAGATCAGCCTTGACAGAAGACCAAGGTAAATCTGCAAAAATTTCCCACGTGTGTGTTAGCTCCCAGCCCCCTCAGTTAACTTGGCAGCAAGCCTCTGAAAACTAGCCCTTAGAAAGTGAGGTGATATTGGACTGACCTCTCAGCTTTTGTAGACTAAAGCTTCAGGTGGCCTGATCTGGAAGGTGAACCCTTAAGTGAAGCACTGTAACGGTAATGCTTATCTGCTGCAGATCAAGGCAGCCTCAGAGGCACCCTGAACAACAGTTTGGAAAAGAGGTCTCTTTCAGGACCATTTAAAATGGCCGTTTGCTTATTTTAGACTTTTTAGTTTTCTTTAGTAGCTGTGTTTCCAGTCTTTCATCAAGATCCTGGTTGTTTATGTGATGAACTTGCTTTCATTTTAATTTTATCTTCTTAAACCTGTGATTTTCACACACATAGGGCAATTGCTTTTACTAAAGGAGAGCACTGAAAATCAGGGGAAAACTCTTTGTGGTATAATCCAAGATAAATGATGGGGTGTTCTATGGAAACATTAAAGGTCAGCTGATATAAAGTAGTAGGCAAAGCAGCGTATTTTTTCCTAGCCTTTGTATCAGAAATAGCTGAATTATTTTGATTAGTTTTCTCTAGAAAAACATAATCTTGAAATGCCACATCAAAGATCTCTACACAAACTGGAGGGAAAGAAAAGTCCCGTAAACTAGAATCTGAAAGGAAAAGGTTGCTTGCTAGGCAACCTTTATTTTGACACTGCTTGCTTTGTCTTTGCTTTTTAATTTAAATATGAATAAATTTTTGGAAGTGAGCCCTTTTCTGGTGTCAGCTAGTGCTTTTTTTCCTTTTTCCTCTTTACTCTGAATCATCCCTTTCTCAGTTTTCTAATAGAAAGAAGAAAGAAAATGGAAAAGCACTAAGATATGAAACTGGACAGTTTTCTTTTTTCCTGTACTAAGTTATCAATAACCAGTGGACAAATCCATTCTGAGTTTTGAGTTTATTTTCATTCCTGTCATGAAAAAAAAGAGTATCTTTCAAACACTTTGATGAAATTACAGTTATTAGAGGAAAAATATCATCATGTACATGATCACATAGTTTTACAAGTATAGATTACTTGTAAAATTAAAGTAACTGTAGTAATTAAGAGTGATTTATAGAGATGCTACAGTAGCAGCTAATATTCTAGTTTTGAAGACTGGCATCGACTTCAAACTCTTGTCTCCCAAAAACTTAGTTCTGGTTTTTTTTCTGATTTTTTTTTTCTCTCTTTTTCCTCACTCTATGCAGAAGGCAATATGTTCATGGCTGTGTTTGTTGCTGTTACTTGTGTAAGCATTGATGACCTACGAGCACCAGAATTAATGCTTTATTAATATTTTGCATATTTCTATTTTCATTTTAATTTTAGTATTTGTATATTGCATAATAAGGATCTGTCTTTTACTATTATTCATTGCAATCTGTTAGGCTACTTAATTTTCTTGGATATTCTTTGATTCAGCCTCTAATTTCTTTGTCAACTCTATTTCTTCTGTTCTCTTCCTAACAATTTTTAGCTGGATAATGCTCTATTATGTATGGTCTTTTTGTGTTTGTCTAGTCCACATCAGGCACAGGTGATAAGTGACAATTTTTCTCTGAATTCTAGGACTGGGCTTTGAGAAGTGGATTGCCACCTCTCTGTATGTGCTGATTGTCATCTGAGGCTTGTCCTCAGCTTCATAGCCATTACTGTCCTGAATCCGGTAATACTTATTGCCTTCTGTTGATGATAAAATTCTGGTTAATCCAAAATTCCCTAAAACTGCTCTGATTTAAAATGACATAGTCCTAATCTGTCACCTGTATACTTATGTTATTAAATCACACAGGCATAATTTTCTCACTCCCATGACACTTAACCTGAAGACTTGATAACAGGACTTCTTGTAAGTATTCAGGATTTACCTACTCTTTACTGTTTCATCACGTGTGAATCCACCAGATTTCCCAGTGTTTGATTATAATAACAAAGTTGCCCACACATTAATATTCCATTAGAGATCTTGTTTAGGATACTGAGTATGCTTTTCAGTCTACAGATAAGAACCTACTACTTCATGTGTCTTACCTCCTTAATATTTGCCTTTACCTATTTGAAAAGTGGCTGTTGTTATCCTAGATGTGAGCTAACTCCGAATGCTTTAATGTATCACTATAAATTCTTGCTATCATTCCTCTACCAGGCTTTATGCTAGCCTCCTGTGAATGATAGCAATATGCCAGATATTGGAATAAGACCATGTCCATCTTCCACTCCATCAAGGAATTAAAAAATAAATACACTTAATGAAATAAGTTATCTTTAATTAAGTGTTTGATGTACAGCTTCAAGAGGTTTAATGGGAGAATGTTTATGATTCAATTTCAGTATTCTATTGTTATTAAAATTTGGTCTGATTTTTCAGGAAGATACACCAAAGTGTACTCAGGCAAAAATAAGAAAAATAAATTAATCTGATTACTGCATGATTTTGCAGGATATTTTCTTCTCTCTGTTGTTTCTTGAAACTCTGCTCCATTATACACTACAGAAGACATGTCGCAAATATGTCAATCCTCTTGCTTTAGATTTAATGCATTGCTGTACAAAAATGGATGTTTCATACAAAAAATGTTCAGATTATTTTATTTGATTTTTAAGTTATTTGCTTTGGTTGAATTATGTGGCACTTTTACTGTGGACACTCTGAACAGGTTTTGTGCCCTAAAAATTTATGAAAAGAGGATGTTTTAGCTGAGCAATAGGGAGCATCTGTAAACACAAAATTATGAACTCACTTCTCATATGTAGTCATACCATAAATTTCAGTGTAGGAGTTAGGGAAACTCAGGCACAGAAAGCAACATACCATATGTGAATTTCTGCCTTTACTGGCAGAATTTCAGAATGCTCTGAATTTGCTGGAGAGCCCACAGAAGTCCCCCAACTGACACATTTTGTGTGTCCTCCTTCTTTCTACTGACACCACAAAATTCTCATTACCATACGGTTCAGCTTTGTTTAGTGTTTGTCTTGGGATTTCTTTCTCCCTTCAAGGTTTGCAATCTGCTCTTTTATCTGTGACTAACTACTCATACCAATATGTTCCATACCAAAACTTCTGTTTAACTAATGTCTCATTCACTCATCCATTTCCAAGGTCAAGATTATCCAGATACCATAATATATTTTGAATAACTATTGAGGGTCCAAGCTGCTGATCACTACTCAGCCTAGTTTCCTCACATCTCCATGGAGATTCCCATGGGAACTACCCATGATAATTTTTCCCAAATTCCCTATGGAAAAAAAGGAATCTAGCCTAGGAAATGCTAAATAGTTTGCAGTTTTTGAAAGTTGCAGTTTGACTAGTTAAGGACTCTGCTCTTGTAGCCTCATGTCTCAATTTTATTGAATTGCCATAGTAGGAGGTCGAAAGAGCTGGAAGAAAAACAGAGACTCTGGGATAACAGGACTATTCATTTATTTAAGTACACTGAGAATGTGAAGGTAGGTTGGAAGGTAGCTATAAGTTTGGTAGATCTTACCAACTAGAACTGATTTTGTAAAATTGGTAAAAACCTATGTCTCTTTTTTTAATCTTAAAAGTACCCTATCCTTCAAAATTTATTATCATATTTGCTGGCTCAAGGCACAAGCAGGACAGTAAAAATGAGACCCAAACTGCCTAAACTAGTAGATGTGGTATAGAATATTTTTCTTAATGATAAGTATTGCTTTATCTGAAACAAGCCTTTTAAAGAATCAGAGACTTGAAGGGCTAGTATATTTGTGATAGTGAAAAAGACATTACAGTGACTGAAATTAAATTCCACAGTAATAGCTGGTCATGGCTTAAAATAATGCTCACATTATAGACTTCGCAGGAAGAATATTTCCATCTGTTTTACATCACGTACATAACACAACCAGGAAGGTATGAAAGAGAGAAGAAATTGTGGTGTCTGTGAATGAAACTTCAATTAAATGCTTGTTTTCCTCAAGATTAATATAGATTTGGACACTTTCCAATTGAATACAAATGGAATATCTAAATCTGCTTTATTAAGCAATAAAATGAAAGCCTAATCATTTTCCTGAAGTCACATATCATCTGGTAGCTTTATTTTAAAAGGCTATTGTTTAGCTCATAAACTCAATAGATATGGTTGCTATATAAAAATACATTTCTGACAACAGATTCTAGTGCATGATGTTCATCTCAAGAGTAAATTAGAGTCTTATTCATCTGGTACTACTAAACTTTATTCTTACTAACAGTAAATGAATGTTTGAAGTTAATAGCACCATTCTTTTTCTAGACTATTGTATTTCCCTTAATGTAATACAACATAATTTTTGTGATAGGGTGAAAGTGGAGGAAAATATGGAAAACAAGCACCTGAACTTAATAAAAATAACCCTTAAAAAGTATTGTAACAAAATACACTAATGGTCCACATTCTTGTCAAACTCAGCTTTTCAAGAAATGTGGGATAGTCTAGCATTTTCAGCAGCTGTGTTTTCTTCATTTACCAGATTTTTGCCTCCTACACATTTTTGTATTTAATCAGATTGTAACATATCCCCAGGGATTACCGAAGTATTGTTTGTGAGGTATTTCTGTGTTTATACATTGAAAATACTGAATTAGATAGTTATCTTTGTGATTTTAATTGTTGCAATACAGTCAACTCTTGTTTATAGCTGCGTACAATGAAATTACACAGTTTTATGAAAGTTGTGCTAAATATTAAGCACATCACTTTTTCAGCTGGTAAAATACAGGAATTTAGTGACAAACAGTAGGATGTGGTTTGGTTTCTATTACTGGATACAATTACTGGATACAACACTGAAAACCAGAAGTACTACTCAGGCTGAAATTTATGTGCAGGAAAACCAACACATCATGTAGTTCCACTTAGAACCCCAGACTGTGGCTTAGCATAAAAGTAAAGCATCACTTTCTACCTAAAGTAGGCATTTGAAGCTACTTCAACATCCAGAACTGTATTACAAGAGGTACCATCATTTGAACCACAGGCACCAGAGGTAGCCAGTGGTTGCTCAGTAGCTGGGGAACCCCATATAGCCTATACATTTTGACAGGCAGAGAACCTTGCTTGTTGAGGCTGTTGAAAATGAAGTGGGGTTGGAGAGGACCAGTCAGGAGCTGACAGATGTCAATACGGCATTGATTGTAAATGCAAAATCTGAAATAGCTTTAGCCTCAATCTTACATGGGGACATAGCAAAACTGAATCCAATTAATTGAATTCCATCTCAAATTTCCCCAGCTAAATGGAGTAGGGAAGAGTATTACTTGGGGCTACCCATACTGGAAAAGTTTCTTTATTATTAAGTGTGTGAAAGTAGTAGCTATACATGTGTGCATATGAGTAGATAATTACCTGAAGTGTTATCTCTTAATTTAGTAATTTCTGAAAATGCAGCTGCTGATAACTTGATGAGAAACAAAAAAAGAATTTAGCTCTTTGAGTTGTGATGGCATTAGAAACTGCCAACAGGTGGAAAACAAAAGACATGTTTTACTCTTATGCAGAGTAAAAAAGCATGTTTGAAAATACAATATGAAGTAATGATACACTGTTTCTTCTAAAACCACATGGAAGATTACTAGAACAAATAGCTCCATTTGTCTCAAAAGACTCAGAGACAATTCCATAAAAATACATGTTTTTTTAGATTTTCGTAAAATGTGCATGATATATTTAAATACAGGAACTCTTAAAAAAAGCAAAACACCTTTGTGGGAAAAGAAGTTGCATAGCTAAACCAGAGTGTTCCACTATTCACAAAATCATTTTAATAAACTTAATGATAAAATGTGCATTTTCATTGTCTCTACAATAAAGGAGAGTTCTCCTTGGGTTTAAAAAAAATATATGAGGCTTGTTTTCCTCCTGAGTTATTACAGCTTTAAGTGAATATGATACCTGTAACCAGATACATTGGTGGCCTTGTGCCTGGGAACACTGGGAATGCAATGCAGGTTTTTCTTCTGATGGCTTGGGAACTGAAAGTGCTTTAGAAGTGGCAGCAAAAGTTATGAACAGGTTTGGGGTTTTGTTTTGTTTGTTTTCCCCCCATTAAATTAATTGGGGGGGGGGGGGGGGGAGAAGGAAGGAAAGGCATCTTTTGCATTGCTAATATGCCCATTTCCTTTTCAGAAACTGCAAAAGACATGAAGTCCTAAACAGACAAATGTACAGCATAGATCCTAGATGATGTGGCTGAAGCTATTTGCCCCATCCCTGGAAACATTCAAGGCCAGGTTGGACAGGGCTCTGAGCAAACTATCTAGTTGAAGATGTCCCTGCTCGTTGAAGGGGGTTCAGACTAAATGAGCTTTAAAGGTCCCTTCCAACACAAACTATTCTTTGATTCTGTTGTTCTATGATTCTGTTAGCACCAGGGAAGCAGATACCAGAGACAGTATTCCCAGGTCAGCACTGCAGCAGAGCATCCATGGGTGCTGCCTATTCTGTAGCAATGTTTTTGATAAGAATCCTGAAATACAGTCTTAGTCTCCAAACTGCTGAAAGTTTGCAGTTTCAGGGCCTGGTTTGCTTGCATGATTCCTCACACTTCTGTGATACAAAATTTCACGCAAGTTGTTCAAGGTAATACCTACTTTTAGCACTGTCTTTTTTCCTCTAGTTGTGGAAGTGTCTGATTTATTTCCTTAAAGGTTAACCTTGCCATCTGAAGCCCTGGGAAATATGTTTGCAGACATGGCCCATCCATGCCTGCAGTAGCCAGCTCTGTGCTGCGTCTGATGGCCTGGGGAGATGGTCCCTTACACACCTCTGCCCTGTACACTGCTTTTGGATTTTTTTCTTTGATCCATGCTGTGCTGCAGATGGCACAATGGGACTAACCTGGTGCCTGGGCATCCAGAGCATTCCCTCAAAATGAAATAATAAATATGAAATAAAATGAAATAAAATGTAATAATAGCTATTATAATTATAATTTAGCGTGACAAAGAAAAAAAATCCACGATTACTTGGTATCATGGTTTAACCCCAGCTGGCAACTCAGCTCCACACAGCCTCTCGCTCACTCCTCCCCAGTGGGATGGGAGGGAGAATTAGAATGGTAGAAGTGAGAAAACTCATGGGCTGAGATAAAGACGGTTTATCAGGTAAAGCAAAAGCCACGCATGCACAAGCAAACCAAAACAAGGAATTCACTCAGCACTTCCCATGGGCAGGCAGGAGTTCAGCCATCTCCAGGACAGCAGGGCTCCATCACGCCTAACCGTGACTTGGGAAGACAAACTCCATCACTCCGAACGTCCCCCCTTCCTTCTTCTTCTTGCCCAGCTTTCTATGCTGAGCGTGACGTCCTATGGCATGGGATATCCCTTGGGTCAGTCGGGGTCAGCTGTCCCGGCTGCGTCCCCTCCCGACTCCTTGTGCCCCCCCAGCCTGCTCGCTGGTGGGGTGGGGGGAGAAGCAGAAGAGCCCTTGGCCCTGTGCAAGAACTGCTCAGCAATGACTAACACATCCCTGTGTTATCAATGCTGTTTCCAGTGCAAATCCAAAACATAGCCCCATACCAGCTACTATGAAGAAAATTAACTCTACCCCAGCCAAAACCAGCACACTCGGTCAAGCAATTGTCTGACTTGTGATAAAGGTTGCTTTTTTTTTAAATCAAAGTCTATGTTTTTCACCAGCCTTTTTACTCACATTAGAAAGTTGTTCCAAAATGAGAAATGTTGCTAGAAAGAAGGTACATCTTCTCTTCAGGTGAAATCCGTTTCTCAACTGCTGCTGACCTTCAGCAACTCTTAAAAATGAATCAAGCTGATGTAACTTCCTGTAACAAGCAGGGTAAATTTAAGTTCAAGAAAAGCTGAGAAATAGTGTTAGCTTACTTCAATGGCTGCGTCCCAAAAGGTGAAATCCAGATTTGAAAAAAAAAGAGTTTGTCATTTTGATGTTGGGATGCTGGAATGATGAAGTTACAGAGAAAGAATGAAAACACATTTTTTTAGGTTCTGGCAGTTCATCTGAGGGGTTGGAGTCAGGGTGTGAGCACAGTGAAGGTTTAACAGGAAAGTGAAGTACCCAGGATCAGAGAAGAGAGACCAAAGCATATCTCTAATGAAAAGGTTGCCATTCTGTGGGGAGCCCCAAGCAGGTAAAGGACTTCAGGTGATGTGTGTAGCTGTGTTCTTGAAGCTCCATTCTGGAAGTGGAGGAATAAGGAACCAGCGAGACTGAGAACTGAAAAGACAGATGACTTGTATCTTTCTCCCCTTGTTAACATTCGAATAACCTAAAACACGTGGTCTGCCTGTGTGGGTGGACAGAAGCTTAAGGGGTTGGATAAGGCTGAGCAGAATAAATCCTCTGAATCAGAAAGGAACATGGAAGTTCATTAAAAGTATGGAGCTAGAAAGCCTTATAAAAAATGCAATGTGTTATGAAACAGGTAATGATAGATTTGTTACTGGTGAAGTGTGTTCAATTAACTTAAAGTCTGTCAACTAAGTGGTAGATATTGAAGTATTACAAACCTTACCTGGAGGGCTTTTTTGAAAAAAATTAGATGGCTTAAAAAAAAATGGTCACCTCATAAATGTACGTGACCTTTAGAGCTCTGTAAAAGTTGAACAAATCTAAAGGTGTCATTACAATTAGTCATGTGGTGTGTTTACATACTTATCTTTTTAGTGGAACAGACATATGCATTTGTTCCACAGAGTAAGGATAACATTCAAAAATATACAAATGTGGGTGTTAAACTTCTGTAACTGAATAGGGTGAAGGCTTGTCTCATCTATTATTTATTGACAAAATTCCTGGTATCATAGTTGGGATTAGTTTATTACCCATTAGAAATACAGTCTGTTCCTTAGTAATTTTCAACTTTTAAGTGGTTCATGGAAGATACCATCACACTGGTCATAGAGAGTTTAGACACGGGGTCTCCAGAGTGCTTTGGTGGCTGTTAAGGTAGGAACCATATTTCATTGTGGAAAAGTATGGTATCTAAGAAGTCCATAGATATTTTTCACGTTATAATGATTGTTGAGTATATTATTGTTCTGAAGGAACTCAGGGTGTTTAAGGCTACAACATTTAACACTATCTCATGCAATTATAACATAGTGCTCCAGTCTGAAGTCCTCAGGCTGTTATATCCTCTGTCAATTGCAAATGGTGATCAGAACCTGACTTCAGACCTTAGCCCTTCTCTGATGACTTATCTCCAGATTGTTCCACTGAAGTGCACTCTATATTTTTTCTTCCATAATTTTATGTATTTTTCTGTGTTGTCTTTTTCAAGTATGGAATGTCTTTCTCAACCATTTATCAAGCTACTCTCATGCACATTTAAGTTCTATCTGAAAACCTACTTGTTCATGGAATAAAAAAATTAAAAATTACTTAAAAAAACTAAAAAAGCCAATTAGTTTGAACAATCTCTCCTTTATTGACTAAAAAGCAAAAGGAAAATAGTAAGTCCAACAATGATAGTATAAAACTGGTTTAAGAGCCAATTTCAGTTCTACTGAATTCAGCAGTAGTTTCCACTGGCTTCAGTAGAAACCAAAGAAGAAACTCAGCCCCTGTTTACTGCTTCCTGTTGTGTTTCATCAGCCATTCAGGCACTAATACCCTTAGGTCAAGGACAGCATTTTTGTGACCTGTGTTTTGACACACAGAGATAAAAACCATCTTCATAACATTAGGAAGTAATAGCTAGTAAAAGCCAATTTTACCCATTAAGAACAGTGAACAAGTGAAGATAAATGAGGTGTAATGCATAGCTTTGATGCAGAAAAAATTGTTGTAATGCTCACATTTAATTATAATTTACCTGCATTCATTTCTCTTTAGATATTTGACAAGCCACTGTTTCATTTTTCTAACACTGGCTACAATATTTAGCTTTTTATTTCCTGCAATAATTTCATCACTTCACTTCAAAAGCACATCTATTCCTTCTGGACTTAAGACAAATGTATTTGTTGACTTTCAAGCTGTTAAAATTAGCTATAGTAGTGGATTAATATTCATTTGGAGTTGTGACTCCATTCCATCTATCTGCTTCTAAGCATGCACAGTCTAATGTATCGTCTGACTTTTATGTAAATAAATATGTCTCCTGCCTGCTGAGTTTGATGGCAATTGTAGACCTTTTTGAACTTTGTGGAGTTTTTCTAATACAACAGCACAACTCAAAATCCCAAAGTTACTAGGGTTTTTTTTTTCCTTTTTTTTTCTTCCCCCTTCTACTCTCTGATTATATAGATAAGAATTTTTAAAATATTTATCAGGAGCTTTCTTCAGCACAGACTGGCTTCAAGTTTACTCTCCAACACTTTCAGACCATATTTCAGAGGGGGCCCCTAGAAATTATTCAAAAGCTCTGGTTTGCTAAAAGGTTGGGTTTTTTTCCTCTTCATGTTTTCCTTTCACTGATGCTGGCACACAAGTCTTTCACAAGGCCTTTTTTTCGGCTATTGTTCCTGTATGTCTCTAGTTCTGTATTTTTTCTGCAATTTACCTCTCCTTCATAGCCCTGCCACTTTCATCATTCATACATGAGTAAAAAGGAATTGGTTGGAAAGGACTATTACTCAGACTTTTCCCTGTAGATATGGTAATAGAGTAGCATATATAATGTAACACTCATTTCAAACTTTTGAGATCTGCTGGGAATATGTATGTTCTGCCTGTAGAGTCAGAATTGCTACAACAAACAACCTCAAAAGTAACGTGAAATTATATTGGATCCTATTTTTATTATTATTCTTTTCTCAGGACTTAGCGTTTTAATTTAAATGCTGATATGTCTTTGTTCAGTAAAGATATTCTTTAGAATTCATGTATTCAAAATGTGTGTTTAAAGTTGCATCTTCTTGCCCTATTAATCTTTTAACTAGAACAGAGATATACCTACACAATGTTTATTTTGCTGTTTGTTTTCTTTTGCTCTGGGTCTGAAACTGATAATGCTTCGCTGATATTTGTTCAGAAATAATATGCTTATCTAATCTTCCAGCCTGAGGATGATTTCAAGAGTAAAACACTTACTTAGGAATGCTTTTTAACATTGTAGAGCTGGTTTAGGGCACTGCAGTTTTATATCAGCTGGTAATCTGGCCTTTAACATCTTTCCCCTGCACCTCTGCCTTTGCTCCTGATTACCAGATGCATTTTTGCAAATCGAATACTTCTTTATGCTGGTATCTTTAGGTTTCTGCTTTTATGGATTTGGTATGGCTTATCAGTAGCACCTAGCATTCCACACACTAAATTCAGTGATAAAATTCGCACTGAATTATATTTGATGTCTAATCCAGTGTTTTATTTTGATCAATTTTTGGGAAACTCAGAGTTCTATAACTTCACTACCTGCTTTGCAGTAAGCTACTAAAAGTAGATTTTTTATTAATCATTATGGAAATAACTGGCACAACTGAAGAGGAGCAGTGTGCAGACTGGTAAGTGTTTCAAAACATCCTGGTAATTAGAAAAATAATTCTTACTACAATATTAAAAATTTCATGATAGGTCAATGAGCTTTTCACAAAATGCTAGATTTCTCAAACTTCCTAAAACAGGAGTGGGGCTTTGTAGGAGCAATATTACAAGGTTTGTACAAACAGTAATACCATGCTGATACATGAAAAAACTGATAGTATTGGATCTTAGTTTAGGTAACAGTAACATTTGCTATCTTAATTGTTTGGAAAATAGTGTTAGTTTAACACTGTTGTAGGTGATAGACAAATTTTACCATAATTTTGCAAGACACAAACAGGAATGACTACATTATGGCAAGTCTGATTCTGTGGAGGCAGCCTATTGTAAAGGAAGTCATGAAGATCAGGATGAAAATGCTTCAGCTCCCTTCTCCATCCAGAGCAGACCATGACGCGGGATCTGCTTAGCTAAATGTTCCCCGTAAAGGAATGTAATTTATAACTGTAGGCACACCTGACTGTGAGCATGCGAAGACAGTCTCCGAAGGCAGTCCTTTGCAATTGATAACACAGTTGTTTTTTTTATTATTGACCAGAGAGAATGAAATATAAAGGATTGGTAAGTGACAGATAAAAAGAAGGAGTAGTAAACATTGGTGGTAGGAAAAGTGAGGAACAGAATAAACTATGGAAAAATAGAGACAATGGATATAGCAAAGGCAACCTTTTCCTCCACTCCCCCAAATAGATGTGTTTTTCTTGTATTGGCATTTCTGTGCTTGCCCGGAGATAGCCTTTTCAGCTGTGGTTAGTTTAGTACTTTCTGTATTGCTAATCACTGTCAAAATCCATGATGTAGAGGTTCCTTTTTCTGTCTCCCTTGAAAGGCATTTATTGGATCCGTTCATATTCTTTATAGAAAAAATGGTGAACTTTAGTGAGAAATGAAGGATTCATTTCTTCCCCCTCCATCAGGTCCAGTGGAACATGATGTGGAGCTATTTTAGCGGAGTATTCACTGTAAAGGAAGATAGTAGCTAATAATTTTTCAGTTCCCTTCCAGAATGCAATAAGAACAGATGATATCATTGCCAGCTTTTCAGAAGTTTCAAGCCTTCACTCAAGGAACAGATTGATCAGGTACAATTATCTTGCTATCATTAGTTTTTTGAAACCATATCTTTTGCTCTCAGGACACTGCAAAGCATCAGGCTGTGAGGCTATGCTATCACAATCTGAGGTTGGGGATGGAATAAAAAAAAAACCAAAAACCAAACAAAGCCAGAAAACTGTTAAAGTTTCTAATTTGGTAGCAAAGGGCAAAGAGGCACTGGAGGGAGCAGGATCTTGTGAGATGGATTTTAGGACATTCCCCTGGGAAAGGACATTTCAGGCTTCAGTTTCAAGGAGTGATTATGTACTTTGTTGGATTACTCTTTAATGGCAAACATGAAATGCAAAGATAGCCCTAGAGAAGAGGAAATAAATGTACTTGGTTCTTTAGGTATGAAGCCATCCGCCTCCTTAAAAGAATTCTGAGATGTAAGCTTGAAGACCTGTACAGGTTTCTTTGCAGAATCTTTAAAAAGTACCTAAAAATCCCCAATGCAGAAAAGAATATCTGTTCTGAGTGTTTCTGCACATGACTGAGGCAGCATCCATATTAACATGTCACCATCAGCATTATTCCAAGATATCCGAGTCTTGCACACTGAGCTAAGTAACTAACTGAAGTCCATTTTAAACACTACCATTATGTATTTCCTCAAAGCAAAGTGTTCACAGTTATTTTAAAAGAGATAAGAACCCTTTCAATGTTAAGATTTCTTCCAATTCCCTCTCATACTTTAATTCTGATCTTAACCATTTGCTTTGCCAAGCATACCATTTTGACCCACTGTCATAGCTGATGGACCAAACCCAAATTTCCTTTGGTGCTTGGCCTCTGAATATAACAGGTGCTGGGCCACTCAAGTTGTGTATTATGCAGGCAAATAAGGTCCTAGCTGGTCCTGGAAGAAGTTTGTATTTACAATGCTAGAGGATCAGAAACAACTTCAAGAGGAACTGGCTGTTTAGAGTTTCTTCAGGTGAAAATCTCCCATAATAGTAGTAATGTAAAAGTTATTGCTCACCTTGTTTCCCATTATCTATATAAGAAAATTTTGTTTGTATCTCTTTACATACAGGCTTTTGTATTTGTATGTAAACACTTTTATATAGCAGTTGTGCCTAGTTATCTCTCTGCTGTGCCATGGAAAACACAGGCATTTTTACTGCAAAATATGGCACTATTTCTCACTCCTGCTTCTCCCCTCATCTCCTGTAATAGATCTTGTACTTTCTTCTATTGTTTATAAGCACAAGAGACTTCATTTCTGGCATTGAGCATGTGTATCCTTCTGCCTAGTTTACAAAATCTGTCCTTAAGCTTCTTGCAATTCTTTTTGTGCCAGCAGAATTGAAGGTCTTGCAGCATCCTTTTCAGAGATGATGTTCTTCTAGAATTAATCTGAAAGATCAAAAGTCGGGATAAAGTTGTCCCCACTGGCCTCAGGAGCACTTGTACCTCTAAGATATGCTCAGGCTGCTACATGTAGGAGCTGTACTCGCTTGAGTAAGACCTAGGGATAAAAACTGGCCCCCGCCCCTGTTTTGTGAATTCTTTGCAGTGGTATTGTGGTGGCACTGCTGTGGAGGCAGTGAGATTAGAGGATTAGTGTTTAAGTGGTGGAATCTTGCCTTGACAAGAGACCAGTATACTTTGCTAAGAGGATCCCAGTTTGCACGTGGATGGACCACGACTGTGTACTGGTTTTATTGCTGTAAAGTCTTAAGGCTACATGCACAAATGCTGCTGTAGACCTACTAAGGCAAGTTGGAAAGGCAATGTGAGATCATCATGAAAACGATTTCTAATGAAAAAGGCTATATACTATTCTGAAAAAAAATGGCACTTACTTTTCTTCAGCTGTGGTGAAAATTAGCATGATGTCGTTTTCCATGTCCTAGTGTGATGGTGTCTGTGTGTGGCAGGTATGAGACTCCTTGTTCAGACTGTTTTGAGGGATTTTTTGCAAAAGTATCTCTGCTCTCAGTCATTAACATCCTTTTTTTTTTTTTTTTTCCTAGGAGATCTCAGCTCCTTTGACTAGTTCTACCTAGATGGTTTAGAATGACTCCAGCTTGGCTTTGATGAATTAGGTAAGGAAAGTGTTGATTTTGGTAATTTACAGTTGCTATTCTCTGTCTGCCAGGAATGCTATGGCACTGACAGGTTTCTTTGATTTGGATACAGTGCAACAAGAACAGCTATTTTGCTGTATGTAGGCCAGTATGTAGAGTAATTTCCTTTCTATAAACTGTGCAGGAACTGTGGAAAAGTTGGATGGCTAACCTTCACACTTAAGCTCATTTTAATGGGCTTTACATAGAATTAGCCAGATTAATATATGAAGAAGTCTTCTTCTGTTGCGGTCTTTTTTTAAGCTCTGTCTCTTTATTTTGGTATCATTCTTGATGAGGTATAGAGGAAATAGCTATTGCATGCATCTAATAGTTCATGTAGGATCAATTATAACGAGGTGCTTCTTTAACTCATTCAGGGCATCTCTGCTGCGTGCAAGACTGAAGCTGTCTGTTTCTCATGTTCCAGTAACACACATCATGCACTTCAAGTTCAGAAGACAGAGACAGCAGTTGGAGAAATCTAACTCTTAAAGCTTTTCCTGATGCCTAGGCACCAAGTTTGAAGACACAGTATTTTGTCTTTTCGTATATTGTAGTTTCCTTTTGATTTTTTTTCTGAAAACCTCTTTTCTTACTGATTACTTGTTTGTCTAGTGATCTCTAGCACTTCATTTCTTATGTTTTTCTGTGGTGACTTTTCCTTATCTCTGTGCTTTTTGTCATTTTTTACTTTGGTCAGGTTGCTGCATCCTTATCTTCAGCAAACCATTTCCCTTTTAATCTCTTTTGATCTTTCTCTTCTGTATATTGGACTGTCATTTTCTGTGCTCTTTCCCTTCTGTTTGTGTATATATGTGTTTGTTGGTGACTAGCTTATGATATTTTTTGATTCATATGAAGAGTTTTCCTTTGTTTTCTGCTTTTATTTTTAACATTTATGTGGTTGTTTTTGTTCTACTGTTTTTCTCAGTGTATGCCATTTTATTTTTTTCTTGCCAGATCTTAGCACTTTTTTCTTTCTGGGTAATCTCATTACATTTTCTATTTTCTTCTTCTGTGTGCTTTTGTGTGCTGACTTTTTCATTTGAGTTTTCTTACAGACCAACTTCACTTCTGATCCTGTTCTAAAAAAACCCAAACATATTTATACAGATACACATAGGCCTTTTCCTTACTTTTACTATACTGCATGAATAGCAGGAAAGAATGAAAATACCTTTTTGGCCCAATTCTGCACTATTCTTTTTAGGCTTGACTTTATTTTGGAATATAATTTCATGAACAAATGTGCTACAGAGAAAAGAGCAACACGTATTTATTTTCCTGACAACTCATCTGATACTAAGGTTCCTTTCTGCTGCTTTGGCAGTAAACAAGGTGCTCATGTAACACACAATTAGTTCAAGGCTTCTGTACATTGAGGGGATGTCATCAGTGGTCACTGGATAAATGCATACCATGTTTGGTATGTCTTATCCTTCATCTAAACAGCTTACCAACAGTGTATGATGAAGTAGATAGTACTGCTGTACTTTCACTTTTCTGATGAAACTACCAGTAAGAAACAGTGGTGATGGTGGTTTTTGCGATGGAGTGCCAGGCCGTGTCTGTTTATGGGAATATGGGTCTTTATAAAATAATTTATTCTTCAAAACCTTTTATCTTAATGGCTTTTAAATGTAACTTTTTTCTACTAGAATGAAGATTTACAGAAATAAAAATAAATATAGAAAGCATTCCAATTTTTCTGGAATTTTTATTCCTCAAAGAAATGGATGTGAAAGAAACCATAGATGTTCATTAGGTTTTAATTTTATTTCTAAGTGAATTAATGTTTAGCAACTAGATTTGCTATGCTATTCTGACCAAAGAACTGTCACATTTCTTCAGCTGGCAGCAGTTTCATGTAAGAGACTTTACAGTCTGACAAGACAATATTTGTCACTTCAGCTTTAAAAATGTTACAGTCTGGTGTTTTGATATTTAGGGTATTAAAAAAAAAAGGAATGGTTTTTATTATATCTTTATAAGATAAACAATATACTTTTAAGTGCATAGTTGTGTTTCATTTTTTCTTATGAAGAACATCAATGTGTACCTTTCTAGTTGCAGAACTGCATCATCTTTTATTCACCTGGAAGATTTAAAAAGTCATAAACATTGCAGAAATCCTTTTTAAATACTCTTTTCTCTCTTTCTTTCTTTCTTTGTATGTGTCTGTTTCTTTGGAGCTATCCTGACATCTTCGCTTGAATTTTAGAGGGGAAATTGTGCCTTACCTTCATGGTTTTCTGGGCACAACCAAACTCCCATAAAAGGTAAAAGAAGTCTTTCCTTTGGCTTCACTTGAGGCCGGTATAATCATAAAGAATCAGCCACGAAGATGAAAAACTGTCGTGTAGAGGCTGCACAAGTGTATAAATTTAGAACTATCACAGTGACAAAAAATAGGTTACCTCAGCCTAAAGCATCTGGTGCTTAGCTCTTCCTTTCTTTTGCACTCCTCCTTTTGACTACAGATTATCCTGGATATATAAATGCTTGGCAAAGGATAATATTTACAGCTTTCTGTAGCTTTGCAACGGTGACATACTTTTTAATTAAACAGTAACAACTGTAGCCTGTGGCATTTTCTGAGATTAATGAGTGGCTGGAAAACTTTGTGGCCTAAAGCAAATTAGCCCATCATTAATTAATCATAAAAAACTTGCTCTGGGCTTTGGTTATAATCTGTTTGGACTCAGAATCAAATGAAAAGAATTAGCTTTCTTTTTCTGTAGTGCTGTCTTTTTTACCCAAACTACTGGGATCTTCAATTAATTCTAACATTCAGTATTGATGTAATGCACTACGACTTCATTGACTTTATACATAGTGCACATTTTTCAGAAAACAGAACACCTTTGAATCCTTCTCCCGGTGTAGGAGGTGCATTTTCACTGAGGCAGATGGGTTTTCCTGGAATACAGAGCAAATCAGGGGAATTTTCTATATTTTCTCTACCTCTATGCCTTCATCAAAGTTTTTTCCAAGCTTTTCTATGCCTTTGTATATTTCAAAAACATTCCAGAAATTTTTTACTTTGTTAGACTACTTTAAGGGTTTCTAAATAAAACCAAATTAATTTGCCCTTACCTCCCAAATTTATGATAGTTTTAGGAAAAGTCTAAAAAGTAAATCTGAAAAGATTAGAAAAACAAATTCACATTATTGATCCAACACAAACTTTGTATTTTTTTTATTTATCATTTTGTCTCAACCTTGTGCTGTGAGATAAGAAACAAAATCATTGAAGTATCTCAGAAGTGCATGTGAAACCTGACTGGAGCTGTCCTGGTGTAAAGCAGCCCAGACGTAGAACATAAAATCATGGAACAGCCCAGATTGGAAGGGACCTTGAAAGATCACTTGGTGCAATGTTTTGTGGGAAAGGGAGCACAGATGAGATTTTCTAGCACCCTGTCCAATCCCATCTTGAAATCTTCCATTGATGGGGACTCTACCACATCCCTGGGGAGGTTGATCCCCTGGATGATTGTTATCACTGTAAAAAAAATTCTTCCTTATATCGAGATGAAAGCTCTCCTGGTGCAAATCGTACCTGTTGCCCCTTGTCCTCTCCATGTAGCTCCTTGTGAAGAGAGAGCTTCTATTCTCTTTGTAGATGGCCTTTAACTACTGGAGTAGTGTGATGAGGTCCCCCTGAGCCTTCTCTTCTTCAGGGAGAAGAGGCCTAACTCAGTCTTTCCTCACAGGGCGGGTTCTCCAGCCCTTTGATCATCTTTGTGGCCCTCCTGCGGACCCTCTCCAGTCTGTCTGCATCTTTCTTGAATTGTGGGGACTGGAACTGGACACAGTACTGAGGGTGCAGCCTGAAAACTGGTAGAGTGGGTTGATCACGTCTCTACCTCTGCTAGCAATGCCCGTGTGGGTGCAGCGCAGGATCCGATCTGCCTTTGCTGCTGTAGTGGCACGCTGCTGACTTCTGATCGTTCTGTTGTCCACCAGGACCCCCAGGTCCCTCTCAGCAAGGCTGCTCCCCGGCCACACGGATCCCAGCCTGGACGGGGCTCTTTGGTTATGTCATCCCCAGTGCGGGACATTGCACTTGTCTTTGTTAAACTTCATACAGCTCTTGCTAGCCCACGCTTCCAGCCTGCCCAGGTCTCTCTGTAGGGTGGCTCTCCCTTCTGACGTGTCTAGCTCACCACCCAGTTTG
The DNA here is from genome assembly GCF_947461875.1 of Haliaeetus albicilla. Classification (NCBI taxonomy): domain Eukaryota; kingdom Metazoa; phylum Chordata; class Aves; order Accipitriformes; family Accipitridae; genus Haliaeetus; species Haliaeetus albicilla. Next base: position 66,728,928 of record NC_091516.1, on the reverse strand, counting down.
GTGTCATCAGTGTCATCTTTCAAATCTTTCCACTGAGTGATGTGGAACGCTGTTCTACTAGAGATGGCAGCGAGGATATTTACACATCCTCATTTCATTTAAATGCTGGAAAGAAGTTACTGTACTTGTTTTTCAGCATGAAATTAGTGATGGATATGAATGAAATGAGTAAATTTAGAAATAAAATTTTTCTGTTTGTTCCCAAAAGAGTGGTAATAAGGTCAGTGATATCTCAGAGGCCAGTACACTACATGCTTTGGAGACAAAGCTTGTGAGATGGAGAGAAATCTTTAGTCTCTGTAACTTTTCAGCCTATAGTTTCTCCAGTAATACTGTAAACAAAACTGTCAGCTAGTGATTTTTTTCTTCTGATAATGATGATACCTTTATCTTAGGAACTTGACTCAATCCACAAGCAAACATCCAGTAGTAAGACTTTTGTTTACTCATGGTCCATCTTCATTCTAGTGGGACAATCTCAAAAGGCATGAAGAAAACAGACATACATCTGAATGTTCCAGCTGGGCCAAAGAAAGGTGCTGATGTGACTGCAAAAGGTAATTTGACCAAGCTTGATATTTTGTGAGCTCAGCTAATTTTGAAGATATTGAACACAAATCTGAAATCAACAGAAAATCAGTCTCCAAAAGAGATATTTCTAACTTTTTCAACAAGCATTTGGCACTATGCAAATGCTTTACCAGAATATGAACATACTTATGACCTTTGTAAAAACCTAACTAAAATGAACTCGTATCATAATATTAAAAGGCGCAAACAGCTAAGGACAAATGCAGAGAAATAAGAAACCTGACATGCTCATGGAAAAGCAACAAATGAACTCACAAAGAAAACAGTGTACTGAGGTAAGTCAGATACCAAAGTAAGTTAGGCAAGGTAAGATCAGGTTTTCTTGGTTTGTAATTTGCTCCATGACTCTCCATTTCCTAGACTCAGTGGATCAGATTGTCCCCAGGAGCTGCGTGCATGACCGGAAATGAAGGCAAAGTATGAACAAATGTTGCTAAACCAGAAACTTGTCTTGTTCCAGAAAACCCTGAGGCCAAGTACTGAAGTGGAGCCCAGGGAAAAAGAAAATCTCATAGTACTGTTTATCTGTATGCCAGTCAACTCTTCATGCTAGCAGTCACCAGCAGCAGGTTCATAATGCTTTGTATACAATAACTGCTAGAGTTAAGGGCAAGAGAGTTAATTTCTTCGTAATGAATGTAGCGTTTTTATTCAGCCTGCAGACAAACATTTGATTGGCTTCAGTTCTGAAAATACTCTTCATAATTTTCTCTTTATCTTCAGAACCTGTGAGTAGGCTTAAGGACGCTGTATGATTACTCACTGTACTGGTTTAATCCCAGCCAGCAACTAAGCCCCACACAGCCACTCACTCACTCCCCCCCTCAGTGAATTCCCCCAAGAAATTCACTCAGCACTTCCCATGGGCAGGCAGGAGTTCAGCCATCTCCAGGACAGCAGGGCTCCATCACGCCTAACCGTGACTTGGGAAGACAAACTCCATCACTCCGAACGTCCCCCCTTCCTTCTTCTTCTTCCCCAGCTTTCTATGCTGAGCGTGACGTCCTATGGCATGGGATATCCCTTGGGTCAGTCGGGGTCAGCTGTCCCGGCTGCGTCCCCTCCCGACTCCTTGTGCCCCCCCAGCCTGCTCGCTGGTGGGGTGGGGGGACAAGCAGAACAGCCCTTGGCTCTGTGCAAGCACTGCTCAGCAATAACTAACACATCTCTGCATCATCAACACTGTTTCCAGCACAAATCCAAAACATAGTCCCATACCAGCTACTGTGAAGAAAATTATCCTAGCCAAAACCAGCACACTCACAGTGCATAAAGCAAAATATATTCTCAAGCCTTTGAAGGAGTATGGACCCTGAATTCATTGATTTCTCAACAACAGTGACACACATGATAAAAATTATGAAGGGGCCTCTGTACTTGGAATGATCAAGCAGACTTGGACTCTTCAGTTTAAAAAATAAATGACTAAGAGATCTGATAGAAACCTATAAAAACATGAGTGCCATGGCAGTGTAGATTGTTCTCTCTTCTAATAGAAGAATTAAAGGGCATTGGAGCTATCAGGAGGCATGTTCAAACACATAATGTGTATGTAGTTAATTAGCAATACTTGTGGCAGAATAGTATAAATGGTAGTGGCCTATTTGTGTTCAGGGTAAGAACAGACAAATTCATAGAGAAGAAGTCCATGAAAGATTATTAAATACATGAAAAGTGCCTCAGTCTCAGGAAGACCCTGGCATACGAATTGTGAGAGATAAGACAATTTTGACAAAAAGCACCATGGTACATTAGCTCTATCTTTGTACTTAGCTCTAGTCATTTGCTTGTGGCCACTTGAAAGCAGGGTACTGGATTACACAGACCTTTGGCATGCCTCATATGTCATTATTGCATTCTTATTCTTCCAGTTATACCTTTGCTGGCTGCTGTGTGATTAGGTGTAGAAGTTTCTATGATTACACTTATTTCCATACACCATCTGAATAACTGAAACTTTATACACGGGAGAACGTCCATTTACAAATACTCACAAATGCCAACATCCATCATGCCATAAATATGAGTAGGTATTGCTGACTATATGGAAAGCATAATTCTCTTTTTATTCTTGCAAACAGAAACTTTTTATAAATGCTTAAATATGTAAACAAATAGCAAGACATTCAGTGAAGACCAAAATCAAAAAGTTATTCAGAATTTATAAACGACATGGGCTTTCACAGTGAAATAGCTCCCTTCGGTAATCCACTTTTCCCCCTAATTTAAGATTCAGAGCTATTATCTTCATCCAGTGGAAAACAAAATGGCATTTCAGGATGTTCTATAATCATCTCTAAAATCAGCTGATACTTTGATTTTGAAAGCACTTGCTACTTTTGTCTAAAAGAAGTGTTCAACAGTCACACCATATAATATGTGAACCATGGGCTTCATTTATCAAAATTATTATCAGGAAATTATATTATTTTCCTAAGAACAAGTGAGTCCAACCTCTACCACTGTATACTGCAGAGATTCCACTTCCTTTCTTCAAATGTCCAAATCTTGATAGTCCATTTATCAGACTCTCAAGTGATACTTTACATTTTCTCCCACATTTCGCTGAAGTTCTACATTTTTCATTGTTACCCAAGGATATTTTTAAGTTTCCATTTACAATACACCTCTGTATTTGTACCTACAAAACATTTGATAATTAGCAAGTACACTGTGGCTGATGCATAAGCAGTCAAGTTTTATGACTCCTTAATAGCCTAATTACCCCCTCCTGCTTTTGTATCTAACAGCTTTTAGTTTTTTGGTTTGGTTTGGTTTGGTTTTGTGTGTATGTGTGTGTGTTTTTTTTCCCTTTGCAGTAGGGACTGTTGTTACAAGCATATTAGGACTGGAATTACGAGTTATTACCTTTTTTTTTGTCTCAGCAGATGCTATCCCAGGACAGGGAAATGTTATGTTTCTCAACATTGGAACAATCCACATGTAGGTATTGCCCTGTACTCTGGACCAGGAAAGCAGTTCATCATGAATTTGCACAAAGAATCATGGGAATCCTGTATTTAATTAATCCTGAATGCTTGTTAAACTTAATCTGTCTGAAGCAAAATACTTATGATTCAATAGAATTATATTTTGAAGAAAAATCTCTAACTTCTTTATTCCTAGAAGCATGCCTGCTAAAATATATTGAAAAAGCATCCTCTGGACATTGACTTTTAAAATGCAGCTGAATGCCCTGTGGGAACTTGAAACAGTTACTGTCTAAGGGTCTTTCGTTGCAAAGGCAAGATAAAGAAGAAGTAACAGCAGCATGGATTTTCTTCTCAAAAACATGTCATTCATTATTTATGGAACAATACTTTCTGATTGCTGTTCCTCTGGAATCTAAATATACAGTAGCATTATTCATCATTTCCACCAAAAGATTTGTATTGACTTTACTACAGGGCTTCTGGCTGCTTACCTCTGACATTCCGTGAGAAAAAATATTTTTAGGCTTACCATGCGGCATGTTTTAAAAGAAGTTGTTTCCAATAGGAGAGATCAGAAAGATCTAATTGTTTTTCTTCTTTTCCATTGTTAACTTTCTGTCAAATGGCAATTTGTAGTATCTTAAAGTGTGAAATAAGTTATTACTATTTTTTGATGATTGTTGACTTGAACAACAGAGATATATATGCAGTAGGTCAGCTTTGTGACCCAAAAGGCACAGAAAATTGTATGCAGATCAGAATGTATACTTTTTATTTCAATTATGGAGATTTTCTATGAGTGCAAAAATATTTGACAACCAGCTCTATGATTACATTAACAGCCTGATTTTCCAAAGTTCTTTAATGCCCAGAATCTCCCACTGATTTATGTTACAGGGTATATATTAAATCCATTGGTTCCTATGACATAAAAACAGATTTAAGTACGTCATCTTTGACAGCTGGGGTCAGGTGTTTAACTGGTCACAAATTATGACTTTGTTGTTGCTATGACAATTAATGTCATCAGAAAATCCCATCCCTTCTTTTGGTAACCTTGTGCAAAATATGCAGCATATGTTTCACAAAATGATATCCATCATATTTTGCAAAAAAACCCAAAACCTTTTAATTTTTTTAATGTTACTTTGTATTTTAATATGGTGCATAAATGAATGGATGACAATAATGATTATTAATATAAATATTATTAAGCAACAGCTTAGTGATTGTAAGTATATTGGTTTGGTCTAGCTACTGCAATGCTAGTGTAATGATAAGAATCATGTTTGCATCAAATATTGTTTTAAAAACTATGAAGAATATTTAAAATTGGCACTGGGAAATATCAAATGTAATTGTAATGAATAATGAATACTGTAGTAATTATAGAATATATATACCTAATTAGTAACATATCTATGACTGTAGAGGGGAAGGAAGAAAAAGTATTTAGCTATTCTAAATGAGCTGAACATTTCAATTATACTAAAATTATTCTATCCAGGGTCCAATTTTCTTCACTTACAACCTTCTTACAGCACTTTGTAAAGATTTAAAAATGATTAGCGAAGTCTGTGGGAAAAAACGTGTCTAACATAAGTATGTAGGGGCTGTTAGCAACCCATATTTAATTAGAAAATTAACGTACTGAGAGTCAGTACTCACTTTTTAGTTGGTTGTGTGCAGCTAGCAAAATGGCCACAGATCTAAGCTGACAACTACTGCAGAACAGTAAAGTTTATTGTTTCTCTGCATTTGTTTGCTTTTAAGGTATTGCACCTTTCTGGAAAAAAAGATCTTAATTCCTTTCTGTGGGCTGATAGTGGAGCTTGATGAGTGATGCATGTTTTGGGCCAAATTTTGTTTTCACATGAGAAAAGCTAAAAGATTATTGGAAGGCCAAGTGAACCCTTGAATGGGGGGTCATAAATATGGAAAATGTGTGAAAAAATCGTTGTGTAAATACTCTAGCAGAACTGTAAGCTTCATTTCATACAATGCTGAGCAGAGTTTCAGATTCTGTGCATCTTATCAGACTAGGTTTACTGAGTGCTAATAATCACATGATAAATACTGTGGTTCTGATTTCCTACAGTGTTCTTCCAGTTTCATGACATCCAATTTATCCTTGTCTGCTCAATCAATGGCATAACATAAACATAAACTGGATCAGTCTAGTGATAAATTGTGACATATAAGATGCCGGGTGAATTTCCATGTAATGGAACTGTCACTGCTTTTTCTTTCTATCAAGCAAAAATACACGTGCTTTAAGTATACATGATACGCATGACACTGATAAATTATTCTGATCAATCAGTGACAATTTCTGATCTGAGGTGATTTTTGTGTAATTTGATTACATATATGTGAGATCTTAAAAAAACTAGTGAATCATAATTCACTGTTGTATATGAGAGTCAGATACTTTCTTAAAAGAATGGATTTCTTTTTTGACTTATGAAGATATTATTTTCTTAATCAAATTGGCAATAGTTCATTGAATTTACTGTTGCATATTATATTTCATGCCCTGTTTAGTCTTCAGGGTTGCAGATTTTTGGCATTATTCAGAATGATTTAGTAAACAGCTGTAAATAATGTTACTTGCCCTGCAGTGTTTATGCTAGTAACAACTTCTCCCTTGTGTTTCATATATGTGAGCATTTCTCTGAAACAGAGCAACTCTTTTCCACCAAGATGGCCGTAACTATTGCCATAGCTGTTCCTCAGCTGTTGTTTCTAGGACATCAGGCACAAGCTTAGCAGGAGATGCTGGGCCGGTACAATGAGATGTATTTGACTGATACTAGTGCAGATACAAAGGTTACTTTAGAGTGTCATGGTTAGGACTTGCAAGATTCACAGAGGAGATGGCTTACTTCAGAGCACTGAAAAACGTGATTTCTCCATCTTGGTAATCCTTGCCATGGTACACTCCATTCACATTGCTCCCTTTTGCTTGCTAGGCTACTGGCATTTCCAATTTCCTTCTTTCTGTAGAAGAAATCATTGCCCTATCCATTCTATCTAAGAGCCTTTTTTGTTGGTTGCTTCTAACGAAATATTCATTAAAGCCAAGCCTGGACCCAGCTGAAAGCTTACAAATTGGTAATGATGTATACATGCCATATTTAAACTCAGTGCTATACTTATGAAGCAACCTATTCCGATATGCAAGTCTTGTACGTAATGCTTACTTTGATACATGAGCAATTTAAATTCGTCTTACTCTCTCAGATGTTAAGTTATACAGAAAAACAGCAAAGCAGATTTCAGGATACGTCTCTGCATTCTTCAATGAGGCTGATGACTTTCTTCAGCACCATATCTATGGTTTTGAAATGGACTTTTTTATGAGCTTTATAGATAAAGAAACATAAAGAATCTGGTGGAAACTGCTGTTCTTCAAAAAAACATTTGTATTTCCATTTGAAATGGAGATTCAAGCTCTAGGCCATTTGTCTTAACATGAGTGTATGGTTTTTACAAATGAAGCTTTGTAGAATTAATGCATTTAAAATATGAGTTTCTTCTGCAAATGGAAACCAAAGTATGAATCTGTGTGTGATATTATGAGATGAATAAATGCTTGGAAAATGAAAACATTTTCTGACTTGAATATGAATGAAAAATATCTTGGAAATGATATGGTGAAATTTATCAGGTACTTGGATCATATTTGCTTGATAGAGTCTGACCCTGAGGTTAAACTAGGAAAGTCTTTTGCTGAAGAAAGTTGGAAATAACACCCAAATAATTCTGAAACATGTATTATGAGCATTGTGAAATGCTCATATTGTAGCAGAAATGATTAAAGTGATTTACATTTATATAGCTTCTACATTGAGATAGTGCCTCCAGAGCTTTATAAACTGAATGCAGAGATCAGTGCAACCGAAACAGGAGGTGTTTGTCTCCAAAATATTTTATATTAATACCACATAGGAACATTATGTGATATTTCGGACAAAATATGGTGATCACTTCAAAACCTCAGGGAGAAGTGACTTGACCAGGAGAAATAAGCTGAAACATGAAATCTTAAGAAACAGTGCCATGGAATACTTAAGAATTCAAGAAATAGAAGGTATACATAGTTGTAAAAATTAAACCATGCACACGTTGGAAAATTAGTTTAGGACAGACACTTGTGAAGTAGGGGTACTTCCCTAATGAAGGCAGTGTTTCTCCTTGCTTTGTTTCCCTTTCTGTTTTTGAACACCTCTGCATTCCTTCGAGCTCTCCATCAGGATGACAAGGCTTTTTGACTCTACTGAGCAGGAGTAACCCTGGTTTCAAATGGAATGTTAAGCTTCCTAATGCTACTTATGCTTCAAAACCATACATCCATGATCCAAATTCTCAGCTGTGTCCAAGGAAAGATCAATGCTGCTGTGGAAGGAAAGGTCAAAAGAGCTGTTTAAATATACCTCTTTTTGCATGAGTGTCACACAGCTGCAGGTAAACTCCATGACAGGACATGGGTCTCATTCTTCTAGTGATGCAGGTATAAAACATTGGATCAACTGAAAAAGTAAGCTAGGGAGAGCCACTCCTGACTTTTTGCTAGAGCATTTTTACCTATGCTAATTATCTGACACAATTTAGAGCCATCTGGGGACTCGTGCTTTAGAAGAAACCTGTTACATGCTCTTGCATGTTTCACAAGTCAAGCTTTGTGAAAAAGATGCAAACTGGATTCCCTCAGTATCCCCTCTTGTAGTGTACCTCAGAGTTGGTTACTCCTTTCACTGACTTATAGAATTGTGCTGATTTTCATACACAAGTTTATCTTTTAGTCATATCACAAATCATACAGCACTTGTTAACCATGTGTAACAGTCTTTTGGGAGATTGTGTATCCAGAGCCTTCCTGAAGTTTAAGAAAACTTGTCAATGTCATTGCTGTCAACTTTCATTATTCTTCAGTGGTTTTCATCAAGCTCATTAAGCATGGTTTCCCTTTGTAAATTCAGATCAGTTTTCTGGTTAGTCGGCATCTGTTTTGTTCACCTTCCCTAACACAGAGGCAGCACTTACATCCTTAAATTTCTGTTTCATTTACTGTTTTCTTTTGAGTACAGGCATCATAATTGTTGCATTAAAGGTTAAAGAAGTTTGGCAGAAAATAAACACCCTTGCATTCCAGCTTATCCTTAGATGTCAGAAGAGCTGGGGGTGGCTAGGTTTAATTTCTGAGTGATGTCCAATTCAACACTGTAAGCCTGGTTGCATTCAATATGCTGAACTATCACAATGACAGATGCACTAATAGCATACTGCACTCTTTGGCTTAGCCATGTTCAACACAAAAGAATTACTAGAGTTAGGGAGTTTGGTTGTGTTAATGAATTATCACAACTAGATTAATGAGCAGCGCAGTTTATTAAAGTAACAGTACAGGTTCTTTTGGATTGCCAGTGATAAATACACTGTCTGCAAAGCATGTGCAAATAGTAAAACGGCAGACTACAAGCACACTAAATTATGGAAAAACTCTATAGAGATTTCTAAGCTTCCCAGGGAGGCACTTGGTTTAACTGGAGGTTCAAATCTTACCCAATAGCCGTCCCTATGCAGGGGAAGAAAGGCTCAGCCCCTTGACTGATTCCAGAAGTCAGCAATGTCGTCCCAACTTGTCTATGATGGTGTCTTCCCTAATAGTCCCCCTCCTTTGGGGCCTTTTTATCCTATTTTTCCTATTTAGGTGGAGCTTGAGTGACTCTAGTCATACATACTTTTACTTTGATTGGTGTAGAGTTGTCTGTCTTTGCTTTTAAAGGTATATACTAGAAAGAATTCAGAGCGCATGCTCAGTGGGTGAGGTGGTCGCACCTTGGAAGAGGGTAGCTTTGGGGATGGAGGTGTGTTTTGGTGTTATAATGAGATTACAATGAGCAAAGTTCACCCAGAGAACATGACTTAGTGTGTCACTACTCCAGAACTGGGCACTTATAAATCAGAAGTAAGGACATAATGTTGACAGACCCCCCATTATTTCACCTCCTTCTTCAGTGGATTCAATGCAGGGACCTTCCATTCTTATTCCAGTAGTTCCAGTTCCCCATCCCTGCAGTGATATCACAGACCCTGGCTGTGGTGCCTCCACTCTGCTCCACCCTCCATGTTTGTCCTAAAGTCATCATACCAAGCTCCCCTGGTGTTGCTAACATCTAAGGTTGCAGGTTATGTTGCTTAGGGAGTTGTTATGGAGCAGATTTTGTGTACATCCACCACATTCCACCCTGGAGGTTTACCTTCCCTTAAGAGTGGGGGACATACTAATAAGTCACCTCCAGAAATCATTCCACAATAATAGGCTCTCTATAGTTTCAAAGCCAGATTTTTTCCTGGTGTTATTACATTTCAGTACTCTGGGGAAGTTAAAAACAGACAATGGGTCAGTAAAACTCATGGCTCCTCTAGAGCTGCTGCTCAGATCAGTTGTATATGTCTCTGTTCTCAGAATCATCAAGGAAATACTGCACAGACTCTCTGTAATGTTAATTATTACTGAAATAGATGAGAAGCATATCTTGCAATGAATCAGATGACATCAGGATGTTCAAAGTTTTCCTGAAAGAAAGAGTGGGAACTATAGTGTGTTCCCATACATCCTGTGGTCTAGGTGACCAAATTATGGAGTCTCTCTACTGCAGGAACCTGTTCCTAGGAGGCCCAACAGTGAAAACTTTGTAACTTTTTAAAAATAAAACCATAAATCCTCTCTGATTTTAGTTTTGGCATATATTGAAGTATTGTATGTTAAGCTAGCTGTCTCTCCTTTCAGATAGTGGCCATGCTGAAATCATTCTCCATAACACAATAGCTGTCTTGTAGACACTTTTGGACAAGCAATTAATTTTGAAACTTGACCAGGCAGAGTTAAAGTCAATTGTAATTACTGTACCTTGTGCCTCTGTCAGTTGACTTTTACAATCTTGTTAATTATTATTTTTGATCTGTAATATTTTCTTTATTTCTAAATGCAGGACATACCTAATGAACATTTGGAATTTATGCTCTTCGGAGAAGATTTAGACTCAATATACAAGAAAGTGTTTGTCAGCTTCTCATAGCCTAGTACAAAATCTCAGTGTGGACTCACTAGGTAAATAAAAAGGATGTTCTTATGATTATAGCCCCCAAAATATGGCTTCAATTCTCCATCATTTATAGATTTTCTGTTTGATTTAGACAAGTGATTAATTTCTCTGCTATTCAATCTTCCTTTGTTAAAATTAGGATAATATTCCCTAGCTGTATAGGGTGATAGACTTTACTGGTTGATGGCTGAAGCTACCCATGTGTAACAACACTAGTGGTAGTATAAATAATGCAGAGGGAACAATGTTAAACAGATACAATTATAAATTGCATGCAAGTCTTAGGGAAGCAGTGCAGGTATAGTGGGCATATTGATGGTGTGTAAGAATACAATATACTAACCCATTCTTTCTATAAAAGGCTTTGAACTTTCCTGTTAATGCAGCACAGAACATTTACTTTCTAAGCTCAGTCTGTCTTGCTCTAATACGAGGATTCTGAAAGCTCAGCTCAGGATGGCTGCAGTTGCTTTCAGTTAGGAAAATTGAAACCCTCCAAAGTTGATTGTTCAATCAATACAACTTGGCCTTAAGCAGTAAAGAATTAAAGTTCATCAGAAAAGAAAAAGTAAGAGTAAAGCTGGGTATGGTATAAATTATTTAATATAGGCTATATTCTGCTCTTGCTAAAATAGCTTTATAGGCGTCATACTCCTATTATTAGTAAATGCCTGACTTTTAGAACTTACATAACTATTAAAGAAATTCCACTGAAACCTCAGGACATGTCTGTACTATTCAAAGCGACACTGAGCTGAGACATCTGAGCTAGTACAGTCCACATAGTGCTGTGGTATCAATCATTAAAGCAAACTTAAGTATCTGAGTCAACAGGGCTATTCCTAACATACAACGTAGCCTTGAAAGTTAGTCTTTTCTGACTGGTAGGAAATACAGTTACCGTCAGGCTGCAGCAGGATTAGAATCATGGTTTATCATGTAGGAAAGAGTTCTATTCATGAGACTATCATATGGTCATCACCACAGTCATTTTTTTGACAACAGAGGTGATAAATTTTGGCTAAATTCAGTGCTGTTATGCATATTAAGCTTTGTAGGTTAAACCTTCTGTCAACCACTGCTGCCTGCTTTCTGGAATGAAGTAGGGCATAGTTCGAAGGTGGGGTATTTCTAAGTATATTTACATATAGAATTACATGTCAGTAGTAAAGTTGGCTACAGTTAAGCTGAACAAGGTTTTAGCAAATTGTGACTTTAGTCTTAAGTATCCAAAATCCACCTTAAAAATCTAGTTTAGGTGATGAAGTTCTTTTTACATTTTTATTCTTGGCTTAGAGTCAAAAGAGTGAATGTCTATTCTGGAGTTGAAAAAATGAGGAATTAGGCAGTTGTATCGACCACATGGCAATATTGTGAATTTAACAGAAATATTTTGGCTGTTTATATTCTTGAGGAGGGACTATACTCAAAAGAAAGAAATAGAAGCAGAGTAAGACTAAATGGAGGCTTGAGCTTTGAATATGTTTGATACTATATGAGCAGAGCATTTTGATTTTACTTACCAGCAAGAGAGCATGAAGCAAATTGCTCTTTTGCATGACAGCTGGGTAAGTGATTCTGCAAGATAGACTGTGATATTTTCATATGTGGTGGCTTTCTTAATAAAACGTCTTCATTATTTATGTCTAGAATCATTATTAATGAGATTAAAAAAAGAGTTTTATACCATGCTTAAGTAATTTTTTGAGTTACTGTTTTCTTTTTTATCCAGACTTCCGGACTTGATCCATCCAGGCATTAGAGAACTAGGAACAATGAGAACAGAAAGTTGGAGGAAACAAAAATGTAAGCTAAATAAATCATTCTATTGATCTGATTTTTTAGAGGTGGCAAAATGTAGGACTCGAATAGCTAAAAGGCAGGGTTGTATTTCTTTTTTATAAAGCATGTCGCTGTTCCATCTTCCCTGCATTTTTCTTCCACGCTAAACAGTAACCAGACTATTATGAATATTTTCAGCTTTTTAGTAACACTGCTGCAAATTTTGTGAGTATAAGTCTAGCAATACTTTGTTTGTTGCACCACCTTCTGCTCTGGTCTAGTTAAGGGCAACACTGATGACTTACTTAAAAAAACAAATCTCAAAACACTTATTCTGAATTCAGCCCATATGTTGTTTCTGACAAGCAGTGCTGATTAAATAGCCAGCGAACACTATAGGATAACAGTGAAGCAGAAGAGGGGCTAAACCTAACCATGGATACTAGGTAGTCATCTCATCTAGTATTACTGATCTAATTTATAACATCATTGTGATTTCCATGGGCTATTAGGACATCAAAGGACTCCAGGACCAATATATAACCCAACTCTTTTCTGTAAGCCATACCTTGTATAAGGATTGCTGTAATATTTCCATGGCACCTGAGGAAGCCATTCTGACCACACAGAATATAGATTTTGTGCAGAAAGTAGGCTTGAAATACTGGTCAGGTTATTATAATGTTTTAAAATTGTAATTTCATTTCTTCTATCTGTGTCTTGTCATTAGATTTTGCTCTTCATTGTACATTTTTTGTATGTTACACATTAAAAATTATTCTTTTTTTGAGAGGAAATGATGGGGATTTTTTTTATAATATTGATTTTGAACCTTTTTTTTTCTAAATTAGGTGACTAAATTTAAATCACATAAATCATCCAACAGATGCAACCTGATGTCAGAGAAATTGAGTTCTAGTAAGAGTTCTGAAATGTGTCAGACCAAAACTCTTAAGGATAATGTAGCCTCACAGGACCAAAAGGATTCACAAAGCAGCTCAGATGGATACTGAAACTTTCATTTTCCTGCTGTAGATGCTTAGTACTTCAACCATGGCAGGGCTTGCGACTCCTCGATGAAGAGTAAAAGGCAGGTTAAAGCAATGCCAAGCAGTTTTAAGGTTCAGTCACCGACATATTGTTAAAAACAGTACATACTGTCCATGGGAAGACTTGTGGGGAGCAGGTGGAGGAAGGTGCTCCATAACCTGCCAAGAGGTTGCAGGAGGAGCCTGCCATAAGTTTCTAAAGATACCTATGGCACAAAAATGCATAATGTATATTTTTCTTTGCCAAATTCACTGTTGCTGGTTGCCCAATGCCACTGTGTCTACTGTTCGGTAGTCTTAATGGATCCATTGCAAATTGTGCAATATAACTGTGGCTTCTTGGTTTCCTCACAGTGATCCCATAAACACACTGTCACAGTATTTTGTAGACAATATAATAAGTTTAAATGGTACATGAATATATCTGTCAAGTATCTTTCAAAAGCACAGTACATTTTGTAGAAAGTAATGATTAGTTTTAGCTGTAAAATTCACATCAAAAGTAGGATGTGAGTGTGGAGGCTTTTTTTGGTTAGAATCCCTGTATAAAGATGAAGCTAAGAATAGCTGCACTAAAAGCTTTACACTTTCCTTAGCACATTAGTCCTGGAAGTGGCAGAAGTCTTCTTTTAATGTAGGTATGTAAGAGCTTAATCTTGAAAAGCAAATTAATTTAGTCTGTCTACAGATTTTTAGGTTTTTCTGAACTTGCAGCATGACTTCATTTTAAGCAGAAAGATAAAACACAAATAACACAACTTTCCTCTTATCTCCCAAAATATAGCCCCATGCTTAGCAAAAAACTATGTTTCTAATTCTTCAACATGGTCTGTGAGACATCTTGTGAAAAATCTCAGGGAATCTTTGGCTGAGTTTCATCTACATCATGAGGGGAAAACCATAGGGTATTCAGAAAGCAAAACTTAAAATGTAGGCTTGAACAAGTGTTTACTGTTCTTAGCAGATCAAGCAGTAGCAAAGTTAACATTTCCTTTCCTTTGAACAAGGAAAGTCAGTATCAAGCTTGCTTTCTTGCTTTTAATTGGAATGCTGGAAACTTACCTTGCACTCCTTGACTTCAGAAGATGAAATTACCTAAGATCCTGAAATTGCCAGGAAAAAAAGCAAGGTCTTTCTCTGCTATGTTTATGTTTTGTCTAACTTTCCAGACTTAATCACTCCAGAATTTAAGGGAACATTAAACTCTACAAAGCAAAGGAATACCTCATTCTGATCAGAACATTATGAAAAATGAGATTTGTGCAACACTAATAAATCCTCTTGTGCTCAATGTACAGTGAAGAAAGTGCAATAGCAATTATTTTTATTTTAATGTGCAGGTAGTTTATTTGAACATTCAGTTTCAGAGCAGAAGATTATTTCCCATAAAAAAGGTCACAGTTTATATGAAAAAGACAAAAGGCCTGTTTGTAATCTCATTTATACAAGTACAAATAATGAGTTGTGACTCACAGGTTCCACTGTTATTGCTGGAAGCACACTGATCTGAGACCACAAACTACCTATTCACTGAGTTTTGATTAGTTTATATCTATCTGCAGTCACTCTGATGTGAATCTTGGACAGGTATATGTGGCAGAAGATTTGCCGGGATTCATGAATACTTGACCTGAGAGTCAAGAATCCTGATACTGTCTGTGGCTGTTCTACTGGCTTTTTTTGACGAGTCACCCATTTACCCTTTCTTTGGTTTCTGCTAACACCCTTTCTGGTTTATTCAGAAGGGAAGCACCTCTGCATCTCTATTGTATATAAGGCAAACAGAATCTTAGCCTGTTTTGGCTATAGCATCAAAATACTGTTAGTTTTCAATGAATAACAATATATGATTGGTTTTACGTTTTTCTTTGTAAACCTGATGCATTTTCATGATTTTTCTGGCCTGTGTTATTTGCAGCACTGTAGCTGGAACCTGGGCAGAATTTTTTTTTTGTCTGATTTTTCTTTATTTGTTTTAAAGAAAAGATTCCTGCTTCAGGACAACTTGTTATGCAGAAAAGCCTGAGAAAGTTTTTTATCAGTTCAAGCTAACAATCAATATTTCTCCTTAACATTTATGTCTGCTATGTAAACAAAAATGTCTGTTTCTTCATGAGCTTATTGCCTATTAACTTGCCACACATGGTTGTTCCTCTAGTTAATGTTTATCAAAGTGGAAATTTATCTTCAAACTAAAGATAAGGTGTAGTTAAAATGCAAGATATGGTCCAAAGGGCCTGATTTTCATATTTATGCCTCTAGATCTGCCTCAAGATTTTTTTTGGATTGTCATCTGATTTAACAGAAAGACCAACACAGTTTATTCTGACCACAAATAAACAAATTCTCTGAGCAAAAGCTGTAAACACTGTTTTCAGGGCAAAATAGACACATAAAGTGAAAGAACCCTTGTTAATGGCAAAGGAGATGGGTATTTTTCCCCATTGAAAAGGAGGCATATATTTCTTAATGATGAGAGGAAGAAAAAAGTCTTCTAAAGTGTTAGTCTTCATTTTCCATAAATAAATTGGCAAGAGGAGGATACTGCAACTAAACAGGTAATTATGCAAAGCTGGGTTTAGAAATAAACCATAGTTTAGGGAGTATTAGTTAATTTCAAGTAATGAAGTTCATGTTGAGGCACAAGATGCAGATAAATTGCCCCATGTAGTGCTGTCTGTTACCACCACTAGACTGCTGCAAGTCAGCAAGCAAGTATTTTCTGAGCCAGTCTGGATATTGCTGCTCTATTCCACAGAGCATCTGGGTGACATTCAGTCAAGCTCATTCCTTCACGCTATGTACATCCCAGCTGGAACTGAAAACACAAGAAAGAAAATGTCTTCGGTGCTGCTGAGCTAAAATGATAAAAGAAGTAATTCCATGCTGTTGAACACCCATGCTGCTTTTCTCTGCAATTTTTCTGGTTCTGCTATTTTTATTTTGAGATCAGATGACAATATTGAAAGGAAGGGCTTAGGGATTTATGTAGTAGTATAATGACATTTTTTGTTCTGTTCTTTAATTCTTAATACTATTTTTATATATATCTACTGAGCATTGAGATGACATTTTCATAGAATTATCTACTTAAACTCTGTGATCGATTTCATTGATAATAATAGGTCATTCAGATCCCTTCACTATGTATGAGAAATTTGGATTTTTGCCTGTGTAACTCATTTTGTATTATCAACGCTGAATTTAATTCTCTATTTTATTACCCAATCAGAATCTTAAAATCTCTCTGCAATTATTTTGTAGTCAGCTTTTATTTTGGTGATGGTGGCAACGAACAATTTCTTCTCTACATCAGTTTTGATTTAGAGTTTTCAGATAACACTGAATTTCAATTTTCAGAAGAACGATATGAGGCAAAAATATTTGATTGCCATAAACTCTTCTAACTCTTAAATTTTGCTTGGCATCTCTCCTCTTCTGTTTCAAAACTTTTGATTCTTTTCTTGTTATTTTTGAATAGTTTTCTGGTTATAGAAATGTATCATCTGCATTACAGTTACTGCACTTCGCAAGGCCTAATTGTTAAAATTTACTTTAAATCTGATAGTAAAATGTTTCTTGTCTGTGTTGTAAAGTACAGATTAAAAAGTTCTTATGACATGCCCAAGAAATAAAAATTCAGAGCAGTAAGTAGAGAGAGACTATTAGAATGATCAGGGCACAGAAGACACATAGGAGAAGACTAGCAGGACTTGGTTTGCTCAGTCTAACAAAACAAGAATTAATAGAAGAATTGGTCTGTTTTCCTTAAGTTTGACATGAAATAAGAACAGGCTTTCAAGATGGAGCTTGATATTTTCAGGAAATTATTTATGTTATGCATTGCTTGCAATAGAAGGGAATGGAGCTCAGAGGTAGCAATCCTCTTTCAGTTCTGTGTCCTACACTCTTCAGGATTTTTAAATTCCCTTTTTTGGTAAAGATGTTCTCTACAACAGGTATGAGGAAGTCCAAGGACATGTGTTGTAAAGCAGACCAGACTAGATTACAAGAGCTTTCTCTATATATAATTTTTGGAAACAACACACAGGAAATAGAGATAGATACTTATAGATTCTGTCAATTTGGATCAAAACTGAAGCCTGTGCAATAAACTTCAGTGTAGAGATGGATTGATCTGTGTCTCAGTCAGAGCTTGTGTTGAATGCTATCCTTTGTTGTCTTGCCTCTGGTCTTTCTATATTAACCTTCCATTTTTCACTTGTGTTGATTTCTGCTCTGAAATGCAAGAATGGCAATGATATTCACCTATCACACAGGCTGGTTTTATGATCAAGTTTAATTCTCTTTGTAAGACTGGAGCTCCCTACTTCTGGTTCAAGGTGCTTATAAAAATATGAAGTATTATTCCTAAAAAGAGTTTGGTACTAGAATATGCAGTACGAAGAATAACTTTACTAGGTAGAGATCTGTCCTGTTTTTCAATAAACAAAGGACAGAAATTAAATATTGCACATATTTGTGTAGTTTCAGATTAAGAAATATTTCTTCTTACCTGTTTATTTTGAAAATAAAGATTCCTGCTTTTTAAGGCATCTCCTGCCCAACATTCCCCAAAAGTGTATTAAAGCATTAACAAATAATTTCTCATAGCAGTTTTGATTTTCAAAAGTGCAGAATCCAGTCCCTGAAAATCAAACTGTTTTAATGACATAGCAAATTGTGTAGCAATGTCAGCTAATGGTGGATAGGAATTTTAAATATGAATTTTTACTTTTGAAAATAAATTGAATCAGAGGAAGTGTTTTCTGTGCTATATAATAATTTATTCTACTGTTAAAAACAGTGTATGCAGACTGAATCCTCTTTCACTGTTCTAAATCATACTCTGGTAGGATGACACCTTCTATTGAACACATAACTGTCTTTTGTATGTAAATATGGTGTTAGGGACTGACTGGGAAAGAAGATGATTCTTGCTCTGTGCCTCATAGAGTGCTCCAAGGTCTTTACTAAGACATGACAATGATGGTTGAAAAATGCGATTATCTGTGGGAATGGAAGCAGATTTTGTGAAAGTGTAGAGGAAATCAAGGATGATCTGCATTACTAAAAATTGTTGCGAAGTGCGGGAGTACGTAGAGTACAGTTTTCTTCAGGGAAACACTAAAATCTGGAAACTATAGATGACAGATGGTCGAAAAGAAAATGTAATAGTCTATGCATCTGTGACTGTCTTCAGCAACTACTTAGGTTATGCTGAAATCAGCAGAAATAGTCTCGGTGGCAAAGGGCAAGGTAGCTCATGAGAATTTCTTAACTGATAATATCTGCAAAAAAGCTAATAAGCTAACTATGTGAGAAGAACTAGTAAAATGTACAAAGACACAATCTGACAAGCAGGCATTTGTTTAAAGAAGACAGAGCCTTTGAAAATCCATACTTTTAAGAAGCTCATGCCAGGTATTTCTGAAAATTGTCAAGGCTATCAAAATGGCCCGTGAATGTCTAAAGAAACACAAGTTTAATGCAGACTTTCAGAATAATGCTAGTAGGAATCTATAGGTGGTACACTTATATAAAAAGCCATAACTCACTATGAAATTATCTGGTTTGCAACATCATCACATTTTCATCATGTTATTGTTACATAATCCAAATTTTATTCATAGGTATATTTACTTTCTTTTTTTTTTTTTTTTTCTTTTTACTTAATACCACAGAGGCCACTTCCCTGTCAAACAAGACTCCTGTTCAACAAAACTGGTTCAAGCATTCTTCAGATAAGGCTACAGAGTAAAACAAAACAAAAACTCTGAAGACAAATCAATTTACATTCATATTTCTCAAGATCCCATTGCTATTTTAGAAGAAAGGAAGAGAAGGAATTTTACTGGAAGATGCACTTAGAACAAGCATATTACACTGGGTTTAGAAATATTGTGTTCTTGTAAATATGTATAATTCGGAAAGTATCTATTTTTAATAAATTCTGTTTGAATGTAATCTCCAGTTCTTTAACTTACCAGCTTTGATTACTCTATATCATCCCAGCTGACATTTTTAGAATGGAATTCTATGATTGGTTTTAAATAATTTTTTATCCTCAAAATATATTTTGGTATTAAAAAGAATAAGGGTATTGAACTGTAACTAAATATTTTGGTTTTACAGAAACACAAATATTCAGTAAATGTATATAGATAAATTATTTTTTTTTGTGAAAAAAGTGGGTTTTTTATGGTTTTGGTCAGTTTGTGAATAGCAAGAAGTTAAAACACAAGTGAAATTTGCAATAGATTGTGCTGAATATGTTTTTGTCCTTGCTCAGGTCCAGTAAACCCTTCAGCTGCTGCACTAAAATACAGAAAGGGGTTTTGAACCAGAGACCTCATTTCTAACAATTCTCAGTCAGGTCTAGTTTTACAACCCGAAACTGACAGCTGTTTAAGTTAACACTCCTGTCTCTGAGCTGCAGCACATCTGTGCTGCCCATGCTGGTCTCTTTGCTCTAAGGACAGTAACCTCTGTCAGGGCGCTGTGGGTATGACCTTCCTCATTGACCTGACTTGTAAGCGTTCATAAGATTTTCACCCATTTCTTCCTCATTTCAGTAGAAATGAGACAGTTGGACCTCAGTGCAAAGGAACTCTGTGAGATCTAACTTTGGGGAATATGAGATCCAGAATCTGTAACCTGGACAGTTGGGACTCCTGTACAACAGGTAGGGAAGGCTGAGCAGCCTGAAGGAGATCCACAGAAACTGGAATGGCTGGCAGTGTCAACAGGCTAAGGAAGGAGGTGCTTGAGAGAGCTGATATGGAAAGGCAGAAGGTAGATGATAATTTTTACCTTGGTGATATTAATGGGCATCCTTTTGATACCAGAAGATACCTGCATGTCTGCTAGAAATGCTATCCATTTACTTCACTGAGTGGTTTCCAAATATATAGATAATAAAAAGGTATGAAAAAAGAAGTATTTATACCCATGGTGCACAAGTGGGAAAATAAGTGTTTATGTGATTTAGGCAGGGTCAAAAAAAAAGCTATTGGCAGAGGAACCGTTTACAGTGCCTGCCTGGTGTCTTCAGCACTTGTCCGTCTTTCCAAAGAAAGTTTGGTTCCCTCTTTTTCCCCACTTATTCATAACAAAAAATGATAAAATTATTTCTGCACATTCATACACCAGTGAGCAAACAACAGCTCAGCTGTTTTGGAATTGAGAGAGATTTAATACATACTAATTTGCTGTAGTATAATCATATAAAATATGCTCTACCACTGAGAATGAATTTTAAATCAGTTATAAACAAATTGAAATAATTTAGGATCATTAAGAATAACTGCATCTGGCAAAGTTCTGCTGTAGCAACTTCACCACAGGATTTCTGATGAAGCCTGCTCTTTCTGACTGACACATTCCTTTTTCTTAACATGGAACCTCAGGTGGTGGACTATGATTGTAATTGAATACATAATTAAAATTAAAATATCACACGAGGTTGTTTAGAATGGGGAAAAGCACGATGTGCAGTATATGTGTTGCAATCAAAATCTGTATTAAGAAAAAGAATCAAATCATTGTGTCACAAGTGCTTAAGTGTTGGAAAACTTCATTTGCTGGGGGAACTGCCATGTTTTGTAGGTAGAACTTGCAGTCTGAGATAAAGAAACAAACTAGGTTTTTTTCCTTTAGTTAGATATAACAACATGTCAGTGTCATCTCAGCTCCTTTCAGGACTTGGACCAATGCTACTACGGTGAATACCTCCAAGGTTAATTCTAGGTATAAGGGCACAGGATAACTTTCTGTGCTTTAAGAGAAAGGAGAACCAGTGAAACTTGTCATTAATTTGAAGTAAATTGTCCACTAGCTGAAACATTTCTGCACTGTGATAAGTTGTTCTTTTGTCTAAGATCCTGTTTGTATAGCCCTCAGTGTATTGTCTCAGAACTGTACTCTAACCCTTTTGATATGTTTGGTCAAATTTTCCTCCAACCTTCTACCTAAGGATTTAAAAACTGCAAATAGATATTTGAAAGCCTTTTTTTATGCAGTGTGCATTTGTTCTAATAAACAGATAGCTCTGGTGCACCAGAGGCATTATGCTTTACCTTCTGCCTCATTGTCTTCTTGAGGTATGTACAGATTTGCACTACGGCATGATTTGTCATGTCTTACTGCTTAATTAACCTTTAGTGTGGTGGCATTTCCCAGATTGCCTGCAGAATTATTTCAGAAGAATGTGTCTGTGTAGATAGGCAATGTCAAATATAGCGGCTTTCTACTTAAAATATTGTTATTTGTTAGCACTAAGGACATTATTCTTTTGAGTAGAGGCTGTTGAGACTCTCAGATCCAAACTTTGCTGTTAGCTTACTTTAAACCCAAGCTTTGAGCATTCAAAATCAATGTAAGCCTTGTTTTTCTTTATGTGGAGAAATTTTGAAACATTAAACCAGACATGCCCCTAAGAAAGAGAAAAACTGCTTTCAGTCCTTTCTTATCTATTTTGTACTTACTGAGTGCTTGCTTACTTACTTGAGGTAACTACTACTGTTCTGAACCATGCAATAATGAAGCTGCCTTAATGAGAGAGAATTTAAAGTTTCCTTTCCTATTCTTGTGGTGATGACTAGAAAGGTTTTCTTGAAAAAAAAAAGGGAGGGGGGCAAATTTGAAAAGTTTCTTAATTCTCCCCTGTGAGAAAACGTTATTTATTAAAACAGAATGGATTGAAAACTGTGTTAACGAAGATGTTATAATTGAGTCCCAAATTTTTTAAAGGACAAAAAAGCAAAAGTTACCGAGATTTTTAAAAGAGCTTTTTTAGTTGTTGAACTATTTCGGTTGTCTGTTCAGTTACTCTGCCCTTAATAACCTCCAAGTTCATTTAGCCTTTGTCTGTATTTTTGTTTTACCATTGGCCCTATTGTTCCTGAAATTTGCTTTTATAATATGGGCTGTAATCTTCAGCAAAAAGAGAATAATTTTTTTTTTTTCTGAACCCAAAAATTCTGCAAAAAACAGAGGGAAAAAGTTCATGGGTATCAAGAAAGGGGGACAATGGATAGATGTAAAGAAAAATGTAAGGCAGTTTCCCCTTTTGTAACCTTTGACCCAACAGATGATCAGAAATATATATATATATATTGAAAATATCATGGAAATATATTCAAGCAATAACATTCATTTAGGTATTCCTGTGAAACAGACTGTTTTGCTAGACCTAGCAACAGTTTAATAAAACAATTTTAATAACAATAATAATAAATTATTTTAATTTTTTTTTTAAATAAAAGCTGACAGATTTAAACAGTGGAAAACACAAATCAATGGTTGACATCTTTTCAGCTTAAAACAGGTGAAGGTTGACATATTTTAAATATCTAATGCTTAGAATTAAAAAAGAGAAGTTTAGAGACATTTTCAGTAAAACATGAAATGCTTATAAAATCTCTACAAAAGTAAAAAAAAAGCTATGCTTACTAGGGATAATATATGAAGGAAAGAGTTAATGACAAACTAGTGGTAATGCTTAAAATAATATAAAAATAATACAGATAATAATTCCTGGTGAAAAGCAGTTCTGGGAAATAAAATGATTATATGGAAGGTAAGCAATAAGAATTTAGTAGAAGTGAAACCATTAAATCTTCATAATATGAAGATACTAAGTATCAGGTTAAAGAAGCTTAGCATTATTTATCACAGTACATTGAAAAAGAAAAGGAGGAATATTCCTAAAATTGTAATGGTTGATTTACAAACTTGAAGGTCCATATATATTTTGAAGAGTATATTATCCTACTCAAAATTGTTACATTCCTATATATGTTTTTGAAAATCTTTGCAAAACTTCTATTTCAAATAAATTATTTTTTCTCAAATTTTTCCTTTTCATATTAATGTGGTAGTAATAAATAATATTTATGTTAAACTGCATTTAGTTTTTAATAGTAAATCTTCATGGACACATGATACACAGACATAAACTAATAGACATTAACGTGTACTATTACATATTGCTTACAAATTATCACTGTAGAAAATCCACTGAAGAAATGGAACAAATATGCTAATTAATGTTATCACCAATATAGGATTTTTGACTCATCCAATAAATGTTCTCAGTTCTTTACTGCAAGCAGCATGCAAGGATGGTATAAAGACATCGTATACTACTAGATTTGGATCAAAAACATGTTGCCCCAAGGCAAATCTGTTAATTTTGTCTGTTTGCCAGAACTTTCCATCCAAATTCAGTAGTTAATCAGGTGAGGACACAAAAGTGCATTCTGCAGTCAAAGCCCATCAGTAGAACAGAAGTAGCTTCTGACTTCATTGCAGCACAGCTCTAAAGGGCTTGTCATCTTCAAGCATCACTAATTACTTTTCAATACATCAAGATCGCATTGAAGTTAATGCATGTATTGCATGTGTGTGCTGTGAATTGCGGCAGGTCTTCTAATATTTTGCACATTAAAATTTTGAAGTTTTGCCAACAGTGGGGAAAGAGATTGAAGACAAAGAAATGTGTGGTCTATGCTTAGCTTGCCTATTTTTGCTGTTTGAAAAAGTAAGAAAGGGAAAGGTCCAAGGATTTCTAGACATTTCTGAGCATGTTTTGTTGCGGTCTCCTGTCATGGAAAGGTCTCTTTTACCTCTTTTATTTTTAAGAATATTATATTATTTTAACATTAAAATTGTAATAAATTGTTTCATACAATGCAACCGTATTTTCAGAGCAGAATTTTCTGACAAACTCTTAAACTTTCTCTAATATATTTTCAGAGTCTATAACATGGATGCCCTTTAACAGAAAAGTAAATTCTGTTTTTGTTGTAGAGTCATTAGAGAAGTAAGTAGTGCAATCTGTCTTTGTTGTAACCATGTTATTCTTCACTCTGTCTTCACCTGTATAGGTTAACTATATAGTTATCTTCATATCCATTGTGTCCAGGCAGTACAGGTAAATATATTCTTATTCAGATCACAGGTGAATAAAGCTGTTGTTTTCTCTTGGCTCTAGAAGAAGAAGCAGCCACACTTCAACACTGGTGCCTTCACCAAGATGTCTAGACTTAGATGAAAGGAATCTGTTGTTAAATATACATGGAAAATTAAATATTAAAAGATATATTTAAAATATTTCACTAAAGCCACAATTTAAGATGTTTCAAAATGAACATCTAATATTTATTTCCTAAGATTGCATCGAAGCACCTAAACAAGCAGTTAAAGTGTGCATAGAAAGTTGAGCTGTGTGGTAGCAAAGTGGTTTATACTTTTTGTGATGCAGTTAATCAAGAAGGAGTATCATCTTGGGGGAAAAAAAAAGAAATCAAAGGTAAATACATTCATTTGGATTAACCTGGTTTATAAAATGCTAAGTTTGTTTTTTTAGAACCTACAGATAGATTCCTTTCTGTAGGCATTTTTCTGAAAAATAAGTTTTCAAGAGACTCTATAGCTATGTGCACACACGCCCTGCCCCCCTGCCTCCCACCCCACACAGAGGATAAACTCCACTCTGCTAACTTATATTTTGGGAAGTAAATATATTCTGCCAATCAAATTGCCTTATGAACTAAAAGGGCTTTGTGCAAATACATTGAAACTGAGTCAAGCTTTGGCTGTACTATTGATGAACACCCAGAGTTTGTACTTTTCTTCCTGTTTATTTGCTGATAAAATGAGTCACACTAGTAACTGTATGCAAATGTAGATCTCCTGGTTTCTTTCTTGACTCTCTCCCTTTGAAATTTTTTGTGATGGTACATAAATTTTATAACATAGATGTGGTCTGCAATGCATTGCACAGCATGCAAGGGCATCTTTACTCATGCAATATGACTGCTGTGTACTGCCTGAGGGACCTGTGTATGATAAGTGTAATAATGTGTTATGACTGGTGAACAAATACATGATTCAAAGAATTAACAGTTATTTTTCTAGAGGAAGAAAAAACACTACATATTCAGTCTTTCATCAATCACAGCTAAAGCTGTGCATGAGCCAAGGGACAAAACTAATCTCAGAAGGCCCTGTGATCTTTCTCTTCCCTTGTACTTTGAATGCAATAGAAAATAATGTTGTTGTTTAACAATCAAATTTAGCCTTACTGTTGTCTGTTGTATGAAAACAAGCACAGAACATATGAATCAGTGAATTCACTGTTATTTGTTCATTATAATTTAAATTCATGACCTGGTTACAAGCAGTGGAAGAATTAAAATGCAAAGAGATAAAGATTATAAACAATTGTTCTTTAAGTAAAGTATTTTATTGAAGATGACAAGCAAAGGAATTTTTTAAAGCATTCCAGAACTTACCAGCAAGCTTTGTTTTAAATAGAAACGTGTGTGTGTGTGGTAATTATACAAGAAATTGTTTGCTATGAAAATACTTACTTGAAATTGCTGTAAGTGTACAAAAAATGATGAATGGTGATAATTTCAAACTATTCAGAGGTGACATTTAGATGGATATTTATCTTAATGTAGCAGAATTACAGTGGTTTGAGACTCACTAGAACAAACAGTTTTTCTGTAAGATTTCCATAATGTCTTATTATTAAGAAAAATCTTAATATTCAGATTGGATTTTCAAGTTAAAGTATAGCTTCATGTACATTTGTTTAGGATTTGGATATGCAAATGATGTGCTGAAAATGATTAGACAATACAGGAGTGAAAAAGGAAAGAAATGTCTTTCCTTGAAAAAGGAAAGAATGAAGGAAAAAAGAAAAGACAACCAAGATAAATTAATTCCCAGCTTTGCATTTTTCCTGCTTGCCTGACGGATTGTGTTAATGCAGATGCTCTGGTCATTGGCATCGGTGAATGGCACTGGAAGGAGGATCAGTGTGGACAAACTCCTACTGCTGAATGGCCTCCAGGTGCTCAGATAGAATCTGGTATCCTTTCTTTAAAAGGGAAGTGCAAAATTTCAACCTTGTGGTGGATGGGCTAATGTTTTAACATGCATTTGTACTCTTTGCATCACTGGCAGCTGGAGGTGATGCTGGGGTAGCTTTCACAGATGTGAGTGCCAATGTAGGGTGTGTCATGCTGTCTAGAGTTCCTGTAAGATGGTAACTTTCTCCTCTTAGGACCATATGCCCCTGCCATCTGTGGTTGGGCATGTATTGTACACCTTTTCTCTCCTTCCCCCAATGAATGGGTTGGTTTGGAAGTCCTCAGAGGACAACCTCATAACTAGCAAGTGTCCTCAGCTGGGGACTTCTTGCCTTAGATGGCCACGCAGAGGTACTTTACACTGTTGCTGACCTTTTACAAGGCATGTCATCTCCATAAATTAAGCCTTAGAGCTTAGTTACTTTTAGCATATACCACTTCAAGTCAAAGCCAGGTATTTTCAGGATAGCCTTCTGGAAAAATGTTCCTACCTAACTTTCCTCTGAACAGGAGCAGATTTAGATCTTTACCTACCATCTGTTAATAGTTTTGAAAGCCAGGCTTTTTTTATACAAATGGGACTTTTTGCATCCAAATTCTCATTGCATCCTCTCATGTGCAATGCCTCTTTCACCTTTTCTGCTGTACAACAAATTCTGTTGCAAAACTTTCACTTAGTAAAAGTCTTCATGTCCTCACCTTCCATCACATGTTGGAAAGTGTGTAGGGCCACTTAAATCATCAAATAGATTTGCAAGCAGCAAGGTTGTAACAAATACTTTTGAGCTCAGTTCAAAGGAGGAAAATCGAGTAATATTTCAATGTGGGAAGATGAGGTACCTGGGTGCCTGAATGTTCAAACTTTGAATGTAAATGTGAACTCACATCTGAATTTCAGTCTATTCACTGACCCTTAAAAAATTTCAGTGGCTTAATAGCATTTCTCTATAATTTACCCAAGAAAGCCTGAAAGTCTATTTCATAAACTTTAACTACAAACCAAAAATAAATTGGCATCTAAGGCTCATTTTAATGTTGTTGTTCTTCTGGTTATCTTTCATGATACATAGATTTGTGCTTACTGTAATTGTGTTATAAATTACTTTTGCAAGTAAGTCATGGCTCAGTTTTTACGTTCAGTACCATACCTCTTATTTCATTATTTCACATTCTCTACTGTGTGTAGAGGAAAGTAAAGCACTATTTAGGCCATAGTTATGCTCAAGTTGCTGCTTTGTAATTTTAAACAGGCTCCTGAGTCTTGTTTATTCCTTTTTTTTACAATAATGTTGCTGTTATGTGCTGATATGTGGATTACATGGATATACATCTTGCATCTTGGAGCTGTTGACTCTCAAAATGCTTAGAGATATCTAAAGAGTTTGTAACAGAGTACCATATCCTGACAGTTTGCTTTCCGTAACATATACACATGCTTCCCCCGCCCCCCCCGCCTCCAACTAATGAAACAGGTATTTTTATAAGGGCTTTTTAAAAATTATTTTGTTTTATTGCATGTCTCTACCAGATATCACTGAATATTGACATTTATCTGCAGGCACTATATACAGAAGTAACATGCAATCAGTATCAAACATAGGACAGGGGCAAACTCTTCCCTTTCGAAAGCCATGGAAAAGAATAAGATTAAAAAACCTAATTTGTGTGCTTAGGCTTTTGCACAAACATATTAGATGATTTAGTTCCGTAGCACACTGAATTACCTGATAATGAATAAGTGCCTAATAATAGACTGGACTCAAGAACTCTAGCTCTTTGTGCATGAAGGAGTCCTATAGCATGTTATAGTGGGGGTCTGCTAGAGGCCACCCAACCAGGAAGACTGAGCGGATGAGGCCCTCTACAGACAGACAGAAGCAGCCTCACATTCACAAGCCCTGGTCCTCATGGGGGACTTCAACCAACCCGACAGCTGTTGGAGGGACAGCACATCAGGGCATAAGCAATCCAGGAGGTTCTGGGAATGTGTTGATGATAACTTCCTTCTCCAAGTGTTAAAGGAGCCAACAAGGAGAGGTGCTATGCTGGACCTTGTTCTCACCAACAAGGAGGGGCTGGTAAGGAACGTGAAGCTCAAGGGCAGCCTTGACTGTAGTGACCATCAAATGGTGGAGATCAAGATCCTTAGGGCAGTGAGGAGGGTGCACAGCAAGATGGCTACCCTGGACTTCAGGGGAGCAGATTTTGACATCTTCAGGGATCTGTTTGGTGGAGTACCATGGGATACAGACCTTGAAGGAAGAAGGACCCAAGCAAGCTGGTTAATATTCAAGGATCATCTCCTACAAGCTCAGGAGTGATGCATCCCGACAAAGAAAAGGTCAGGTAAAACCGCCAGAAGGTCTGCATGGATGAAAAAGGAGCTTCTGGTGAAACTCAAACAGAAAAAGGAAGCTTACAGAGGGTGGAAGCAAAGACAGCTAGCCTGAGAGGACTACAGAGAAATTGGCTGAGCAGCTAGTGAACAGGTGAGGAAAGCTAAAGCCCTGACAGAATTAAATCTGTCCAAGGATGTTAAGGGCAACAAGAAAAGCGTCTATAGGTACATCAGTGATAAAAGAAGGACTAGGAAAAATATGGGCCCTCTCCAGAAGGAAACAGGAGACCTGGTTACCCAGGACATGGAGAAGGCTGAAGTAGTCAATGACTTTTTTGCCTCAGTCTTTACCAGCAAGTCCTCCAGCCACACCGCCAAAGATGCAGAAGGCAAAGGCAGGGACTAGGAGAATGAAGAACCACCCACTGTAGGAGAAGATCCTGCCTGAGACCATCTAAGGAACCTGAAGGTGCACAAGTCCGTGGGACCTGATGAGATGCATCTGTGGGTCCTGAGGGAACTGGTGGATGAAGTGGCTAAGACACTCTCCATCACATTTGAGAAGTTGTGGCAGTCTGGGGAAGATCCCACTGACTGGAAAAGGGGAAACAAACATAACCCCCATTTTTAAAAAGGGAAAAAAGGGCGACTTGAGGAACCACGGGCCAGTCAGTCTGACCTCTGTGCCCAGCAAGATCGTGGAGCAGATCCTCCTGGAAACTACGCTAAGGCACATGGAAAATAAGGAGGTGATTGGTGACAGCCAACATGGCTTCACTGAGGGCAAATCATGCCTGACATATATGGTGGCCTTTTACGATGGGGTTACAGCGTTGGTGGATAAGGGAAGAGCAACTGACGTCATCTACTGGAGTTATGCAAAGCATTTGACAGTGTCCCGCACTACATCTTTGTCTCTAAATTGGAGAGACAAGGATTTGGTGGATGGACCACTCGGTGGATAAGGAAATGGCTGGATGGTCGCACTCAAAGAGTTGCCGTCAATGGCTTGATCTCCAAGTGGAGACCAGTGACGAGTAGTGTTCCTCAGGGGTCGGTATTGGGACCGGTGCTGTTTAACATCTTTGTCAGCAACATGGACCGTGGGATTGAGTGCACCCACAGCAAGTTTGCTAACAACACCAAGCTGTGCTGTGTGGTCGACACGCTGGACGGAAGGGAAGCCATCCAGAGGGACGTTGACAGGCTTGAGAGGTGGGGCTGTGCGTACCTCATGAAGTTCAACAAGGCCAAGTGCAAGGTCCTGCACAAGGGTTGGGGCAATCCCAAGCACAAATACAGGCTGGGCAGAGAATGGATTGAGAGCAGCCCTGAGGAGAAGGACTTGGGGGTCTTGGCTGATGAGAAACTCAACATGACCCAGTAAGGTATGTCTGCAGCCCAGAAAGCCAACCGTATCCTGGGCTGCATCAAAAGCATCATGACCAGCAGGTCGAGGGAGGTCATTCTCCCCCTCTACTCCGCTCTCGTGAGACCCCACCTGCAGTATTGCGTCCAGCTCTGGGGTCCCCAACAGAAGAAGGACACGGACCTATTGGAGTGAGTCCAGAGGAGGGCCACGAAGATGATCAGGGGGCTGGAGCACCTGTCCTATGAGGACAGGCTGAGGGAGTTGGGGTTGTTCAGCCTGGAGAAGGGAAGGCTCCAGGGACACCTTATAGCAGCCTTCCGGTACCTAATGGGGCCTACAGGAAAGCTGGAGAGGGATGTTTTACAAGGACGTGTAGTGATAGGACAAGGGGTAATGGCTTTAAACTGAAAGAGGGTAGATTTAGATGAGATGTAAGACAGAAGTTCTGCACTGTGAGGACGGTGAGACACTGGAACAGGTTGCCCAGAGAGGCTGTGGATGCCCCATCCTTGGCAGTGTTCGAGGCCAGGCTGGACGGGACTTTGAGCAACCTGGTGTAGTGGAAGGTGTCCCTGCCCATGGCAGGGGGGTTGGAACTAGATGGTCTTTAAGGTCCCTTCCAACCCAAACTATTCTATGATCCTATGATTCTGTGATTAATCTGTTAAAATATGTTGGTGTTAATGTTGTATAGTTTAAATAACCTTGCTTTTTAAAGACTTACATGAGAAAAATTAACCTTTTGGTTTCAAACTTGAAAATTTAATTGTCTTTGATTTTTAAATATCAAATTATTCAAAACTTATCCTTCGTTGT
This sequence comes from Haliaeetus albicilla, assembly GCF_947461875.1. Lineage (NCBI taxonomy): Eukaryota > Metazoa > Chordata > Aves > Accipitriformes > Accipitridae > Haliaeetus > Haliaeetus albicilla. The sequence goes on along the minus strand of NC_091516.1, from coordinate 66,698,051 downwards.
CCATGTCTTAAGGTAAAATCAAAGTAGAAAGATTCTGCTAGAAAGTATTAAAAACAACTCACATCGTATCATGTTTAAGTATTGTCATTTTCAAATTAAGTAGAGGGCTGCATGGATTGTAGAGAAGCAGTAAATAAGTAATTTTTCACTTTACCTTCATTTCTAGAAGCAGCACTTCCAAAGAGGTTACTATTCTGGGTGCTACATTATTGATTCAAAAGCCAAATTTATAGCAAGTTATCCAAGCTATTTTGTTCTGACCTGTGCTTTCATGCAGGTGTAGAGTAATTGCCAGACTGATCAACTGACGCCTCAAAGCAGAAAACATAGGAAATGACTTGAACTAATATTGTAAATGAGAGTAAGCAAATCCTTCATTTTAAGATCTCATGAAATGATGTAGCAGTGGGTCTAGTAATTTTTCCCCTTTTCTTGTTATTTGCTTTTTGACACCTTTTAAAATAAACCTGTAAACATCTTTGTGCTAAACTGCTGCTGTATGAATTCCTGAACAAACACAGTATAATTCTCAACATTCCAATCTGTTTTTATATTACAGACTTATAATTAATTAGGCTATATACATTAAAAGGCAAGAACGTGCAACAATACCACCAAACCAAAATATTATCCCTGTTCCAGCTTGCAGTAATTTGCTATTCGGGGGGGGGGGTGCGGGGGAAAAGTATTGGCATTTCTTTATTATGTTATGTAAATACATGCCACCATCTAAAGAGAACTTAATTATTCTGGAGCTACATTTTGAGGGGTTTCTTGGTTCTAGACTTACACAGCCTTTTTATCTCTTTATGTGGCCTTATTCTCAGTCCTAAAATGCAATCATATTACATTGCTTATTTTTCATGGACAGAGAAAAACATTAGGTTTTCCAGGCAGTACAACTGATACATATAGTTAAGATATTCTCCAACAGCCACAGTCATGTTACAATGCTAATAGTGAAGAAAACCACTTCAGACACTTCCGCATCTAAGAGTCAGGACCTGAAAGTTGTTGAATGTCTCACAACATATTCTTACATTCAAAGACTGACTGTAAATCTTTAACCTGTATCCTCTATGGTGAAAGGATTAAATGTTGCCTTCAAAGAGAAATGAGAGTTACTTAACACTTTTCAAGAGCAGGATACAGCTTCACAGTCTGCAGTTAAATACAACAAAGTGTTACTAAAAAGCACCTTGCAAGACTAAGACCAAATTAAAAAAAAAAAAAAAAAAGGCTTTTGATAATCTTTGTTGTCTTCCTCAAATAAGAAAGGTTTGGGTATTTGGGTCTCTTATAAGCCTGTTTCCTTGCCTCAGTGTAGCATGGCCCACTAAATTTTGGGATATAGTTTAAATATGTCATTATTACATACTTTTAAAGAATCATAAGTAAAGACAGTGTGATTTTATTTTCCTTTAAGCTTTCCTGCATATCTAGTTGAAGATGAGAGATTATTACACCTCAGACCTCTCTTCTTGTGATCTAGAATACTACAATGGAAGCAGAGTAGATAAACTGAGAAATACATCTGAACTAAAGATCCCAATCTGCAGAGTTGGTTTTTTTTTTTCTTTATTTTATAAACAATAAAATAAAACAACTAAATTCCTTCTTTTTGCTATGGGATAGTATCAATGAAACCTTACACTTCTGTAACTGTTCCCTTAAACATTCTTTATATTTTCTGCTTAACCTCCAATCCCAAATAGTAAACTCACTGGTTTCCCATTATAAGAATTAATGTACTATAATCAGACAGTACTACATATTTGCCACTCTTTCTTCAAGACAGAGGTGGAGAATTCTACATTCCAATTCTAAAATGCTTGGGGAGCAACAGCACTGAACAGCACAAATATATCACTTTTATACTGCCTACTGCTATTTTCACACATAATGTCTTTCAATATCCACTTATCTTCCACAAGACCTTTAGTGGAGAGGGCTTCTTAATACTGTTTTGAATATCCAGTATGTACATCAGTTTATTCAGCAAGAGAAACTATTAACTGTAATTATTCTGTTTTGTCATCCCCTCCAATAATAATCCACAAATTTTAACAGTAGTTAGTGTCTGACCATAAAAAATAGGGTTTCCAAGGGAAGTTTTCTGTGGTTGGAATTTTTAAGTGGATTATAGACTATGCTCTAAAAACCTAAAACCAATTCTACTTTTCAAGATCACTGTTAAAAGCAAAATGAGCAAGATGGATGGATTAAAGCAGGAGATCAAATACATGTGATTGGCTCTTTGATTTATTTTTTTTAACAAACTGCTTCAAGTGTTAAGTAGGCATATCAGGGGCTCAAATTCCCAAATGAGACCAGAAAAGACACAAGATTTCATTTGGACTCATTATGTGGAATGTTTGCTACTTCTGATCTAACTGAGCTGTCAATATTGTCTAACAGTTTATTCACTGACTTTTAAAGGTCTTTTCCTACATCTCTCCGAAGCTACAAAAAAACAACAAACCAACAAAATGAATAAACTAAGCAAACAAAAAACCTACAATAAATGAATGCTTTCATTATGAAACTGCTATTATGGATTTACTGAACTAAAACTATAATATAAGCTTTTAAAGATATATATTCTCAATATTTTCCATTTACATTAATCAGAAAATAAACCTTGTCTTGTTTACTAACTCTGGTTGTTAAATCTTGCATTAGTTCACATTCTTTCAAGTTTTGTTTCACGATTAAAAAATACCAAAATTAAGAAATTTAATTTTAAAGCCATATTTGATTCAGACTCTCTCACTTCTCCAAAAACTTGGAAGCAAATTGGGAGATTTAAATAAACATTTATGAATAACAATGCATTTTGAGGGAAAAATGTCCATTTCATTTCTGGGGGAAGGGGGTCGTAATATTCCTTATCATATCTTGGAAACTTAGATTTTTACTATTTTCAGCTATAAAAATATTGTTCATATCAGGTCTCAGGTGGAACTATATCATCTGAGATTGCAAGCATTTAATGATTTCAGAGCAAATACAGCTGAAATAGTCCTGTCTGTTGTCTAATCACCTTCCCCACGTATCCAGCTGTATTGGGTCTGGCTGAGATGGAGTTAATTGTCCCCATAGCAGCCCTCGTAGTGCTGTGCATCGGTAGCTAGAAAGGTGTTGATAACACACCAGTGTTTTGGCTGCTGATGAGCAGTGCTGGCACAGCATGGCGGCTGTCTCTCCAACATTTTTGCCCCCCTCAATGGCAGGCTGGGGCAGGGCAAGATCTTGGGAGGGGACGTAGCCAGGACAGCTGACCTAAACTAACCAAACAGATATTCCACACCATATGACGTCAGCTCAGATACAAAAGCTAAGTAAAGGGAGATGGAAGGGGGGCATTTGTTTTTTACATTTGTCTTCCAGAGCAACTGCTATGCATACTGAAGCCCTGCTTCCCAGTAAGTGGCCAGATATCACCTGCTGATGGGAAGTAGAGAGTAAAATCTTGTTTTCCTCTGCTTTCGCATGTGACCTTTGCTTTTGCTTCATTAAACTGTCCTTATCTTAACCCACGAGCCTTTGGTTATTTTTTCTCTCTCCTGTCCAGCTGAGGAGGGGAGTGACAGATCTTCTTTGGTGGGCACCTGGCATCCAGCCAGGGTCAACCCACCACACCAGCCGTTGCTTAAACTGATGGAAGTGAATGGTATAAATGTGTTTAAGACAAGAATAGGTACATTCATGGAAAGCACATTCCTCAGTAGCTGTTAAATATGATCCAGATGCAATCATCAACTCAGGAAGCCCTTTAACCATCTATGATGGGCAAAGATCACAATGGGGTTTTTTTCCCATTTGATTCTCTTCTTTCTCTGAGAACAGGAATGGCTGCTGCTAAAAGCATGTCCCGAACTAGAATCTTTGATTTGATCCACTAGATATTTCCTCAGATTCTAAACATGGGGGTTTTTTGTTATATTTTATCCCCAAGAGCGGGGAGGGGAAACAGGAGGGGAAATAAAGGTAGAGCAACACAATTCACTTCACGAACTTCTGTAAAAACATATATCTGGATTAAACTGCTTCTTATAATGAGTGTCATTGGCCTACAACTTTGTTAAAAATTGTCTGTATATATAATAATACAGAGAAAAAGAAAAGTAAGCAGAACGCTACTTCACTCCTTTCAATGCTAAAATCCACAGTAAATCTTGTGGTTTGTTTTGTTTTGGTTTTTTGTTTTGTTTTTTTTTTTTTTTTTAAAGAAAAGCTGCTCTAAATCTAGGCATTTCTTTGTTTGTTTAAGATGCCATTTCAACAGATTGTTCTGTCCTAATTCCCCAGTCCTAATTCCCCGCTTAAAGTGGGAGCAACAGTAATATTTTCAGCAAGACTTGTCAGTAGTATTAAAAAGCCACTTAGCATAAGGAAAAGTAATGGTATGGCATACTCTTCTGTATAGGTATTTTAAGTATTATCCACACCTTTTTTTCAGTATTATCTACCATCTTTATTTCCGTCAAATGAATCACATCTGGAATTATGTTAAGTTAAAGACTATAAATGGAAATCACAAACATTGCCAAAGGCGTAAGTTTCATTACTACATATTAAAAATATTAAATTATTATAAAAAAAATAACACACTACATGAAGTAATATACCAATCATCATTCTTTCAGATATATTCTTTTTATTTTAACTGACTTGGAGGAATCCCATTAGCAGACAAAATACATGAAAAATAACAATAAAATTTATCCAAGCCTCCTAAGAAATTGGTCTACAATTTATAATAGCTTTGTATTTCTTGGCATTGACTTTATGGGCGAATTTTTCCAATACAGGGTGAACTGGAAATCTAACTCCTTGAGCAAATCTAAGACTTAATGCTTCTAAGCTTGTTATTTTAAGCTGTTCCATGCCTTTACAACCTATTAGTCTTAAAACTGATTTCAAAGTCTGAATATCGAGTTCCAGCTAGCAACTCTTGTCTCCATAGCTCAAGCAGTAGAGCTTTTACTTCTTGCTCTTTGCTCTGATTCAAACTAGTCAAACAAAATATTAGGAAATATTACATAACTTTGTTATTTTTAACTTTCACATTAATTCCTTTTGACACACATCAATATGGAAGAATGTCGGTCTTCATTTCTTTGCTTAGAAAAGATTAAGTTGGAAGTGGGACAGGAGTAACACTTATTCTATGATTATTAATATGTTCTGCAACATATGAATCATTCCTTGATAGACTAATTAACTGACTCAATTTTTAAAGGGAAGACCACTCTAGCTAAGAGAATATTTTGCTGCATTCTTCTTATGTTCTTCATAACAAAAAATACATATTTATAAAGCTTGAATATTCATAAACAATTCACTTGACTAAACATGTTTGTATTAGTTATTTCACATATAAATTATGATTATTGCTTTATCTGATTTTGTGTTTTCCATTCAACTACTTAGAGATTTGTGCCTTGCTTTCAACATGAAGCTGTAACAAACATGTTCTCATTATTTACAGACCTTCACCTGATGCAGCTGAATGACTGTTCAACCCACTTTGTAACTATTGAAAGTTTTCCACGAATCAATTTGTATTTCATTTGCATTTTTGTGGTAATGGACTTAGAATCCTGAAACATGATGGGCTTGTATGTTTTATTAACAATCATTATTATAATTTATAAGCCAAATAAATTTACTAATAGCTTGGGCCACCTTACAGCCGTAATAGATTTCAACAAGTGCATCTGGTTTTGACTTATGTTCTTACGTTGGATTGCAGTTATATACATTTTATAACTTGCTTTTTTTCTCAGTTAACTATGTATTTTGAACAACGCCCTATCCTTCATTTGCCTTTTAAAGAAAATTTGGAAATGATTTCAAAATTTATCATTACTAAGATCTATATATGTCATGAGATGATTCTATCTTTTGAAAGGCAACTTTACTGGTAACAACATATGATTCAACATTCTGTTGTGTCATTATACACAATGACAATATTTTTATATATTTGTGGTGTCAGGTATAATGTCACCAACATATGCCAATATCATTTCTCTTCCCTGCCAAAAATATAATAATGTGCTGGAAAAAGATGAAATATCAGAACTAATGTCCAAATTTATTTTAACCAAGTTAAGAGCTGTTTATAAAAGACAATAATGACAGATTTATGTACTAGAAGAATCTTAAATTGCTAGTGTAGCTGTGTAAATCTCCTTAAAAAGTTATTTTACAAATGAAAACATTCATCTCTCACAACAGAAAGACAGAGATGAAAAAATATAATTCATAGGAAATGTCCTTTTAGGAGACAAGGACTAGACCTCAGTAAATCTTTTGAGACTTGCAATGATTCAAAAATCTGAGAAAGATATTTTTTTAGACTTCCCAGTATATACCAAAATGAGTTGTGTGCAAACTTTCAAATTTTGTGGCTGGAAATACAGATTTGCAATTATAACTACAATTTTCTTTTTCTTATGTGCTAATTGAATAACAATAAATATAGTTTGTAAGAGCAACAAAGAACCTTCATGTAATAAATTGATTGCTTCATGAATGCTGAGTGACACGACTTATTACTCCATATTTACTTCTAACTGGATTTCAACAAAGCAGTGACTTGGGACTTCTTTTCTGTGATTACTCTGCTTGCTTACTCTCCTAACTGAAGGGAATGTTAGAAATGTTGCATGTTAAGTCAACGTTGAACAGGCCAGTACATTCTCACAATGACAATATTTCATCTTAAATCTTGTCCAGTTCACAAACTTATATGATTAAATCCTTAGTGACCTGAAAACAAGTAGCATTTGGCTCTGCTTTTAGTATGTCTTAATTAGACATAAATGTGTCTTTTATGGTTTATCTTTATGAAAGAACACCGTCCACTCTCTGGTTACAGTTTTAGGAGTTCAGTAGTAAGAGACTATGTGGTTTAGACCAACCTGGATACAGTCAAGGTTAAGGTGCTGAATTTTTTAATGACCTTTAGCCAGGCTGGATGGTTTCACTTACTTATTTGAGTGATTTGGTTTGGGATTTTTTTTTGAAGGGAATAAAATTGAATGCCTAAAAGCTAGCTTGTCTTTTGTTGCTTCCATGTCCATAAAGTGTTCATATTTTATTCACCAGAGCATTTATATCTAAATCAGCAAACATGAAAGCTGGACCCATTATTCTATCTGTTTATGTTCTGGGCCAATGGGCTCACCATTACTTCGTAAGATCTGGTTCTGATTATTACTCTGCCCTGACAAATCCCACATCTGTGATGTTCATTTGATTACTTGGCTGTACAAGTGTTATCCTGTAACAAAAGGACAAACATTTCTTGCCGCATATTAGTGTTCATTCCCATCTGTGAATATTTTACATAGTCATGATTTGAATAGTAACATACAAATCTGTTCAAGCTTTGCCAAAGGCTATTTTTAGTTTTCCTCCACTCTCTATTTTCTACTAGGTGTATGTGACTGGAATATTATAACCACAGAATTATTTCTATTGCAGATAGCAAGTGTGATTTAGGAATGAAGACCCCATTATTACATCATCAGTGATGGAATCTACAGTCATATAAATTTCATCACAAGAACAAGAGAAGACATAATGAGAATTTGGTTGTCCTAACTATCATTCCATTAAAATGTAGGAGAGGAGGATGGCTTGTGAAGAGGTATTTTCTTTCGTGGACATATTATGAATAAAATACATCCTTTACAGCTGATGGAATAAAACCAAACTCACAGCAGACAAATCATTTTTCTAACTAAATAGAACTAACATTTCTAACAATCAAATTGTCTTAGAGCTCTGTCCTGGCAGTTGTACCATGGAAATAAGTTATGTAGATTCTAATAAAATCTACCTGCACACCTAAAATGGGACTTGGACTTTTGGTGAGGAAGTGCAAGAGAACTGAGCAGGGGCAGTGCTGCTCAGGACTTGCAGCTGCTGAACTAACTGGCACCTTCACTGCAGCCCAGACACCTTAAATTTCATCATCCTGGGTCTCTGTCTACGCAGCTAGGAGGACAACATGTCTTCAGTACTGAAGACAGCAGACACAGCAGACCATCCAGAAACACCATGAGAAAGAGAAATTGCCTCCGATCCTTTGCATCATAGATTAGTAGTTGGAGCTACCCCACAGAAGTGGCAGACAAGTTCAATACCCTTCTCAATCCAATGAAACTCAAGCCTACCATGTCCTCTATATATTTCTAATCATTCAACCACATCCTCTCTCCCACCTGTGGTGGCAAAACCACCTTGAGGCCAAAACCTCAACGGTATGGAGCCAAGAGAAGACCAAATAAAAGCAAGTTGCACTGCAACCCTGTGACTCAGATGGAAAAGATAAGCCTTTTTGTTCTGGCCCTTGCCCCAGTTATAAAATCTCCTTAAATATTTGTAATCCCTTTTAAGCTTGAAATGCCTGTGTGGCCTCAGTGTGAACAACTGCCTCAGTACAGGCAGTAATACTCTCCTGTTAGATTGAGGTATAAATATGTACACATGTCCACAGCACACACATATGAAAAGGTTAAAGGTGATTTCTGTGTTATTGCTATTTCAGTGCAAGCAACCAAAGGGTGCGATGAACTTCTGAGCTTAGAGGGAATAATCTTATTACGTAGCACAAAAATTAATGACAAAATTCTTTGACACTTCTTTCATGTATCGACAGCTGCAGCGATGATTTTTTTTTTACTAGAATGTAAAGTTTGTTTACTAACACGTGCCTGCAAATTTCCTCAAAGATCACCTGCCACTTCTGCTGCTATAACAGGAAAAAATGTGTAGGTCTCCTCTATTTTATTCCCTTTTGTCTTCACTTTACAGTAGAAAAAAATAATTTTGTAACAGAATTTACCTCCCTCTCATTTCAATGCTTCTTTAATATCCACAGCAGAGATTTCACATACACAGCTCAGTAATTTTCATCTTTTGGGAGTATGAAAATAAGACAGCTCTGTACCCTGTTGCTGATTTATACAGGCAAATACTATACAATTCCTCAACACGGATTAAAGGGTGTGCAAGTCTCTTTGATGGGCAAGTTCAAAAGAAAAATAAGCTTAATATATCTTCTTTACCTGATAGACTAGTATACTTACTCAGGCTAAATGGTTTAAATATGCAGATTTGTCAGAAGCTTTAAATTTGAAAGGAAGCTATGTTCAGCCATATTATGAGAATATAACCAGGTTTTATATATAGTATTTGCCAACATGGTAGGCAGTTGTGAACTAATCAATCATCTTTGGTGCTACATAACTAATTAACAACAAGCAGGAAGAAGGTTTTTGCAAATCAGGAAGGTCTTTGTGTCATTTCTCAAGCAAATATGCAAGTAAAACTTATAAATCTTTTAGATCTATTTAGATACAACTGAAGTGTGCATAAAGTTTACTGGAGGCTTGCCTATTTCTTAGGGTTTTTTTCTGCTTTCAGCAGTCATTTAGGTACATGTCCTAAACAAATTCTTTAAAAGCTCATTTGATTTATTTTGTTGTTATTAAATGTAATGGTATATAACTCATCTAAGCAGTGAAATGAGCAAGCAAGATGTCTGCAGGTTTTCACAAGACATTTAAAAATCTCTCACCACCTCTACTAGTTTATAAATTAACAGGATTTTCGGTATTCCCAGGATATGGTCATTTTGACATTTCTTCATACAGGTAATCGTAAATCCTGTCTGCAAAGTGCAGTCCTTATGATTACATTTTGATGCAGAGATTCTCCTCAGCGTTAGGGAATTAAGTAATGCTTCCCTAAATGATGGGACAGTTGCACAGTTTCTTTACCATGGTGTGGCAATGTGTTGTTCCCCCCACCCCCGCCACCGCCTTTCTGCTTAAGCAATAGCTACCAGTGGTGGCCGTGATGGCTGCATCTGGCTTAAGTTGGACTCTGCGGAGACAGATAACAACACAATAGCTAGGGGCCATAAATCTTTGTCAACACCTGATGGCTAGTTGAGTATGTGCCAAAAGAAATATGGCTGGTATGCAAATATATGTCAATCATCTTACTCCATAAAGAGTGGACAGCCCAGGTCCAGCTGAACTCTCCTGCACAGCAGCGGGCTGCACTCCAGGATCTCCCCTTGATCAGGGATGCCTCTCAAGTTTACACCTCAAGGCTGAGAGAATCCTTATTGAGTCAGATACTCAGTAAGTGAATTGGGAATAAGTGCGCTGAAACTTTGAAAACTTAGCTAAGTGATGTAAAGGATTGATTGTGCATATACAATCTTTTAGATGTAAACCATTGACAAAGTCTGGGACCAGGTCTGGATCCAGCTGCACCTAAACTCCCCTCTGAGAAGGAGTTTAGAATGCAAGGGGTCCTTTCTGAATCTCATAACTCAATGGGAGGGTCTCCCTGACAGTTTTGTCTGACCCTGTCCTCTATGCAGTAAATAATCAAGAGTACCTTGCCATCGAATCTTGTTAAACGGCTGTCACATTTACTATTGAACTTTGTCAACTCATTGTCTTATACCAATAAAATATATTGTTGCTTCTCTCTTGTGAGTGAAATGCATCACTCCATTTGAGACACATGGTCATTGCATCTCAGTCCTGTAATTTCTGTATGCTACAGTAGCAGAGCACCATGTGGATGGTCCTTAAACCATCCTTGAACAGAACCATCACCAACTTTCTCTATGTCGCAGGTGTGCCTGTCTGCAGCCCTGCCTCTGGCCCTACCTCCTGGATGGACTTTGGACCCATGCTGTAGTCACATCTCCAGTTCTGTCTCTGCTCCTGTCTCTTTTTGGTCCTGACCAGGCTCCCTGCATGGGCCCTGGAACTGATTCACCACCTTGCCTCAACTGGGACTCTTGAAGGACCTTATTACTTTCACATGGCTCTGCCCATAGTGTCAAACCCTGCAGGACTGTGCCCTGCGCTGAGGTTCATAGCCTGCACCAGCAGCAGACAGCTCTTGCAGTTCCCTAGCCAAAAGAAGCAGTGTGGACTGCTGCATGACTATGTGCCAGAGTTTGAAAACCACTGTGCTATATTACTTAAACAAAATAGCCTAAACTATGGGTAAGTAGTCCCCACCTAGTTCAGGATAAATTTATGTTAAAATCATAGTCGCTGATCATTAGGAACATAGATCCTTCCAACTATCCATTTCTGTCTGGCCAGCCTGACACCTTGTCCTGGTTTCAGCTGGAATAGAGTTAACTGTCTTCCTAGTAGCTGGTCCAGTGCTGTGTTTTGAGTTCAGTATGAGAAGAATGTTGATAACACTGATGTTTTCAGTTGTTGCTCAGTAGTGTTTAGACTAGAGTCAAGGATTTTTCAGCTTCTCACGCCCAGCCAGGGCACCTGACCCAAACTGGCCAACAGTGTATTCCATACCATGGGACATCCCATCTGGTTTAGGAACTGGGAAGTGGGGGGCAGGGATTCGCCACTCGGGGACTGGCTGGGTGTCAGTCGGCGGGTGGTGAGCAATTGCCCTGCGCATCATTTGTACATTCCAATCCTTTTATTACTACTGTTGTCATTTTATTAGTGCTATCATTATCATTATTAGTTTCTTCTTTTCTGTTTTATTAAATCATTCTTATCTTAACCCAGGAGTTTTACTTCTTTTCCTGATTTTCTCCCCCATCCCACTGGATGGGGGGGGAGTAAGTGAGCGGCTGCGTGGTGCTTAGTTGCTGGCTGGGGTTAAACCACGACACACCTGAAAGGTCTGAGAGGTGTAAGTGCCTCCAGGACACCTGACATGTACAACAGATGGTAGACTTCACTCTGCAGAAAGATGACCAGAAAGGGGGTCCACACACTATCTCTGAGATAGTCATCTCCAGAGTTAACATCCAGGTGCTGGTAGATGAAGCTCATGACAAGTGCACGCTAACTCAGCTTATGGGAGAATCAGTAGGAAGTGCCTGGCTGGGTGTAAGTTCACACTACAGCTATGAGCACATCCTCTTCCCCAAGGGGACAGGACACATATGATAATAATAGAGCAGGACATATATTCTACTTTGAATGTTTGAATTAATTTTGTGCCACTGTTCTGGTTTATTTTAAAGAAACATAAAAGAAGGAATAATGGGACAGGCAAGATCAAGAAGAAACAACTGAGATTTTAGAAGCGCATAATCTGTTATGCTTATGAAATAATTTTCAGCTGCACATTTTCAAAACATATTTCCTTCATGGCTTCCTATTATACTACTGTGAAAACAGCAGTCAGGCATACAAGTCTGTAATAATCTGCAGATCAAATAACATAGAATTTGTCACATCTTGAAATTTCAGTGTATTTTAGCCACACTTAAAGATGTCTAGTACTTTATATAAATGACTGAGACACTTTTCTGTTGTCTCTATTATTATATTGGTCAAGTGATGGCCAGAGAGGAAAATAAGTTGAATATTTCAGTAAAGCCTCCCTTCCAATGACTGCAATCACCCAATAAAATTTAGAGAAAGATTTAATTTGCCATAGGTTAGCTCTAGAAATGGATGCTGTTGCCAGTGCCATGTGCTTGGGAATTCCACCTACTGTCAACCATAGCTCTTTCATCCTATCTAAACTCTGACTGAAACTAACACACCTGAGAGACATAAAAATAGTCTTGTCCAGTCAACAGTATGCTCTAAAGTTCTTCAGGTTCTTCACAGTCCTCTTGCTTTCTGTTAAAAAATTCTGCTCCTGGGTCATTCCCTGGATGAGTGGGTGACAGCAGTTGATATTCATGCTTACAAGCATATGACCTGACAACCATTTAGATCACCACTGTATACCCTGTCAGAACAAAGTGACCCAAATGTGATAGGTTTATAAAGGAAGTCAGAAAACAGTTTCTGGAACTCACAGTATAAGACTTTGCTACAAGACTAAATTTTTTTCGGAAGGAAATTCTTGAAAAAAACTAATTGGTATGTGAATTTGTATAAGAAATGGTTGTAATTAATGAAGATTTTGCTGTGGAATTTCCACTGAGTTGGAATCAGATTTTTTTTAATGGAAATTAAATGCAAGCATCATAATACAATTCTGAAAAATAAAGTGTGGGTTTCACCAGCAAAACGGCAGGAGACATAAAGAAAGAGTGTCCTGAAAAATAACGCACTGTAACCCTGTTCTCAAAAAGAACCAATAACTTCATATTTGTTTTATATATCACAGAATCATAGGATCATAGAATAGTTTGGGTTAGAAGGGACCTTAAAGACCATCTAGTTCCAACCCCCCTGCCATGGGCAGGGACACCTTCCACTACACCAGGTTGCTCAAAGTCCCGTCCAACCTGGCCTGGAACACTGCCAGGGATGGGGCATCCACAGCCTCTCTGGGCAACCTGTTCCAGTGTCTCACCGTCCTCACAGTGCAGAACTTCTGTCTTACATCTCATCTAAATCTACCCTCTTTCAGTTTAAAGCCATTACCCCTTGTCCTATCACTACACGTCCTTGTAAAACATCCCTCTCCAGCTTTCCTGTAGGCCCCATTAGGTACCGGAAGGCTGCTATAAGGTGTCCCTGGAGCCTTCCCTTCTCCAGGCTGAACAACCCCAACTCCCTCAGCCTGTCCTCATAGGACAGGTGCTCCAGCCCCCTGATCATCTTCGTGGCCCTCCTCTGGACTCACTCCAACAGGTCCGTGTCCTTCTTCTGTTGGGGACCCCAGAGCTGGACGCAATACTGCAGGTGGGGTCTCACGAGAGCGGAGTAGAGGGGGAGAATGACCTCCCTCGACCTGCTGGTCATGATGCTTTTGATGCAGCCCAGGATACGGTTGGCTTTCTGGGCTGCAGACATACCTTACTGGGTCATGTTGAGTTTCTCATCAGCCAAGACCCCCAAGTCCTTCTCCTCAGGGCTGCTCTCAATCCATTCTCTGCCCAGCCTGTATTTGTGCTTGGGATTGCCCCAACCCTTGTGCAGGACCTTGCACTTGGCCTTGTTGAACTTCATGAGGTACGCACAGCCCCACCTCTCAAGCCTGTCAACGTCCCTCTGGATGGCTTCCCTTCCGTCCAGCGTGTCGACCACACAGCACAGCTTGGTGTTGTTAGCAAACTTGCTGTGGGTGCACTCAATCCCACGGTCCATGTTGCTGACAAAGATGTTAAACAGCACCGGTCCCAATACCGACCCCTGAGGAACACTACTCGTCACTGGTCTCCACTTGGAGATCAAGCCATTGACGGCAACTCTTTGAGTGCGACCATCCAGCCATTTCCTTATCCACCGAGTGGTCCATCCACCAAATCCTTGTCTCTCCAATTTAGAGACAAAGATGTAGTGCGGGACACTGTCAAATGCTTTGCATAACTCCAGTAGATGACGTCAGTTGCTCTTCCCTTATCCACCAACGCTGTAACCCCATCGTAAAAGGCCACCATATATGTCAGGCATGATTTGCCCTCAGTGAAGCCATGTTGGCTGTCACCAATCACCTCCTTATTTTCCATGTGCCTTAGCGTAGTTTCCAGGAGGATCTGCTCCACGATCTTGCTGGGCACAGAGGTCAGACTGACTGGCCCGTGGTTCCTCAAGTCGCCCTTTTTTCCCTTTTTAAAAATGGGGGTTATGTTTGTTTCCCCTTTTCCAGTCAGTGGGATCTTCCCCAGACTGCCACAACTTCTCAAATGTGATGGAGAGTGTCTTAGCCACTTCATCCACCAGTTCCCTCAGGACCCACAGATGCATCTCATCAGGTCCCACGGACTTGTGCACCTTCAGGTTCCTTAGATGGTCTCAGGCAGGATCTTCTCCTACAGTGGGTGGTTCTTCATTCTCCTAGTCCCTGCCTTTGCCTTCTGCATCTTTGGCGGTGTGGCTGGAGGACTTGCTGGTAAAGACTGAGGCAAAAAAGTCATTGACTACTTCAGCCTTCTCCATGTCCTGGGTAACCAGGTCTCCTGTTTCCTTCTGGAGAGGGCCCATATTTTTCCTAGTCCTTCTTTTATCACTGATGTACCTATAGACGCTTTTCTTGTTGCCCTTGACATCCTTGGACAGATTAAAACTACTCTTTTCCAATTATTAAGTTATAAAACTTTTCATGATCTGAGTTGCCAAGATTAGAGGAAACTTAGAACACAGAGTTTTGAAAGACAGCTAAATATTTTTCTTTTTCTTTTTTTTTTTTGGTTTTGCCTGTGAGGGCTATACAGCAAAGGATACAGGAAGAAACAGTGCCATTGCATTAGCTCCTTATCTTCTGAACAATACAGACTTAACTCTGAATTGTCAGTGAAGTGAAGCTAAACTTGGAAAAGAACAATGATATTTTTATGCACATGGCATGGCTTTCTCATTTAAAGTGCATGCCAGTTTTCACAGGCAAACTACAGACAATCCCTGTACTGTTTGATGATTCTGACATAAAATCAGATGGACATAGTGAAGAAGAAGTTCCTTGATTGGTTCATATTGTTTCTGTACTTGTATGTATAAACCTCTATCATTTAAGGACATCCCAACTTTGAAATAAAATTTAGGATAAATATACGCTGATGCAAAACAAAAATAATTGCATGGGTTATTCACCTGTGTAATACAACATTTAAGGAATTATGCACCACAGAGGTAATATAACCCTTCTGAAATTGTGATCCCTAACGCTTTTCTGTTCAACAGCTGCTTTAGAGTGGCATCTTAATATGTCAATGTCAGGAAAACTGGATTTTATTGTCCAAGCTAGTCTCTACACCTTTTAAATTTAAACAGGATGGCTGCTGTAGAAGGATGCCAACAAACCCTTGAAAAGATTAGTTGAAATAGCTCTTGAAAGATAAAAAAAAAAAAAGACAAAAAAAAAGAGAGATCAAACCATTATTAAGGATTTGTGGATGGTAAGGCTCTTGTTCTGCTTCAAATTTTCATGTATCTGAGTGATGTGGATTTACTAACTAAGTAAAAGCTACAGCAAAGGAAAAAAAAAGCTTTAACATACAGTGCAGTAACTGTACTTAAGTTTTAATGGTAATGATTTTTTTCTGAGTGTCATGTCATTCTTAACTCCTTGTTATGCAGTGTAAATGCACTAATAACAATGAATTCATTTAAAATTATATTGGATGTCATAGATACAGCCATAAGAGTTCTATTGTAATGCAGAGCTAATTTAATGTAGCACTAAAATAGAAAGTTACCAGCTTTAGTCAGTTATTAATACTCCACTGCATTTATTAAAACTGAACAGATGGTCTCCAGAGAACCTCAATAATCACAATAGTGATAGGAGGTGGGCTACTGCACAGTTGTATCCTCAATGCTCTAAACTTCCCCTTGGGATGACTTTAGGGATGGGCCAGCAAAGAGGGTCAGCTGGGCAGGGCTAGTCCTTATGTTTCCCACAGAGTTTTGGGGGTGAAGATTATAAGCAAGAATAAGACACCTTGTTTGTCAGTCTTCTCTCCTCTCAAGAAGAGATGAGCAAGATAATAGGGTCATGGGGATATGCTTTGAAAGTCTCAGGCAGAGAAACAAGAGAAAGGTGCATGCAATGGGAAGAAAACCATTTTACAAAGATTTCCCCTGTTTAAACAAGCTCTGATGGAGATTCCTATGGGGGACAGAAATTACATTCATGAAAGAGTTTGTGCATACCAAATGCTTTCTTCTAGTTTAAATCAATTTGTACTACAAAACCTTTCTTAATTTTCCCAAAGACATTTTTTTTTTAAGTGTTTGACTCAAACCATTTTATTTCTGTTTCAAGTTTCCTTTTCAATACATGTGAGATTTAAAAATATCTAAGTGAAAACTTATTTCAAAAAGGGAGTCTCAAAAAGAGAGTCAATATTAAAATATTTAAGTGGAGATGTTTTCATATTGCCTCAATTTTATTTCCTAAATGTAATCTAAATTAAAAATCTTGTGAAATCACGTAAGATCACAAAGTAGCCTTCAAGTTTGTAGAACAGTGTATTCTGATAGGACAAAGTTTCTTTGACCAGCACCAGCTCTGCCAAGTTTGGGTGCATGAATGCTAGGAAGACTGATAATCCAAGCAATGAATTAGAATGCATCTTGACTTTTAGAATCCTGTTAATTGTTAATTAACAACAGTGGTATTTTCATTACAGAACACCACGAATAATTTCCTACATATTATGATATATAGGATATTATGATTAAAAAAAATGACCAAGCAAGCGATTTTAAGAAGCTATGTGGGAAGTTCAGCAATTTCCTCCTGCAGTTAAGCTGATCATTTTTTCTCCTAGGAGATGAGTTATCGGCATTTTATGGTGTTTACAATATGTAATAGATTGTATGTCAACATAGTTGCTATTATATTTAATTTACATAGTTACTCCTAAATTGTTAGTTTAATAACATTAAACCAATTAACTATAAAACTGCTAAGAGTTGTGCCCACTAATCAATCACTAATGAAAATGAATTCGCTTACATTCGCAGTATATTTGGCCCATTATTATCAGGAGTTGTTTGTTGCCTTGCTTTTAAGTTCTGATCAGTCCAAACTCTAGTATGTACTGACTCTGCTAATGCTTGCTGTAAGGCCCTGAACATCTTAGTGGAAGAAGAAATTTCCAGAAACCTGAAATGAGTTGGCTACTTAAATTATTTAGATCTGTATTTCATCTTTTCTTCTTTTAATCCTGGCTCATAAATGCTTACTAGAAGTTATAATTTCTAAAGTTCAGAAATGTCAGTTTATTACAAAATTAATCCAGAAATAGTAGTTATCTCCCAGGGTTACACACGATCCTTGAAAACTAAGCATGTCTCATTTTATGACAGCAAAGCTTTCCCTAAAAAAAAACTTTTCCTTCTTGCTTAACAGAATTTTAACATGGGTGACACTTCTATTCCCCTTGCAGTACATCCACTTCTGAAGTCAGCAGGTGCCAAGAGCTTCAAAGGAAGCAATCAGATTTCATAGCATCAAGATTTTAAATATCATAATAAAATTGGTTTGTTTAAAAATAAATAGTTAAATACAAGTGAGTTTTTAATGTACACACGTAAATGCCAAATATGCACATAAGTGTTAAAAATTCATTGCTTGGGGGATGTCCATGCTCAGACATATATTTTTACTTGCACCAGCTCTGAAGCTAGTCCATTGTTTTGGAATGTGTTATCTTTTCTCTCTCTATTACAAACTCATCCTTTTCTTGAATTTCAGCCTATATAAGGCTTTCTTTTTTACTGTTGTTATTGTTTCTTGGTTGTTGGCAGGGTTGTTGTTGGTGTTTTTTTGTTGTTTCGTTGTTTTTTTTTAAAGATGCTCTTACAGCAAGAGCAGATCTGCTTGATGCAGGAGATTGACCTGGAAGAGTACTGTCCCCTAAAGCTATGCACTGCATGCCTGATGAGAAATTGTGATGTTAACTAGAAGCCTGTAAATCCCTGCTGAAGTTACTTCCAGAATTCTTATCAGCTAGTACTGCCAAAATGCTTAATTTAATTCCTTCTTCTGGTTCCTGTTATGCACATCCAGTCAGATTGCTCTCCTTCTCATAAAATTAAGCATTTTACAATGCAAGGATAGTCTTGTGCGCTTACACTCAAATGTGCAATAAACCTGGGATCTTTATCTTATGATTCTTGCTGTAACCATGGCAAGTTGCCTTGGCAGAAGGTCAGCAATTCATTAGTGACAAACAAACACAGAGGTGGCTGCTGACAGTTTGAAGGAAATGGACGTTTGGTCTGTTTTTAAGCTTTATAACCATGTAAACTTTCTGTCTTGTCTCCTTGAAAATGACATCTTGTATTCAGCAGTTGTTGATTACCAACCACCCTCTGTTTTCAAGGGTTATGACAAAGTTGTAAAATGCCTTGTCTTTTTGCAGTGCTTATAATACAGCTGGCTCTTTTTCTCCCTCCTCAAGGTTTTCATATTTGTGTGCCACTACTAGTAATGCAATTGAGATAATTCAAAGTTTTTGGGCAAGAAACCAAAGAAAAAACCTGTTTAACCAGAATGCCAATTAGCTCTACTCTTTCTTAACTCAGTCATCTCACTATCTTTATGTTTGTTGCTTTGGATATCTGTTTTTGAAATTAAACATGTAAGATGGTTTTGGAAACTATTTGCTTCTAAATAAACCAGGGTCAGTCTGGTTTCTGGCCTAAAACCAGGAATATAGCTGGATGAAACATAGATGAATAGTGTCATAATGCCAAAGTTGCTCCCTATACCCGTGTTATTTATTGGTATAGAAATGTCCTTAAAGCAGGTTCAGTTTGGCCAACTGTAGATGTCTGTATTCTAGACATCTGAGCCTGGCTGATTCTATAGCAAAACAATTGAAATTGTCTCATACTAAAGCTGAGAAGTTAATTGAATGAATGCACTAATTTTTCTCTGTTGATTATGGAAGGAGCCACAGATTAGATAAACACATCTACATTTTAACTTCTGAAGTTAGACTAAACTGAGTTGTATATTTATTTTAAATATTTCTACTTAAATATCCACTTTTCAAAATAAAAGTGGAATGTATGAATTTTTGCAGTCTCAAGTAGCAATTTGACTGTATTAAATAGCATATTTCACTTTAACACAGAAACCAAGCTTTTGTAAGTAGTTCTATTCTTCTGATTTGATGATTCCACCTGTTATTAAAAATCCAAGGGTGCAGAAACCTTTTTTGTCATTGTTGTTTTACTATTTAATCATTAAGGAACATTTATCGCTAAAACAGTGATTTACTGTCCTGCTTACTGTGTTTACCAATATTTATTACCACCCTATAAATCTTTTAAAATAATCACTTAAAAAGCAAAATTAGCTGAAATAAAATCCTAAAGTCATATGTGATTAAAAGAGTGAGAAAGATGTGCAGCTTTGTATTCCTAATCTTGTATTGTCATCTTTTCTTACTCTTAGCCTCTCCTACTCAACCACATTTAAGTCACTGAAGTCTTAGGTAAAACCTCAGTCAGATTAAAGGAAGATTTGTTAAAAGGACTCAATGACCAGAGCTGGTTTTCTGGTTTCTATTTGTCTCTCCTGACAAGTATGCAACTTACCAATAGAGAGGATCAATGCAGTTTATTCTCTCTCATGTGTTGTTTTGGGTTTTGTTTTTAATCAGTAGTTCTTCATATTCACAAGCAATGAAAAAAAGTGGTGGTGAAATAGGAAGATGTACGAGAGAGCTTGATTGTTTTGCCCATTAAAGTACTCCATCTTTCTGTTGGGGTCATCAAGAGGTATATCGTTATCTTACCAACGCTGCGAAATCCCTTTTCTATCTTCTGCCATAAAAACATGGGTGGAAGGAAAGGGGTCCTAGTCATGGCTCTTTTTCCAACTGTAGTAATAGCCTATTTGGGAGCAGACTTCATCAAAGCACTACTGTGTGTACAACATTTTCCTCAGTAGTCTCATGCCTGCCAAGCAGCACTTCATCAGAGCAAAATACTTGGATCAACAGCATCATTATTTTGGACAGAGGCAGAGTAAAGCTACAGGTAAAAAGAGAAAACTCATTTTGACAAGTATCAGTAGTACTTGTAATCCCCAGGTACTATGCCCTGAGTGATGGATTGATGTTCATATGGCAATAAACTAGTCTGTTTCCAGTCATTGACAGCAGCCTACCTTTTAGCATTTTCTTTCAGTCTTTAATTCCCCTTGGGTAGATTACTGGCACTTAGGAAAAACCATGTACTAATGCAGATGTATGTCAGTTAAGGGGGAAACCATAAGAGTGACTGACAAGCTTATTTCTCACCATCTCCATGCTCCAAACAGCTTTTTGTGCCCATCTACACATTCTAAATTTCTGCTCAAATTCATCTCTGAAGGGGACAGACTCAGTAGGTCATTGGTGGTACTATACTCGTAGCAGAAAGCCAAAGGCCAGTAACACTATGTTAGTATGTCTATTTCAACTGAAATTATTACTACACACAACTCCCACATAGGAAGTCACTTAAACCAGATAGGGTTTCTATTCTTTTAATGATTTGACATATAGAGTAAGTAGGAACTTACAGGGGGAAAAAATGATGGCAGACAAATGCATTCAGATGTATTTACTCCATTTTTAAAGAAATATACCTAGACCCTATTTTTAGAACTAAGGAGGAACGTTTTGGATTAACAAAATCAATTTACTCATTTTGATAGAAAAAAAATGTTCAACGGATATTACATTTTGGTCCATTGATTGACAGAGAGGTGGTGCCTTATTTTATTGACAGCACAGATAATTAGAAGTATGCATGAAATCAACACAAAACAAGTGTGCAAACCTAGCTTTCCCATAAAGTTATCAGCCTGCTAATTTTAGCACCAGTAACTTGCATCCTACCCATACAATATGTGAAGTTATTACCCTACCATTTTAATGTGAAAGAATTTTAAATGTATGATCTGTAGTTGGCTGAGGAAGCAGTTGAAAAAATCAAACAATGCTGAAATGTATTGCTTGTCTTTGACCTAACTCCAATAGGATGTTAAAAAAAAACAATCAATGCAAAAAATATACAGGTGGAGTGGCTGCTCTCTTGCTAGCTTCTTCCCACAGTAGTCATTGTATTTGTCCATGCTGACCCATACTGAATACATGGGATCATACTAGTTGGAACTAAATACAATGTTACACCATTGGTGCAAAGGTGTTAGAGCCCCACAGACTAGCTGCTCAGTGGCACTGCAGGGGAGATTTATTGTTTTACATGCAGTATGTTATGATAGAGTTATCTGTTAAATAACAAAAGGATTTTTGTTCTTTGTCATTAATCCTACTGTCTGTCATACAACATGGCAATGGAGAAGAAAGTTGTTTCAACTCTGTGGAAGCTGGAGGGAAGAAAAAAATCCTGTCTGATGATAAATCACATCAAAATAAAAATGAGAGTAAAATCTCCACACTTGTATTATGTTTAATTTTCTCCTTGAAAACTTCCATGTAGAGGTTATTTATTTTAGTGAATTTCTACACTGGTTATAGACTTCTGAATAAAGTGGATTTAAACAATTCAGAGGTCAAGCAGAAACATCTTCAGGAACATCTAACAGAAAAGGGTGACCCTACATACCTGTACCAAAGCCCATTCAAGCAGTAGGATTCCTTTCTGCCTGTTAAAAGAAGGTTGAAATGAGCCCAGAGCTCTGGGAGGTCTCAGACTTGGGTACGGGAGAAAAATGGTTCCTTTTCTGAGGGCTAGGCAGCAGAAGGTGGGAGAAAAAAGGAGAGACTTTTGGTCCTTTCCTTTTCTCTCCCCCTCCCCTCCCCTCCCCTCCCCTTCCCTTCCCTTGCTTCCCTTTTCCATCCAGAAATGATGGGATGGAAATAGCTGACAGTCATGAAGCTTATGTGAAGCCAGCATCTTTGATGTGACAATTAATTTTTTTTATAGAATGTCCTTGGTGAGAAAAATACAATAAAGAAAATACTTCCACACTCTATTGAGATGGAAGCATTCAAACAGATAATTTAGTCCTAACACTTAGGAAAGGTTGAGAAGAGTTCAACTTGGATCATTTTTTTATAGAGTCACTACATACATATTGTTGTGCATAGGTTCATTCTTAATATAAACCCCAAAATTAGCAACACCATTCAACTCTACCTACAAAGGCAAATTTAGGACTTTTTAATGCATATTCTAATGTATTATTTAGTGCCCTTTGCTGTAGAAAAGCTTGATTATCAACCAGTGAAGACACAGTTATGTTTTTTGGGTAACGTGGAGGTAAATTCATCAAAATATTCCTATTACTCTATAATTTTTGTAGCAGTTTGAATTCTACTTTCTGTGATAAATGTCTTGACCTGCGCTTCATTCTTTTATGGAGACAAGGCATAGCTTAATTAAGCTCTCTTCATTACAGTTGCATGTAGAATTTAAGAAAAAAAATGTATTTATTTCATGTTTTTAAACTGAGTGTTTTTCCTGTGGTTTACATGGCTCCTATATGCATTAATATGCATACTAACACCATCATTAAATGCTAGATTAGCAAATACAAACACCCAGTAGTTTTCCAGGCTTCTCCAAATTGTCATAACAAACCAGTATTGGAAAGATGGTCCGTCCACACAATTGAAATATGTGGCAAGCCAAGTAGAAATGAGTTGCAAAGCAACCTAAACCACCTTTGCAGCACAACTCCTTGATGAATGTGGGATCAGAACAAAGTCTCTGCATTAACTGTCCACTTCCTGTAGCTCTTTTCTTTGCTTGCACCATTACTCTATGAAAAGATAATACCAAACCTCTTCCAGATCCTGCCCATGGCAGATGGAACAATTCCTTTCTAACTCCTGTCCCAAAGACACAGCAGCCCCAGCAGAGCTATATTTCTGTCTGTAAATCCACCATGTCTTTCTGACTTGCTGTTGTTGACAGTCTTCTTCTACCTACTTTCTTTCTGTTCAGTGATCTTTTCTCCATCTTTTTCTCTTGAGCCCTTAAAGTAACTTCTTCTCCAAACTCCTTCATGGTATGGAGCCATTTCTCTTCTAATTGTCAGATGACATGATTTCCTCTTCTTCACTGACAGTCTCGTATCTCATGTGCAATAACATTTACTTTTCACTCTTCATTAATGGTTCTTTACCTCATCCAGTTCTCTGTGATTAAGCTAAAATAATATCCATATTTTTAAAATAACATCATTCTCACCTAATGTATACTATAAGCAAGTCCTATAATAAGATCTATGGCTACATAAAAATAAAAAGAATTTTCTTTCCACTCATGATACTGATTCCTTAAATCCTTAATGTTTCTCAATTGTCCAAATATCTTCAGCAATACAAGGATGACTAATTTCAGAGTGTAATACAGGCACTTGCATTTAGACACCCTTTATTACTTACTGCCTTAACCCTGAATTCAGTGCTGCTGAGATCCAGACACTAACTCATCCTCATCAAAAATTTAAACCATGCCTGAAGCAGGACCTGAAACACAGGGCACAGAGGGTCAGTGAAGCAGAAAGTACGGTACACTGAACTGCTGTGCTGACTCCAAGGAAAAGAAAGGTTTGGAAATGTGGCAAAATTCATTAATTTCCACTTAAAATATTTAGTATTCACTCTGGAGGTGTAAGATTGACTGAGGAGAAATACTTTCCCTGAAGTTCATTCTGCTCAGGCTGAGATCTATTTTGATAGTTTCATCCTTCTAAAGCCTTGCTGTTAAAAATACCTATGGAGAAGAAATACAGACAAAAAAAACCCCAACACATTGCTGTTCCTGATCCATCACACGCTCTTGAGTTTTAAGTGCTGTTTTTTCCTGTGGAAGTTAGCTATAAGCTCTCTTAAATGAGAATAAGATTTCTTGTAGTATTTATCTTTTGTGCAGTAGCATCACTTAATGATAAAATTTATAGAACTGTTAATAACAGCTCATGTAAAACTGTTGTGGCTGTTCCATTCTTTTTCAGGTTTCTATCTCCTCATTGAAGAAATAAGATAGTTTATTTAAAGAAAACCAAGCTTACAGTGCATAGTAACTACATATTCATTAAATCATGGAACTTATGCATTGATTAGAAAAAACAAAATTACTAGTTACCTTGGAAAATATAGTAATATTTATTTAACCTGTCTTTCTATATGTAGCAGGTAACACTTTTCCCTTCCCTTCCCTTCCCTTCCCTTCCCTTCCCTTCCCTTCCCTTCCCTTCCCCTTCCCTTCCCTTCCCCTTCCCTTCCCTTCTCTTTCCCCTTCCCCTTCCCCTTCCCCTTCCCTTTCCTTTCCCTTTCCTTTCCCTTTCCCTTCCCTTTCCTTTCCCTTTCCTTTCCTTTTTTTCTTTTCTTTTTCCTAGATGTTATGCTGTGACACTTGATTTAAAAAGTTAATGACAAATGCTACATCAAAGCATGCTGTAAGACTAAAAGTTCAGGTGGACCTTCTCATAACTTTTCTTTGCACAGGAAGTAAGCTTTCTAATAGAGAGCCATAACTAATTTGGCCCTTAATTTTTAAGCAAAACATTCCTCTTTCTCATGCCCTCCTGCTATTACTAAAGAAAAATCTTTTCCTTATTCGCGTTCCTATTTCTTTTTTTTAAATTGTGTATTAAAACTGTGGGGTTTATGTAACATTTATAGAAATATATCTGAAAAAAAAAATCACACTATTTTGGAGCAAAATGTTGATAAAGTTAAAAAAAGTAACAAGCAGCCAAAGTTAGGAAAGTGCCATCCTGTTCTTACTTAACCAGAAAATAAATATATTGAGTCATTGATTTAAGACAACCTATTTCTTAGGAAAAGAATTTCTTCCTATTACATGTGAGTGTTCAGCATCTGCCCATTTTTTTCTGAAAACACCCCTGCAATCTGTTTTCACTTATAAACTATATTCATTTATAATCATGAAGGGAACAGATCCCAACATGACAATAAATTAGGAGCTATTGTTTCCCTATAGTGTTAGTCATTTGTACTAAACACACCAGATTTTTTTTCAGCCTTCTGGTTTCTTTGCATTTTGCATGTTAACAGTGAAAAGAGATGTAAGAGCAGATGTTGGTGCGCTACCCCCTACCTTCAGAGCAGATTGAATCTTTTGTTATCACCATTTGCAGGCTATTGTGTGCAAACATTTACTCTGAAATTTCCTTAGCAACACTGCAAAGTATGCTTTGTGAGACGTATTGGTGGCTGGAAATGTTATTAAATAAATCTTGATACATTTTCCTTTATGCTTTATCTGTATGACATTTTATTAAAATAACTATAAGATAAGAGTTGGTCTATTTTCCATACAGTCACAAAAAAGGCCTGTACAACCTATGCTTAGGTGCAATTTGCACTTGCACTACAGTATTGTATGCACACTTTCCCCACTGCACTACAACTGTCTTCTGTTTCCACCTCAAGTGTATCTTCCTCAAAAATAAACAAATTAAATCCTTAATCTTACTGAGGCTATTGTGCAATTTTAGATATCTTTAATAGTTCCTACAATGATAATTCCCTGCTGTCACATACCATTCACTTATTGGTTGTTATATGACTGCTTTGGAAGACCTTATGGATAGCATGGCTGATAAGTCTGTCAAACTTCATTCAGCCCTCCTAGCTGGGGTTGTCCTGCAGTAGCATGCATATTACATGTATATTTGACAAAAAGAGTAACCTGCTTCAAAATTTCTTACAAAAATATCCATAATTGCACAAAAGGAAGACCCAAGTGTCAAGTCACACTCTAAATAGCTCTATCTGTTAACTTTCAAGGAGAGTCCTCAAAAAATGTGGAAGAAAGAGATCAAACACTCTTTGAATGTAAAATTTCTTCATCTTATGTTTTATTATACAAGGTATTTCTTGTCATAATTAAAATTAGAATTAATTTTCTAATAAATTATTTGCTTGTGGCTGTAAAAAATTGTCTACATATTCTAATAATCTAAAATGCAAATTTTAAATTTTGAACAGAAAAAAACCAGAAACCCTTTTAATACTTTGTGCTTCTCTGTTGTAAGCCAGTTAAATGCATCATATTTGTACTCCCATTTGTACTCTCTGACACTTTACAAAGTGTAAGGAGTAATCAAAATAGGTAAGCCTTGACATTCATAGACAGACCTAGAACTGCTGCAGGAAGGAAATCAAGACAGAAATTCAGAGCTGTTTTCTAACACTTTGCCTTTGTCTTGCTTGCTATCCCCTGTTCGGGAATAGAGTTGTTGTGCAACAGCACATTTAACTTATTTGTATCTCAGATTACTCATTGTTAGTAGAAAGTGCTGTTACAATTATTATTATGACTCAATCTGAATTTTTTGTTTTCACTTGAACATTTTCATTTAACATTTTACTGCAAGAGAATTTATCACTGTCTGATGTAAATTTTAATGCATTTTGTAAATTCTAATTCATTTAGCTTTTGAATGCATTTTGAAATGAGTCACAATAGAAGTGCAACTCCAATACTTTAAGGCTCAACAGCAGGTCTTGAAATATAAGGTGATTTAAAGTACGCTTTTGTTGTTTTTTATCAATTAAATAAGGAATTACCTGTTAGTGTGAGGGTTAATTTGTATTCTGTTTACATTTATGGTTCCTTCTTCTAGAGATTCTACACATGAAAAACTATAGACCTGTCTGTAGAAATTTAGAAGCTATAACATATAAATATTAAAGGAAGACTTTTATGTCTTATTAGAGGGGCAATGGTCTCATCCTAGGTTCTGTGGACACTTTTCAATGGGGTAGAGCTGTTCTTTTGGCATACAACTTAGTGCTCTCTGCAAAATCAGAGTGATGATTTTTCAACTGTTTGGAAGTTGACTGAACTGTGTATTCACCAAAAATTCAGTGCTTGACAATAGGTGTCTGGTGTCTCTCAATGCCCTCCAGGTAAGTCTAGCATAGTCACTTTCTCCTGTGTCACCAGCGCTAAGGCTTCTTACACCTGTGTCTCTTTCCATACCTTTCTCATTTTGCATTGTTCTATTTAATCCTTTTATCTATCTTACCAAATACCATCCACCAGGTTTCAAAGCTCCTTATGGGCTTTTCTTTCTCTACCAATCATATTTCATTCTGTAATTATATCACAAAAACCAATCACAATCGATCATATGATAATAATGCCACACTCCATCATCTATTTTTTAATTTTTTAAACAGCCATCTTTATTTTTCTTTTTAGGCTGTCTGTCATGCTTGAAAAATTCCTCCCTAAATGTCTAAAGAGTTACCTCTTTCTCTTATTCAAGGTCTCTTCAAATCTCTTTATTCTTAACATCTGTAAAAGGCTATTCAGTACTTAGGCTGCAGATACCTCCTCTTTTCCATCCAATCATCCGTGTTTATCTGTTTGTTCATGTGTTAGCATTTAAACAGGGTGGATGAAGACCTTTTTTAGTTCCTGGCATGGAATGCCCACAGTAAGGGTGAAGAAACATATTTGAAGAAAACCAGACCTCATCCTAACCTGGGCTGACACTGTCTGATACTTTCAAGCACATGTGGGCTTCCCTTCTGTCAAAATGGAAGTGCAATTTTTTCAAACTGTAGAAGGATGCATCTGTTTAAGAGGTTTTTCCTTTTGCCACTAATGGCAACAGGATTAATTTTTCATTATTTTCATCTTGACTAGTAAATGTTACTGTGCCTGGCAGAATGACTTCTGCAAAGAGGATAGCATCTGCTTTTCTTGAGCATTCTCTGCAGAGCTACTGAGGTACAAAGAGGATGTGAGTCACATTTATTAATCCTATAAGCAGAAACTGCATGCTCATCTGAGGACAGAGTTTAGGCAATATTTATTTCCAATGTATAGTCATTTCAAGGACATAGGTGTTAAGTCTTTTCATGAACAAGGCAGAGGAAGGAGGTGGAAAAAAAACCCACAAAGGCAGCACAAGTACTACCTTTGGTATTGTGCAAGTCCAATACAAAAATTCTTTGAAACATGAAGACTGTAAATATGACTGAGCTCTGAGGATGGGCTATTAGGCTGGAAGGCAAGATGGTCTTTCCAATATATTGTACAGTGCAAATGGCCGGACAGTTGCACAACTCCAGACCTGAACAACTTTATTTTAGTCCCATTTCTCAACTAGTAACAGAGGTCCTAATGCAATCATATTAGTGAGAAAATGCTAAAATGTATTGTAAGACCAAAAGCTAACTCTCAAGGTGATTTACATTCCAATAAACCAATGTTCTTACAGAGCTGAAAAATAGCATTATTGTAAATACTCCCTTGGTAGAAATGGAAATAATTTTACTTTCTTGATTTTTTCCTGAATCTAATAAAAACAGCATCTTGCTTTCATGTCACTGCAGCCTAAGCAAGCCTCAGAAGTTTTCTTTCTTTGGGTGAAAAGGGAAGTTACACTGAAGTCAAAATAATTTTTATTGAATCAGACCTTGTGAGAGAAGAATGTAGGCAATAAAAGCAAACATTGAAACTAAATTTGAAAATCAGAAGTGGTTCTTTATTTGTTTGCTTTTCCAAATTGTTTTCTTAGTGACATTACCTTCCCCTTCTGAATGGCGTCTCACAATACAAAGCCACATGCCTGAGCTGGGTGTGAAGCTGTTGCTTAGGGAATTTGACAGAACAAGAGTAAGGCCAGAGTTTTCCTGGTTATATTTCGCTAATAAAGAAATGAGGTTATGTCATGTGAAAATAACAGAGTCTGATCCTCTGATGAAAAAAAAAAAAGTTGGTAGATTTTTAGAAAAGAGGGTGTCATGACCCAGACTGGACAGACCAGGGAGTGGTGTTTAATTCAAAGTTGCCTTGGGCTAAATTAAGGTGAAATGACACCAAATGATCAGTTAAAGATTTTATTGACAGAAACGTAACTAAACTGGGGAGGCATGATAGTAGGTGATGGGGTTTCTCACAACAGGAATTGGCATGAGACTACTTCTGTAAACTATGTAAGCTGTGGTAACTATATACATCAATTCAGGGAAGAAGGAGATCCCTCCTGTTGGGTCACGAGTTTCAGAGCAGACCCCCTTGCTTTCTAGACCCCTCAGAGAGAAACACAGGGGTAGCTGGATACACTCCTAGTCCCAGACTTGGTCAACGGTTTTTGTCTAAAGGGATGAGGTGTAGGGATTATGCAAAAGGAGAGAGAAAGAAAGAACAAGACAGAGAGAGAAAAAGGAAAAGAGAAAGATTTCACCAGTCCCGGGTCCAGCGTCTGTCTAAGGGTCCAGTTCTGGAGGGTGTGCATGTGTGGGGCTTCAGTTTGTGTCCTTTTATCATCCTTGCCCCTCCTTCAGGTGGGCACTAGAATTTATTAGGTTAATTAGGCGTCACGTGTGGTTTGTGCTTTCAGAACCTTTGGGAAATGGGTTGGTGAGCTGGGGGGTTGTTTGGGGAGTAACTTCGCCTTCCCTGCAGATGTGATCTTTGGCTGTGCATGGTGATCTGCCCTGCCCAGCACATCAGAACAGCATTATCATCAGAGCAGGGAGCTGTGCACCCTCCAGCACCCGTTCCTGATGGGTGCTGGTCGGCTTCTTTTCACCTGGGGTTCCTTGCTAGGCAGCGTGCGTTGTTATGCAGAGTTCGTCCTGAAGTAGAACTTGCCCCACCACAATGTTTGAGATATCAACTCTTTCAGTCTCTCACAGAGGGATCTCAGGAGTCCAAATACTTTTGCAACAGTTGTACAAATGTTCAGGTTAATGCTGGATAGTGCTAGTGATGTGACTAAGAAAGCTGCAAGCAGTTTGTGTGGGCAAACAACATATGATATCAAGTGGGTGTCCTCCTTCACACAGTGGTCCAAGATGCCAGCTGCTTACTGGTTTATGGGCTAGAGCATATAAAATTATACTAACTCTGAGGCAGGGAAAGCATTTCCAAGCACATTAATAATGCTGGTATTTCAAAAGTGGAAGAATGCCTTGATTGTTTAAAGATGCTGTTGCAATAGTCCCTTGATTGATTCAAGACCCCATTACATTAATCCCCAAGCAAACTTAGAAGTGACCACAGAAATCTTAGAGCTTAGATGGGTAACTGTGAAAAAAGGTTGAGAGGAGATAGGGGTGGCGAGGTGTGAGATTTATCAGTTCATGCTTTGATAACTATATTGACACGTATATATCTGATACAGTCAATGGAGAGAAAAGGGGCATTTCTAGAGCACAATTAATTTTACCCGAAAATAAGTGTTTAAAATAGATTAAATAAATGCCTGTTTCTGTCAGACAACTGTAAAAGACATCCAGATAACTAGCTCAGATGTGTCTGTGTTATAGATGTCTGACATTAGGTGAGAAGAAGAAACTTTTTACAAAGTCACTGAGCATACTAAAGACTGAGCCAGGACTGTACACCACCTCCATCATCCCATGCAACCAAAAAATTGCTTTTCCATTTAAAGGTGGTCTTTAATATTTTTAATTAAAATGTGAATAATTTCTATATTTTCCTTTGCTTGACTAGACCCAGCTAGGCTGACTAGATTCTGCATATGTTGCTACATAGTTCCAAGTTCCCGGAGTGATGACCTCTATAGTAATGGATGAAGTTTTCTGGTTGCACTACACAACCTTCACTCTTATGTTAATGTCGGTCACTATTACCATATGCTGTAGCTGGAAAAAGACATTAAGAAAATAATGTTAGCCATTTTTCAATGTAGTCTTTCATTGTAGAGTCTGGTTCTTCACTATCTTGCTACTATTTTTCATATTTTTTGAGAGCACAATTTGATTAATAATTCATTATGTCTTCTAACATAGAGTTATCTTTTGTTTTAATTCAAATTCTATCATTATTCTAGCCCCCAGAACTGAGTAGTTTTAAGTCACTGGGAGTAGTTAATTCAAGCTAAAAATAGAGAATGATGGAGAAGAAAACAGGAGGGAAATTTAACATAATAGGTTAATAAATAATGTAATAATAAATAACTTATATAACAGTAGTTTGCTTCTCTCTTGTAGATACTATAAATTTTTTAATCTTTTAAAAACTGTCTTATATTTCTTGGCTACAATTGTATTAATATGGAGAAGGCCATGCATTAAGGGAAATACAGGGGATGGTAAGTTCTGAAGTGGTGATGTATCTCTTTAGAACATACATTAGTAGTCAGATAGAAGATTCCTTTTTCGAGGTTATTCTCAGAAGCAGTTTTACTGCTTTCTTTCAGGAAGAATCATTATGAATTCAATGAGCTGTTTTTTGTTTAGGCCTTAAAAAGAATATGAAAGAGGACAGATCCTTTTTGGTTTTTTTCACCCATAAATTCAGCAAGCATAACATGGCTTATTCAGGTGCTGGTTACACAAGTGCTTTAAATATACTTTCCTATGCTTGTGTGTAATTCAGTCATGAACAATACATAAGCAGAGATATATTTTCACCTGTCTTTCAACACTCAGTTAAGAACTTTGTGTGAGTACCTGTCCTGAGGACCCGAGAGCATCTGTAAGCCTCCAGGTGTGTTTGTCCTAGGTGTAGTAGTTTAAAAGCAAAGAATGACCAAAATTAGAGACCAGGAACGGTAATCATACATTGCTCATTGGTGAGTCCTGTGAATTCACTGACAGACTTATGATGAAAATATTACATACAGAGAAATAATACTATGTATAACTCTTTTACTCCCATTCAGTCTTCACCTCAGTTTACCTCTTCATTGAAACACTGAGTTAATAGCTGTCTTTTCAGAATTTTAAAGAAAGTACTATACCAAGTTATTTATGAAAAACACTAGGAAGAAGATGTTAGGAGTAGCCAGGAAAATTTTGAACATAAAATATCATAAATATTGTAAATAAAAGTTGTGCTAGTGTAAATAATATTAAAATTTTATTTCATAGTAAATCTGATGAAGTTTCTTATTTTAAAAGCTTTATTTTAATGAGGCTTCAAGATACTTTTACCCTTGAAAAATTTAGCACAAATATATAAACATATTCCTCTTGGTCCTCTGTTCAGAAAGGATGCTATTTTCATGGTGAACAATATGAGCATTTTCATTTGAGCAAAAATGCATCTGTTCTTGATCACCAAACAAATAAAATCAAGGTCTGCAGAGGCCATTAGTCTTTCAGCTCTTTTCGTTAATTAGTTGTTGGTCTCGTCAGTTACTAACAGACAGAAATCTATACTTAAAATAATACAGAAGATGGAGCCTATCCCTCACGTAAAGTAGATTTTGGTCTTTGTTAACTGGCTACTGGGTCTACAAGTTTTTCTTGAACTCATAAATCCCTTCTCCATGCCACCGGCTGAGGTCTTGCCATGAACTACAAGAGGCACAGGCAGATTTGCTGTATGGAGGACGTTCTATATTGTTGAAGTTCTATACCGGGCAGGCTAATTACTGGCTCAGGTTTTTTTTTCCTTACTTTTCTGGACCCTTCTCTCTAACATACCTAATCCCCAGACTTTGTATGCTGACACAGAGCATTAATATAAACGTGTTGCTTCCATTTACAAAGGAATTGCAAATTATGGTTTTCTGTCGTGGAACCTACATTTTTTATGCATTATATGTCACCTATGTCAATCTCATTGTGATTTTTCTGCCACTACTTTTGCTCCTTGGTATCAGTTTTCTAAAATCTAGAACGATGCTGATGTAGACATCAGAGAGAAGACCTGAATTTTTCATTAAAAGTTTAAAAGAAGACACCAACATTTCAAAGCAGAGGTGGTGATAGATATTATAAATACAAATCCATATAGAGAAAAAAAAAAAAAAGACAATAAAACCTTGCCCAGTTTATAGAGAAGTAATTCAAAATGGGCTGTGAATTTGTTGTCTTTGTTAATGATAAATTTGTTAAATTATTTAATGTCTTGTACCCATCAAATCCTATTAATACACCCAGAAAAGAAACAGTAAACTGAGCATGTCTAGCTTAAAATCTAGTCCAGGATTCAAAAACCTCTTTCTGGTCTAGACTGAAGATCTGAAATAAAATTTAAACTAAACTGAAATTCAACAATTTTTATAAATCAGGTTCTAACTTTTTTCTTATATCCATCGGTGTGTACTGTATTTCATGGTTACAATTTCAAAATGCTAATAAAACAAAAAAAAATTTGTCAATATTCATAGGAGCTGTACTTTGTAATGAATTTATAAAAAATAAAATTTCTTACTTGCTCATGTCTTCCTAATTTATGTAAAAGCCCATGACTGTATGCAGATGGGATTACAGGAATAAAATTAAAGAGGTAAGGTAGAGTCATTCCTAGTATGAAAATTTAAGGAAAATTTAAGTCGTAGAATTAGTGTAGTAGAGTAACATGGAAGTGATTATTTTCAATTCATTGTGAATGATATTTATACAGTCTGAGAAAAATAAAAAAAAATTCAGACTTAGAAAGTTTTAAAGAGGTATAAAGGAGTATTTGCAAATGAATACAAAAGTTGTCCTAGCACTACTTTTGAGACTTGTTTACACTGTCCTTGATAACCCTGTTTTATCTGAAGTGCTTCGTAAAAACTAACTGCTAGCAAATAACACAAGAACATTTTCCGAAGAAGCTAGCCTCAGAGGATGAAATCATGAACTTGTTTAAATCTATAGAAAAATATCTTTTGACTACAGGAAGGCCAAGATTCAGACTTGATGTTTTAAATATGTCCATCCTGATTAAGTGCTAAAGGGTAAATGGAGTGCTAGCAGGAGGCCTGATCACATAGTCATAAATATTTAGATAGTCCATTCCAGTTCCCATCAAAGGATAAAAAAATGACACAGAAGGACAAAACTAGACAGTAATGAAAGTCCATCTGTTTCTAAAGTGCCAGAAGGTTACGTGAGAGTTTTTTCCAAAGGAACAAGAGAGAATAGCTCAGAAATATATGTAAAAACTCATAACAACTCAGGCAAGCGGAGCTTTCAAACACTGACTAATTTTCTTAATTATATGTAATACTTATGGATCATAAATTATGGTACCATTAACATAAATCTACAATCTTAGATGTGATATTAGTTTTAAATATGTGAATGTAATAGATTTCTACATATATTTTAGAAGTATCCCAACACTATGTGTTGTGAAAAGCAAATTATAATTGTGTTAGTGAAAGAAAACACAGAACCACTTTTGAAATTGTACTCCAATGTAAGATTCAGAGCATAGCGAAAATACAAATATGGAAAGGAAAGAAAATGTTAAAAATATGTGGTATGACAATATAATTATTACAATGTGTGGAAAATAAAATTCCCTTATTGTATACAAAAATACATTTTTCACCTCCTGAGGAAAAAAAAATAAATTAGAAACTGAGTTTTACCTAAGATGAGTACATACAAAATTGGCCTGTGCTCAGCATTTCCTTGATACAATGAATTTGTCTTTTTCTGAATTAAGCATTATACACAACCTTTTATTTTGACTGATTGTCATAATTTGGGATAAAATATGAAATTCAGTTAACGTGTGTTAATCCCCAAATGCCTATTTTGGGGATTTCATTTATATGATTTAATGATGCACATATGCAAAAGTATGGTCATCTGTTTGAATTCTGATTAAGAGATAAAGGATGACTGGCAATTATAGAAAACTTAGCTTATGAAAGGCAATGTTTCCCCGCATTTGTTCAATTTGCTTACTGGGAGTGAAGTTATCAATATAAAGACTCTGCACTCAATCTGATAATGCAGCATCTCCCCAGTTGTGGCAATCCCTTAAAAACCGTTTGGGTGACTGTCCTCACTCAGGTCTATAATTTACTTTGTAATCTAGCTGCTGGTTTTTCTCACAATAAGCATTTTCTCCAGGTTTGATTCCAGCTCCTGACAATCTTGTGTTTCTTTTGAACAAACTAGTCTGGTCATTCTGAACTGTTCCATCATAATCAAAGTTGAGCAAAGAAATGTATTGTGCACATGCAGCTGGAAGACATACCTTGTAATTGTAGCATGGAGAGACACTTGTACGTTTGTGGTTTTTCCCTGATGTGAACCTTAAAGATGCCCCATGGTTTATTATTTTAGATATGTTAAATGGGACATTTACTGAATCTCCTCAGTGAAATTACCAAAATTTAAGCAAATAATTAAACCATCTACCATTATCATGTATTCTTTTTCTTCAAAGTACTTTCCTTTGAGTCATAAGAATAGCAAAGGATTTTGTCTTTTTTTTTTCTTGATGACATAGAGCTTTACATTTTATTTGGACTGTTTGCTTCCTGGTAGGTTGTTTTCTAATGTGAAAAGGACCTTGTTGTGTGATTTAAATTATTTGGTATGAAATTGGTAAGGTCCTTATCTCTGCACTGAATAAAATTTTAATAACATTGGGTTCACACTGAAATTTTACTGTGTGTAAATAGTGCCACATTGCTTCCATTTTTTAGCTGAAGTGATACATATTGTCCTTGATCTGTGGCAGATCATCCAGCACGTTTAAGGTCTGGGGAGGAGGGATGCAGAGGGAACATTATATAGCTTTCAGTCCATAAAGGCAAAGACAGAAAAAAGGGAAGAGGAAAGGGAGTTGATATAACCAGAACACTTTCTTTGATAACTGAAACATCTGGTTAATTGCATTTATAAATAACATATGCATACAATCATATATCTGTATATGAACTAGTTGCAAATGTCTCATTATCTAAGCATTGTTTAGTCTTTTCTATAGACAAACTCACTTGTGTGTAAGTGGAACTCATTAGAAATAGCCCAGGGTGCAAGAAATATTTTTAAAATACATTTAGTGGTATCTATCATAATTATACCCACTTTTTTAAGAAGAGATGTTCTTTCATTAACAAGTAGGGAGAAAAATGCTTTTCAGAATGAAACATTTTAACACACTCACTGCGTATTTCAATAGGTCTTTATAACATTAGTCTTTGACAGTGTAAGTATTGGGAACAGAGGCTTGTACTTGATTTATAGAACTTGTATTTAACTTTTGCATATCCTGTCTCTGCTCTCATGAAGGTATTCTTAAAGCCATACAGAGTTCAAAAGAGAAAGCTGTAAAATGTTTTGTCATCATCTGTCATGGTTGGATATGTTTCATTCTTGCATACTTAAGTACACCAATATATGGGAGAGGGCTAATTATAAATAAAATGTATACTTGATGCTTTATTAGACATATTTTATAGAGCTGTCATACAAAAAGATTTTCAGTTTTAATGATATCCAGACTTCACTCACTCTATTTTTTGATGTGAAGCAGTTCCTGAAAAATCAGCTTTGAGTTAAACATCTAAACAAAGAACAGAAGACTTTCATGTGCTTTTGTGTAGTTGACATATACACAGACATTTAAATTTCTTTAGTAGTATTTACATGTACTATTTAAGCCTGTTTATAAAAATGCTCAGCATCTTGAACATCTCTGTCTCCGTATTTCTTTGAAGTGGCTCAAAACACCTCAAGTCTTGAAAAATAATTCCTAGTTGTATGTGTCTGAGTTCTCATCTGAAGTCCCAGGAGATTAATGGTATTTGTTTCTAGGTGTTACCCAGCTGGTTCTCAAACTGGAGTGCGCAAAGGTCACATTCCACATTTTTCTCTTGGACAGACTGGTTTGCACATTTTTATGCAGTTACTTTGGAAATGCACAGTAAATTCAGCTTTCAAGGGAAAGATTGGATTTTTATTACACTGGCCCAGAGCTGTGGTGCGTCACAGATGCAGTGAGTCTAGCAGATGCCTTTGGACACTTCAGCTGCAAGGTGTGGGCTCACTGCAGCCGTAAGGACCTGCACAAGAGGACTGGTGCACCATGACACCTCTACACAGGGAACATGCTCACAAGCTCCGGGCATACCGTGGCCAGGCTGGGACTACTCCATGGGCAGCAACTGAGCTGCAGATGTTCAGAGGTAGAGGGGCATCAACAGCTCCAGTAATCCAGCACAAGTTTAACTTGCCAGAAAAGAATGAACACATTTGGAAGAAACTGCCTGAAATGGCTTGGATTTTCCTGTTCTGGATTAGTAGTAGGAAATCCAGCTAAAAAAACCAACCAAACAAAAAAATTGTAAATGCCTCAAAGTGTTTTGGAAATGAAACCAAATGAATGTTCAGTTTATGTGCTTGCTGGTCAGTTTAGTAAATCCCAACTAATTCATTATTGACATGCATTTCTAAGCTCTATTTAAACTTTTTTTCTATGTTTAAAGGGATTTTTGTGACTAATTCAGTCAGCTGTTGAAATTCAGTTTGTTAGGTGCTGTTATGTAAGCGAGTTAGTATTGTCTCTCTACACTTATTAAATGACTGAGAGCAGCTAAAAGAATGCAAACATTGCATTTCAGATGTTGAAAATGTAATAGGAACCAAACTAGAAATATCTCAGTACTCAGACTTTGCTTTCCATCCCCAGTGGAGTGGGAATTTTTGTTTACTTGTAAACATCAGTTACAGATGGGACAGAGATTGTCATAAGCAGTTTACAGTCTTTCATTGATGCATCTCTTCTGAACTGCAGTGACTACATTTTCAGAAGCAAGAATTGATTCAGAAACTGTCATTAACCAGACAATATAAAATAGAAGAAGAGTTAGAAGCCCCTGTTCACTTGCAAATTTCCTACAGACTCCCAATTTATTTTGCTTCAGAAGACTTCAAAATCCAACATCTGAGCATTTATGTTAAGATGTCTTCCATATTGTATTTATTGAGTAAAGGTGGCTATTGAGAGTTTACCTTTTTCATCTCTGTGGGTTTTGTTTTCATTTTTAAAAAATATGAATTAAGTTGTCCAAAGAACAAAAGCTTTAGGAGAGAATAAAGAAGACAGCAAGGGGTTCACTGTTCATATAGTTTCCTCTGGCAGCAGTAAGAAATGGTATTTTCTCAAAACTAAGCGTTTGTCAATATACTAGAAATAAGAACATGAGTCACTGTGCAGTAGTGCCGTTTTGTTTGCTTTTATATTAGCCTTGTTTTTGTGGTAAATTAGTGCAATTATGTTACGAGCAGACTAATGAAGACTTTTTTTTGTCTCAGTTTAGCCAAGGAAAACAGCCTCAAAAGTAAGTTCGGTTTTAGGTGATAGACATTTATGTACAAAAGCTGTATAAAATAACCTTGAACTCAGACTGTCAAGTTTCTAACTGACTGTGAAATACAACCCCTACCTGCTAACCCTAAGCCCTGTGAATGCATATTTGACCATTTTTAATTGGATAAATTAACATAGCAGTGTCAATTCAGTCTGTTTTTTGAAACAAAGTATCATTTTTTTTGCACTGCCAATTAGCATTTCCAAGGAGAGACTTACTTTTTCAGAAATAGAATTTTTTTTAATTAGCATAGATTTTCATGTGGTTTTGGCTTGTGTCTTGTTAGCTGAGTCTTCCATATTTCCTTGCCAGCTTAAGATAATGGGAAGAATCTATAAATAGAAGTAAAAAGCCTTAAAATAAGCATAAATGACATTTTTCAGTAGTATATCAGGAATACCATGGGGGCCTTTTGATGGATCCAGAACACTGTCCTTAAAAGTTTCAGGATAAAGATAATTAGCTGTTAATTTACCACTGCGAGCTATGCTGACACCATTACAATCATGCTATACAGGGAAAATGAATTTTAATTGCTTCAGCATATTTTCAAATGAAATTATTATTATTTCAAAAGTGCATGTTTGTCTAGCAATCATCACTTATTACTTATATAAATTGAACTTACTGCAGCCGAAGCAATTGCATAAGGATGATGTAGTCTAAACAAGGTATGTTCTCTGTGAAGCAAATAGTGCAAAAAATATAAAGGTTGTGCAATACGGGCCTGCTAAATAGTGTTTCTGGCCATCTTGTGCACACGATAATCTCAGTTCTGACAATTGGTAGTGGTGTGCAACTAACATAGCACAGTCCAGTGGTTTCTGAGAGTCCACTGAGCCAGAAAGTCTTAGCTATACCATCCTTTATATGCCTTTTTAATGCACCGTGGGGATAATGGCTCTCTTGTGTTGTTATTAATGCCTGCAGCAAAGACAAACTACCTCTTTCATGTTCACAGAAAGCTGATAGAATTGCTATTTGATGCTGTTTAAGGTTTCTTTCTGCCGCTACTTCACTTCTGAGGCAGGACTACACTGTTTGCAGTGTTTCAGATGCCACTTTGATGCCTCTGGGTCTCACCCCTAGAAGACATCGCATTAGAAATGTCAGAGAGTTAATGATTGGAACTGATCATAAGCAGTTTCTTTTTCAAGTCCGAGCTGTTTGTCAAACATAGCTGGCTACTTAAATTCTTCTTAGTCTCCTATTCAAGGCACAATGGCCACCACTTTGAAAATACTTCTAAACAAGTCATGAATACAGGTAGAATTGCATAAGGTAGAAAAATAAAGACACTGATCTACACCCATGCTGATTTTTTTTTAACCTGTGTATCAAAGTGCTGAAGACATATTATTAAAGAATTATCTATATTTGTTTCCATGCTCTTGCAGGAAATTATGTCAATTAATTTCATAAGCATGCAAAACTTCACAGTACATTTCATACTGAGTGTTTTTCTCCTTGTTATTCTCCATCCCTACCACCTGTTGTATAATATAAAAATTAGGAGAATAAAATTCTGCACTGATTTTTAATCATCCATCCTAAGTCATCCAGAAGAAATGTCTTATAATAAAATGTCCTAAAATTATTAAAATTACCTAGTCCCTTCAGATACATAATTTCATCTGTGCAATTTTTTCTCCTCAGTTAATTTTTGGGGCAGTGCGATTGTAGCAGTAAAGGCTCTGGAATATAAAAAGATTATTTGTTTTCCCCAAACTGGCATTTCTTTTTTATTACAATTATATAAAATTACTTACAGACCAAAAGAATTAAAGTGGAAAAAGCACACTGTGTTATACAGAGTCTGAAGCATAAGAAGGAGGAAAAAAGCTTGATTTGGAAAAAAAAAGTTTATATCATATGAAATGAGGCAGAATGCAAGAAGTGAAGGAGGAGTATTCGAAAATTGGCATATTCACTCTTTCTTCAGATCACTGAAAGATATGATAAACTTTCTGAAGTGAAGAAACTCCTTATGTTGAAGAATAAAGATAGAGACATAATGCAGACACCACACCACTGAGATATGAATAGAATTTTCATATACTACTTCATAGAGAAATAGCACATAAAGTATCTATAAACATAGAAGATGCATAGAACTTGCTTATTGAAGTTTCAAACAGCTATAAGATTTGACAAAGGATGAAACTGAATTAAATTGTTACTCCAGATCATCACCACCTGACTGCCACTGCTTCTAATGATACCTTATCTGACTTCGCATTATGCTCATTAATAGTCCCACTCCAAAGGACATCTGCAGACTTAGTGTAGTGAGCTTCTTACTAGTTGCTTTTGAAATGCAGAGGGATTGGCTTTTTTACAACAAAGTGATCTCTCTTCCAGGAGCTTATCATCCTAGGCAAGGAACTGTGTATGTGTCCTGCTGGTAAGGCAGCTATATGGTGGATGTTTCTGGTGTATCTGCACAGCCTTGTAGGAGTAAAGCCAGTCTGGGACAGTAATGTACATGCATACATACTTTGACTGACAGATTCATGGCTTTCAGTCTCACTGAAAAGCTTTTCAAATGTCCTGAGCTGGATATCCACTCATCTCAATAATTTTCTGGAGACCAGTGTGGTTGGCACAGTCAAAGGAGCTGACTAGTGTGATACACATTCAGCTTTCTCTCAGTATGTTCTGGGGAATATGATGAAACATACTCAAAGTTCCTGCAAAGGAACCACAAAAAAACAGTCCTATAACTGACATCTATTTTGCCTTTTTCCCTGGTTTTCCCCCCTCCCAATTCTGTGTAGGTTTTCCATTTTAAACTTAAGCATGGCATGCTTTTCATATCACACAACCCTTACAAGGTCTCATCTTTGTTATTTTATGGATAACACAATAGAAAAGTATGCTTTTTCTGCTTCTTTTTATCATTACTTCTCACTGAACCTGGGCTCTACAGACTGTGCTAAATTAATTATTCTACATCCATCTCGTAAGACAAGGAGCTTGCTCAGGAGTAACCGGTGGCATTATTTGAAGACAAGGAGGGTGTACGGGTCAAGCAGAGTTTGGATTGCAGGTTCAGTTTTTTGCAGTGGACTTAACTGCACAACACACAATAAAATTATCAATAAGGTTAAGATGAGAATTTAAATCACAGTTTGTGTAGTAGTTTCAAATAAACCCTGCTATTCCACACTCTTAACAGATGTAATATCTTTTAAATGAGCCGTCAGGCACTTGCAGCTATAACGTCCTGGACCAATGATGATAGGCTATATAAACCGAAATGAGGAAAACCATGCAAAAGCTGGTATGATTTTTAGGCCATTTTGACTGCTTTGGGACAGCAGTTTTAAACCTCTGTCAGCTTCTGGACCTCTGATTTTGTTTTGGTTTGTTTTTTTTAAATTTTAGGCTGCAGGCTGCCTTATGAATGTACAGGTATAGATGCATAGCAGCTATGTTCTAGTTTTTCTTGTAAATTTTCATAGATAATTCTGAAGTAATCAGGAGGGCTCCTGTGGGTCTAAAGAGTGCAAGCTGGTAATCACTATATTACATGTGAGAGAGTAGCAGAAGACCATTCAGATATTAACAGATATCTCTATACACCATTTCCCAGAAGACCAAAGTTGGGAGAGAAAGGAAAGCATGGACTGATGGGTCTTAGCTCTATGAGGATGCAAAAGACATATCCAAACGTGACTGCACACCTAAGAGGAGCCCAGGAGCTATGAGGATGATTCAGTAGCTGGGCACACACCTGTCATGGTGCCTGCGAGCATCTCGACATGAGAGTCGTAGTGCAAATGAGTGAAATCAATCTCCTTCCAAAGTAAAAATCACCTTTCCCTCCTACCAGGCATCATGTTTGCTATGCTGTTGCTACATTATTTCCTACAAACACAAAATGAAATGGCAAGCTTCTATACCGTTTATCTTTGTTCATCTCCTAATAGTCAGGAAGGTCACAGAAAAATCATAGAATAAATGTTCACATGCAATATGATAAAAGTAGCTGTTCATAGTAGCTATTCCAGGATGTTGCTCCAACTGGACATTTTGAGCAAACTATTAACTACATCTCAATAACAGTAAAATTATACACAGAAATGGGAAAATGTGACAATTTAAGTATTTATTTTTGCAGACTTACCTTTGCTGTTTTTTCAGTTAGCTCTTATGTAACTGATATCTGAAAAAGATAGCATGTAATGCCAAGAATTCCTGAATGCACATTAGAAAACAACAGTCTTTTGTGTAATTGCAACGGAATTTACGTATTGAGGTGTTAATATTTCCTGATTTTTTAAATTTAAAATAATGATAATAAATATCAATAAAACACAACACAGAACAACAAAATTCTATGTCAGTTGTTATTTTGTGTATTATTCTTCATATTAGAGTATATTCTTTTAATGAACCTTAATTTTGGACTGAACTGCAATAAGCAACAACATGAGGCAGTATTACAGAGTGTAAGTGGTTCCATTTAAAATGTGCATATTTCCCTTGCCTTTAAAAGTTGAGCTCAGTCAGAACATAGTTCACTGTTTCATGAAAAAATTGTACACTGTGGAATCTTTAAATTGTTCCCAGAAAAAAAGGGGGGGGGGGGGGGGAGAGGCTTTTTAAACTAACTTCTTTTCCCTTGATGTATCCTCCTTTTTACTAACGTTGCTAAAAGATTTCTGCCTTGTGTTGTCCAAAAATCACTTATTGTGTTTACTTTTCCCTGTGATTCTGTCATAGCTTACTGAAGCATGCTGCCAGTTCTCTAACACAGTTTTAAGGAATGGCTCACATGAATTTCAGATTTTATTCCTGTAAGATAGATTTGCAGAAGCCAAAATTTTATTCAGGGTATACTTTGTTAAAGGAAAATAAATTCTCTGCTCTGAGAACCAAAGCTAAAGAACTGAGGCTGCATTTGAGAAACATTAGTTTGGGGAAACAATTCTGCTTATTAAGGAGGAAATAAGTTAGAGATGGAACAAAAGCCGTTCCACAATATGGATAGTGCTCTTAAGCCAGTTATGAGCTCTTTACTTTCTTACTCCAACTAATTCACTGTACAGGCATGGCACTTTCAGTTTAAAGCTCTTAGTTTTGTATTACCTCTTTATAACAGCTAAGGCTGCTGACACAAAAACCTGGCCATCTCACCTTCTCTCCTTGTCTTGCAGTTCTCCTGGACAGTTTTGCTATTCCCAAGCCTATTTCATACTTTGAAAAACCTCTGTTTCCATATTCATCTCACAAAGATACAAGTACTGGAACTGCATGTTACTGTAGGGGATAAAATATCCTTGCTCGTATTGTATAATTCAGTGGACCTTAAAAGGAAAGGTATGTTGACTCTCTACCAAAACTATATTGTCTACTGCATATGGAAATCTCTATTATAGAAGCTGGATACAAGAAAAGATGTGTCTAGCTTTTTTCTTTGTCATGTGTTTCATTCGACCCTGAAATCTTGTCGTCTGGTCCTTGGCATTGGGGCAGTGCTAGCTGGCATGAGCCAGCGTCATGTCAGGGAGGGTGGTAAGAGCTGTGTAATGTGGCTAATCATATACCAGTGCCCAAGTAAGTCTGTGCCTTGTATAGCTTACTTGTACATATTTTTACATATTTATGCTAGGGCAGTATATAAATTATTTCAATGTTAGTCTGAAGAACTAATATTCATATATTCTCTGAGGTCACATATGCATACATACGCCTTTGCAGAACGTACTGCTGCACCTTACCATTGTGAAAACGTGGACTTTGTATGTAAATAAGTAGTGTTCAACTCTTACTTCTTTGCAAGATTCTGCAGTCTTAATTTGTCTCTGTGACAGTAACACACTTCTTAAAAGAGAATAGGTTTTACTGATACAGAAATAGAGGAATATTGATTTCTACTTCTTCTAATGTATAATCTTATTTGCAAAAGTGACATGGTTTTTCATTATTGTGCTGCCTGTCACAATTTCTGCATTAAGTTCCTCAGTTTTTCCAGTTGGCACTTGAATTTTTGAGGGGAGATGGAAGTGAAAGGAAGATCAAGTTTGTCAAAGGACCACCACTCAATAAATTCTCTATTTGCAGCATTACTGGCTTATTTTCCCCATGTAAGTCAATACAAATGAGCTGGTGTGGTCTGCAGAGTCAGGCAAATTGGATGTATTAGACTCTGTAACTTCACAATGACTCAGTATTTCTTATTTCATACCAATTCTTCTGTGACTCATGGCTGTAGTTTTTTAGGGACAGGTTCAGTGAGTGTTTTTTCTTCTTTTCCTTATCGCTATACAATAAACTGGAGAAGGGGAGATTGTTCTTACTAGCAGGTCTGAAGTGTTACGTCTATGTGAAATCTCTTTGTATTGTTCTTGACAGCAACATGTTTCCCTACAGGGCCCAATAATATATAGTTGGGAAAAATATTTTTTGCCTTAATCACAGTGTTGGGTTTTTTTGTTACTATAAAAATTTCTGTGTTGATGCTTGTTATAGCATATTCTCTGAGTTTTGATCCAGACAGTGTCTTGAAGACTATATTTA
Organism: Haliaeetus albicilla; assembly: GCF_947461875.1. Classification (NCBI taxonomy): domain Eukaryota; kingdom Metazoa; phylum Chordata; class Aves; order Accipitriformes; family Accipitridae; genus Haliaeetus; species Haliaeetus albicilla. Next base: position 66,653,099 of record NC_091516.1, on the reverse strand, counting down.
AGATCAATGAAGGAAAAAGCAGAGAATACATCTGGGCTTGGGTGATACCCCCACTTAGTGTGAAAGGTTGGTCAATGGGCTACCACTTGAGAAAGATGTCTTGTAAGCAGCTCACTTTGGTCCAGCAAGATGTACTTTCCCAACAAGCCTAACTGAAAGTCTCAGTGACAGAAAAACCTTTAAAAATATATTACCTCTTGAGAGTAAAGAAGCATATCAATACGTTCTGCAGATGTTTTCCTCTCTGAATTGCACAAAAACTGTAGGCAAACTTCTCAGATTTTAATACAATAATCTTTAAATGAATCTTTCTGCTAGAGACTTTAAAGAATGAAATATTCTATGGAATCTTTGATTACACTATGAGCTTTCAAAAATAATTGTTTTTTTCTCATCTTTTGGTCAGTTATTCAGTATATTTATTTCTTTAATGTTCCTCACTGATTGCTACAATAATGTAGTATTACAATTAATTAATTTTTCTTGCTATTAATTTGAGGTGATTTATGTTATAACGGTGCAATGCTTCCCTTATTCTTTCTAGTTTGATTCATTTGAGATAGCCTAATTACCTACAAAAATTCTATTCAAGTTAGTGAAACAGTCTAAAGTCCATTCTACAGGTTAAACTGTGGGCAAAACTTATTATATGTATAGCCATTGTCATGTGTTGTAATTAAAAACAAATAGCTATTGAAAAATGTCCCACAATCTTCTATTTTTTAAATAAAATAGCTTCTATAGATTGTCTGTCACCATCCTGTTTGCAATTATTTAAAAAAATTATCTCTGAGAAGTTCAGTGAAAGCGAATATTAAGCAACTGATTCAGAAAGTTTATAAAAATAAATTTGTACTCCTCTCTATTTGCACTGCAAACTTGAATTGGAGATAACTGCTGGCTGTAATGAAAGTCAAATACTCTCTGCAATCCGTGTTGCTAACCCAAACAGCTACAGCTTTAGTGTTCATGGAACTGATCAGCTGAACAATAAGGAAAAATAAGCATGTTTAAATGTGTGAATGCAATCAGGAGGATTGCAACAGAATAATTGCAAATCCTAAAGTACTGGTTTTACATTTGTAAGATTGGTGTTCTCTGGTGTCCTCTGTGTCCTAATTTGTTTCTATTTTCATTGGAATGGAAGGGTCTTACATGACTTGCTTCTTTTTTTCCATTTCAATGTGAAAATTCAGTCTTAGAAGAATTTATCTTAGGGGATTTTGCCATTTTTGGAATTGAATTGTTAATATGTAGAATTATAAACCCTTCACTCTCTCCGATTTCACGCTCAGAATGTGTCTGCACTGTACAACATCTGAGGCTTTCATTGAGCTAGCTTGCATAATGGACATGGAATAACCAAATTATTAGTTCTGTCCAGATTAGTTAAACTTGCTTAGGGAAAGAGAATATTAACACAGAAGGTATTTATTTGGCAAGCAAAAATATTTGCAGAAACAATGAACAACAAATACCATTTTCCAAATATGTGGTTTTACTACCCATTACTTGCCTTTCAAAACATAGTACTTTCTCCTACTGCAATGTACATTTCTAGAAGTGATTCATGAATTGTGTTGATAAAACAAAATGCAAGAAGTCTAAATATAACTATTAAGGCCACATTTGTAAATTACATTTTCCAAAATCCAGTGAATTTCAGTTGTCTTTGGCTATCCTGTATTATTAATGGTTTCTCCTCTCCTAAAACTACATCAGAGAATATAATGAGAATCAAGAATAAAACCATTTCCAGTGGAAGTACAGAAGTGTAAAATTTCTGTAACTGATTAAATGGGCTTGATATCCTCTTCTTTGTTATAAAAGCTGAAATGTGAGTTATATATGAAAAGACTGTATTCTTTCCAGGCTGTAGTTGACTTGAATTTATTCTGTTCATTATTTCAAGTCATCTGTCAAAGGAAAAGCTACAGCATATTCAATTTATGAAGAAACTTTTCCTTTACGGGCATTTAATAATTAAAATAGTTCAGTTGTTTGATTATCTTTTTTTTTTAATAAAAAATTGTGAAAGACATTTGTCCAGATATTTTCTAAAAAAGCTGACTCGTTTCTTTGTGAAAAAATTCAGAGGAGTAGGTAAGTCCTCTCTGGCATTAGTTGCAATCTTTAAACAAAAGACAACATCAAAACCACCAGACAATATTTGTAACTAATATTTTTCAGCAACATATTTATACCACATGACTTAAATACTCTTATGTTATATAATAACCTGAGACTTAAAAAAAAAAAAAAAAGACTATGAAAGACCAAAAGTAACTTTGGTGTATACAACAACTGTCCCAATTTATGTTTACAAAGACATGTGCAGTGCTTTGGGGAAAAAAAAGCTTTTCAAGGGATGTAAAGTTCTATAAAAAAATTAAACTGAACATATTTCTGTGTCGAATGCCTTTCTCAGCTAAATTAACAGGGACATTGAAGCAAAATTGTATCTTGGAATTTAATTCTATTCATCTGAGCTGTACAGTAACCTTTTATTGAACAAAAAGAAAGAAAGGAAGAATAACAGATGTTCCTTCTGAAGACTTTGTTAGTGCTGTTTTTATTCAAGGAGTGGTCAGCTCCTTTGTAGCACCAGAAAAGAGCCACTGTAGAAAAATAAATTTTTTGTTGTTCACAGCTGCTGATTTTTTTTTTCATCCAGCACACTGCCTCAAAACCTTGTCTGAGTTCTGTGCAGCCAGTGTTTTCCAGGCATTTCAGCTGCCTTCAATCAGTTTTCTAACTCAATATCTGAACAGCCTGAAAAATAGTCTTTGTTTTGGACAGTGCCAATTATTTTAGATATTCCACCTCAAAAATATGCTTTTAAAATTTTTTCTTACAATAGATGGTTTCTTCTACTTTAAGGATTTGACATAAAAAACCCCATTTTTATTAATAAGATTTTTATTTTATTCACAAAAATATAGACTATGTACTATTGTTACCTGACACTCATCTGACACAGTGCATTTCATTTTAAGAGTATTAATCAGGAGAGTTCGTAAGAATATATGTGGTTTATTTTAAACTGGGATTAAAGACAAGTCAGAAAATCAAGGTATGCTCATGCATGAATTTGACCTTAGTGTCCATCCTGAGGGTAGGTGAATTTAAACAGTCACTTCAGGGCATGGTTGCTGTGGAAATGGCATAATTAATTTTGAATGGCTTAATTGAAGTGAATGATCTCAGAGTAAGTCAGATCAGACCTACACTTTTGCCATAAACTCTACAGTCCTATGGTTGAGCAAGTGTGAAATTTTTCTGACCACCTATATTAGGATGAATTTCCAAAGCACATATCAACAGAAATAATGTGTCACTTATCCATCCTGGGGGTATCCACTGGATCTCAGTTTCTTTCTGCAGAGTGGGCAGTCTTCACCAGGGCTGGAGGTGAACCACCTGGACAAAACTACAGGATGGTGAGTTAGCTACTATTCCAGGTGGTGGAAAAGTGGATTTGAACACCTGAATCTTGAGGACAAAAATAAATATTCATTTCCAGAGTGAGATTAGGGCATCATATGAGTATGGGCTCAGTGTCGTGGTCACAATATTAAGACAGAACTCTTCTTCAAGGATCCCAGCACTATCTGTACTTACCTATCACATACATCTTACCTGTGTTTTGAAGAGTGTCCCTTCTGCGTTGCTCTTCCCCACTAACAGAATATTTCTAAAGGCTTAGGAAGAAGCAAGTTGTGCCCAGGACAGGAACTTCTGGACGTCTCCAAAAAAACCACAATCCAACAAACGAAAAAGGCAGGTTAAACATTTTCCAACCAAGCATTTTCCCATCAAATCTGGATTTACCCAGGTGAATCTGTGTTAGATGGCAGCTGAAAATATGGTTTTGGAGAGTAATTTTAGAGACAGGTGCCTAAAGTTTTTCAGTCTTATTTTAGTTTTCTTCTGGTTGGGATCTGGGGCTTTGTCTGTCAAAACTCATACATATCAAATATTAACCATTAATCTGTTCTGAAAAAAAATAGCCTTAAATAAAATTCTTTTTTATTAGATCCATGCTATTATACAGGTTTCCAAGAAAACTTCAGTATAGTTCACAGAAAGGTCTCTCTGAAGAAGTACCATTGTATGATTTATACTCAGTAGATTCGCTTGACTGATCTGAATGTTCTTAAGCAGTCCATTTATTTAAATAACCTGAGGCTTTCTTTGTTTATAAACTGATAATAAACTCCTAAGCTATGAGAACTCCACAGTATTTGTTAGCCGTAACCATGTCTAACAAAATGCAGTCCTGTTTTCAGATGTTACTGTATTCCACTGATTATCTTTCAGATTGAACAACAGGCAAAATGACTTGCGTGAAACAGCAATATGATGCAGGTTTGCCATGAAAGTTTGATAGTAAATCGATGGGTATGTCTGTAACAAAATGTATATAGTAAAGTGCCTCCTGTCCTGTTGACTTACAGGAAAACAAAGTATGATTTGATTCTTTGCTGCAGACAACAGGACACAGCTTGTCTTCATACATTTCTGCTGCCAGGCATATGGCCAAAATACACAGTGGACTATATGTAACATGAAAGTATGCTTGTGATTTTTGATCGTTCATCCAATAGGGAGGATGGACAAAGGATGTGTCCAGTGAAGGATGTCTCCACAGAAAAGAAGTTGTTCTGTGGGAGGAATGGAAGTAAGTTAGCGATTTCCTTATGTACGAGCCTGCTCAGACCCCCAGGCTGGAGCTTATTTCACCCATCTGTACCATCTATGATATAGATGTGGACACTGACTTAGTCACCAACCTTCTCTTTACAGTCAATAGATTAAAAAAAGAGTTCTTAAGCAGAATCTGACTTATTTTCAATTCCTACCTAGTGGTAAGAATTCTTCTTCAATGTCAAGAATCTAGATAAGTAGATAATAAGGTTTTGACATCTTACATTAAGCAGAAGGTCTGTATTATCTGGTCTGATTCTACATTTGAGAAATTATTGAATTTTATCCAGTTACTTCTGTCCTAAGACTCATAATTTGTGACTGAGTGAAAGATAATGCGCTTAAAGCTGTGTGACTGGTATAGCTTTAATTTTATACACATAGGATTGTATCTTAACTAGTAACATTTATTTTGTTTCTGGAATCACTTTATCTACAGATATTGAAATTCAGCACAGAATACTCTGTAAATTTGAGGGTTGAGTACATTTGTATCAAATAGAGAGTATTTGGTTTCATTTCCTATGTATTTCAAAAGAGTGAGGTAACCACTGACTATATGGCATGAGGTGGGTACTATGCCTATAGCTTTTCTGACTTTCATTTAATTTATTCTGTCCCTCCAGAAAAAAAAAAGGTTTAGTTTTGATTTATCACATTAAATGAATAACAAACTAAAAATCAATCATTTGAACCACCCTCATGTAAAAAACAAAGAAAATGAAGTATTTATGATTCTTGAGTCCCTTGGTTTGCTCCACTATTAAAAATAATGTGCCTAACTTTTAAATCTTGTATCTTTGGTTTGTCGTCAATCTGGTAAATATTATTCTACTAGGAAGGTCATTTAAATAGGGTTATTTTTCTGTCTCAAATTTTAAACTGTAAACTACATTATTTAGTGTAAGAGTTCGATTTGGAAAAAGGTGATAGTTCTCTCTTTTGGGGATGGGGCAGGGAGCTTTGGATTTATTTTAAAGTCTGTAAGATACAAAGTGTTTTGCATCCACAAAGGAGTCAGTTTCATGGTTGCACTGGTTTTGGCTGACATAAAGATAATTTTCTTTGTAGCATCTCCTATGGTTTGGATTTTTGACCAAAACAGTGCTGATAACATAGGGATGTTTTAGCTATTGCTGACAGTGCTTTCACAGCGTCAAGGCCTTCTCTATTTCTCACACTGTCCCACCAACAGAAGTTATGAGGCAACACAGGTGGGACAGATGACCAAACTCATCAAAGGGATGTCCCGTACCATATGGAAAGTTAGAGAGGCCAGAGAGGTGGGCCCACGTGAAATTCAACAAGGCCAAGTGCAAGGTCCTGCTCCTGGGTCAAGGCAATCCCAAACATGGATACAGGCTGGGCAATGAGTGGATTAAGAGCAGCCCTGTGGAGAAAAACTTGGGGATACTGGTGGATGAAAAAGTGGACGTGAGCCAGCAGTGTGCGCTTGCAACCCAGAAAGCCAACTGTATGACTGTATGACGCGGCGTGGGCATTGCCAGGGGCAACCATGGGAGATTTATATGGCCCCGAGGAGAGCCGGTGACCAGGACCACGGCAAACAGGGTGGGCAAACAGGAAGTGGTGCGTCAGAAAGGGTATGGCATGGCAGTTCGTGCAGGCAGGGAGTGCAGGTAGGGCGCAGCCCCCCTCTTCCTCTTCCAAGGTCAAGAAGCCTACTCAAGGTGGGCGTCAGCCCAGAGGGAGACCCAGCTACGGTTGCCACTCAGGTGAAAGCCATTGCTAGGAAAAATGTGGCGACGCAGACAGAGATCCCATGTAAACGTGCAGCTGTCCAGGTCTCTGGCTGCGGGGAGTGCCTGAGTCTGTCACTGATGCCGGAGGGCAGCGAGGACACCTCCTGTGTGAGGTGTGACCGGGTGAATGATCTGCTCAGCCTGGTGGCAGAGCTGAAGGAGGCAGTGGAAAGGTTGAGGAGTCTCAGGGAGTGTGAGAGGGAGAGAGATTGGTGGGCCCACACCCTGCCATCCCTGAGGCAGAGGCAGCAGATGGAGGCTCCGCAAGAAGAGGAGGTTCCCCTGCCCTCTTGCCACCAGGCAGGAGGGGACCTAAGAGATGGAGGGGAATGGATCCAGGTCCCTGCTTGGGGGGGCAGGCGAATTCCCTCCCGGTCTCCCTCACCTTCCCAGTTGCCCCTACACAACAGGTTTGGGGCTCTGGGACTTGAGGACCAGGCCAGTGAAGATCAGGGTGTAGATGAAGCCCTGTCTAGGGAGGTGCCTAGGCTCAGTCGGGCAGCCCCATGCATTCTCACATCCTCTGAAAAAAGAAAAAGGAGGGTAACTGTCATAGGCGACTCCCTTTTGAGGGGGACAGAAGGCCCAATATGCAGACCTGACCCTTCCCACAGGGAAATCTGCTGCGTCCCTGGGGTCCAGGTAAAAGATATTACCAGGGAACTCCTGGTCTGGTTCAGACCTCTGATTATTTCCCATTGCTGGTTGTGCAGGTTGGCAGTGATGAGATTGCAGAGAGGAATCCAAAGGCAATCAAAAGGGACTTCAAGGCACTGGGGCGATTAGTGGAAGGATCGGGAGCACAGGTAGTGTTTTCCTCAATCCCTTCAGTGGCAGGGAAATACACTGAAAGGAACAGGAAAACACACGTGGCTAATACGTGGCTCAGAGGCTGGTGGCATCGGTGGCATTTGGGGTTTTTGGATCAGGGGGAGGTTTACACGGCACCGGGCTTGCTGGTGACAGATGGCATCCAGCTGTCTCAAAGGGGTGAAAGAATCCTTGCTCATGAGATGGTGGGGCTCATAGAGAGGGCTTTATACTAGGTTTGAAGGGGGAAGGGGATGAAACTAGGTGCACCAGAGATGAGCCTGGGGGCAGCATGCCGATGTCAGGGGTGGATTCGATAGCCCAGCTCAAATGCATCTATGCCAATGCACACAGCATGGGCATTAAACAGGAGGAGCTGGAAGCCATCGTGCAGCAGGATAGATATGACTTAGTTGCCATCATGGAAACATGGTGGGATGACTCCCATGACTGGAGTGCTGCAATGGATGGTTACAAGCTCTTCAGAAGGGATAGGGAAGGTAGAAGAGGTGGTGGGGTGGCTCTCTATGTTAGGGAGTGTTTTGATTGTACAGAGCTACACGATTCTGATGACAAGGTGGAGTGCTTATGGGTGAGGATGAGAGGGAAGGCCAATAAGCCAGATATCGTGCTGGGAGTCTGTTATAGACCACCTAACCAGGTTGAAGAGACGGATGAATCATTCTACAAGTGGCTGGCAGTAGTCTCAGAATCGTGTGCCCTTGTCCTCTTGGGGGACTTTAACTTTCCAGACGTCAGCTGGAAATACAACACAGCAGAGAGTAAATGATCTAGGAGGTTCCTGGAGTGTGTGGAAGATAACTTCCTGACACAGCTGGTGGGTGAGCCAACCAGGGGAGGAGCGTCACTAGTCGTACTGTTTACAAACAGGGAAGGATTGGTGGGAGGTGTGATGGTCGGAGGCTGTCTTGGGCTAGCAACTACGAAATGACAGAATTTTCAGTTCTTGGTGAGGCAAGGAAGGGGGTCAGCAAAACCACCACTATGGACTTGCGGAGGGCAAACTTTGGCTTCTTCAAGGCACTGGTTGAGAGAGTCCCTTGGGAGACGGTCCTGAAGGGTAAAGGGGTCCAGCAGGGATGGACATTCTTTAAGAAGGAAATCTTAATCAGGACCAGGCTATTCCCATGCGCCGCAGTCAAACTGCTGAGGAAAATGACCGGCCTGGCTAAACAAGGAGCTTTTGTTAGGACTCAAGAAAAAAAGCAGAGTTTATCATCTCTGGAAGAAAGGGTGGGCAACTTGGGAAGAGTACAGGGATCTTGTTAGATCATACAGAGAGAAAATTAGAAAGGTAAAAGCTCAGCTAGAAATAAAACTGGCCACTATGGTAAGGGACAACAAAAAATGTTTTTACAAATATGTTAACAGTAAAAAGAATCCCAAGAAGAATATCTATCCTTTAATGGATACAGAAGGGAATGTAGCCGCCAGAGAAGAGGAAAAAGCTGAGGTACTTAGTGCCTTCTTGGCCTCAGTCTTTAATAGGGAGACCAGTTATCCTCAGGGTACTCCGCCCCCTGAGCTGGAAGGTGAAGATGAAAAGCAGAATATACCCCTCTTAATCCTGGAGGAAATAGTGACCTGCTATGCCTTCTGGACACTCACAAATCTATGGGACCCAATGGGATCCATCCAAGAGCACTGAGGGAACTGGCGGAGGTCCTTGCCAAGCCACTCTCCATCATCTATCAGCAATCCTGGTCAACAGGGGAGGTCCCAGAGGACTGGAGGCTTGCCAATGTGACTCCCATTTATAAGAAGGGTCAGAGGGAGGATCTGGGGAACTACAGGCCTGTCAGCCTGACCTCGGTACCGGGGAAGATTATGGAACGGTTTGTCTTGAGAGCACTCACATGGCAAGGCCAGGACAAGCAGGGGATCGGGCCCAGTCAGCATGGGTTTACAAAAGGCAGGTCCTGCTTGACCAACCTGATCTCCTTCTATGACTGGGTGACCTGCCTAGTGGATAAGGGGAAGGCTGTGGATGTTATCTTCCTTGACTTCAGCAAGGCCTTTGCCACTGTCTCTCATGGCATACTCCTTGAGAAGCTGGCAGCTCATGACTTGGACAAGTGTTCTCTTCGCTGATTGAAAAACTGGCTGGATGGACAAACCTAGAGGGTTGTGGTGAATGGGGTGAAATCCAGTTGGCAGCAGGTCACAAGTGGTGTTCCCCAGGGCGTGGTGTTCCCCAGGGCTTGGTGTTGGGCTCCATTCTGTTTAATATCTCTATCAATGATTTGGATGAGGGGATTGAGTGCATTCTCAGCAAGTTTGCAAACGAGACCAAGTTGGGAGGCAGGGTCAATCTGCTTGAGGGTAGGGAGGCTCTACAGAGGGATCTGGACAGGCTGGATCAATGGCTGAGGCCAACTGTATGAGGTTCAACAAGGCCAAGTGCTGGGTCCTGCACTTGGGTAACAACAACCCCATGCAGCGCTACAGGCTTGGGGAAGAGTGGCTGGAAAGCTGCCCAGCAGAGAAAGACCTGGGGGTGCTGGTTAACAACCGGCTGAATATGAGCCAGCAGTGTGCCTAGGTGGCCAAGAAGGCCAACGGCATCCTGGCCTGTGTCAGAAATAGTGTGGCCAGCAGGAGCAGGGAGGTGATTGTTCCCCTGTACTTGGTGAGGTAGCACCTTGAATACTGTGTTCAGTTTTGGGCCCCTCACTGCAGGAAAGACACCGAGGTGCTGGAGCATGTCCAGAGAAGGGCAACCAAGCTGGTGAGGGGCCTGGAGCACAAGTCTTATGAGGAGCGGCTGAGGGAACTGGGGCTGTTTAGTCTGGAGAAAAGAGGCTGAGGGGAGACCTGATCGCTCGCTACAACTACCTGAAGGGGGTTGTAGTGAGGTGGGTGCTGGTCTCTTCTGTCAGGCGGCTGGAGATAGGACGAGAGGAAATGGCCTCAAGTTGCCTCAGGGAAGGTTTTGGTTGGATATTAGGAAAAATTTCTTTACTGAGAGGGTTGTCAGGCATTGGAACAGGCTGCCCAGGGCAGTGGCTTAGTCACCATCCCTGCAGGTATTCAAGAAGTGCGTAGACAAGGCAGTTCAGGACATGGTTTAGTGGGCATGGTTGATGGTTGGACTTGGTGATCTTGAAGGTCTTTTCCAACCTAAATGATTCTATGATTCTATTATTCTATCTTTTGCCACATTTTGCTTTCCCAAATTTACACACTGCTAACATTCATGTGGTGGTGGTTTTATAAAAGGATAGATGTTACTGTTATAGTCTGGATGTAGTCAGTGTTTCTAGTTTGTTCTCCACAGGAAATGTTACAAATAAGAATAGATCATAGAAGAAAAGCTTGAAGTTGCAAATTACCCAAAGATTGTATGCTAGAAAACATAAGAATTTGCCAAAGCAGCCTGAAAAAAATCTGTGAACTAGAGATGTGGGCTGATTAACTGATTTGAATTCTCCACAGGTAAATGCTTGAGTTAAAAGCACAGTGGTTTTGCTTCACTAATGTAATGAAATACAATGTATATTTTTTAATTTTATTTGACAGGCCAGACAAAATAATTAGTGGATGGCAACACACGTTTGTAAAGAGAAAAAGGAGAATGTGTAAAACAATAAGTATGTTCGATGTTCAAGTAGAATAGTAAATGAAAACTTTTATAAAATTTGTAGAAAATGCCACTTGTTACTAGAAAAATGCAGAATTAAAAGTAATTCTTAACAGGAAAGTTTAGTTGAGAAATAGTTGGGAGGAGAGTAGGGTAAATCTAAGTGTAATAATTTTGTTGTCAACTGCAACTCTTGCCATAAATTTTTAAACATTTTTTTAATCATAACCAGAACCAAGATATAGGAAAAACCTTTTCTTCTCTGATTTTAAAAAGGCTGAGGGTGAAATCCTGCACTAAGAGTAGGGTCCGTTCATGTAAATGTTAGTCATTCTTATGTTAATCTTTGTCTTCACACTGGTCCAGAAAAATCTGTAAGTATGTGCTTTATTCTGAAAGTGTGCAGATATCTTTTGAAGATTAAAGACCTGTAAGTGTACATACCATTCTGCAACGAACAAAATCTGTACTGGGATATAGGTACGGTCTGTTGGTGCAATAGACAGGCCCAAAACCTCTGCTGTGGTTCAACCCTGGCCAGCATCTCAGCCCCACCAACCACTCGCTCACTGATTCCCAGTGGGATGGGAAAGAGAGTCAGAAGGGTTGAAATGAGAAATCTCATGGGTTGAGATAAAGGCAGTTCTATAAGTCAAGCAAAAACTGTGTATGCAAGCACAATGGTTACTTGGGAAGCCAGACACCATAACTCTGAACTGTTCCCCCATCCTCTTTCTTTCCCCAGCTTTTATTGCTGAGCATGATGTCATAGAATTGTAGAATCATAGGATGGTTTGGGTTGAAAGGGACCTTCCTCTAGACCAAGTTGCTAAAAGCCCCATCCAGCCTGGCCTTGAACACTTCCAGCAGGGCGCATCCAGAAGTTCCCTGGGCAACCTGTTCCAGTGCCTCACCACTTTCATCTTAAAAAATTTCTTTAGATCTAATCTAAATCTACCCCCTTTCATTTTAAAACCATTACCCATAATCCTATCACTACATTTTTTGATAAAGAGTCCCTCCCATCTTTCCTGTAGCCCCTCTTTAAGTACTGGAATGCCACCATAAGGTCTCTCCAGAACCTTCTCTTCTCCAACAACTGAACAACTCAACTCTCTCAGCCTGTCCTCATAAGGCAGGTGCTCCACCCTTCTGATCATTTTTGTGGCCCTCCTCTGGACCCACTCCAGCAGGTCCATGTCATTCTTATGTTGGGGGCCCCAGAGCTGGACACAGTACTGCAGGTGGGGTCTCACCAGAGAGGGGTAGAGAGGCAGGATCACCTCCTTTGACCTGCTGACTACACTGCTTTTGATGCAGCCCAGGGTACATAGAATCATAGAATCATTTAGGTTGGAAAAGACCTTCAAGATCACCAAGTCCAACCATCAACCATGCCCACTAAACCATGTCCTGAACTGCCTTGTCTACGCACTTCTTGAATACCTGCAGGGATGGTGACTAAGCCACTGCCCTGGGCAGCCTGTTCCAATGCCTGACAACCCTCTCAGTAAAGAAATTTTTCCTAATATCCAACCAAAACCTTCCCTGAGGCAACTTGAGGCCATTTCCTCTCGTCCTATCTCCAGCCGCCTGACAGAAGAGACCAGCACCCACCTCACTACAACCCCCTTCAGGTAGTTGTAGCGAGCGATCAGGTCTCCCCTCAGCCTCTTTTCTCCAGACTAAACAGCCCCAGTTCCCTCAGCCGCTCCTCATAAGACTTGTGCTCCAGGCCCCTCACCAGCTTGGTTGCCCTTCTCTGGACATGCTCCAGCACCTCGGTGTCTTTCCTGCAGTGAGGGGCCCAAAACTGAACACAGGACTCAAGGTGCAGCCTCACCAGTGCTGATGATATCTTACATTAAACTAACCATCACAAAAGTAAAAAATAAAATAATTTTGTAACATGCATCCTATTTTGATTCAATATAAAGACTATTGTAGTTGATAGTGCAAAGCTATACACTACCAAAAGTACACACATTGCATTTCATAGTTGCCTAAAATACAGAGTCAAAATGGATTACAGTATTATTTTTATTATAAGAAAATAGAACTCATTTAGCAGTTGATATGAAATATACATTATAAAAGCCATATGAATGTGTACAGTAAGAGATATACTGAAGTTAGGAAAAAAGAAATAAATAAAAATTTTGCAATTTATGCAGTAGTTTATAAAAAAATAACTGCAGAGATAGAGGTTAAGCTCTCTCTTCAGATGATGTCATTGGCCACCTTCCCTGCTTTCAACAAAATATCTTAAAATGCAGTCCTGTGGCTTTCTTTATTATTTAATTTTTGCCTTAAGCAAAGACTAAAGGAATTAGTTAAACCTGAATGCTTGAATTAACTTTTTAGGAACTATTTTGCTTAATTTTTTTTTCTTTCTAATATAATGACTTCATTTAGAAATTATATTTTTGGTCAGCAGAGTAATTTCACTAGATATTACCACCTTTTGTGGCACTGAAATTTAGTGGCCTAAGTAGGTCAATTTTAATAACTGGTAGAACTTCCAGACTGCTGAACCTTGTTCTAGTGAGCCCACATCCATACCAGCTGGCCTGCAAGACATCATTAAATGCCAATACATAGTATAATGCAGGGAATTTAATTTTTTTTCTTTCTTTTTTCTTCCTTTTTTTTTTTTTTTTTTGTAAAATAATGGGGTTTTGGGACAGAGTTGGAGCTGCTACACCTCTGCAATATGAATAATATATGATGCTAAACCGTTCCATTCTAACACTCCATTAGTTGAATGCTAACTCACTCTGATAACCTACATATGGTTATTCTGACTGGTAAATGCAGTATATCCTAGGAATTCATAATCATGCACCATTTAATAGGTAGCTATGAGAACTATAAGTCAATTTCATAATTCTATAAATAAATTCCAGCAAAATACCTTTATCAGCTCACAGCATAGCTACTTTTTGGAGGGAGTAGTTGAGGGAAGACCAAAAATATCATGAAGTCAGCTTTTAGTTTACTTTTCACAGAATCATAGAATGGTTTGAGTTGGAAGGAAACTTTAAAGCTCATCTAGTCCAACCTGCAATGAGTTGGGACATTTTCAACTAGATCAGATTGCTCAAAGCCTTGTCCAACCTGAACTTGAATGTTTCCAGGGTTTGGGCATCTACAGCCCCGCTAGGCAACCTGTTCCAGTGTTTCACCACCCTTACCATGAAAAATTTCTTCCATATACCTAGTCTGAATCTGCTCTCTTCTAGTTTAAAACCATTACACCCTGTCCTATTGCTACAAGCCCTGCTAAAAAGTCTGTCCCCATCTTTCTTATAAGCTCCCTTTAAGTACTGAAAGGCAGCAGTAGGTCTCCCCGGAGCCTTCTCTTCTCCAGGCTGAACAACCCCAACTCTCTCAGCCTGTCCTCACAGCAGAGGTGTTCCATCCCTCTGATCATTTTTGTGGTCTCTTCTGGACCAGCTCCAGCAGGTCCATGTCTTTACTGTGCTGAGGACTCCAGAGCTGGATGCAGTACTGCAGGTGGGGTCTCACCGGAGTGGAGTAAAGGGGCAGGATCGCCTCCCTCAACCTGCTGGCTACACTGCTTTTGATGCAGCCCAGGATATGGTTGGCTTTCTGGGCTGCAAGCACACATTGCTGGCTCATGTTGAACTTCTCATCAACCAACACCCCCAAGTCCTTCTCATCAGGGCTACTCTCAATCCCTTCATGTCCCAGCCTGTATTGATACAGGGGTTGCCCCAACCCATGTGCAGGAGCTTGTACTTGGCCTTGTTGAACCTCATGAAGATTGAACATCATGAGATTCGCATGGGCTCACTTCTCAAGCTTGTCCAGGTCCCTCTGAATGGCATCCCATCCCTCAGGCCTGCCAACCTCACCACTTAGCTTGGTGTCACCTGCAAGTTCACTGAGTGTGTACTCAATCCCACTGTCTATGTCGCTGGTGAAGATATTAAACACTACTGGTCCCAATATGGACCCTGAGGGACACCATTCATCACTGATCTCCATCTGGACACTTAGCTGTTGACCACTCAATGGTCTCAATGTGACCATCCAGTCAATTCCTTATCCACTGAATAGTCCATCCCTCAAATCCATACCTCTCTAATTTAGAAGGAAGGATGTTGTGGGAGGTGGTGTCAAAGGCCTTACAGAAGTCTAGATCGATGACATCCATAGCTCTTCCCTTGTCCACTGTTGTCACTCCATTATAGAAGAACACTAGGTTGGTCAGGCAAGACTTGCCAAGTCCCTGCCTTGAGGTCCCTCCTTTCTTTCACATCTTGAGGTGTGGGAAGGGAGATTGCCACTGACGATTGAGGCAAAAAAGTTGATGAGTACCTCAGCCCTCTCCTTGTCCATTGTTATCAGTTTCCCAGCCATGTTCACTGAGGGGGGGTACACTTTCTTTGACTCCTTTTCTGGCTGACAAACCTATAGAAGCACTTATTATTTTTTGCATCCGTTGTCAAGTTCAGCTCCAACTGCACTTTGGCCTTCCTGA
Source organism: Haliaeetus albicilla (assembly GCF_947461875.1). Classification (NCBI taxonomy): domain Eukaryota; kingdom Metazoa; phylum Chordata; class Aves; order Accipitriformes; family Accipitridae; genus Haliaeetus; species Haliaeetus albicilla. The sequence continues at coordinate 66,637,711 of NC_091516.1, read as the reverse complement.
CCCCATCCCTACACAACCAGGCAGCGTCCCTATACTATTCCCAGGATACCTGTCCCTTCTTCCGCTGCCTATGTGTTTCCTTCTTGCCCTTTAGTTTGACCAACAGGTCTTGGCTCATCCGTGCTGGTCTCTTGCCTTCTTTCCTGATTTCTTACACCTGGGGATTGAGAGCTCTTGTCCTCTGTGGAAGGTATCCTTAAAGATCTGCCAGCTCTGTTCTGTTCCCTCATGCCTCAGGGCAGCTTCCCAGGGGGTCCTATTGTCTAACTCCTTGAACAGCTGGAAGCTTGTTTTCCTTAAAATCAGGGTTCTGACTTTATTCTTCACCTGTCCCATCTCTCTCAGGACTGCGAACTCCACCAGTGCATAACCACTGCAGCCCAGGCTGCCTCCAATCTTGACTTCATCCATTAGCTTACTTGTGTTGGTAACCAACAGGTCCAGTAAATGTTGAGAATTAAGATTGAGAGTGTTTGTTTGCTTAACTGAGTTTTAGCACAGGATATAGCAGTTTTATTACTGACTCTCCATTTAAAAATCTGGTTTTGTCTGGATATATGCTTCCTTATGCTTGAATTAAGTATGTATGGAACTATATAAATAATAATGGAAAAACTAAAGGTCGTATTTGAGGCTACCATTATATTGTTTAAAATATCTGGAAAAAAGAACATTGGTGTAGTATTTCAACCATGAAGTTGGAGTATCCTTTATAGCCAAAATGATTATTTAAGTGAAATTCTGTTTATTTTGGTAAAGCAGTAGATCACAGTATTTCTCAAAGATTTAAGATAATTAGTTGCATGTATTCTACAAAAGTCACAATTCTTTTTTTTAATAGAAATTGTTGCCTATAGGTATGTTATAATTACTGCATGTATTTTACAATAATTGTTTTTGTCACACATCTGGCCACCAGGGTGTTTTTTAATATTGCCAAGTACTTAGTTTCTTTTCCACATATCTAGGATAAATATAGCTCTCTTTAAATGGCTGCAAAGTTGTTATCCTGTCATTATGAATACTTCTACTCTATAATTTTAAAGACAAAAAGAATATTGATCCGAAAGGAATGTCCCTCTGCAAATAACAGCCTCTGCTATTTTGAGACTGTAAGTTGCTTTCTGATCTCTCATCAAAATCAACTTTAAAAAAATAATGTTTTTAGCTACATGTGTTCTTTTGGATAGAGTTATGGCATGGACAAAGAGCAAAGCCAAATATATGGTTCAAATTAGGATTTTTATCTTATTGTGGCTTTAATGAACCGTTACAAAGTGCAAGGACTCTTCATTATAAGTGACATAAAGAATTAACTCTCTGGTTTGTACTGGCACTGATTGAATTCCCTGGTAAATTGAGGCAATCCTGAATGACACCAATCAGGTGTTAACATTGAGCCCTTAAAAAATGGCTTACTTAACTAGAGGAGAACTAAAGATGTTAATATATCTTAATATGGAATGGCTAATGATAGGTGAAATGGCTAGACTTTGGATTACATACATTTTTCTTTGTTCTGTTGAATCTATTAATTTCAAGGCATTTCTGAAAATTTTTCTTTCAGCCTTTTTTGTAATATAAGTATGAGTAATTTTCTGGAAGACTTCTGCAAACTGACCATTAGCACAAATTTTTTTTTTTTAAGTATAGACTGTCCTACTGTTTTTCAAAGATTTTTCTTTTAGTTCAGCAGGTCAGGAGCTAGTTATTTTTAAGCAGGCCTAACAGCACTTATAACTAAGCCAGTGCATGCTGTTACCTGAGTCTGAACATGTAATGTGCCATAGAAAGTTCATGAGTGTAGTCTGCTAAACTCTGAAAGTCTCTGAACTAACTTGAAAGTGTCCTACTTTTGCAGAACTGTCCCAGATGGTTGCGTTTCTGAGGTACATGCCTGGTTTGCTTTGTTCTTGGGAAGTCCTCACCGGTAGGCATTTTCAGGATGTATTCTGTTGCAGCAGTGGAGCAAAAGGCAGGGCAATCCAAAGTCAGCATTGCCTTTACAAGAGCAGGAATAAAAGAAACCATGTTTTATATCTCTCCAGTTTAAAAGTTAAGGCTGCTGCAGAAGAGCTGGAAATCTCTTAGCCTTCAGTGCAGTTTGGGTTAGAATATAGGAATCGTAAGTCATCCGTGAAAAGACTGATCAGCAGCTGTAAACTCATCTACTGCAGGGAGACTGATGCATGGTGGCTTGAAGCAGACCGGCTGTGGTTTAGGGTAAGATGAGGATAGGAAGCTGTTCCAGCAAAATAGCTTCAGATTGAATCTTTTCAGCAGTGGGTAAGAGCTACGTATTATGAATCTGATAACCAGTATTTTGCAGAAGGGTATTCTGCATGTAACCTGGAATACTGAGGCATTCGTATCTTTGGTGGGAGAGAACAGCTCTTTGGTTGTGTACGCAAGGGTCTCTCTGGTGACTTGTGGAGGGGCTCCGTGCTGGCTGCTCTGCAGTTATGGGGAGAAGTCTGGCTATCTGCGAAAGAATTTACGGTGCGATGGTTACTAAGGAGATGCTGACTGCAGTATTTCCATGAAACTAGTAGGTTTGGTTTCACACCTTTTGAATTACTCTACAAATGCTGAGGTACTGTTCATTTAGTATTTAACAAGTTGCTGTGAAAAAATAAGGATCTTTCTGATTTTGTACCTCATTTATTCCCCTGGATAAATAAAAACGTAAAAAAGCATTAAGAAAAAAATGGTTTTAAAATAAATTTTATTTATCTACCTGGATAAATAAAAAAATTAAGAAAAAATTGAGAGGTGAGACAGAGATGTGTGCTTACCCTAGACTACTGACACTCACCGTATGATGGTCATCCCCTCAGTAGCCCCTGTTAGTAAGTCACGCAGCCCTAGTGACTGGGAAAACTTTCTACCAGATGCATCTGGCCAGGCAGGTGCACCAAGATATAAAACTGGTTTCCAGGACTTATTTCTCTGTCTCTTGGGGATAGCCTACAACAATTCACTCTTATTAATTGGGAAATATAAATAGGCCAGCTACTGCATTGCAGGTTGATAAATAGCTGTATCTCGGTGGTTGCTCATTTTCTGAACTTTACTTTGGACCATGTGAGATGCCACCATGGGGACAGAGGCTGCCCCTTTTTCCACACCAGCTGGCCTCCACTGTGCTGAGGAAGCATCTGAGCTCAGTCCCATTTTACGTTTGGGGTGGAGGGTCACTAGCTTTGGAAATGGCTCTGTGCTTACCAACTGAAATAAATACAAATTTATTGGTCTTCAGTGTTGACAGCAGACATATCTGCTCACATGGGTTGCTGCATGTGGATCAGAAAGACAAGACTTTTTTCTTCTGAGAGTATTTTAGTGTATGCACATGTATTCTATATCCTTATTTACATTCTATTAGAACTAATTGATATAGTACCATAGACACTGATTTCTGTGAACTTATATTGACTTCAACATTTGACTTATACCCACCTCTGGTATCAGTAAGTTGCACCTTTTGATGCAACTCACTGACAGAGACTAATTTCTAAAAGTCTTAACAATAAAATCCATCAGAAAAGAGACTTTTCACTGTTTTCAGGAAGTAAACAAAGTGCTTAAGAAATGTAACTTTGTAAGATTTATCTACTACAGATTAAATTTAAAATAAAAAAAACAAACACATATTCAACTCATTTTTATTTTTTTTTTAATAAAATGACACCATCCCACACATGCTCTGCCTCTGTCCTCCACTGTCAGGTGGACCTTTGCCACACATGGGAAGCTGGTGAAATCTTTGCAACCACTCTAGTCTGCTCGCTCCATTCATGTGATAAACAAGAGCTGCAGTGGCATCCCACCTAGCTGAGCCTCAGTGGTCACCTCGAAATAAATCACCTTCTGAGTTAGTTTGTACCAACACCAACGGCTGCTTTTCTCAGTGCTGAGGCTGTGACCACATCTGGCAAGCACAGAGTGGTTTTAGCTACAAGCTGAGCTGGCTGCTGCTGTGACTGGCAGCGACCTGTGCTGCTTTGCTTGCAGTCCCGAGGGGTCCAGTGCTCCTCTGCCAGTGGTGAGCTTCATGGTGCTGGCTCCACGCTGTTAGAGTACCCTTCTGTCAAAGCATGGAAAAGAAAATAATTTTTTTAAGACACTCAGCTTTGGAGAAGCAGAAGGGAAAAATAAAATCACTGAAACTGTACTTATTCATGTAACAAGAAAGGTTTTACTGCAGCTAAAAATGTTTTTCTTAGGAGGCAAAATAGCTATACTACCTGCTATAGAAGTGAAATTTAGAAATAAAATTTAAAAAAGATTAGAATAAACATGTGTACTAATATTAGACTGGATAGACTAGAAAGCTGGGCAATCACTAACTGTATGAAATTTAACAAGAGCAAGTGCCAAATTCTCCACCTGGGATGGGATAATCCTGGTCATACATACAAGCTGGGGGATGAGAGGCTGGAGAGCAGCCCCGTGGAAAGAAATCTGGGAGTTTGGGTTGATGGCAAGTTGAATATGAGTTAAGTGTGCCCTGGCAGCCTTTTGGGCCAACTGTGTCCTGGGGTGCGTCAAGCACAGCAGAGCTAGCTGGTTGAGGGAGGTAATTGTCCCACTCTACACTGAACTGGTATGGCCCCACCTCCAGTACTGTGTGCAGTTTGGGGTGGCTCAATATAAGAAGGACATCAAACTATTAGAGTGTGTCCAGACGAGGGACATCAAGATGGTGAAAGGCCTCAAGGGCAAGATTTACAAGCAGTGGCTGAGGTCACTTGGATTGTTCAGACTGGAGGAGAGAAGGCTGAGGGGTGACCTCATCACTGAGGAGTGACCTCATTGCAGTCTACATCTTCCTCAAGGGGGGCAGTGAAGGGGGAGGTGTTGATCTCCTCTCTCTGGTGAACAGTGACAGGATGCAATGAAATGGAACGACACTGTGTCAGGAGAAGTTCAGGTTGGACGTTAGGAAAAGATTCTTCACTGATAGTGTGGTCAGTCACTGGGACAGGCTCCCCAGGGAAGTGGTCACGGCACCAAGTCTGTCAGAGTTCAAGGAGCATCTGGATAAGGTTCTTAGTCACACAGTTTAGTTTTAAGTAGTCCTGTGAGCAGCAGGGAGTTGGACTCGATGATCCTTATGGGTTCCTTCCAACTTGAGATATGCTATGATTCTATGATTAGTGAATTCACTGTCTATGGCTTTAATATTTCTAAGTAGTGGGACTTTTCTTGTCTGTGAAGCAAAGTGTTTAGCACATTTTGAACTTTGGCGATAACAAGGAGCTAATAGTTCTCCAGTATTCAGAAAAATTGCATTTAGAAAGATTTCCTGTTATTTGCTGTGTACAGTCTTATTTCATCTCAGAGTATTGCTTTCAATGAGTCTGCATTGTGAAATGAATTACCTTTTGTTATGGTGCCTTCCACACAATTACGGATATTGCTTTTCTAAAGATAATTTTAGCTTAATTATCTCAATGAAATGGAGAACACTATTGCAATTTTAAGAAAATTCTTCTGTAACTTCCACAGTGTATTCCCTTTCTTCTCTTCAAAAGAATATACATCAATCCTTTGTATGTTGCATGGGTGGGATATGGTTCGTACTTGGACTTTTTAAGCTTTTTGGAAATAGCTGACTGCAGACAGCTTAGAGTTGTGAGATACTTTTTCCTCTCTTTCTTCCACAAAAGGTAATTTCAATTAAGTAAACTGGGCTGTTTTATTGGGCTAGTTTTACAAGAAGAATTTGGGATGTGCTTGTGTTTGCTGGGCAATGCTGTAGTGATCCCTCATCCTGCTCTGGGATCTAGCATATCTCCATGGGGTAAAAGCATATCAAGGAACAATATTAACTCCACTTTTAGAGGTAGTGTACTCTGCCTCTTAACAAGACTTAATTGGTTTAGACTTGGCTCTGTGCTGGATACAGTGATATTGTGGCCAGGAGCTAATTACACACTTACTTAATTCATGCTTACGCTTGAATAAGAGTTATGAATACGTATTTCTTTTCTTGTTTTATTTGCAGAGATTTGTCTGATGGAGCTTCTCCATGGATGTACAGTCCTGTGCAAAAGACAGAAGAAGAGTTCTCCATTTACAAAGTGGACTGGTGCTAGAGCAATCTAGTATAGAAATTTTGGGTTTAAAGCCCACCTTTAAGGAAGCATGAAGCTATATTCTGGGAAGGTCTCCTTTCCCCCGTGCAGAACCCCCCATATTTTAAAGCCAGTTACATATTAGTCAGAAAAGCCACACAGTTCTCTCTTCAACTGAAATATTTTTTCCTACTCCTTGTGAAAATGGTATATCATATACTAAAGGGACTGCACATCATCCTTTTGAAAGAAAGGACTCTTTTTTTTCCCTTGAATAGGGAATTTAGATGCCCATCTATAAAGGAAAGCTCAAAGACATTTATCTCTTCTTGAGATTTATATCTAAATCCCTGAAAGTGTCTCTGGTGCTTAAAAGCCACTTTTTGCCTCACTAGTAAAGCTACAGATTCCTTCTTCATTCACTTGTTCACTGTGAATCTTGCAGTTACTAGTTTGATTAATTTTGTTTTATAAATGGGTGTCTTCAATTAAAAGGTGCCTTATCTTGCCTCAACAACACATATTTCCTTGATGCTTAAATCCCCACTTACGAATCCAGGCAAGATTTCAAAATATGTTTCTGTGACTGCCTCCTTTTGGTCATGGAAAAAGCTTTGTGTTCCAGGCTTTTCATTAAAGAACTGCTGCTACGAGGCTTTTGAGATCCTTAAATATACAGGGTTCTTTATGGATAATTGGACAAGTCGTGTTCAATTGCATTCCAAATAATACAACTGAAATAGGCAATAAAGAATAGTTGTAGAAGCACAAAAAGGTGCATGGAAAAGCAGAGTTGACTTTCACATCCAATACAGTAGGGAGATTTGGAAAGGGAAAAGTTGTCTTCTGAATCAAGGAGAGAATGCTGTTATTCATTTACGCTGGATCTTAATGCTTCCTATATCCTTATAAGATGCTTTCTCTGGGATGGCTTTCATATCTTTTACACTGTATATTTGTAAAAGTCAGGTTGTTCCAGAAAGTACTATTCAAATTGCTCAAAATAGGGAAATGTCCAGAATAAATATCAGGTAATATTTCTATGTCGAAAAAGTGCTTTGCCTGTACATATGTAAACTAGAAAGTGAATTTGTTCTACTAAATAAGGCAAGTCAGATTGTATATTTTCTTAACTGCCTGGCCAACGAGAGATGAAAATCCTTTTTTTTTTTTTTTTTCTGAAAAGACAACCTATATTACCTCTGTATCTGCAAATAATGTGCAAATAGTAGGACATCTCAAAGTTATTTGTGATTTTTTTTTCCTGCTTTAAAAGCAGACAGACATTCTACCAAAATAACAGATTCAGGGGCTAAGTTGAAGATCAAATAATGAATTGCTTGTCAAAAAATAGTACAGAAGAGAGGGTGGAAAAAAAATCCATTCATTCACAGCTACAGTATGTGTGGCTGTTCATGTTATAATTCAGTAAACACTCTGGTGGGGAAAAATGTTCATTCTACTTGTGGACCTGGAATAAATTCCAGAAGATAAAGGACAGAAATTAACTAAGTTAGTAGAAATGTGCTAAATGCTGCATGACTCAGATAATCAGATCAGAATACTGCCAGTGAAGAATGCATGTCTTTTAAATAAAGGTATAATACTTAAGGTAATTGTTTGATTTAAAAAAAAAAAAAAAAAAAAGCCAACTCCAAAAGATGTATTTAATTGAGTTTTTTATGTTTTTAAACCATTCTGTAGCAATTTTTAGCTCAACACTTCTCATTCAGAAAGAATAAATAAATCAGTTTTTGTGTCTTGAAACCTTCCTCCCTCGATGTAGCAAAACCCAGTGTGAGGATATTTAAATACTGTCCAGGCAGGGAGACAGAGCTGTAGCCCTGAGCTAAGGATTTCTTCCTCCCAGGCTGTCTCCTCAGCAATAAGAAAACAGCTTATGTGATCCTGCTGGCATGCTAGAAATTGATGTCCACCCTCTAGTACTCCTGTGGCACTTGCTGTCACCATTTGAGAAAATGTGGTAAAGTGTAATTCAGAAAAGCTAGTAAAGAAAGCCTGGCAACAAGCCACTCTATTTAAGCAATACGAAATGCTGATTGCAGGACTGGGAATGTAGTTGCACCTCCTCTGTAAGGTAAAACCTCTTACTGAGAGCTCCAACAAATGTCTCCATAATCCCTAGGGCAAGACTGAATATTTGTATTGAGAGCAAAGCTTTTGTAAGAAGGCCTTATTCAAGAAAAAAATCATTTTCTTTAACTGCTTGAATATAACTACTTTTATGGTCAAGTGGTCAAATTACTTATTTGCAAGCTATGATTCCCAGCGTTTGCTAACAGGCCTCTGGCTGGATTTTTTGGCCAACCCAATGACTTGTAAAAAGTCTTAAAAGCATGAAATAGGATATGAGGTCTTTTTCTGCTCATGGTGAAAGAGTCTCTTTTTAAATAATGAGACCTGTATGGCTACTCTGTGATGCTGTGCTGGGAAGGGAAAGGAAATGTGTGCTCTCTTCCTCTGTTACCTTGCTGTCACAGCAAGAAAAAGCAGGCTTATGGGTTAGGGGGAAACTGTGGAAGGACTGATAGTCAAATCTTCATTCTTTATTTATTTGCAGTGCGTAACTATCACAATGTGCAGTCAAAATATTTTTCTGACGTTCCTGTGGAACCCACAGGGTTTATTTTGACATGTCCCTGAAAAGCCACAAAGCAAAGATTGTTACCAATGGTATGATGGTACAAATGTGTATGCAAATGTGGGTAAAGAAGTAACTCTTTTTTTCCTCCAAATGTCTTTTCTTGCACCAAAGCTAAATAGGAAACATTCTCTGAGGATGCTTCAAGAGGGATATAAGATGCTCCAGGTGTGTGAGAATTTCTTTTCCTCTTGATAGACAGAAAAATAAGCACCATCTCTTTGCTTTGAGGGACCTCTTGCCCAGGGGGACCCCTATCAGCTGCCAGCAAGAGATGTGGGGATCATCAGGACAAAAGAAAAACAGCCAGAAACCAAGTGCTGCAACATTAGAGAGAGCTTGACAGCAAAACAAATAAGTTTCTGGAGAAAATCAGGTGGATGAAGAAGGTGCGCTATTATTGGCACATTGCTGCCACAAGGGAGCATGACAGAAAGCTGCAACATAAACAGCAAATTTAGCATGGGGAGGTGATGGAGCAGCTACCTGACACGCAAAACCTACATTTGCTGCCTCTCCTCACCCGCAGACTTTGCAGGTAAGGTCAGCTCAGCACCTCACTGAACATAAAACACAGGTACTCCTTCACTGCATGGAAAGTGCAGCAAGAGGGAGGAAGAGCATACTTAGAACCACATGACTGCATGTGACAAAAGCATAGAGAGAGCTCTTGTAGGATTTGTATTTACTCAAGGCGTAATCATTTTAATCTACCAGTTTTGCAAATGATATTCCCTCCTCCCAATCTGTTGCTGCCCTTTGCTGCTCAGCTGGTTGATAGCTTTGTCTGCACTTCCTATCCTGACTTTTTTATGCATTTATTTAGTTTTATTTTGCAGGGTGGAATAAGAAGGGATTCAAATGAGAAGTGGTTTTTTGCTTTTATTTCAATGTGATTGCTTACTTTCTCTGTGAATGTAAACTGTTGGCTGTACTGTTGCATTTTATAACTTGGAAATAAGGAATATAACTAAGGAAGCATTAATTAAAATAAAATTCTTCCTTTAATAAATTCTTACATACATTTGACTACTTCAGCCCTATTTAAAAATAAAAAAGAAGAAAGAGAGAGAAAAAAAAATCCCACAACAAAAAAGAACCCCCAAAAGCAATCTGTCAAGTCAGAGATACATTGCTGAAGTTGCATTATCCATTATGACAGCTCCTCCCTGGCCAACATTTTACATTGTTATGATAATTTGATCTGCAAAACAAGCATGTGGGCACATACGGCATCCCATTATTTCTTTTGTTTTCTTGGAGTCAGACCCTGTTATCACAGGTGCATTTTCTGGCTGCCTCCTCCTTCTGTGTAAATGAACACTGGCATCAACCCACTCCTGGGAAATGCTCACCACCTCTTTCTTGCAAATGTTATGCGGTGCAAAGGACTCCCCTGCAACACATGGCAATTCTACTCTTTTGCATTCAGTCAGTTGTGTAAGCAGCCTCAAGTTGCCTGTAATTGCCCAAATGCACATTTTACAACCATCCTGCAATTAATTGCAGCTTAGTGTGCAATTAAACCTCCTTCTGCCAGGTGCTCTCACATCAGGACCATACTTCATCAGCCAGGGCACAGGCGGATCAGCCAGGTTTTGGGAACTCTCTGGCTTCTCACATCCTTCTCACAGTTGATCATGGCAGCCAACAGATATCCACTCTCATAGGCATTTTTCTCATCAGCACCATTAAAGGAGAGATCATGGGCACATATGTACTATGATAGGCCCTGCATAATTCATGAAACCCTTTCACATATAGCCTACTCTTGGTATGCTATCAATCCTCACTGCTGAGTGCAGTCTGCTTCATAACTGTCTCACAAACCTCTGCAGCAGCACTGTCGGCTGATCAACAAATGCTGCATATGGTGGGAGGCAGAATGAGTCAGATTTCTAATAGCACCCAGTTCTGGCAGAACCTCTTTCATGGATGTGACTGTGAAATGAAGGAATGGGGCAAAGTTTATTCTGGGGAGGTGGCTTGTGCAGCCACCCTGGTGACCATATCACTGCGTGATAATAGTCCCACCATTCTTTGCTTCTCAGTCTTCATCAAAGCCACAGATCAGTAAACATCTCCAATGTTGTTTTAGACCATGCATGCAATTACATTGTTCTCTGTCTGCATCCAGCAGATATGGATTTCTTAATAAAACATGTAGTAGGTAGATCAGACCGACAGGATGTTATCAGTGTGTCCCTGACACTGTCTCAGACTTTGCCTATTTGATATTAACCAAAAGAGTTATAAAAGCTAGAACATCTCCTAAACATGGAAGCAATCCCTTGTCAGGGATGCTGATGATGATTTTCCTAGGAGAAGTGAATTTCTGCATTGGATTACAGGGATAATTTGTGCATCACACTTTGCAAAATAATTAAGATGTTTGCTTAGAACTAAGCTCAGTGCAGTATACTGCTGTAGAGCCTATAACTCTGTCCCACACACAGTTTCTTGGTTACTTTTTTGCTGAGGCTTAACTGTAATAAAACTGTATGCTGTATAGACACACACATACACACATAACAGTCTGAAGTCTCACTCTATGTTCTACAGAAATAAGGATTTCTAGGTGTCAGTCTGCGCTCCAGTACTGTCCTTTGAGGCTGGAGTATAGTCCACGCAGAAGAGACAGGATTCTGTATCTCAAATGCATTAAATGTTTAAAATGGCTCATAATGTATCCATTAAAATGACTGATTGCTAGAAATAAGTCCTTAAAGTCACTGCAAACAATTCTGTCTTCAGAAACTTATGCTACTATTATGAGGTAATCCTTCACCTAGCATGAAGATGATCAAGTCTGGAAATCTTATAAACAAAATGCAGATGCTGCCTAATCCAGCAATGATTGGTTTATAAATCTGACATTCTTTGGAAGGGAATAATATATCTTCAACACTATTCAAAGAATAAAACATGAAGTCTCAAAATCTTGCCAGCAGTTAGTTGGGTGCTTGTATCTGTTATCTGAGAAGGAAGAGAGGCTGTTAATGTTTCTGGCATAGTTACAATACAACCTAGTAAACAAGTATTGCTGAATTTGCCAATCTCAAAGCAATCCGTATCTTAAAGATTATATGTAGCTTCACATCTTTGCGAATTATCTTCTCATCAGAAATAACTTCTTATGGCTTTTGAATCCGAAAATCTTTAAAGATCTGTGGGTATATATAAGTACCACACCTCCATGAGTTTAAGGGGAAGTAGTGAATACTAGAGAAGAAATATTTGTTGAAGATTATTAAACACTTGTAAACATATCCAGCTCAGGATGATCTGAAATACCTTCTTCCTCTGCTGGCATCTGAATATAATATTGTCCTCTAAGGTAGATGGAGCAATAAGTGCTTCCCTCTATGGTTTGGGGAGGATTCACAGTAAATGGAAGTCGAGACCCAAAGCATCAAGAAAATCAAAGTTATTATTTGTGCTGCTGGCTTGTGTGGTGAGGGAGCAGACCAGAGAGTGGAGGAAGAGAGCCCTATATAAAGAAAAGTGTAGCTGAAAAAATATAGATGAATATTTTTTGAACTCCACAGACTGTAAGTAGCAAGACTGATGAATGACCCCTCATGTTTGCAGTGGACCTGGGGCATATCTACCACTTCAAACACATGCTGCCTAACATGCTGTTCCAAAATATGAGCTTGCATTTGTATATCTATGATGCGCCCACATTTTCATGATTTCTCAGGCAGCAAACTGGCTCTTTTCTCATATAATTACTGTCTTCTCATATAATTTAAGCAAGCAGATGGTCACACAGTTTGTACACACAGATTTCCAAATGTTCCTAGTGTTTGACTCTTGTTGATGGTCACAATCAACAACACCAAATAGGATCCTCTCCAAATTGTGATAAAGCAAAATGACCATTAAGTTGGATCAAAGGCAGTTATTCATTTAGGTTTAGTAGAGTGTTCATTATAGTCATTATAGTAATACACATTATATTACATAAATAGAAGCACTATGTTAATAGCCCAATTCTGCAACAATTCATTTAAAGGAGCAGGAAAAAACTTCTAAGTGAGATACCTCATGATGAGACTGCCCAACTTGAGGCATGTAATTTGCAGGAATAACAGAGTAGTGATGACTACCCTGTCGCAACTGCAGTTCATAAGGTGTTTAACTGTGTGTGGACATACTCAGGAGTACAAGAAATCACCTGGGTCCTGGTTAAGCTTGTCATATGAACCAATAGTCATGTTTTGGAAAAACTCTTTTCAAGGTAGTTCAATTATATTGCTTTTCAGAGTTTGAGGTAAACTTATTTCTATTTTTAGAGTAGATATTGATGTTGTTTTGTCTTGTTTTAGGGATTACAAAAAGGCATTTGATTAGCATGTCAGTAGTTTGTAAGTGAATATATATATATATACATATATATATATATTGCAGTCTCTAAATGTTGTTAAATTCATAAAACTTTTAACATACCAGTAAAAAAATTCCTTTATGCAGTTTTTTGACTATAACTCCCAATAGTTCTCCCCTGGAGTCAATAAAAATCCAAAGGATTTAAGAACATAAGAAATCTCCCTCTTGGTGAGATCAGTGGTCCATCTAGCCTAACACACTATTTACAGAAGTAGCAATGTGAGATGCTATTTAGTGAGGCTATATGAATTTAGTTTATTTCTTGGTTTTAATGATTAATAGAATTCATTAATAAATGTAGTAGTGTTTCATATATGGTAAAGGAGCAAGAAAATTCTTTAGTGTGAGAAGGTAAAATTACCTTTGCTTTCCCACTAGCTATTTATTCATTCAGTAAATGTATAAAATCAGAATTTAAATAAACATGCCTTCCCCATGTGTGTCAAAATGTATGAGTCTTTTTGAATGCTGGAACTGCAAAGAAGGCTGAAAATAGGCAGCAAAACTGTGAGAGAGAAAGTACAACTGCATTCACTGAGTGTCCTCTGCAACCAGCAGGAAATGCTATTTCCCTTCAGGAGTGTGTGGTGAACCTGAAGCATTATTATGAACTCCACACACAATCAGGGTCATGGTGATCCCGAAAGTAAATAATAAAAGAAAGTCAGCAGAACAGTGGCAAGACTTTCTGTCTTCATTCCCAGCAGGGTTCCTATCTCTTTCCCTTGTTGTTAAAGCATAGCCAAGGCATTACTTATTCTGATCTGTACATCCACATGTAGCCAGAGCTTGCTTTGAACACATGCTCTGGGTATACACAGGTACTATGGAGTGCCACTCTGTTAACTGTCACTGCTGCTTCCCTTCCCTCTCTGAATCCCAAATGTAAGGATAATGCTAATTTCCTTCTCAGTGATGGTCGACTTATTCTTCATATTGCCTAAGTCCCCCCCAACCTCACAACAACCCCCCCCCACACACACATTCAAAAAGGGCAAGGACTACAGTGATGGTCTGCTAGGAGCTTTTTGCAGTTATTCATTTTGCTTTGCTTTGCTTTTCTTTAAAAGAAAGGGCAAAGAGGAGTACCAAATGGAGTATTTTCCCCAACAGTGAAGAGCAGGATAAGATTGTAACCCCCTTGCCTTAAACACCCATGGAGAAAGCAGAGCACAAGGGCTGCATAAAAGTGGTGGTAAAAGTGGGATGAAGGGTGTAGTTGTGATAATATCATAACTGAAGACTGTAAAGAGAAACTGGAGCTGCTTTAATTTCTTCACTTGTGCAAAGCTATTTCCTCCTATGCAAAGACCTAATTCTGATACAGATAGGTAGCAATGAAGAATGGTTTCATTAATATGTGACTCTGTGCTAGGAATGTTGCTTTGCCAAATGCTTCATCTCACTGAGTCATAGCAAGCAAAGGCTTACTGATTACATTGTCATCTGCCATGAGAAAAGAGCAATACACAAGGCAGCTGGTATCTAGCATAATAGCCAGAGAGTGAATGGAGGTGCTCTAGAGTGCTGTTTAGAGCAGAATATTCAAAATCACCTTTTGTAGTAGCTCACATCTCATCACTGCACTGAACAAGACTAGCTTCCAAAGTCGTATGCTGTGAATCTTTAGTGTAGTTACACCATACTGGGAACACCCTCGAGACCAAATTAATTCAAATTACAAATCCTCCTCTTGCCTCTGCCTGTCAGTGACTGAGAAGAAGTTATCTCATGGTGTTTGTGTGAAGCATATTTGTTTACCTTTTCTTTGTTTTCAACTGAAAGGCCTTTTACTTACATTTGTGAGCAGTGGCAGGATATCGTCCCACTCCTCCACATTGTGTGGTGGGTGAGCATCACCTGTTTACTGTGCTTCAGACAGTGGAAGAATGAATAGACCTGAATATGTATCTGTAACGATGGCACTGAGGTCTGAATAAACTGGGCAGTGAAGCCCTAGAGTGCGTGGATTTTTTCTCCTGTCTTTAGCTGATAGTTCTGAAAACTAACCTTAGAGTCTGAAAGAGAGTTTATTTCCTCTTAGTTTTTTATAATCAGCTGTACTGGATTTGTGTGGCAAGATTTTGGGGGGGGGGGGGGGGGGCAGTTATAGGGGTGACTTCTGTAAGAAGCTGCTAGAACCTTCCTGCATGTCTGAGCCAATACCAGGCGGCTCCAAGACAGACCCACCACTAGCCAAGGCCAAGCCCATCAATGATGGTGGTAGTGCCTCTGGGAGAACAGATTTAAGACGGGGGAAAAAACTGTGCAACATAAATTGCAGTCAGAGAGAGGAGTGAGAATATATGAGAGCACCAGCCCTGCAGACCCCCAGGTCAGTGCAGAAGGAGGGGAGGAGATGCTCCAGGCACCAGACCAGAGATTCCCCTGCAGCCCGTGGGGAAGACCCTGGTGAGGCAGGCTGTCCCCCTGCAGCCCAGGGAGCTCCACGGGGGAGCAGATCTCCACCTGCAGCCCAGGGAGGACCCCACACTGGAACAGGGGGATGCCTGAAGGAGGCTGTGACCCTGTGGGAAGCCCGTGCTGGAGCAGGTTCCTGGCAGGAGCTGTGGCCCCGTGGAGAGAGGAGCCCACGCTGGAGCAGGTTTTTCTGGCAGGACTTGTGACCCTGCAGGGGACCCACGCTAGAGCAGTCTGTGCCTGAAGGACTGCAGCCCGTGGGAGGGACCCACGCTGGAGCAGTTCGTGAAGAACTGCAGCCCATGGGAGGAACACCATGGTGGAGAGGGGGAAGAGTGAGGAGTCCTCCCCCTGAGGAGGAAGGAGCGGCAGAGACAACGTGTGATGAACTGACCACAACCCCCATTCCCTGTCCCCCTGTGCTGCTGGGGGGGGAGGAAGTGGAGAAATCAGGAATGGAGTTGAGCTGGGAAGGAGGGAGGGGTGGGGGAAGGTGTTTTAAGATTTGGGTTTATTTCTCTTTATCCTACTCTAATTTTATTGGTAATAAATTAAACTAATTTCCCCAAACTGAGTATGTTTTGCCCATAAGGGTAATGGGTGAGTGATCTCTCCCTGTCCTTATATCAACCCATGAGCCTTTTGTTATTTTTTCTCTCCCCTGTCCAGCTGAGGAGGGGAGTGGTAGAGCGGCTTTGGTGGCACTTGGCCTCCAGCCAAGGTCAACCCAGCACATCAGCTCACAATATTGTTCAAGTTGCACTCATTGAGTTAATTTGGAAACTTTGATATGTCTTTGGAAATCCACATAAGGCAGATGGATTGATGAACACCCCACCCCCGCCAAAGAAAGAAAATACACTTTAAAAATTACCAACACAGTAATTGTACAATTGGGAGTGATGGATAATGGTTAGCTCTTTAGCTGATTTCCCACTCTACATTCCTCAGCACATTCTTTTTGGTGTTTACTGATGACAATTTACTTTGTATCATGTGGTTAGCATATGAAACTTTTGACCAGTCTTCATACAGATGCCTATTCTTATCAGTAATGGACAAAATTACAGTTTTAAAAAGTCAGAAATGGCAAGCAAAGTAGTATTGAGCCCTTGAGAACAAACGTGCAATATTTTTTGATTTTATAATTTTCTTTTGCAAGTAATTATTAAGAAGAATTTGTATATTATGTAAGATATTATGCATGTCATTACTGTAAGTGAAAGCAAAGATCTTACAATGAAAAAATGTGTGCTGCTAAGTTCTCAAAAGTGTCTGCTGTTATATTTTATCATGTTGTGGTTTAAGCCCAGCCTGCAACAAAACACCATGTGGCTGCTCGCTCACTCCTCTCCTGCGGTAGGATGGGGAGGAGAACTGGGAGAAAAAAAAAAGTAGAACATTGAGGGCTAAGATAAGGACGGTTTACTGGGACAACAGAAGGAGACAAGAAACAAAAATAACAATAATAGTAATAAAAGAATATGTAAAGCTAATGATGCATTATGCAATTGCTCACCACCCAGAACCCGATGCTCAGTCCCTTTCCAAGCTGCAATTCCTGCACCCCCCAGCCAGCTTTCAAATTGTGTACTGAGCATGAGATCATAAGGTATTGAATATCCCCTTAGCTAGTTCAGGTGAGCTGTCCTGGCTATGCCCCCTCCCAGCTTCTTCTGAAACTTCTGAAACTATCCCAGTCAAATGCAGGACATATCAAAACCCATGTTTTGGAAAAAAAAAAAACCAAACCAAAAAATACCTCATGCTTCAGAACTTCAGGCACGGTGCAATGAAAATGAAATGGAAGATGTTGTGCAACATTTCCAAATTCCAGGGTCTCTCCCCTTTTCTAAGTCATTTAGAAATGCCTTTTGTTGAGTGTGTTGTAAATATGTTTGTGTATACTACTGTCTGATAACTCTTCCCAAGCTCCTACAGCAGGTTGGATTCCTCCCTTGAATTTGAGCTCCAGTGCAAACCAAAGCCCATTTTCATGCCTGAGGTTCCCTGTCGGGGAACTGGCTGCCTCACTTGAGCCAGGGTGAGCCAAGATATGCTCATTGCAGATAATTGGAGAATTTCAGCTTGAGGGCAAACATGAAGTCAGTGTAATCAGTTCATAATTCATAACGGTATCTAAACAACTCCAATTTGAGAACTCTAATAGAAATGTATTCCCAAGGATACCACACCATTTTATGAGCTCTACATCTTTTTCTCTATGAAGTCAAGGGAAAAATGGAGACAGAATTTTGTTTTTATAATAATCTTATTCTGAAGATTAACTGTATGACCCACTTAGAATTAATCTTGGCATAAATGCATCTCTTAAGACTTCAAGGACCTCCAGTGAAATCAGATGATTCAGCATCAGCTCCCAAGGTCCCAAAATAATGGAAGTAAATAAATATAAAAGTGAATAATGTTAGAATAAAGAAACAAAATCATTAATATACATTAGCTGTGTTAAATCATGAAAATCTGAGAAAGACATGAATTAAAATTCAGTATTTGTGAATGAGCAGTGAGAAGCAGGTGTGTGTAGCAGAGGGCACTACCTACTGGACCAACAGGCAGTGAAAATATATTGGGGAAAAAAGTAATTTGAAGTAGAATGGAAATAAATAAAAATGACTGATATAACATTTTCTCAGGGAAAAAAAAAGATGAAAGAAAGTGGGGGTGGAAAAAGAGGTGAAACCTAACATGTTGGTACTAATCTTTATTGGGCTGTGTGTGTGAGCAGAAAAGTTAATGAGCTGGGAAAAAAGCTCAGTATTTCAGTGCTGTGAGACAACTGCAAACTCCCTAAGCAGATGGGTCATCAATATAAAGATTAAAGTCTTGGACAATCAAACAGTTTCCAAAAGAACCCCTCAAAGTGTCAAGAGATGAAAAAATTCTGTAGTAATTGATCCAACCAGCTTCAGGGTACAATAACCATTAAGTAGTAAAACAGAGATGAGAAGTAATGCAAAGTTTCAAGTGAGGTACTCAGACTTCTTGTTTTTTCATTAGCTTGTTCTAAGCAATCTGACAGGACTCTAGAAAAAAGTACATTTCAAATATTGCTAGACATTGCTACTTCAGGATTTCAAAGTCACATGCCATGGTCTGCTTCACAGACTGTAGGAGGGAGTATTCCTCCAGGACAAGCCATTACGCATACTCACTAATTCCTACACTCCACCCCTGCTGTGTTGCATTAGTTTCAATTTATTATATATCATGTTTAAAATTTAGGTACTCTAGATGGCTCTGACAAAGGACTTAATCATGTTCATGTTGAATCAACGATTAATTAATTTACTTAATCTACTTGCTTAATTTTGAATAATAGAGCCTTGGATAAAGATTGACTCCCTCTGCCTGGACATTTATATGACTTTAACATTTAGTCTCTGCCTATTTTATTTAATAAATATCTGTCTTTCAGAAGAAATGCTGAATCACTACGGCAATAACAATAGCTGTGAAAATTATACGCAATGCATTTCATTAGCACTTCTATTAACTAGGCACTTTGAAATAAATTAGCATTGCCCTGTACCTGAGAAAGAAATTCACTGATTTCTTCAAGGTCAGTTTGTAGAATGAATTGTTCAGTAGTTCTGGTGGCCCCCACTTTGATTGTCTGTATTTGGACTCTGTGTATTTTGTTATCTTTCTTTGCCTTGACAGTTCAGAGGACGGCAATGAGTTTGATAGCAGGCTAGTGCTAAAATACTTTAGTAAACGGAACTGTAAAATACACACTGTAAAAACAAAGGGTTTGAAAAATCTCTTGACACATGGAGGTCAATCACTTGCCACACTGTATAATCTATCATAGAAGTATTTGTCTCTGTTCTTGAATACAGAGTAATTTTTCACTAACCTTCCTTAAAAAAATTTGCTGTTTTATTGGGAACATTTATTTAATTCCAAGCTTAAATACCATCATCAACGTATTCTCCTTTGCCTTTGTGCACATGTTGGGCCAAATATTGTTCTAGAGTTTATCTAGCATTTCTCTTACCTTTCGCCTTCTGAGGTACCTGTACAGAGACTTTTTGTCTGATTTTATATCTATTTTCCAATTATGGACAAGTAGATCTTTTCTTTTCTCAGTCGTCTTCTGTATCCTGTGATCTAATTCCTCTGGGCTTCCCAGCAGCTTTTTTGCACTCTTTTGAGTTTGATCTTCTTTTCCCTAAACCTTCAACCAGAACTGAGCACAGTGTTCAAGTTTCTTTCTAGATTGTGTACAAGTTATTAGCAGGTGGCTGATGAACAAACCTCTCTATTTCTCTACTGGTTTTTGGCTGCTAAGTTTGTAGTATATATTCTTGTTATTAGACTCCAATTAAATTGCTTTTTAATTATAGGTTTCATTCTTTCTGCAATTTTAGTTTTCAAAATCACACAGTACTTCCCATGTTTCACTATATAATGGGTTTCCCAAGGACTTCAATAGCTGTGCAAAATCCAGTTGCAAGTTATTGATTTTGATGACAAGAGGACTAACATAAATCAATAGAATGAACAGAAAGCTGGCACCATGGATAAGAAATTTAGATTAAAATCCCAACCTTGAAATGAAACAAAATGGTACTGCAAAATAAAATAGAGCACTTAATTTCTTACAATTTCCTGAAACTTTTTTTGTTGCAAGCTTTGTTTAGATTGTAGCCATCTTTGTTTCAGGTGGGGGGGGGGGGGAGAAGATAAAAAAATAGATAACTTCTGAATGGGTTTATTTAAAGGCCTTCACAAATATTTTCTCCAGTGAGTTTCCAAAGTTTCTTGCCATTGATTTGGATAGTAATTGTCTATCCATACACTTATGAAAAATGGTGTCTTAGGTACTTAAACACATGATTAAACTCTCCCTGGGTGGATAAAAGTGTTTATAAAATTTCTCTCCAGTTGAAATGTTTTCTAGAACTATTCCACTGATTTTATTTAAGGAGGTTTTTTTAACCAGAGAGATTTATGACAGTCTTGTTAAAATGTATATTGTAAAGCAGCAATCGAGACTTAATGTTCTCCCCGGGCTGCAGTCTTAATCTCACAGAATCTAGCTACTGACATCTGTAGAAGTTGAAAAATTGGTCTAAGACTTAGTTGATAGCAATAGTTTATGAAGGACTTTCAAAGACATCAGTGTAAGTCCAGCATTCAGGAATTTCCAAATACCTGATGTATGTTTAAAATTGATATCTCTTTAGATTATTTTTTTCAATGTTAACCATGGTATTGCATTATTAATTAAAACTGGGAAATATTTCTGGAAGTTTTGTTAGAGAGTCATGGCATTTTGAGTGTTATGAAGTTTGCACTTTAGAATTTTCTTTCAGCAAAACCATTGTAGCCTCCTTGGTTATTTTTGACAGAAACTGTGAGCCTTTGCCTACTTTATCTTTTCCTCCAATATCAGAACACTTATGAAGTTCTGAATTCAAAATATCTACTTGTAATTTTAAAGTGTTTGCTTATCATGTCTTTTGATAAAATGAGAGGAAAATTAATTAACTTAATATCATGTGATAATTTTTTTTTTTAAACCACAATTGTTTACCAGCATTATTAGAAAGTGCTGTAGTTTCAAAGAATCAAATATTAATTTTGGAGACTAAATTTTTGCTTAGCTTTCTTTGGGGAGTTTTTTGTGTCCTTAACTTGCACCACTCTAAAGACTGAAGAAAATGTGCCACTCATTATTGATCTTGTATGCAAGGATAGAAAGAAAGATATATTGGATTGCAATGCACCTCTTGAAGTGTTGGTCAAGGCATATTACTGCTTGATTCATAGATGCCCATGCAATGTGGCTAGGCTTAGATAGCAGCCTTCATCATAAGGTACATAATGTTATACATACGTCTTATCCTTGTTGTGCTTTTACTTAGATTCATTTCAAGCTATGTGTTCAGTGCCATTGAATGCATTATTATGCAAATGAAGTGACTATGATCTGTTTATATCATTTTTGTATCTTTTTCTTTCATTCTCAGAAATGAACCTTTTTTTCCATTGAATTATCACCATTGCAAAATTTTTCATGTTTCAGATAAGAGCTCTATTAACATTAGGCTATGGACCATAAATAATAAACATTTATAAAACTATGTAATTAGGAATCTTTTCATGTTTCTAAATGGCACAGTAATTACATGCTTTGGAGTATGGGGAGATGGTTCAAGAAGCATTGAGGGCTATACCCAAAAAACTTACACAAAATTATTGCATTCATGGTCTGCTGTCATTGGACAGCAATAGGTTTGGGAGTATTTGATGTTGATTCAGAAAATAAAGTTCTTTTCACCCTCTGTTATGTTCTGATTCCTTTTTAGAGGAAAAGTCTCTAGACATTGTGCAGTGTGCAGGTTGTAGACAATAGAGATGTGGCTACATATTATACATGAAAAAGCCTAATTCTAGGAACTCTTTGAGAGGTGCTGGGGACAAGGAGGTACTATGAGACTCTAAGCCTATTGTTTTCTGGTTTTTAATCAAAATATATTTAAATTTTCCTAAAATAATGTTATTAATCTCTAGTTCCTTCCTAATAATGAGATAATCAATTTTAGAATATGAGTATTTCCTACTCAGGAAACAGAAACCTAACCTTATTTGCCTAAATGGTCCAAAGGAATTAGGTAAACTTCTTCTTTCAAAGACTTTCCAGTGTTCACAGATTCAAAATATCTTTTTTTAAAGATCCTTTCCATCAGCTCTGACTTTTATTGTCAGAGAGCATTTACTGCTGAAAGCTGGGCCAGCAGAAACACAGATGACCTTTTTTCTAGAATAGACTTTCTGTGTTATTTTAGGGCATGGTCTGGAGTGGTATTTTCACACACTGGCACAAATAAAACCTCTTATTGGATTATGAAAAGCATGTGACATTGACCTAACATTATTCTCATTCTGATTAAGGTATTGAGGCCAACAGTAGCAGGGCTTGGTCAATACTGAACACTTTCAGAAATCACTTCTAAATACACAGCTGTAGTAGGTAGGATTTCTCAATTATTCTACTTATTTGTTTCCATATAATATAAGGGCTTGTGCAGTTATTTTATACTACAATAAATTCCAGCATTAGGTATGAGAACTTAAAATGCACCTGAAACAACTACTTTGCTGTCATCATCTTACAGCAAAAGACAGCCTATACTTAATAATATCTGTTCAAAAAAGTGACACTGTATTAATTAACATCATGGTGAAGGACATTACCGTAAAGCATGGCTAAGCAAGGCTGTTAGAAAATATGGTCAGCAAGCAACTCACAATCCACTAACTCAAGAAAATCAGAATGCTCATTTGGTCAGAGTTATGGACTATATTCAAGACTATAATTAATAAGATAAGGTAGCAAAAATTGTTTAATAATGCAGTTATCTGTGCTCCTGTGGAAGAATTCCCTAATTAAAAATGTAGCAGATAGGAACCATGCGGGCTATAGAGTTTTGCTGGGTTGTTTGTTTTTGTTTTTGTTTTTTTTTTTCCCCTAGGATAAACAAGATAAATTATAACATAATTATAACATAGTTAATAATTTCATTTTTCCAAGGACATTTTTCATCAAATTACTCCATTTAGTCATGCAAATGAATATGCAAAATTTTTAATATTTACATCCAATAATTTATATATCTATTTCAATTAGATATTTATTTCTAAGGAAATCACTAACCAAACTGACAAATTTTCAGTCACAGAGACAGAAAAGATCAAGTCAAGTGATTTACCAAGCCCCCAAAAAAGTTGTTAAAATTGTGTATTCTAGACCATGCCTTTCACAGTATGAATTATTCCTTTTCTACAGAGCCACTCCAGCATTTGTGTCTTAGTTATCGAATAAATGATTATTAAAATTATAGGACACATTTCTCAAAAGCTCAGAAACAACAATGATAGCATTAGTCATGCAATCATAATTTTTAGTAGAGCATGGTTGATATGCTGTGGGAAAAGTAACTTTAAGTCAAAAATTCTGGTGTTGAACTGTTTTGTGTAGGGTTTTTTGTATGCTGTGGCAACATGTTGGAAACAGAAATCTATTGTTTCTTCCAAATACAATACAAAAGTAAATCAAACCCAAATAACCAAATGACAGCTAAGACTTATGAGCAGCAGATGGCAGTAGGTTATTTATTATTTTTACACTATGATGCACTGGATCTATGTTTCAGTATATCATTTCTAGAAATTGCAGGCAATAGGTGCATATTAAGTAACGAGTGCTCTAAATCCTTTTGCATTGTTTACCGTTGTTTTGGGTTTGTGTGGCTGGGTTTCGGTAGCGGGGGAGGGGGCCTCAGGGCCGGCTCCTGTGAGAAGCTGCCAGAAGCTTCCCCAGCTCCTAGTGGGACCCGCCGCTGGCCAAGGCCGAGCCCGTCAGCGATGGCGGGAGCCCTCTGGGAGAACAGTTGAAGAAGGGGAACCTGCAGCGGGGGAGGAGAGCGGGATGCGAGAGAAAGCCCTGTGCAGGCAGCAAGGTCAGTGAGGAAGGAGGGGAGGAGGTGGATGCCCCCGCAGCCCGTGGTGAAGCGGCAGGCTGTCCCCCCCCAGCCCACGGAGGGGAGCGGGGCAGCAGATGCCCACCCACAGCCCGGGGAGAGAGGGATGGATGCCCCCAAGATGGCGGCGGCACCAGAGGAAAGCCCTCGCTGGCGCAGCCTGGGACTGAAGGGAAGTTTGTGAGGAACTGCAGCCTGTGGGAGGAGCTGCACCCCGTGGGAAGGATCCACGTTGGCAAAGTTTGTGGAGAACTGTCTCCTGTGGGAGGGACCCCACGCTGTAGCAGAGGATGAGTGAGGAGTCCTCCCCCCGAGGAGGAAGGAGCGGCAGAGACAACGTGTGATGAACTGACCCCAGCCCCCATTCCCTGTCCCTCTGCGCTGCTGGGGGGGAGGAGGTGGACAAAACCAGGAGTGAAGCTGTGCCTGGGAAGGCGGGAGGGGTGGAGGGAGGATGTTTTGAGATTTGGTTTTACTTCACATTATCCTTGTTTTGATTTGATTGGTAGCAAATTAAATTGATTTTTTTTTCCCCAAGTTGAGTCTAGTTTTTGCCCATGACCATAAGTGATGAGTGATACCTCCCTGTCCCCATCTCAACCCACAAGTGTTTCTCTATATTTTCTCCTTCCCACCCCACCAGGGCCGGGTGGGGGAGGACTGAGCGAGCAGCTTCATGGTGCTTTGTTACTGGCTAGGCTTAAACCACAACAACCACTAACATGCATCCTGTCTTCTCGTCTTAGTACTGGAATTCCTCAGTCTGAAAGTACAGGGAAGGTGATCTCACTAATAACATAATGCATTGCCAGAGCCATTTTACATACCTTTATAATCTTTACTTGTTGCTACCTTTTTGTATGACAGATATCTGCACCTGTCTTACAAAGCACTTTCAGAAGTTAGAGGAATAATACAGGACATGTCCTTACTTTAGGAAACTACCATGCCATATGTAGCAACACACATACTGATGGATCAGAGCCATTGTTAGCAGCAGCTACAGTAAGTGAAGGAAATAAGTGACTAGAACTAATATGTCTGAGAGGAGAGCAAAGACTGTATCAATAATATGAGTATATTTGTGGGAATGATAGCAATTCTCTCTAAACAGTCTTGCCCAAAATTCCCAGTAATTTTGAGGAAATTACAATGCTGCTCAAGACTTGTGTGATAATGCTTTATGAGAATATGCAATTGAACTGTAGAATGGGGAAATAATGGTAGTCGTCAGTAGTAGCTTAGTATATAATAAATGTCGCTTTAAAGTCATGACTGCAGTAGGGAAAGCATTAGAGAAGCACTGATTTTTGAAGTGTGACATTCTAATTAGATAAAGAAAATGCAGAAACTTTTTGAGGGAGGACAAATAGCACTTGTGCTTCATATCATTTCATGTAAACATATTTTCTCTGTAATTTTGGTGATGATGGTATTTTTTTATTATAGAGAAAGCTATTTCTTTCTGTTCTCTTTAATTGCATGTGGCAGCCTCTTTTGGTTATAGCTATTTGAGCAAAGAGGAATCTTAAAGAATTTGCAAAAGAAGGAGTATCCAGGTCACGTCTACCTGCTGACAACAGTCTATGTTAGTATGAATATGTGCAATATGTCTTGGAATAGAGGAAACTATGATTACTTTGATAAGGGTTCCGGTTAAGAAATATGCTCTCTCTAAATTTTGGAGCACTTAACATGAAAACTGAGTGAAAAGGCAAAGTAGGACTTTATGGGAAACTGTTCTCATTGGTAACCACTACTCTTCAGATCTGTATCTGTGTATTGCTTTTAAAGCCACAGGAGAGTGTAGAAGACTCTCATTTAAAATGGAGTATATTTGACACTCATGACTGTAAAAAGAATAAATGGTCTTGAAACCCAAATTTTCCTTCCGAACACTAGAAAAACTATGACTTGGTACAAATATATACTGGAGCTGATAGCTCTTAAGGTCAAATTTGAATTTGATGATGTTATGTGTAATGTAAATAAGTAAGGCTTTCCTCACATATCTGTTCCACATAATGATCATCTATGCATCTATAAAGAATAATAATAATGGTTAATATATGGTACCAATAAAGTTACTCCTGATAATCTGTTTTTCATCTAAACATGCAGTTATTGGAATAAAGATGTTATATCATATAAAAGTCTGATTTTAGTATATCCTGGATGTACAGTAACTTACTTTACATATTCTAGTTTCATTTAGTAGTATAGTTTAATGCTTGGTGAGAAGGCCTTGAATAGACCTTTCTACATGACAACCTCTTTTATTTCAAGATATTAAAACACAAGTAAGATGTGGGGGATTTATATTACTCAAGTTCCATTGTCTGAAAAAACAAGACTGAAAGTCCCTAATTCAGCTGAACAGCCCGCATAGATGTTATATTCAAACCGATTACCTTCACTGAATTCCTTAGTCACAAGATAAGATGAGGTATGAGGCTAAGGTGATCCATGGGATTCAGTCACGCAGATGAGAGACTAAATGAAGGTGATATAACAGCTGTTAAAGTTCAAGTTGTATGTTTGATTTTGGAAAGTAGGTGAGTGTAGGTTCAAATCCAGCCTCCTTGGCCAAGGAACACTATCCTTGATTAGGTCACAGAACACAAGGACTAAACCATGTCCCACACCATGAAGAGCAACAGAGGTCACTGACTTGATGCAGGACCTCTGGAGGTCCCAGACCTGGTTCTCACATGGATGAGACGACTGCCAGCACTATATCAGATCATGTGGATTGTCTAGTCCAGTCTTGAAAGCCTCCAAGCACTAAGAATATAAATAAACTGAAATAAAAGCATTTCATAACATACATTTATCTGTACATTTTTTTGAATTTGATGTCTAACATTATGTTAGTTTATGGAATTAACTAGTTAAAGGAAAACATGTGCCGAAACAATATTTGACTTAATTTTGAGGAGGAAAAGGCATATACTTCATTTTGTTAACTAGTATTGTCACAGCCAAATAACCAAAGACAACCATTTTGACTTTATCTTGTCTAATATTGAAATAGTTATTT
The DNA here is from genome assembly GCF_947461875.1 of Haliaeetus albicilla. Classification (NCBI taxonomy): domain Eukaryota; kingdom Metazoa; phylum Chordata; class Aves; order Accipitriformes; family Accipitridae; genus Haliaeetus; species Haliaeetus albicilla. Next base: position 66,610,603 of record NC_091516.1, on the reverse strand, counting down.
GTTTACCCTAAACCTGCAGAATTAATAGGAGTCATGTAAGATCATAATTTCCTAAGTGTCATGAAGTTTTATTTGAGTTCCTAGAACTTAGATTTCTAATGACCAGAAGCTCACAAATATCTTATGAATATTGGAAGTAAATCCTAGGTTATGATTCATAGCATGCCTGTAAGTTGAAGAATATTTATTTGGTATGTCCTTATTATTATTTTTACTTTTTGAATGTTAAAACCAGTGCTTTCCGCTTACATTAGATCTGGCTTCTCACAAATACAGTTACTTGTTCCTCTCACTGATTTAGTTTAGATTGCTTCGTATTAGAATAGCTTGCTACGCTAATTGTCTGATTTCTCTAAAGATATTCAACCCACATACACCTTACATGCAGTGCAAATGATCTGTAACTACTAATAGCTTCATAAATAAAATGAAATAATATCAAAGAGGGAAAGTTATTTCTTGAAAATTAATTCTGATGGAATTTTAATTACGCATCAGCCATATTTACCCATAGTTTTCAGTAGATATTCAACAAGTTATGTTTTACTAAGCACAAGTGTTCACAAAAGGATTTCTTTAAAAGTACAAACATTCAAATCATTGTTAAGACAAATTTCAGGTTAGCAGTTTACACAGTGTTTTGTATACACTTGCATATTGAAATAATCAAGCCTGAGAAAAGAGTCAATATTAAATAATCATGTAACCAAACACACCTTGAATGTTGTGGGCATACAGGACACATATTCTAGTTTATTTTCTTGACAAGTTAATATGGGCAATACTGCATAAATCGTCTATTAGATCGTAATATTTACTATTTGTTTTTCATTTTATTTGAGTATGTTCTTAAATCTTTAATCAGAAAATAAAAATAGTATTGCCCACTACTGTAACAATGAAAACAGAGAAAATTCTGAATTTTCAGGAAAATGCTGTTTGGTAATTATTAGGTGCTAAAGAAAAACTCAAGTAATAATAAGTTGGACAGCTTGCATGTGTTTGTGAATGCTTTGTAATATGAGGCATACAAGTGGAGACAATGCCTTTTAGTCTCTGGGGATGCTGGCTTCTGATTTGTATTCACGTGTCCACATCCCTCTGGCTTTGCAGGCTCTTATATTGGAATTAGGTACCTACATATCTCTAAGGAGGCTGTTGTCATCTATTTGAAGACAGGGTTGTCATCCATTAAAATAATCCTTATAAATAGTTCATTCAGGTTTCACCAGCCTATTCCTCTTCCAATTTTTGTGAGCAGAGTTTTTCCCTAGGTACACTGAGCTACTGTCCAAAGGTGGCATATAATTGTTAATCAGACAGGATTTTGCTAGTGCAGGAAATCAGTCACAACCAGGGAGCAGTTACAAGCTTCTGATAATAAAAGTGCCACTGGCACTCAGAACAGAGATGGGTGTTTTCGCACCTACCAGTGCTGTAATGCTACAACCATCATCTCCTTCCCTGCTAAGAATGACACACACACCCACTTACACACTCTCCTCCATTTCTTCTCTTTCTGCCACTGAAATGACTCCTATTCCCACTGACCTGCTCTTGTCTGTCTGCTGTTCACAATCCTATTGTATCCAGAATTATTTTCTTTATTTTCAGTGTTGTGTTGTTTTACATATTTGTTTGTTAAATGATCAGGAACTTTGAAATTTTTCTGACGTTAAACTGAAATTTAAATGTTTTACATTTTTATTCACAGTACTGTTGAAAGACAAAGAATATTTGAAAGCTGGTTTGGTTTTTGGTTTGTTTTTTTTTTTCACTTATTAATTCTAGGGTTCTAATGTTGGGATTTAGTCCCTTCAGCTTAACTGTCCAAACAGAGCTTTAAGCTTGTGATTTTAAAAAGTTGTGTTTAGACAATGAATGTATTATAGTAATTAGCTTTTTCTGAAAAACAAAACAAAACAAACCAACCAAAAAACCCAAAACTCAAACCCAAAATGCCCCCCAAACACAACAAACCAAAAAAACCCACTGAACCAAACCACATTATTTAGTGTAAGTGATCCTCCTTGTTTATTTATTAACATAGTAAATATATGTGGCACACTAACATTTTTATTCACTTATAACATTTAAAGATGTGTCTAAGAAGACACAGCAGGTAAAGCTCAGGGCATGTTAATATCCAGTAGTAAGTGAGATCTAAGGTGAAAGTTATTTGTAAAGTGGGTGCAACACTGGTAGTGAGCAGGTGACACAAGATAGATGAAATGAGGTTCCTGGCACTTGTACTGTAACAAACATCTGACAAACACAGCTGCAGTGGTGGTCTGCAGCTGCAGGAAGATGGAAAGGTCCCCAAAGTTGAGGACATCTCCAAGGTCAAGGAGAAAAAACCATTAGCAACTGAAATGAGGAAGTCATTAAGTCAGCGGAGGAGAGCAATTTCCTTGCAAAGGCCACAGAAAAATCCCGATTAAAATCAGTCAAGGGTATTGTTGTGTGCAAAACGATTTCTGTGGTGGTAAAAGGCTACTTCCAGACTTTTTTTTCCCTGAGAACACAAAAATTAGAGAAGAGTTTTTTTGTAAAATAGAATGTCTTCAAGGTCAAGTGAGATTTTTAAAGGAATTGTAGTTCTGTAACTTATTTCTTTCACTATTTTTTCCTTGGGTTCATCATACCTACAACATTAAAATAGGTAAAATGTAAATGCAAATAGATCATGGAACATGTTGAGAAGACAGTAGAACAGCCATTAACAACAGTAATAGTAAAAGAAAAACGTTAAAAACAAGCACGCTGTAAAAAGTTGTGCAGCTTTATAAAACTGCCTGATAACTAAGCGAAGCAAATCATGAGAGGTATAAATGAGACATGACTGACTGCAAACATTACAACATAGGGAAATTTTGGAAATAGGTCAATTTTGCGTTTTCCTTTGATAATAAGTAAAAGTTGGAGAATATTTCAACAACAGAAAAGTTCCCACTGGGCTGACGTGTCCTGTATGTACAAAACTGGAGTGAAAAAAGGAACTGACAAGGCGGTGTTAGAAGGGAATGTAACGTATAAGAGAGATAATATGTGCTTGGGGAATATGTGCATCCAGGTATTTCTCAAAGGTCACAGTGACTGTATTTAGTCATGTATTACAGTGTTGTTATGTAGGAAGTGATTAAAAGAATAAAGTCTGCAGAGCTGTGAGGCAGTTATCTAGGGAAAGGGAGAGATTAGAAGATGTTACTGGGGGATTATAAATATCTAATAATACCAAACTTTTCTGTAATTAGCACAGTGGAATTAAAAAAGTAAAACAAAAAAAAATAGGTAACATAGAATAAATAATGACCAGCTTCTGACTTTTTGTGTATAAAGAGCTCAGAAAAATAAATCCAAAGGTAAATATATTTACTTATTTTAACTTGATAATATTTCTGTCAAAAATGTTTACCTTTTGGCTAATTCCTCAGCTCATTTTGTGTGAGTCCATGTTCCTCCCAATTTAACTATGATTTTATTAGTATTTTGAACATATACTGAGACTGCTAAGACAATTCATATAGTAGGTAGACTATCATAGTCATTACTGTCTTGCAAAAGACACTCAAATGCTTAGACCTGGTGAATATAACAGGATTGTTAAAACTAGAATTTCTGACTGAACTTTCTTCTTCTGTCAAATTAATTTTATAATTATTTTTTCAGACTTTTTGATCATTACCCAGTGCCATGTGTAAACTGAAGCAGTTTCATATGCTCTTGTACATATATTTTTTCAAATGGTGTTCACCATAAGAAGTAATAAAAATATCTTGTACTGCTGGATGTCTTTAACAATGTCAAATAATGTCTTTTTCTAAACATCCAGTAATACCTGATATTCTTTCTGATACTGCCTGTAACCTCTGTGAGGGAGTTCTTGCCACTATATGCAAACAGACTGGTTGCCAGGTACGTGTAGGTGAGTTCGAAAGAACATTTAAAAAAATGAAAAAAACCTAAATATGAAGTTTCTTATTAAAATATTATCCATTATACAGGCTTTTAATATGAAACATGTTTTGATATATACATACATACATAAGTATGCTACACATTATTTCATTTTATATCTTAATATTTTATATTCTATACTTATGTGTGCATTTACATGCATTGAATCGGTACTTTTTTCAATTATATAAAAGATTCTATGAATATAATGGTTGGATATATAAGCTTTCCTCTTTATATTAAAAATGCAAACAGAATAGTGGAGAAATGAGCAGGAGTACACTGACAGCAAAGAGATTGAAATTGTCTTATCTAGTCCTAGTGTCAGGCTTGAATTAAATACTTGCAGGAGGGTACACTAAAGGCTAGTGCTTCCATTGAATGGTTCCAAAACAAATGGCAGGAATGATAAAAAATAAGACAAGGTTGTTACTATTGACTGTTAACAATGTTCAGATTAGGACATTTCACTCACGTGTGTTTGCAAAATTTATGGTGTCCTTCAAAATACTATGGGTTTTGGGGATTTTTTTCTTCTTTTTAAACTGTTCCATTTAGTGGTCTACCTTGAATATATTAAACCTTAAGAATAGCTCAAATTGCCATTCTATTAGAGATTCATACATACATTTAAACAAAAGGGAAAGGGAAATTAGAATAACATGAGCAGAATTATTTTCTGTTGAATGTCTATCTATATGTAGATTATTATTCTAGAGAATAACGTATGTATATCTTAAAAAAAAATTCTCTCATTTTCTGCATAACAGAAGACATTATAATTCCCAGTGTATTTTTTTTTGTATTAACAGTGATTTATTCTTTTTGCCGAAGATCAAAAAATATTCTATCAGCTTTTCCTAGATTTTTTACTTTCCTGATATTTCTCCATAGTATTGGTACACCATGTGGTCTTTTAGTCTTGCCAGCACCCTCTAGGACAGTGAGCTAAAAGACCATATAAGAAACTTTACCATGTTAGTTGAAAGAATATGTGACAGATGTGAACAGCCTCAAGATTTCTCTAACTATTCAAGCTACTAAATGATCTTCCCTCTTCTTATTCTTGTTTTCTGTTAATTTTTATGTTGCTTTGCTCTACAAAAAAAAAAAACCACAAATGAATGCACACAACAGTTAATCAGAAAAATGTATATTACGTTAGTGGTAGAGATAGTAATCAAAAGATAGTTGTACTTCTAAGATTAGAAATTGGGCAGGGTATCTTCTAAGCACAGCATTCTCTATATGTATCAAGAAATTTTTCTGTTTTTACATTCCCCACTGTTTTGCTTGCAATCTGGAGAGCAATTATTGATTTCAGATTTATTCTCAGAATAATCAAGTCATTGAATCCAGCTATTTCCATAGAGGAAGTTTGCTTCCTACTGGAGTAAGTGCTTTGTAAAGGAGACAGTAAATGTACAATATATTTTTATAGCAAAGAAGTTGCAGTGAATGATTATATTATCATTGTAGGCCCTTTAAGTCTCAGCCATATTTCCCAGAAAATAAGAACAACCAAATTCTGTTTTTCACACATCTGGATTGAAGGCCTTTTGCAGTGTTATTACTGTAGTAGAAGTAACAGTATACATAATTGTCTTCTAGAAATGAATGGAAATAATGACAAATGTGCAGGTTACAAGGATACTAGAAAGAAAAAAGGAAAGAAATCTTTTTTTTGTCAAAATAAAATTGAAGAAGTAATAAAAAATAAACCCACCTTCATTATGTAATAATTGTTATATTTACTGGAAATCATTTCATCATCTGTCATAATATAATAAGGTACATTTCAAAAGTTTTTTGGCTACCTAAATAAATAGAGATCATAGTTATATCTTTTTACAGGAAATTGCTAAATTTGTTTTATGGTAGTTTATTTTATGGTGTTAGCGTCACTTTCAAAAAATGTTTACCATTTCCTCTCCTTCTGACTTCTATAAATTCCACCACTGAAGTCAATGTCATTTCTTCGGATGTAGCTATGCAAAGCTTTAGAAAGAAAACAACTGTAAACCAATCTGAATGTCAGTAGTTAGAGATGAAACAAATAATTCCTGGACATTATGGAGGTAAGACACCGTTCTTCATGTCCAGACAGTATATCCTATATCAGAGTGCCCATTAACAGCAACATCTAGAAGAGGATCTCCAGGAAGTTTTGTGTTGTATCTGCTAACTCCTTTGACCACCTCTCGTGACATCATGAGGTGATAATCTAGAGCAGCTGCAGCTGAAGTCAAAACTTAGCTCTTCACTGAAAAATACTTAATGAAAATTGCCTTAGTTGAATTAGGATTAGAAAAATCATAATGGTAAATGAATAGATATGTGAGTAGAGAAGCTTCTCTTTGTCCAACATGGCAGACAATTTGAAAATCACATTTTTAGGGGGATGGGTGTAGCACAAGCTAATAAAATTGCTACTGAGCATCTGATTTTAACAGAGGTCCTAAGTTTAACAAGAATCTCCTTTTGTGTTTGCAGTTCTTTTCAAGTTGGGGCAGAACCTTTTTAATGTCCTCTGTCATTCCCACAGGCATAAAAAAATGAAAACCAGATGCTACAACACTTGATCATATTATCCAAATGGCACCATCCATCTGATCAAATGTCATTTTTTTTTTCCTCACAGCTGGCCAAGGCTTTCTGTTCAGCACTGCAAAATTCTGCTGAAAAGGAACAAAAATGTTCATGCAGCTCACACTTATGTCCATAAAAAGAACTGTGATAAATGCTTGCAGTATGAAGACCTGAAGAAAACTTTCAGAAAAAAACAAAAACGACAAACCAGCGCTTTTTAACGGTTGGTGGTTAACTCAAGCAGTTTCTCTAACATGTTACTGATTCTACTGGGCATAAAAAAGTGTATATGAGTTTGGAAAGGACCTGTGATCCCTTACCCTAACCCTGCCCTCCCCTAGTCAAAGCAGGTCTAACTTTTATCAAGTTGCTTTGGGCCTCATGCAGGCAAGTTTTGAATACTTCCAAGGTTGAATATTTCACAACCTCTCTGGGCAACTTGTTGTAATATTTAATCACCCTCAATATTGAAAAAGTTTTTCCTTTCATCTAATTGTAATTTCTAACACCACAGCTCCTGCCTGTTGTTTCTTGCTCTGCCACTGGTGTCTGCCTATTCATTTTGAAACAATACAATGAAACGTGTTAAATTCATTGCGAGTAAGCCAAATTCTTACTAGTCAAGAGTTTGTACAAAATAATGGCTTTCTGAATCTCATGTTTTTTTTGAGAAGAGGAGGAGAAATGTGAGTGAGAGCCTCCTGCTCACTCCCACCCATGTGTTCAATCAACACATGCAGGTGATTCAGATGTGCTGAATAAGGTAAGAGAGGTAGGAGTAATTGAACCAAGAGGAGCAGCAAAAAAAAAAAAAAAAAAAGAGAAAATTACCCCAGCTGATGTGCAAATTGGAGGAAATAAATATAGCAAAGCTGATTGAATAAACACAGTTTTTGCTACTCAGTTAAAATTTTGTAGCAGAAATAGGTCCTTGTGAAAGTGTATCCTTTGTGTGTATGTGCATATACTCTCTCGAAAGCTAAAGATCTTAAGGCAGTGTGTATTTGATTGATGGTTCTTTGATTACCAGGTAACCAGGAGGCATCCTACAGCTTTCATCTCAGCATCTCTGATGATTGCCATTTTGAGGAGACTTAGTTGCTGCAGTCAGATCATTATACCATATTTACAGTTATATTTGCATTATCACTGTCACTTGTAAAACTAGTTTAGAAAACTTCTTGGATTTTGGTGGTGGTTTATAGTTGCACCACTGTTTGCTGCTCCTGTACCAATGAGCTCATTGCTATCTTAAATGTCAAAAGTGGAATTCTCATATCTATTCTACAGAACCTCTTATGGCTTTTGCATAAATAACTACTGCTTTATTGTGCCTAGCTACAAAGCATTGAATAATTTAATGGCATGCCACTATACAGGCTGAATTTTTGCAGTCATTAAAGTGTTATTATCTTCTACCATCTGCCTGTATCTTGTTGATTTTCCACTTGAACATTTCCGTAGATAAGGAAAATCTCAAATGTTCCTTAGAAAAGCTGTGCCATTACTTGCAGAGTCAGAAACAACAGTAAAGGACCCAGTGTTCTTCAGATTGCACTGAAAACTACAGCAAATGACAGAGGAGATTGACTTTCTGAATGGAATTTTTTAAAAGCTTTATGCATGGGGCATTAAGATGATTTCCTGTGATTCTTTCCTGAGCTTCATGACTTGGCATTGTAATGGCTTATAACAAAATGAGTAATCCCCTCGCAAATATCTCATGAGGAAATAATAGCTCCCATTATTTTGCACAGACAGTAAACTGCTGAGAGACAGGACTCAAACTTTGGTTAAAGAGAAGGAAAGTGAGAAAATATGTTTCAGAATATGGAAATCAATTACTTCTCTTTTCCTCTCTTCCTAAACTGAACTATTCTCTCAGAACTAATTGGTTGCCTCTCTACTAAAATTGTTTCCATCTGGTGCCAAAAACCATAAAATCCACAAAAAATGTTGTTAATATATTTAATTTTAATGTCATTTGTGCCTTGATCACCATGATATTCCCCAGTGGAAAAACACAGTCATTACTTTCCAATAGTGGTTTAGTCTTTGTACAAACCCATAGTTACTGAGGAGGAGAGCTGCTATGAGCCCCTTCTTTCATTCTATTTTCTTTTTGCCTGGGCCTCACAAGACAGGAAGTGAGGTCAATCCCATGGATGGAACTGTAGTTTTCATACATACGGTGCCATTGGATGACATAGCTTTTTAAAAAAAGTTATTCTAATGTCACATGACACTTTCTACTTCTATACCTCTGCATATTTTTATGTGATACATACAAACAATAAGGCTGGACATAGCATAATAATGATTTCTATTTTGCATTAAACTGTAAGAATACCCACAACCTAAGTATACCCTAGATACCCTAAGTATAACCCATATGTCAGTAGTATTTACTACTTGTTCTTGGGAGCAAATGGTGAAGAAAGGACAGTTTGTGCACCAAAAATGTTCTGGTCGCACTCTTCATAGATAAATAGTTTTATCTGCCTAAAACTTCAGTGAAACCATCTGGGCTCCAGCCATGGGTGGGAGACTGCTCATATGGAGCTTATTGAATCTTGAACCTTGCCTGCATACTGTATGTTTTACTGCATAATTGCTGCACTTACTACTGTTATTTTTATTGTTATTATTTACTGTAGTTACTCTTACTATTGCTACTACTACTGCCATTACTATGACAGTTACTACTTATTACATAAGTAGTATATTACTAATACATTTACTACACAATTGCATTTTGCAAGTTTTTGTCAAGATACTGTGCTAAAACTGTATAAGCCTTGTCTAGAATTAGCCCCAGTTGCTGTAACTTTGTAGATACTTTTTTTAAAAATGAAAGACTGTAGATTCCTGTTAAAAATATGGACCTTTGGCTATCTAACTTTTACTTAGAGAGTTGTTATGGAAAAACACACAAAAAGCAGGTGGTTGTCAGAGTGGTGTGCTCCTGCTGAGGAGCACAGATTTCCTACAACAAACATACACTGTAAACGTCACAAGCTATGTCAGCATCAGTGTGCATGACTGCTGCATTGAAACTAAAGGTGGGTCAAACCCTTGTAGGACATAATCTTCAGAAGAGCCACCTGAGCGGTTTTGCCAGATTTATGAAATGTTTTTCCTTCAGATACTATCAGACTAGCCAGCTAAAGTAGTTGTCAGACACTGCAGTTAAGTGACCTTCCTTAAAATGTTATATATTGAGGGTTTATTTAGTTTGGGGTGGGGAAGAGCATGGTGGCTTGGTTTTGTTTATTTGCGGGGGATGTTGGTTGGTTGGTTCATTTGGGTTTTTTCTGGTGGAGAACTGTTGCTGCCTACGAGAATGGCAATGTGAGGAAGAATTAGTTATGGTATGAACTACTCCCATAGTCTACAATGCCTTGGTAAACCAACTGTTCTCAGTCCCATCTTCCTCTAGGATGATTTATCATGGGATGTTTTAGTAGCACTACATTTCTTTGGATTTTTGTTTGATTATGATTACTTAAAAGAGAATTACTGCCAAAAATTAATACAATCTGGCAGATCACACGAAATATATTCTAGATACAGAGTTCATGCTGATGCTGGTAGTTACACGGGACTACATTGTCTAATACTGTCTTGTATCAGATATAGTTTTTAACTTCTGGCTATATTAAAGACATTTGTCTGTTAATACTATACCTATGTGTAAAACCATACAGTGAACTGTTACTGCATGTTTTATAGGCAAAAAAATGAAACTTTACAACTGACATAGAAATGTACTCTTTGCATATACAAAGTATACACAAAATGTCACTAATACCATCTGGAAAGTCATGTAAGTATATCACATTTTATGGTATAGAATATCACCATTTTCTAGTGTAATTTAACTACCATCACCTAATATTTTATTACTGGGTGCTCACACGAGCATTACTTTTGTCAGAGAGCTCTGAAAAGGTTCTTGTCTTTTAAGACATAGTTATGAAAATAGGCCAAAACCATACTCTGGCCAACAGGCCGAACGGTGTATCCTGGCTTAGGTTCATGTGAACAAAAAGAATGACTGTGCTTAAAGTTCATGTTAGGAAGGGTCACTGACAGATTGTCCCAACCATGCTTTGGTCAGCATGATTCACATGTTCATTTGGAAGAGTCAATTAGCTGACAGAGACCAAACTCATGCTAAAATATGGGCAGCCACGGCGCCCACAGTAACCCATTTCATGTAAGAGTACAGAGGTATCTTATCTGCACAGTGTATTTTAAGTTTACATTTTAATTTACTATTGCTCAGTGTTCTATTTATCCTTGACCATGTAGAGCCATGATTCACATTGCTCCTTCTCAATTCAGCAGGTTTTAAGAAAAGTAGATGTCTTGGAGGCAATCCTGACTTAGTCCAATAAAAAAGTGTACAGTGAATTGCCTCTTTTGACTGCCTTTTGTGGGACCTTTACAATCCAGTAAGTTTGGGGACACCTGGCCATCAGGAGTCACAGAGGGGATGCCATGCAAAATGCCATAGTTCTTTACTGCATGGAAGGCAGGCTCTGCCTTCACCTGGAAAATAACTCAAAAACCAGGTGGTTCCCAGAGCCACGTGTTCATACTGACGGGCACAGATTTCCTACAGTTTGTCTAAGATGGATTTACTACTTCCTCGGTGTTTTGGAAGCTGAATTAACCAATTTGTGCATCATTGTACTTGAAGAATAGTTCCTCTGAAGTTTAGAGTGATGTGAATCTAAGAGAAAGGAGAGTAAGACCATATGGAGGAGGGAAGAAGAAAAAGGCCACAGAGATGCTATGTTTTTAAATGTGTCTTTTTAAAGCACTGTCTAAATCATTTTTCTTTATTATTTTAAGCTTGTGTGTTGCATTTAAGTTTGAACATTTGCAACTGGTGATGGGACACAGTGCTCGGTATTGTACAAAACACAGGAGGAGCCAATTCTTGCTCTGCTGAGTGTAAAACCTGAAGGACCTTCTCTGCCTGTGAGCAAATATTCATGTTTATTTGCTTTAATGTTATTGCAAGTCTTATATTCATAAATCAGTTCAGGCAGGAAAATACACATTTACATATTGCAATATAAATCTCACTTTACCAGCTTCATTCTGATTTTTTTTTTTTTTTAATATTTATTATGTCTCATTTCATTTGTGTTTACATAGGAATTTTGAAACATCAGAGATGTCATGCAAACATGCCGTAAGAAAATGAGGATCTAAATTGCTTGGGAGATTTTGTGAATTTTGCTTTAGAGCAAAGAAAAAAAAAAAGAAAAAAGAAAAAGTACTTCAGAATTTTTCAAAGCAAGTCTCTCACACCTCATAATCCATCAGACTGAATTTGCGTATAGGATGTTGTTGGTTTTGTTTGTTTGGTTGTTTTTTTTTAATAGGAGAAATAAGCAGATATAGACATGGACCAAGATATCTAGCAACATACATCTAAGTATCAGGTACTGACATTTGCTTTTTTGTGGTTTTGGGCTCCTTCAGTATATATACCAGAATACTTGCATATAGAGATCTTCTCTTAACACAACTGTAGAAATAAAGTATGCCCTATCCCTGGGTTTTAAAACATAATCTGCATAGATGGGACACTGAGTGCTACTACTTTTCTATATGATCACTCTTTAGCTTCTTTCAAAAGAAGGTGTAAGCAACAGCAAAACTCCAGCAAATGGAATTACAGATTAAGACCAAAAACTTTATAATGTAAGTTGAAAAAAAAAAAACCAAACAAGCTGATTTTCTTAAGTTTATTAATCTCTCTGTTCAACAACATTAGTTTTCAAGAAATTGAGAACGTTAATGCTCAGCTCCCATTAATGGACTGAGCACATAAGTAGTCTTATCAGCTCAAAATTGTTTCCAATTATTTGGGTATGTGTGTGAGCAGGGGCTTGAGGCATGAGTTTATCATTGTTCCATGTGAGTTTAGGAGCTCAACTCTTTCCTGAAGATTTTCCACAAAATCTAACTCAAAAAAAAAAAAAAAAAGTTTTATCTTCAGATTTCCTTGAGCAGGACAAGTATATATGATGTCATATGTCCATATTTGCTTAATTAGAGAAGTGCAATTTTACCTTCTCATCTCATTCAATGTCCCACAAACTTCACAGAGGTGCAGGTAAATAATTTTGCTATTTTTCTTCAGTGCTAGGGATTCCCACATTTCTTCAAAGACTGTAGGATGCTGTGAATAGAAATATAATTTCTGTTTTCCTCCACCCCAGAAGTGCCCACAAGTCTTGGGAAAATCTAGGCAGAGAAACTGAAAAATTCTTGGATAAAGAAAGATAAAGCAAATAAAGTTTAATGAAAGCTGGCAGTATAGGTGAGCTGAAACCATGTTTGAAGCATTTAGTTAGGCATCACATTGAAGGACAAGGACTACATTCTCTACTGGTTGAAAATTTAATGAAAACAGTATTAAATACCTACTAAAAGATAATTACACTTACATAAACAAACCAACACTATACTTACTGTACTTCAGAGGAAAGTAAGCTAGCTGGTGGTACAACAGTAACTTTTTGTACAGTTTCTAAAAGTGTTGTCCGTACAGTTTCTTTATCTTAAAAGATAAGTTTATCTTTAAGACCAGGTAATTAGCAGCAGCTCTTAAACAATCTTCATCTTTGGTTTTCAATTAAAGAACAATAGTCATCTAATAGTGGTATTCATCTAAATGATATTCTAGTGGAATTAGTATTAAACAAAAGCCAAGTTAGAAATTAAGTAAAGAGTACAGAAATAATTATTACAGCCCTGTGTATAGTATTAAAGCCTGAAGATGTCATGGCTGAATATTCAGAAAAAAAGACACGAGGTAATCTTTTCCCATATAATTTTGAAAGTTTATATTTTTGGTGACAACTGTGCAAATAAAAGGCTGGTTTGTTTTTAGTTTACAAAAGGCAGCTTCTTGAAAAAACAAGGTATGTTCTTAAGCTGTTCGTGTTTAATTACACCATTATATTGGAGCTTAAGTTCTGAAAGCAGTAATCTTTCTTTTCCCTCCCATTCTTCCCTTCATTGAAAAAAAGTAGGTGAAAGTAAGAAGTTTTGCAAAGAGTTTAGTTATGAAGAAATGTTGATCACAGCTAATATATCATCTAAAGTTTTAACTTTAGTCTGTAATAAAGTGTGTGAGAAAAAACCTGCAAGGAAGTTTTTCTGGTTATTTTCAAAACACAGCAGTGTGCCATCAAAAGTATGAGTCATTGCAAATGACACTGGCAATTGTAAAAATAAATATTTTTCTTTTAAGATTTTACATTATAATTCTAAATAAGTAGGCAGATTTTGCAAGGATGTAGTCCGTGGGATTGACCTCAAACTACTGTTGTAGAAATGGATATGGCTAAGGGTCAGAATCTGCCACTTTTCTTTTGATGGTAGTTTCAGTCTTTTATTCTGCAGTGACTAAACATGGAAAGAATGAGAGATCAATGGCTATTTTTGTTTAATCTCCAGTCAATTACTGAAATAAAGGAGAAAATTATTTCCCTTATGGCTCCTCAAGTTCCTGTGTTTCTAAAATACACAAAGGTCCACGGATAGTCATAAGGTTTAGAGCCGTATAATGCAACCAGTGATGGTGACCACAGAGATTCTTGAAATTTATAAATTTTGTAGTAGAATAAATATTTTTTTTTTTGAGAGAAAGACAAGTCTAGCTCTTTTCCTGCTCCCTTTTAGTCTATATTACTTACATAGCATTCTTTATAATGTGTTCTCTCTTTACCTTATATGCTTTTCCACACTGATTTTTCATGATTGAACTGTAAGACTGGAAGCAAATGACTTCATGGTGGCAGGAAGAGGGGGATCTGAGCAAGTTAAAATTATTAAAGTGCAATTAAAATAAGGATAATTTGTACTTTTCATTTGCAAGAACAAATGTAGCAAAAATCCTACACAAACTTAGTGAAGAAATGTTATCTGATAAATATTCTCTCTTTGTACATCCTATAATCAAGGGTTTAGTATTATAGCCTATTCTAGGTTTTCCTGATGCAATTTTTTATTACAGCTTAACAGGCCTGTAGTTCAGTAGTAAAATCCCTGAGTATAGTTTCCTAAAAAAAAAAAAAAAAAAAAAGAGTAGCATGATTTCAATGCTTAATGATTTTGCATAATTTTTTTTTAACTGCAGTGTTATTCTCATAATATAATTCAACTATAGTTTATAGGTTTGCTGCAATCACTATTTGCTGCTCAGCTAATTTTTTAAATGTAGTCAGAGAATCTGGTATTTAAATTAATTCAGCAAAATTCTGTTCTTTCCCCTTTCTAAGTATGTCTAGAAAGTATGTGTTAGATATATTAGGTTAAAATTAAATTCCTTTTCTCAGTCTATTGCTGGTTACAGTAAAATTCTTAATTTTAAAAGAAAGGTTTATTTCTGGAATCTCTTCTACCACAGACATCTCTGCTGATATCTGCAGCTGGCACTCTTATGCTGGTGTATCCTTCCCCTACACTCTCCCAGCAGGTAGATCAATTGTGACAACTGAAAAATGTCGGAGTATGTTTTCATAGTGTAAAGATAAGCAATGCTGTCACTGCTCCTAAACACATTTATTTATAATGCATTCAAGCAACATAGTGATTGCAATTTACCTCCCCATTTTTATACTCCCACTTTCTTTAGCTGTAGGTCCATGAAGATGGGCCACTACTTTCCACCCTGTTGTTCATGCAGGTGGGGTCCCCATCCACGGGCAGGGTCATTAGGCTTATCTCCAGGCAGGATCCAAACTGCAGTTCTTCAACATCAGTAATTCGGACTTCTCAGGATAGGGAGGGAGAAGTAGGCAAACTGTAAGCTCTACATAAACCTGGATCAGCTCATGTTGTAGTGCAAAAGCATCCTCAGTTGCAGGCCACCACTTTGCTCCTAGCTCAGCGTAGAACTGTGCAAAAGAGCTTTATCAAAAGCATGCAAAGTAAAACCCTAATGGTATCAAACAACAGTTAGCATTTCTTCATGAAAAAGGGTGAGGACTCTCAAGTAAGAAGGAGGCTGCCAATCTTGTAGCTGCTCAGTTTGGGCTAGAAACACATGTTAAAACACTCCGTTAGCATGTTGTCAACTGCACAGTAGAGGCAGACCTCTTGTATCTGTACTTTCCACCTTGCCAGCAATTTCACTGACAGTCAGTGTCATGTTTGTCAGGGTGTAGATCCAGACACTTGGTCTCTTTTCCAGTGCTAGTTATCTTTCACTATTCCGACGTCTTGTTGACAAAGATTTGTCATGTGATCCTCTTGGGAAGGACACCAAAGAAGACAAAGACTCATTTGCAAAGATTAATTTTAGTGAGCAGGACACAAAAAAAAGCTGCTTCACAATGAATTGCACATGGAGAACCTAGGAAAGAATAGTATACAATTTTCCTCCCTTTTTTTCTTTTTGCTGTATATTTCATTACAGGGTCATCGTTTAAGAGGGAATTTGCATTATTTTTAATTTCGATGTTTCTTCCCAAACACAGGAAACCTCCAGTAGAAAACTACAAGAGTAGAAAGAGAAACTCATTGCTAAACTCCAAAAGGAGCTGAAAGAAGTGAAACAAAATCTTAGGTAAGAGAGCTGGACAGACAGCTCGTGTTTTTGTCTGAGGTCCTGGCCAGAGAAAGAATTGTCACCAGCACACCCTAAGACAGCTGTTGATGCAGATTTCTTCCTCCAGGCATATTTCGGCTGGGTGCCCAGAGGATTAAAGACAGACAAGCCAGGATCTCTGGAAACATCTGCTTTCTACGTGAAAGGACCATGATGATCTGGAGACAGAACAGAGAATGTGAGTGGAGCTGGGGGGAAAGCCTGGCAAAAGGACATGGCGGGGATCTGTGTCACTGTGGTCCTGCAGATTCTTCTGTTCTATAAGGTTATTTGTAGTTGTTTTGTTTGGTTTGGTTTAGGTTTTTTTGATTGCTGGTTGATTTACTTTATTATTTTGTATTATATACTGAATTTATGGAATGGCTTACTGGATGAAAATATTTTGATTTCTTGGAAATGAAAGAGTGACAGAAACCCTCTTGTTAACTTCTCTGGAATTAAGAAAGGGAGTGTCTTCATGTTTGTTGTTTTTCACAATAAGAAAACTTCTTATATTTACTGAGGGTGGCTGTCCACTTGCAGATGAACCATCCCTCCCCACTTAGGTTCACAGTTCACATATTCTGCTATTCACAATTCATATTAGTCTGAGATAGCATTCTGGGATAACTGAGACCCTATCTAAATGATCTCTGTGTGTTTCCTCATTGAGACTGTTGTATTCCAAAATAAAATGTAATTCCTAATGGGCAATAGTCAGGGGAGAGGATCTATTTTGAACTGGTACTGTTCTCAACTCTGTGGTAAAAAAGTACAATTGCTGGACAATCCTGTTTCTAAAGAAAGTGTAGCATGTGCAAATGTTTTGTTAGCCTGGGGTCTCCAAGGCAAAGGAAGGGCCTTGTTATAGGAGAGGGAAGAAGGGGATGATTGACTTTGGATGGAAAAGGAAATCCTATCTGTAGCAGGTTTAGACTGGTCAAAGGGAAGCTGCTGAAACAGCAGGTCTCATAGTGGAGGGGTTTTAGCATTTCTCATGTTGTCATGGGCCCTGAAGGTAGTCTATATCCAGCTTATCAGTGGGGATTGTACAGTTCCAGAAACCACATCAAGAAAAACCTCTGGTGCTTTCAGCAGCACACTTGCTTCCAACCAGAAACAATGGACTGTGTTAGGTGGCACTGCCCGTCTCTGAAGACTTCCGTAGCAGACTTCCTCACTCCAGACAGTTTTCTTAATAAGACTCCATGTGGCAATGAGTATGCTCTTGATGGAGCAGTGTATGAGATTTTCAGGTCAAATCCTGGCATCCGCTGTCAATGTTCCCCAACCAGAATGGTTGCTTATGGCTTTGGTGCAGAATATGTGGCTTACCTGGAGGACAGATTGTAGGATTTGGTGCCTCCTTTTGCATCTCGACAGCGAGGAAAGGTAGGTGCATTGCAGACTAGGTGATCTAAGCCTGCATCCCAAATTATATTATCACACACAGATGTGCAATATAATTAGTACACTTGAATTCACTGCCACAATGTTCATGAACAAAAAGTGCAAAACGGTCACTTGGTTCAGTGACCTTGAGTATGAATTTAAAAGCCAATATAAAAAACCAGTGCAGATACACCTATGTACTGTACTGTCCAAAGCCAGTATTTACTGTTCTAACTATGCTTCAACCCATATCCTTCAAATCAGTGAGGATTTTCTCTGCATTTGGGTGGGACCAGAATGACAATTACAAGTAGATAATTACATTTCTGCACCATATACACTTGAATCCCTAGCCTAACTTACAATTTCTTTTCTTCATAATTTATTTTGAATTTCTAGAGAACATCTGAAGTGTATCAATTTAATATGGACTGATTGATGCTGCTTATCAAAAAATCATTGTGATGTTATTGTTTTTCTTAACTCATATAAATATGGCATAATTGCTTTCCTAGTCCATAATGAAGTCTTGGCAAGTTAATACTATTTTATTTTACGGTATTTTGACTTAGTATTTAATTTATCAGGTCATTAACATATCAGACAATTTGTGAGCTATAAGATATCATTTGTTTGTGTTAGTAGTCATTTTCCATTCCCACTCAGCAGATGTATGAGACAAGTCATTCTTTGATATTTGTTCTCATTTTTTGTGACAAGCCTAAAATTTTATATCCCTTTGATAGTCACCATGAGTTCTATTATTACATTCTTTTTCCACATGCCAGAATAAGCCCATGGGTTAATTGGTATCTACACGGTTCTGCAAAACAATGCAAAAATCTTGCATGAAATAGATAATTATCTGTAGGTTTGAGATTTTGAAAAAATACATAAATGAATTTTCCTTAGACCTCTGACATGGTGCTTGTCTTCAGGAGGTAGAGCAAGAAGTTAATATTCTTTGGAAGATGGTAAAAAGCTTTTACATTTATTAAAGCTTGTTCAGGTATTCCCATGGGTGAGGAGAGGTAAGCCCAGATTTGAGAAGTTCCTGAACAGTACAGGTGTAAAAGAAGGGCTGTTTTGGGGGTGCTTTGCTTGCATCATGTGGAAGCATTGAGATGATCCTTCCAAATTATTAACTGAAACCACTTTGACATCTATTATTATATCAGACCTTTTTTGTTTGACTTTTAAATTAAGCTGAACTCTATTAACCTGACATGGACAAACATCTATAATAAAACAGTACAGTTTATTAAATATAGTTTTGAGCACATTACGTTCCTAACTTAATAATCTATGAAAACTGATAGAAATAAGAGAATAGTTAACTGTGTTCTAGCAGAGAACAGAGCAATGACAATGGACGTGCAACTGCAGGTAACATTCAGCACTTACATAAAATGCATAAAAAGGTGACTGGATTGACAGTGTTGGGTCTGCAGCGGTATCCAGTATGGATCAACGTATGTTAGAGACAGTTTTCATCAAAATTAAAGACAATTAATATGATTTTAAAATACATATTATAGATACATATAACTACAAAGGTGTATCAGTACGTCTGCCATAGATCATGTAACCTGATTGACCTTAGAAAACAGGAGAAAATAAACAGTGACAGAACAGGTAATATTTCTTTAAGCACTGGTTATGGGTGGAAGCAAAAGCTGTTTTATATTCCTATAGGTTTGGTTCTGCTTTTCTGTTTTGGGGAAAATATTTCAAGGTAAAAATTTAACACTTGTCTCTACTATTTTTTCTTTTTTTCTTTTTTCTTTTTTTCTGAAAAGCTTTAAGAAGTTATTCCTTTGTTGACTTCATGCATTTCAATGCCCAAGCATTTCTAGCTTATTCTACATCCTTCCTTTTCTGACTTTTCTTGGGAGCAAAACCACTTCTCTCTCACAACAGATTGATCTATGTCTCCAGCTTGCAGCACAGAGCTGCTGCAGGTTCTGTTTTTGTATTTCTCAGTTGTATTGCAGTATTGTCTGTTCTTCTTAAAGTTTATCTCTAAAAAAATCATAGTGTCTCTTTACCATTTGTACATTGAAATTTGGAGGAGGTTTTTCACCCTTCCAGACTTTTTGGAATGGTTAGACAGATTTTAATGACAGCGAAAATCTGCTAAAATATCAGGTTCTTATCTTTTACTGTAAGTTTGAAAAAAACCCTAGTCTTCAATTTCAGACTTCAAGACAGTCTGTTTTAGATCCATTCCTCCGTGCTCCTCCCTAACTAACCCTGCTGACACTGCATCAGTTGGCAAGATGTTGACCCTTAAATATGCTTTAAAACCTATCTTAATATTGGTAAACTGTTACACCTTAAAATAAGTAGCAGCAATTACTTTGGCATTACCCTGGGAAGTTTAGTGGCCTGACAAAATAAATCTTCTGAGTGATGATAACAGAGAAAACAAGCAAAGCTAATTTTCTTATATTAATGGCAAAATATTTTGATATAAGTTCAAAAGATGCCTAGATGAAAAAAATATTACTAGTAAAAAATTGTATTACCCACCATAATATCCCCTTTTATATTCATACCAAATTTAACCACAGCTTTGCAGTTCTAAAATCCAAGTACAAGATTTGCCAAGAAAGTAACAAAGTAACAGAGAATTGAGAATCACTTATTTAAAACAAATGTTTTAACAGTGGGGTCCAAGCTTTGCTACTTCCTTTTATTACAAAGATTTAGTTAACTTTAGCGCATTATTACTCTATGTTCTTAACAGTAGGTTGTATGTAGTTCTGTTTAATAAGAGTTTATCAAATGCTTATCATTTGCATAAAAAATTATCTTTACTTCCTTTTCATCAGGTAACGTTTTCCCAGCCTGACTTGAAACTCTTCTCAATTTTGTCTGCCAATAGAAGGAGCTCCTGCCTTAGGCAACAAGCTGAAGCTCCCAGGAGAACCTTTCCTCTGATCCAGACAGATGGATTCTGGCTTTTTGTACTGTGTGATGTGTACAAAAATTTTGATTACACTTTTGGTACAAACTAGCCAGTCATATTGCAAACAAACCCTGTGAGATTATTGCCAGATAGGAACACAGCACTGTTTAGAGGAAGGCCTATTCAGGGGAAAAAATAATCAGTTAGGTTTATCTCCTTGTATCTTGTCAAACTGCAGTGGCTGGAAGCACTCTGCTGTAGAGGGGTGGTCAGCCTTGCCCCTGCTCTTTGTGATAAAGGACATTTCTCAACTGCAAACGTAAGCTACAGAGTGGTATTAGAGAAATGTTGAGGACCAGAACAACATAAAACACCATTTCCTAAGGATTTTAGAGGTGTTGCTGGTATGAATAGAGGAAAGCAAACACATGTACTTTCTGTGTGGAAAGGGTGTGATGGCCCTGGAAGAAAGTGAAATAGGCACTGATTCAGCAAGATATATTCCAGTGTGCAACAGGAGATTTTCATATTTAAGCAACCAATGGATGTTGTCAAAATGTTTTAAGGACACGAAGAATTTTGAGTATTTTGTTCAGGCAAAACAGATGTATTGTTTAAGCTGATTTTGAAATAGCTTCACAGAAGCACATTGTACACTATTTAGCCTGTTTTCTGAAAATCTTAATTTCATTAGTTGGATCCAGATTTCTTAAGTAATTCTGATAGAGTTTCATTTTTATGAGGCACAGCTATCTTCTCCTATCTGCTTTTACTTTCAATGTTACTTTCATTAACTGTTGTCTCATTCTTTTCATACAGAATTTCTTAATGACAAGCAATTCCTAGCTATTAATACCCAATGTGCCCTGCATTATCTTCCAAGTAATAGAAAAATCTTCAGAAAATATGTGATTCCCTAAACACTGTGATTTGACTGCAATGTCAAATCCCCTACTGCATAAAATCACTGTATTATCGCAGGACTGAAACACAAAACAAGAGTTTTAATGTCATTCTCCATTTTGGGCTGGGAGGAATATTAACTTCTGAACTGTGGTTGTAAGTGGTGCTCGAAAGAATCAGCAGAGCTTGTGCTGTTGGTATGATCATGGGGTCATTTTATTCCTCATACAACTGAAATGTAGGTTTCTCTCTAGGTTTTCTTTCACCACCTGCTCCAGAAAATTTACTTTTTTTATTCCTGCACACCATACCTTTAAAGATGTCTTAATGAAACCTAACCTGTACTACATCTTAACTTTTATTTGTGCTACAACTTAGCTTTTACCATTTCTAAAAACTTCCCTTCTTTTTTCTTTCTTTCAAATATTAAAGCCCTTTACGAGTTTGTATGAAAGCGATACATGAACTGAGTGCATTAACTACCCAGTGACTATGGGTAATTAAAATCACTAATGAGTTGATGTCTGGGCTAAAGAGCTGAGGAAGCAATCCTTGTTCTCATGCTCTTCTGGTCCTCATACTCCTATGAAAATGTTACTGTCACTTTGCTTTTTATTTTTCATTCATTCCTCCTTATCTGAAGAGTTTTTTCTCCCTTCTATCTGTACAATGGTGCAGGAGAGAAAATAAAAGCCATAAAACATGCTTTGCTTTCCAAAGTGTAATGAAACAGAGGGCATTGTAGAAGAAAGATCCTTCCTGACTTGCTTCATATGGCATTTTGCCTGCGTAAGAGTGAATGATCTCTCTTACTGAAACACCTGGACTAAAAATTGAATCGTCAAGCAAAAAAACTGTAATACTTCCTTCCAGACATGTACAGACTGGAGCTTTTACTTGCACTTAGGCTGCATAACAGAGGCCCTAATATACACTTATAGCTTGTATGGACAGATGAAAAAACATTGAAAAGACAAAATGAAGAATATCACACCAGACCTAAGAGACACAGTGGGGTCTTAGGGATTGTACTTCTTCCTCTTTTCTCCATATATCTTCTGTTGGCTTTGTGAAGTCAATAGAGTTGTGAAAATCCCCATCATAGAATATAACTCCTAAATACTCCAGGGCCAGATTCTCAGGTGAATTTCTTTATTTTATCCTCCATATCATTCATCCAGTATAAAAAACCCAATACATTGGCAGCATACGCCTGGTAGAGCATTCCCCTGGTATGTGGAGAAACTGTTGTGCATTGCTGATCTGGTCTGGATGTGTTTCTCTGCTTACTATCTTCCTGAGAGAGAAGAAAAGAGATGATATGGCCAAGCTACGCTGCATTATATTTCACACTTGTATGACTTCTAGTATTCTTTTTTCTCTTTAATGTATCTATCCTATACACTCCTATTCTCTATATTAATAAATGGAGAGCTGAGGTACAGAGATTCCATCCTGCAGCTCAGCTTCAGCTGTCTCAGTACCTAGCACATTGAAAGCAACACTCAGGTGACTTTGTGGATCTATGAAGAAGTTTTATAAAGATCTAAGTTTGAATATCTTTACTACATATCTACCAACATCTTTAAGCATCTTTTATACACACAAAAGTTTGCAGCAAAGCTCAATTTATTTCAGCTAATTCTTGCTCTCAATTTCTATCAAATCCAGAACTAAAAGAACTTTAGTAGAGGGAAAAAAAAAAAGCCTCTGCTGCCTGGTCAGTCTGGGTCACCTGGTTATTGTGACCCCAGACTGATTCAGGTACATCATGCTTCTAAACTTGGAGACTTTTTTACAATGTTGCATCGAAATTATGCTACCTGTGTCAAGAGATCAGAGTTCAAGTTAATGTCTTCCTAATAAACATGCTACCCTCACAAATTATCTGGGAAGTTGGGGAAAATGTATCTCCTGGATTTAGCTTTTCATATAAAAGTGCACAGGTTCAATGCTCCTGTTACAATACTGCTGTCTAAGAGCAGCATGGATATGAAAGCCTATTAGTCTCATGATTACAATGCCAAGCTTACATGGGAACAGGGAGCAATTACCTTCAAGCTCAGATTTTTTTCCTTAGTCACATTTCAACTCTCTGGCAGTAGCTTTCAATCTTTAGATTTGCTCTAAGGCAGACCATTCTCCCTGCCACCCTCTGGGCTTAACTGTGCACACCAATACCTTTCTGCATAGCAGAAATGCCTTCATGATCACAACTGGTGACAGGTAGATCTTTCTGCCTCTCCTGATATTCCTTGTTTTACCCTTACACTTGGTCTGTGCAGTTAAGGAGAGGATGTTCTGGTAAGCTACTGTACTTGATAGGCACCCCTGTATAGTTTACAGTTTTGCTGCTGCTTTGCAGTTATCCTCAATCATACTGAGTCTTGTCTAAGGGAAAATGCAAACAGAATAATTTATTCACAGCACCCAAAACACACAACACAGTCACAGATGCTTTTAAATGACACAAATAAAGAAATAAACAAACAACCCCCAACACCTTACCTGCTTATATGAAGGCTAAATCAGAAAGGTCTCTTCCTTATCCAGTTGACTCACTCCTTTCCTGACAAAGCTGCAGTGAGGCTTTCAGTCTGTGCACATGACTCAGAAGAAGATCCTACACAGGACAATCTGTCAAAGAACCCATTTATAGTGGGAGTTTCTCTTATAGTGTCTCCAGCAAAGAATACTTTTGGGAATACACTCTTACACGGCTGTTCAGATCTCTGATCCTACAGATGATCATGTTGCTGGAACTTTGATCCCACATAGACTCATGAGAGATTCATGTTGGTGGTACTGGAAGAGGAATCATGGAGACCATCTTTCATCCCAACCGTTGCTATGTTACTTACTTATTCACTGGTCATTCTTCATGATCAGAGTGAATATTGTTTTGCTTCTAGGATATGCACAAGCATCTCTACTAACATAGGTGTAATCTTCTATACTCTACTGGCCAGTAAAAAAAAATGTTCTTGCACCAATAAGCAATAACATTTCCCTTTCTTGTGATTCATTGTCATATTTCAGTGCCCAAAATTACTTTCACTGAATTTTATCATCTAAATCATTAGCCAAGGCATACTGCACCAATGTCTAAGTATAACAAATGTACTTAGCTTATTAACAACTAGTTGATATAAAATGTGACTCTAATTAATCATCTGGGGTGAAAATATGCTCAGAGTTACTAATTCACAGCCTCTTTTTTAAAGAGCTTTGAGACAAAATAGTTTCAGTGAAACAAATTGACCCCCCCCCCCCCAAAAAAAAAACAACCAACAAACATGCCTACTGTCAGGAGAGTTAAATTAAGAGTTAACATTTGTTTAGCATATATGTGGTGGGTTAGCCCTGGATGCCAAGTGCCCACCAAACCACTCTCTCACTCCCTCTCCTCAGCAAGATGGGGAGAGAAAGTAAGATGAAAAAGCTCCTGGGCTGAGATAAGGACAGGGAGATCACTCACCAATTAACACCACAGGCAAAACAGGCTTGACTTGGGGATGGTTAATTTAATTTATTGCCAATTAACAAAGGCAAACACCTCCCCTCAAGCCCCCTTTCTTCCAAGGCTCATCTTCACTCCTGACTCTTCTACCTCCTCCTCCTGAGTGGCACAGGGGGATGGGGAACAGGGCTTGTGTTCAGTTCATAATGCGTTGTCTCTGCTGTTCCTTCCCCTTCATACTCTTCCCCTGCTCCATCATCAGGTCCCACCCATAGGAGACAGTTCACCATGAACTTTTCCGTCATGGGTCCTTCCTACGGGCTGCAGTTCTCCACGAACTGCTCCAGCGTGGGTCCCTCCCACGGGCTGCAGTCCTTCAGGCACAGGCTGCTCCAGCGTGGGTCCCCTGCAGGGTCACAAGTCCTGCCAGAAAAACCTGCTCCAGCGTGGGCTCCTCTCTCCACGGGGCCACAGCTTCTGCCAGGATCCTGCTCCAGCGTGGGCTTCCCACGGGGTCACAGCCTCCTTCAGGCATCCCCCTGTTCCAGCGTGGGGTCCTCCCCGGGCTGCAGGTGGAGATCTGCTCCCCCGTGGAGCTCCCTGGGCTGCAGGGGGACAGCCTGCCTCACCATGGTCTTCCTCACGGGCTGCAGGGGAATCTCTGCTTCACCGCCTGGAGCATCTCCTCCCCTCCTTCTGCACTGACCTGGGGGGCTGCAGGGCTGTTGCTCTCACATTTTTCTCACTCCTCCCTCTCACAGGTGCTATGCAGTGTTTTTTTACCCTTCCTTAAACATGCTTGCACAGAGTTGCTGCCAGCATTGCTGATGGACTTAGTTTTGGGTGTCAGGTCCCACTTGGCTGTGTCTGACATGGTCAGACCCTGGTCTTCTCCCACAAAGGC
This sequence comes from Haliaeetus albicilla, assembly GCF_947461875.1. NCBI lineage: Eukaryota > Metazoa > Chordata > Aves > Accipitriformes > Accipitridae > Haliaeetus > Haliaeetus albicilla. The sequence continues at coordinate 66,584,868 of NC_091516.1, read as the reverse complement.
CATCCCTGCAGTGTCCACCCTTCCCACCCCTCTGCTACCAAAATCTTGCCATGTAAACCCAATACACTAGAAACAGAAAAAGCCTGAAACCCACTTCCCTACAGACTGTGCTCTTTTCTTCAGACAGCAATCTAAGTATCTTTGCAGGTGGGATCCTCAGTCTTTCTCTGCATGACCTTATGAGAATATGTGAACTTATTTGCAATTTCTGGCTGTGAAATGACTTGCTTCTGTGATAATATCACAGTAGAATTCACATGTGTATTGAAGAAGTTCTTATTCTGAAAGCATGTCTTTTCTTGCCTTTGTCAATAGTGAATTTTCTATACAGACATGCTGACAGACTGCTTCTCTTTGATGTTCATCACAATTATCAAAAGCACAAATATTACACCTCAAAAATCTTCCATCCTAGTTTTCACTTTTTTTTTTTTCTGTTAAAAATTGCAGTTGGATGTCTTTACGCTATACAGCTTTATGTCCTGGAATGATGCTGGGGTTTTTTTTTCTTTCTTTCTTTTTCTTTTTTTTTTTAATGTTTTCATTCCAGACATGTTCCATTTTCTTAATTGTGTGAGCCATTGTCTTTTACAGCACAGATCCCTGGTCTCTATTAGATGATATGATCTAAATGTATGAACTCACAAGATTAATTCAAGCAGAATGACTTTACCTGTTCTTATATTAAAATGCTTTATGCTTTGTGAAAATCTTTTTTTTTTTTTTTTTTGCTTTATGCATAAATCTATACAGTCAGATATTTAGTGTTTAACTGTGATCAAAACTTGTGCTCCAGAGGGTCTGAATCACTCAGGGGACAGATACTAGGCAGTTCATCTCTAGGTCACTAGTTTGAAGGTACTCCAAACCTGCCTGAAAACTAAATGAAAGCTGATGTCCAAGGGAAATAGGTTTATTTAGGGCATCTTCAAGTGTTTAATTAGAAAGGTGAAGATTTATGGGTTTTAGTTTCACCATTTTGCCTATGTGCTTCTTTATCCTTGATGACTATTAATCTATTCAGCTGTCATTTACTACCTGTTGCCCCTTTCTGGACCTCTGATTTCTTTTGTGAATAAACATCAAATCACTCCACTTAATATAGGAAAGTTTCAAAAATTAATTCCTTTGTCAAGCAAAACCAGGCTTTGTTAAAACTATAGGTTTTTTACTCATACTCTTCTTTTTTTCTTAAAATAAGTGCTATCTAGAAGGGACCTCTGTATGAATATAATTGTGTTTCTCTGAAAAAAAAAAAAAAGAAAAAAGATCGTTCTGAGAAATGTTGTTTGAGGGCATTATTTTTAATTTACAGGGGCATTATCAATTTCCTTGCGCTAATATTTTCTATTTTGTTTCATTTTGAGAGCCACTTAAATTTTGTCATATTTTCCAAATTAAGAAAAAATCTGTATGCATAATATCTAAATGAACAAGTCACTTCTTATATTCTTTGATTTCAGAATGACAGGAAACTTTCCCTGCCCTCTTGCTTCCTTCTGAAATGAAAGGAGAGAAGAGCAACAAAAAGTTTAAAACTTCAGAGTGAATATTCCTGACATTCTTGTTACAGTTCTAATAGGCTTTGTTTTGGGCCAAAGCAACAAGAGGGAGTGAAGTGCTCTCTGTGACCTCTGGAAATTTTTATAAGCAGAAACAGAACTTTTCTGCATGTCCCAGCATTCAGTGCTTTTGAAGTGTCTGTTTCTCCTAGACTATATTTCCCACTCCTCACACCAATAACTTCTGTTAGCATTTTCCTACAACTGGTCAAGTCTGATTAAGAGATTCCTTTCACAGATGGTACTTGATGTTGGCATACAGCAGTGGAAAAAAACCCACCATTATTCAGAATAATGTTTTCAAATGCTCCAGTGCGGTGGTAGGGGAGAAAATGTTGCCCAAACATTTTTTATAATTGCAAGTCTTTAAGTAGAGTTAAAGAGCTATGGAAATGTTTTTCATGACCTTTTAATAAAAAAAAAATTATTTTATGAAAATATATAACACCAATTTTAAACCTATGGGGAAAATATTCTCCAGAACTTAGTAACTATCAACAGAAAATTAAGATAAATATGTTAATGGTAATATCATGTTCTATCTATCTACTTTATTTTCTCCAGCATCTCATGACCACAGGTTGTGTGGATTGTTCATCTCCATAGAGAAGGCTGAGGAATTTTTTAATCTCAAAAAGTTTTGGCTCAACACTTTGTGTTTTGAGGAGAAGGAAAGACAAATGTACAATCTACCACAATAGCATGCAGACCTAGAATGAGAGCTGGTCTGTAAAATTTTAACCTAAGAATAATAAATGCCAATGAAATTGTCTCTGTGTACAACAGGGAGGTTTGTCCTCAACTCACTTCCCCTGGTCTAATGTTGCTGTGAAATCTAAATCAAATGGTCGAGAGAACTGGAGATGTAGGAAAGCAGGACAGGACAGACAGATGGTCTGCTACACAAGTCACGCTCTCAAAAACTGCTTGCTCAAATTTGCATGTGTTCAAAACCTGCTTCAACCTACCAAAGCAGAGCCAGTATTTTCTCACTGATATACAACTATATCCTCAAAGGATATGATGGCCTCTTTAGCATGGATTTTTGGGAAAAGTAAAGCATTTAGACACTGTATTTCTATGTGGTATTATATTTATCTTAAGCTGTTATCCAATTCCATTTTCATAATGATTGGGCTTGTTTAACAGCCAACACCATTTGTTTATGATCTTAAATGTGACCTCTGCTTGGACTGCTGACTGAGGGTTGTTACTCACTTAAAGTTTTCACGACGCTTTACTTAGATTAGGTGGACATTGTTCAAAGGTCTCGTGCTAAAACCTTGCAATCTTCTTCAAGTCAGAAGTATCTGAGCCTCCTTGCTCTCTGGGGAGGTGGGATAAAGGCAATGACAGATTAAGAAACCTAGGTATTGACTAAACCAATTTCTTTTTGAGGCAGGTTTAGTACTGTATATGGCCAGGGAATGCCATCAGCACCAGGTCACTGGTGACAGGCACATTTCAGAGGTAGGGAAGGAACCACACCATAATCCAGAAAACCAGGCTATATGGGAAGCCAGAATTTCTTCCATACCAAGACAGTCTTGATCCAGGACCATAAGAATGGGGAGAGGCAACAGTGCGATGTTGCTACTGGATGATTTCTAAAATGTTTTTTTCAGTTTCCTTTTGGACTTTTTTTGCAGGCCCAGGCAATCCTTCATTTTGTTCTTCCAGATTCGAAACAGAAATTATGTGATGGTAGATGACATGAAAATTTTCCTTTTCAGGTTTAGATTTATTTTTTGAAATTTCATATCTATTTTTAAGGTGTTGCTATTATTACAATATCAAGAAACCTTATCATCCAGCACATTTTGGTAATAAAAAAATTTTTTTTTAAAATAAAATATTATCATACTCTACAAATTCATGACTAGCATAATCAGAAAAGTGCTGAAAATAGTACCTGATTAAAAAAACCCACATTTTAAATGTTTTTACAGTCATGTATTATTGATAAAACAGCATATGTGATTTTATAATATGATTTCTAACACTGCAAATGGAAAAGTTTCTTTATTTTTTCCTCCAAGCCTAATTGCCAAATAGTACAATAAATTATTTTCTTTATATACATGGGAAAAGATATAGGAAGAAACATTGGTAATTTAGTTTTCTTTGGTGTCTCTTACTTTTCTTCTTTCCAAAAAGAGATTTCTAATTATGATGGAAATGCCCCTTTGTGTCACTGAAATTGTATTAAGCTGATAGTAACAACTTTGTTTGACATTATTTTTTAAAGCAATAAATCTTTATGCCCCTACTGTATCTGTCCTAACTTCATAACAGTGAATGACTTAATGGTACCCAAACTGAGGAATCCCCTTATGCAGCTTCTTTCTTTTGGCATTTGTCATGCTGAAAAGTGAGATCAGACATAATTACTAAGTAAATGAACCAGTTTTGCTGTACTAATCCAGTCCCTGGATATTGCTCCTTGATCCTTTCTGAGAGCCATATGGACATGCAGCAGGTTTTTAACAACATCCACATACTGCACCTCATCTTGAGAGCTGCAGAGTCATCCTGAGTAAAGGAGATATGAGACTTGCTGTGCAAATTTAATGTTGTAACTCTCTTTCTCTTTACCTGCAGTTGGGTTACCCCTGAGAAACTTGTGTGAAAGATTGACTTGCTTCTGGACAAGAAAAAAAAAAAAAAATTATGCAAGATGCCGTATTTTCCACTACTGGCGGTCCTTAGACTCCAAAAAGATAGGGTTTGAGAGAACAGGGACCTGAAGAGAAAGAAGAAGGTTAGACAGAAAACTAAGAAGCTCCAGAATTTAGAGCTCCTATGGAAAACTCATTAGATATTTAAAAACATTCAGGGGCATGACTGCAAAGTTCCCCAACTAATGTTCTTTATATTTGATGAACAGGCTAGCACTCCCTGTAACTGTATATAAAGCTGCATCTTTTTTCTTTTTTCTTTTTTTAAAGTAAAAAGCAAGTAAAAATTGCCATAATTATCTCATCTGAACTTTCATTAAAACAGGCTACTGTCTGCACTTTGGGCTCTTTTATTGTTGATACTGAAAACGTGTCATCTGTCTGTTCATAATCTTAGAAGTTTGCTGTTAGCAATTAACTCTCTGAGACTTTTCTACTTTTTAAAATATCAGTAGAACAATGGCTAGGTCTGACAAAACAAAGCCACCATAGGTCTAATTAGCACTCCCCAGCATTTGCCCTTCATGATGGGATTTAACAAATTCTCTGAAGAGCTATGTGCAAGTCCTATACAGAGAAAGAGTATGCTTCAGTTCCGTGACTGGTTGCCAAAATTATCCTGAGGTCTCCTTTAGATGATGTAGTATCACAATGGCTCTTGTAATTGCTGTTGTATCTGGCAACGCAACTTCAGCAGACAAAGTTCCCCTTTCATACCCTCCCATGGGGAAACTTTTTCCATCTTTTTCTCAAATACTACATAGAACACAACATAAAGCAAAAATAGCAGGAATATTACTTTTGCTGAAATCTAACATAGACATGGCCAGCACTGATTCACTTTATCATACGTAGTATAGGGAAATATATGGAATGGTGAAACTGTGGAACAGACTCCTAGAAGTAGAAGTGGTGGGGTAAGTCAGTCTATTGATATTACTTGTTAATAATGATCTGTTCATTCAAGATGAGGGAAAAAGAAAATTCTCGCCTTTAGCTTTTTTGAAATGTCTGGTACTTAAAGATATGAACATATCACACTTTCTTTTCTTTGGTTGCACTTGAACCCATCCAAGATACTCATGTTCCTAATAATCAGTCAGCAGTTTCATAGACACACTCAAGCTCAAGAACGATGAAGATGAAATGTATGTTGTGGGTTCTACCCTGGAAAGGTTAGTTAAAAACCCAGAGCACAAAGTGGGAGCAAGCCTGTAGACATCACAGTGAGCAGCTTTCGTATTTCATTACAGGTTCAGCTTATGGAAGAGGAGAACCAGTGCAAAAAGGTTTTGAGAGTCAAGGATAAGATACCTAAAATGGGAGTGCACAAGGGTAGGAACCCATCCAGCTAGCTTGGACTGATTCTGAAAATTGTATTTGTCCATCTGGAAGATTTCCAGCTGGATTCAGGGTGTGCAACACATGCATATAAACAATCACATTTTTCTAATATGTAACTTAATACTCTAGTTGTGCAGGTGAGTACAAACAATTAAAAAACCTGCACCCACTTAATAAAAATGAAAAATAATGGCCTTAGAATACAGGAAATACATAAACATGGTACGAAGTGGGCATAAGTAATTTCCTGAATTTTGTACAAAGCAATTTATGAATGATCCTTAAAATCATTGTAGCATCACTTCTTTGTAGCGTGCTATTTGCACATTTTTCTTTTTTTTCCAGAGCCATAGGATTTAGTCTTTTTCAAGAAGCTCTAATAAAATCTATATGGTAATAACTAAAGAAAGAATAACAGTTACTAGAATCTGGATCCAGAAGTGTAGTTAGTGATTACTGCTTTCAAGGCATTTTAAGATTTTTGAATTATTTATTACTGCATGTGAGAAGTATTTTTCTTAATAAGCCATCAGTGAAAGACAAAGAAAGTGACAAGATCTGCAGCAAATTTCCATGAAGATTAAGTACTTGAATTCAAGTTATTGTTCTCCAAATACACAAAACACACATAGGACAGCTGTGTGCATTATTCTTATTCACAGTGCAGAATAAAGGTATACATACCTATTTAACTTATTTTGTTAATTCTTTTTCATTGAGTTTTCTTGTACATCATATCTTACTGGCTCCAAACTACAAGTAAACACTCGTATCCAAAAGCTGCGTTCAGATTTCTGAAACGTTTCTAAGGATTTTTCACTTTGGCAATGCACAGAGTTTTGCACTGAACAAAACTGGTTTTCCAAACATTTTCAGCATGAACACTTAAAGTACATAAATAAAAAACAGGGCACTGTAAATGATAAAGTGTTATCAAGGCCATAGTGACAATGCAATGAGCAATAAAGTGGGTAGCTGACTGTCTGTAAAAGTCCTTCACAAAATCCAGTCCATGTCTCTCTAAGAAGTGTGCTCTGGAATGGATGTTTTTAAGATGGCTAATCTCTGAAATAACTTGGTTCACTTCTGGTACTGTTGCACAAGCTGTCACACTCAGCTGTGCATGCCCTTTCCTTTAAGGAGATAAGAAGACTGATGTTTGGATTTATAGTTCTTGTTTCTAGGTTAATCAGTCAAAGTGAATGTATTGGATTTCTGACAAAATTTGCAATTGAACAGAGAGTATTCTTACTGGACTGTATTTATTCATTACAATGATATGTATTCTTTGAGTTTGAGTTCTGTCAGACTACAAAAGGGTCACCATTTTTTTAACTTCTGAAGTCTTTTTTAGTTTATGTCAAATGTGCTATCGTGCAAAACACAGTTCCATCTTCACTTTTGTATTCCCCTTCTGCTTAACCTATATTCATTCAGAGTGATATTTGTAAGATGATCTAACCACAAAAACCTAATACTATAAACTGTCCACTAAAGGAGGTCTAATCCAGATTTTATTATTTTCACATAATATTTTCCAGTGTGGAATCTGATTCTGTGTGTACCCTTCTTAAGATACGAAAGGAAAGTAAAACTGGCTAACTTGAATCACCATAATAGATTTACATTATAATTAATGACAAAGCAATCTATTACTGAAGAAGAGAAGCGGCAGTGGAGGGTTAAGGCAAAAATTACATCCTACTGTTAATCAAGTCTTTTCTAAGAACTTAAAAGAGTTAATGGAAAGGGGGGGGGGAAGCAGGAATGAGTAGCAACAAAACTGGCATAGGTTTTATAGTACGTAATTTTCTTTCTGTTAAGGACAATAATCAAATCCATGCATACCTTCATATTTGAGTTCCTAATGTTTAATTTTTACTTAAATTCTTGATAGAAATCTGTCTTAGCTCAACTCAATTATAAAACATCAAGAAAGGGATTCAAAATGGTTTTAATTCATCAGTCTGTGTAATGACTTTGTGATACTAAACTGGGATATGATGCTTTTGGGACAAAAGAATTTGCAGCATCAGCCAGTCAAAGGTTTTAACTCTGCAATTTCAATGCTGAATTTATCACTTTTGGCACTGATGTCAACCATACGTCAATGCCTGCTCATGTGATGGGGACTATGTGAATCTAGCCTATTAATTCAAGGCCATAAAGAAAGTATATTTAGCTCTAATACTAAGTTATTTAAAGTTTTAGGCAGTGTAGTAGATGGATAACAAGGTTGTTTAGCTGGAGATGTATTATCTATTTACAAGGTTTACTGATGACTTTGTAACCTACAAGCAGTAAAGACATTTTTTATCATAGGAAATGTACAATGGGCAAAACCAGGCCAGTCAGAAAATGAAAAAGGTCACCAGTACAAGAATCTACCACCCTCCCATTCCTCCCTAAATGGAACACAGACTATCCAACAGCCTTTAGTGGTTCTCCACACAATGCATCCTCCTATCACATCTCTCTCTATGAGCAAAGAAACCTTCACAAAGGGCACATGATACTGTAACAGTATTTATGTTTTATGTGGAAGAATGTTCATTATTATAGAACCACAGAACAGAATTAGAGAATTACAGAATTCATGTTGGAAGGGACGTCAGGAGGTCTCTTGTTCAACCTCCTCCCTAAAGCAGGGCCAGCTTGGAGATCAGATGGAAATGTTCAGGACTTTTTCCAGTCTCCACCTGAGGCTTCCTGGGCTACCAACCCCACTACTTGGAATCCTCATGGGGAGAAAGTCTCTCCTTGTATCCACTCCAAACCTCTCATTATCTGTTGTTGCACTGCCCCTGCACTGCTGTAAAGGACTCGACTCCATCTCCTCAGCCCCCCTCCCTGCAGACACTGGGGGCTGCTGTTGTGACCCTGAAGCTGTCCCTTCTCCTGGAGGAACCAGTCCTGTTCCCACAGCCTCTTCTTACAGGTCAGGGGCTCCAGCCCTAACCAGCATGGTAGCCTCCCCTGACCTCATCCTGGTTTATTCAGGTTTTTCCTGAAGTTAGGGCCCCCAAATTGAACATCTGTCCCCTTGCAGCAGCTCTCCCTGCCCAGGGCAGGACTTTTAATTTGTCCCCTTTGACTTTGATATGGCTCCTGATGGTTCCTTCCTCCAGCTTTTGTTGGCCTCTCTGAGTGGCATCCCTGCTCTCCAAGGCATCCCCTGGCACCCGGGTTTGATGTCATCTGTAGACATAATGGAATAGATGACTCCGTCACCTCCTCCAGGCCACTGATGAAGATGTCCATCAGGTATTTCACTTAGTTTCCAGGCAGAGTGTGGAACCTTAACCACTTCCCTCAGAGCTTGATCTTTCAAGCAGACTTTTGCCCAAGTTGATATTCTTTATGCTATAATACATATAAAAATACAACATAAAATCAAAGTAAAGATTTAAAGTTGTTAGTCTACTCATAGAGTAGTTCAAAATGTCAATATCCCTTTTTTTAAGACTGTTCTCTTATATCTCTTTGCTGTACCCAATTACACTTGGATGAAATAAAAATTATAGTCTATGGCATATAAAATATTGCTTTAAATTCTGTGAATTATTCACTCAGGTTCCATTTTTTGCTTGATTCAGTGCCAGCTGTTGCAATTATTTTAGAAGCCACTGCTGTAAACCTAATTGACTAAATTACTTCCACAAATATTCATAAATGCACGAAAAGAGTTTTCAATGTCTCATCTATATTGTACCTTCAAAGTGCACTTAAAGTTCCCTAAATTCATTATGTTTCCCACAATCCAGTTGTGTTTGGCCATATTACCTTTGCAGGCAGCTTAAACTCAGGCTACATAAAGGCTGATAGAGATCTGAGAGGGTGTGTGGCAGGCAGGATCATGGTTCTTTCAGGAGACCCAAATCTGTGCATTATTCATTCACTTCCACAAAAAGGGGAAGTGGACTAGCTGGAGGCTGCACAGAGTTTTATGTGTTCCCATATCCCAATTTTGAAGATGTGGCTTCAGTGTGGTTCCTGGTAAGCTGCCAGAAAGCAACCTTGGCCTTGGGAAAGTGAAGCTGTGGTATAGACACATCTGGTGATGAGGTGCTTTGGTGTGGTAAAGAAACAGAAATTTTTGGTAGCAATTTTTATTTATAAATAGAAGAAGGAAGGAAATGGAGAGCAATTTATATGTAAGTTCATACTGAGAGAAGCCTAATACATTATTTCTCTTGGGACATCATAAGAAATATGTAATAATTGCCTGGTTTTTCAATATTGCTATGATGCTCTAAATATTTAGATGAAAATATGCACAATATTATGTATAAAAACCAAATGCAAATACTACTGCAAACAGTGTCTCATTGGAGAAGATGATCAACAGTTCTCTCTCTTGTGAGAGAAACCACATGCTCAGGTTTTATTAGGATTTGAGTCTTAGTTATTAGATTTTTAAAGACTTTGTTTAATCAAATGAGAAAAGTTTTCAAAGTTAACCTTTTTTTCCCCTGTAGCAAATCTGTATTTTTCTTTCTCCATTTTAATTGTTTTCCAAAAAAATCTTATATCACACAGTTTTTTAATTTTCATGAGAAATCTAAATTTTTCTTTATTATGGCAAATATGGATCTCAGAAGTACTATTTAAAAAAAAAAAGTTTGGCTTTCTAAGAGCAACCATTGACTTCAAAGACTAAAAACTTTCAGACAGATGGAAAGTGTAATTTTTTCTTTCATGGGATAGGTAAATTTTCCTTTCTGGAACATAACTGAAGTTATTAGAAGCAGCAACAGGTATTTTATCATTGCCATCAGTAGGCAAAGAATTAATTGCTGTAACTGTTCATACTATGGTACCTTGTGGGGTACAAATTACATTTCTCTAACCTCAGCACTTTAATCAAAACCAACATGATCAGAGCTTATATTAATCTGCTGCAGCCAGCACCAGTCTTTCTATTTTAAATGAATGCAAGGTCAGCAGTATGGACTTCTGAAAAGAAGGAGCAAGCTTATCAGGAAAATGCACATGGTGAGGTCCAGAAGCAATGACAATGTGAAAAATCAAGTTAACATCCAGTAAAAAGGCATGCACATTGCAGTGCTGTTGCCTTTCTGTCAATTTGTTTCATGCTGAATCGAAACAGGGATTTGTATGTGTCTCAAGTGCCCACAAGCTTCTGGTAATTTGTCTGCAAAATATCTGAACTTCTATTAAATGGGTAGATACAACACAAAAAAAGCAGTGTAAGTGGTAGATACGCAAAAGAGTCTTTCCCTTAAGAAATTAAGCTGAACTCTAAAAGCACTGTATTTGATAAACAGCTTTATGTACACTTCAGGCTTGCCTTATGTTTTATGTGTTTGTTCATGCTCCAGTTGGGCAGTCACACTTTCAACTGCTTATAAGGAAAGTAAGGCAAGTTCACTCAGCGTAAGCCATATGGCTGAACTTTGGGTAATATCTCTAGCCTAACCAAAGGGTTCATTTACAAAGATTTATCTACCAGGTTGCTAAAGGAAATGATCTTACAACACTCAGCCTGTATGTTTTCTAAACACAAAACTGCTGGAACCATTCTGTAAGAAGTGCATTTTGATCTTGAAAAGAAGAGCACTGTCCTTCTAACCACATTACCTTTAAGACCATTTGAAAATATTAGGAAAAATACTGAGCTGCTTTACAATCACACTAACAATACAAGGCAGAATTGTTTAGTGGTTTGTGAGGTCAATTAATCATAAACTGTGGAAAGATGATGAAGAACACAATCTAAAGCTATGCAAGGTGAAATCTCTTAATGAAAGAGTTTAATTATCATCTTGTTGAGAAAATTTTTGGCCGAATTTTTAAGCCTACCAACCAGAAGTTGAACATCTAGATTTATATTTTTGAGCTCATATATATCTTTTATGTATATCTATAAGATATTGTATTGTTTTTTTGTGGCAAGGTTTTGGTAGCGGGGGGGAGTTACAGGGGTGGCTCCTGTAAGAAGCTGCTGGAAGCTTCCCCTGTGTTCGAGAGAGAGCGAGCCCATACCAGCCGGCTCTAAGACGGACCCGCCGCTGGCCAAGGCCGAGCCAATCAGTGATAGTGGTAGCGCCTGTGAGATAACATTTTTAAGAAGGAAAAAAAAGTGGGGACAGTGAGAAAACAGCCGCCAGAGAGAGGAGTGAGAACATGTAAGAGAAACAAGCCTGTGGACACCAAGGTCAGTGCAGAAGGAGGGGAGGAGATGCTCCAGGCACCAGAGCAGAGATTCCCCTGCAGCCCGTGGGGAAGACCCTGGTGAGGCAGGCTGTCCCCCTGCAGCCCAGGGAGCTCCACGGGGGAGCAGATCTCCACCTGCAGCCCGGGGAGGACCCCACGCCGGAGCAGGTGGGTTCCCGAAGGAGGCTGTGACCCCATGGGAACCCTGCGCTGGAGCAGGCTCCTGGCAGGACCTGCGGATCTGTGGAGAGAGGAGCCCACGGAGCAGGTTTTCTGGCAGGACTTGTGACCCCGTGGGGGACCCACTCTGGAGCAGTCTGTGCGTGAAGGACTGCACACCGTGGAAAGGACCCATGCTGGAGCAGTTCGTGAAGAACTGCAGCCCGTGGGAATGGCCCACATTGGAGAAAGTTCGTGGAGGACTGTCTCCCGTGGGTGGGACCCCACGCTGGAGCAGGGGAAGAGTGTGAGGAGTCCTGCCCCTGAGGAGGTGAAGCGGCAGAAAGTAACGTGTGATGACCGTAAACCCCATCCCTGTCCACCTTGTGCCGCTGGGGGGGCTTGGTGGAGAAATCCGGGAGTGAAGTTGTGCCCGGGAAGAAGGGAGGGGTGGAGAGAAGGTGTTCTGAGATTTTGTTTTATTTCTCATTTACCTTACTCTGGTTGATTTGTAATAAATTGAGCTAATTTTCCCTAAGCTGAGTCTGTTTTGCCCATGACGGTAATTAGTGAATGATCTCTCCTGTCCTTATCTCGACCCGCAAGCTTTTTATTATATTTTTCTCTCCACGACCAGCTGAGGATGGGGGAGTGATAGAACGGCTTTGGTGGGCACCTGACATCCAGCCAGGGTCAACCCATCACAGATATCTATGAAAAGTCATGAGATACAGATATATGTTACCTATATATCATTCCACTATAAAAAAACAAGTCAAGATTTAGGCAATTAAACTTAGTGTCCTACATTGAAAACTTTTACACTGAAGTTTTAGTTTGTAGTCAAATATTTGCATCATGATAATTCAGCTGTAAAAAGTAGAGTTTTCTGATGCAGGATACTGGCCAGCTGATCCAAGGCTTCCTTTCAGGAGCAGGTAGTCTCAGTGTCAGTCATTCATGGGCTGCCTGTCTCTGTGTAGCTGAGGTGTTCATGACTTCATAAGAAAATAAAAATATATTTTAGTTCCAATCTGCTCTAAAAAGTTCTTTAAACTGTTAATAAAAGCTTTAAATATATTGCCCTTAGTCAGATTATTACAGGTATGTCAAAAAAGGCCAGTGTCATGGAGCATCTGCAGCAGTTCAGTCAAACGACTGTTTCAGAGTTCCCTTCAATGGGAAAAAAAGTACTTTAGGTAGTCTGATAAGAATTTAATAAAATAATCACTGAGCAAGCAAAAAAGTTAATTTTGAAACTGAAGATTACATTTTGTCTGTTTATAAGGGACCCAGCACAGCAGACCACCTAACCTACTAGAACATTAGTGCGTTATCAACATTATTCTCTACTAAACCCTAAACACAGCACTGTACCAACTATGTAGGTAGAAAACTAATTCTATCCCAACCGAAACCAGGACATGAATTCTAACTAAGTAATGTCAATAAGATAGTGATGTAGAATAAAAATCTCAGCCTAAGTGAAACCTAATATAACTGTGCAAGAATCAATAGATGTACATATTTTTTTCATTGCTTGGATAGGTGTTATTTGCATCAAGATACAGGAATTAATTGCAAGAGATTCCTGTAGAAAAATAATGTCAGATTTGGGCCCAGAATTCAGCATTCAGATCTTGAGCTGCAGTTGAATGTCTTCTTTAAGCAGTAGACTTAGAAATCCTTGCGTAGCTCAAGACAGAGCGTACTTCTGGAACTGCAGTTAAAAGGTGAGGTTGTTAACAAGGATGTGCAGTTATCAACATAAGTTTGACAAGATGAAATTCCCAATGAATACAGACAATATTCCAGGAAATAGACAAATTGAGCCCCCCTCAAGATAATGACTTCTCTCCACCTCTTTCAAATATACAGGGAAATAGGAAATACTATTAATTCTTGGTGGCATGTTTCCACTTACTAATGTTCCTGGAGCAACTTTGCAACTTTGCTCTGCAGCATTACTAAACTTCCTGTTATTTATTTTTTTCACCTAAGTTCAATCAAGCTGCATGGTCTAATGCTTATGTCAAACTAAGAAGCTTCAGGGAAAGCCACTTATTCATGGAATGCTGAGGAGGCAATTTTTATTTCAGCACAAGCTGGACAAAAAGTCCCTTATTTCTTTTTCTTTCTCCCCAGTGTTCAGCAAAGCCTTGTGACATATACATGCCAGGCTGTACAAGCTTCAGAGAAGCCAAGGCCACTCATTTAATGAATGCTGACTATGCATGTATTGGCTCCATAACCTTTCTGATCTACTTTTATGAAGCAACTGATGTTAAAACATGAATTTGAAGCAATATGTGCTGCTACTCTTGCTGCTTTGCTGTTTAAAAATTAACAGGAGCTCATAAATTTATAACCATTAAGAGGCAGGCTGCTACTGAAATGTAATCGAAGGTTTAAATTTGCAATGAAAGGCTTCCATCTTGCAGGTACAGAACAGAAGTGCTCCAAGAAGTGACCCCTGTGCAGTGTTGGAGGGTTGTGCAGCAACCACAGAGGCGTCAGTTCAGGGATGTTGTTATGTGAAAGTATGCAGCAGATTTTCCACAGGAAGAATATATAACAGGTTTTTACTTATCTAGTAGAAACTTTTTGAAAAAGCTTTCCTGTATGTATAAAACCCTCTTGTCTTAGAACAGTGTATATCTTTAAATTTGGCTAGACCATGTTCTTCTGAATGCTCTGTTTTATATTGTAGTACTACATTTATGAAACAAGGAGATAATGTGCTTAGATTACGGGAGTAGTAGTTTTAACCTTGAACTGTAAATCTCATAATGTAGTAAAGGAAGGCTTTAAAATTGTTATTAAAATCTGGCAGTTCTATTCAAATATTGTTCTCTGAATAACAAACACTCTCTGTTCCTGCTCACAAATTTGCTTGAAGAAGAAGGAAGCCATATTAGAACATGCAGAATACTTCAATGGCTGCTTTAATTCTTCTTGATTCTTTTTTGCAAGGTAAACAAAAATAAACCTGAACAAAAAAATGAAATAATGATATGTCACAACATAATCTTTCCATCATATGGTTTTCTGTATATGTGAGAAAGAATGTGGTGTAAGAAATATTCTATTGTAACTTCAGGTATTACCTATAATATCATATTAATGGATGTGAAATGCTGAGCTTTAAATCCACATTTATATTAATATCAATTCCATTTTCATGATGTCTCAGAAACCAAAATTACATTCCTTAGGAGGAATTTGACAATAATTTTGTTAACTGCTAAGTATGCATTCTGCTGTGAGGTGTACTCTCTACTTCAGCAGAAGTACCTGCCTAACTGTAAGATACCCGTCTTTGGTGTGGAAGAGTAAGTTCAGTTTAGTTTACACTTCAGCTAAATATCAAAATAAGATAAATGTTACCTATCTTATTTACAGTGACTCTTTAGAAATGAGGGGTTTTGGGCTTTCAAATGCTGATCAACATCTTTTATGTAGAATAGCTACACCATGTTTTAAGATATATCTAGTTAATACATGTTAGATTAAAAAAAAATAAAAAGACCTAAATTTGCCAAAATAGAAAAGGCCATAATATTTCCTTATGTAAGACACGAAAAACTGACTATCTTTGAAATATGCTGAGCATTTTTTTGTTTGCTTGGTGTTTTGGGGTTTTTTTTGTTTGGTTGGTTTTGGGTTTTTTTTGTTGGTGGGGTTTTTTTCAGATTGGAGATTGAAACAAGGAAAACAACCACTTAATGACATTGATCAAATCATGCTTTGGAAGTGGACCCTGGATTAATGGGTTTAGGGATGTTCTTCTAAATTACAAACATCTGTAATGAACCTCCAAGGACAAACAGGGCACTCTGGTTCAATGAGTAGGTAATGAAATTGCTCTATAGCCCTCTTTATCAGTGCGCAAAAGTTTGCTGTTGCTGCAGGAGAGAATGCCCCAATGTCCTGGCAAACCACTGTTGTCTCATCACTGTAATTTCCCTTATGTGTTCATAAAAACCTCTCTATGTAATGTTTATATTCACTTTTTAAAAGCAGACTAATTAAAGTCTGTCACTTTGCCTTTTGTAAATGTATTCTCATACACAGCTTGACATTACTGTGAATATAAATGATTTTAACAAGCATGTTTTTCAAATCCTAGCTGTAATAAATATCTTTGTGGAATATCTTTTCCTTCAAGATTTGTTTGATATAATTAAGTCTGGTTTCAGAATGAATGTGATTTATCTATTACAGTGCACTTACTGTCCCTCTAGATCAATGCAATCATTTTTATGCTTTCATATTTGAACATATGAACCATTTCAAAACAAATCAAGACATTACCTTCTTCCAAAATTCTTTGTGAATTTAAGCCAAACATTTTAAAAGACTAGATAATCTTTCTTACAAAAAAAAAAAAAAAAAAAATTAAATGCCATTTCACTGTTTAATCTGACCAGAACTGGAAACACAGAGCTATAGTTATAGCAGCCAGCTTTTTTTTCTTCATAAACTGTTTAATTCAAGGAAGACTGTATCTTTGGTATGAGAACATGTTCATCTGTTATTCTTAAAGAGTAGTTTGGAAAAAAGTAGATATTTTGGAAGACCCTTATCTGCTCTAGATTTCTGAACATTTTGAGAACCCTCCATTTCTGTCCCTTAAGAAGAAAAGCACATAGATCTCAGACTTCGTCCCATGCAGAGATGAAATGGCCTTTACATGACAAACTTTTAATGTGGGACTAGAATCTGAAAATCAGGGGTAGTTTTATTGCAGACCAAACTAACTCTAGTCTCCACAGATTGCTGATCTGCTGTGTTTCTTTTGGAGGGCTACAGGAGTAGATCCTTTGTGTTCTGGACCACCTGCACAATGTGGTGTTTGGGTCCACCCTCAGAGCTGAGTCAAAGTGATGTTAAATGGCTCTGCAGACATAAGGAGAGATTGGTAAGCATTAGGGTAGTAGTATACACAATAAGAAAATGCAAGACCTATGCACTGAAGAAATATTTAAATCTCCCAGGATATGACAGAACACCATAGATAAATGTTTGTAATTATCTTACTGCATTTTTTCTCTAACTGATGCAGGTCTGAAATGTGACACCCTTTTTTTTTTTCAGAGTACTAAAAAATGATCACAAGCTTCTGAGATTTCAGTCTCATTCTTAATGCCAGTTTTTAGGTTGGGTGAGAGAGTCAACTGCATTTATTGTGTTTTCCAGAATGAGAGCAAATAATAATTTATCCTGCTAGATTATAGAAAGTTGAGCTCTCTTCTGTCATCTATAAAATTGTTCACAATAGAGGTAGGCTTTAAAATTATCATATCCATAGGAAACCCAATATTTCAACAGTTATAAACAATCAGAAAGATTAAACTCCTCTCTTCCTGAAAGCTGTTAAAGAGGTTTCTTTCCCATGCCATCACTTGAGATGTTCTGCCCCACCTTGAATCCTCCATGTTGTGTCCATAATAGACTTCTACTATATCTGGAATCCGAATGTATTTCAGCCATTGTTATTTATTATAATCAACCAAAACTCTCCTCATCTGTGTCATAAAGACTGCTTTCCAAAGAATTTGAAGACAAGTGCATATGAAGTTGATCCACGAGACAAGGAGACTATGGTCTTCTTAGGCAAACTCTACTTAAGAACTAATTTCCACAGTCACTGCCTTTACTCACTTTACTCATACTCACTTTATGAGCCTGATAGTGACACGTCTTTAGCAAGTCTTATGATAGTATAGCTACATTGACTTATGATACCATTTTGTGAAAATGGGCTCACTTCCTACTCTTTTAAGGGCTTCTACATCAGAAATATATTTGCCCCCAATTACTTTTATTTCAGAATCAAACTAAAACTTTTTTATCTTTGCAATCTCTGTATTGTAGCTTCTAAATACATAGGTAATCCCTCTCCTTTGATGTAACAAACTGTTTGGACTAGAGAGCTGTAGTTTTTTAAATTAGGTGAGATGGATCCTGCTCTATGTACTCAATATCATGGAGAACAGAATTAATCATAAAAATAAAATAAAACAAAAGCTGTACAGGATTTTTACTTACAGAACTGACTTGTAAAATAACTGTACTGTCACTGTGAAAACTTTATTATGCAAATAATTAGAATTACAGGATTAACCTATGATCACTTTCGCATACAGCTTCCTCAGTTTTACATCAAAAATCCTTGCAAAAAGAAAATGTTTTTATAGATATCTACAGAAGGTCAGGTGTAATTCCATTGACATGTACAAACATCACTGGTTGTTCAGAGGTAGAGATGCCTTTTGCAAAGGTAAATATTACATGTCTTGCATTTGCATTTCAACTACCCCATAACACTGTACCAAATTCATAGAATCACAGAATTATAGAATGGTCTAGATTAAAAGGGACCTTTAAAGAACATCTAATCCAATCTTCCTGCCATGGACAGGTACATCTTCCACTACTAGATCAGGTTGCTCAAAGCCCCGTCCAACTTGACCTTGAAGACTTACTGTGATGGGGGATCCACAACTTCTCTAAGCAA
This sequence comes from Haliaeetus albicilla, assembly GCF_947461875.1. Classification (NCBI taxonomy): domain Eukaryota; kingdom Metazoa; phylum Chordata; class Aves; order Accipitriformes; family Accipitridae; genus Haliaeetus; species Haliaeetus albicilla. The sequence goes on along the minus strand of NC_091516.1, from coordinate 66,566,428 downwards.
CCTGTTCCAGTGTCTCGCCAACCTCATTATAAAAGAATTCTTCCATATGCCCAGTCTAAATCTACCTGCTTTCAGTTTAAAACCATTGCCTCTTGTCCTGTCACTACAGACCTTGTTAAAAGTCTCTTTTCATCTTTCATATAAGCCCCTTTTATGTCTTGAAAGGCCACAAAAAGATCTCCCCAGAGCCTTCCCTTCTCCAGGCTGAACAATTCCAACTCCCTCAGCCTTTGTTCATAGGAGAGGCGTTGCAGCCTTCTGATCATTCTCGTGACCCTCCTCTGGACCTACTCTAACAGTTTGATGTCTTTCTTATGCTGGGAACCCCAGAGCTGAAGGCAGTACTCCAGGTGGGGTCTCATGAGAGCGGAGTAGAAGGGCAGGATCACCTGCCACACTGGCCACACTTCTTTTGATGCAGCTCAGGATACAGTTGGCACTCTGGGCTGCAAGTGCACATTGCCAGCTTACAACCAATTTTTCATCCACCAGTATCCCTAAGTCCTTCTCTGGAGGGCTGCTCTCAATCCATTCATTCCCCAGTCTGTGTTGATGTTGGGGATTGCCCCAACCCAGGCGCAGAATCTTGCACTTGGCCCTGTTGAACTTCAAGAAGTTCTCATTGGCCCAACTCCTCAAGCCTGTCAAGGTTCCTCTGGATGGTATCTCTTCCCTCTAGCATATCAGCTGCATCACTCAGCTTGCTGTCACCTGCAAACATGCTGAGAGTGAACTCAATCCCACTGTCTATGTCACTGATGAAGATACTAAGTAGTACTGGTCCCAGTATGGACCCTTAAGGGACACAACTCATTACTAGTTTCTACTTGGACATTGAGCCATTGGCTGTAACTCTTTGAATGTGGCCATCAAGTGAGCACCTTATCCACCTAACAGTCTATCCACCAAACCCCTACCTCTCCAATTTAGCAGCAGGAATGTCATGGGGGACAATATCAAAGGCACTACAAAAGTCTAGGTAGATGAAATCTATAGCTCTTCCCTTGTCCACTGATGCAGTCACTCCGTCGTAGAAGGCCACTTGATTAGTCAGGCACAATTTGCCCTTGGTGATGCCATGCTGTTTGTCTTTAGATCAACAAATCTCAGTTTATTAGAGATCAAACTGGAAATTCTTAAATACTTGTCTATACAGGTATTAATTTGTCACAGAGAGATGCTGATCTTGATTTTATTAAGGAATTGGTCAGTGTATTCTTGAATAATCTATTTGCTGTCTAAATCTCATCAGCTATGATGCTTTGTGGTGAAGTGCTAACATGTATCTTTTTAAGTAGTGGTGATATAAGTGTGCAGACTGATGAAAAGGACATCACTTTTCTCTTGACTGATGTACATAGGCAGAAGGCACTTTTGCACAGAGTTCAGAAAAGATACACTCCTGTACCCTTATTTTTTGCTTATTTGCATTCAAGTTTCTTCTGCCACTGTCAAATTAAAATGCTGACATGTTTTGCTAACATTCACCATTGCATCCATTTTCCGTAAGAGATTAGGTGCTATTAAAGAAAGTAGTATTTCTGTTTGCACACACTAGTGAATAATTATCACTTTTCCTCCGATCTTTTTGTATTTGTTAATATCTTTACTTCTGTGGTCATGCGATTTGATTTATGTGTATGCTTAACTGTGGGTTTTCCTTTTCTTTCTTGCTTGTTTGGGCAGCTTGAAGCTCATATAAAGTGGCTCAATTTGGAAAATTATTTTTAATATCGACAACTTACTAAGTCTAGATCCTCACTTGGAAACCTCCTTTCTGTCAAACTTTTGGATGTAGGGATATGATGAATTCACAAAAGGCTGTTTTGCAAAATTTGCAGTGTACTCCAGACTGGATATACAGACACTAGAATAACACACTTGGAATTACCATAAGTATACTGAGGATACAAACTAAAGAAGTTCACCAGATAAATCAGAATATATATTTATGATTATAACACAGGGAAACTAGATATTATTATTGATCAAAACACATTGGTGAGTATAAACAAAATATCTAGGAGGTGTCAACTGGCATATCTGCTTTGAATATTGGTCTGTCATGTCAATGTAATTACCTCAATTTACATCAGACAGGAATATTCCTCCTCTGTATATATCACCATGTTCCTAGATAAACTTATTTTACTTCATGCTAACTTTAATAACCTGAAAAGATAATATTTTTCCTCCTATGCAGAAGCCAATCATAAATTGACAGAAAGTATTTCTGTAATCATATGGTGAGGTTGTGGGGAATAAGAAAGCATGCAAATTAGAAAAAGGGGGGAAAAAACCTACTTAAAATTGGGGTCATGTTTTTTGGCTACAGCATAGATAACATATTATTTAAGCATTCTACATATCATTCAAGAAAGTGGATATCTAATTATGGTTAACCCCCTACCAGAAAACACTGTAAAAAAGATTTTTTAAAGAAACAAGGATGTAATTTATTTAATTATTACCTTAGCTCTCTCACCTGCATAGGACCCCTCCACACACATACCCACCATTGAATTAAAGGGCAAAAGTATTTGAAGGAATAAACCCCTAAACTGAGAAGCAACTGTTCAACTAGTCTAGAAATAAGACAGTTCAAAATAAAACAAATCAGAACAAAACAAAACAAACCTCTTAACTTCACATATGATTTTAAAAGTTTATAACAATGTTTGAGTAGCCTGAGAGCAAGTGGCTGATAAGGTAATAATGAAATCTAACATACCACTTATGTTAACAGTACAAATACAGATTATATTTATTAGTATAGATGTTTTTAAACATTTCAATTATTACTTTTTGCTGTATGTCTGGATATGTTGTAACATCACAGAGCATGGGATGACTTTATGCCTAGTTAATCTGACATTCAATGAATATTTAGCAGATATATCAACCTCAAATGGAAGGGCAAAACCAGAAGAGCCTCATCACAGAATGAGATACAGTTAGAAGAGGACATAAGAAGTGACAAGATATTCTCTGAGCAGATGAGTAGCATGAGGAAGACTGAAGTTTGATAGTCAATAAAGAAAAACAGCTGTTCACAGGCAGCTCTAAGGCTGAAGTTTTGACATAATTTGACCATCGGTTTTGTTGCAACTGTATACATATGTGTGTTTTATTTATGCATATAGGTACATACATATTTACATTATATATACAAATATATAATATGTATACAATTTATATAGATCTATGTATAGATTAGGAAAATTGTTACAGTGATGGAAGCATTTAGAATATTGACAAATCCACTCTGTTTCAAACTTCAGAGCAACACTCCACGGGATTGACACTCATTAATAACACACTGCCAATGGTTAGCTCTTAATCATTTTGTCAGGCATTCTCATTGCTTATGCAAACAAAGAGCCCTTAAGAAGCTTATGATAAACTAGTTTTGTGTACACAGTGACACGGAGCTGATGCATATATTGAGTGCTGGTGATGAAAGTTCCTGATGGTCTTAGTGGCTGACATCCAGGTGAAGCAGTTTGGACTGGAGTGGGCGACCTCCTTCTCCCCTTCTGTCCTCCTTCCTCCTCATCAGCCCTCTTCACAAAATAAAAGGGCGTAGCCACATCTGCTCTCAGAGTTAATCTTAAACTGAGGACCAGGATTTTCTCTGGTTTCACCACACATCTTTCCCATATGCTCTACAAACTTTGTTCTTGCAGAATTTAGCACTTAAACATCCTTTCCAACACCTCCCTTGAGCAACTATATGACCTGTCCATTTGCCCATTTACACTTAAATATTAATTATGCATTTATGCTTAGCTCTTTTATAAAATGCTTGCTGCTGGTAGTGTATGCTTTAGAAGCATTACAGTTTTACAAAATACTTACATACTGCCACAGTTATGTTATTTCACTGAGTTTACGCCTGGTTTCAAGCCAAGCAAGTATGAACTGTACATTTTTAAGTCTAGTACTAATTCATGGGTGTAACAAACCTCTGATTTGGCTACAGTTTTTGCTAACTAGATCAGCTAATAATGGGGCTAATACAATTAGTACAAGTAATGAGGTAATACGTGATCAGTCTGCAGCACAAAAAGCCTGACAAGAATCTCCTTAGAAAAGTTAAGTTGTTTTCCAATGGAAGGCTGTGGTGAGCAAGATATTGGAAATGCAGACTCATGTCAAACCATTCAAATCTCATGCAACAAGATAGGAAATAGTTGGTATATATTTTGATTATAGCAAGGCTTTTGACTCAGTTTGAAACATATTTTCATGTTAAAATAATACAGTCATATAATTATAGAACTATAGTGTTATAGAAATGATGTAAAAGTGATTGGAAGACCATAATTATAATAACCATAAATGCTTTATTTTCAGCAGGAAAGTATACATCAAGTAAGATTGTGCAAAGATCAGCAATATTTTCATTAATTACAGGGGCAATAGAAGAACAATGTCCACTTTTAAATTAGTAGTTTAATCAAACTAAGATGGCTTAAAAGGACCCTGGAGAATGGATTAGAGTTTAAAATGGATTAAAATGAGTCAAAATTCAATAGGTATTTTACTACAAAGAAAAAAAAGATCTGAAATTATAGTCAATGGCCAGCTGAGTGTGGTCTAGCAAAGGCATACAGTTGCAAAAAAGGCACTTGTCATATTATAGTGTAGCTCGCAAGATTAGTGAAATAATTATTCTGTTCAGCTTTGGCGTTCTGTGTCCTTTCAGATGCCACACTTCAAGGTTTTAGTTATAGAAGCTATATGAGCCTGGATATCCTCTCCTTTAAGAACACTTCATTATTCTCTGATCAGTAAAAATTTGAAGTCCCCCTCTAGTGACAGAGGATTTTTTCCTATGTTTTTTTAAGTCATGTGACTGAGTGGATTAATTTGTCATGTCTAATCAAGTTCACAGACTTTTATTAGTGGTTATGAATTGGTAGTACTAACCAGTACAGTCAGGTGACATTGGACAATTCATTAACAATGGTAACTCCTGCTAATGATGAGTATGCAACAGATGCTCGGTTTTGCCTCATGAACAATTGACTGTATATGAATATAAATATGAGCTAGTTTCTTATAAGATTGACAGTGCTGTGTTTTAGCTCTAATTTTAAGAGAATTGGGGTTTTTTGTTGTTGGCTTTTGGGTTTGTTTTCGGGTTTGTTTTCCTTCTCCTTTTCAATGTACTAGCATGCATCTACCCAAGTTTCAAGTCCAGATGAATAATTGTAGTAATTAAAGCATGGTTGAATACTTACTACAGGCACTGTTATAGCACTCACAAAACTTTGCAGTGCTTTCTTTTACTAAAGAGTCATTAATTCATTCAAAATTCATTACAGCTTGTGTGACTTCACTTGAGGTTCACTGATTACGTGACTCTGTATGTCTCTAAAATTTCCTTTCAGCTATAATGTGCAAGCAATTGAAACAGGTAAGACATCTGAAGTCAACGTACAGTTGAATCCAGTCAAATAAGATCATCTGTAGATGATTGCGGAAGTAATGATTGTATGAGAAGGGACGAAAAAGAAACTAAGAATGGGGCATGGATGGCAGAGAACAAATTGTCATTGTCTAGTACAAGTTCATGTATCTGATACATTCAGAAGTTTGTGCATAAAGTTATACTGCAATTAATAGCAGTACAGCTTCTTATAAATTGCTAATTTTGGGGATATTTAGATGTAGGTGACATATAGTCAGAAATACATCATCTTCATTTCCTCTTCTGTAGTGTTATTCACAATCAATAGAATGTAAAATTAGCCTTTAGTAAAAAGTGGGAAATAGGACTTTCAGTTAGAGTGTAGGTCTATGGCAAAAAAACATACTTAAAGTACACCTCCCCAGTGTAGCCCCCTCCTCACAGAGGTCTCAGCTTCAGACTTGACTGTTTTCTTACCAGTACTCTGTTAGTGAAACTTTCATCCTCTTGGGAATGCTTTACACTTCGGCTTGAGCGCTGTTTCAAACTGTCTCTGCATACATCATTTGATGTCCACTGATTCAGGCCTTCTGTGCTGCTATGGGGATGTATGTATGTGTAAGCATCATACCTTTGGAGCCCTACAAAATTCTTCTGTATTTCCATGGCTTTCGTGAAGACAGAATTACCATGACATTTGCAAATTTTTTCTTGCAAGTTTCTAAATTTAAAATCTGCTTCAAATCATATGAATTTTCCCAGGATAGCATTCACACCTATGCAGAATGAGTCACTGTTTTTACTTCTTCAGGGAAATGCATAATGAATCCAAAATCCTAAGTGGATGACAGCATTTTACATGCCCTCTGTGTAGGTGTAACTGATTGCCCAGGTGCAAGTGAGAAGCAAACCAGGCCATATATATGTGTCTGACTCAGTTCCATACTCAAACATAATAAATTTCTGTATTTAGTTGGTGGCACTTCTAGGATTTTTTTTTACTCAAGTATTTTGTAACTTGCTTTCAGTCAGTCTTAAAAATACAAGTATTAGAGCTGGATGAATGGGAAAAATAATCACTGAGAATGTACTCAAAGAAACCTGAATTAGTTTAGGCTCCATTTGCTCTACACAATACAGTCAAGTGACAAAATTTATCAGTTAGAATGTGCAAGAAATTATTAGTGAATGTTATATAAATCATTTAGCGAATAGTGAATATGTAGAAGAAACAAATATGTTGCTACCAGGGCTGAGTAGTTGCATCTGCATGACTTAGGCTTGTCTGTTATAACTGCCTTTTAGTATTCTGAGTTCAGGTGCTGAGAGAATAAGTGCATAATTCAGAAATGTTTATTTTATATTAAAAGGCAGCTAAGAGCTTCCTAGATTAGAGTTTCTAATGGATGCATTGGCTTTAAAATAATTGCTCCCTGAAATTCTCTTATCATATGCTTAGGGTTTGAAGATTCAGGTTTTTATTCATCAGTGATGCAGAAAAAAATGATCTGTGGTTCAGTCAATCTACTGTGATGTTGCTGGACCTGAGACATGTAAGCTGAAATTTGCAAAGGCAGGAATAGTTTAGTGGCTGAATGCCTTTGTGATTTTCTTCCCCTTTTTTCATCCCATAACCCATGGTTACTTATTACATTCTGTCAGTCTGAGTAGGAGGGCATTTATCTAAGTCCATTATTTACTTTTTTTTCAGCAGACCTGAAACTTAGAGGTCTCCTGCTGCTACTCAGGGTTTCAGGGAAGTATTTCCCTGCTCCCCTCAGCTCTACTCTGCAATTCCTCCATGTGATGGAAGGAAGAAGTGTATCCCTGTCTCAAACTTAACCATGCTCAAAATCATGATAAATAATGACTTTTTTTTTAACATGCACCCTCTGCTTTAAAGTGAGCCTGGGGTCTTTTGTTATTACCATCATGAAAACTGAAGTGAGATTTTTTCAAGAAAGGTGAGAGTCAGGCATGCTCCTTAGTCACAGAAGCCCTGATAGAACAGGAAGGATCACTGTGCACCTCACTAACAGTTTCCAGTCTTTCTGTCTGCCAACATGACAGGAAAATAAAGCCATGATCTGAGTGTAAAGGAAAAAATAGAAAAGTTAAAAAATTAAAAGTTAAAATTTAAACTCCATCTGATTTGTGAGTGGTGATGAGGTGGTATCTGCATTTTTCCACTATTTTGGTAGGGAACTTGTCTATACTTGTTAATATAGTCCTAATTATCTGTTTTCTTATAGTATATTATATAGTATTTTTGGATCTATTCAGATGCCTTTAATAGTGGGCTGTCTTCTAGTCTATGATAGAATTTAAAAAACAAGCGAGCAAACAGGAAATTGTTCATTCAAAGAACCTTATGCAGGAATGAATAGTGTACAAAAATATAGTATAACATAAATGTAGATAATATCTTAAATGTTGGAATAACTTTTGAATAAGTATACCGTAAAGCTAATGTTGGTAAAACAGCTAGGGAATCACAAAACATCACAGAAAAAAATCTGAAGCAAAGCTTTCTCTTGCTATGACTAGAACCCACAAGTTACAAAACATATTCTAAATAGATATAAAATTCTGCTTTTAAAAATACCTTAAATGGTAACACTTGGAAGTATTTCACATATAACTTTTATGTCTTTAAGCATATTTCTAAATCCCTACCAAGATTAGTAATTACTGAGTAAATATGCATTCTTTAGACAAACAGGACAAAAGGTTGCAAGCAAGAGGACTTTCTGCTATCTGGACTTTATTCTACTGCTATCTATTAATACTGCCAGAAAGTTTCCTCATTATTCATAGTATTCCTTCCTCTTTAATATAGATACTGTCCAAAAGGATCTCATAACAGCTTTATGAAAAATTCCTTTTTACATATTTAGATGAAAAATATGATGTCTTTTTTCTCCCATTGGTTCTTTTTGTGGTGCTTTTCTGTAAGATGCAATGCCATAATTTATGCTTGTCCTGTGTAATCATCAATTCAATCATTTGCCTTACCTGTGCTGTTTCATATAATCCATAATTTATATGAGGCCCCCTGACATCAGAGAGACCATGTTTTGAAGTAGTCCAAAACATCCCTCACTTCATCATTCAGAATTTGGGAACAACTTTGGTTTTCCAGGCTTTTGGCATAGCAAGGGTCTAATTGGCACTGAAATGAATTGTAAGTCTCAGAGAGTTCTGTCCTGCGAGATTGAGAGAAGTCAGTGTGAGCACTTGAAAGTTAGCCTGAACTATTAATAAAACCTTATTGTAGTTAATAACAACTTTTTCTTCTAGGTGACACGTTAGCTTAATTTTAACAAATAACCTCTTTACTATATACTGTACTCCCAAGACACCACAGCTATGTTTTATACCACCGCCCAAGTGGCTAGTAAAAGACAGAGGCTTTTATGACTTTTTTTATAGAACTAGCAAGTGTATTCCCACAGAGTTATTTAACTTGGTTCTTTTCCTTGTACTGTTGAAATGTGATATGCCAAATCTGTCACTTCCGCAACTTGGAAATTTCTGTCCAAGCCTTTATTCTTTCTTTACAGTAAAGAAAGAAAATGAGGTGACTGGTTTTGAGGGCTTTTTCACCCACAAATGACATGATTCTTTTCTTTGTCAATTTCTATAATGGTTAAGCATATTCATTTTTATCTCTTTGATGACATTGTGCATATGTTTTACCATATGATGGTAAAAATAGAGTAGATTTGTCCTACTCATAGACTTGGACACACATGCTACTAATTTAAAGTGCTACTTTCCCTCTTAAAACAGCAGTGCTCCAGCATCAGTAGCCCTATTACCTTATGTAGTTATGTATGATGCATTCAGGAGGAGCAGTAACTACTATCTGACTTTCCAGGCCATTCTTTTCCTGAGAAATGGACATGCCATGGATATCACACAGCTAAAGTCATGTCCCATGCTGTCACAATTTTCTTTTGACTTTGTCTTTAAATCTCCTCTGCATTGCAAAGAAATTTTTTTTATTTCTTTTCATTGCATTTCAGAAAAAACATAAGAAAAAGCCTATTGTTCCTTTTAGAAAATAAATAAAGTGACAATTTAGATCCAGACCTTATACATTCCTTTAAGTGTTTGAGCCTGTTATTACCTGGGTCCATCACACTTTAAATGAAGCAGCTACACTGAACATAATCTATAGAGATATTGAGTAGGTGGTTGTCCTGGCAACAGAAATAAAGTTCAGGAAGAAACTTCCTCTCCACCCGTTTTCTTCCATTGCTTCTCATGGTCACCAAAAGTGTATTTTTTAAGGTTTAACTAACTGTCATGTAATGGAAATCATATATATTAAACCAATTTTTTTTAGCAATATGGGATGTCTTGCCATTGATTCAAATGAAGTACTGTTTTTGAAAAGAAGATATCTGCAAAAATTGATGATTGGGTGTCAGGGATGCAAATGAACTTGTAGTTTTGTGCCTGTCTTCCCTTTGGGGAAAAGTGTCTAACAATTACACAGAGAATAATTTACAGCATTACCCATATTAAAATTTTAAAAATAATATTACCAGAGTAGAAGCTGGTCTTCTAAACTAAAACCAGTTTATTGGTCTAATATCTATTAGTTACTTGATGAAGTCAAGAACTTCCAAGGTCAACCTCTCAATCAGTTTTATAGGATCAGGTTCACCTAATTTTTTCAATATAGTCTTGTATTGCATTTTAAACATGGTAATTTACAACTTACTATTCTAATGAAAAGACTAAATGTTTATGCTGCTTCAGGAGAACCATTTCACAGTACATTAACAGTGTTTATATTGGAATCAGCTGGAGCACTGCATCTGGCAGGCCATGGATACATGCAAATTGATGTGTGCATAGTTTAGGACACAAGAAATTCATGAGTTCTTCAGCTTGTCAGGCTCTGAAATCAAATTGGTCAATGAATCCTGATCGTGTCTCCTTTTTTTAGGCAACAGAAAAGATGTCTCACCTGATAGGCAATTTCTTTTCCAGAGTATTCTTTCTGTGATTTGTAGTGGAATTATCACAAGATTGCACACTTCCTGCACTATCAACAAAAAGGACACTAAATCTACTGGAGGGAAGGAATTATGTGTTCATTGACACTCCACTGTAGAAATCCTCCCAATAATTACTTTTTTAAAATACCCAGTTAACTAACTAAGTTAACGGCAAAGGAAAACCCTTATCCTGGTGTTTGTCTGTTACTGTAAATCTGAAACTTGAAAGGTGATGTTCTATCTAAGGGAAAATATTACAAAAAGTGAAAGTAAAATGTAGTAAAGAAAAGAAGTGTAAATTAATGAATTATCCTAATGATGGAAATTGGCATTTTTTGAGAGTGGTTCATTCAGCATACTGTTTCACCGTGGAATTTCATTTAACCTCAAATTATATGAAAATTTAACTCAAATGTAAAAAAGAAAATAAATTTAAACAGATTCACAAAACAGTGCCCTTGAAAACCATTTGTCTCAGGACAAAGAACTCCTGTGTCTCAGGAATATGCTCTAGTGACAGGTTATAAGCTTGATTCAGGTGTATCTTTCTCAATTCACACCAAAGCTGTATCACTCAATGATATTTAGATTTTCTTAAGGTGGAAGACAGAGAGAATAAGTGACTGTGATCCTGCTTCAATGAAAGTTTTAATATTATTCTGTGCAAGAGGAGAGGCATTTAAACAGGAAAGATTGCTACAAATACATTGCAGAATAATCTATGTCCTAGGCATTTTCTTAAAAAAAAAACATAAAAAACTGATTCAAAGACTTGTTCTAAATTAGAAAAAAGAGAGTAAACTCAGTGGAAAGAATAAGACACTCCTCTTTCTATCTAAAATGTTCTGAATTTACTGTTGGAAAAATTGTATTTCTTATCCACCCAAATCACATTGAGACTGCAAAATAGAGGAAGTCTATATTTTATTTTATAAAATGTAAGTATATCAGTCGGAAACAAGAGAAGAATAATAACATCCATATGTTTTAACTGACAACAGAGAGCCAATAATGCGAATGATTCTGAAAATGCAAATGAATTCTCAGGTGCACAAACAGCATTCCCAACAGAAAAAATTAATCAATTTGTCCAGAACAGTAGTGAAATTTCTTGTGAATTTCTTTGGAATTAGTATGAGAAAATACTAATCTTTTTAAGCAAAAGTTGGGGGTGGGAAAAGCAGTGACTTCTTGTAAATTTTCAAGAAAAAATAACAGTTTATGAAAAAGATTTCATTGTATATGTTACAATGTGTAATCACTACAAAGAAGTTATGATTGTGTTTCCACAGTTTCCCACAACCAACCAGAAAAGGACATAAAACAGAATTATTTTAAGAACATCCTGTTCCCCAATGCTTTTTGCTGGATAAATCTACTTCAGGTTGTATTATGTTTTATTGAATTCAGTGAGAAATTTCTGTTTATTTGGATTTTTCCTTTGTAATATGCTTCAATTTCCATTTTCATTTGTATTGTTATGATTTAAGTATTTGCAGAGGGAGTTGCATACATTGAGGGAGCACACAATGAGAAACAAATAGAAAGGTTTCAAAGATAGTAAAATGTTCATTGTTGCCTTCACTTATATGGAAACTTTTATCACTTAACTCAGGACTCACTGGTAATTAGTTTATACATCAGTGTCCCCACTGAGATATTAAGTTCCCACATTTTCTACTGATATTAACTTAAGTGGAAGATATTCAACCTCTCAAAAGACTGAAGTCATGATGGTGAAACCTGCTGATGTATGCAAACCAAATAATCCTAAAAAATTGGTCTAAAAGAGGAGGATAAGCAGTCTTAAAAATTATTTTTATTTTTTAACCTTTGAATTAATCCACTGTGTTTGTCCAGCAGATTTCCATTTGATGTGCTCTTGAAGACAAAACTGGGCAGAGATGGTAAACTATCCCACAAAGTATTTAATACAATTAAACCACCTCATTAAATTAAGAGAAAGGAAATATATATGAAAGTCTTTACATAAAGAAAACAAACCAAAGGAAATGGCTGCCAAAGTTGCTGCATGGATGTTAAAACTCTAAGTAAAATCAGTTGCTGCAATAGACCTTGAAGAAACAATTGTAAAAAAATGTGTGATGTTAGAGATGGGCCCTGGGAAAGTCAGAGGTGAAATAAAAAAGCAAATTAAGTCTTTTCTTCTAAATGAGAACAAGTATTCAGATGTTAATAAGCAGGAACAGGCAACACTGAGGGAAAAATGAATGCAGTATTTGTGCTGGTAGTTAAAAGAGGAATGTAGTTAGAATAATGTAGAGAACAGGACAGACAATGCGCTGAGAATTTACAAAGCCAAAACTAAATCGAATGTGTGATCTCTGAAGAAAGTAAATAAGCTGCCACAAGAACCTTGAGGAGCACTGCTGAAGTAGCTTTCTTACATATAGGCAAAAGCAGAAAAAGAATTCAAGTCTATCATATTCTTTTGATTCCACATTTTGAAGGGAGAAGAGATGTGCGATGTTCAGATGGGTTGTTGCCTATCAAACAGCAATTGCCTCTGAGATATTGTTGAGTGAGAAAAGATTGACAGTCCTTCAATGCTTATACATACATACAAAAAAAAAATAGGTGTCAGAATGCATTCATGTCAAAATAAAGCTTGTGAACAAAGTATCAAGGAAGGTGAGAAAAGGAATAAAGAAAAACCCATCAATAGCACTAAAATAGTTTGCACTTTCCCCTAAGCACCTCTAAACACAAATATACAAATCTCAAATCTTATTGCAGACTCCTCTTTCTCAGTCTTCTCCCATAGGATATTAGTCCAAAATCCTTTAGAACAATCCATGTCACTGGCTTTCTGAGTGCATTGCATTTGCATGATGAGGAAAAAACAAACAAAACTCATGGACTGAATAGGAAAAATAAGCAGGGGAAGAAAGAAAAACTAAATCACATACATGAATACATAAATTATACATCTGATTGACATTCACACTGAGATTCTTTTAAGCTATGCTACCATAATTACACTTACGTTAAAGCCCTTTCACACTTCCACAGAGGCCACAGTGTAAACCTCTTATGCTTCTGATATCTGAGAGAACATGATTTGGGGTCTACAATGATGCAAATTAGAGTGGCACTTTTTAAAACAGTGAGATCTGGTTTTATGAAACAAGGAGTTCAGATTAACAACTTGCCTAAAGCAATGAATTTAGCCTCATGGAATCTGAAGCATGTTGCCAACAGAAATTCTGCCTGCGAGAACCAGCCTTTCAGTGACTTACATTGTTTTCACATTTTTGTGTACCAGACAGCTGTACTGGAAAATGACCAGCTCAGGTCACTTTCTTACAAAATCCTATACCTCCAGGTATATCTGCGCTCTGATAAAAATTCCAGCTTTCTGCTCATAACTTCTGGAGTCAGAAGTTCGCCTTTATGTTATTGCAATAGTAAGAGTGATACACTTACTTACAAATACAATTCCAGGGCATTGGCAGAGGTCTTAAAGGTAATGTGAACATGACGACTGTGAAGCTGAGAGCTTACAAGCACACCTTGTCGTACATGAAACTGTATGGTACCACCAAAGCAGACAACAATGTTCATTCAGCCAGGTATTCTGAGGGTAAAATACCATCAGATTTGTAATTAGATTCCATTTTTCATGGATTGCAGAGAATCTCAAACCCATATACCAATGTATGCAAGGCTATATACATATGTAACTATACATATATATGTATATAATATGAATAATTGTCCTGGATTTGGCTAGGATAGAGTTAATTTTCTTTCTAGTAGCTGGTATAGTGCTATGTTGTGGGTTCAGTATGAGAAGAATGTTGATAACACACTGATGTCTTCAGTTGTTGCTAAGTAGCGTTTATACTAAAAGTCAGGGATTTTTCATCTTCTGATGCCCAGCCAACAAGAAGGCTGGAGGGGCACAAGAAGTTGGGAGGGGCCACAGGCAAGACACCTGACCCCAACTGGCCAAAGGGGTATTCCATACCATGTGACACCATGCCCAGTATGTAAACTGGGGGGAGTTGGCCTGGGTGCATGTTCGGGAACTAACCGGGTGTCGGTCAGAGGAGGGTGAGCAATTGCATTGAGCATCACTTGTTTTGTATATTACAATCCTTCTTTTATTATTATTGTAATTTTATTATTGTTATTAATGTCATTATTAGTTTCTTCATTTCTGTTCTATTAAACTGTTCTTATCTCAAGCCATGAGTTTTAACTTTTCCCTTCTGATTCTCTCCCCCATCGTAGTGGGGGGTAGGGGAGTGAGTGAGCAGTTGCGTAGTGCTTAGTTGTTGGCTGGGGTTAAACCATGACAATAATGAATAAGAAATAATAAGGGGAAAGTATATCTGTAAGTATGCATATATGCATGTATATATAAATATGCACACACAGATGCATATACATTGTTAAATTTATTATTTGCTGGTATTCCATTGAAAAAATCAATATGTATTTGCATAAACTCCATGTGTAGTATATATTATCTTACTATTTGGTTTCATAACGTTTGATGATGTTAAGTCTCAGACACTAAGGCTCAGCTTCTCAAGGGTGTCCAGGTACTTACCTTCCATTGATGTTTTTGGCATCTGGGACTCTATGTCCCTTCTGAAAATCTAACACTTGGTTTCTCAGCTGTCATCATGGTGAAGTACATGCAGACTATTATTACACACTTGCATTTTTTGAATCAAACCGATTCAGATTAATGTCACTTTCAAGAAACTGAAACATCTGAATTATGGAAAAAAATCTTGTCAACTGAAAATGACATGTGAATTGAGATTCATAATTGCAGCAAACCTATATTATTCTTACCCCGTGCTTTAAAAAAAAAAAAAAAAAGTATCTTCTTCAACCTTCAATTATCTCTACAATAAAATTAGATGCTCCAATTCTTTTCTTTTGTATTGCCATTTTAGGAGTTATTATTTAAATGCAGTGTGCCAAGTTATCTGATTATAATTATTAACTTTGTATTTCAGCCTCTTCTCACATTCAAGTTCATCACAAAGTAAAAAAAAAAAAAAAATAATATAAAAGACTGAAATAACTTACTGAGAAAGATTTTAAGTAAGAATTTTTTTCCAAGTCCTGTTTGCAAAGATGCAAACAGGATTCAGGTGTTTAAACACAGGTATGAAGCTTTATTTTAGATAGTGCAGTGCAACTGTGAAGTTGCAGGAATTATCTGCTACCCCTGCCCAAATGCTTTCCATCTGGAACATCTACAATGGCACCAAACTCCTACATTAGGCAGTTGGATTGCTCTCAGGGTGTCTGCTTTTTAAAGCCTGTCTAAATATATCTAAGGTTAAAGTTTTAAAATCCAGGTAACAGCTTGCAGTAAAGGTGCCTGTTGCTTATCTGTGACATGGTCTTTGCTTAGATCTTTTTTTTTTTCATTGTGTAAACTCTGATTCTTCAACCATGTCTTCATTTTCCCCATCAGGAGCTGCCTTAGCAAATAAACATTTAAAAGCTCATAATTTTCATTGGTAACACTAACATTTCTCCCCCCCTCCCTGGTATTTGATCACTGCACACAATTCAGTTTTCAATGTTCTAGGGCTACATTGAAGCTGACCCTGTGCAAGTAACGGGCAGGCAGAATGCCCAAGGCATTGTCCTCTCTACAGTCCGCGTATGTGGCAAAACATTCTGTAGATGCAGCGGCCGAAGTTAGTGCCCACACAGAGTCACTTTAGCAAGGGGAACAGAAAAACTTGAGCTGCCTCCCCTGGGTCTTCATGAGCAATCCTCTCTGTGTCCACTGGACCACTGTTGGAGTATAGCTCTCTCCGTACCACTTTATTCACCATATCACTAGCAGACAATCACATACCATCCTTTGAAATGTCCCTATGTATATGAGAGTTACTCCCTTGCCCCTATCTATGTGATTCATGTGCATTTTCTGTATTTGCTTGTGTTATCCTCAAAGTGTAGTGTAAGGAGCCTAATTCCAGAACTTGAATATTTCTCTATAAATCTGCTCTAAAATGGATGACTTAACATCTTTGATTGCTTGTTGCAATGCAGCTTATGAAGCATAATATCATCTGGAGTTTCACAGTCCTGACACAATGTATACATAATGTACTGTAAATCACCTGTGCAAAGCCCTTGAGATAGAAAAATTGCAAGCAGGCATGGGGAGCAGTATGCTTTTCTAACTCCCTCAAGTCTCTCCAGAGGGATATTTCATTATGTCAATTCAGGCAATGTAAACGCTAAGAGCTGAACCATGCAGTTGCTACCTTCAATTATTCACAAATCCACCGCAGAACACAGAGAAACGGCTGACAGCCTTGTAGGAACACTACCATGACAGCTCTGTTCTCTGGGCTCAAATTATCTTATCTGGTGGAGCCATTCAGGTTCCTTAAAACAGATAAATTATTCAGCATTCTGTTTCTACACCCCTCGTTTGTTGCAGCTGTGCTGCCTCCTTCCACATTCTTTGAGAAGGTTGCCTTTAGCCATACCTCCTTCGGTTTTGCTAACTTTTCCACATTACCAAATAAGGAAATAGTGAGGAATAAATGCAGTCACAAGGTTTTAGAACATCAGCTCATTGATGTTTCGGAATCTAGTGAATTTTGACAAAAAAAATTGCCTATTGTTAATAAGACTACAGCAATACCTTACTAACAAGAAGACTACACAAACTCAGAAAATGGGCACATTATTTTATGCTGCTTTTATTCCTGTAGTGTGGCAGTTTAAAAGGTGCTCTAAGCAGAGACCACCCTTAGCTGTTGTAATAATTTATATAGCCTCTAACTGGCAAAATGCCTTTGTAATCTGCTATTAGAAGTACCATTTATATATCACCTTAAACTTGTTTTTCAAATGACAAAATGGAGAAATGACAATACTGTAATTCTGCTTAATATTTATTGTAGACAGCTGTAGTTGAAATTCTTAATTAAGCTCACAAGTTTTATTTTTTTCCTATCCACTTACTAGTCTTCCTTTTAGTGTACAATGGAACCTTTTTCTTATGTTCATTCTTTTTGTTTAATAAATGAGGATCTTGCATGTGCATGTGTGTTACAAACTACACATTCCTGGAACAAGTGCTCCTTTCTCAGAGCATTTCTTTAGTCTGATTGCTGAGTGAAGGCATTTGCCTGTAGCATGGTTATGGCAGTTAAGGGAATGGTGGTAAATAAATCCAGAGCTGCTTCAGCATTTGATGTAGCTAGCTAGATGAACTTGCTAACTGAAAAACCCACAGACCTTTTATTTTAGAAAATGCAGTAAAAACAAATGTCAGAGCATCAGCAACTCAAGGTCTTTTTCAGGCCTGTTACTCTTTATCCTTAGCTTAGCCTTTCCCACTGATCAAAAGGCTTCAGATTGTTTGTTTTGTGTTTTTTTTTTAAATCTGTAATGTATTGGGTTATACGATATTGTCTACAAGTTCGGTAGACTTTACACTATTCTTACATAATGCCTTTTTCTTCTAGGTCTATTGCATGAGTTGCCCCATCATAGCTGGTCTTTCAGGCACCTCTTATTTTAATGCCTTTGACAAATTTCTTTAAACCTATTTGCTTTTTCTTTCAGATGAACAAGAGTGTTGGTCCTAACATTAGTCTACACTGTATCTCAATAGATGTATCTTTAATACATGCTATTTTTTATTTTAACTTTATAGTTACATATTTTGTATGTAAAATTTTTTGTATTGCAGTGTGTATTCATGGTCACAGAATTAATCTTCTACTAACATTTTCTTTGTATTCATGATCCTTCATGATCTGTTATTACTTAGTTATGCACTTACCTTTCCTTATTTTTTGATTATTATTTTTTTTAGTATAAAGAATTTATAAGCACATTTACAGACCGATTTCTCACCTGTATGAACAGCTCACCCTTATACCCAACAGTAAGTGTCAGAATATATGGAAAATTCTGAGTCAGGTGACATCTTAAAACAGTGGAGGACTATTTATGCCAGGTAGTTTAATATGTCAGATCGAAAGAGCCATATCTGCAGGGGATGGCCCTCATAGGTTAGAGACAGATAAATGGCACAGGCATATAGTGAAGGCAGCTTATGAGATCAAGCCCTCTATTCATCTTTTATTCTGCAAGTCACTGCATTATGAGGATATTGCAGGGATACAGAGTGTGAAATAATTGTACTGTATAGAACATCTGCGTATAAGTCAGCATTTAGGGTAGAGGACTAAAAGTTTAATTTTGGCTGAATTACAGTTTTGTTTAGCAGGGTTTATTACAGAAAGAGGATGAAGACAGAGAAATAGACAAATTGATTTTGCATTGTATTTCTCCCTGAGATATGCTTTTGTACTATATATATGGGCTGCTGTTTAAGAGGTTATAAAAAACTCACGTTGTGTTAATAGAAAATAAGCTAAGTGACTGAGGTATCCCCAGGCCTTTGCAGGTGCTGTTCTTTAATGCAGAGTAGAAAAATAAAGCTTTTTATACTATGCTCATAACACAACACTAGAAAACTTTCTGGAATACTTTCCCCTTCCCTCTACTCTCCTCTGCATTCTACTTCACTCCATGTTTTTTTTTCCCCTTATTTTACCTGTGTGTTAAATCCCAGACTCATGCACAACGGTCATTGCCACAGTTTTATTAAGCTCTTTCTTCTATTTTCTCACCTGTTGTGTAAACATGTAGGATAGTAGACATCTATCTGACTACTTACAGATGTTGCTCATCAGACTAAGTGAAATTCTGCCTACAATACTGATATGTGCACAGTGATCTATATTCGCTTCTGGTACCCTAAAAATATTAATTCAGAAAGGATATCATAGATATACCTAGCTTTTTCTGGGTTTGATTGTTTGTTTGTTTGTTCTTCCAGTCTGTGCAAAACACAGTGGCTAAAATCTTCTTCAGTCACAATTCTTAGTACATCTTTCCCTGTGTTCATCCCTAGGTATCTCCTGATTTGATGTTTTTTTGATGTTTCAGTTCAAATTGCTGAGGAGTTTTCATATTTCTGATTAATTTGTGCTAATTAATTTTTTCCTCTATCACTCCAGCTTCCCCCACACATTTGTTCCTTTTCTTCACGTTTCCTTGTTGTTCCTGAAATTCCATTTATATCCCTAAGCAAAAAAAAAAAATCCCCTTCCTTTCACCTGTATTCTTGCAAATGCCTTTTTCAGTATACAGAAATGCTATCCCTGGTCAATAAAACCACTGCCTCCCAGCTATAAGATTTATAAAAGCTGTTTGAGAGACAAAATCATCCTCTGGGTCAGTTACAGCAGTATATTTCTATTTAAACTGCCTGGATTTGGGGATTTGTTTGGTTTTTATGATTTTTTTTTTCTGTTTGGTTGTTTGTTTTGTTTTGTTTGGAAAATTTCTTGGGGCTGCTAAGCCACATTCTCAGCTGTGGTAAACTGGCTTATTTTGATTTGGCTCAAAGAACTATGTTGATTTATGCAATATCAGGTCTATCTTCTGTCTTTAACGGACCGAATGTTCTTGCAGTATGAACCTGTGTTTTACTCTAGCTGTGGATTTTATAGATGCCTAAAATTAGCTTGAAGATTGCTTGTGGTCAATGCCTCATTCTAAGTAATTGTGCTATATACTGTAATTTATCAAGGGTCTGCTAGAGTTAACATCTAAAATAGGAAAATCATTGTAAGCCATTGATGATCGTGCTTATCAGAGCTACATAAATAATACTAGCTTTTCGTGTAGAGTGGTGGAATAAGTGAGGGATAATTAACATTAGTTACTGAATTAAATAGCTCTATTATATCGATATTACTAAGTATCAAACTAAGCATTTGACAGTTGAACTGACTGAAAATGCATGTCTTTGCTGAAAAAAGTTCCGTTCAATCCTGTCTGACTCTGAGGGAAAAAATATGGTAAATCAAAGTGGTGTCTTTTTTTTTTTTTTTTTAAATTGCTTTTCCTCATTTAACATTTTGGGAAACAAAGGAAACAGTTCTCAAAGAGATCTGGAAGGTAATTCACACTGAGTCTGAAACTATGGTATTTGCTCCCAAATACTACCTAATTGGGGGTTATATTCAACAAGTTCTGTTGTAAGAAGAGCACAGAGGATTAACAAAGGTGAAGAAGAACCACATTTGTAGGAGGATGCTTGCTATGTTGCATAGTAAGCAGATGCACATCGTTTCGTCCGAGGTGAGGTTTTCTGAATACCTTTTTATTAACAGCTGCCAGTGTCTTTTTCTCTGCACAGCTACTAAGGAGCATTTGTTTTCATTTTGTTTATTACATAAAATCCTATACTCACATGTCAGAGAATATATTTATCATTTCTTTAGATCTGTACCAAAAAGTGCAGAAGGCCAAAGAACTGAAGTTTCCAGGCACCAGCATCATAATAAAGTAAAAAAGAAGAAAATCAAACTTGAAAGGCATTATTGCTTTTTTTAATCTAATAAATGTCTTCCTTCTGCGTTAAAGTATAATTATTTTTACTTGGCATCTTTACCAGTAGACCACAACATTTGTTCAAGGCACTAAAATATTGGTAATTTTTGCTTTATGGGTCCTTTTTGGATAGATCACCTGCACAGAAAGAGAAAATGCTGTTTAAGATAGGCGATTTTTCCTACTAGTCTTCTGTTAGACCAGTAACAGAGATTTCTGCTCTGTCTGGAAACACTGCTCTGTAAACTGAAGGTTGTTGCGTTTACTCATTTTAGAGAAACAATATTTTTGCATTATTTCATAGAAAAGAAGTCTCAAATTGCTCCCTGGTTGACAGTATTGCATTGGCATTGACACCGAACCATATTGCAGGGTATATTGCGTTAAAAGCATCTGACTTCCCCGTTACCAGCAAGGAGACATCTGGTTCATAACTTCTAGCATAGCATGTCTCTTGATGTAGCATCAGCATCCTTAGTCAAGCACGACAAAAGCTCACACTTGGAGATCAAAAGCCCATTTGCAGTATCATTAATTTCTAATTGTGTATTAAAACCCAAATGAATTGTATTTACAAAAGGATGCATACATTCAAATCAACACCCATCTAAAAAGAAATGTCCAATTTGGAGCAATTAAGATATTATTCACAGGGGTGTTCCTACCCCAGCCATTGAGGTAATGTCTGGTGCAGCCTGGATACCAAGAAACCAGGCTCTACATCAGCAACTTATACCGTATGAAATGAAGATTAAAACAAGCCATTGTTCTCCATCACAGCGTTTGATATGGCTTCCTGTGCAATGGCCCTGAGAAAGCTCAGCATGCGTTGATGGTCTAAACAATCTCTGTCCAACGGCCTGATACTGTTCCTGTGGAAATGTTCTTGAAGCATGTCCACAGAGACTCTGAGATAAAGTGACTCTGAAAATATAAGATTTCTAATGTATTACCCAGTGGGTTCAACTTTAATTTCCTGAATAGATATCTCTCATATGGAGATGTAAAGCTACAGTGAGCTGCTGTTGCATTTTTTTTTCTAATTGCTTTATGAGTGATGCTTACCCCTTCAAGGAGCCACACTGTTTAGATGACCAGCTGAGATACAAGGAAAGGAAGGAAGAAAGCACATCTGGACCTTTCAGTGTGAGGCACCATATATTTGCGCAAACCCCTTTCCACTGCTAATAATGATGCACTAAAATCCAACATGAAGAAAACTCACCATGAACCTCAACAGGATACACCTCATGAGCATAAAAGACAAAGTCTATCAAGTTAACTGCATACTGTAAATTATTGATGTAGCTGTATTTATCGCATACAATTAAACAGCTCTTACTTTATTCTATAAAGGACTGTTACAGGTTTGCCATGATGGCTAGTTAATTTACAGCCCACTTTGCAGTTTTATGTTGTGTTTAAAAGGAACACTCACCTAAGCAAACAGTGCACAGCAAATAAGAGTTTCAGAAACAGGCACTGAGAAAACACAACACATGTTTGTTTTCTGTTGCTCTGGGGTCTAATTTTTTCCCAGGTATAAAGGCTGTTTAAAGTTAGCAACTATTATCATAGGCACAGCCAAGGAGAGGAAAAAAAAAAAGAAAAAAAAAAAAGAAGGAGAAGAAAAAGCTGTTTGCCTTCAGTCCAGTTTGTCACTTCAAAAGCCAGAAAATGTGAAATGTTTCTAAATTTTCAGGAGGACTGAAATATTGCCCCTATACTTTGCTTGCTGAATAGGCTGGGCACAATCTGACCTGTTAATTTCTGTCAAGTCAGTGAGTATCCCTCTGACACTTTCCCAAATTTGTAGATTTGGGAGAACAGTCTTTACATCTCTATGGTCTATAATCTTTACATTTACACGCTTATTAGTGAGCATGAATTGTTTGCAGAGCTTTGATGGAAGATCAAAGAGTAGTTCAGTAAGTATTCACTGTTGAGAAGGAAAAGACATAAAAAAATCCAGGAAGCATTTTCCTAACCCTGAAGTGGTGAAATTTCAGGGTAAGAGGACGCTTTTTAAGTTACATAAGTTGATGTATATCATTCTATGTATTTGCCATGTGTCTGTCATACTGAAATCACCAAAAATATATTTTGAAAGTATTAATGAACACTCCTGCTGTGATCTGAATAGGCTGCCCCTCAGAACAGGAACGGGTACATTCTTTTTTAGGATACATTCAGAGTTTACGAGGGATGAGAAAGTAGCCATTTAAAAAAATTATAGTTCTATGTCATTGCCTTAGTGCTTTTACACAGTAGACAAAGTAAATTGAACTTTCATTCAGCAGTCCTACCAGCAAAATGACTCCTCATATTTTACTATAGTTACCAGTGGAAGTATTGGCTAACCTATTCTTTATTAAAATGTTCATTTTCCTTGTACTGCAATGCCCCTGGCCTTGGCATATTTCTTGCGAGCTGCTGCTGGAAAATTCTCTGTGCTTGGCAGAAGTCAAGAATTTATGATGTGCCTCTGAGCAGCACTGAGGCAAACAGCAAAAGCTGTTATCCTTAGTGCACTTTTGCAAGGCTATCTGTTAAAATGTGCATCTGATCTGAAATTCTTGTTTGTGTTTCAATATTATTTTGACTATGTCTTGCCAAAAAAAAAAAAACCAAAACAAACCAGCAGCAACAAAAGTCCTCTGCCCAGCATGGTATTCAGGAGCTGAATAATCCCATAAAGCACAGATCGAATGTTTCTTATCTGCAAGGCATTTTAAAATAAGTAGAAAAACAAGGATGAATTACCCTTGGCCTTTTTAAGCCAGGCTGTGATGTGTAGCATAAACCCGGACTTCCATTATTATGCTGACTTTGGATGAGATCAGGACCTATGTCTCAGAAGCTATGACAGCCTTGGTTCTGGAAAAAATGTATACAACTAAAGTCATTGTCGCAGGCACACAGTGAAGGTAAATTCCCATGGGATGTCTGCTAAATAGTTCTGCGTATGAGTCCGCAAGGGTGGCTTCCTTGGGAACGGTATTTCTGTAAATGCATTTTTCAATGACAGAAAGTTTGCATCCTGGAAATAATTCAACGTTTCCTGCTTACTCACTTTATCATGCTGGCTGTTTATGTGGGGTGGTGGGAGGGGAGATTTTAAAGGCTAAGTTTCCTGTAACTTTATAAAAAATGAAGTGGTCTCTGCCACAGATAGAGAAAAAGACTGGAGGATCCAACTCCATATCTTCATTTATTACAGCTAAAAAAGATGTACTTCTGTCCACAGGAAAATTCTCCACCACACCGTCTGAAGTGTTTTTCTCCCAAAGAGTTTTGAGATGTTATCAAACTACCGTGGCTTTAACAAATTACCGCAAGGTTTATGAAACATGTTTACTGTTTCTGTGCCTGATTCTTCTGGTACAGATGGTTGTAAATGAAGTTTAACCCACAAGTAGTCACTAGTCTCACATGACAGGAAGAGCTATGTCCCAGTCTTAGTGTATTTTTAAGGCAGTCCAAAAAAGATATCACCAAAACAGTTTATTTCAAATCTGGACCTGAGTTCCCTGAAATGAGTTGAAATCCTCCTGTTTATTTTAGTGGGGTTTGGCTCAGACTGTTAAATTGGGTTGGATTTTTTTTCACTGAGAATCAAATCCAAAGTTTTTATGGAGACTTGAAATGCTAAATAATTTGTTCCAGCACTTAATGCAGTTCACTGACTACCTAAATTACTTTCTAATGCTTCGGTATATCTCTGAGAATAGGCTGGCTGATTTATCAGTAAATGCACCTATGTTGACAGCTGTTGTCCTTTATGCACTACTATTTTTTATAGTGGTTTTCTTCCTTCTAGATGATTATATGTCACAGTACCCCAGCTTTTGGTAGTATATGTCCTGATATAGAGTAAGCTATCTTTTGGGGAAAATATATAATTTTCCAGTGACTAATCCTGACCTGCAAAACTAGCTTCAGTGACCATGCCTGTCTTGGTGATCAGGACATGAAAATAACCTCAATAAATATGGGCAGTATATATTTTTTCCAAATAAATGGAAACTTAAAGGCACAATAACAAGTTCTTAAAAGCATATACTAAGCAAAATACAGGCTGTCTTTTGAAATTCCTATTAGGCAAATTCTTGGAGGGATCTGCTATAAGAGCAGCATGCTGATTTTTGAGTCACCTGGTTTTGTTTACTTGTTTTTTTAAAAATTTCTTTTCAGCACCTTTTATGATTCTCCCCCTTCCTTTTTTCTATCTCACTTTTGTAATCATTCAGTTAGCAGTTAGAGTTTGATTTCTAATGAGATCATATGCCATGATTTATAGCTTGTTTTCTTCTTAAGTCAAAATCTCTCACATTGACTCACACTGAGTATTATTTGATTGCTCAAACAGCTGCATTGAATTCAGCTGAACTACTGAAGGAGTATGTTTATTTTTAAAGAAAAAGTCAAGACTAGCAGAACCCATCCCTATAATAATATCCATACCTTTTGTGAAACATTACAAAATCTAGATGCAAGAAAGGAAACCGGAACGCCATTTAGGCATTTTCTTTATAAATCCTTGATACCTGAGTTAACTCCTGTATTTTCCAAGCATTAAATATTGTGTGAGTGGGTGCTCACATTAAAAAATTGGCCCACAGATTTTTCCTGCCTATGGTACAGCTTATGTCTTCTTGCCTTGTCCCAATCTCTCAAGCATCTCCATCTCATACATGGTTGTGTTTCTTCCCCTGCTTCACAGCAGGAATCTGGAAGTTAGAATTTCTTTTGTACCTGTACTTAACTGTTGTCACTGAAGAAACAATGTCACACTTATGTGTGTTTTAACTGGAGCAGACGTTAAGATGAATGTGGTTATTTTGGTTTACTGTTTTGACTTTCTTTTTCAACCATTGCCTTCTGATGTCAGCATAATATATGGAATATATGGTTGGTTTTGTTTGTCCTCTCTGTTAAAATGTTGAATTTAAAAAACTATGTAACTGGCATAGGAGAAGGAATAAACAACAAGTATGAGTGGGAAGAGGGTCACTTTTATTATTTATTTTTTAAGCTACTGTGAAAAGCAGTTTTCAGTATTTCTTAAAAAGCTAAGTGCCCCAACGTCCTAGTGTACCATAATAACTGTTGAAAACCAAGTGGCTAAGGTTTTGAGGGTATTTTTTCAAATGAAGTGCATCCTTTAATGTTTTTTGACTTCAAAACTGAAAGAAAAACCTAATATACTGATCCAAAAGCCTCTTTCAAGGGAAATAAATGGAGCAAACATGTCATGCATACCTGCTGCCAACAGCCTTAAACAAATAATAGATAATCAAACCTGGTGCCAACTACAGAAAAGAAAAAATTAAAGGGTATTCTTTAAAAACAACTCAGAGGGATTTAAAAGAATAAAAGTCACTGATGTTTTGGACTTTAAGTCCTATATTGCATGGAGGTTCTATGTCCATTGCAATGACTTCCTTTTTGTGCATTAAAGACTGTATGAACAGTCCTATTAGGCTGGATCAAAGACAGGTCTACTACAGCATCAATATCCTGTTTCCTCTCATGTTCTCTGTTGGATATTTGGAGAATAAATAAGTAAAATTTTCCAGTTTATAACTAAATTCCACATGTAGGCCCCATTACTTGCAACATTTAGCCACCTGCCGTACCTGCAGAGATCATTTCAGAGGTGAATTATTAATTAGATCCCAAAAGACTGTCGGTGTTTTTTCAAAACTTTCTTAAGTTAGTACAGTAAGCTAAATACTGCTGCTGGCTGCAGTGGGAGTGGGATAGGGGAAAGTTAGGTTTACACTACAGAAATAAATGCTGTTGGATGTTGGCAGCAATTGAGGCTGGATGAGCAGATGGGATTTACCATGCTGCCTGCCAAGGATGAACATCCGTCCCTCTCCTGCACCCAAGGCAGAGGGACATCATTGCGTCCCATATTCCTTGCGGCTCACCCTTTGGGGTCCATTTACCTTTAACAAGCAGTGTGTCAGTCCTTTGTGCTGACAAAATCTTTCATACTTGGCATGGTATTCTCTTCAAACATAGGCTTATTATTGGTTTATTTGTCTATTTAGGAAATCAACCACATGATCAAACTAAGTTTATCTTGTTTCTCTCTGCCAACTTTATTTCTCATCACCTCACCTGCAGTACAGGATAGGATGCAGAATACAGTTTATATCCTGTGCACTGTTTCAGTACAGTAAAAGTGAGTATCAAAACACACTTTGGTTTTCTATGTAAGAGTGCAGGCCATGGAGTTTTAATCCTTTCCCCCCACTCTCCCCTCTCCCCATTCTACAGCTTTCTAATGTAAAGTATATTCGTAAAATTGCACCTCAAAGCATTTTTATCTTCCAATTCAATAGCTCTTTAAAAAGATATAAGTAAGTTGGAAATCTGAGAAGAAACAAAAATATTTGGCAATATATTAAAAAAAGTTTGAGGCTTAATTTGTGATTTACCCTTTCATATTTAGTCTTTCACTAATTTCAGTTGGTCTTTCTTTAGACTGGGAAGCACTCTAAGCTGTGAAATAAAACTGGAATAGAAAGTATGGTTTTAGCTTCACAGTCTTTAAATAAAGAAGCATTGAATTATACTGAAGAAGTAATATTATGTATAAACCCCTCATTTTTATAATGGAGAAGCTGGTGTTTACATTTAACTAGTATCCCCAAATGGTAGCATTGACTAACCATTATGTGAAATAGAAAATGTTTATAAGATTCGTTACCATGGGCTGAAACTAATTTATGAGAACAGGTTTTCATGTTTGTGTTTTTGGAAAGCAACCATTCTTATAAAATTGAGCAGTAGTGTAACCTTTTATATCATTTTGATTTTAATTAAATTTCAGCATGTATTGCTTTATTTGCTTGCATTTTTTTGCCACAGGCTGATTTGAGGCAGTTCTTGAATATTTTTTTTTTCCCTAGTGTGATTTTGTTATTAAAAAAGTATACTACTATGTATTAGAAAAAAATGTTTGTAAATGAAAAACTGGCTTTCAGTAATGGCTTCCTCCAGTGAATATTGCAGTATCAAACACTGAAACAGATATTCACTTATATAATAACTGTTTCATATGTGTTTTTGAGACAAGAGAATTTGTCACAGTAAGATCTTTGGTTGTCTAAACACGTTATACACACATTTTTTTAGTTTCCTATAGAGAAAAAAAACAAACAACATTCTGCCACAGGGAGAAAAAGAAGGCTCAGTTATATGTATGATAAAATGAATCTGTGTGTTTAATTCACATAACTTGGAATGTATGCAAGTTACATACTGATTATTTAACACAAAAATACTCTAGTGGAAGGCTGAAGCTGCCACTTACCTCTATGTAAGACCAAAAAATCGTTATCGTATAGTGCAATTCTTCCTCCAAAACCAGATTACGCAAATATCTTTGTTTAAGTACACAGCCTGCTGGGTAGCAAAATGTTGTTAGAATCAATGCGGATTTCAGTCTGCAAAACAATTTGGGGTAGCACCAGCTGTTTTAATGGTCAGATCGTTTTAACTTTTCAAATATAATGCAGCAATTTGTCTTTACAAAATCAATAGCTTCTCCAATTACAGCTAACATGGTTCTCAAGACAGGCTATGCCATGCAATTACACTCCAAGACCCTATTTCTTTCTCTTGTGCCAGCTCTTCTTGAGGTTGAATAGCTGGAAGGAACAACTAATTTCTTACTTTCTCAAGAAATATTTATTTTTTCTGATATACTAATTATTACCAGTAGAAAATCAGTTTTGTTTGGAAATTTTGCCTTTGATGTGAATTGTTAGGGAAGAAGCAGAGGCCCCTGCTTTTTTGACACATTTATTTAATGGGAAAAAAATTGTCAGGTTAGTCTCCTTGATCCCCTTGAAAGAATATGCACAAAATCCCTGTTGGGTTTTGTAGCCATGCTCAACAGAGATGGGAGTAACAATCCCCTGTTGATAAATCCCACAGAGTATCTGTCAAATGAATCTACATTTTTGTCCCATCTGTAGTGATCTAGCACAAATCTCCCGTCCTGGTTCTTGCTCATGTTACAAGACAGTTCCTCCAGGACTCATTTGTTCTTGGGACTAGCAGAAACACTTTGGTGTTACATCGCTGAGCTTTAAGCCACTGAGTATTTCATCATGGAAAGAGTTGGTCAGTGTGTGGTATACAGTGAGAGAAAATGAAAAAGTGTCTTAGCAGAAGTCATTCACCCATATATCTCTTCCAAGCTCCAACAGAGCCAGGTAGCCCATCTCATCCATAGATTATAAGGGTCACCAAGCCAGGGAAGATACAATACCATCTCCCTGAAGTGTGTATTCTAATTAAACCTCTGAGAAACATGATAGCTTGAATGCCCCCCTGCCACCCAGTAACACTGGACAGAACAAATTACATGATAACATTTCAAAAAACAAGAGAAGTGCCATTTTCCATTCATTTCGAGGGAAATTCTATTTTCAGCAATGAATGTCTGAGGGAAATACGAGGATTAAATGGCTGAGGTAGGGGTAACAAAAATATAATTAACCATAAATGAAACCTATTCATATGAAGCTTATTGGAAATGTTGTGTTATTTAATCAAGTGAGTGGGGCTTGATCTTTTCCCTTTCCTTTCCTTTCCTTTCCTTTCCTTTCCTTTCCTTTCCTTTCCTTTCCTCTCCTCTCCTCTCCTCTCCTTTCCTCTCCTGTTGTTGTTGTGTTGATAACACTGATGTTTTCAGTTGTTGCTAAGTAATGTTCAGTCTAAAGTCAAGGATTTTTCAGCTTCTGATGCCCAGCCAGCGAGAAGGCTGGAGGGGCACAAGAAGTTGGGAGGGGACACAGCCAGGGCAGCTGACCCAAACTGGCCAATGGGTTATTCCATACCATGTGACGTCATGTCTAGTATATAAACTGGGGGGAGTGGGGGTGAGGGGATCACAGCTCGGGGACTAAATGGGCATCAGTTGGCAGGTGGTGAGCAATTGCATTGTGCATCACTTGGATATTCCAGTCTTTTTATTATTACTATTGTCATTTATTAGTGTTATCATTATCATTATTAGTTTCCTCTTTTCTGTTCTATTAAACTGTTCTTATCCCAACCCACGAGTTTTACTTCTTTTCCTGATTTTCCTCCCCATCCCACTGGGTGTGGGGGGGAGTAAGTGAGCGGCTGTGCTGTGCTTAGTTGCTGGCTGGGGTTAAACCACAACAACATTCTCACCTTTAACACTTGTATAGCCTTTTCTTCTAGTTTTGAAAGGTGTGATGACCTTCCTTTTTTGCCTTAACTGAGCAAGTCTAGCTTTCAGTCATCTACTGGTAGAGTTGCTTTTAATTGTAACTGTTTTGGGAATTTGCGTGGAAAATCCTACCTTTCAGAGACTTAAGAATTAATAACAGAGAGAAGTCTCCAGATGCCCAGTAAATTAATCCTATGTTTAGTTAGACTGGCATGAGGTATACCTGTGCTACAGATGTGTGAAGGATGTGCCTTCTGGAAGGCTATGATCAACTGCAATGCATAGACTAGTTGTATGTCTTTATGTGTAAGACATAATACCCGTTTCTTTTCCCAGGAGAATATACATCTCTGTAGGCATGAATTTATTTAGAACATTTTGCCTTTATTGTCCATGAGTGTCAACAGTGACCAAGTATTCCCCACAGACAACATATTTTGTAAGATTAATTTTCATTTAATCTTCTTTTTGCTGAATATGTGCCATGATTTTGCCATGCTTCATTTCTTCTTAGAGCCAGCAAGCCCTTACCACAACAAAAAGGCCATGGTTAGGCTATTTTAATCATGTCATAAGTGATAACAAACAATTTAATTTCAAACATCATTTTAATTATTATTTATTTTAGCTTATTTGGCAACATGACTATTGTTTGCATTACTAGTGTATAAAAAGTAAAATGACACAAAAAATCCTTTACAAATAGCTATTTGATTCAGTAGAAAATGCATCATTCATTCACTGTGAACATATAAAAATTGTCGCCTGTTAGCTATTTAGTTTTTGCAATTTTTAGAAAGTTTTGAGCCATTTGTCTAATATTATACTCCCTTCCCTGATTAATTATTTCCAGTTAGATAGTCTAGAGACTCAAATTTAAATTGACCAGTGTGATTATTGCTTGACTCCAGAGATTAAATGAAAATTCAGCTGAGATAAAGTTCACCTCTCTGTATTTGAACCTAGTTTCCAATCAAGCACTGAAAAATAGCTGTTATTGTTCCACTAGTCTGAAATGCTGGATGGGTGCTTAGCAAGTTCTGTTAGAAAGTTCGCAGTTCTTTTTCCTTACCTCTCTCCATAATGCTATACAGTTCATTTTGTTGCAGTTTATTGGCAGGCATGGTAGATTTGACCAACAAAATCAATACCTAGTGCTGGACCCAGGTATATTCACTGGGCAATTTGGAGACTTACAGGAATTTTATGTTAAGAATTTACAGAAGACATGCAGTACCTTGATAACTAGAAACGAATCCTATACCTTAGACTTATCCCAACCCTAGACAGGAGGAACTGGATGTACACACTAATAATACCTACTAAACCGTTTCAGATCAGAGAAGTGCACATATATTTTTACCATACCTCTAAATTTTCTTCCTCTGTCTGTCTCTAGGCTTGACATAACAATTTTTATTTGTTCTTCAGGGGAAAATGCAACTTAAATTGCTGTTTCTTCTGTATTCCAGAGTCCTTAGGTCAATGCTGATGACTTACTCAAAGGAGTGTTTTACCATTAGAACTTACGAACTGCCACAACAATTTTTTAATCCTTTGCACAAAAGGAAGCAAGGGGTCAAAACACGAAATATTTTAACACTTTTTTTTGTAGATGGAAGGAATTATTTTTTTTTTCCCCCTAGGATAAAAACATTTTAATGAGATAATTATCATTGACATTTGTATTTCATTTCCATAATTATTATAAAATATGCACAAGCATGTAGTGGAATTAACCTTGAGATTGCTATGATTTGCTAAAAATCCTTAAAACTCTTCAAACTGAAAACCTCTGTGTGTGAGAAGACATTTTTGAAGAAAATAACAACACAGAGCAAAAAGTGGGGCAAGCACAGTGAACTCAGCTCCTCTAGCCGTAGCAGCTAACCATAAACCAAAGGTACCAACCTCCCTGCTAGCAAAATCCCTACAGGGCACCACGGCATGAATATGGAGGTGACCTCTGATCACAGCCAGGTTAACATATAGCTGATTCCCAGATGCCTTGGGTCATTTCAACTGCCCACACCCCCGAGGGCGAGATGAGAGTGTGTGATCAGCCAGTGCTGGAGGAGGTGGATGTGCTTTCCCATACGATGTTCAGGTAATGCAAGGGTCACCAAGGGAAATTGGTTGAGATTCATGTTTAGGGTCCAACCTTAGCGAAAAATGGATGGAGGAGGGGAAAGTCACAAATCTCTGATTTCAGTTATGCTATTAATCTAAACTGTATTAGACAGCAGATTTATTTTTTTTTCTGTGTTCTTCATTACACAATTAGCAAAATTATGGCCATTTTTTATCCCATCCCACAGAAATTTTTTTTTCAGTGGGGCTGACTGAGTAGAAGGCTATTTCAGTGAAAATAACCTCAACATCTCTGGATTTTGAATTATCCCTCTGTTTCTTTGTTCCCTCATAAAGAAAAGCAGGTACTGAGACTGGATATCAGCATTTATAATTTCCCTGGTATATGGTTCTTTCTGCCCACACACGTGGCTTTGTCACACCATTTTTCTCTCGTCTAATAATACAAGTTCATATTCATATTACTAGTTATTTTTTTTAAGTGTCTGCAAAAGACAGTAGGGTCCTCAGTGCTATTTGAATGCATCTCCAAACTTTTCAGCCAGGCTGCAGACTCATGGTCTGCTTTGGCTGCAGTTGCTCCTCACTGTCTGTCTATCTGCACCTTCAGATATTCTTTTGAGTCTTTTGTTTGTTTGGGTTCCTCACTAACAATTCAACTAAAAGTAGCTGTGTCAGTTTTTAAGCTCTTTGCAGTAAACAGATGCACTTTAGGCAGAAAGTCCTTACAGAATTACTAGTGAGCAGCCTGGGTGGGTTAACTTCCTCCAGCAGTCAGTGAAAAGCACTTGGGTTGGCAATTTCAAAATTTGAGTGACATTGCTGATCACATCAAATGCAGTTGGCATGTAAAAAAATCTGTAAACCAGATTTTAAACACAGGCAATGCACAAAGATTTTATGAGCAGGCTTTGTGAGAATGAATTTCCAAAACCTCTTAAGAATAACATCTAGATGTTAAGCAGTGTCTCGTTTTGTGGCATTTATATAGCAAAAGTAGCCCATCTTTCCTTAAAATTGGCATCTGTCAAATGTCAAGTTCCTAATTCAGTATTTGGGAATGCAAGGAAAATTAAAGCTGACAAAACTACTCAGCTTATGATAACCTTTTTTCCAGTAAGGTCTGAATCTTCATTGAATTAGACTTTGCAAATATTTGCAAATATTCTGTCTGAGGGAAGAAAAAAAAAATAGAGCTTCATGGAATATTGTTAAGCAGTTGAAAACAAAACTTTGTAATGAAAGATGGTAACTGTCCTTAACTTTGCATACTCTGTCATATCGAAGTATTTTGCTTTTTTACAGTCTTTTTTACAAAATGCATAACCGCAGTACATCAATCCATACCAGTTTCAGGTTTATAGTCAAATGTTTTATTGCTGTAATTTTACAATGCATTTTTAACATTTATAATTGAAATATAGGACCCTTTCTTTTCTGGATACTGCAGATTTTTTAAATAAGTGGTTAATTATTGGTTCTGACCTGAGTTGAGGGGGGAGGGCAAAGTTTCCCACTATTTTTACTGTAAATCTATTCAGACATTCTGACAGCATATATTACATATACTGCAGCTTTTCTACTGAAGAGAAAAAATATTTCCAAAATAATAAACTGCTGCACTGCAAAACAATGACACATTAGAAAACAAAGGTTCTGACCTGCTGAAATGTTATGGCTTTGAGACAGCTGGAATAAACAATGGCATTTTCTGTGTACATCTGGGACAACAGGGGCCATATATGACAATACAAATAATCATCAAAAGATTGCTTTACAGTTCTACAGTGTTGATTTAAAACTGGAGGTTTGCAGACAGGGTGTTCACAGGAAGGGCCTCAGACTTGGAAGATCTTGTTCTCATTTCAGCCTGGTTGTTTGACTTTAATGATTGCTAAAACTGTCTTCTATCCTTTTGTGTGCAAGTTTTCAGAATTACAAAAAGGGAACAAGGCTTGGGGCTTTCCTGTTTTTTTCTGATGTGTTCATAATTTTACAGTTTTGTTCTTGGGAGTCAAATTTGACTAGAGATTTGTATGTCTGCTGAATTCTAGTTTTAAAATATCTACTTTTCACACAGATAAATGGGGGGATTTTTTTTGAGCTGGAGTTGTATCACTTATCAGATTCCTTAAGGTCCAAATTTTGATTTTTCCCTTGGATAGAGAGCCTGAAGTGGTGAGCTCTGTACAGGAGTTGTAAGCTTTATTCTGTGGGCAAATCTATTCTAAATCAATTCTAAAATTGTATGTAAAGCAGCCAGACAACTGTAAGTTAATGCTGCTGTTCAATGGGAAGTGACTAGTTTCTGAAAACCATATATATCCCTTTTTCATAGGAGTTTACTGGAAAAATACAGTGGAAAAAAGAACACTTAGCATAAATCAATTTCTTTAAAAGGATTAACTAAGTGATGTCATCTTTGGCACCTGTCTATTGGTCAGAGACTGATTTTTTTCCACCTCCAAGGAAAACCTTTTTCATAATATTAAGCAATTAAACTAAATCTATGATGTATTTCTGTTGTGTCCAGATGGACTTGATACAGGAATCTTCACTGCCTAGGGATATCAAGAAGCCAGGGTGATATGCAGAAGATGCAAACCAAAGCAAATAAAAAACTTCAACCCTCTGTGCTCCCTAGACTCAAACTGAATGGGCCCTCTTCTACAATTAAATAGAACTTTTTGTTATTCTCCAACACAGAATTTGCAGAGGTTGTGAAGCCTTGCCAACAAGCTGTCCTCTGAATCTTAACCTGCTTCCTCATGGCAACCTATTTGTTTAAGCTTGTCATAGGGTCCAGAATTTATCCCTGGGCAAATCATTTAACTACTGCTGGCTACCTGTCATACACTATTTTCCATTCTGAAGACAACACTATAGTGATGTGAAAAATAATAAATGCTTGAGTAAAAACAGACTTTATTTTGAAAAGAATTCTTGAAAGAGATCTTATTTTCTTCTGCTGACTTCTACTTACTAATCTGAAATAAAAAGTTAAAAATAATTAAAGTAATTTTGAAGTGAAAAAGAGAGACTCAGTCCAGCAGAAGCCAAAAGTAAAAGTTTAATTTTAAAGGATGATGTGGGAAAAAAATGTTTTAAGCAAATTCCATTTTTACATGGATGAAACTGCCCTCAAAAAAACCTCAGCCAGCTTTAATGTGAGTATGTGTGCTGCTTCGCTTTCCAAACCTCAGAAATCACTTTGCAGAAGGATTGAAATACTATGAAGGCTCTTCTTTATGGTCAAGTTATACCTGTTCTTTCCATGGCTAAATAAATTTGTATGGCTGCATATTCCACTTACTGCTTGTGTTAGAGAAGGAAAGGGTGGCAGCATCTGGGTAAGGAGTTAAAAACTGTAAAGAAATGAGCTCAGTTTTGCTACAGAAAAAAGGCACAAGCTATGGGCCAAACCTCAATTAGATGATGGGTGCTGTTTATGTATGTACTATTTACAAAATTTCCCATCCTTTTTTGGTCCATTGGGAGGTGGTTTTATAATTGCTGAATGTTCATGAATGAAAATCATTTTTTCATCTCCTTCTTAAACTCCTAATAAGCAGTTGCTTCATCTGCCATGTGTTTTATGAACATTGAAGAGATTTGCTCCCAAATGTTACACTTCATTGAAGTAAGGAACATATACAGGTCCTTTACTCCGGGTTCATGTAATTTTAATTTTTTTTTCTTTAATTACTTTGGAAACTCAACAATTCCGTATGAATACTTCAAAATGAAAAAATGCTTTTATGTTTTTTATCACTAAGACTTAGCCAACTTGAAAGATCAAATGAGTCATAATCTGGAATTCCGTAAAGGCTTTTCTTTTCTTTCTTCTTTTACCATAACAAGTAATGGAAATTTGTGTCTGTTTAGCTAATGAAAAATATATTTGAAGAGAGTAAATATTCATTGAAGTAATATGATTAAATGCATATAATAATTTAAAACAAGTCATGCCAATTGAGGCCTAACATTACAAGGCACTGCTTCCCAGCTTACTAAACATCGTTCTTTAAAGTTAATTCTTGTCTATGGTTTCAGTATAAGCCTCCAATACTTTTGATCGGTGTAACTTTTGTAGCCGTGTAGACAATGCTTCTTACGCAAAACTTTGTATTATAGGCACTCTTATGTTACATATTCAATGTTATTTAATTATTACATTTCCTGTTTTGCGTTATTTTCATTTAAAAAAATGCTTTTGTTATTTGCTTGACATTGCACCCAGATGTTATTTCATGGGGTGTTTCAAAGTCCGCTTTTGTGTTTGCTTTCCATTTAACTACTGAGTCAAAGTAATCTCCCAGTAGCTCGGTTCAGCTGAAGAGGTCTGTACCATTAGGTATGAGGGACTTTGTTAAAGAAAGATGTATCCATTACACTTTTGCACAGTTTCCAAGCTGTAGATGGGTTGACCAGTTCTTGTTGGCAGAGGCACATGGGTCATTCTCAGTGTGGGCTGGATTTCCTTAAAGTCCTTTGATGGATCAGCCCTGCATTGCCAACATGAAGGCTTCCATGCTAGGCATATTGTGCCAGTGCATTTTTTTTATGTAAGCTGTAAAATAATGGCATCTCCCCTTATTGAAAGGTGCTTCTATTTTATTTGTATGAATTGAGAAGAGTGAAATGGCAGTTGAGAGGTCTCAGCCTCAAAGTTCAAGCAAGTATATGCTGTTAACAGCCTACTTCTAGTGTTTCAGACATAAGGAAGAGCTTACATTCCTGAGAAATTTCTCTGCCTCCTCCTAGTTTTATCAGTTGATCTAAAAAAGATTATACCTTGTCTTGTTCTACTGCTTTAGACCTTTGTGGATACACTGATACAGCTGGTTATACACAGCACTCTGAAGTGGGAATCAAAAACAACATTTCAAGACCCTTTTTCAGTTTCCCACCACTTGATGAAATAATCAGCTGCAGTTACCTCTGCTACACACAATGTTGTAAGTGAAGTAGGGACTCTAAAACACCATGTAAAATAGAGCTTCCTATGAAGACAAAATACTTAAAAAATAGCTATTTATTACGTAAAGGTGTAGACATATTTCAAATAAACTCAGCTTATCAGCAGTCATATGTGTACAAGAGCCTGCTGGAGATAAAACAATAGAATATCTACAGCAAAGTCAGGCAAAGGAAGGACAAAATAGACTTGTTCTTACCCTTCTCGCTTGTGCCTAGTGTGTAGTCACATAGCATAATAACATAATGACAATAACTTCCAAGTGAAAACAGAGTCCTATCAAGACTTTGTAACAGCCTGTAACTTGAATTAGCTCTGAAACAGTACAGATACTGTAGGCTATCATGTGAAACTTATGATGCCCGAGTATTTTTCATTGCTCATTAATTTCCTTTCAGTGTCCACTAAATATTCTGCAAATTTTGTATGTTGTTGCTACGGTTGTAGCAAAAATTGGCCATAGCTTTAAGAAAAATATGCAAATTCTTAAGAAACCTTAAATCATTTTTGCTAATGTCTATGATTCCTCATGTGTTCACTTATGCGATATTTACCCATTTAAAAAAAACCCCACTTACTGAAATAGATAAATTATTGGAAGTAAGGTTTCCTGAAGATAATAACACTGTGGATCACCATCCTTTTGGAATACTATTCTAAGATTTGCAGCTGATTGTATTTGTACTTATAATTATGATCCCAACACAGAGAAGCTCTTAAGCATAAGTATACATCTGTGTTACTGGTTTATTTATCAAATAACAGCTTACGGCTGAGGTAGGCATTTTGCTGTATTATTTCAATGCAATATTTTGCATAAACAGTTTGTATCAACAGGGCTGTAACGGACTGGAAGAATTTTAGACCCATCCATTAATGATTTGATAATAGAAAAATAAATTTTGAAAAAAATTCTACACAATTTGTTATTAGGTGACAACAGGTAAAAGACCTCATCTTCAACTTTCTACATAAATTCTTTAGTAGGTATCAGAAATAGCTAGATATATAGGTCATACTACTAAGAAATTGACTGTTCCTTCAGGTTCAATTTAAAAAAAAATGTTCATATTTCAAAAATATGGTGAGATGACAAGTAACTTACCTGTTACCACTAAACAACAAGCAATCAGTTCACTTATGCATACTTTCTTATATTACTGTGATATACTACTTTCTTTTCCAGTTGCTGCTTATTAAGAAAGATTTGTCTGAAGGACAACTATCCTGATCACAAGTTTTCCTTAAGCCCTTGGAATAACAAGTACTCACTCATTTTTTTCCATTTGCAGAGGATAGGCTAGTATGATCTTGACCTTGAGCCACAAAAAGGTACACAACAGGTACACAAGCAGCAAAAAAGGTATCATAGATAACTTCATATGTATAGACATTGATGCATGTGTTACTTGGCACTAGGGAATTTAAGAGAATAATAAGGTGCCTGCTTTTACTTTTTAAAAAGAGTGACATACAGAAAATGATTGATTACAAAAGAGAGAATTGCATAATACAATGTCCTCCTGACTAGATAAATGTATTAAAAATGTGAGAAAGACCAATGGGTGATATATAGCAAAATAAATATGAGTTCACAGTGCAGGAACACTGGAAAGAAAGCAAAAGCCTCTGCTATTTTCAGACTTGCATACAGAAAGAGTTTCATGTAAGAAATGGGAGAGAAGAGAGTTGTTCTGCATAGGAGTGGTTATAAATCCACCCAAATATCATCATAGTTGTTTGTAATTTGCATTGTAGTGCAAATCCTTAGTCCCAAAATAGAAAGCTAGATCCTTAGTCCCAAAATAGGGCATAATATAAGGCACTGTAAAAAACACTGTGTGAATAATAACAAAAGAGGAACTTAGAAGCAACCAGACAACACTGGCTGATTTGATGATAAGTAGTAATTGCAATAGTAGGATTTCACAACATTTCAGTAGGAATTATGGCAAAGACCATCTTTCTTTCACAATTCCAGTGTTTCTTGGGAGCCATTCCAAGTGCCATGCAGGAAAAATTGTAAGAATATTTGACTAGCATTAGCTATTTGGAGGAACTTCTCAGTGTACTTGTAGTGACTCAGATCTGAAAGTTTATGAGATGGGCTGTTAGAAAATAGGAAAATATATCCAGTGTCAGTAAAATATTGCTGTAGAATTAATTCCTTTACCCTGCTCTTTGTAACAAACAATGAATTCTACAGCAATATTTGGAATTGGCATGCACTGGTTAACTTTGATACATACTCCCCAGTGAATACTAAAAAAGAACAAGGGTAAGGGAACATATGGGAATTCTGCAGGAAAAGGTAGTTGTTCACTCAAACAACAAGAAGTGACAGAGGATCACCACTTTGTTTCGGCCAAAAGGGAACAGGTCTGCATCAAGCAGAGAGATATTTTTTAATCAGCGTGAAAAGGATAGCTGAACTTGGTGGTAAATTAGGTTACCTAGTGATAATGAGCAGAAGTGAAAAGGATAATAAATCAAGCAGAGTGCAAGCAACACTCTCTAGATCAGATTGCAGCTTGGGGAGGATAAGAACAAACTGAATTTTGATGAGGGATATTTTGATGGAGTGAAAGATGTTGTACTGGAAAGCTTGTAAGATGCCACTGAATTCTAACTTCATTAGTAAATGAGAGATCGAAATCCAGACAGCCATTGTAGGTAACATCTTTAATAAGACATGAAAAGGAGATAAAACCATAGTATATATTGGGAGATTTATATTGTCTGTCTATCCTTTCTGATTAGTCATGCACATTCTCAGTATGAAGGAGAAACTTTCATTGCCTCCATAAATTATTAGTTCTTACAAGTATATGTCCTGCCATTTATACACACTGAGCAACCCTGCACTCCTGGAGCAATTCCATTCATCTTGAAACTTTTTGTGGAGTTAAGTTTGACTTGATGTTACTGACAAACTCAAGATGAGGAGCGTATTCCTGAGTGAACCTCACTAATGCTCACTTCTCAGTCTGCAGCCTCAAATCTTCCACATCAGTACCTGAGAATGCAAGTTTCCAAGCATTGCAGAGAACTGATAATCAACCTTCTGTAAAGTTTATAATGCAGGTTCATTACGTCCTGAGGTGGAATACTCCAAAATTTTCTCTCCTCACCCATAAGAAGCACTGAGATTTGAATGCTTTTATTGATTTGTGTTAGAGACCTGACTGCTTTCTGTGTTTGTATACATCCCTATTGTTACGAACATTTAATTCAAGACCATTATTTTCCATCAGCATTCCCAGTAGTCCTCTAATATCGATCCCTCAGCTGAGAAACAGAACGTAAGATAGAAAGCAGAAAGATTTATTTATGTACGTATTTATGTATGTATGTATTTATTCATTTAGAAAGGTATCTAAGTATTTAATTATTTTAGAACACATTTGGCTCAGGAAAAAAAATTGTTTTGAAATTGCCTATGAGTAAATCAAATATTGGACAACTAGGAAGATTAGCTACCGTGCCTTTTTTGAAGATGTAATCTCCATTTCAATGGTTTACCCTTTTGCAGAATTTTTGTAAAAATTTGCTGTATTTGGGATGCAGATAGTTCAGAAATAATACTGTATAAATAACCACGTGAATGCTTGCTAGAGCTTTCATTGTATTTTCAGCAGGGTTTCTGCTCTTCCATCTTTGAGCAAAATTTAACCAAATCAATATGGTTTTATATTACTTTTTTATGATTACACAACTGAAGCAAATTGAGAGGAACGTTTTATGATTTGACAGAAAATCAAGATGTAAAAAGGTCCTTGCGTGAAGATGTTTATCAACTGCTCTGCAGAAAAAGACTGCATTTCATATTTACAAGTGGTAACTCATCTTAGCTCTTTGTCACCTCTCCTAAAACCTCAGAGCCATGCCTGCTGTTGCCACCCAGTGCTTTAGGTGTCTGACCTTACCAAAAAAATCATGAATTTATATTATCCTTAACTGCTGCAGAGAAGAAAGACTGCACGTCTAGCTATTATTTAATTTTTGCAGACAAGCTCACCAACAAAAGTTTTCAGGCTTCAGGAAACAGTCCAGCAGCCTGCTTCAAGAAAATGAAACTCCCACTGTCAATGTACAACTTTTCTCCAGCCCTTCCAACACCATTCTGAAATCTTAGTCCTTATTTTTCTGACATTGTATTGAGGTTGGAAGAAGAAGGAGAAAAGAAAGGAACTAAAAGCCCATTTTTAGTTTCACATGTGAGTATTGTACACTGGAAACACTAAATTCTCTCTTTGCTGGTCAAGAAGCGACTGAGCCTTTAAAAGTATCTGCGCACATTCAGTTTGTGATACCAGTTACGACAGAGGAAAAGACGTGTCATTGTCATTGGCAATGGCATCAATCCATTAAATGGGAAAAAAGATTCATTTTTTTCTCTTTCTATTTTGCTCATCTCTTGATAACAAAGTTCATACAAAATTTTAGGAACTGGAGTGAAGGATTAGCCATCAGGAGCCAGTAAAGACTGAGGAGTCTCTTATAAGGCTTATAAATTCTGCAACACTTTTCTTCTGGTAAGAAAGCACAGGGAACTTGTATACTGTTTATCTAGCTATTACAGACAAAGTGAATCAGAAGCCTTTTTTTTCATTCTTCTCTCTCTACTTCTTTCTCTCTGATTTAAGTTCCTGCTCTTTCTTCCCTGCTTCAGGAAGGAAAGACGACAATCAAGCTAGATCTAACAATTCAAAATGTGTACTCTTGGGAAAAGGTAACTAAGAATATAAGGAAAGAATATGTGTTTTTCTGAAAAGTAATTCATTAAGGGAGGGGAACCAATTGCTTATATGAGAGAATTTGATTATTTAAAATGGGATAAAATTAGGGAGAAGACATAGACGGTATATTAGGGGAAAACAGCAGTTTAAATGGAATTATTTTTATTCTACCCAAAAATGTTAGTGCTTTGGTAAAGTTATAATTTATTGTTCCAATATCAGCAGATAAATAATATTTAGTAAAGTAGTGGTAGCTAATCTTCTAAATATCCAGGCTCTTAATTCCATCATTCTTCCTTAGAGATGAATGTAGGCCTTCCACTAGTCTCCATAAGAACATGAGAAAGAAACTAAAATAATATACCAGTAAAGCAACTTCTGCTTTTCCAGGGTTGTAATATTTTACTTCATCTAATATATGTGCTTCCTATCTGTTCCCCTCTGTTGACCCACAGACCTATGTTATTGAGGTCTCAACATTTTCAAGAATCTCTGAACTCTGAGCTTTCTTTTCATACCTCTCTGCTGGTTCTTCATTCCTCCAAAAAGATTTCTCTTCCTGAATTTTCTGTATTGAACTACTTCTTTTAGCTTTTTCTCAACCTGATCCCTGTTAAGGATGTGAAATTGGAGCTCACAGAGACTGGTTTAACTTATTTACAGAGGATGAATTTAAGGATAGAATCACCTTAGGATGTCATTAATCTTTTTCTAGGTATTTGTTGTTGGTCTGATTGTCAATAAATAAAATATCGCTAGCCCTGCAGAGTTTTTATATTGGGAGGTTTAGTGAACCTTCTTCTGTTCACATTTTAAAAGTAATGTCAGAAAAAAAAGTAAAAAAATGTCAGAAAAACTGGTAAAAAAACAAGCTAGAAATGAAGACCTAATACCATTTACATGTTGTCTAATCTGTTTATTGTACTTTTAACTCTGAAGGTTTCAGATTTTCCGATTTGAAGCCTTTGGAACAGCTCAGAAGGCACTAGGTTATCTCTTATATTTATTTAATCTGCAGCTCTTAAAAAACGGGGATTGCCACTTAGATTTCAAGAATACTTTTATTATGTTCTTTGCTTCAGCTCTTTAAAAACTTCTCTAGAAATTAGTAAGAGTTTAATATACTGTGATACGTCACAATTTACATGCCCCCTGGTGCACTAAATGATATTTACCTTGTCAAACCTGTGAAAAACATGAATCTCAATTCACAATACAAGCAAATATCGACTTGTTTAAGTTCATTAGGCAGTGCTGTCCACCAGAAGAGTCATGAGCTGAAAACAAGCAGAAGCACAGATAGCAAACACCAAGTGTAAATAAGACTATTTTTGCGAAATAGTATGCCATCTAGTTTATGGGATTACAGACATATTCTTTGAGGAATTTATGCATTTTTACTGTTCCTGTAATGAATTATAAAAAACGCAAGATTTTCTTTTTAAAGAATATAATTTTTTAGGAGGAATGCTGAAAATAAGAACATGAGCTTATAGTAATATAACAGTTTGATAGTGAGATTAGTCTCTTAGTTCTGGCTAATCTGTAGGTTAAACTCCAACTTTTTAAAGGAGACACCTATTAATATCAAAATAATTAGGAAGATGACACTGAACAGATGTGAGATAATTTTGTTACGCAAAGTATCCAAAAAGTAGGCCAAAAAAAGGCCCATTTCCTGGAGGCTGACATTGTTTTTGAGGGAGTTCCAGTCAAGATCTTCAGGCAAGTCTGTGAACAAATTTCCCAAGCCTTCACCTGC
Organism: Haliaeetus albicilla; assembly: GCF_947461875.1. Lineage (NCBI taxonomy): Eukaryota > Metazoa > Chordata > Aves > Accipitriformes > Accipitridae > Haliaeetus > Haliaeetus albicilla. Next base: position 66,522,776 of record NC_091516.1, on the reverse strand, counting down.
AGGCTGGGAATTTGCAACATGCCTCCACCACGCCCGCAGATGACTTCTCTGGACATCCATCCTTATTCTCCTGCCCATGGCTCAAAACCCCTCAGGATCTCTGCAGTGCTTGGAGTGCTCTGCAGCCAACACCATGAGGTGTTCCATCTTTTTAATTGGGATATTTAATTATGCATAATGATTTTCACATTCTGGAATCACAACTAAATTTTTGTGCAGAAGGTTTTCTTCAAAGCAAGTGTGAAATGGGTAACACTATTCCCCAGCTGAGACAACTTGGCAGGTGTTCATTTGACAACATGCTGGCAAGTGCCTTTCTTTCACCCCAGGGAATAGGAGAAAGCAAGTGATAGATGGAAAAGGAATCTGATAAAAAAAGACAATGACCGATATAGAAGGGCTGGCACATTTTTTTATTTCTCTGATTTTTCTCTTCATCCTCCCCCATCCCTTCTTTTTGCCCCTTGGTCCATGCCCAGCTCCAGTTTTATTCCACTATAGATCTCAGTCTCTTCCCTGCCTGTGGTTAAGCTTTTCTGTTTCTTGGAATATATCCTGTGACTCTTGTATGATCTCTTTTGCCACATCTACTTTCATTGCAGGAAGGCATTTTGAGAGGATTCAGCGTATTCAGCCTTTCGATAACAATAACAGATGTACGGTAACAGCAATTGTGAGGGATTAAAGCATGCTCAGTTAAGAAAGACTTCAAAAAAATTTAGCTGCTAAACACTACTGAATCTATGCTGAGCTTGTCAAGGTATTTTTTTATTTATTTTATTTTCCCAAGGTGTTATTGAACTGACAAAATACATTTGAATAATGAGAGACTCAGCAAACGACAAATCTTTGAAACATGGGATTCTTTCTAATCAGACACAATGCTCTGAATCCAAGGGATTAAAACTCTAGCACAAAGCAAGTGTCAGTCCCCCAGATCTTCTGTAGCTGAAGAAACAGTGCATATGAGATTCCCATGACAGATATAAAGCTAGGTATATTTCCACCTCAAATAGTTAAAATGCAAAAGCTTATAAACCACTGGAATAAAGGTCTAAGAGAGCATACATACAGAGGGGTTAAAAGATGGAATTTTGGTCCGTGGATGAACGCTGGGGGAGAAGTAGATAGCCGAGAAAAACGCAGTGAGCACGGAAAACGGATGGTTTGTTGCCCGTTGCTTGGAATGCTGACCACGGGGGTGAGAGAGCTGAGCAGTACTGGGGGAGGACGGGCAGCGGGCTGTTGCCCAGTCCAGCCGTGAGCATGGTCGGCGCGTGGCGGCTGGGTGGTGACAATGTGCGGCGTGTACAGAGCCCGTGAACCAACGGACAGGGTGGCTGCGGCTCGTGCTGCGACCGCACGCCTCATAGGCTCCCTGTGTTGCAACCGAGGCGCGTTTTGGCACCCGCTGGCCGTGTGTGCCGAAACCCGTTCCTCCGCAAATGTATTTATACATATGGGATTTTCCCAAAGAGCCTCGGGCTGGTGTACGGCAAGGCCACCGTTGCCTCCGTGGGGACGCCCACGTAAAGCTGGCGCCTCCCGGTTGCCGGGCTGAGCTCACGGCGCGAGACGACACAAGAATGTGGAGATGGTCTGTCTTCCTCACGGTCCTCGGGTCGGTATGTTCATTTGCTTTACGAGGTACCCTTGGCATAACGCGTGTCTGTAGTTAATAAATGCTTGCTCTTTCCCTTATAGTCAGTGTGTGTGTGTTCGCCTTCTCGGGAATCCTCGAAACCACCCTAAAACAGAGGGCTATTGAATTATCTAAAAAATAAGCTTTGTACTTAATAACATGGCAAAATCTAATTATTTTATTTAAAAAAATCCCAATATTCTGAAGTTTAGAAAACAATATACTTTCAAGAAAACAAGATCCTGGTACAATTCTGTGCATTGTATAAACTTTTTGGAGATGCAGTCAGGCTAAAGACAACAATAGCCAGTTTATTTTTACCTATATTGAAAACTATCACAAAGTATATCATCTTGAAGTTTTCAGTTGGAAAGTGTATTTTCATCAAAAATGAAATTTTCTTCAGGAATTTGTTTGAGAAATTTTCATTTATAAAAACAAATCAAAATAGTGCTTACTGAAACTGTCAAAATATTTTGTTACAACTTCTAGGAACCTGATTTTCCTTTTTATTTGTTTGATAATATGTTGGGTTAGGATGCATCTTACATCACAAAGTGTTATATATTTTGAGATAGCATTTTTATCCAGATCCAGGAAACACATTAAGATCCAGATTCTGACACACATGGTTTCTTTATTGAACATTTTTATCTTGGATTGAAAAAAAATTATTGAAAGTTTGGAGTTTTCTGCAGAGCCACACTTCTTGCATAAACCCAGCTCTTCCTAACAGGCCAAGGGAGTTAACATTTAAGAAATAAATAGTTGCCTGTCATTGTGGTTTATATATCAAGTGTATGATCTCTTCAACAACATGATCATACACAATCCAAGATACTATGGGTGGGACATGCTCAACTTACGCAAATATCCTGTATGTGAATTTTCTGAGCCCTAAGTAAGTAGCCTTTGCAAGGGAAGCACCTGAGAAGTCTAACTAGTCATGAAAGTGTTTGTAGCAGTGAGAGCCTCTGAACTGCCATGCTATCCAGGTTGGACACTTTTCCTCTCTACGGAGATCTTTAAAGGCTCCTCCTCTCCCCATTAACTGCACAGAAACACAAACACTTATTTCACCCAGGCTGCTTCATTCCATACATAAAAGTAAATGGACATTAGATGCCTAGATTAGATGGTCTGTATCCTGTTATACCTTTAATATTTCCATATGACTTGTAACTACAAACCTGCACCCTGTGGTTTTATGTCACTAATGTAGAAAAGAGACGATGTAGAGGATAAAAATTAACAGGTTGCAATTTCTTTAGCTTCTTTTACACAGTCAGATTCATGGTTTTGGGAAGCAGCTTCTTGTTTTACAGTGCAATATGTAGCAGTGATGAAAACCACACTTTCTTGTGCAATTCCCCCCTTCCCTCCCTCCCTCCCCACTCCCAGCACTAGGGAAGGGCATGGCAAGATGACTATGTCTCCTAGTGTTGTTCTTTAGACAGGCAAACTATTAAAAAGATATAAGTCATCTTTGTCTGAATGAATTTTGTAATAGGTCTCTGAAATGAGACCAAAAACTGTTTTCCTAATGGGATTGCATAAATAATGGCACTGCAGGTGGGCTAACACACATGCAGAATATAACTAGCACTAAAACTGTGTAAAGTAGTGTGGAGGCTGACTGCTACTTCTTGTATCCATTCACAAGATGGATTGGCGAATTAAAATCTCATTACCTGCGTTACATTATGTAGCCTTGTTATGTGTAATTATCAAAGTCAATTTGCTGCTATAACTTGATGACCAAATCTAAGGAGAACTTCAAAATAGAAGTAAGTATTTAACGGCATCACTAGACATCAGAATATAAACCATGTGCAACTTACCTGTGTTGTCATGCCATTATTTTTAAATGTTTGGCCTTCATTCTGCTGTTATGTAGCCATAAGTCAAAACTTGCATTCACAGAATTAAAGGTAAAGCAGAAGATGAATCTTCCTATTTTTATGTTAACTCAAAGTCTCATTTAAGACACTTAGAATCAGGAAAAAAGAATGGGAAGCAGAAGCTATATTTGAAATCTGATTTTCGTTTACACTAACTCTGAGGGCCCTTACAACTACTAGGAGGAAGTACGCTGATCTTCATAAAACTGACATGAGCCTTTTCCTTAAACTCCAGGACACCTACACTCATGTAAGAATAGTTAGGTCTGAATTCAGAGCTAGACTAGAGACAAGACTGCTTTTTCACCATCATCACTGGCTTCTGAATGCAAGGTTCTGAGAATGAAATGTATTATTATGATCGGAATTGCATGAGTTGAGGAGAATGACTTCTCCTAACTCATTATCCTTCAGAATAATAACATGTAGAGTTACTTCCCCTTTAATCTATAAAATGTAATATTGCCAGAACTATTATAACAAATGGTAGAAACCTTACAAAGGACATCCTCATACATTTGTCATAAAGTTGTTTTGTGTTGTTTCAAAAAAAAAAAATCAGCAACAAACTGTTGGATTTTAGGGAAATTCTTATATCCCGGTATAAATCTGTCACCTGTGAATGCTTAGGAATGAAAATACGAAATGAACACCCAATTCATTTCTAACAAGTGGCTTGGTTGCTCTTGCAAGGTCACTGCTGTTGCTTTCTCAGCAGCTGGAGGGACTGGTGGGCAGGTGAAGCACTCTGCAATCCAGGTGGGCCACTCAGTCTGCAGTCTGCTGCCACTGGAAAACAGCCTCTTAGCCCAAAGCTGACTGGGACCAACTGCTTTGGTTATAACGGGTACCCTGTTTGCTTTTAAAGAAGTCATGCTGTCAGTATTGCATTCATTACCTTTTAAAGGGCTTTGTGAAACTTTGACTATGAAAGGTACTTAATGTGTAAAAAGTTCCCTTTTATTTTTTTCTCATAGACCTTCATTAGGAATTACTGAAGCACAGAGAAGGAGAGTAGGACTGACACTGATCGCTATCTCTGCTAAAAGTTAGTGAAGATAATTATCTTGTCTTTGTCACTCTAGTCTGCAGTTTAATTTGCAGTGTAGAAACTGAAGAAAAATGTATGGGCTATAGTAGTTATTTAAGTATTAAATTCTTCAACCTTTATTCTGAATGAAGAGTGCTTTCCTCTTCAGATATAGTCCCACAGTTTTCATTAGGGCTGCTGGGTTTTGCTAACCAGCTTAACAAAATTTGTGGTAAAAGTAGAAAATCATGATTTTTTTCTAAGAAAAAAGGGCTCTTGTGGAATAAGAATTTGTAGTATTGGGCTGTGTGTGAGCACACTTTTCATACCCCTGTTTCCCATCCAGTGTTATGACACATGGGTGCAGTCTCGTAGGCAATGATATTCCTAAAAGTGCTCAGAGAAGACAAAAGAAAGAAAGAAAACTTGCTGTTTCCTAAGAAGGATGGGGGGAAAGAGACTCTACATCCCACTGGCAAGAGGCAACTGGCCAACTTGTCTGCACAGGCATGGTGGCCACCACACCTGCAGCTGCAAACAGACTGAAACACTAGCTGTCCCTTGCCGAGGTGGAGTTTCATAAAATTTTTTAGATAGAGAGATGAGATTATTGTGGCATGAATGGAAAATAGGTGTAGGGGAGAAAGGACACAAATCTGTAGGCAAACAGGCCTCCAATTCCAGTCCTTATTCACCACACTTTTGGCAGGGGGGGGAGCTGACTGTTATTTCTGTTCATGATGCCCAATCATAGATAAGGTGATTTTGTACAAGAAATGGTATCCCAAGTGCTCATATAATCCATGCCAAAATGTGAAAATAGTAAACCTCAGCACTGTGGTCTACCTTTTGTACCTCTGTCTGACACCTTCCTTCTGCTGTTTTCCTGAACACTAGTCAATCTCTGCATTTGCTTCAAAAATCAGAATCATTTTGAAATGCTTTTATATGAGTTTATTTTAAAAAATTATTCCAACTTTTGATTTCGAACGGGAACAAGATAAGTGTATATGTCACTATGTAGTCACCAACCATGTCTTGCCATGCTAGAAATAAAACTTTCCACTCACAAACAGAATTAAGTCTAAATAAAAGCACTAACTGTGCACAGAGCCCACTGAAATCACATATGTAATCCAGAAAGGGGACCAGCACTTCAACAACTGCAACTTGAATTATTAGGTCCAAGTTAGTAATTCTCAGAGTATTTTATGATCTTTGTGACAATAGCACAAAATTATCATTTCAACTTATACCTGTAATTAAACTGTTTATGGACATATTGACGTAACATATTATCACCTACAATTTCCAGTTAAAATTAGTATTACTTTATTTTAGTCATTTAGCACATACACACTCTACTTTTGCAGAGGAGAAAAATGTGAACTGTTTTGCAATGAATTTATTAGCAATGATTGCGAGAATAGCTGTACTAATATTGAATTACAACACTTATATTTTACATCATTAACCAGTCTTTTCTACTGTAAAATTGAGGTAGAAGTATAATGTAATGCAATTTTGGCAATATCCTTTTATTGTAACCAGACTACCTGCTACTGCATTGTTTATGAAGTGATGAGCCTTGCACTGAATGGAAATTTACATATAATAAAATATCCCAGAAACTGTTTCTTGCATAGTGAGAGTGAAGTGGTAGAGGAATAAAAGAAAAAGCTTTCACTGGTGTTTCTCCTGAACACTGTGTTGCAGGAGTGTACCCTCATTTCTTTCACTGGAATTAACGATTTATCTCAGACTAAATGAGATGAAAACTAGACCTTTTGTTTCCTATGATGTAAATGCATTGTCTTAGACATTATATAGCACTTTGCTCAATCAAAAAGGTGAAAGAAACACTGAACAACTGTGTTTTGTAGCTCATATGCCTTATAGTATAAATGAATGCAGACTGTATTGCAAGACAAACTTACCTTGCAGAATAACCAGCTTTACTGGTGCATTATTTACAATTCAAGTTTGTTGAACAGCTGGCACTAGGCTTGTCTCTAAGAACTCAGCAGTAATTTGCTGTGAGGTAGCTAGAAAGAGACCTCACATTCCTCCCAAGGCATTGAGTTTGCAGGCATTTCCTCTGACAGTGAAGTGATTGGCCAATGATAAAACAAAAATTCTGCCTTGCTTTCATATTTGTTAATAGGTAAATGCAATATCAATTGACCTACATATATATATATATATATATGCAGGCCTGCAGAGGGCTTAGGGTCAGAGTTGTCCTTGATGAACACTACCTCCACCCCAGAGGTACTGCCATTGCATGGACTCAGCCATTTACATGCTGTCAGGAAGCTGAACATCTCTCTGCGATAGCCCCGTCGTTTGACCTGTTGACCACATCTGATGGTCAATGAGTTTTAAGAATGGTCTTTTTGTCTTTTTACCCTGTATGAACTGCTGCTTTTCTGAAGTTCTACTTTGACCTAGTTATTTCAGTTTTTATCTTGAATACTTCTGTCACCTTGCACTTAGTTTTCAGCTTCCAAAGCCTTAGATATATTCATACAGTGAATGGTAAATACATGTATAATATTGAGGATAAATTATATTGCATGTGAAATACACTTTTGTAAGGCGTAATTTCAGTGTTCATGCCACTAGACTTCTCTGATGTAAATTAAGTGTGACTCATAAATCGACATGGGCTCCCCAAAACAGTTTTGTGAAAACAATATGCTGATTGCTTTCCACCAGTCCCTCTATAATAAAAGGTGAATCAGATTTGATTGTTTAAAATAAACAATGAAATGGAGATGTCAGTTCCATTACTGTCTGCATCTCTATCTGACATAAGGATACACACTAAATTCTCACTGAATAGGTGATGCTAATCTACCAGATAAAAGTTGAAGCTTGAATGGTAACATTCAATTTGGAATATTCCACTGCAGACCTGTCCTCCAAGGTTATTGTTTGATTTGTTACCCAGCTTTTCTGTTCAGTGCTCTGACTGATCTCTGTCTCCAAAAAATGCTTTATAAAGCACCACCATTTAGATTCCTTGTGCTCACATACTTTATCACTGTATTAATGTGTATGTATAAAAATATTGCACAAAACCCTCAAAACAATCAGCATTTTGAAAATTATAATTTCAGAGAGGTCCTAGTTATTGTAGTTCAGCAGCTAAATTTCTAATACAAATACCAAATAACAACAAATAAGGTGCTGCTGTGACTGCAGATGTGGTTGACTGAAAGCGTAACCACATTTTGTAATAACTAGAATTAGACTTTATGCCATATAGTTTCATATCTCTTTTGTGCTTGTCTAGAGCACAGAATTGTTCTGATGACACTGATATTATTCTGTGTTACATGCACAGCATAATGACTCAAAGTGTATACAAAGACAGTGAACTAGTATCTGATCTACATTCCCATTAACAGAAGTTAGGTTTTCTGAACATAAAAGTTTCAAGCAATCTGGTTTTGTTCTTTCATTCTGTATTAGTAACCATTGGAATACAGTCTTTAAAGTCTTCAAACTGAATGAAGCACTGCTACGTGTCTCATTTTCTTTTGGGTTCATTTGTAAGGATGGTGATGAGTTAATTTGATGTCGATAGTGGAAAAGCTCTGCTGAGATTTGTATCAGTGGAGCTCCTGACAGGGTTTCTGCTATGTGCCCTTGCCAAAATAATAACTGCAGCTGATTCCCAAATGTGCTCATCCAGAGTGAACTCGCAGATTTTCAACAGCGCATGCAAAATTGAATTTTCTTGTCCCAAAGGTAGGACTCTGGTCTGGCTGGGGCCAAGTTCCTGCTGTATGGGAAAGGAGAGGAAAATTAGTGTGGGAGTGGAAAGAGGAGCCAGAGCCCCTGATAAGCTGGGGCTGTCTGTTTTTAGTGATTCTAGCAGAGCAGCAGCACAAACGAATGGAATACTACTACTACTACTACTACTACTACTACTATTACTACTACTACTACTAAATAATAAAGTGATCCCTTCTGTTTTCATGGACTGTGTGTGCTGCAGATGTTGAGGACCTGTGCCTGCAGGAACTGCCTCCAGAGAGCATCATGTACCGATCATCACTGCATTGCTCAACCCTCAGAGGTGTGGACAAGTAGGAGCAGACATATGCTGCATCCCTGAGAAGGAGAGAGGATATTTCCTGGGTCTATTGCAAGACCTAGGGAAATTTTTCAGCTCTGAGTTTTTAGGTGTTTATGACCTGATTTAATCTTCCAGTCCCACAAGAAAAACAGGAAAAAAAAAAAAAGCCAAGGACATAATGAGTATAACTCTATTAAAGGAAGATAAAAACCCACCACAACACACACAAAAAAACCCAAAACCCCCAAACAACAACAACAACAACAAAAGCCCAAAGCCAAGCCTAAAACCTGATTCACATATTGTAGAGTAATTTATACATTAAGCACTGGTTGACTCTGTGTGTGTGTGTGTATGCATGTGTGTGGGAAGGCAGCTCTGTTATTAGAACTGTTATCAGTGCTGACAATCGAATTAAATTTTCTTAACTGGACCTTCCCCATAGTGGGAAACTAAATAATTCCACATGTTAGATATCTCGTGTGTTCTTCAGCAACCATCTGAAACACCAAACAAACTCATTCTACAGAAAATTTAGTCCTGGAAAATAGGATGAGGAAAAATGTTGCAATAGTAGAACTGCATGATAATCTTTTATTATGGAGGCTGATTTGCTTGTTATTATGGAGGAAAAAGAAACATGACAACCTACACAAATTAATATGGTATTCACTTACAGACCTGTTCAGTAATTTTTTTTCAGTTTTCTTCATTAGCTTCCTTTTTCTTGTTTTTTTTTTCTTTTTTCTTTGCTTTTGTTTTTGTTTGTTTGGGGGGGGGGGGTGTATTTATGTCATATGGGAGCAGAAATAAGATAATAGTCCCACAGATGGTGGCTTTTTGCTCAGTACTATCTTTTAAAAATTATGCACGGTAACTTAAGCCAAACAGAACACTGCAGCCCAAACTCCAAAAGGTGCCAAAATATAAGAAAATGAATAACTGAAGCCAGGCTTTGTTGTTTTTAATTAAATAGTGAGAGATGAAAATCAAGATACTCTTATTTCAAATAGTTCTTATTACCTGGGGAAAGAAGACATTACCAGCTCATACAAATGTTTTACTTACTATCATATAGGTATTTGGAGGGAGGGGATAAGAAGGAGAGGAAAATGAGCTTTTATAATGTCAATGTCTGTATTTTGATGTAGGTTTTTTGCCTGGCTGGAATTAGAATAGCCAACAGAAAAATATTTTGTTCAATGATCTGTACTAACTGCACTTTTTTTGTTGAAATTGCCCTCCTGGCATTTTACATTGTTTCAATAATCAGTTCAGAAGAACGCAAAGCCAGAGGGAAATTTTAACAATGGAAGGAATATTGAAGGCTGATCACAAAAAATTCATTAACTGTGATGACATTATTGCAAGATGCTGACTTGCCATCATCAGAGACTTGGGCTTGTAGTAAATATGAATATGGATTTATTCGTAGGAAGAAATAAAAACACTTTAATTTTAAAAGCCTGAAATTTTCTTTACAGCACACTGAGAACACCTGTTTCTGTATTGTAAGTTAGAGAAATAGTGTGCACCCATACATAATTTCAGTTATTCCATATACCAGAGAAATGATGCAGGCCCATTCTTAGGTTTTGCTTTTTGAGATAGAGATAATTAATTCACCTTCCCAGAAACACAGTCAAAAAAGACAAATGTTATCAGATCAAAATAAATTCTAAAAAAATGTGCATGGGCCTCAGTTGAAGAAAGCATCTCCTTTCAAATCATCTTTTATTTACAGCTTAGAATTAAATTCCAATTAAATGCTATTTGACAATAAAACAAACAAAACCACTATATGGCACTGAACAATTTTAAATTACTTAGGGGGCAAGGGCCAGCTGAACCACAAACATGGTAAGTAAACCACAAAAGAAAAGATAAATCTCAAATAGTACCTTTAGTAATGAACGATATGTGGCACATTTGATATTTTTTCGTCCTTTATCATGTTAGAATAAGACATTTATAAGATCTTTAGACCTACAGGTGTCTAGCAGATACTAGGAGACACAGGCTGTGGTGGTTTTATTGCTTGGCTTTTGTCCCATTACAGGAGCTTTAAAAGAGACTAATATAACCTTAAAAGAGTCACCTTCAAGGTTGACAGGTAGAAACATTAACTTTCCTGGAAAACAACTTGCGTTTTTTTTTCCTCCAAGTATGACATGCTGATGGACAAAAAAGAAGCATTTATCATTCTCAAAAGAACATTCTGTTTGATGGGGGGTGAATGTCTTGGCAGAGTACCTGGGATTCAGCTCTGGATCAGAAAGGAAAGTTTCTTGTTTTTATTGTTAGGCGGGTGGAGTGGGGGGTCTGTTAACCACAGCAAACGATGCATAAAATAAAATTGCTTCAGCACAACCAGAAATTGCAATGATGTTCCTAAAGTAGATTAAAGCCCTTTGCAGTGTTCCCATGTAGTTCAGCGAATGCGCTTGCAAAGGTTGTTCATGCAGGAAGGTGAACTTTGGAGAAGGACTCATATCATAACAGGTGCCCCACAATCCAGATCACAAGACTGGCTTAGACAGATCCTATTTGTTTTCCACAGTTATAGTGCAAAATGTTAATCTTACAAACATGCTTGGTTACAGAACAGAGCTTCTGCGTGGAAATAGACTACTGTATCTCCTCTTGTGCCTCTTGCAATGTTTTATCTTTATAGATTTATTAGTTGTAATATCATACCACATTCACACACACAACTGACATGCTACTCTTATCTCTCCTGCTCCCTAAATTTTAATCTAGATTTATTTTAAAACCAGGTCCATCACTAAACACCACTGTGATGACCAGAAAAGTTGGTATATGGTGATGCCCTGAAGCTTCAGGTCAGGAGAACAAGAATCCGTGTTGGTCCAGTACCTGACAAAGATGAAAGTTTATCTTGGACTTTTGAGCATCAGAAATGACCAAACATTGACATACAGTGTTATGTTTAATATCATAACTGGGTGCTCACAGTCCTGAGGGCAGCACACAAAAGAGCTATAAAAAACAGTAGTTTTGCTATATATGTCCTTTTATGCATAGGTGGCACAGGACACATACAATAATTGTGTCAATACGCAAGACCTCACTCAAATTTCTTAGTGACTGTGCAAGACTAATTGAGTTGTTCTGTGTTACTACCTGATATGAGTTTGGCTGTACCTGCTTGAGACCCGCGACTCACTGGCATCCAGATCCTTCATAAATGTCCCTGTGGTAATCATCTGCGTTGGGCAACCCTCCATGAGCTATGGATATGAAGTAACTTTTAGCATTTGGGGCCAGATCAGTTCTGATCTTATGCATAATGTGCACAAAAAGGGAAAAAAATAGAAAATCCCCCATTTTTCTCTTTGAAAACAGTTGCAGAAGAAGCCATGAGAACTGGCATGGAATGAGGCAAATTTTTTCTTAAAGCTAAAGGCAAAATTTGAGGATTGATATATTCTGCCAAATCAGTTTACAAATAGTAACTATACCTTTTCTAAATAAACAAACAAAAAAAGATGGGGACAGAAGAAGTTGCTTGTAATTGGAGGATGGAGACAAGAAAAAACCTGGTCAGAAGGTGAGGACTGGAGCTGTTACATCTGGGTGACTGAAACTTTTAAGCCATTCTACACATCTGACTTGGCACAAACCTTTCCAGCAGGCTTGTAATATGGCAGTCTCCTAATTCATCAGGCTCAACTCTGCAAAGATTGCTGACCTATAGAAGAACATGGACAAGTCAACAGACTGGTCAGTATATAATTTTTATATGAAGTTTGTTTTAGAAAGATGAGCAGCAAGGATTCAGTGAGGAGAAAAAGAAAGAGCTTTTAGCTGCTTTGAGTTTCTGGGATACGAGGGTAAAGTAGGGAAAACTCGGGTGTAGAAGTGTGTATGAGAAAAATACTCAGTTCTCAAGCTTCATTCCTGTTTGACAGCATAGAGAGAGTAGAGCCCATCTCTTATTCCATCAAAGCTTTCATCAAGGCAACTGGCCAAATCAGAAACCGATTAATACGGTAAGAACACAATGGGTTGTCTGCTATGTTGTACACCCATTTACAACCCAGTCTTCAGTTTCCCTTGCCTTTTCTTTATTTTCATTATGAATATCTGGAATCATGCCAAGCCATTGCTAGACATTTGAAGGATGATAAATGAGTTTAAATAACTCCTTTATCTCTCCTTGAAAATAATAAAGTGTGAACCAAACCCATAGTCAACAAATTGGGAAAAATTTGGCCATAATTGGGAAAAATAAAAGATTTAAAATATCATTTTCTGGCAGTAGTACAATGGAAAAAAATCATTATTATATACTATACAAAGAAGGAAATGAAGAAGAGCCAATGAGAATCAAGAAGGAAAGTAATTTATGTGTGCGTGCGTGTGTGTGCGCGTGTATCTGGTCAGAAATGCTGTTCCTACTTGCCTCCCTCGAACATCAGCTGCCAAAATGAAGGACTGCAAGTTCTTTTGGACTTGAATGATACTTTGTTCAGACTTGCAATAAGAAGAAACTAAAATGTTACAACTGAAAATCCCATCCTATTTTTTGTCCTTATTTTTGCTTTTAGTCTACTGTTAAAGACCAATCATTGGCTTGATGCAGGCTGAATTAGTACCATTTAGCAGAATGGGGAACAATGTGTTTGTAAGTCAGCTTAAAAAGCTGTGGTCTTGGCTTCGCAACAATAACCAAGATAACAAAGAACTAAATATCTGGAATGAAATTTTACTTTAAGTATTTGCAAGACTATCTCTGAAGCTCTTTGCTCTAGCAAATTGTCTTTATATTACAGTTGAGGCATAATCAGATGGATTTATTGTAACAGCTTTACTCTGATGCTTACCATTTCGCACTTCAAGGGGCTATTTCTGTAAGGGAAAGCATCAAGAAGCAGGGGAGAACATTCTGTTCTGTGTGACTCTCACTTCTGTCTCATGACTACCTCTTACCGACACTAGACTTATTTGGCACCTAGCCACTACACTGTGAGTACATTCTTTTCTGTGAAATTTTGATCTTCCCATCATCACTTAGGCAGTACTCACTCCATGTCATGCAGAAACCTGAGAATAAATACAAGTGTATGCAGTATATATGCCCCATATCTTGTTAATTCAAGTGTAGAGGCAGATACTCAAGCAGTTCTTATTTTATTCGAGTCAATTCATACAAACTGCAGTTATTTCAGTGCCTACTCAATAGCCAGTTTTACACATGATTATTACAATAATTGCACACACAGGTATGCAGTACTACAGTATCCACACAGCATATTTCAAAGCATTATGTGACTTTATATTCCAATATAGAATGCAGAACTAGGGAAATGATGTATTAAACCTTTAATCAAAAATAGGCACCTTGCTTGATGGCGTTCAAGTCAAAACATAAATACAAACCACAGTGTTTCGCAAACAAGGTATTTTATCAAGTATGATCACGTATAGAGTAATTATGCTAAATACTCTAATTGCCTTTAGAGATTTCTAAGACTTTTAATTTTGTTCAAATTCTATTTTAAGTACGATGTAATTCCTTTACTTTGTTTTTGCTAAGCCTGTTAATGGTTTATACATGTGGAAACATTCAGGACAATGCAACGACATAGACTTTCACTAAGCATAGCATAAGCTTGTTTGGAAACAGTCTAAGTAGCCACAGTTAGCTGTTTGCACAGTAATTCTTACTTAACAAATATTATTCATCATAAACAACAGCAGAGAAAGCTGCCATTAGGCAAATAAACAGAAGTTGGTAAATTCTTGCAAGGTGCAACAGAGCATTGAGATTTCAAATATAAGAGTCTGAAAAAGAAGGCATATTGCTAAGTCATTGAACTAATTTGGGGTCAAGATGGATGTTTAAATGTGATTAATTATGTTATTCCATTTGCTACTTTAAAAGAAGCTAAGTGACCAAAGACTTCAGTAACTCTACTGTTTTTTTGTCTAATGACTATTTTGTCTTACCAAAAGATGCAAAAGTAAATAATGTAATGCAATCAGTGTGTATGTCTAGAATAAGACACAGTATGACTACCTGGTACAAGCAGGGCTATCAGAATCTTCTACCTGGGATACTACAAGAGAGAAATTGTATTGTGTTGGGTGTATGCTAAAGTTTTGGTAGTGGGGGAGCTGCAGGGGTGGCTTCTGTGAGAAGATGCCAGAAGCTTCCCCCATGTTGGACAGAGGCAGTTCCAGCCAGCTCCAAGATGGACCCGCCACTGGCCAAAGCTGAGCCCATCAGTGACGGTGGTGGCACCTCCATAATAAAATATTTAAGGAAGGGTAAAAAACACTGCACAACAGCAGCTGGAAGAGAGGAGTGAGAATATGTGAGAGCAACAGCCCTGCAGACCCCCAGGTCAGTGCAGAAGGAGGGGGAGGAGATGCTCCAGGTGCTGGAGCAGAGATTCCCCTGCAGCCCGTGGGGAAGACCATGGTGAGGAAGGCTGTCCCCCTGCAGTCCAGAGACGTCCATGGTGGAGCAGATCTCCACCTGCAGCCCATGAAAGACCCCATGCCAGAGCAGATGGATGTGCCCTGAAGGAAGCTGCAACCCATTGAGAGCCCATGCTGGAGCAGGCTCCTAGTGGGACCCACAGCCCTGTGCAGGACCCGCACTGGAGCAGTTCATTCCTGAAGGACTGCACCCCATGCAGAGGACCCATTCTGGAGCAGGTCATGAAGATCTGCAGCCTGTGGGAAGGACCCACGTTGGAGAAGTCCATGAAGGACTGTGTCCCGTGGAAGGGACCCCAACATGGAGCACGGGAAGAGTGCAAGGAGTGGAGGAAGGATTGGTAGAGAGAACGTGTGATGAACTGATTTCAAGCCCCATTCCCTGTCCTCCTACAACACTCGGGGGAAGGAAGTAGAGAAGTTGGGAGTGAAGCTGAACCTGGGAAGACAGTAATTGGTAAGGATCCTTATGTCAACCCATGAGCTTTTTGTCGTTTTTTTCTCCCTCCTTCTGTTGAGAAGGGGGGACTAACAGAGCAGGTTGGTGGGTACCTGGTGGCTAGCCAAGGTCAATGCACCACATATATTTAAACTTATTTAAAAGCAGGATGGACAAGCTTCCACCAGTTCTGGTTCCCTCCATCCTAGGAAGCTGCATGCTCTGTGTCCTGCTGCATTTCACATAACCTCTTTCTGCTTCTGAAAATTTGCCTGTAACTCAGGTCCTGAATGGGGGAAAGCCCACACAAACTTTAAGTTTGTCTTTAATCACAGGGAAACCACAGATAATGTAGAGAAGAGAAAGGCCAAATGTGTAGTAGAGATGAAGCCAATCTGCACCAGAGGGGAATGAGGCCCAGTGGGGAAGTCTGTGATACTTGGAGCTGCAAGGCTCAATTTATCTGGCAGAAGAGACACACACTTGCTATCTAGCTCTTCAGATAAGGTATCTTCATGTTTATAAACTGCTATCTCACTTTAAAATTGACATTTTGGTATCATTCAGCACACTGAAAATAGTGTCTTATCATTTCTCCATCTGTGTTGTATGCCGTTTTTTCTACGTGTTGTCTAATTTGAATAGTTTGTCAGGTATTTTATGTCAGAACAACTTTTATTTATTATCACTGAATCATAGAATAGTTGGGGTTGGAAGGGACTTTTAATGGTCATCTGGTCCAAACTCCCCTGCAATAAGCAGGGACATCTTCAACTAGCAAGTTGCTCAGACCCCCATCCAACCTGACCTTGAATGTTTCCAGGGATGGGGCATCTACCACCTTTCTAGGCAATCTGTTCCAGTGTTTCACCACCCTTACCATGAAAAATTTCTTCCATATACCTAGTCTGAATCTGCTCTCTTCTAGTTTAAAACCATTACACCCTGTCCCATTGCTACAAGCCTTACTAAAAAGTCTGTCCCCATCTTTCTTATAAGCTCCCTTTAAGTACTGAAAGGCAGCAATAAGGTCTCTGTGGAGCCTTCTCTTCTCCAGGCTGAACAATCCCAACTCTCTCAGCCTTTCCTCACCAGAGAAGTGTTCTGTCCCTCTGACCATTTTTGTGGCCTCCTCTGGACCGGCTCCAATAGGTCCATGTCTTTCCTGAACTGAGGATCCCAGAGCTGGATGCAGTACTGCAGGTGGGGTCTCATGAAAGCAGAATAGAGAGGGAGAATCACCTCCCTTGACCTGTTAGCCACACTTCTTTTGATGCAGCCCAGGATATGGTTGGCTTTCTGGGCTGCAACCACACATTACTGGGTCATGTCTGGTTTTTCATCCACCAGTACACCTAAGTCCTTCTCCTCAGGGCTGCTTTCAATCCCGGCCTGTACTAATACTGGGGTTTGGCCTGATCCATGTGCAGCACCTTGCACTTGGCTTTGCTGAACCTCATGAGGTTCACACAGGCCCACTTTTTGAGCTTGTCCCAGTCCCTCTAGATGGTTTTCCATTCCTCAGGCCTGCCAACCTCACCACTCAGCTTGGTGTCATCTGCAGACTTACTGAGGATGCACTTGATCCCACTATCTATATCACTGATGAAGATATTAAGCAGTACTGGTCCCAGTACAGACCCTTGAGGGACACCATTCATCATCAGTCTCCATCTGGACATTGAGCCTTTGACCACTACCCTCTGGATGTGACCATCCAACCAATTCCTCATCCACCTAACAGTCCACCCATCAAATCCATGTCTCTCCAATTGAGAGAGAAGGATATTGTGGGGAAAGGTGTCAAAGGCCTTACAGAAGTCTAGATAGATGGCATCTGCAGCTACCCCCTTGTCCACTGTTGTAGTCACTGTCCACTGCTGTAGCCACTTACTCCACATAAGTCAGAACATATCTTTGCAGAAATACTAGTGTCAGCATGAGATCCAGGGCAATAGAGGATCATCTCTTCTTTCCCTGGACATTCTCCAACACCCTGCTTTAACACCAAGGAATCATACAAGTCTCTGCCATTAACTTTTTCAGATCCTGTAAGCCCCAAGATCTCCAGTGAGAAAATCTAGCTGTGTCAATGCTTGAAAACTGTGGCAGATTTTGCTTATTAACAAAATGATTAGTAACAACATTCATCATGTCTACTTTTTGTTGCCTTTACTGTTGCCTTGTATGTCTTCAGCAGTGGTAGAAAAGCATGGGGTGATAAATGATTGCTAGTGCCACACACATCTGAAAGTTTTGTTGTAACTCCTGTATCATAAGATGTGATATTTCTGTCAGAAGGCAGCAGAATTTGGGATACATTCTGGGTAAACTCCTGTGGGTCTCTGCATATCTCTTAAGTTTGTTTTGTTTTCAAATAAGGACAGTTTTCAAAGTGTGGAAAGATGATGGGGGAGACACACCGGCAAACGGTATGATATTTACTCTGATAAAGGAAGATGCTGCCACAGCAACTTTTAAGTCCTATGGCAACTTCATAACAAGAGCTATTATCCCATTAACAGGAAAGAACATTAGAACAAACAGATAATTATCTTTCATTTCTCCACTTTTAAGAGGTGTTCTTGATATTTACATCTAGGAAATGGAAAAAGATAGTAAATAAAGAAGTACCAAACTGAAAAACATAGAGACAAACAACAAATTATTTGCACTTAGGAGGTAGCAAAATATATGCCAGTCAACACACTCGTCAAGAACAGATCATGTCACACTGTTCTTATTCTCATCTTTATATCCATGACAGGCCTACAGACCTTACAAATAAGGATGAAACAGCAACTGCCATTTTGTTTGACTTCAGTAAGTTTTTTGACTGTCTCGTGTGACATTTTATGAGCAAACTAGGGAAATACAATGTATTGAAACAATCATATTTGGGGCATAAACCTTGTAGAATTGTATTTTCATAGTAATTATCAATGGTTCACTGTAATACTAGAAAGGTGTTTCAGACGAGATCTATTCTGATCAAGGTACTACCTGGCATTTTCTTGATTACTGAATTAAGCATTCTAGCTAAAGGGGGCATTCACGTTGCACTTGCGAATGGTACGAAATTAGCAACAGTTTGGAAGACAAGGTCAGTATCTAATGTAATCTTTGCAAATTGGGAAATCATCTAATGACAGAATGAAACTCAAAAGTCAAGTGAAGGGTTGTATTCTTAGCAGAAATAAGAAGATACCTGTAGACAGGATGAGAATTAACTTCTGGAATGTTTGCAAGACCTTTTCCAGATGGAAAAAAAAAAAAAAAAAAGGATGAACATAAGTAAGAAAGATTAGAGAAAAAAAAACCAAAAATAAAAAAAGCCCCATTTAGTATGGGCAAGAGAAAATGAAGGTGCAATACAATGCAGGCCCAGAAATATTGAAAATACACCTGCAAAGCAAAAGGATATGCAATGGTTAAGTTGAACCTTGTTAGCTTGTCAGTAAGAAGATCTAGGCTAAACACCAGGAAAATTAAAAATAATCATAAAAACAATGGATGCAAACTGTTTAAGGAGGACAGCAAATCTCCACAATAGGATTTTTTTAATTACAGGTGAGACAACTTTTCTTAAAAGTGACTTGAGTACAGCTGGTGTTATATGATACAAAAGAACGGACTGTGGAACATGCTCAGGTCCTTTCTGTTTCAGTAACTTTATGATTTCATGGCAAAAAAAAATAATTTCTATAACAAGAAGCTAAATTCTTGCCTCGTTAATCCTTAACGCCATTGGAAGTATTCCAAGTCCTGTCATTCATAGCTTACAAAAGAGACTGTATTTATTTAATTATGCAACCTGAATATCTGTAAAATGGTAATTCTATACATGTGCACATGGGAGATGGAAAAGCTATTCAGATAGCAACCACATTTTTAAACCCTTCAGTCTTCTAATTACTGGGAAATTTTTTACTCTTATGATCAATGTTATCTGTTTTTTGCATAAACTCAGAGGATAAAAGCAGTGAATCTGTCAGGTAATTGGGAAAGAAGTAAGGAAATTGGCTAAATGTTTTGAAATGGTGTAGTGGTTCACGGGCACAAATTCTTGATTTGGTGTTAGGTTCCATTTCTAAACAGCATGAGGTTTTGTGTTGTTTCTTTGTTTGGTTGGTTTTGGTTTTTTTGGTCTGTCTGTGGTGAAGGTTAATGCAAGACTGAAATCTTAACTAGAACCTCTGACTTTATATATGTACAATGTACAAAAAAATGACATTCAGTTGGGAATTTTTATACAAGATATCTCAAGTTTTATACATGATAGTGAGGCTGGACATTTTGATCATCTGGACAATTCTCAGCATCCTAAAAGCACAGATGTTTTTAATGATGTCCTAACAAACAGCAATAACCATACCAAGTAGAGTGCTGTGAGCAGTTAAAAAAAGAAAATGTTGAACAGGCTTAAATCTGTGCAGAGCTGAAAATCCACTGAAAGTATTAAAATAGCTGATTTCAAACACCATTCATTTAGCTCCTTGTAAAGGCAATTTTGTGAGAAAGGCAGTTTTTCCCATAGTCCTCAGAAGTATTGAGGTATTCATAATGCCGTAGCTATTTCTGCAACATCTCCTTTTCTTTTAAAAAAGCCTTAGAAACTCAATATCACTGTCCACATAACCCAGCTACTCACACTGACATGAAATGCCTTGAAAAATCCCATTCTTATTCTAAGAAGTCCTACATCTGAGGTGTAATTCCTTCTCTTCGTGTATCAAGAGCTTGAGTCTTACTTGTAGCTACTTTTATGTATTTGAAGCCATTTTTATTTTTTTTTGCTAGGTGATCTGTTCAAAAGGATGTTCCCTTTGGAAAAGAGTAACAATAAAGACCTTGAAGCAGGACTGGTGAGTAATCAGGAATATATGAAAAGAGGAGAAGTGCTGCAAAGCTGAAGTAAGAGAGGAGACAGGAGAGCTCAGACAGGCTCATGGAACTAGCAAGTAGTGCCACCGGGAGAAAAATATAAAATGTGCTCCAAGACAGGGATTGCTCCACATCTATTTAGTTACAGGTAAACTATTTATTCTGTACCTCAAAAATCCCCATAGGCTCAACACCACTTTTTTTAAAAGTGAGATGAATTATAACAAGGAAAAAATAAGATACATTAACTATAGCACAAAATAACTCTAGGTAATTCAAAACAGAGGTCAAACTTAGTTGTGGAGATTTATATGTAGGCTTTTCTTTTGTTTGGTTCACTGTATAGGCAGGACATGCACTCTGAGGACTGAGAGTGATATTCTTCTCTTGTTGGAGCTAACAGGAATTTTTCCTTTGACTTCAGCAAGGCCGGTCACTTTGAAGGAAATGGTCAGATCAGCAGTTTTGACCTGACAGGATATTAGACTGAAAGAAAATAGATGAGAAAACAACTTTTAATTAACAAACATGAATTGTTCAGAGGAATATGCTGACTGAGTGATTTTTTTTTTTTCTTTCTTTGTGGAATGGAGAAGTCAAACCAAAGTTGCTCTCATCTTGACCTTAGAGTATGTCCCCCTTTTAACTGTGCTCAGCACAAAGATGGGATCCTGTGAAGTAGCAGTCTGAGCCTGCCAGCTTTAGTGCTCCTTCTTTGTGTAAGACACAGTCTACAGCTGTGCCCCAGATTTCTTCTTTATTTTGTTGAGCATTTCATTCTGTGGCATAGACCTCTTTTTTTTTTTTTTCTTTCTTTTTTCATGGTCTGATCAGTCTTTTTAAAAATTCATCTGCTCCTGATCTTGCCTTAAAGCTAAGTAACAGTTCCAAATAGTTCCAAGAACACGTCCTGTGTCATAGGCTTAAAACGAAAAATCAACCGGGAAATAGCAAGATTTGAGAAGGACTATTAAGATAAAACTCCTTGGGGCAGTGGGGTGGGGGTACTAAGACTCAGACAGCTAAAAAGATATGAAGACAAAGACTTTTTCTAGAGAGAAGAAAAGAATCAGTGTATAACCTAGCAGGATAATATGTATGAGGAAAAGGTAAACATAAAAAAGAAAAAAAAAAGAAAAAAAAAAGAAAAATCAGTAGACAAAAACAGTACTAATAAAAACAATGATGTTATATTACTTCCAAATATCACCAAATAAAGGACCTCTGTCAGAGCTAGGATTTTCATTTTCCTACTATTCTGAATTCCCCAGAAAGAGAGAGAGTCTCAAATGACACAGTAAGATGAAACATGATATGGGATATTAAGAAAGGGAGTTGATTATGTTTTATTATGTACTATATGCAGCAAACTGGAACTTAACTTGAGTTGCTTACAGTAACATCCACACCTGTCTGCAAGACTGCAAAATTGTGCCAGAGAATTTATAGTGAATATACATCGAAATTAAAGGAACTGATTTCCTTCTATAAAATGATGTATGCTATACCACTGACAAAATGTATGAGATGATTCTCTTGGGTTTTTATGGTTTCGGCTGTTGCCTCAGAACTCCAGTGTGAATAATGCTTGGCACCCTTACAGTAGTTAAAAAGACACTCTGTCCTCTCTTACTGTGAGAAAATTCTTATGTTTGGACAAAAAATGATTCTAATATAAAGCAAGAAAATATTATAAACAACAGATCATTTTGATTGTCATTGAATGCAACTTGTAAACAAACAGTGTTTTCTATGTGGAAGAACATGATATTTTGTCCATCAGGTAGGATGTATTTAACATCAGGAATGTGTTTTATTTATGGTGCATTAATTGTAAACAGAGGTTAGTGGTTGTGCACTTGCTATAAAATAAAGGTATGACTTCTTGAATAATACTGTCAATTAGGTGCCATCAATTGACATAGGGCGACAGAGAGAGAGTTGAGAAACATCCTCCATGTCATTGGAATTCTTTTTTGCAGATTGTTTATGCTAAAGTCAATTACCTGAAATGGAGCTTTTAATTAGAGAACCTTGTGTTTTCAAATTTAGCTCCCTCTGTGTACCATTGACATTACTTCAATACACTGGGAATGAAATCTTGGCTCAGATGAGATCAATTGCAAAACTCCCATAGATTTTAATGGTGGCAGAATTTCAGCCAATATGATGACAAACAACATTAATCCCCCAGGGTATTTCTTTTTGTTAATTGGTGGGTTACCTAAGTGGCATGTACAGGTTAAATAAGAATAGCAGGGAAGACACAGCAGTTACTGTGGTAGTAAGTGGCTGGGAAGAATGGAGAAGATGGCAGTAAAACCAAAAGGTGACAGAAAGCAAGACAAGAGTATTGAATGGTTGGGGCAGGGTGGGGGGACAGGGAATAGTGCAAGTATGCCATGAGTAATATTTATGTCACTCTGAAATGGCACTAGACATGTACAAATAAGTAATACTAACAAGGTCAGTAGAAAGAAGTGTAGGATTACTAGGATTTTATTTATGTCTCCACACCTTTTTTATTTCCCCATTCCCCTTTCACAAACTGATATTCTAGTCAGACTGTGTTGTGCTTCTGTTACTGAGCTCCATCAGACAGATCCAATGCTTTAAAAATGAGTGTTGGGGGATATCTGAATGATGGTCACCATTTCGCTTACTGCTGCGGGCTGATCTAAGAAATATTTTGGAACTGGAAGGACAATATCTACACATTCAGCTAATGAACTGGATTTCAAAGCTGAAACTCATGCTCTTTGTAGATCACTCAAAAATGGTGACAAATAATGGAAGTTGGCAAATGGGTTGCATTTGGAAAAAAAAGTATTTCAAGGATAGTACTCTCACCATATTCTTGGTTTGCTGTACATTATTTTTAATGAAGAGTTTCATAAAAATGGCTGTAGATGTTTTTCTTTAACCAGGTACAGGTGCAGGTGGAGAATTTGGTATAGGTACACTTTAAAACCTTTTGGATTTGTCAAGATTTTTAGACATCTGAATAAATAGCAGGCCTATATTAGCACAAGTATATATGATCAATAAATATATCCCTGCAAAAAGTACTTGAAGAAACCTTTAATGCTTAAAACATTCAACACAAGTTAGAGTTTAAAAATGCTAATAAGTAAGAAAATAATTATGGAGTTTTCTAGATTTATTTTACTGAAGAATCTATGACCAATTTGGTTTTTTTTTTAAACCATTCAGATAGTTTTCAAACCACTTAGAACTATGTGCACATATGTAGAAAACATAACCTCTCAATTAAGCATAAATAGACCAGGACATTATACTGAATTTATAGTCATTCTGAAATAATCTTAAACAAAACTGTGAAATCTGTGGACTGCCCCAAAAATCATATATCAGAAATAAACATACTGTCTTTAAAAATGTATGGTTAGTCCATAAAATTTTAAAAATTTGAGAGATTTATTTTTCATTAATATTATCATAACATCATAAATGGTGTTACAGATCAATGTTGCTATCTTCAGTTTGATATAAGGACTTGTTTTCTAAAGGTTGGACAAGAATTTATAAAGGCATGCAACTAATTCTTGATGTTTACTTGGAAAAATATCTATTTCTAGTTTTAGTGGACAATTGCATATCAACTATGGTAATGAAGTTAAAGTTCCTGGAATACTACTTGGCATACATCTAAAAGTAATATATAAAATATACTTCAGTCTTGAATGCTGACAATCATTTCTCCCTAAAGGCTTCTGGCTTTGATAGTTTTTCTTGTTGGTGTAGTGGGAATTTTTGGTTTGTTTTGCTGTTTGTCTTTTTTGTTTTGTTTTGTTTTGTTTTGTTTTGTTTTTTTTAAGGATTCATAGCTTGTTTTTTTCAACATAAGATTTGTAGGTCTGAGACACACTAAATGTGAAAATGTGCAGATTTTTGAAAAAAGTTTGCCTAAAAGTAACATGACTGTGAACTGAAATTTACTTTTCTTTGTACCTAATTCTACAAAAAACATGGACACCTTGATGTGGCTTTTGGGTTGGGTTGTGGGTTTTGGTTTTTGGGGTTTTTTTTGAGAGCATAAGTAATCTTTTGTGTACCTTTCATTTTTTCTGCTTTATCAGAAAGTCCCTGGAAATTTCTGATTTGCTTTGTATACACCTGATTCATCAGCTCTCTAAGGACTTGCATTTTGAGGATCCTCGAGGAGATCAAACTGATAAGATCAAGATCTATAGTGTTAGTGTAGCTATTTTTAGATGTCATGTTGATTTGATAGTCCTGTACAGTTATAACATCTGTACTAGTCAAGCCAGAGAACATGATTACTTTATATGGAAAAGTTTTCCACGCAACAAATTCATCTGTGAAGTTTCTCCACTGAAACTGGTGTTGTCTGAATACTTCAGACGATTTTGTCCCACAGTGTTCTAATATAAACATCTATTAATGGAACAGAAGCTTGAAATCCTTTAATATAATGGAATATAATACATAATCACTTATTTTCATAATCTGAACAAATCTGCAGGCTAAACAGGCTCTTTTTCTGTATATATTTTGTCTCTTCTGAGGAAAAAGCATCAGGAAAGAGCAGCAAACATAATCTGAAATTCATGTCTGCAATTTTATGAGATACAATTCTTATGTGGTTGGAAATATATCTTCCTTGCTTCATTTCCTTTCAACAGAAGGATATATTTGGCAGCTACACTCTTTTACTGATGGTTTGTCAAAAACAAATAAAAGGGAAAGGATGCGGGAGGAGAATGAGATGAAGTAGAAAAATGTTTAACTAATTCCAAAGCTGCCCCATCATCTCCAAGAAAATCTTTCCAGCTTCAGTATCTTTAACTGCAGCGTCATCATGGTTTTACCAGAAGTCCATATAATTGTAGATTTGGTGGGGTTTTTTAGGTAGGAACATATTTCAATGGATGCAACTGGATGATGAAAACACAGATTTTCCATTGCTAATTACTGTCTCTTATTAGGGACATTAAATCAGCATGTACAACTTCCTTAAAAAAGTCAAGATATAACAAAGACTCTGGGAGATCTACAGATCTTGGAGGCTGTAACATTAATATACAGAAAAGGGTGTATGCAAACATGTGAAAGACATATGCTTCAAAATGTAACTTTTTCCCTAGCATTAAGAATAATTCATAATCAGACCTTAATATTATCTGCATAATTTAAGTGTCATATTTCAATATTTAAGCATGCATAACCATAAATGTAAAAATACAACATTGGCCTCATCAGGCTCAAAATACTTAAGGATGGAAACTCACTAAGTAAAATAAGCATTTCACACCTTTAATTATGCTATTTGGATATACTAAAGTGTTATGACCTTATTTTCAGCATTCATGTTTTTCATGGCAGATTAGGGACTATCTTACTAGTTAATCGAAACCATTGAGAATCCAGTAATGAGACTGTCATCTGCTTCAGCCTGGCTATGCTTCCTCTCTGCTTCTGCCTGCCCAGACAATGACAGTGCAGGGCAAGTATGTCGCAAACTTTTCTTTGGTATTTTATTTCACAGTGCTCAGCCTTCATCACTGGATCTAGACCAAAGTGCTTGGAAGTCATCTAGAACATGCCAAATCTTCCCACTTTGTGTGGATTGCAAAGGAAGCCAGAATAAAAAATGACGCTTTCAGCATTAGCAGTGATAGAAACCATACATGGTATTTTCTTACTTTCATACTGAAGTGTCAAAACAATTATTTTCATGACTACTATGTGAAACTGAAGGAAGAATGGCCTCTCCTGCTCCGGTTTGATATGTACTTGCCTCATACTGTGTTTGGCTATACTGTCAAATTTGTATGCAGCTCTACTGGATCAAGGTCCTTCCCAGGTGATCCCTCAGTCTACGCAGAAGGTAGATACAGGGGCTGTTATAGGAATGGGCAGAAGCTGAACTCTATAGATGCCTGAAGAAATTTATTCTCTGAGAAGGTTGTGCGTACCACTTGAAAAGATTAAAGAAGTGGGTCGCCGTTCTGCAGGATTTTCACTTTATCCAAGTCCTGTTTCATGCTTTAAGGTACTACCTGTTCCTGCACACTTTAAACTTCTGTAAGCAACATTAGGTAAGCAATAACTGAAATGCTCTGAGTCAGGATTTGTGGTATGGTCTTACATTGTTTTGGGCATGTGAATTTGCAGTGCACCAGTTACTCCATGATAAACATGTCCAAGTTGTAAATCCTTTATAAATACAAAATAACTAGCTCACTTTTTCCTGGAGATTGATATAATTTTTATTTCTCTTGTGTAGAGCAGAAATGTGGAGAGTTGCCAAGAAATAATTGGAATTTAGTAAGCGTATGCACTGTTTTATATGGCAATAAGTAGTTCATTGCAACTGTATGTTGAGTCTCACATTACGGTCGAGGTGCCTCCTTCTCTCCTTTATGTCCAAATGAAAATGCTGCAAGATGAAGAGTTTTGTGTTCAGTTTAGAAATCTTTCTGCATCACAGAGGGTTTATGAGGGTTTAACTGGAACCTAAGCACCTTCTAGTCCAGGTCAAGGATATTGGTGTCCATCTTATTTCCTAAAACAGGTTAACATGGGAACCTTGCTTAGATTTTGGTACATTGCTGCCTCCTTCCCAGCACTGCACCCTGTTTCTTAGAAAACTGTTGGACAAATGTAGCTGCTGACAGAGCTTGGGTACTGCAAGACAGGCTAAATAAAATGAACAGTAGCTATTTTGGCTCATTTCTTAAGAGGTTACACCTCACCTTCCTTCACTCCAGGCTCCTGCAGCTGGCCATGAGTCCTGCTCTGAGAGTCATTGACAAGCTCCCAGTGACAGACTTCAGAAATACAGCAGTCATCTGCTTGTTGACTGTAATGGAAGCACATTTTATGCAAAATGAGTAGTTGGCTATACATCCATTTTTTATTTTTTTTTTCTGATTACAGCTGAAGTAGTAAAGTGGATTTTGCCTTCAGTTCACTTCTAACTTTTCTCAATTTTGATTTTTATTACTAAGGAAGGGGAAGGTATGATTTAGAATTTACAGTATGAAAAGGTGATTGATACCATAAGCTTGTTCAGCATTGCCTGTCTTTCATAAAATACCACTAAAAGAGAATGCCTAGTTGCCTTACAATTTGTTATTTAAAGCTGGACATCACAGTTTGGTCAGCAGGGAAATCTACCAATATAATTTTGACACTGCAGAATCACTTCAATAGGCACACTCTGGGATTGGTTTCATTTTATTTCAGCTTATTATTCATAATTTCATCTCCATAGACTTGCAATGACATTGTTTTGTCTTGACATTATAACACAATCTCCATATATTTGCATAAAATAATCAGACACTGGTTGAGAGTCTCAGGCAACAATTGTGCATGCTCTGAAGTAGTATCTCAGATCAAAATGTCTACAAAGTTTATTTCAAGTGCAATTTAAAATCTCTGGACCTTTAAGTGGTAGCTCCTGGGATCAAAAACTTCAGAAGTTTAACTTAAATTTCTAAAATGTAAGTTTTATACCATCTGTATAATCTTTACAGAAGTTATTAACTGTTATCAGTTATAATCCCTACCTGTCTCTGAATAACATAATTAAATCATATATGCTCTGAAACTAATTCTTCAAAGTAATAATTGAAATAATAGCCATATGCATATGTGAACACTGATTTTCTTCATCAGCTTGGCTGTTTCTGGGATTTTTCTGAGGAAGAGAAAGTACTGATGATTTTTATGTCCTGCCCACCCCAATAGGGTTTCACTGAGTATTTATGGAGGCAGTATTTACCAAGGCAACTGATTATGCTGAATCTTCAGGGAAAAGGAAAAAAAAAAAAAAAAAAAAAAAGAGTTTTATTGTGGAGCATCATTAATTCTGTACTTGGATTGAAGCATGAACTTGCTGAATTGAAATAAAAATTGTTCTGAGTTGCGTGTTTTTGTAACTAAGAGATATAGCTACGAAACCATATGGTAATATATTTTACATTTTTATATTTGCAGTGCTGTGATAAAACTGGGACCTGTTGATCTACATGAACAATAACACAAACTTTGCAGCTCTGTCATTACATTAAACTTCCATTTCAATAGAGGTGAGAAGATATTTTGGTTCCTTTACAATTGATACAATCTGAGGAAGTGAAAGATACAGCCAGAAATATAGTCACAGGAAACCTGATATCACAGCTGATCTCTAAGTGGAGATCATCTTGGATATTCAAATTTTCAGCGTTACAGTAGAGTAAGGTTTTGGAAGTGAAGATTCATAATACCTGGCTGGTATTTACAGGTAACTAATCAGATCAGCACCTGCAGTTGCTCCATGAAAGTGGACGATTTCCCAGATCAGGTGGTAAAACTGAAAGGAGGAAGTCTGTTTTGAACTTATGGGGCAATCTTTGAGCTTCACTCCAGGAATGTTAAGTGAGACGCATCTTTCTTTTTTTCAGACTGTCAAAACTAATTCTATAATTTTATACCCTTTAATAACAGCAGAACCTCTGAAATATTTTTGTTTATTTACTTTTTTTCTGGACCCATTTGATATAAAAGTATAGATTTCTGTCTGTTTCTCACTGTCTTTTCCTATTTTATACATATTTTTAATATAAATGTAAGATAATATAAATGTAATGTAAATACAGATATGTGCACATGTCACAGTATCACTTATCCTCTTCTTGCTTTTTGGTCAAAAAGTGAAGGAGTTCAGGTGTCTGACTTCAATATATGAAGTTAGACTACTTCGTCCATGTTGGATAGTTGGTTATATCACGGACATTCAACTCAAATGCAACCTGAAATTAATTATTTTTGTGTAAGAAAAGGATGTGAGACATATGTCTTTTTGTTGACTGTCACATTGTAATAAAAATTATTGCTCTGAAATTTCTTTCCAAGGAGACAGGGAACATGAAAACAGCTAAAAGTCTGAAAAAAAACCATTCTAAACACAGTGAGGAGTTCAGATAAGACACAGAAAATTTTTGTCACTTTTGTGTCTTATAAAACTTTGTCTTTCATCTGCATCAAATGGCCTTAAATTTTCTTCAGAGAAAGGTTTCAAGAAACATCAGCCCAGGTGACCTTCCTTTACTCCCACCTGCTGTAACTCAAACTTTTTACTGACACTATTGCATTAAACAAGTAAAAGGTGAAATTCTGTGATGAAAGACAAACTTGGGATAAAAAGAAAAAATGGTATGTCTGTACTGGTGTGACCTCCTTGTTCAAATATCTGTTTATAGGCAAGATAAAAATGAAAATTAAAATAGAAGCAACTCACTGCATCTGAAGGAGACTTAAAGTTTACACTTAACTGGTTTCACCATTACCTGGGCAAATTGAGAATGGAGGAAATACTCTTAAGGGTAAAGTATGTTATTTTAAGCATCTAGTTACTGATTTCTTTCTTCAACATTCTTCCAGCACCTTCAGAAATTTTATTCTTTTCCACCTTCATATTGCAAGACCTTAAGCTTCGCTAGATTTAAGTTGTCTGGGTCAAGCGCCACCCTATTGATCTATATATGTACAGTATCTAGCACAGTGCAGATTCTGCTCTATGGTTAGTGTTTCTAAGTATCAGTAGCATAAATAATAAAATAATAAATACCAGTAGAATGCTAGACAAAGAACAGTCTTTCTTTTTTCTTTTTTTTTTCCCCCCTTGAGAATTTTTTGTTGGGGTGTTGTTTTTTGTCTGGTTTTTTTATGACTGGTCTAAGCAAAGTATCTAAAAGGACCTTCAGGCCTCATTCACACCTTTATAATAATGTTCCCGCAATTAACCAGCCAAATACTGAAATGCATTGTTTGCACGCATGAACCCTTTCATAATCAGGTAGGTAACACTGCAGCTGCATGTGCATTGATTATTGCCTTTTACAGGTTTTAAATAGGCAATGGCAAGTATACAATTCATTCAGGCTGCTTTTTTTTGAGAAGATTTTACTGAGGAAGCTGTTTTGGGGGAATCATATATTGCCAATATTCTGTATTTGGTGCTGTCTCTCTGAACTGTCTTTAGATGGGATTTTAGGCTTTGATAGTTACTCATAAGCACCTAGGTGATGCTTAACTTCAGCACTTGATTTCCTCTGAAGCTACAGCTGTGGTTACCTGTCATCTGTGCTAGCTTTCAACCATTTAAAAACCCTGTTGGTAGTCTGTGGTGGTTTTCTCTTAGCATTTCTGTAAGACAAGGTCATGTGGAGATATCTAACCCACCTATTTTCAGGTTAGTTCATGTACTACACATTTGCAGGTGAATTTCCCAAGTATTTGCTGTAAGAAGAGCCATGAGGTAACTCAAAAACTTTTTTCCCGTGCAAGGATGTACAATCCAAACCTACCGGACAAAGTCTTTCATGATTATTGATTTATTGATAATATTTTGTTCTTAACCTCATGCACGATAGCAACATGTACCTACTAGGTCTTTTTCCCCAGCTCAAATGATAAATTAGCACAACTGTTCATGAGGCTGCAAAATTGATTAGCCACAAGTATGGTGTTGATTTTTTTCTTTATTTTAATAAAATCCCAGAAGTTAAATAATCTAGAAGTTAATATGACAAAACTATGATACACAAGCATTATTAAGTGTGCAAAATGACACATATGAAAACCGGGAAAAGTCAGAATTAAGATTATGTATTTAAGTGCAACGGCCATTTTTATATCTATGTTATGATGCAAATTTAATAGAATTCCTGTCTGTGGTCTTCTTTGCAGTGAGGATCAGTACCATTGCCACAAAGCGTGCATGAAGCTGGGAAGGACTTGCTGATTTTCACAGGCGACCAAAAGATGAGTAAGATGAACAATGGGAACTGCTCCCCATCTCTTTCCCTGCCATAGTTTTCCTGTGTAACACTAAGGTAGGTCCTAAATTCCCCACCCTCAGCTTACATGAGATCCTGCAGACTCAGTCTCAGGAACGTTCATCATTTAAAGTTACAGCCCATGCTGAGTGCAGAAGCACCTGGTTTAGCAGATGCAGGAGGAAAGAGCCATAATATTCTTCAAAATTGTGCCTAAACTTCAGGAACTGTAGAACCACAACTAAAACTTTGGCTCTCAGCAGAAAATCTTAGGTGAAATCCTGGAGACAGCTCATTAATCTGGTATTAGAACAAAACCAGTCTTTTCTAGCTCAGGCGCTTCTTAGGAACTTGTCCTTTGAATCTACTTTTCCCCGTGACTGATCTTTATGCCTGTCCTCACTTTTTTATTAGTGCTTATCATAATCACACTAATTTTACTTGGTTTTATGACTAACAAAACATACTAAAAGTAAGTATTAAACATCACTTACATTCTCTGGGCTGCACATGAGCAGTTATATTAGTCTGTCTTACATATACATATATAGTCTTACTACCATTATCTTATCTAATTTCCTTATTTCTTAGGTATGATCAGCTCAGTGTAGGACAAAGATGTTGAGGTCTATATGTTTTCCAGACATCTATCCATTCAGGTACACTCAATTTTGAAGGATTTGATCTAAAATACATTGAAGTAATTGGAAATTCTGTCATGTTTTTCTTTCTTTTAACCAGCGTTCTACAGGATAGAACTTATACATTTTGCTGACAGATTACTATTTGCATATTAGTTTTTCCCCACATGGATAGTAACACTTAAGCAGTTTTCAAATAAAGATATAGAAATTGGGCATTTCAAGGGTCTGTTTAGTTGCTATTTCCAGCAAAACCATGTCATGTATATGGGGAATCATATGAATCTGAGTTAATAGATTTTCTTTATTAGTGGAAAAATATATATATTCATGTATGTTATGCATTTCTCACTACAAATATCCAGGAAAAGAGAACTGAACATTTCCAGTTTACCTTTCAGTTTGAGAGAGATTTTTTTTTAAAGCTGCCAGACTGCCTATTGCTTCAAAGTAATCAGCTTTTACAGATAAGGGAGATTTCCATCGTTGTATAATTAATTTTATTTTAGCAATCATTGCACCTTTGAGTAACTATTTCCTACTACCACTATCTAAGTCATTTAAGAAGGAAAGGTTTTCTAATAGATACATGGCAGGCTAATTTGCAGAGCTCGAAAGGGATGTCTACCAGTCATGTTGTAATAAATATGATATTATTTTGTAATCCCAGAGCATATGTGCAGTATTTCTTCACATATAATCCATTATTTGTTTCTACAACATCTGTTCCCCTAAAAATAAGTGCATATGAAAGCTAAACTCATTTATATTAATCACTTCCTGATCAACTTTTTTTATTTCCTACATAGAAGCTATAGATGGGCAATATACTAATTTTTCTAAATATATTAATACTTTGAGTAGCTCTATTTCCAAGCCAAAGTCTGTAAATTACCTATTTATATACACTTATACATAGGTTTTCATATATGTGTTGGTACAATGACAAATATTTTATTTTGGTAATGAAAAAGACATGGATTATTCTCTCTTCTACCTTAGTCCTTTTCACAGTAGCTTTTTTCTACACCATTTCTGACAAGGCTGTGCTGTACTGGCAGGATGGAGGACCTGAAGTATGAGATATTATTTTAATCTGGGAACCCGGTTCTAACTGCTGCACATGATCTCCCATACTGCCTGTCCTTTTTGCTTACTAGAGGATAACAAAAAGTAGTGGTGGTAGGATAGAATTGGAGATACAACCTAGCCAGGTTGTTTGGGTCAGCGGCCCTCATCAGGTTGTCTTTACTGGAGATGAGAAGCATTTGCGACTAGATGGGTAGGTAATTGTTTAATCAGATGTTTACTTTTGTGAACCACATTATTCACTGACAGCTCTCCCACATGTTTTCTGCAGAACCAAATGTCAAAATCAGGTAGTCAATTTTACCAGAGGACACCAGGTTGAAAGGCTTACTCTAAAAATGCAGTCACATTGCAAGGTTCCTGTAGATGCAGGTATCTATGAGGAATAATATGATACTTTAATGCCCTGGTACACTTAATACATTAAGAGTTTAACTGCTTTCTTTTTTACTTAGCTTCTTTTCTCTTATTTTACACATAGTAAAATTAAAGGTAGGCAGAGTAAAGGTTGGAAAATGGAAAAGAAAGCCAAGTGGAAAAATGCCAAAAATATAATTTATTCAAAACAAGCATGAGTCAAACAAGGGGAAAAGCACAGAACGTTTAGAAAGCAAAGGTTAACAGAGACAGTCTTTTTTTTTTTTTTTTTTTTTTAAAGTTTGTATTGCAACTAGTATCCTGGGGTCCTGATTCGTGGAGATACTCAAGTACTTTTGTAATCCTTGCTGACGAAGGACCTCTGAGTTTACAAGAAAGATAAATGAGCAGCTGTTAGAAATCACTCTCCCAACTCCTCTTTTCCTCACCTCCCCCCACTTACCCCCACCCCAACCAACCATTAATAGAGTTTAACTGTCATGAAATACTGACAGAAATGTGTTATGCACTCTTCACTGTTAGTGGTAAGGAAAGAAATTTTAATTTCCCTTTCTTTTTTTGTGAACTATTTTCCTCCTTCATATCAACCCACCACCCTTATATATGTACAACATCAATTTAAAACTTTTGGCAAAAAAAACCCAGAAAGAATCAGAACAACTTTTAACGGCTTTTATTTAGCAGAATAAATGAGAAATACATATAACGCAGAAGTAGCTTGCACTATCAATCTATAAACTGTAAAACTCAAATAATTAAATCCTTCAGAGACTTGTATAGTATACCTTTCTTTTTTGTACGTTAAATTGAACTGCATTTAATTAAACACCAGTATTAGAATGTTAATTTATTTTACTTTCTATCTAAATCTGGGGGTTTTATTTAAAGACTCTCCATAGAATATGTATATTTTCCATGCTTTTTAAATTACTATTGAAAGCTACTGAGTGTATGTAAAGAATGTCTTTACATAACTTATTGCATATTCACATCAAAGCCATGCAGATAAAATTAACAAAGAAAACAAAACACTTGTAATTTTTAGAAATTATTAAAAAAGCTGATTAGTGCAAAATTAATTCTACTAGATAGAATTGTCCAAATTTCCATCACAACAAAATTATTCTATCTGTATATTCAAGACACTTTGCCCTCTCTAATGTAAATTAATCAAGTACTACAGTTTTCAAATATCCCTTTGGGAAACATCTCAAAAGAGTTCTTTGATGAGACATTTCCTCAGAACAGCCTAATTTTTTTTTATTTTATTTTTTTTTAATTTTATTATTCTTCAGATTCTTATTAGCTTCAAAAATCTCTGGTCTGCTTGAAGTCATCCTCTTCCTCTTTTACAATTAAAGCCTAATTTTAAGCTTATTAGAGCTATGGGGTTCTATTTCTTTGAAAAGGAAGTTTTAGATTGAGGATTAACAGGTTTCAAATACTTGTGTATAAGTGTCAGTATGACATCCTGACAACTTGGTAGCTAAAAATTAGCAGGTTTTTAGGAGAGAAATATGAAGCTGCATATTTCCTCTCCCAGACAAACATTGAAATGGAAAATTGGATGTATTAAAGAAAACACAGTTCATGTTTTTCCTGTTGTGAAATGGCAGGGAATTTGCAAATCTCTAAAAGATAGTAGAAAAGTCATCAGGAAATAGGAAAAATAAGCATATAATACCGCCTTCATCAAAATATCAGATTCGATTAATGATGGTTTCTAAACAAGCATACCATGTACGAACAATGTGTGCTAAACATTATATATACAATATATGAATATGTGTCAATATAATATATATGTGAATCTCTATAGGTAAGGCAGTAGAAAAAAATAGTGGAATTGAATCCCATTAATGGATTGATGGAATTAGATTTCATAAATCAGATATATCAATCATTTTCAGTGTCATCCTAAAAGAACAACAGGAATTCTGACGCTCAAATCCCGACAGCTTATTAAAGTACTGTGAAGTACTTTAGCATGTAATTTGGTTTTTGAGGTTTTATTTGCCCAAAGTAATACCAGTAAAGGAAAGTCTGAGTTATACAAAGACATTTATGATTAATATGTATTGATGTTTAGGAGGCAGTGCTTAAAATTCCAAATTTGTTAGCATATTTACAGGTCTTTGGGTTTTATTTCATGATGCTGAAGACACTTATGCACTTATATAGCTTTACTCATAGAAATAATCCTATCCGAATTCTGAAATTAAAGCAATGTGTATGTTTAACGTTTGCAGAAGCCAAGCCTTGAGCAGTGACTAAGGTCCGATATAAAAAATAACCCGTTTTAAATTAATTTAAATCCTAAACCCTTCAATATGACTCCTAAATCCATTTTGGACTCCAGAACAAATGGTCTGATTTTCAGAGCTGTTGATTTTTCATAGTGTTCAATGAGTTTAACATCTACGAAAACCAGTAGATGTCAAACTTCTTTGTTGGTTTGGATTTCCTAAGGCCAAATATGACACATACATTTGTTTTTTCTGATTCCCATGCTATCCATACAGCAACTTTAGAATATGTTTAGAGCCATGAAGTGAAGGCAGAGGCTAGAAATTGGAAAAAAAGGTGCTCTAAAGTAAAAATCTTACAGTATTTTCACTACTATTTATTTTTAAATCCTTTCTCTAACCAACTGAAGCATGCACAATTTTCACCTAATATTAAAGATAAGCTGTTCTCTATTACAACACTGTATTGAAGATAAGCACTTCTCCTACTGTTTTGTATTAGAAGACATTAACAACCAAAACCTTCATATTGGTCCAGACGTGATGTATCTTCCTGTTTCATTGTTATGCTTTTGCAGCATAGAACAGAAGAATTTCAATAGCTGATCAAAACAGAGTTCATCATTCAAAAATCCATTTTGTTTCTGCATTTAAATAGTTATTAGAGAAAGAGCTTTACAAGATTTATGTTGTATGAAGTAGTGCTATATTTGACATATCTGAGATTAGTGAAAATTAAATTCTGACTATTTCTTGGATTTTTCTTAAAACATCCCATTATATATAACTTTTTTTGGGGGGGGGGGGGGGGGAGTGGAACTACTAATAGCTTCCATTTAGAGTCCAGTGCAAAGTAAGTCAATAGAGGAAATATAAAATTAAAGAGACCATGATAATGGAAGAATACCATCTCCAGTGCTGTGCAGCCCTTAACCAATATTCTGTGTAAGATAATATTAAGCCATCATATGGTCATCATAAGGAATTTTACTTCATGGAAACTTAATAGAAATCTGAGTAGGTCAGGAAAGTTGGAGGCTACGTTATCAGCAAGTGAGAAGTCTCTCTGATCACTGAGCAGGGGGAACAGAATGAAAAGGTAACCCATAAGAAAATAATGACTGAGAACTGATAATTCTGACAGCATATAAACACACTTATTCCTCTGGGAGTTGCTAAACAATGTCTAGATAAGTATTTTGCTGCACAAATCCTAAAAAAAAGCACAAGAGCTTTAATAAATGCATGGCTAATCAACAGACATTACCTGCAATGAATCATTCTTTGGATTCAGCAACAATAAGCATGTATTCAGATTATTTTTAACCATGTGAGCAATCACAGTTTATCTCATGTCAAACAATGTTTCTTGCTTGTCTGGTAGATAGCCTGATTAAATATACACTTTGGTCCTTATTTTCTGATGGAAACTTACTCTTTAGTTTAAGGTTCTGGTGCTGAGCTGAAAATATCTCAGGAGTTATTCTGAGCTGCAGAACTTCACGGTAGTAGTTCATAACAGTGAGATGGATTCCTATAACAAGTTTACAAAAGAAAAAACCAAAACCTGTCACACCAAAACAATGCACCTGTGTAAATGATGCCATCATCAGATCATATTTGTTCTCTGAACTGCAAAATGCTCTCTTCAACAGCTTCTGGGTGTGGTCTTTTAACGTGCCTGATGGGATTCACATGGTTGAACATAGGCATCTCCACTACCAATATCTATCTACATTCTCTTCATGACCTTTAGGGTGAAAAAAACACTTTTAAGCTATGTTTAATTTCATCCTCATGCTGATCTGTAAAATAAGCTTGATAAATCAAAGCTGTCGATCGTTCTCCACTCATTACAAAGGGAGCCGAGGCTGACAAGCTGAGCTTTAGACATCTACAATGCAGAAGTTCAAAATGTCTTAACTAAAGTAACCATTGACTGCTTCAGGTATTGCAAGGCATTTTGCATTCTCAGAGCCAGAATTAATGAGACAAACAAAACCTCATTATGGCTATGACATGATTTTGGTAGAGCAAGGCATTCTTTATTCAGGGTGAGTATCCTCACTCCTTGTTTTAAAGCATCTGCCTATTCTTAAAATGAGGAAAATGTCTGGGTTATCTTCTTTTTAATTCAATCAATTTCTGAAAACCTGTAATCTGTTAGAAACAACAAGCTTAGCTGTTTCTCTTGAAATCTTCATCTGTTAAACACCAAATTATGAGTCTTATATTGTATAACCAATTATTTACCAACAATTATTAAAGCTAAGAAAGGCCAAGTCTTTCTCCTGTTATTCATGATGCAGACCTTTCCCTAGGTAAGACTGTTTTACATCCTATGTCTGAAATGTGTTTTGTACACTGGAATTAATTATTTCCTATAGTGTTGGAGATGCAGAATGTCTTTGCAGTGTTTCAGTTGGTTTATAATTTTTCAACTGTTTATGAGAAAACTTATGTTTCCTGAAGTAATAATCTTGACACAAAGAAAATAAACAGCTTAAAACAATCAATTATTTCAACTTAATTGTAAATGCAAAACTGCTAAGACCAGTGATCTCTCAACCACAGACTCTCCCTTTTAAACTTAATTCTATCAATATTAGTTCCTGCTTCAGTAAATAATTACTTTCAAGAAGAAACAGCTTTTCTTAAAAATTTTACCCACATATAAAAGTTGAAGAAAAATTCCTAACAAAACACCTAGCATGTAACCATTTCTAATGATAACAACAATTTATTGAACACATAGAAGGCTATCTAAATTATTGTTCATATTATACACAGTGTTAAAGAGAGAAAAAGTAGCATATACTGTCAGAGAGTTTATGAGCTCAGAAACAGGTACAATCTCCTAGAAAATTTTCTGTCCTACAGGGCATAAGGTAAGTTAAATACAGATTAAAACACATGAGTCTGTCCAAGTCAATGGGTAATTCTTTGCTACCATAACCCCTGAAGTAAGTCAGGATTTTATTTGATTTCTCTTAGTCCCATGATTCAGCAGGAGAGCTTAACGGTGATTTTCTGATTCAGCTGGTATCCAAAGAAAAGGGTTTGGTATCACTTCTGTAGGAGCAATTAAACCTATCCTCAGGGATTCTGAAAGTCCCAAAATAAATATGATATAGTTGGAAAAAGGACACTAAAAATGTTTTAAAGAGGTATATTTTAGTTTAGGGTTAACGTTAACACAATGCCAGGTTCTTGCACCAACATCTCAATGGGATAGAAATTAGGGACTTTTTTTTTTTTTTTTTAACACTACTGTATACTGTACCAAGCCATATATCCTTATAAAACTTGGAAACTGTATCTTTGAGTACGTTAGCTTTTTAAGTTAATCAAAATACAGTTTTCCTCTTTCTGAAATTATTTTTCATTTTCCATATGTTCTGTATTTACCTCTTTCAGAGCGACGTGACCCTGTTTGATTTATCACATATGAAAACCAAACAGGAGAAAGATGAATCTATGTTTCAAAAAAGACAGACTTCTATTTTCTAAAACTGCATATTGTCAATAAAAATAAAAGTGTATTTTGGCAAATCACATCCTGCTGTATTGATATTTAATGAAAACTAGACAGACAGAGTATACTACAGGTACCATAGAATGTGACATCCATTAAAACAAGGGTTTTGGGTTTTTTATATAATTGGAAGAAAAGCTCTATTTATAAATTGCAAGTACAGAATTGCTATTGAATGGATTAAAATGACCGCTGAACAAAGATGAACACCAGTCCTCTGGCATATCTCAAAACCATGTAACAGATACATACATTTGCCAAACTTATAAAGTCTTTACTGATTATATGGTTTCCGGAATTTCATAATTTAACCAAATCTGAACTTATTTTCATGGCAATAAGGAAGGGTATACTTAACACATGAGGGTCATATCCTTTCACATTTCAGTAAAGTGCTGGAGATTCTCACTGAGATAAACACATAGATGTTCAGCAAAGGCAGGTTAATGGATTTCCACTTTATTTTATTCTCAGAATCAGCTAATTCTGGGGTTATGATTTGGTTTTGGTTTTGGGGTTTTTTTTTTTACTATTCAACATATGACACTTTGGAGAATTAATGTTTATCAAAACAAAACAAAAAGTGTTCCAATTAATAGGGATATACAACTCTGTTCTGATAAAAAATGTACAGATAGGTAAACAGATGTATTTTATGTACTTATTTTATTTACCTAGCACCCCATCAGAACAAAGACTCCACATAAAAGGACTACCAAATGATATTATGGGCCAGCACAATTTCATTTTAATCAACACCAGTAACATGACTAGAAAAGACGCAACTGTCCAAAAATATTAGTACATAAAAAATTAGTCTTGGAAATTATTTTCTAGCATCACTTGTTAAGGCTGAGATGGATTAATCACTTCCTACTGTTAACTGTTTGACTTCATACCGGACTTCCTAATCTCAGGTTTCCTTCTCTAGCTATACAAAAACTCTTATGGCGGTGTGAAAGCAAAATGGAAATAATTTTATTTAATAACATTGAAATACCACTAAAATATTACTTTTTTGTGTATACATCAGCAAATCCTTCCAAAATTTTGACTCAGAAACTGTTCCATTTTACTTGTAAGAGAAAGATATTATTTGTAATTGATTGGTAAGGATTAAGTAGTTAAAGTTTGCACAGGGTCCTGAATTTGTGCCATTTTTCAAGTACCTGAAAGTACTTGAATATGGCAATAGTAAGGCACCATTTCCTTTCTGAGCTACATACTGTGGATTTGCCTTTCAGGTTCTTATTTCTTCCACATTGTCTCTGCTTCAAGTGTTGCAATTAAGTGTACTGTTCATTATACCAGTTATGATCTTCCCATCCCCTGCCCAACCATGTTTTTAAATACACTTATTTCTGAGTCAGGACCTGGGCAGGGACTATATTTTTTAAAAGATAAGTTAGTAGGTAGAAGGTTTGGGCAGAGGGAATGCCTGCATATACTGTTACTTCAGGTTCATCATCATCCAAATGTCGTTATTAAAAAGCCTTTCAGGTTGTTCTTTCATGCTTTTTCACTGGAGGTATG
The DNA here is from genome assembly GCF_947461875.1 of Haliaeetus albicilla. Taxonomy (NCBI): domain Eukaryota; kingdom Metazoa; phylum Chordata; class Aves; order Accipitriformes; family Accipitridae; genus Haliaeetus; species Haliaeetus albicilla. Next base: position 66,482,089 of record NC_091516.1, on the reverse strand, counting down.
ACTATTGGATCAACCTGAAAGAAGCACTTCGTTCCATTTCTTCCCTGCTCTATCTAAAAGGGACATTCATTCCTACCGAGCATCAGTGAAATATGGACTTGAAGAACTACCAAGCTATGCTATGAGCGACACATACAAGAAGACATCTCCCTGTTTCTCCTACACATTATAAGCATGTTCTGCTCTTGTCAAGGTATATGGATAGCTATTTATGTCATATGTGAAATCAGTTTTGAAATCTAGAATGAACTTAAACCCATGGAGACATTAGCTCATGATCAGGTGTCTCAAGCATCCTTTCGAATTAGAATGGGTACGGATGAGTACAGGGAGAATATTCACAGTGTCAAGTGTGAAAATATATGGAGCAAACAATGTGGAATGAAAATGCAGTAAGAGATATGCATATTAATGAAAAACAAAAATCTGTTCAGAGTTGAGGTTTTATAATCAAAGTCAAATACAGTAAGAGAGAGTTTTAAGTTCAGTTTTTGTTAATTATGCAATTGTTGTGTAAAAGAGAGGTTAATTTTAATTACATATTTGTGTTGTATCCTATTTATTATAGCTAAAATTTGAATTCCATCGCCACAGAACAGATGCTGCCCACTGTCATAAAATAAGCTTTAATTTACTACATTAGCATTTTAAACTTATTACTGTTATGATGACTGACACTTTGTATTTATCTTGTGATTGATACAGTAGGAAGATAAGCCTTGGCAGTATATTCAAAAAAAAGTATTTAAAATGTCCCGGTTCATTCAAAATAGGCAAGTAAATTCAGAAACAATCGGGAATCATGAGAGTCTACAATTATCAGAAGCCACATAAGTATCACTTTAATCAGAAGAGAAAATAAATGCATGAAAACACAGCTACATGGAACATAACTGCTTTGTAGAATGTTTTTTCTTTTTTTTGGTAATATTGTTTTAGAACTTTACAGTCTGAGTTACTCATACATGCCCAGAGACCAATAACTCTAAATTACCTCGTTCTGGTGTCATCTTGAAACTGGACAGAGAGCTAGAGGAAGTGTTTAAAAGTTAGTCTGGGTGAGCACAACAGTAGGAATCCTGTGCTCAGCACATGCTCCCAATGGTTGTGCCCAAATTCACAAAAAATCAATAGGATTCAAATGTGAAAGTGCTAAGGAACAAGTCCAGTTAGGTTCACATTGGTCACTATCTTGTTTGCTTAATGTAGAAATGATAAAGTAAAAAGCAGTATAGTTTTAAAAAATGCCAAAAAAGTCAACCACAATGACCTGAAAAGGAAATCGTAGCATTTAAAATCCTCACTCTTTGGTAATTGCAGTTAATGACAAAGCTATTACCAACTTCAACACTGCAGATAGGAGCTTTTAAAAGAGAACCAAAGTTCTCATCAGCTCTTTTATGGACCTATTGAAGTACAGGGATATATATCTGCACAACACACATAGAGCATGCTGAATTGAAAACTCCCTTGGTAAAAAGCTCCTCAGTAAGCCTACCGATTTGTCAAAAAAGAAAGGATTTGTAGAAAAATATTGATCTTATTAAAATTTATCCTAAAATTAAAAAAAAATGTAAAGGGAACCATATAGTCCCATTTTCCATTTTGAAATTATTTTAATCATTGTTTAATTTAACTACAGTTCTAATTGAAACATGAATGTTAAGTTTTTTTCTGTTAACTCAAACATTTCTTATTATTCTAGAAAGGAAAATGTCTTCTTAGAAGGAAAACTATCAATTTTAGCACAACAATGACAAATGATTAAAGTAGTTACCAACTAAGGTTCTGTTATCATGTACATCTGTAGGCATTTATAAGTATGCGTTAATGTTCTCAAAACTTTAATCTGGGGATCTTAGTTCATTATATGCCATCATATTTGAACTCATATAACGTTTGAATACTTTTTTTTTTAATTTTTGGTGATGCTTGTATTTTGTTCTGCTGGTGAAAACAGCATATTGGGGCTTTGTCTTGTAAAACCATATTTGTTTGATTATTAAGTTAATATTCTCTAAATAAATGAGAGCTTTTATGAGTATTGCGAAACTGAAAAGAATGTTATTCTAAAAGATCTGAAGAATTTTCTACACTTTAAGGAATTGGTAAATATGGGTATGTGGGAGGTGTCCATTTGTTGCAGTTATGATTTAAGCACCTGATAGCAAAATCTTGAGCAATTCACACATTTGTGGCTTTCTGGTTTTCTCTTCAGACCTTCCTTCTCAAAGATGATTTTTTTCTTTCTTTCTTTTTTTTTTTAAAGAATAATGTTAATTTAATCTGTGTCCTAGTCCATGAAATACTGACTTGCTTTTTTGTTTTGTTTCAGTTTTAATTCAAAAGAACAAATGTAAACAAGAAAACATTTCATTGTAAAGAGCTCATCTTCAGTTCAAGAGAACGGACTTAGAAAAAACTAATTAGGATGCCCTTAACATTTTTCTAAAGGACAGAAGCAAAATGTTCCAATAAGTTCCTTGCAAAACACTGGAAAGATAATTTGGTAATGCTATGAGTGGATTATACTGTTCCTCTTCCCCCGATATGATCACTTACTGCAGCACTTTCCTTTGAAATGACAATTATAGTGCTCTGCTGTTGCTAAGAAAAGACTGATGAAGATTGGTGTTGCTTTTCCTCTCAGCCACTGTCAGCTGCTGCTCTTTAATACTGCAGTCCCACTGCCAGTGAGCATTCACAGACTCAATTTGCAGATGAACAGACCCTCCAGTGGCATCAATTGCTTTAGAAGGTAAAGTTACTTTACAGATAGGACCCCACTTGGAAGAGTTTGACCCATAAATTGATAATGAGAATGAATAATTAGCAGAGATGCATGAGATTCTTTATCAAAGATTAAACCTATGACAAAACAAAGGGATGTTTTTCTTAATCTCAAGTTTCCCTGTACTAGCTAGAAAGGCAAAAATGATGACACCGATATGCAAACAACCTGTAATCAGACATAATTTTCAAGGGCTAGAATATTAATTACACTATCAGTATAAGAACAGTTATGTTATGTATGGTTATGTCCTCTTGAAATCTCTAATATTACTTATTAACCTTACAATTGAGAGTACAATTCTTTTTCTCTGTCAGTCACATAACATTTTTAAAAGAGCTTGTAGTTTTACATTTTGTCTTTTAGTCTTTGTTATTGAATCTACCCTTCCAGGAAAGAAAAAAAAAAGTGGTTGTCAACACAAAAAGGAAGACATAGCTACTTGGTAGTGCAAAGAAATAACATTTGGATGAACGATTGCCTAAAACTCTTGCCCACTTTGAGGACTAGCTGTCATCGTCTGTACCTGCAGTGAGTTAAAGGTAAAATATAGTCCTTGTCACATCAATAACCCATTTACAGCCTGATTGTCAAAGCTACCATCAAGAGGTGTTACCAATTTGTAGTATCCAAGTAACAAAACAAACTGCTTGAATTCCCACCAGTTTGTTACATTCAAATTCTTTTCTATGGGCAAAAGCAACACATTGTGCATGCAGAGCCAAGAATTCAGTATTAGTCTAACCAGAGCCTTAACAGCCTAATCCGTGATTAGTCTGATCAAAATGACACTAATATTTCTATAGGTCAGATTAGAGCCAGTTGAAATGATACATATAGAAAAGTTCCAGTATCTATCCTTTCTTTTCTGGTGCTATACTCACCTCTGGGACGACTGGCAGATGACCTCTGCCTGCTGGGGGTATACGAGGAGTCATCATCACCCTTCCCAGAGGCATTTTGATGTGTTTGCCAGCATGCTCTACCCCTTCCTCTTTCATCACAAGCTTGCAGTCCCACCTACATTGAGTAAATGTTATGCATCCTCTTTGCTACTCCTAGTTTGCCCAGCTCTCAAGGTTGCATTCCTATGCTCACCACCATTTGACTACTGATTAGCTTTTTATACACTTAGGACCTCCAGTATTAACTTGTAATTGCACCTTCAAGTCCTCTGCTGTCAGCCCATGCCTGTACTCCTCCATGCTCTGTACGAAGTCTTCAATAGTCTTCCAGATGTTTAGACTAAACATAGTAGTAAGAATTAGAAAATTGCTGGTACAGCCAAATAAGCTAAGTCCAGAAAAAGTCCAAGTCCCTAGTTACCTCAAAGCAAAGCCTCTGGCCTCCTGCAAGCAATGGCAATGCCATATTTTCTGGTCTACAAGGCCATAGAGGTGAGTAGTTGCTTCAGTGATCAAGAGGTCAGAATACACTGGGGAGCTGCATAAGCAGGATAAGTGCAAAGGGTTATTTCTGCTCATGCCTTTTTGTAGTGCTCCTTCTTTTCCCTTCTATTCCTAGACCCACTCATGTGTTAAGCTATTTGGGAGAAATGAGTGATAAAAGTGAAGGAGCCAGTTCAAAGTGTTGCAAGGTTAAGTCAGGCATCTCTATCTTGTTTGAAGGGTGTGGGGGAAAATAACAAGGATGTTAGGCAGTCAATTCATGGGAAAAATGTTTTTAAAAACCCTCAAACAACCCACAATTAAATAGAGCAAATAGAGAAGACATGACTGTGGAGGCAGAGAGGAGAAGTATGGTACAATCCATGGGAATGAGTGACTATATTAGCAACAGCCTTTGGTATTTTGGAGACTATCTCATGAAAAAATGTTCTTCCATCTCCAAAAACCCAAATATGAAGGTTCCCTCTGAGCAGTCCTCCCTAACCTGTGGGAGAAGGTAGCAAGATAATTCCTAGCAATACTTGCCAAAGGTAACATGAACACTATGCAAGAAGGCACACATGGTAATGCAAAATGTAAGTTAACAGCTTTCTGTGTCATATCCTAACTGTGAACCTGTCTGGATGGAGGTCACCTCACAGGGTTTATCTGCTTAAAATCCCTCTTTATTTCTAGCCAGGCTTTCATTGTAGTGGTAATTCACTGATGATGTAGAAAAATCATGAAGTATACATAGGATGATTTTCATGTGGGAAAAGAATGAAACTAAGACCTTCCAATAATTATTTTTGTATTTGAAGCTACATAGGAAAGACTCAAGATATTCCTAAGAGTATTCCCTAGGTCTTTCCCCAATTGTAGTAATTTCAAACTGTAATTAATATTTTTCTGAAGTATAAGTACATATTCAAGTGTTGATGTTTAAAATTGGTTTCTTATTTGGCCCTCACAGTTTGGCATCTACAGTCAGTACAATTTTAACATAGGGACAAAAATATTGACAGGTACAAGTACCCATAGGTATTTAGCCATGTATTGCTCAGGGTCAGGACTGTTAACTACTAACATTAAGCTTAACATTGCTTCAGGTGAAATGTTTCTCAAAAGAAAAGACCGATCCTCCAGAAGCAGTTATTGTTATGGTTTGCATTACATTTAACAACAGCTACAAAGAGAATGTTTTGACAGATATCACATCTGTCTCAAAATTTCCTGCACAAAGCTGGATGCTAGAAGTTTCCAAGTAGCAACTGACTGCTTAGAAAAAATCAGGAACAAAGTGAGTCCTCATGCAACTGATGAAATTTAACATATTTATATAATGTATTCCACTTTCAAGATGCCACACAAACATTTAGATGATACTAAATACAAGGAAACCTCCAGTATACACAAGTTGATCTTAATTGTCTGCTTTTTTTTACCTCCAAATGGGAAACAAACTTGTTTTCATTTTCAACTATTTCAAAGCCCTTTGCAAATGCAGAATAACAAATGTATATCACACTAATATAGATAAAAGAAGTATAAAATGCTTGATCCTCTAATTCATACCTTCTAAGGCCTGGGAGATATTAGTAGTTTTGGTTGGATTTTGCTAAAATGATCTAACCAATTTATACTAACTACCCAGTCTTCTTTCTTAAAAAAACTTACCTCTTAATAATGGGGTGATTCAATGGACAGAGAGTCACTTTTGCTGCTCTCAGGAAATAGACTGGTACCTAACTCGAAACCTGGAAATGTATCTATATAGAAGTCCTGTTTGGATGTAATCAAGTATGACAAAACCATCTACTTAATGAAGAAGTTATGATTTTCTCTAAGAAATGGGAATCAGTTTTATCTTTACTTGCAAGGGGAGAAGCTATTAGGATTAAGACACCTCTCATTCCACAACAGTCAGGACTAATTTACTGAAGTGATGGGAACAAGCCATTACAAGATGATGTATCCAAAATGTCTTTGCTTCTTTTGCCCTTGAACAGACTTCTTGCACAGTCTGTGCTCCATGGTGATACCATTCAATTTTATTTTACTTGAAGGTGGGGAACTATTTTGTTTAAGGCTAATTTGAGTTTCTACCACTTCCTGCGATCTGTAAGTATCTGAACAACAGTTTATTGGCCATTTCTCCTCTCTTCTTCGGAAGGTCAGCATCATTTCCTTTAAAGGACTGCAGTGGGACTACCTGGATAGGCTATCAATAGGGTGCAAAAGAGAACTCTGCAATCAGTGCTTCAGAGAACAGACAAAGGATAGAAAAAAATAAAGATGAAAATGTTCATAAACTCTGTGTGACTCAGTGGTCTGCACTTCCTGTTCATTCTCTGGATGGATTTTGGTTGGCATAAATCTTCCAAAGTTATTTCTTCAAGCAGGTACTCCCTTTCATGTCCACATAATAAAAATGTTGATGAGACATATAGATATTTTCACAACCACAGTCCCTTTATGCAGACAAATTATTTTGATAAACAGTTGTCCAGAATCTTATTATCACCCTTTGATTAATGTATGCTATTATAATGGCAGCCTTTTCCAGAAAATGTCAAAGATGAGCTCTTTTTGAATGTGTTGGAACTAATATTGATTCTGTTTGATTAAGCAACTAAAAAGTTGTCTCAGAAAAATTTAACTATAGGCACAATACAGTTACGAAATCAATACCTTCAGGTAAAGAAAGAATATAGTTAGCAAACTGTTATATAGATGCTTAGATAATGTCATCACTCTTAGAGATGATATCAGTTTACTTTTCTAAAAGCAGCTTAAGCAAGTAATTGTAACTTCAGTGGTATGTAAATTTACAGCACATTTTCTGCTCTTTCTTTTGTGCTTATGCTTAGTTGGTGTGTCTGCATGGTAACAGCACTGAGGATCTCAGCTCTTGTGGAGAGCAGGTGGGTCTGGGCTGGTAAATCATAATGCAACTTGTTGATGAATCTGCGTGTAAGAATCCTGACCCTAGTGTAGTTTTAGCTTGAAACCAGTTTTTAAAGTAACCTATAAAAAACTTAGCACATGAAAGCTGAGGGTCAACATCTTTTTGTTGAGCCCAAAGGCAAAAGAAGTGAGGGAGAAGTAAAATTTAGCTTGCCAGTATTACAAACTAGATAAGGAGAAAGGTGTATGGATAGCCCAACTTCTCTCACCATTTAATCATGCCACTGTTTGGACTAGCTCTAACAGGGAAGTCCTGTGCTGCTGCCCAAGGCTCCAGTAGAGGTGAGGCTGAAGTCTGAACCTCCTTCTTCCTAACTACTGGGAATCAGTTTTCTTTAGTTTTTTTTTAAAAAAAACAACAACTGGGAATGGCATTTTGCCAGCCACTGAAGTTCACATATCTTATTCTTCTTGTGTGGTTAATCTAAAAAAATGCCCTTTAAAACCCTCCAGTCTGCCATCTGGTCTTTGTCTCTGTCATGGAGACTAATGTTAGTCCCATACTAGCCCACTACCAGAAAGAGACTACAGTTAGTTCACAGTCAGATAAAAAGTTTTAAGAGATCAGTGACCTTTTGTGGTTTTATTTAGACACTTCATTCTGTGCCTTCCTTAGTTCTTTTGTAGATTTATCCCTTAATAAATAGGTCTGACCCTTTGCCGCCTTTGAACATGCACTTACACTCCTTAATTACTTAGACTCTTTTGGAACGCATTCATTAACACTGGATAGAAAGTTACAAAATATAAGAAATATGTAAAATCGGTTTCACAATGCATCACATGCAGTGCAGTGTCAGGGACCTACAAACAGTTCTTGTGAAAAAAATAATTACATGGAAGTGAATTTTAGCAGAACAAGAGATATAATTTATAGAGTTATTTTGAAGTGAGATACTTTGAAGATCAAAGAGCTATCCCTTTATAGCTTTTAATATAATAAGAAAAAAAGAAAAAATTTATTTTCTAAACATTTATTTTGGAATTATAGTGCATAGCTAAGCCTGTGCAGAAACTGGTTTTATTTTCCATTAGAAATAACTTAACAAAATATAATTAAAAAGTAATTTTCTTTTGAAAAAAAATGAGCAAAGGAACAAGAAACTGTCAGCTGATATCTAAGTGAGATTTGATCTGTGAAATCATTGCTGCCTGCCATCTCAGATCTATCTTGTTCATTATGAAATACTGCTGAAGCATGTTTATCTTTAACAGTTAAGATGGACAGTGTTTTATAACGGAGACAGTCACTACTGCAGCAATGCATGAAACACCACATGCATTTCATGTTCATTTTGCCAGGTATTAGCATGAAAACAATCCATGCTTTTAAACAAAATGGGAATTTTGTTATGATAGCTATATGTACAGATGCTAACTACTACTGGTTTTAAAACCACTCCTTATAGACTCTAACTGACATAATCAAACTATCCTTCTGAAACCTACACTCCACTCCAAACATTACAGATTGCTACAAGTTTCTCCAGACCGTAAGATAAGATGATAGTTATTTTATCATTCAGGTCACATTAGAGAGCTTGCCAATTTTCCCAAGTTGTTGATATGTTCGAGAGGGGGAGTAGTTACAGACTTCAGTGAAAATCTGTAAAACTCTGCAGTAAAAATAAATAGATAGATAGATAAATAATAGATAGATAGATAGATAGATAATCTACCTACAAATTAAACCCACCTTAAGCTGGTTAAGCTGGAAGCTGAAAACTGCCCCAAAATTATAGGGTCATTATTTTGCCACTTAATTCTAGTAACATAACAGGATTTTTACAGACTCTGTATGAAAGCAATTAAAAAAAATCACAGTGTTGCACAATACCATGGGTAATTATTGGTGAATATATAAACCTTCTGATCAGTTTGAGCCTGCACAGAGGCAATAAGCCCCAAACAGTGCATAAATTGTGGAGAAGTGAAGGAAAATGTAATGTTTTTATTGCTCAAATACTTATTGAACTCATTTCAAAGGTTAGTATTTCTTGTCTTGTTGTAAAATGCCTCTCCAAAAAAAAAAAACCCCAAAACCCCACCAACCAAATAAATGAAAAAGAAACAAACAAACAAAAGATCTATACTATCCTAACCTGAAGGAATAAGGCAGGACAATCTGTGGCACCAGGTAGTTAGCTGTATCTTGTGGTTTTTTGGAGGGGGGGTGGAGAAAGAGACAGCACACTGCAGAAAGAAATGGAAATGCTGGCTTATATGGCCTTCCAAAGAATTCAGAGCATGAATCCTTGATTACTTTCAGAGTAGTTTAGAAAAAGAAGTAACAAAGTACCAAATAAAAGCTGACCAAAGTAGCTTTTATGTCTTTATTATTCCATACATGACAACATGCTGTGTATGCCTATTAGTGCACAGGGTTTTGGGTACCTGCATATACACAGTTGGTGATTAGTATTGCCTAAAAGAGATTTTATCCCACGGATATGTTATTTACTTAATGTTGGCAATATGCATAGAGAACATCTAGTGTGCATGGGGCTGACTGCTGTTTGGTATTCATGCATATGCAATTAATGCAGGAACATTCTCCATTACAGGCCCCATGAATGGACAAAATAGCTGCCAGTACTTGTAATTTGTCTTCATTTTCCAACATTGCTAAAGTGCCTGTAAAGTTAAATATTTAACCACACTATGATTTCCAGAAATGTGTAGGTCAGTGAGAGGAAAATTCAGGCAAACAGTAGAAGATTATTTCTACATAGTCATATTCAAAACAACGAGCTGTTTTTTATGTGTGCTTGTCAGCTCTGCCACATTGCTTATTGGCTATTAGATTTCACAAGTTTCAAGTCACATTATTTATTCATCCTAAAAACTTGGTACTCTGTATTTGCTTGCCTGTGTTGATACCATGATATCTCACTGCCTTTGAGTTACGCATAATAGATACCTGTCAGAAGGTGCAGCACTGACATGCACAGGTGTTTCTGAATGCAACCATATGTGTGCTTATTGTTTGCTGTGGTGACATGTGATATGTTGTTTTAAATCTCCTCTTGTCATAAAGGAAGGTACTAGCATAGCATCTAAACAAACATTCCTTCTACACTGTTCACCTTTCTTTAAGGAACAGCTAAGACTTTCTGTTTATTTTACAAGCTTCTGTCAATCTGATGGACAGTTTGCTTTTCCATTTGGGGATAATTTCTGGGATCCCTCATGTCTTTACTCCTTTCATTTTAAGTTCTGAAAGAGAGAAACATGTTTCAGAAATTTACAGACAACAGATAGCATGAGAAACCGAAACAGAAGGGGAGTGAATCGATCAGAGAAGTGGCATAGATCTCTTTGTTATAACACAGTGCTAACTCACCTTGGGATGCTGTATCTCTTCTTTATCCAGTAAAAGTGCCCGAAAGCAAAAAGCTGCCGCCTTAGTGTTACGAGGAAAATAGATCTTCCTTACCTGTAGTCTCTCTGACTTCAGAACCTCCAGCTAAAATGTCTTTGAAAGGTGTGAGCGGTCTTTCTGTCTGGGAAATAGCCAGCTGTGAGAAGAAGGGACTGCAGCAGCCCACACATCACTATACATTACAGGCTTTCTGCACACATAGTCATCATCCCAGGACTGGACAGGGTTTACTGTGAAGGTGCTGGTCATTCATTATGTGTGAAAAGCATGGGATTTGAGTCATTATGGGGAGGAATAATGCATTAATTAATCATATGAATTAATCCTTTCACTAGGCAGAGAAAGAATCCAAGGAGAGCATCAGATTTGTCTGATGTGGATGGTTCCCTTGCCCAAGTAATACTATGAGGCAGCAGGAAATGGGGACCTGACCAGAGCTGGAGAAGGAGAATATTTGCAGAAGAACCTCAAAATAATTCAAGGGTCCCATTCAGTCATATCCTTCTGCTGGATCAACATCAAAGAGGATTACACTGCCAAGTCACTTTTGTTATTGCTGACGTTAACACAAAGGAACACAGCACTTCAGCAGTGGATTCCCTTACTTCTTTATTATAGCTGTAATAGCAACTTCTGGGCTGGGTGAAATCATGCCCTAGCAGGGAGGTGAATCTGCCCAAGCTATGGATTTGAGAACCTTTAGCAGTTTTCTGGAGGAGAAAAGTGGCTACTCCAGGGTGGGGAATTTACCAACAGTTTCACTAGGAGTTATTTGCTCTGGGTCAGAAGATGGGCTGGATAAACTCAGGATGTCTATTCTGGATCTTTGAATTGAATCACATCATTGCATCACACTGCATTACAACAGTTAAGGCTCTGTTCATCTCCAACCTTTTTTTACTATTAGAGAAAGAGAGACAAATAGACAACCTGTCAACTGGTAACTACTGAATTTTGCAATTGTCTTCCAAATTTCAATGATTATTGAAATTTTAGGTATGTTGCACACAAAGAATATGATCTAAAATGCATTATATATTTTTTAAAAGAAACTTTATGTATAATGAAATCTTTTATCAGAATACCAGCAAGGCAGTAAAAAACATTAACAGAAAGTGGAAGAAGTTCAAGATATCAATCAGATACTCAAAAAGAGGATTGCATGAAGAAAAATGTTACACTGGTCAGGAAGCTATCCTGTTCAGAAGTGAAACTTTCTACTGATCATCATTTTAAAAAATAAGTGTATGAAAGTGGTTATTAGATGGCAATGTGTATCAGTCACAAAAATCAGTAGGAAGAATCAATGAAATATCAATAGTGAGTATGAGGAGGATAATAAAAAGATCTTTTTTTCTTAAATGTCAGGAAGGAAACCAATAGTACAATGTTCTGAGTTCAGTGGTGGGGAGGGAAAGAAGACAGAGAGTGTACAGGAGAAGCAAAATATTTTGCCACTTGCTTCTTTTCTGGGCAAGGATTAGTTTCTCTTTATTGTGGGAGCACACAAAAGCTAGCATATAGTTGAACACAGCTCCAGGTTTTTTGCTGGTAACTTTTGCAGATGTGCAGTAATAAATAACAAATTGAATGGGTTATTGTCAGAGGGATTTGAGCCATCTGGTTGAATGAACACAATTTGACAAAATATTTCACTAGGATGAAAAGTAAGGAAGAATGTGGACTGGATACTACAAAAGCAAGATTCTCCTTGAGGAGTGTCTTATGGACTCTTAGAAATCTCCTTGCAGGCAGAGCAAATGGTTTAATACAATCAAAAATTTTAAAAGTGATTGTAGATAGTAGAAATGGGGTATCAGCCTCAATCAAGGCATGGGAAGAGGTTTTAAGTGGAAACCAGGGAGGGTGACTACTGACACCCAGTCCCCAGTCATTTGACATCACATTTGATTTTGCTGCTGTGTCCTGGAGGTCTTGTTTCATCTTCTTTCATTTTGCTTTTGCTGAATTTTCATGCTTCATTTAGTTTTTATGGTGCTTAACTTGTACAGTGCATGGATAAAGAAGACTGGAAACTAGCGTGGAAACACAATACACAATGTATGTGCAGTAGAGCAATTAGAAGGTCATATTATGGCATTTCTTTGTACAGAAATACTCAAATGTTTGCTAATAATACAGTCTTGCTCAGGGAGATTTGTTATGTGATGGACATCAGCACAAAATGCCTATAAAAGCCTATCTTAAAAATTCAAATGTTTACTTCTAATTTTGGTAATCACCCAGTACATTTGTCATGCTTTTATATTTTAGCTTTTTCTGAATGCTTGTCAAGAAATGAATTTTTGCTTTATTGCAAGCATTTAACTTGAACAATACTCTTCAGCCAGGACAATTTTGGTTTTATTTTTCCTCTGTGGAGCACTCACTATTTCTTGCACTGTGAACCTTTGATCTCCCTCCCCCCAGTTTCTCCTAATTACTGCACCAGCTAGAACAAACCAATTTGTTTTGTTGCAAGCTCTGTGTGATTATCTTCCATGGGCATGCATGTGAACACAGCCAAGCTACACAAGAGCTGATAAATGAGCCATTTATTTGATACAGTAATAATCAGATTTATCAAAGGCCTGTGCATTGGCTGCATTACAGATATATTAATCAGAAAGCTTGTGCTGAACTTCCTCAAGGTGACAACTTGCTAGGTCCTTCCTGAAAGCCTATTTTCTTCTGTGCTAAGTATAATACTTTGATAATTGGAATCTTTTGTGAACAACATTTAAGCCACCTTGAAAAGACTTTACATTTGCCTCAGACCATTTTTTTAGGCAGCATTCAGGTACTGATTAGGTTTTTCTAGCTAAGTGTTTTTCTTGACGTGGATGAAACTTACTGTGTGCCCTTGTCAGCATTTGCCCTCTTAACCTGCCATTTTAAAAAGGGATGAGAAATTAACACAGGATTCAAAACAAGGGATGTACTTGCATGAACCTTGCTTTGGCAGCTTGTTTTTTGGTACCCACATGACCAAAACCCCTTCCCTTGCGCTCAATTTTTGGACAATCAGTATGGGTGTCTCATTAGTTAGTACACTGATTTTTTTGCTCCTTCTCCCCAAATGTGATAGATGAGCCTTTGCACCTCAACCGAAGCTGTGGATTCTGCTGTAGCACCAGGTGTTGAAGGGACTTCTGGAAGGACCTTAGCTGCCTCTCAGGCCATCAGGTTTCTCTAATTTTGGGAATCTTGAAAACTTTCCAGTTTCTGCTGGCTTGGGAGGGAGGTAACCCTTGTGAAGTAGAATAACCTCATCTGTTTTCTTCCATGTAAGGATCAATATTTTATAAGCTGGTAATTAAAGATATGCATCATTTCAAATGCTGACTTTAATTCTGCCTGCTGTTGTCCTACATGGTTAGTTTTCTTAAACTTAATAAGATTGACCTGGATATACATTATGTACTGAATGCCTTGCAGTATGTCTAGGGAAAAATAAAATATTGTATGTTGGGAAAACTTTTCTCTTGTTATTGTAGGTGACCTTCAAAATAACATGTGATCGATATAGGACCACCCTCATATTTTTTAAACAGAACAATAAATTCATTTATTTAGTACTTTACGTGTAACACCTGTAACTTTTGCCTCTGTAAAAGGCAGTCTGACTTTTCATTCCAGTGATGAGTTTCAAATACCAACAGTGAATATGGAAATATGGCTTGATGTTGCAGTGAGAAAACAATATTAAAGTCTTCCTGTTTTTATGGTCTGTGTATCTTGCTAGCTTATTCTGCTGCATAAATTGAAGAGTTGAAGAAGGAGATTTCTTTCTGAAAAAACTCATGTCTCGTTACTTATACACAGAGCTCTTTAATGTGACACAACTCCTATTTAGTGTCTCTAATATGATACATAGAAAGGAAGAATACCTGCAGCTGAATTTATTAGGTGAAATGTTAAGTTAAAGGGACACTTTTTTTTTTAGTAAGTATCTTATGGTTTCTATTTCACAAAGCTACATTACATTTGTAAATTCAGGTGTACGTTTATCCTTCTTCAGATGGAGATAGTAAAATTTGACCAAGAATAGAAGTTAACTTTTAAACATTCTAACCTTGAAACAAATGTGCAATTGCCAATGAAGTGTAATTCATAATCATATGCTATCATATCACATCCTTCAGAAGACAGTTTAAGAAAATGAAGGCCCTGCTTTTAAAGAATATATGGAACCACAATATAAATAAATAGTAGTTAGGACTATTTCCAAAAGAGGAAGCTAGATTCTAATGCACAAGTCTGGGATATGACGTGTGTCAGTCTAAAACTGTGATCTCAAACCTTCCCAACCACTCCCTAATGTGTCAACACTTTGAATAGAAAATTTCATTGTAGGGCTAGATTTCTCCTTCTACCTATGTGCAGTGCTGCTCCTGTTAAAGCTCTACCTAAGCTCCACCTAAGCTCCAGTAAAGTCAGAAGAAACCAATCATTAAATTCTCTCTAGTCCTAACTTGTAGGTACCTATGTCTTATATTGGAGCTTGCTTTAGTTTTTAATATGTAGATTTTTATCTGATTAATTAAAGCATTTTACATTTTAATCTTGACTTTGCAGCCAGATAAACTGAAGCATAGGAAGAAAAAAAAAATTGTTCAGGTCACCCAGAGAAACACTGGAAGAAGATGATACACAACACTTCTATATTCTGTTTCTCTTACTGCTTTCTACTATATTAATCTACTAATAAGAACAAAGAACATTTCTGCATTTTGCACACAAATAAGGTACAATAATTTGACTCTTTCCACCATGGGCTGTATGGTAAAATTAATTCTGAGCTTAGGTGTGACAAATCTAGTTCTGAACCTGTAAAGCTATATTTTCCTCTGCATGGAACTTGTTTGAAGGCAGTATTGTTAATAATCTGTATGAGTGTATTTGAAGGTCAAAGAGTATATTTGAACCTGCTCTCAGAATGGTTGGGTAGAAAATTAGTGAGCTGGTATAGGAACATGTGTGAATATGAAATGTCTTTTCAGTATTCTGGAAGACTAACTGAAAGACATTGATAGATTGCCCTTGAAGTCTCAAAGCTAAAACTATAACTGTACTCTGTAATCTTCACTGGAACTATTATAAAACTTCTTGATGGATTTTCATAGATTAGTAGGAACAATGAAACTTTTGGCCTGGTCAGTTTCTGACTGTGTTGTGTCTTTCATTGCTAAGCTAGAGAGTAGTGGCACCATCATTTTATATGAAGACCATGTGCTTCTGGCTTGCATACAACAATTTTATTCAATATTCGGTAGCAAAAAGCACACACAGTGTTGTATGTGGAGACTTGTTAAATGAACACTTCTTTTTTCTTTCACTAGTCAGTTTTAATTTCTGGTCCTCATACACTGACCCAGAAGAAAATCAAGTGAACTTTTTTCTATCACCTGAAAAAAATTAGCCATGTAATAACAGTTAGTTGAAAACCAAACAAGATGATTAAGTTGTTCTGAGTATCCAAATTTCCTAAAAGATGGGATAAGATGATATGGTAATAGGCTGACTGAGAGGCTGGGGAACCTCCACCACTGGAATTTTGAAAAACAAACTTTGTTTGTATTTAACATAAGAATTGTTATTCTTGCCTTCAGACTTGCAGATAGCCTGGGTGACCTCTTGAGCTTCCTCCTAGACCTGTGGGGCAGACACTACTTGCCATAAAGCTGGCGGGCACAGTGCTCCCTTGTCATGACAATTGGTCGTGCCACCCCAGGATGGCCAAAATACCCTGACTGCACCATGTCAAGAAGCAGAGCATGCTTTCCTGTAGCTTGCATAGCTCCGACAACATGGCTGTGCACTGAGGCTGGGTGCACATCCACCAAGATATACCACACTGTGTGATTTTCTGCCTTCCTCAGATACTTTTTAAATCCTACTGGCTTTGCTCTGAAGCTCTAAATTCTCATGATAGAATAAACACAAATGGCAGAAATGTTTATAAGACATTTTTTCAAACTTAACATGTAATTAACTTTACAAGAAACCCAAGTATTGGCCAAAAATTTGTACTGCTTATCTGATGAGTTAAGAGGTTTTAAAAAAACCAGTGTTATTTCTTTACCCTCAGATGTATATGAAAAGTTTCATCTTCCTGGTATTCAGCATTGTCCTTCAAACAACCTCACATATAATCACAGGGAATTGTCATTAATGACCGCACCTTAATCTTTCAATTATTCTAACTGTGATAAGCTTCTGTATTGTAAAGCTCTTGAAGTACTTAATATTGTATTATTCAACTAACTGCACTTAAATCATAAAATGGTCTACTTTAACCTCAATAATCAAAGATGTTCAAAGTTAAAACTGAGAATGAAGTGTACAAAAGAATATGCAAAGACCATTTGTGCAAGACAAAAAAATCTGCTTGCATTTTCATTTTATTTCTGAAATACAGTCTTTCATTTTGGTTTTAAATCAGACACTAGGCAAAATTGCAATCCTAGGCATCTGAAACACACTGAAAAATATATGTGCATATATTTAAATAAATAATAATTGCACTAAAATATAACTACATTCATGCAAAATAGATTTTAAGACACATAGTGCTCCAGGTTTACATAAAACAGTGTGTGTGTTGTCTGAATAACATTTTTGCATACGCACATCTAAGAACAGACTAGGAACATGGTTTCAAAACCAGGTACTCATAGCACTCCCAAGCCCCGTTGTTCCCCTGAGACAGTGAAACAGCTCTAGTCCTAATGCTGTTTTGGTATGTTCACTCTGGAATGCACCTAAGAATTCCAGATGGTTTTTGTGAAGAAAACTGACCTGATTTAGTCTCCTACCTTGTAAAAGAATTCAAGCGCCTCATTAGGGGTAAAGGACAGTGTCCAATTATCTTTGCGTTGTGAGCATTTCCTCAGCACTTGCCGCAGAACCACTTATGCACAATATCCTAACATGACCACAGGGTATTGACAAGTACCGCTCCGACGTGTCTTGCCAAGTCCCCATCACCTGACTGCCCGGAGCAGGGGCTGCTGCAGCATTCAGAGGGTGCTCTGCATCCTGCCTCAAAGGACCAGCGTGCTGGGGCTCTGGGGCTGTGTGCGCCTAATGCCACAGTCCAGATAAAGTCTTGTCAAGCTATGATTCGGGTCCCAATTGTATCACAAGAAGTGAATGAGGATCCATAATTATTGCTATAATTTTGGTCTGTCCGCAAGGAAGCACATGGGATCTGAAGCCTTGCTAGTTCAGAAAGTAGGAACAAAGAAAGGCCAGACTGCTGGGCTGATACTAATTTGTAACAGTTGAAAATAAAGTAAAATCATCAAAGATCCAGAGAAAAAGAAGCACTGATATGATAAGATTAAAAAGCCATAGGAAAGAAAGCAGAAAGGGGAAAAATAACAGCACAGTAAGGTGGAGATCTGGCCCATAACAAGGTGCGGTATAAGTCAGCCTTTCCCTATCTGGGTAACAGCCTTGATAGCAGAGATTCAGTGAGCAATTTTACCGAGTGTGGCGAGCATGCTGCTGGTTTACCTAACAAGTTAGTTGCAGCTTATCACTGTATGCGCTAATGATAAATAATTGTATAATGCTCATAATAACCCTTTCAAGTCTCTGATCCTAATAAAAGATACCCACATAAAAAAGACCCACATATATGAGGACGGAAAAGTGGCCATTAATTTTTTTTTTTTTTTGAGATGTCCATTAGCTATAATCTGTAATCCCAAACTTCACAAGGCTCATTATCTAGATGTTATTAACACTGGAACTATCTTAGCAACAAACTTTCATTTGCTAAATTATCTATTTTTGTTTTCCTTTCTTTCTTCTGGCCCCCTGGAAAAAGCTTTGAGAGCTTTTCTAAGATCCAACTGTAAGGAAAGTAATGTTTCCTATATATTGTCTGACAAATGCTGAGTACTTCATGACCTGTGAAAATTTTGAATATGTGTTTAGCTTGAAGTTGAAGTCAAAGGAAAGGTAAGCCCTCATTTAACTGCTTTGCTGGACTGAAATCAGCATTCTTAGGACATCTCTCAAGTAAAACACTTTACAGCTTGGAAGTTACAACTTTCAGTGTACGTATATAGAAAACTTAGCTGCAGCAGGAAAATCTGTGTTAGTCTTATGTAGCTGATATCACAACAGAATACAATTTTTTTCTGCTTTCCTGTTTTTGAAAATGAAAAAAAAAATATCTACAAAAGGTATGCAGATGGGAAAAATGCCAGAATTTGGGAAGAGCTTATATAGAAAGTTAAAATACATTAAGATTTTTCAGCCTGGAAAAGATGACTGACATGGGATGTGGTAGAGGTAAGTAAAATGATGAATGGTACAGGGAAAGTCAATGAGTTACAGCTATTTATGTCTCATACTGTAACAGCTGGGGGCATCAAATAAAATGAGTGGGCAGATGGTTAAAAACAAAAAAGGAGTTTACAAAATGCATAATTAAATTGAGGAGTTCATTGCCACAGGATGATGTGGATGCCAATAATATTAATGCCTTCAGAAAGCCATTAGACAAATTAATAGGGAAAATATCCATTAGAAGATGTAAAACACAGTAATTTGCATCTAAGTCTGGCTCCAGAAGTACCTCATCACAAATTCTTGAAGGTGGAGAATATATATGTGCAAAAAATACAATCTATGCTTCTCCACTGCAATATAGCCATACTCAAGTTTTTTTATGTTCTACACATATTTTTAAAATATATCTTATGTAACCACAAAATAAGACATTTTTCTGTTTAATTTCACCTGGTAAAAAACATTTCATTGGTTTATTTACAATTATCTAATAATTCAAAAAATTAACAAGTTTTTTCATACCAGGAAAGTGTAACAAATTGACCAAAACTAAGAGAAACTGGAGCATTACTGTCTTCCTGTAGCTACTCTGAGTAGATAACATTGAATTTAGCTAGGCTATTTTCTTTTTATTTGCATAAAAAATTTTTTCTTTTGTTTTTTCTTTTTTTCTTACTGAACAGATGAAAGTAGAAAGATCAGCAATACTAGAGGGTCAGTGAACAATTGGCTAGGAATCCTGAACAACAGGTTAAGTAGAAACACAGTAAAAGGCATTTTGCTTAAAATTGTGCATGTTTTTAACAATTCAAGGTTTAAGTGATGGCAATAAAAAATTTCACAGATAAAACAAAGGTTAAGTACTTCTACTCTGTCCCAGTGCATCATTTGTAAGAAATTTCTTTCTCTGAAATGGAATTACTGAGTAATTGTTAGAGAAAAAATAGTTGTTCCAGAGCAGTAAGTGGCTATTGTTCTTTTCTAAATATGTGTAATAAGTTTTAAAAATTAGATCTTCTAAAGTATGTTGCTGTCATAGCACCTAGAGTAGCATTTCCATTCTGTTTAAAAGGTGGTTGTGTGGTGAAGCACAGGATGGAGAGCTGTGTGGTTACAAAATGTTTTCTCTCTCTCCCCTCTCCAGCTATTGAATGAAGAGAGCTAGAAATTCCTGTAAACTTCTTTGTGAATCACATGTTGTGTAGTTCCTTTAGTTCCCACTCTTCTCCCCAGATGATCGAAGTTGCTATTTTTCCACGAAGTGACATAGGAGTCTTTCCTTGTCTTGGTCCCACTGTCAGGCCATTCAAATTAGTCTGTCCACCAGGAGGGATGGAAATGGGACGAAATGCCAAAAGCCTATGTTCACATCCTAACCTGAAATATAAATCCATAATTAAAAAATACTATATAACTTGGACATTCACAAGGTGACATAAAATATGTTGTTAGTATTAATATTATTTTTATGCTTTTTAAGGTCATTCAAGAGATCCTGGTAACAGACAACTGGCTTTACAATTGCCCTTATATCCTGACAGTATCGTATTTGCTAAATGGCTCTCATGTTTGTTCAGTCATGTAAGACAGTAAGGCACTTAATTCATTTTTTATGAGCTGCACTTCCTTCCCGTTTGAATCTTGCTGAAATTCAAGTTGTTGATTTTCTCAGCAATAAGGTTGTTTATATCCTGGGTCCTTGTTACATATTCTTTCTATTTGCAGTTGTTATTATAGTCATTAAAATCTGTATCATGAATTTGTACTAAATAGATCTACAAACAGAGTGTCATGTACAGTCCCAGTATAATTGCCTACTGAAGAGACAAAGAAGCTGCCAGTAATGGTCTGATTTTTCACCCTGGGTCTTCTACTTACATATGTGCAAATGATACATCCACACTTTGACCTGAGGAGCTTATTGGGTGCATATTCTCATTTCAAGTGGAGAGGGTGGGTATACTGAGATGGTTAAGCTGATATTTATATATGTAAAATTGCTCATAGTCAGTGAGTCAATTCTCTGAGTATACAAAAGAATGGGATTAAAAAACATGGAGCTGAAGTTATGAACTTGCAAACACTATTTTTTCACTGAATTAATATTACGTCCTTCCTTTTCCTCAGTATTTATGGTAATGCAGGATATCCATCTGGAAAATTTTAATAAAATATTAACATTCATCTATTTAAGTTGTTTATTGCCCAAAGACAAAATACCGTAGTTTGTTGAGTGCCTCATGAGCTTTTCTGAGTTTAGGTTAATGGGATGGTACATAGGTTAATGAGGTATGTGTCTGGGGAATACTTACCTTTATACATCTTTTGTAATTAATAACAGGAGTTTTTCTATTCTGAAATCTCCCTCTTCAGTTATTCATAGTTATAAACCAAATATGAAACCAAGACAAATAAAATTACATAACAGTAAACATAATATGGAAATTAAGATTGATAAATTATCTTTTCTTATCTGTATTTTTATTTAAATTGACATCTTTTTCTTATTCAGAATACTCAGATATTAATCTGTTTGCTTACAAGCACCTTCTCTTACCTTCCCTTCCAGTTGTGAGTCCAAAGGTCTCTGAGCAGGTTCTTTTAGATATTCTACATGAGGAACATTTAATGTTTAATGTCAAATTTACTTATTTGGAAGTGTTTGACATTTCAAAGGATTTTGATTTAGCAGAGTAATATAGCAATGTACTGAAATCACAACACAAGCACAGTATAGCAATTGCAATATACACCTGGATCACAACACAAATGTAATTCACTTCACCAATCTCGATATGCTGGCTATCTTGATGTTGAATGTCCCCAGTCACTAGGAAGGAATATGCAGGTTGAAGTCAGCTCAAGCCCATTGCTCTCTTTGAAGTTCATTTTATTGGATGTTTGATTTTAAAATTCTATGTTGGGCTGAGACACATACACACTGTTCCCATGCTAGGTCTGGCTGGCTTAGTTTGATAATGCTATCTAGTGATTATTGTAGGGAAGACCATTTACACAACCAGTTGACCCACTCAACAAATATAGTCATTTATCTAAAACACAAGCCACCCTTGGGTCCCTTTTGTGTTAAGTTCAGCTTCCTTTAAGACAGCTCTTCTGAGCTTCAAGACCCTTGCCTGTCTTCTCAGAGCCTTCTTCCACAGCATGCATTCTCTAATTGGTCACACCAGTTTATGCTCCATCCTTTCCCATCTATTGTACTCCCTTTTGAACACTGTCATTGGCATTCTGTATGGTCTACTCTGCTTCCATATTGTATTATTACATACCTCCTAGTTTTCATCCAGAACATTAAATACTTTCCAAAAGTTATTCTTAGGTTCTTCTTTTCCTCTTTCTCCTCTTCTTTTTCCCCTCCCCTCTTCAGTTTGTTTTGTTATCCTGTAGCTGTAGCTCAGTCAAACAAAAGGAGTGTGCGTCCACATGGCCCAATAACTGCAAAGAATAAAAGCAGGGACACTTAGCTCAAGAATAAATTTAAGGAATACAATGTCGTGAAAAAATTAGACAAGCTTCATGTATTTATATCTTTTTTATGATTACAGAAAGTTCTGTAGTTACCTCATGGTAATGTCTTAGACACATGAATTAGATATTTGATGTAATTTTTTTTTTAATTATCTAATTTGAAACATAGCTTATTTCAAATTTAAAATAAAGAGAACAGTTCCCTAAGTGGTCAAGTAAAACAAATGTGATTTTTCATGACTATATGGCTCATGGTTGAATTTCCTGGTATCTTGTGGTCTAGCAGGAGACATAGCAGTAAAAAACCCCACATAACCAGTACCAAAGACATCCCCAAGTACTGAAATTTCTCAGTCTGTTCCTCGAGTTTCTTATTGTCCTGGACCAATTTAACATCTCAAAAATAACACCCAAGCCCAGAAATTAGCACAAGCAAGAGTAGACTCTCCATTTGGCTGAAGTTTAATATCACAAACATAGGTTATTTCATGCTAGTTTATCTCTGTGCCATAAAATAGTCCCAGGAAATGTTAATTGACTAGGAAAGACATACCCCTAGTAGCTCTTTCCATCTATTTATAAACACCAAAATTTTAGGCACATGATAACTCTGAGATTACTTCTTCATGGCAAATGAATTTGAAATCTGCACCGCAAGCTTAAAAAAAACACTGGGTGGAGAAATTCTTACATTTATAACATAAAATGTATTGCTTTTTTAGAAATTAAACACTGTAAAATATTACCCTATCAATTTCAGCTGGTACATAGAAGTTACTTGGTGTTTCAATTTATTTGCTAGGAAGACAAAACCTGTTTGGAAGAAGGAGCTCAGTGGGAGGAAAACTAAAATTTTCTTAAAGGTTTGTAGACCGCTTTTCAGATCCTTTCTATGAATGCTTATGGAGACCTAGTTTTAAGCAATTAAGGATAAATTAAGAAGTTGATAAATTTCTAAAGTATTGTCCCTTTTCTGTTGCCAAATTTATTTTTACACCTTCCACTCCTCAAACCATTATTACAGTTACACTCAGCTGAACAAAATGTCTCTGGAAACTCTCTCTGTAAAGGGATTCAGTCAAAAAGCATCAGACATCAATGCAAAATGATCAGTTTAATAAGACTCTGGGCTTCAGAATGCCACTAGCTTTTTCCCTACCTCATAACAAAATTAACAGTTTTATTACAATGGATGGTGAACACACATCTTTCTAATATTGTTTATTACTTGCTGATGGCAATCCTGCTCACTCCTGGAGATGAAATTGCTAGTCAAGAATAATAGTGTATGCTAACAGATGTCTTACTGGGGGAAAAAAAAAAAAAAGAAAAAAAAGAAGAAAAAAAGAACCAAATTATGTTAAATATAAACCACAAGTTTTGACTACCAGGCTAGTTATTTAACAGTTCCATGACTTTACACAATCAAATACAGTGGGTTACAGACATTAATCCTGTCGAATATGACTCTACTAGAATTAGCTGTGATATTTGGAACAAGTAATATCCATGGCTAACATTTTCAGCTTACAGTTTCATTTCATCTTCCATCCCTATTATAGAGTACACTGGCAAAGTAATTCATCCAGTAAGCTCATTTTGTTGGCATTTGTTCTTTATTCATGTAGGCATTAATTACAATGCACCAATTTCTACCTATATTATACTCTTTTTTTTTTTTAGTAGCCCAATACATTAAACATAGCCAGTCATATTTCTTTTCCTTAGATTTTCATGGGTTTTTTTCATAGATCTTCCAACAGATTGCCAGAATTGTCAACATTTTAATGCAGTTCTGATATTAAAATTTAAAAAAATAGGTATTGAAATATAAGTATACAGATCTCCTCTTCCTTATTCTCAAATTTAAGGCAAGTGTCTAGAAAATACTGATACAGCTGAAATGTGTATTAAGACATTTCATTTGTGGTACTACTTCTCATCCTTCCCTCTACTACCCTTGCTTTTCCTACTTCAATTTCCTAAATTATCTTGTTCACAATGATTGCATTTTAAAAAATCTTAATGTGCTCACTCAGAGGATGAGAATCAATCCTTATAAATTGCTTGGAATTTTTTTAAGAGTCAATATAAAGACTAGCACAGGTCTATGATATTATTTATGCCAAGGATGATAACTGTTAGAAAAATAGCAGAATTCCTTTTCCAAAGTATTCTGCAATTTATTCAGGGTTTATCTACATACTTTATTTACTGCAAAGCATAGAAGGAAAGGAAGATTTACTACCAATAAAAATACATTATTTGAGACACATATTGGAACTGGTTTTCCACTTCACTGTGCTTTGTCCACTATCTGTTTTTTCCAGAAAGCAATCTATAAAAATTTCTTATTCAGAAAGGTAATATTTTACAGTTGTTTCTCATGGGTGGAAATTCTTAATAAGGTATGAAGGTGAGGAGAACTCATCTCACTTAAAAGTTCTCTGTTTCCAAAAAAAAGTTTTATTGTCTTTTATATTTAGACCTGACCCAACAGTAAAAATAAACACTTTGAGGGGGTGGAGGGGAATGAAAGCAAAACAAAAATTGAAAGAGGAGGTTCATGGAAGAAAGAGGATATGAATCTTGAAATACCTTTGACTATGTCTGAGTACATATGTCTCGGATGAAAAATGTAAATGTTAGCAATAATTATGTTTAAAACAGGTGAAAATTCACTTGTATTGATTTTAACCAGTGAGTCACTGTATGCCTTTTATGTTCAAAGGAGACTTGTGGTGGGATTGGTAGCTACATCCTGAAAAACAAGCCTCTTAGCAGCCTTCAGTTCTAAGAACTATTTAATCTCCCACAAGGTAGGAATGAAATGCACAGATAGATTTAATGCACAGAATACCTACGAGGTCAATTATCACAAAAATTAAGTCCCCTTCATTTCTATTTCACAGAAGAAACTTAAATTAGACTTAGGAAGGCTCTGAAATTTTTTTCCTCTCCAAGGATAATATTGCTTTTCCTGGAGCAAGAAAATATTAGATTAGTGTTGTGATTTTTCAAATGAATTGGAGTTAACTCATCATCCAAGCTTTCTGAGTTTCAGGATAATTTAGATTCCTAAAATCTTTAGGTTTCTTTGAAAATCACAGCCATTTATGCCAGCATATTACTGGTCTCCACACACTTCTTTCTTATTACAATAGTCAGTTATTATGAGCAACGTTATTCTGCAAATCGAACTGAAGTACACCGTCTGATAAATACAACACTGTGAAAAATTTAAACAGCGGGTCATATCACTGTGAACTGAAGTGAAAAATATTGCAAAAAGTGTGAGGAGGAAAGAGTGGCAGAGACAAGGTGTGATGAACTGACCCCAACCCCCATTCCCTGTCCCCCTGCACTGCTGGGGGGGTGTAAGTGTTGTAAGGAGTGTCAGGAGCGAAGCTGTGCCCGTGGAGAAAGGAGGGGTGGGGGGAAAGTGTTTTAAGATTTCAGTTTATTTCTCATTACCCTACTCTGATTGGCTTGGTAATGAATAAAGGTAACTTCCCAAGTCAAGTCTGTTTTGCCTGTGGGTGTAATTGCTGAGTGATTTCTCCCTGTCCTTACCTCAAGCCATGAGCCTTTTGTTATATTTTCTCTCCCCTGTCCAGCTGAGGAAGGGAGTGATAGAACAGCTTTGATGGGCACCTGGCATCCAGCCAGGGTCAACCCTCCACAACAGGTCTTTTAAAAAAAATGTATTTTTTGCCTTCTATAGCTCTTGTAAAATTAATCACAGCAAACCCTGTGGGCTTAGAGATATTTTTGTCTATATTCATAATGTATTTTATAATGTTGTAAGATAAGTCAATTTGATGTTTAAGTGACTTCTTGCAATGAGATTCCTTTTATTTGAAGAGGACAATAGTATTTTCCAATCACACAGCTTGGAAACAAACTTGGAAACGAGTCCAGCTTTAGGTACTGCTGCTTGATACTAACCAAGTAAGTGACTGCAATAGCAGTGGTGAACATATAGAGTCTTGAATTCTGCTCTTGAGTATACTTCTGTAACATACTACTTCTTTACTGACCTGAAAAACAGAGCTATAAAGGGTAATGGATTGGCCACAAGATAATGACAGACATTTGATATACAGTTATGATTTAATACCTATGCACATAACTCCTGAACTGTAAGCCTCGATGTCTTCCTTTAAGACCTAGGCAGGAAGAATTTTCCCATTCTGTGAAAACATTATAAGTATTGAAACATGCTTCTATCCCAAATTTTCATGAATAGTATAGAGTTCACATTCTCATGCACATTTTTTCCCAATGCTCATGAACAAAAATGTGAAAAAAAAAAAAAAAAGGCATTTTTGTGTATTTGAAGTAATTTCCTCTGAGTGTGACCCTTTTGGTTAGTGTTTTTGTCTGACAGCTAGCAGAAGCTGAAGTTATGCCAACTGAAATATCTTTGCTCAAAAAAAAAAATCTGAATGTGAGTTTTTCACACATTTTTAATTCATGTAGATGGAGATGAGCTATTAATACTGATTTCATTTTAGAAGTATTTTTAATATTTGAAAAATTGTGACTTGAGTGGGAGAGGAAGACAGAGTATGAAAAATTCCAAATCCACTTGCTGCTCTAATTGTGAAGGAGCCTCACCTTGTAACCCTTTCACATCAGATGAACTGGACATATAGGAGGCAGAGCTGCTATCCTTACAAAGAATGCAGATATTATTCATAGATTGGAGAGAATTTAGTGATCTCTTTCATGTCATTGAAGAAAAGCAGACATTAATTCTTTCTGGCTAATCAAAACAAAATACCTAGGCCTACATTAAAAAATATTTTTGCAGTAGTATTTGTGGCAGGTTTAAGGAGAGTTTGGAAAAAGGCATGTATTGCAGGAGAAGTTATAAAAGTTAATCACGTCAGAAAAATATATTTATGTTCATACAGAAACACTTTGTGCCCACTGAATCCAAGAATCCAGTACACCTAGATTTTTCAGTCAGTAAATTACATGGTGATTACTCCAATTTTTTATTTATGACTGACATAATGACTTTGTTGTGCTGCATATATTTTTGATGAGGACATGGAAAGCAAGGGATTTCATCAAAATGAAACACAGTTAGTGATGACAGCAGCAGAACTCTTTATTACAATAAGTAATTCTTAAAATTATATTTTGGTTAACAAAATTTTCTTCAAACAAAACTTTGGGATTTCTGTGTAGTTTGAGTGGTCAAGAGACAGATCAGTATATCTAACTTTGTCTTAAAAGTTGCTAAGTAGACAAGATGATTTCAGAATAAAGCAAAAGTTTCAAAACTTAGTTCCTTAGAGCAAATTTTGTTCACTCTGCAGTAATTGTCCATACAGTTTAGTAGTCTTTGGTAAGAATAATTTTATGAAGAAGTGCCTCAGAATTGAACATTAATAAATATAAATTTAAGTCAACTGAAGCACACTGCAAGATAACACTGAGGGAACTTATCTAACAGAGCAAATACACTAATAGATAATACTGCCTGTTATTCCTTCTTTGGTTATTGCTGTGTTAGAAATGTATTCTTTGTATATATCCCTGGATTTGTAATAACATTTTTCTAGAATTTTGATCAATATTTTTCAAATCCTAGACAATTAGGTCTTTGTAGCTATCCTATCAAAAATAACAAGGGTCTAATTTGAATGGTACACATTAAAATGCACACAGTTCATAAACTACCCATTAGTATGATAACTGCAGTACCCTGTACTTATAGGCTTGGAAAGAACAGCTATTATTAGATATGAATCTGATGGTGGCATCACATACAACATACTAACTACCATACAAAAATACATTATCTTACATTAATTACTTGAATTACTCCGAAAAAGTTCACAGCATTTCTATCTTCCAGAAAACATGGCACAGACGCAAAGGATGTTCTTTTTCAGTAGGATACACTTTAAGTAAGTTGAGCAGGTTGCGTCAAAATAGTACATAGGCCTCAGGGGCTGTTATCTTCCTTCATGCCCAAAGCAAGAGCTATTACACAGCCACACTTACAAGGAATTACTCCCATTGTTTCCTATTCATCTGAGAGAAACATTTTGAATTAATTTTGAAAAATCCTCAGGCATAAATACTCTTTCAGGTACTTGTCTCAAAACCTCAAGTAGGGTGCCAAGTAACACTGGAGTGGGATTTCAATAGCAAAGAAATGCTCCCCAAGGCTGATGTGTGATTTTCCCACTCCTCTGCTGCTTCCGCAGCCTCATCGTGCATGAGGGAGTGGAGGACCAGTGCAGGGAGGTTCCCTCTGGATGATTTCTTCTTAAGTGCCACACTGCTGCATACTAACACACGGTGAATACTGCACCATGATCCTCTGTGGTCTGTGAATGTGGAAAGGTTAACGATACTCCCCATGCCCCAACAGGAAGGTGTTTAACTTTTCATTCGGCATTAGTGCTATGGGAGGGAAAAATTACATTGCAGGTGAAACTAGAAAAAATTAAGTCCTCACAAGCGACACAAAAACTTCAGCTGCAAAAGCCAGCACAAGAGTAAAGATCTGACTGTTTCATCTGGGAAGAGTGGCGGAGATCATGTACAACAGAGAACATCCTCAGCCTCTAGAGAAAGCAGTGAGATCCCCAAAACCGCAGTGAGTTAACTGAGTGTAAATGGTATTTTATGCAACAATGCTGACAGTTGAAATACCTGTGCCTGACTCTACACCAATATAGGCTCTGTAGACAATGCACTCTCAGATACAGTGAACCTCAGATAATCTCAGAAAGATTTCTGTTTTTCTACTAAAGACTGCCCAGACCTGTAAATATTTTCTAATATGGCAAATATGTTTGGAACTTGTCCTCTGAAAAGCTGTGCCTACTTTACATGGTAAATTAAATCAGCAGATTATTAAGAAAAAATCATATTTTCTCATAAATTAAATAGAGTAAATTAGTACCGCACTCTCTTGATTTCACAGAAATGCCTGAGATTAGTACTGTTGATTTATTCACAGAGTGGGAGCATTAAAATTTTTGTTAAAATGCATCTGCAAAGAGCAAGCTTTACTTTAGCTGGTCTCAACTCCTCCTGCCACTGACTTCAATAAACTTCAATAAACCCAAAATTTCACTGAATGTATTCAATGAAAATCTTTAATATTGAGAATATGTACATATTATCATAAAAGTATGATTTATGTTTCCTGTTCAATTTTCTTCAGAAGCAACCCACCAACTTCTGCCCTTCAAAAAACCTCCCAAAAGCCCACACAAGTTTCCCCTTCCAGAATACCGAATCATCTTCGCTTATCAGTTTTGATAATGTTTTTAGATCTTTTCACAGGTTCCTAACCTGCCTGGGTCTCAGAAAAGGTAAACTTGTAGAAAGTTTGTATATCCATGTATATCTATGGAAATAAGTGTTATTTATAAAGATTCATGATTACAGAAATTGTCTAATTGCACTCATTTGACCATGTCCTGCATAACTCAATCACATCTTAAAGAAAGAAGGTTTAGGGCTGAGAGTCTGTCAGATTTTGCAAACTGAGCTGTCTGGATTTATTTTGTATTAGGTGGGGTAGCTTAAGACCTAAATTCTGAAAATACTGTGTTTATTTATGAAATTAAGGACTGAAGGCATGTTTATAAATTCAGCTGCAAGCAGTTACTCATCACCCTGCCCAGGTTCTAGCTAATAAAATGCGATTAGCAGCCATTTAACTAAATTAGTGTAGTAACAAGACTCAGATATTCAGCTACTTGGCTGAGTTTATTAGCACAGGCATTGTGCTAGGTTGACAACAAGCCAGTGGTGGCACAGAGGGCTTGCAGAGCCTGTGTGCAACCAACTGCATAGACACACACAAGAGGACAAATACCAAAACAGAGACTAAGAGCGTTTCAAAAATAATTACTGATTATAATTCTGTGGCCGTGTAACAGGTCAAACTAAAGGATAATAGTCTTTTATGTCCTTCAAAACTATGAATAAAATTGCCACTTAGGAATACCGCAGCTTCACTGGAAATGCTCCCGTGAGGAAGAGTTGCAGGAACAAGGATGTAACCTTCTGCTGTGGGACCAGTATGTGATTTTAGTTCTGCCTTAATGCATTCTCGTATTTAAAGTCAGGGGAGGTAAAATGAGAGAGAAAGAGGTTTAAATGCAGGAAAATGCTAGGTCATTCACAAGTTCATCACCAGCTTTATTTTTGTTGGGTCGAACTCTGCACAACAATGTGCCAGGCCAACTACCTGATCTCACTACAACCTAGCCAAACATTTAACTTGGGCTTTTGATGAATATCTGAGTTCTCAATCTAAACCAGTGACCTGTAGTTGAATGAATTATAAAATTATTGCACTTTCACTTACGGAAATTGTATTTGACTTTGATTTGTACCAAATTTTCACTGTTGCCATGAATGTCAAATCTTGGCTCTGTAAATGTCTGTAACAGCAATTTAAACAAGTATTAGGGCTTTAAAAGCAGCTCCTGCTTTTTAGGAAGGAGCATTCTCTGTAGCACCTGAAAGTTTTAAAGAGCCATGAGAGAGGCAGTCTGTTCACATGCTAGTATAGCATGTTTGTAAGTAGTTTTACACTTTAATTTTACAAGCAAATGCTCCCCTAGATACTATATTGCCTACGTTAACTTAAACAGTTCAGATATGTATAGTGATCAGAGTTGCAGGATATCCCAATAAGCATCAATTTGTTCTCTATAACTATCTTAGGTTACAAATAGATTTTTTTAGGTGTAAATCTTTCAGAATTATCATTTTCTCTTTAATCTTATGTTGCCATGGGATTAAAACCAAATGTAAGCCTGGAGGCCAGGAGATCTGTCACTATGGAAAACAATCAACAGCATTGCAGAAGATAGAAATACGTAAGGTTCACACAGGAACTATACAAGGATAATAAGAATAAATGAAATATACCATTAAATACTGGTTTAACCTGTAGAGGATACCACTCCATTCAAACAGCAGAGTAGAAATGGTTTTTCCTTCAATTTACTTTCACATTCTCTCTTAAGAGAGAGAAAGAGAAACCAAATAATGTTTGGCTCAGATTGTAATATTCTCTTGACTATTTGAATAGGTTTGTTACTAGAACAAATGTGCATATCACTGTTTAAATATTTAAGTAATTTAATTTAATGGCATAAACATTAGCTTTAGTGCCATTGATACATATAGGAAGCGAAAGAAGAGCAAACTGAAAATCACTGTATTACTAATGTGTGACGGATGGTTCAGAGAAGGCAGGTGTAAGGCATTTTGCAGCTTGCTTTCTTGTTCTTTCCAGAAATCAAACATTTAGTGGCCTTACCACATCCCCAAGACTGCCAATTGCACTCCCCTAGACTCCAGACTGGTACTGGGTAATGGACCAAGATCTTTACCACGAGCCTCCTGTGAAAATGAGTACAAACTTGGCTGCTGAGGTTTGCACATCACTAAACCTTTAACAGTTTATGGCTCATCTAAGCAGTCAAAAAGGTCTGGCAAGATGCAATATCCATCAACAGAGAAACACAAAAGTAGACATGTTTCAAATTTCATGAGATACAGAGGACCATAACACAGAAAGTGTTACTTATGGAAAATATTTGTCAGAAACCTGTAACAAATGCACAAGTCTGCATGTGTCAGTTACTGGAAACAGTTAAACCTCTTAAGTGTTTTGAAATAAAAATGCAGGCTGAAGAGGCAATTAGAAAATGATGCCACACATCAAGGGAAGAAGTGACAAAAGCATGATGCAAGCTGTCCCCATTCTGCCTGTGTGAGGAGAAGTATCCACTTTCATTTAACTGTTATCTGAGTATCACTATTTCTGGGAAAAAAAAAAGAGAAGTAAGGTAAGAGGTATTACTCAGTGCAAGCTCAAAGAGCAACATATTCACCACACTGTCCTTCTCTAACAGATCTTCCAGGTCTGCGATCCAAAAAAGTCAATTCACACATAGCTATCCTCATGTTCTTCTGTCTCAGAGTCTATGCTTAAACAAGAGACAGCCTGAATTCAGCCTGTTCGACACAGTATATGAAGGCCAACTTTTTTAAACTTGCTATGTATATGCCTAATGAAATCAGGTTTCAAATGCAATGTAACTTATTTCAGAGAGGCTGATCCTCAATACTAATATTAACATCTGTTTAACATGCAGACATTCAGCACACTAAAAATGAGGCTAAATTTTATTCAGGGAACATATTTAAGCAATCGCCATTCTTTCAGTAAAAGACAAGGGAGCAAAACCTGTGGTGCACACTCAGTTATTCCAGTCCAGGAGCTACATTTACCTCTTCTGCAACATGCCTTTGGGCTACAGCCTTATTCTGAGCAATATCAAGATATTGGAGGCTCTACTAAATTTTCTTGCTGGGAAAATATGTGTGAAAACTCCCAGGTCCTAGGCCCATCACTGTAAAGAGGAGAAATCTGCTGAAAGTTGCTGTGGTCCCATCTGGATGGTACACATAGGTTTCCTTTCATGGAAGCCAGGCTACAGGGTCAGGGGTTATGGAGCTGTTACATACCTGTATGGCATCCCAGGATGGAGTTGGGACATGGGACAAGTGCCTGACTGGGAACTGAGCCACAGGCACAGATTTGCTGTGGAAGGTGTGACCCTAGAAAGCATCGTGCATCTTCAACACCCTTGTCAGGTCTGAAACCAGACATCCATCATGCTAGGGAGCAGACTCCACTCTAACTAAATTATTAATAATTCCTGCAATTAAATCTGCCTTGAAAAATGAAATCTCATACTAAGCAATGGGGGAATTACCACAGGTGTACCATAGCACCTGCCTGTGAAAATGTCCACTCCTCACCTACTCCCAGCTCCAGCTTGAAGGAAAATCCTGCTGAATCTTTAAACAAGAAATTAGTGCCACAGATCTAGTTTTATCTGTTTTCCACACAAATGTCTATCAAAACTTACATAAACCAGACTTGTAAACACTGTCTCTCCACTCTGTTTCTGTTTTAATGCTGTTCATACTAGTTTGGGGTTTTTTTAATGCTTTTCTGTTCTCAATTCACACAATTAACTTTTCATGTTTTACCTTTTTTTCTGAAAGCTTGGATAATTGCCTATTCAAGGGGTGAAGACAAATTTCTGGATCATCTAATTTTTCTTCTCACCAGTCATAGAGTTTAAATCATGGTTAAGAAGTGATGCAGTTAGATAAGTGACTACAACCTCAAATGTTTCCGCCTGGTGTCATACCCACTAACTAGTGTCATTACAGTAAACAGTAGCTAATTTCATGCTATTGGTATTTGGCAACACTGTTATGTAAATACATGTCAAAGCAGCTTTCCTCAATTTTAGAACAAGCAGGAGGATTTCTGTTGCTTTTCCTTTTGGTTTCTTACAGCTTCCTCATTTTAGGCTAGATGGTGTATAAAAGACCTTGCGACCTGCAGAAACTGAATAACCCTCTGCTGACATTTACAGAAAATGTTAAATTACTGGGACTTTGTACACTGCAACAACCCTCAATTACTGATTTGTAGGAAAGCACACAGTACAGAAAAATCTGTATTGGAACTGCCTGAGGCCCTATGAATATATAAGAATGGAAGAACATTTTGTTGTTCAGCATCTGAGGCAGAAACATCTTTTAAAGGTCACGCAGTCTTTTTTTTTCTTTCTCACTCCTTAAAGATTCTTTTCTTTTAATTACATTTTCTTATTTTGTACATGCTATATATTAAAGAAAGAATATAAACAAAGAAAAGTTCATATAAACAAAGAAAAAAGAAAAAAGCATTAGAGATATGTGCCTCAGTTAGTCATAGATTCTTTCTCTGTTCCATACACAGTGCCAGAAATTTTTTCTTATTACTACCCAGAGAAGTCAGTGGTTTTTAATAAATGAGGATGCCCACAGCTGAACAGATTATCAGCCTCTTCCTTTACTATGAAAGGCACATTTATAATTTTACTGTTTCCAGATAGTATTCATTAGTATCCAGTCAAACTTCACTGCTATAAAAAGGAAGAAGGAAAAAAAAAAGTACCTATAGAAATACTAAGCTTTACTATGAAGGAAAAGAAAATCCTTGCAAGTATCCCTGCTGGACAACAATATATGTGTATAGCATAAAGAACTGTTGAAGGTGAATGTTCAGACTTTCATGACAGACTTTTTAGGCACCTAATTCCCTGTATATATGGCATAGGTATGTTGTCATTAACAACCTCTAGAGAGACTTCTGTCAAGAGTAAAGTTCCCTCGAAGCTACGTTTTACAAGGTTTGATTGCTGTAACAGTAATTAATATGTATGACAGCTAAGATATAAAACCAAATTTGAGCCTAGGCTCTTTTGCCTACTTCACTATCAAATAAACAGATTTCGAGTGCCAATGGGCTGTTGGGTGCAGGTTTTTGTGTTATTTAATGCAATTGATGACAATAGCTGTATGTACACTGTCCATATAGGTTCATACAGGGGTCCAAACTCTTTCTGCTAGGACATCTTTTATAACTTTCTTCAAAGAAATGCAGCAACAAAAGGACAACTTAAATACATAGGTTTAAGAAAAATAAATGAGATACCAAGGACATAAGCAAAAGAAGACACAAGATCTTCAGTGTGTCCAGGGGAGAGGGAATAGAGGGAAAAAAGTGACAGTTTCCGCCTCCAAACAGAATGCTTGATTTGGCCATGCCTAACTCTAATGTAAAAATCAAATGCTAGTCCTCTCTTTGTGACACAGTTATCTTTCTTCTTTCTTGTGTGCCTTGCTCAAGATAGTAAAGGTTTATAGTGTTCTTATTTAGATTATTATCCTTAGTTTCAAATCTTAGTGGTCCAAAATGAACATGAACACTTTCCTTAGAGCTGTGATTTCAAGCCACAGAAGTCACAAGGGCATGCTGAGCTATGAGTTTATATTTGATTCACATCCCAAAGGCTTTGCTCACAAGCAAAGTGCTTAAGTATTATGCTATTTTAATAGAATGTTTAGATTCACCCACCAGAGAAAGGGTTTGCCAAGTCCTGGCCAGTCAGCCTTATTTAAACTGCTGCCTTATGACAGAAATGCATATCTTTTTTTCATAACCATAGCTAAGATAGGCTTAGTTAGCATACCCTTTTTTAACAGAGTTGAATCTCTATCTTAAATGATCTTGGAAGGATGCCTTGCCCAATGCTAACTTGCTGGTTAGCGAACATTAATATTCTTTTATTGTTTCCACTGTGTTTGTAGAATGGAAAATATTTAAACTGTAGGTTATTCCTGCTAGTGGGATATTTTGCTTAGGGCGGTAATCATTCAGTCACTCAAAATCACACAAGTCAGTCCTGTGTAAGAGCAATAACTACTGACCTTCCCATTTAGAGGGAAAGTATTGGTTCAGTGCTGTTTTGTGCCTATCAGTAGAAACCTTCCTTGTTTGAATTAGATGGATATTGGAAGTGTCCTACCTTTGACTTTAAATCAGTGGCACAGACATCTGTTAGATTAGCTTGTTTGGCTTCTTCCCAAATGAGAACTGCAGGGGTGGAAAACAACATGAATTGAGATTATTTGCCTCAGAGAATCGTTGTCTTCAATTTTTCTCTCTGTCAATTCCAAGCTGTGTTTTATGTGCAGTACAGTCTTCTCCAATCCTTTGATATACTACT
Source organism: Haliaeetus albicilla (assembly GCF_947461875.1). NCBI lineage: Eukaryota > Metazoa > Chordata > Aves > Accipitriformes > Accipitridae > Haliaeetus > Haliaeetus albicilla. The sequence continues at coordinate 66,446,131 of NC_091516.1, read as the reverse complement.
GTTTGTATTGCTCTGAAACTGTGTTTAAAGACTCTGCTTAAGAGGTTAGCAAGAAGCAGACAGCTAAGATATTTGGGTGTTTTCCTAAAGGAGCTACTGTGCACTCTAAGGTTTCAAAGCAGAAGAGTGTGGTCACTACCAGTAATTACTTTTGCGGATGACAGATGCAAACTTCATAGATACTTAATATATATAATTAGTTTGCCCACTAACAAAGAGACAAATGATGCTTTTAGCTAATCTGACTTGATTTTGGTTTTGGTTTAACCCTTCTTTTCTTGCCTGCAGTTCTCTTAGTAGGGATTAGTGTAACTTTTTTTAAACACACTTGAGGCCATTCTTTATCATATAAAACTCCAGCAACTCTGCCACAATTATAAGGGCAAAAGGTATGTTTTATGTTTCATACACATATGTTCACTAATAAGCTTGAATGTTGTATTTTACAGATCTCTCAAAATCTAGCTCTTCTTTAAAAGTATTGTCTGCTGTGGAAGGGCTTTTCTGTCCTATGTCCTTCTCATCTTTACCTAGAAGGGACAGCTCTGAGTGGTGCAGACCCCTGGGGGCAATCTGTGCTGTTAAGCATAGTCCCTGTACTGGCACTTTCAGCAGTAAAGTGAAAAAACTGTCTGCTGGCCAGAGGCTCCTCCTGCCTGGGAGAACAGTGGAGGTCTATTTTTTTTTATTTTCTTATATGTAAGAACATGGTCCTAGACTTTTGTTCTTTTTGGCTTTTGTGAATATGCTACAAAACTTGAGATATCTTAATCTTGCTTTATGCAGCTGAACTTTCACTGTGTTAATTTCCAAGTGTGTTATCTGGAGGACTTTCTAGCTGATTATCTCTAACATTCCTGTGACAATTCCCCACAGTGAAATTGGCATAGATGTTAATGCTGAAGTGAGACATTACAGGATGTGTGGATAGAACTTTCCCCCCATGTCCCTGTTTTATTGCTGTTGCAGTGCATGGAGTAACAATCTGGTCTCAAACCAACTTTAAATTGTTGTCTCCGACATTCATGTAAAGGCAGACATTACTCCAAGTTTTCAACTTCTCTACCTCAATACAGTCTTGGGTTAGCTGACTTCAGCTGGTTAAACATTGCCAGACACAATCTGGAAGCTTATGAAGCTTGCACTTTTATCAGCAATGCTCTTCCATACAGATCTTCTATATTTAGTTCTATTTCTTAGCCTCCTGTGATGTGAATATCAATCCAATCTTACTCTAACAGATCTCCTTTGCCACAGGAGTTTCATATAATATCCCAAAATCTCAATTCAGTTGTTAGAGAATCCACTATTTTCTTTTTTTTTTATAAAAAGAAAAAGATACAATTCTGCAAGGTTTTGCATTTGATGTGAATGCTTCCACAGCCAGTGGCTGGAGGTCTTGAACGGCTTCAGTTCTTAGCAGAATCTAGGAAAGGTTGTACTCTCACATTTCTGTCATTTCCTCTGCGGGAGAATTTCAAACCAACTCTTTCAGCCCCAGTTCTGCTAGAGAGGGCTGTCCCTTTGCCTGCGCTCATTCACTGCTACTCAGTCTAAGATGAGAAAAACTTTCACATTCAAGCCTTGCAGAAGACACCTGCATTAGGGAAGGCTTCTCTTAGAGGCTTCTGTGATGATAGACTACACTATCATTAGCCTGATCATCAGAAAACCAACAATAAAGCCCTTAGCTAGGAAGATGAGGAATAATATTCCCCTCCATAACCAGACCAACAGTAAAGAATGTTATCTTTTTGCAGAAAACAACCTTCCTTCACAAAGCCCTTTTCTCCAGAAGCCTTTATTTATTCCAGCAGCTTCCGCAGTCATAGTAAGGCAGTCATAGGTGGACTGGACAGGAACCGACCTACTGCTCACCTAAACTGGTCCTTCCCTGAACTCACCTAAGTACATGGTTTCCCTGTTCTGTTCCTAAATTTCCTTTCATTTATTTCACAAAATATGAGTGAGGGAAATGGAAGTCTTCACAAGTTTTCTGCTCTGATTGCATGAAGTCTTGTAAAATTTATGGTAATGTCAATGCATGCACAGTTATGAAGAGTATGCCAATATTAGATATGGTTTTGTGGTTATGGAGGATATTATTTCTCACGAACAGTTGAGCAGATAGGATAATTCACAAATAACATTTCAAAGAGAAAATTATGGGAGGCCTAATACAAGCACTATGCTCCTGAACTGCCACTCTTAGAAATAAATAAATGAATGAATTATTGAATGAATAAATAAATAAATAAAAAAAATGCCTCCAGACATCCCTTCCAACCTCAGCCATTGATTCCTTCTTCTGAGTGCAAGTTCAAAGTGTTAACACTACTGTTATTCTTTCTGTTCGGCTTTTCTGAGATCCACTTCAGATAACTAGCCTGAAAATAAAGAGTTTTTAAGAGTAAAGTAACAAATGAACCATCAATCCTTTATTTTAACAAGATAAAGTCTGCAGCAAAAACATGGTTTTCCATTTCAGCAGCGAGGTCATGGAAGAAATCATTTCACCTAGTAATTTCCATGGCTCAGGAATCAGGAAAGCCAGAAGGTCTGAAATTGAAGTTATGTAATGTAATGAAAAAATATGATTATGTTCTGCTCACACTATGGTCTTTGAAAAATACCCTTTGTGGGAACTAAATATCAATTCAGAAGGGCTTTTAATGGTGGAAATAAATGTACAGGAGCAGATTTTTCAAAGTGCACAAACACTCTCAGAATTCTGAAAGAAACCTGTGGTGCAGAGAGAAGATTTCAGAAAGAAGCTGTCCTGTAGTCTCATGCTTGCCAAGCAACTTGGAATGACAGAAGTTTCTCAACTGCCAAGAATAAATTTAGAAAGAATGATGCCTTGAATGATCAAAAGTGCCTGCATAAATGACTTTATTTTTCAGAAGTTTTGGACACCTCCAGTTTGAGAGACCCTAAAATTGGCTCTCTGGGCCCAGTTCAAAGCCCATGCTAAGAGTGGAAATACTTCCTTGTAACTCAAGGCATTTGCACATTCAAAGTGTTAGATCAACACAGTCCTTAGAACAGAAGTTCAGGTAACTTGAGATGAGTAAGCAGACTTGTCTTCCTCAGTTTAATACCTTTTCAGTTGCTTTAAAAGAAAAACCAAACCAAACCAAATATTTTTTTATTATTTTAATTTGTAATTATGGGAGGAAAAAGTAGAATTACCTTCATTTTATAAAAAAATAATCAAAATGTTTTTACCATTGCCTTCAGTTAGTCCACGAAAAGATCTAAGACAGATATTGGAAGTATAGAAGTCCAAATACATATTTGGTTTTCCAACTGAGGAAGCTTGAACTTTGAACCTGATAAGAACTCCCTCATTGTTGTGTTACATCACAGTCTGCCTTCAGTCTCCCCATTTCTGCTGAGTTTTAAAATACTGGTATTATTGGTGACAGATTGACCTGGCTACATTATATTGTTCCAGCTCTTTTTGTATGCTGATTCTTTGTAGAGTTGTAGCATAGATAAACATAGCCTTGACAGAAGAATCCTGTCACTAATTTCTTATTCTTATATAAATCTCGTCAATGTATATTTTAAGTTAATTTCCCAGATGGGCCTTAGCTTTCTAAGAGTTCTGTACTAAAGCTTAGTATCTCTGCCTTTAGTAATAGGTATCCATCTTGCCCATCATCCAGTTGTTTGTGAGTCTCAAAATGGAAAATTATTTACTTTTCTCTGTACTGTTGCTGCTTTCCTCACTGTCATTTTTTTAAAACATTCTTCACTGATTTGGATTTTTGTGAAGTTCCCTGTTCTAGCACTGTGCAGTGGTAGATCAATATCTAAATGACTTACAACTTGTTTGTTTGTTTTTCTTCTATGTTTCTATCTTCAGCCACTCAAAATATTTTGGAAGTTCTTTCTGTGCTTAGCAATCCAGTATGCACATAGTCCCTGGAACTGCATGTGAAATGCAGAATATATGTCAACAGGTAATTTATGACTCCCCAAGTAAAATGACTTATCACTAACACTGTGACCATGCTGCCTCCCACAGTCCACCAAAGACTGTTCCCTACTTTGAAGGGTCATGTATGAAAACAGAAATGGGAACTTGAATATCTAAATATTTTTGATTACCAGGTCCATTAGGTGCAAGAAACTGCAGTCTGTGGAAAAATAATTGCTATCTAATCTTCCATATTGTATACTTTAACATTAAAGGACTTTGATGGATGTATTTGCTGTCCTTTGCAAGTCATTTTGATTAGAGAGTACCAGGGAATATACTTGTTATCAAAAGAAAATATCACAGTTATGCCTCTGTTCCCTCAGCCAATTTTTATCTAGATGACAATGTAGTTATTTTGTTTCAGAATAATTAGGATTACATTAAAATATCAAGTGGTGAATTGATCACTCTTCTGTCCTGACTTAAATGCTGGAATTCATGAATGACAAAACAATTAATTTATTCTAGTTGCCCTGACACTGTTTTTATCTATGAAATAGTTTTCATCAACAAGGAACATATTGGAGGTGTTGTAAATAAATTTGATAATTTGAAGAACATAAAACATTTGAAATACAACTTAAATACAAGTATTTGGCTTCGATGTCTTTTAAATATAAATACGATTATTTTGAGACTCAAATTAAAATCCCACAATTTATTTTGACTTTGTATTCTGGAATATGCAACCAAGAGAACCCTGACTATTCTTTGCTTCCCGTTGCTTGCAGGAACTATAGCTCAAGTTAGAATACATACTCATTAACAATGCAAGCGAGACAGTTAAAATAAGCTTATTTATTTCACTTGTCAGGGTTAGGGTTTTTTGACCTGCTTTCTACAAATTACTGAAGGCTAGCCCAAAACTCACAATGCTTTCACTTGATGCAGTTGGGATCAATTTTACTTAATCGTTTTGGTCATTTTAACACACTAAATTATGGCTTAGACAAACAGTTGACTTCATGCCTAAACTATTTAAGGATTCTAAGGACAATTTTTAAATGTGACTCCTGTAGATTAGTCATGTTAAGGAAGTTCTGTGAATTAAATAAATGGATTAATTTACAGAACTTTTCAGATGGTCATACAAAAATTGTACATGATGGATCATAATCTCTCTTTTGCTCACACTTATACAAGCCTACATCTGGAGAAAATTTGTCATGAAAACTGTCATTTAAATTGCTTTTCCACTGAATAAGGCAGATGACACATAAGATAGATACATAGATTCCTATCCACTTCATAAGAAATTGGATATGGCAGTATTAAGTAAGTCTATGGGGAGAATACAATAGGGGCATTCCTCTAACTCACAGAGCTAAATTCAGCTTTGTGGCATGACTGCATAGCTAAAGAAATATTTCTTCATTGGCAGTTGTAACTGATTGGGGCAAGGATGACCTAAGACCAGGGTTTCATGTATGTACATACCCAGGAGAATGTAGTTCCATGGACAAGACACATTATCAGGCTGCAACTTCTGGGGATTACTTTACCCAATGAACACTACCATCAGTTCAAAGTGGATTCCTTAAATACAAGCCAGGGCATTCCCCCTTAAGTAGTTTCTTATCCATCTCACGTGCCTGGTATTAAATCCCAGCTTATCCAGCTACGGTTTATTTTGTAGGCTGTAAACAGCTCCCTGAGAGGAATCACAGTGGGTAAGTGAGGCATCACAGTAACCATTTTCCTGCTACTCCAACTATTTTGTTTAGCTTTTTTAAATGTACAGCATGTTCACTTCCAGAAATTATACTCTCTTCTCTTCAAAATAACATTAAAGGCAATATTTGTGTCAAGCCAGCAGAGCCAGCTGTTTAATTTGCCACAAAAACCTATGAAACTCTTCAGTAAGTATATATCATCATTAAAGTTGCAACAGACGTTTAACAAGGAAAAGGGATAGAATAAAATTTGTGGAAGGGGCTTTTCTGGGGAATATGTGAATTCCTTACGCTATTGCATTGCTCTGAACAATGATCATTCAGAATTAAAATCAGATCTGTTAAGCAATTGTTGACACTAATCTTTAGAGCTTTCCAGGAAAAAAAAAAAAAAAAAAAGAAAATCAAAAAGCAAGTCTTTACTAGTCTATTGTCACATGCATCTGTAAGTTAATCAAAGTGTGGAATAACGGAAGGAGGTATCATGATTCAGCAGCAAGTGTCACAGACTGATTTTGTGGTCAGGACTCTACTGAATGTATGGTCATATATGTAAATAATGCCAAGATAAAGCAACATTTAATAATTCCATTGCTCATATCCCTGTAGAAATTAAAACACAAAGCAGCTTATCCCTGTCACAGTGGAAATGAGAAAATAAGGATGCAGTGTTCCTTGATAATTACACTTATCTGTTACCGTAAGTATATCACAGGAATTGGAATTGGAATTGGAAATGTGTGTTATAAAATAGTCACTGAGATAATGCCTCGACTGTATCGAAAGATAGACTAACATACATTACACATTTTTTTAATACTTTGGGTACTATGTGGAATTGCCAAGTAAGGGTTTAAATATGCAAATTTTAGGGTAAAATCTTGGAAACATAAAATATTGCATGCAGAAACAAGAAAATACAAATTGCAGACATTTTGTGAAGGTAAGAAATTTCCTTGTGCTGTACACTTAATTGGTTCGGCATGACACAATATATGTCTTCAAGTGCTCCATCACAGAAATATTACCCACATTTTTTTTAAGTTTATAAAGAGGCATTTTCAAAAAATCATACTTTCCTCTATGCTCAAGAAGAATAAAGTAAAGCAGTTCCTTCTCACAGAAAAACCTGGCATTTTTATAAAGCTCTTGCTGAGGAAACCAGTCAATGAATCACTAGCTCTTGCAGTGGGGAAGGGAAAACTTAAGCAATGTTTGCTAGTCTAGTGTAGTCAAAAAAGACCTTCTAAATAACGTAGGGTTAAAAATGGCTTTAATCTTCTTTCTTTTACTCCCTAAGCAGAACAACCATAAAAACCACCTGTAGTACCTTGTACAAATGGGTACATTTCTTATAGCCATTAAAATCCTATAAACTAGGGAAGTGCATAATAACTGTTATTACAAAAGCAATTGGTATAATCAGTTATAAAGATATTTTTTTTTCTGCTTTAACTCTCACGTTGACACAATTTTTTAAACCTTAAGAACAGTATAATTTATGTTTTTTCCCCATTTCATTCTATACTAGGTTATGGAAATGCATGTGGATATATGAGAAATTACTGCCCTGTTAGTTTATACTTTTAAATACTTAAATATTATGTCACGTACAGCATGATATTTAAAGGGATACTCAGATGTTCTTATTTACTGAGCAGGTTGTATAACATGAGAAATGTGGCTGCTTTTACTGTACTCACATATTATGACTCTTATCCAGCAAGGCTTGTACAGCCTTCATGCATTGCTCTCTTTAAACTCCTTTTAAAAAAAATCTCATAGGTCCAAACCACTGCAAATGTTAGAATGCTTCTCAGAAACCTTTAAGCTTCTTCACCTACCAACATTTCATATCCTGTATGAAGTTCCTTAAATATTTGTTTATAAATTCTGCTTTTCAGGACAATACATTCTAGGTCACATATTTGTCCTGGCATGGTCTTCTTTCTAAAATAGCTTGAAGACAATTGAAATTAGCTAAAAATCATATTGGAATAGTTGAGTATACACAAATAACTAAATAACCAGAAACATACAAATAAAGTTTGAAAGTTTTAGGAAGTGCTTTATAGTAACTTTGTCTTTCATTCAGTGTAAGATTAAATGACTACCAGATAACTGAGTATAAGCATTATCTGCTAGATAATAGAGGTATACTTATACAGAGGTATACTTACACAGAGTTATGAGGGCTGGGTTGGTTTTTTTTCTTGTTTCATTTGGATTTGGGCTTTTTTTAATATATAAAGTTGTTTAAGCTCAATTTTTTGTATATTTCTACCTATGTAATTCCCAAACTTCAAGTCTTACATCCAAGTTACTCTGGCATTTGTCTTCTTTCACAAAATATCCCACATACCTTAATGTACATCATACCAAGAAATGAAGTTGTTGTGCCCCAAAAGCTTTTGAACCACACTGGGTGACTGCATGAAAACACTAATCGTGACCATGGACTAAAAATAATCTTCCCATTCTCTTCTCACTGGACAACCTGAGTTACCTGGGGAGTTTGTTTTTTTTGTTTTGTCTTTTTTTTTCCCCAAACCAACCTATTTGTTACTTTTTTGTGTTCTCCCATACTTACATTTTATTAATTATCTTCTCCTGCTTCAGCAAAATCCATTATATGGTGTAGCTTCTGTGGTCCAAATGAATTCCCAGAAATCCTTTCTAGTGACCTTTCCTCATTAAATTTTGAAAAGAAACACATTACCCTTAATAAAGACCCAAGATTTACTGCAACTTTTCATGGATAAACCCAAACTGCATGAAGTTTCTTGTGGAAGAAGAAAATTTATTGAGATAATTTCCTATTTATTATCTCTCTAATTCACCTGGCACACCTTCTTGGAGTCCATCGTATTTTCAAAGTTGGAGTCAATGACACTATTCAGAATATGTTTCCTGGCGGATTCAGTCTATCAGCTATGAATTATTGGACCTCACACCTGTTCTCCTTCATGAAATATTAATCCTACAGCTCCTTTGGATATTCTCAACCACATTTTTGATACTGGAAATGATTCAAAGAAATGACAAAGCTGCCTTGCAGTGATTCTGATGATTGCTGGAGTCTGAAAACAAACATTTTGTCGCCCTGTTTCCACTGCTTGTGCCACCAGTGATGTAACAAGTAGTGCCATGCTAAATACTGCTTGATTTGCAAGAGTACATCATAGCTGTTTCACATTTGGGACAAAATGAGCTTCCCCTAAGCACCACTTTCATTAGTTTCAGCATACAATCCACTATTTACAACTATTGTTTTTTTCTACTTTTATTAAAATGAAAAGTATGGTTTTGCTAGAAGATTAAGAAACAGAGATCAAGCTGCCTAGGCAGGCAAAAGTAAAACAAACACCCCTACCTGAATCATCAGATGAGAAACTATGATATTCATGAGTACCTGAAGAACAAATATATACATACACACACATTTATATGGTTATACGTGTGTCTGTGTATATATATATATATACTGAGCTTTAACATTTCCTTAATAAAACAATTTCTTTAAGAAGAAGACAGCTTACTTCCACCAGTCCTAGAAACTTCTTTTCTGTGGCCTGCCTTCAAAGTAGAAACATTGAGACAGATTTCCTTTTATGCTCAAAGTTAAGACATATAACACATCAAAATAGGATAGCTTTGTCTAAGCTGAACTTGTCTAATCAGAAGTAAGGATGCTTGTGACGTTACAGAATTTACATCACAGAAGGTGATGGGGATCTTAGTTTGATAGATATATTTCACTGGGAAGCAAAAATGATCCCTTTGTTTACTTATTCTTTGTTTACTCTCTGCTTATCTCTCCTCTCCCTTCCACCAAAAAAATTTCTGCAGTGCTTTCAAAAATGTGAAAATAGACCAAGGGCAAAAGCTGTCATTTTGTTGTTGCTAATGTATTGACTATGGAGAGGTGCTCAAATAGTATCATGAACCTATTATGGCAGTTTTTGATATACGGTCAATACAAAATACATCACCATGAGATGAGAGGATCCAGTTAGTGTAATCATCATCATGATCCCACCTGAATGGGCTCCTGACAGTAGGAATATAAGGAGCACACTAAATCCTCTCAGGAATCTCAGTATCTTATCCATATCTGTAACTTTTCCCAGTCACTGTCTGCCCCCCAAATAGTTTTTTTAAGTACTCAGGACAGTTGTAATCCTTCAGCACTTTGCTGTTTCCCATTTGGTAACCTATAGGTAAACTTTTGTATTTCTTGAAGTATGGGAGAGAATATAAATGAGATTAACGATGGGAAGATTTGCAAGAACATCATTACATACTTTAATTTTTTTTTCCATTTTCTATAATTCATGTGCAAATATATAATAAATGCGTTGAAAATATTTAATTAGTAAGAAACGAAAAGCAAATCCATGTTCCTGGTGATATCATGCCAAATATTTTGGTTTTTTTTTCTAATGGAGAAAACTAATAGCAAAAAATTAACGGATTCTCTTAAAATTTGCAGGCATGATTTTCCGATCATCTGTATTTGGACTGCTGTATCCATTTATGCCTGATTCTTTTTATCAAAATGAGATTGCAATGGGGATTCTTGTGTGACAGTTGCATGTCTAAGGTATACCCAAAGGCCAAGTACAGCTTGGAAAGGCTAGTCTCACATCTCTTGTCCTGCAAGCAATTTATCCAAGCAGTTCTTCACAGGTGCAGAGCTGCTCAGTGATCTGATGTGTTGCTGAAGGACCCTATCTTTTCTAAAGCCAAGAGAGTTGTCCGAGTCATGTATACATGCACCAGATGGAATAATGCACAGGAAAACACACAATTTATTTAATATACACTACAGTGCTTTGGCATTTTCATACTTGTGGTATGTTGAGAAACATTACTGAACATATAGAGCCATGTCTAACAGGCTTTGATTTCCAGGCATTAAACAACAGTTGCAACTATTAGCATTTAAAGCAATAATGGTATGTACAACCCACCTGAGGGTGACACTATAATTCTAACATAGCATCAGGTTAAGGCATTGTGAAGCAGCTCAATTATATGACATGTCACATACAGGACAAAAACACAGATTCAATTTGGTCCTGAGTGAATGGTGATAAACATTACACAGTCAATAAAGCTTTACTTAAGAAGCTCCTATCTTCAGGCAGAGGCAAGAGTAACATACAAACCTCAGGGAACATTGCTATGTGTGTAAGAACAGATCCTTCAGAAGAGTTGGTCACTGTGAAGTGTCTGTCACTTAAACACATTTCACTGAATATATGAACAGAGGAACACTGCTTTACGTGACCTTGATTGATGTATCTGATACCTCCACTTCCAATACAGTATAGTACAGAATAAAAACATTTTCCTTTCCTCCAGGGAAAAAGTGAAAGAGAAGTAAAAGGCCAATCTACACTTCACAGGTTTTATTGAAGTGAACTTTTAAAACAAAATAATCAAGAAAAAGTGTTAAGAATTAACCTTTAAGAAAGAAAGAGTGTTAGATTTTTAATCAAAACTGAAACAAGACTCTTTTAATTATATTAAATATTAAATATTATCAATACTGGCAATATTAATATGAAAAGCAATCAACAGAGAGTAATCTGATGCTAAGACACCATTGCTTTAGGATACATTTTTTGCAGCATAATTTCCTTGAAGCATGTAGAAAGTTGTTGCAAGATAGACCGAAGTTCCTCATTTCCCCATGAGCCAGTTTAAATTTTCCCACAATAATTTGCGTCATGCTAAAGGTAAGAGGTATTTCATTAATCTTTTAGTTTTTACGTATGCCTATAAACTACTATTGTGTGCATATATACACACATGTAAGCGTTCCTTTTCCTTTTCGAAGATAATAACATATGTCTATTTTGAAATAAATGTCTCCACAACAGTAAATACAATCTGTTAAAATTAAAGTGACTTGATCTACAGCCACAGTCTTAGACTTATTGGAATTTATTTGCATGTAAATCCGCACTTTCTTAAAACTATGCATTTAAAAAAGAAACTTTCTGAAGTTAGTGACAGAATATTTGAGAAAATTTTATCAAGTGTTAGAAAAGATGTGTTATAAGGTGAATGGCTTGATTTTATTCTTGTTTATTCACATCTATTGCCTTGTCTACAGCTTCCTGTTGGAGGTCTTTCCACACAGAACATAGGGAAGCTATTTTATCTTCCCTCTTACTGTACTTCCCAATATCTGTCAAAGTCAGCTACCAACTGTGTCTTTACCATATATAGCACTTCTGCTCTTAAATCACAGTGGCCTCCTGGAGCACATGAAACTTCTGGTTCCTTAGGTAGCCCAGTTGTCATTGAGAGCAGGACAAAATTAAAGTATATCTCACCAGCATTCGATATTGTTGATCTTCCCTAAGCCATTAACTCAACATCTCTGCTAGAGACCTTCTAGGATGCAGTTCTTAGTATTTCTTTTACAGAACCCCATAAAAAATTGGCCTGGAATATAATTAAATATAAAAAGGGCTAGTAAAACCAAAGCAAAGCAAAGCAAACCAAACCAAACCAAAACGATACTTAAAATGAGATCATTGTGTGAAAAAATCATTTCCACTCTTATAACAAACACAGCTGCCAGCTTGCAATGCTTTGTTATCAGATTAGTCAAAGAAAGATTTGCAAAACAGCACCATCATTGGTGATGTTCACTGAGTATCTGGAATGGTTCTACCTCCTCTAAACAGCAGCTTTCATATCCATACTTGTTTCCACTCTGATTGAATCAAATTTTAAATGCTCTCTGCTTTGCCCAGGAAAGGCAGGGGAGCTATTATTTACAAAAAGCACATTTTAATTCAGAGATGGAAAGATAATCTAAAAATTGATTAAGGAAACTCACTTAGGGGATTTTATGTGCATAGCTTATCAACTCTTGTAGTGTTTAGCAAGGTGGAAGGTGTGATTCTAACCAATGCTGTTTCAAGGAACTGGCAGGAATTCTGTACACATGGCTGGCATGGTACCACTAGGAACATGGATTTGCTTTTTTTTTTCCTCAGGAAAAGAATTTCAAAGCAATTATTATACATATGTACAGGAATTATGGAAGATGAAGAACAAGAAGACTGTACATTGTTCTATCACTTTGCAAAATAATATTGCTATTAATAGCTAATAACTCACAGCTTTGCAGTGCAGGCAGTATAGTGAGTAATAAATAAGAGACATGAAAGTATTGGAAGCTGCAGGGAGGTACCCACGCTAGTTTATATTCAATGCACCTGTTGACTTTGTAGGGAAGAGGTAGTAAGAAGAAGAGATGCTATTTCATGAAGAACCTGTAGTACTGCATACTGTCTTGGAATTAGAACAGGCATCATCTTGAAGTTAAAGACATGTTTCACTCATGAGCACGTGGGCCAGTCCTTCAAGTCTTTTCTTTGGTTTGGGCCTTCAACATATCAAAGGTCTGAGCAGACCCATGTTTATATAGCTTATGTGATCAGACACCAAAACATTTTTGCAAATCAGTACTCATCATCAGTGTGGTTTTCTCTGAATCTCAGCAGGCAATTTCTAATGACAGATTGATCATACACAATGTTCCTCAAAGGGTGAAAAGGAGATGCAAATTTTCATCGTTCACTCAGATGGCTTCATAGTTATTTTCTTTTTTCTTTTTCTATTTGAAGGTGATTTTGCTGAGTGGGGATGTTGGGTGTTTCTATCTTACATGATGTTTTAAGTGTCATATGTTAGGTATTACAGTGAGCAGAGAAATACCTCTTTGTATAACCATAAGCACATACATCCCAAGGACGATAAAACATAAGAACAGAATTCATGTTCAGTAACAAAACTTGTTATGGATTGATTAGTATTATAATTTAAACCTGGGTTTGAAGAACTGATCATAAATAAAAGGGAAAAACCCAACAATACAACTAATAAAGACTCTGGTGCTTCAAAAAACCATAGCTGTATGTCTAACTTTTAAAGTTCTAGTACAGAGTATAACAGACTAAGTCTGAACTCTAAATTTCATTCTACAATGTCATAAAGTGGAAACTAATAAATCCAGATGCTTTTTTTGTAATAAACTCTAATTTTATTTGTTATTCACTGGGAAAATTGTTATCAAATGGAACCAGGCATAAGCATTTTTAAATTAATGTAAACCAGAGGTATTTCAAGTAGTATTCAACGGAACTAGTCATCTCCCTGAAACAATACATTGTGGATGATAAAAGTGGACATGGATTGAAAAAGTGACCAGATTCACTTGTGGAAGAAAAATCCAGCTAATACCTGCATCATGTAACACCTGTTCTGTTCCATGTCCTCCTCCTGGCATCTGCCAGCAGTCACTTCTGGAGAGGCGATGCTGGGCTGGATGGACTTTCAGTCTAGCACGGTATAAACAATATTATGCTTTTACTGTTTCTTAAAATACTAATTGGGATATAGATACTCCTCTGGCCGTGAGTCACAGGCATTCATTGCCTGTTGTGGTGTTACAAGAAGGCCTGAAGGAAGACTTTGCTGATTCAGGATATTTCACAGGCGACAACAGGCCACATCACCATCCGGAGATAACAGTTTCACTCACAGCACTTTGCCAGGCTTTGATGGCCTTTCTGTATCCAAACAAAAATGTCAACACTCAGTCCTTTGGGAATGATGATTTGGGCACTGCACAGAGTTAGGATGTTTCACTAAGACAGCTGGCCCAGCCCAACATAAAATTCATCAGCTGAGCCTGGAACACAATTTATGTGTCTTGGCAGCTAACGTTTTGGCAATGCGCTTGTGATAATCTGTAAACCATTTTGTATTTGGCTATCAGCCTCCGTCAGTGCTCATGTTTTTTCCAGTTTTCTTCAAGCCAAATTAGTCTGTTTTCTCAATATCACCAACACAGACCGATCCATGTGCACGTCTGTGACAAAATATCTTACAGCTGCAAGAAAGGAGGCTAGACATTTGTAGACAGTAGGTCTTGAGAAGTTTCTATGTAGAGCCAAGTGAAGTTTTCTCAAAAGTCAAGGAAAATAGTTTTAATATAATTTATTCTCCTGATTTACTTAAAAATTGGATAGAATTAGTTAAAAATTTGGATAAATTGGTGAAATATATTTTAAAGGGTGATTGACACACCCTCAGAAAGCAATTTTTTTAACAAAAAATAACATCTTTTCCTTGATTTCTGTTTCACCATGAAAATAAAATCGGGACAAAAATACTGGTTGAAAACAAGTCATTTTACATATATAAATTTACCTAAGCTAATAATCCAACGCTAATCACTACTCATGCACATGTAATTTCCAGCCAGAGAACTTTTCAGCTGGATGTGGTTTTAACTTGCTAAGTACCACCTGGCTTTTCTTTTTCCCAGATTTTGTAGAAATCTTTTGCATTAATGCATGGATTCTTAGGTTTCACAGAACAGATGAAATTGGAAGTAGGAAACATGATCAAAGGAGGTTAGAATAAAAGAAAAGAGAGAGCCATGTTTTTCTTTGCCATTGCATAACCAGTACTAGATAAAGTGGCGTTTCATGCCGGCCTTGTAGACTAAAGTAATGATAAATGAAAATGCTGGAATTATCTTACTTCAGGATGAGAAGAAGTGTTCCCTGAAACTGCTGCCTTCACCACTCCTTACACTCTTAAAATTCAAGAAAACTAGGTAGTTATTTTCTTCACTGTAATTTTTTTAATTTCTGAAATGTAAAGTTGTATTTTCTTGAGAAGAATAAAAACAATCAGGAGGCCTTTTCCACAATCGCCAACAGTAGGAAGTATTAATCCATCTCACGCTGCTGCTCCATTTCACTTGGTCCTATTGCACATATGCCGTACAGTTAATTTATAAGGATTAGCCATCTTTCCAGCATCTCCATCTGGACAGTCAGATGTCCAGAAATGGTAGACTGCCATCAGAAGCAGCAGAACTGGTAAACCCACATTTGCTTGCAGAAATTTCTGATTTTGCTTTGGTGAGGTCTGACATTAAATGATGGGTTTTGGCTCTGTCTGCACACTGCTTTTCCAACCCATAGATAACATGTCTGCTTGGCACTGGCTGAGTGAAATTGCCATGAGGGCAAATAGCATACATAAACTATGGCCAAGAAAATACAGCCATGCCAATGCAAATGCCAAACCTGGCCACATCATTACTATGGCATTGCTTGATCTAGGCAAAGTGCTATCCAGGGAGACTGGGACACCCTTTAGCTTTTATAGTGTCTGTGACTGTCTTTGGAGAAAAGACTCATTTAGTAGCAGCTGTTGACAGATTATCACGAAACAGAGTTTAGATTAAAAAGTGAAAAAATAGAGCACAAAAGATATTGTACAAAACAGGTAGAACCTCTTTTTAAAATCATCTTTTGGCTAATCTGTGAGTATCAGAATTGTCTTTACAGGCACCATATATACTATTTGGATTTAGAAAGAACAGTCCAAAACCAGCTGGACCAAACTAATGACTGTCTGGAATAGCTGGACTATATGAGTGCTACAGTATGGAGGTATGGATAGCTAAATTTTATTTTGTCCCATAAAATTACTGGACCAAGCTCTGAGTTTGAATAACTGAGCAAACACCACAGAATTAATCTAGTTTGTTTGCCAGTATGATTGATCTAGATCAAAGTTTGCATTTTTGAAGCACAAGGGTTTTATTGTATACCATGTGTCACTAAGGACCTCAAAAGAAGAACAGAATTTTCAAGTCAAGTTATGATCACACTGGATTTCTGATGAGGTCCCTTAGAAAATATAGTATTTTGAGTAGCTTAGTTTAGGGAACAGCTGTTTTCAGAGTCAAGCTGAGGCACCTGCAGTCCTTTTGAAAGAAAATTGTTTTGGGAGATATTGTAAAATAAGTTGGTGTCCACTGCAGAGCAGACTCCTAATACCAATTTCATAAATGTAAATATTCTAATCCCAGAAGTGTTGCACTGACCTTCCATATTGATTTTGTGCACTTTACCAAGATTTTTAGAAAATATAAACCATGAATTTTGAAATACAGTGCTGCATTTCTCCACTTCAAGAGCAATAACAGTCACTTCTAACAGGTAAAAGCTCTCTTGGGACAAAACCTCTTTGCTTATGATAAATTTTCTTTTCTTTCCCTTTTCTCTCCTTTCTTAAAAGAAGACACTTAAAACATCTATTTCTCCATGGGAAATGCAGGTAATAAGATGGCAATGTTAGCCCTTAACAACATGAAAAAAAAAAAAAAGGCATAACAACACTGTGGGAAATTATCTGCATTTTCCACCCTTTCCTCAGCCTGAGAAGAACATCTGCAGTGCATCAATAAGACAAAGAAAGCATCTCTGGAGATGTCTGTGATGGCACTTAGTCTTAATTGGAAACTGATTTTCATTTCTTCTGAAAGCATCATTCCACATAATGTATTTCTTTACTGGTAGAAATCATAAATGTTATTTTACAAAGCACTTTAAACCATGACAGATAAAAATGTAATATAAAAGAGTCTCAGTTTCCTATTCCACCTGATCCAGGCTAAGCAAATGACACCTCAAATGCTTTCCAGTCTTTGTTGTCTTGTGTGGCATGTTGTATTATGTATGTAAAAACTTGTCATGCCATTTTATACAAAGATAAGGAGCTATATAAAAATTTATATGTATCACTGAGACGCAAAGAAATTTACCTCATGATCTCCTAAGTAAATATTTCTTTCTGGGAAGAAATTAAAGATTGATTCTAGCTTTACCACTACTTCCAAACCAAATTATTTTCAGAACAGTTTTTGTTACTTAGCAAGGAGATTGTGTGGAAGATTAGATTTTTTTTTATTTTTATTATTATAGTGTCCTTTTTTCTGGTATTAAACACAAAATGAAATCATTGAATAATAACCAGACTATTAATTTGGTGTGTCAGTATTTACAAAATTCTTCTAATAAATTCCTTTAAGTATCAAATTCTTAAGTGCAATATGTATGTACAATCTTTTCATGCAAAAAAAAAAAAAAAAAAGTTTAAAAGTTGATTAACTGTGAGAGCTTTACATCTGTGAGGGGGACATGACTCAAAGTACATGAAAGCCAAAGGAAGAAAATTTGTGTTTAATGGATCAGGCCCTAAATGCAAACCCAGCAATAGACATCACTTTTCCTAACTATAGGTCAGTAACAATTTGAAAAAAGGGTACAAGGCAATGATTTCCAAACTTCCTTGTACAACACATGAATCCCACACAAGAAACAGTGTGTAATATTTTGCTCCTTTTTACAAACACAGGCAAGAGCAATGGTGTCTTCCTGAGGCCATTAAATTACAGGATGGGTTTAGTACAATGTTCTTTAGCCTAACACCAGCCTATTAAAAACAGTTGGTGATATCTTTAAGATCAGTTCAAACAGAAAAAAGAAGAAGATTACCAAGTTTTAGAAGATAAAGGCTTAATAATAAGTCCATGTGTCATGAAATCAAAGTGATAAAAGAAGGAACATGATTCAAAAGGTGAGAATAATATCAATATTATTCATGGAAATTTAATTCGATCTTAATATTTTTAACATGAAGTGTTGATTTTTATCTTTATTCTGTTGTTGTTGTTGTATTGGTATTTTTTGAAACACAGAGTGGTACCATAATGTCAGCTTTAAAACCTTTTAAGGCTTGTAAAAGCTTCTATTTTGTTGAAATGTACTTAGTACATATTCTGAAAACATGCAGCATAGCAAGTTCTTTTTGTGCTAGATTTTTATGAGTTATGTTAATGCTGATGGAGTGCAACATATTTCTTAACATCCTTCTAATGGGGAAGCTACAGAAGAACCTGCTTTCATTGCCATGAAATCCACACATTCATTACAAAACTATTTATTAGCATTCCCTGTTTGCATCGAGACCATTGCCCTTTATACCACATCCTCAATGTTTTTCATCCAGTCCTTGGCCTCCTCTGCATGGAAGCAGAAGTGCTTTACTGACTCATAGCGTGGGTTGTAAATCAAGATTAGCCTCCAATCTACACAAAAAAGACTCTGAATGGCTTTGTAACAAAATCTACCAGAACTTAATTTTATTACATGAAACAAACAACTTGAAAATCCTATGGATATGATAGTAAAATATCCATTATATGAAATGATGATTCATAAAATGAATGCCTAGAAAATATGTAGACAGCTGTTTGACATAATGTCTTCCTCAATAAAACAGAGTTTTAGTTCAAAGAGATCCTGTTTATTTCCAGCCTTTGAATACTCGTGACTCAAAGTCTTCTTCGTTAGCAAAGTCATTGTCTTGAGGCTGCCATCTAAATATTTGTAATTTAGGATTGTTTAATGTATCAAACATTTATCTGTGGCTGTTATGCCTGAAATGGGAATAGGGATGGTAATATACATGCAATTCAAAATAATATTCTTATTTTTGTTTTCCAGCTAATGAAGACTCTGAAATAAAGTCAAATAAAGGTAAAAAAAAAACCAGTTTCAAAGCAATGGTACTTTTACTAATGAGATAATGGTATTGTAGTGGCATCACTTACTGCATTCAAAAGACCACACAGTTCACAGACATTATAGCTTCTGAAAATTAACAAATGAGCTAAAAGGAGAAAAAGCTTTGCTTATTACGGAACTAATTTATTTAATGAATGTAAAAATGAATGATGAAATTTTTTTTTATATAGTTATTTATTAGAGCACCATTTGTTTGGAGAAGTGTTGTTAATACATGTAAAAGACAGCACATACTGCCTCTTCCCAACAAACATGTTTCCAGTATTTAACAGTAACAGCTACATGAAAACATTTGGGGCATTTTAAGGCATTTCTCCTGTTAAAATGCAATACCCTTGAACATGAAAACCTATTTTTATATTTTCTGAAGAAAAAATATATTACCCTGATTCATGGTAGGAAATAATGAATTAAGAGCTGAGCTTGTCTACAGCAAGCTGTTTTATCAGGATCTGTGGATCCTTAGGGATCACTGACTTCTTTGTACTGCCTAGATTTTAACTTAAACACATAAATGTATATCATTCAACTACCAATGCATCAAGTATGTTTGACACCAGAGCACATAGCAAAAAAGCATGGAAATTGCATGTAGAAAATTACACTGAGACAACTGTGGCAAAGTCATGTAAAAAAGACTAGTGGACAGACCTTTAAACAAATGCAGGTCCTGTGATATCAATGGACCACAGTTCATACATCAGCTGAAAACTGACTCATTGCTTTCGCCTTGCACACCACACCTGACTTGGAAAAAAGTTTGCAGTCTATATTGCTGTACAACACCTCTCAGGAGAACAGTCAGAATAATAACATTGATAATCAGTTCTGGGATCACAGAAGATCAACTGCACTCATTACTTTATGAGCATGCATACTAAAAGACAATAATTTCTCTTCTGTTCTGAGGGTATAGGTTTAGTAATGCTTGTGCCACGTGGTAACTGAGTCTGTGCTATTGATACAGTTGAATTTATAACACTTTATCAAAATAAATTAATTAAACATTTGAATGAACCTATGAAGTAAAGGCAATAGCAACACATTTCATAAATATTTACATAGTTAATACATGTAAATATTGACAGAAATAACAGAAATTGAAGAGGAATGAGCTAAAACAAACAAAAATACCTTTCTGCTTTATTATCAATACTTCACTATGCAGTTCAGTCACTTTAGCACTACATTTTGTAGCTGAAGCAATCATCTTTTCAAAATTTAGAGGTTCTCATTCTTCTTTGAAAAAAAAAGTCATTTCCACTTCTTTGGAAAACTACCTCCTATTTTCCACAAGGAACTGAAAATTTAATTTTTTTAAAGGCAAGTCTACCTCTATGAGGGCTGTCAAAGTAATTTCTCAGGCCAGAGGGTCTTTAATCCAATATTTCCGATTTGGAAAGAATAAAACAAATTCAACAAATCACAAGGTCATGTCCTCAACTGGTGAATTCCCACCAATCTTGCTGATCCATCATAGACCTAGAATTGCATAAACCTATCCACTTCAGAAGAGACTCCAATGTCTGCCAATGTTAAATTATGATTCTTGGTGTGGTAGAAAGTTTGTCTAGTCTATTCAAGCTTTAGTTTTAACTGTGGCAAGAAACTAACTGTTCTTCATAAACCACACTAAAACTCTTTGTGATTTATTTTTTTCTGAGCAAAACAAGGAAAATAATGTTACATATTAGAATAAGGACTTAGTCAGATGATTTATTTAAGGAGGAGAGGGCTGGCTGATGGAAAAGCTGTAGGTTTTTTGCCTGAAATAGAAAAAGTGTTAATGACCTAAATATATTAATTTGTTACTTGATCAGATTTGGAGGGTAAGTCTGTAATTGCAATATATGAAGTTATACCCCAAATTTAATTATTACATACACATGAATTTCATTAATTTCATTATATCCATGAATTTCAGTCATCCAGTTTCACTTCATTCATTTGCAGGGAATAGGGAAAGCTTTGGAACATGGCAGGCAAAGACAGAGAAGTGTAATAATTTAAACATGTGTGGTGGGTTGATGCTGGCTGGATGCCAGGTGCCCACCAAAGCTGCTGGGTCACTCCCCTTCTCAGCTGGACAGGGGAGAGAAAATATAATGAAGGGCTTATGGGTCAAGATAAGGACAGGGAGAGATCACTCAACCAATTACTGTCACGGGCAAAACAGACTCGACTTGGGAAAATTAGTTTAATTTATGACCAATCAAATCAGAGTAGGGTAATGAGAAATAAAACCAAATCTTAAAAAACCTTTCCCCCACCCCTCCCTCCTTCCCATGCTCAACTCCACTCCTGATTTTCTCTACCTTCCCCCCGAGCAGCTTAGGGGGATGGGGAATGGGGGTTGGGGTCAGTTCATCACACCTTGTCTCTGCTGCTCCTTCCTCCCCAGGGGGACGACTCCTCACACTCTTCCTCTGCTCCACTGTTTGGTCCCTCCCACAGGAGACAGTCGTCCATGAACTTCTCCAGTGTGGGTCCTTCCCACAGGCTGCAGTGTTTCACAAACTGCTCCAGCGTGGGTCCCTCTCACAGGCTGCAGTCCTTCAGGCACAGACTGCTCCAGCTTGGGTCCCCCACGGGGTCACAAGTCCTGCCAGAAAACCTGTTCCAGCGTGGGCTCCTCTCTCCACAGATCCGCAGGTCCTGCCAGGAGCCTGCTCCAGCGCAGGCTTCCCACGGGGTCACAGCCTCCTTCAGGCATCCCCCTGCTCTGGCGTGGGGTCCTCCCCGGGCTGCAGGTGGAGATCTGCTCCCCCGTGGACCTCCCTGGGCTGCAGGGGGACAGCCTTCCTCACCATGGTCTTCCCCACGGGCTGCAGGGGAATCTCTGCTCTGGCGCCTGGAGCATCTCCTCCCCTCCTTCTGCACTGGCCTGGGGGGCTGCAGGATTGTTTCTCTTAACATATTCTCACTTCTCTTTCTGGCTGCAGTTGTTGTCGCATAGCAACTTTTCCCCCCTTCTTAAATCTGTCCTCCCAGAGGCACTACCACTGTTGATGGACTCAGCCTTGACCAGCAGAAGGTCCATCTCAGAGCCGGCTGGCATTGGGTCTATGGGACATAGGGGAAGCTTCTAGCAGCTTCTCACAGAAGCCACCCCTGTAGACCCCCCACTCCTAAAACCTTGCCATGCAAACCTGATACAATGTGATTACTCACAGACGTGGGGACTCTCTGCTGCATGGGTATAGTGTCCCACAAGCAAGAAGTGTTCATTATTGAAGTCTTACAGGCACAACTATAATACAAGTGCATGAAAATAATGTTAGTAATCATCAAGAGTATGGGAAATACAGTTTATCACAAAATAGTATGAAAACCATGAAGCCCTACCCCCTGATATTACTGACAATTCAAACATTCTGTAATTACAGGACCATTACAGGAACATCTGTTTTCCACTCCAGAATCATTTTACTCACTTTCCATGGTGAAAAAGGTACTATACAATTTGTGGAGAAATATAGCATTCTTAAGTATTATTAATCTTATCCAGTTTCCATCTGTAATAGATGATTGCTTATTTTTGCATCTTAATTTACACCCTTACAACTGTGTAGGAATAGATTTTTGTATTTCCTACACTTTGTTTGCAAAGTTATCCACACGAGAAAAATAGACATTAAAAGAGAAAGTTGAAGCCTATTGTATTTTCCATTTCCACTTTCTAAACTCCCCTTTTAGAATAATGGAAATACTGATATTTTCTTTGAACTCATATAACTATGGAAGTATTCACACAGTAGGGACCCTTCTCAAGTCTGTCTTTTAGCTATTTTAAAGATGGAAAAGGGGAACAATAAGAATATTTACTTTCAAACCAGCTACATGAGCTATAAAATGAAGAAATATCTGAGAAATGCCTCACATTAGTCACTGTATACAGCTAACAAGTATCACTCCTTTTGTTAAACACATAATTACAAAGTTCTCAGAACTATGAAATCTATCAAAAAAATATGATTAATTACAGACATTCACATAGCCTGTTCAAAGAACGCTGTGATTGTACTAGCGTTCCTTGAAGACACTGACAGAGGAAGGTGATGATTTCAGGCTGTGTAGTCTTTCATAGTAATAGTAAACAGAGCATGTAGAAGACTCCGAAACAAAAAAAGAAATCACTAAGCACAGCCAGCACAGCAATCCAAAGCTACTGGGAAGGTGCTCTAGAAGGCAACCAAGGATTCTCCTGATATGAGAGAATTTCATGAGTAGACAAGGCCAGTAACAACTCCGACATCCAATGACTCTCTGTGGTTCAAAAGGAGGTATTTTGGAATGAAGGCAAATATCCTGGGCTCCAGCTTTCTTTATGAAAAAACACATCCAATACACTTTCTAATCACTTTTGAATAGTCCTAAACTATGCAGATGTCTAAAGCATTTGTGTTCCCAAGAAGGAGAGATAGAGGACACTAACATATCAACATCTGCTGTCCTTTCCCTCCAGTTTCTTAGAATCAAAGAATGGTTTGGGTTGGACGGGACCTTTAATGATCATCTAGTCCAATCCCCCTATCATGACCAGGGACATCTTCCACTAAATCAGGTTGCTCAAAGCCCCACCAAGCCTGACCTTGAACACTTCATGTGATGGGACATCCATAACCTTTCTGGGCAACCTGTTCCAGTGTCTCACCACCCTCACTGTAAAAAATGTCTTCCTTTTGTCCAATCTAAATTGACCCTCTTTCAGTGTAAAACCATTGCCCCTTGGCCTGCCACCAAAGGTCTTGTTAAAGAGCCTTCCTCTGTCTTTCTTATGAGCCCCCTTTATGTATTGAAAGGCCACGATAATGTCTTCCTAGAGCCTTCTCTTCTCTACGCTGAACAACCCCAACTCTTTCAGCCTTTCTTCATAGAATAGGTGTTGCAGTCTTCTGACCATTCTTATGGCCCTCCTTTGGACCCACTCTAACAGGTCCATATCTGTCTTGTGCTGGGGACCCCAGAGCTGGACACAGTACTCCAGATAGTGTCTCATGAGAGCAGGGTAGAAGGGGGGAATTACCTCCTTTGACCTGCTGGCCATGTTTCTTTTTATACAGCCCAGCATATGACTGGTTTTCTGGGCTGCAACAGCCCACTACCAGGTTATGTCTAATTTTTAGTCCCCCAGTATCCCCAAGCCCTTCTCTGCAGGGCTGCTCTCAATCCATTCATTCCCCAGTTTGTGTTGATGTTGGGGATTGCCCCAGCCCAGGTGCAGGACCTTGTACTTGGCCCTGTTGAACTTTATGAGGTTCACGTGGGCCAACTCCTCAAGCCTGTCAAGGCCCCTCTGGCTGGCATCCCTTCCCTCTAGCAAATCAATGGCACCACTCAGCTTGCTGTCATCTGCAATCTTGCTGAGGGTGCACTCAATCCCACTATCTATGTCATTGATGAAGATATTAAATAGTACTAGTCCCAGTACAGACCCTTGAGGGACACCTCTCTTTACTGGTTTCCACTTGGACATTGAGCCATTGACTATAACTCTTTGGATGTGGCCATCAAGCCAACTCCTTATCCACCTAACACTCTAGAAGTTCAGGTAGATAAGAACCCTAGCTCTTCCCTTGCCCACTGACACAGTTACTCCATTGTAGAAGACCACTACATTAGTCAGACATGGTTTGCCCTTAGGGAAGCCATGTGGCTATCTCGAATCACCTCGCTGTCCTCCATGTGCCTTAGTATAGCTTCTGGGAGGACCTGTTCCATAACCTACCCAGGCACAGAGGTGAGGCTGACAGGTTGGTAGTTCCCAGGGTCCTCCTTTCTACCCTTTTTAAAAATGGGTGCAATGTTTCCCTTTTGTACTCACCAGGGACTTCAGCTGACTGCCATGACTTTTCAAATATCATGGAGAGTGGCTTGGCAACTGCATCAGCCAATTCCCTTCAGGACTCTGGGATGCATGTCGTCGGATCCCATGGGCTTGTATATGTTCAGGTTCCTCAGGTGGTCTCAAACCTGATATTCTTTGATGGGAGGGACTTAATTCCCCCAGTCTCTGTCTTGATTTTGAGGGACTTGAGAGATGTGGGAAGATAGATTACCATTGAAAACTGAGGCAAAAAAATTGTTGAGTGCCTTGGCCTTCTCCACATCAGTTGTCAACAGATCTCCTGTCTTATTTACCAAGGAGGGTACATTTTCTTTAATCTTCCTTTTCTGGCCAACATACTTGTAAAAGGTCTTCCTATTCATTGCATCCCTTGCCAAATTCAGCTCCAGCTGTGCCTTAGCTTTCCTAATCCCATCCCTATACATCCAGGTAGTGTCCCTATATTCTTCCCTGGATACACATCCCTGGTTCCATTGCCTGTGCATTTCCTTCTTACACTTCAGTTTGGCCAGGAGGTCCTTACTGAGTCATGCTTGTCTCCTGCCTTTTTTGCCCAGTTTCTTACAGGTGGGAATTGAGAGCTCTTGGACTCTAAGAAAAATGTCCTTAAAGGGCTGCCAGCTTTGTTCATTTCCTTTGTCCCTGAGGGCAGTTTTCCATGGAATCCCATCCACTAGTTGCCTAAACAATTGTAAATTTGCTCTCCTCAAATTCAGTGTCCTGACAGTACTCTTCACCTGGCCCATATCCCTCAAGATTGTGAATTCCATCAATCATTGTACCCCAGGCTGCCACCAACCTTGACATCCCTAATTAGTTCTTCCATGTTGGTGAGCAACACAGGTCCAGTAATGCTTCTCCTCTGGTCAGACTGTCTATTACCTGGATTAAGAAATTATCCTCGACACTCTCCAAGAGTCTCCTGGACCACTTACAGTTTGCTGTTAACATTTTGCCAGCAGATATCAGGGTGACTGAAGTTCCCCAGAAGAATCAGAGCCTGCGAAAATGATGCTATCCACAGTTGAAGTAAGAGTGCTTTGTCTACAGGCACCGCTTAGTGGGGCAGCCTGGAATAAACAGGAAATAAGAGGTTGGTGTTGGCTTGGCCCCTCATTTTTACCCATAAGCTCTCAACCACTTCATCATTGTTTTTGCCAAGACAGCTCTGTGCAGTCAAACCATTCTCTTACATACAGGGCAATCTCTGCCCGCCCCCACTGCTCCTCCCTTGCCTGTCCCTTCTGAACAGTTTATAGCCACCAATTACAGTGCTCCAGTCATGCAATTCATCCCACCATGTTTTTGTGATAGCAATTACATTTTAGCTTTCAATCTGCACAATGGTTTCCAGCTCCTCTTGCTTGTTACCCATGCTGCATGCATTGGTATAGAGGCACTTCAGCTAGGCAATTGACCATGTCATCTCTTTAGAGAAACATGTCCTAATTCCTTTGAGGTGTTTCACAGGTTTTTCCCTCTTAGTTCCTAATACATCAGCAGCCCCTAGCTTTTCTCTGTTGCTCAAAACTCCACCCCCTTGTCCCACTAAATCTAATTTAAAGATCTTCGTATAAGTCTGGCCAGCTTGTTGGTGAAGACCCTCTTTCCCCACTTGGTCAGGTGAATCCCGTCAGCTCCCAACAGACCCAGTTTCTCAAAGGTACATCCATGATCATAGAAGGCAAAGCCTTGAGTATGGCACCGGCCACACATTCACTTGTTCAGTTCGTCTCCTCCTTTCTAAACACCTTACTCTGACTAGGAGGATAGAGAACACCACCAGTGCTCCAGATCCTTTTAATATTGCTCAAAGTGACATATAGTCTCTTTTTATGGTTCTAAATTGCCTTGTTGCAGTATCATTGGACCCTACATGGAATATTAGGAACAGATTATATCTAGGATTCCCCAGGCTCAGCAGTCTGTCAGTGACATCATGAATGCAAGCTCCTGGTAGGAAGCAAACTTCTCTAGAGAAACTGTCTGGATGGCAACTGTGTGCTTTGGTGCTCTCAGTAAGGAATCTCCAATAACTAATACTTTACATGCTTTTCTGCTGGGTAGTTGGATCAACTTTGCATGGTTGGCTTCTCCTGGATCATGTCCATTACTCACATGTTCTTCATTAACTACCCCCAGAGCACTGTATCTGTCATGCAGGGGCAATGTAGGGGAAGGGGTAAGGTTCTTCCTTCTTCCCCAAGCATAAATGCAGACATTATTTAGGACTCCTTAGTCTCTTTCCACATAGCAAAATACATATTTCTGATCAAACTATCTATATAGTGACATGAAATAGATTAGAATAAAAGGGGATTATCATAGGATGTCCTAATCATATCTAGCATATGAGGACAAATGCAGAAAAGCTCTTTTTTTTTTTTTCCCATGTGTAAGCATGTCTTACTTTGATATCAAACTTTGATAATTTTAGTATCATCACTATATACTTTCCTTAATTTTCCATCTCTGCTTTGAAAAAGTAAACTGCATGGGAAAAAGGCTATGATAAAGAAATACTAATCTGTGTATGGTAAAAGAGTGAGCTGATTTCTTCTGTCTTATAAAGTTATAGAATATTATCTTACTATGCACAAAATGACTTAAAGTAATTAGCAGAGAATGCCAGTGTAGTTTTAAGTATATGCTAATTTAATGAAAGCAGAACAAGGAAGCACACTGTTCCTCTTGGCTTTCTACCCAATATTATTATGAAATCTCAGGGAAGTAGAGAAGGCAGCTGGCTCTTTGTCTGAGGCAGAGGCAGACTCGGCTTTCCTTATGTTGCTTGATGACTCCAGTGATAAGAACCGCTCAGCAACTCCCCTTCTGTACTGCCCCAACTGTCATGTCCCAATTTCTCAGGATGATGACTCAGGTTTGCCGACTCCCAGGCAGGATTAAGGTGAAATGACACCAGGGATCCTTTAACTCACAAAACTCAACTTTTATTCATGCACAAGAATTGGCATGCTCACAACAAGAATTGGCATGAAACTATTTCAGTAAACTGTGTAACATGCTAACCATATGTCACCAAACATATACAAGTCTTACCTATTTAGGGATCACTTCAGGGAACACAATAAGGAGATCCCTCCCATTGGGTCACGAGGTTCAGAGCAGACCCCCTTGCTTTCTAGACTCCTTCTCAGAGAAGAGCATAGGGGCAGCTGGATCCACTCCTAGTCCCAGACTTGTTCAACGATTTGTGTCTAAAGGGAGGCGGTGTAGGGATTACAGAAAAAAGAGAAAGAGAAGAGAAAAGTGCCACCAGTCCTGGGTCCAGTGTTGGTCCAGTCAGCTAAGGGGTCCAGTTCTGGAGGGTGTGCGTGCATGGGGCTACTGTTCATGTCCTTTTCTCATCTCCTTGCCCCCCCCTTCAGGTGGGCACTTGAACTCCTTAGGCTAATTAGGTGTCATGCGCAGTTTGTGCTTTCAGAACCTTTGGGAAATGGGTTGGTGGGCTTGGGGGTCATTTGGGGAGTAACTTCTCCTTCCCTGCAGACATGACCATTGTTTGATGTTTGGCCATGGATGGTGAGCTGCCCTGCTCAGTATATCAGAACAGGGAACTCTACACCCTCTGGCACACCCTCCTCTGCACCCTGTTGCTGACCACCTTCTCACCTGTGGTTCCTTGCTAAGCAGGGTTTGTGGTTATGCAGAGTGTGCCATTAAGCAGAACTTGCCCCATGACAATGTTTGAGACATTAACTTCTTCAGGTCCTCACACCCAACAATATCTTCAGAAGGCTTTCTTTGCCTCCCTTAAAGTCTATTGTCAATATCCCTGTTTACTTTCTAAGGTTTGATCTTTGATTTGCCATGAGCAGGTGTTTGCAATGGCAAGATTTATCTCCTCTCCATCTTCTTTCAGCTGAAAAGTCTTAATGCTTTCAGTCACTCCCTGTGCATCAGTTTATTGGTATCTTATCACCCTTGCTGCTCTCTCTGGATTCATTTATTTGATTTGGCCTATTTCAATTTGGCCCATGGCATGACACCATGCTTCAGCCCAGATTGGCCAAGTAAAGAATAGATCCATTTCTCCTGTCTAGCAGCGTCTATTCCTTTTCCTGTCTCTGTATAGTTTCTGTTTCTTTTAATGGTGTGAAAAGGTAGACTCTTCTGAATGCAAGATGTCATTACATAAATCTTTTTTCTACAGCTCTTCTACTAGTGAGATGCTGACCATCCTTTATTTCTGCAGTTTCTAAGTATAATATCTCTCACGGGAAATTATAGCTCAAAATGCTGATTGGGAGTATATGCCAAGGAGTAGACATGTAACTATATATATATATATATATATATATATATATATATATATGGCAAAATTGAAAATGTTAATCTCTGCTATTGTAGATTACAAAACCTGGGAAAGTTTTAGAAGTTTAAAGGCATAATATGCTATAATTTTTCCTATATCATTTTACTACAGTGACATGTATGGAAGTGATTGAACTCAAGCTCTGTCTCGGGCTGCACCCAAATTCACTTTAGATGTCATCTCTATTTTAGAGCAAGTGCTGTCTTCACATCAGCAGTCTTCTTCCCTCACCTTTCCACAGAATGGATTGCTGACAAGTTCTCCTGATGGCACCTTAAAAGTAGAAGGAATTAAATATATACAAATATGGCAAAATTTTTCTAAAAATAACACGTCTTAAAAAAAAGATCTTGTACGTTGTTCCAGGACATGAATTCACTTAGTGTGAAACTGTGACAGTTTTAAGTACTTTCACATACCTGTGCGAAAACAAATGGTATAAATGGAAATAAAGAGCTGAAGTGTTAGATTCTAGGTGCTAATAAGATACAGACCTTTATTTTTGGACACAAGCTGTTTCAAGAAACATTTTTGCATCTGAAAGTGAGTTTGTCTATCCAAGGAGACCAAGTTAAAGTGGCTCTGAAGCTACCTGGAACGTTGAAACGGGAGATCTGTATGCAGTACAAACTCGGTCTTCCAGTTTATCGTCTTTTCAAACTGAGCTGATAACAGAAGCATACATGGAAGGTGCAAAATCCTTCATAAATGGTAAAAAGAAAAGAGATTAGCTGCAGTTGGCATGTCTTTATAAATATTATAAATGATTGCCTGTGTTTTCTTGAAGAACAACAGTGCCTTTATTATTTCTGTGTAAAGTGTTATGCTTGTGAATGATCCGAGCTTGAGTTCCTCTGAATGCTTGCATTTACCATTTTCTTGTCATAATGAGTTTGACATTTAAAAATGTATAAAATGTAATTTCTTTTAGCAGTTTCATGTTTGTTGCAGTTTGCTTTCACTAATGGTCCCTTCAGTTAAGTGCTAGTGTTTTCACAAGGTTAAAGTCCAAACTGCCCTTCCTAATTTCCTGTTTATTTTTTGCCTAACAGTATTTCTGTTCACTTCAATATTAGGTTATACTTAATGTGCAGACAGGTAGCATTAATTGGAGACAGAGATGGAAGCAATATTCTCACAATAGTCCTTTAATTAAGATTAGGCGATAAGGGTTGTAGCACTAAATGAAGAAAAATGTTTAAACATTTCAGAGGGAACTAACATGCATATATGCAAGAAGACTTAATGCAGAATGTGCAGAGACACATGTGCAGACTTCAAAGAGAGTATATTTGTCAGTGTGTGTTTGTACTCTCCCACAAAACCTAACAACCACTTTTGTATTAGAAAGGGATTTTCCAATACCATATTCCACATTAATCTCATGTTTCATTTTTAGTAATTTGTAGCAAATAGGTTAATCAATTAGCTTTAGGGCAATAAAGTCAATGCCAGCTGGTTTATTTGTTCAAAGTTTAATATTAAATATCAATTAAATTAACCATGCTAATAAACTGCTCACGTAAGTATTTAAGTCGTGAATCAGAAGCAAAAGTCACCATAATGTGCCTTCATTTCTAGTAAGAATCTAGGAGGAATACTGCAACAAGATTTCATTGTAAATCTGTCAGAAAATTATTTACATTTGCTCAAGACAGTATAGCAGACATGGGTGTCCATAATTTTACCCATGAAGGTCTAAGCTGAATTTGCAATGTCACGAAATCCATACAAATTTCGGGTTACAATTTCACAGTTTGAGAACTTGAGCTCATACTAGCCTTGTATGCAGGCACAAAAGCAATGAGAAATTTCCTGTAATCACATATGCTGAAGACACATAATTTGACACAGATTGTGGGTCTAGCCCAGAACTGGTTTTAATGATTTAATGAATTCTGAAAATGAAAGATGAAAAACATTCATTTTTTTCACTGATATTTAGCAATGTAGAAGGTCAGGAATACCTGATTTCTTCCTGTTCTTTGCTGAAAATATTTAACTACCTGAGATTTATTTGAAGCTGGTAATTTAATATAGTAATGAAAAGCAGGTGTTACTTATTTATGTCTTACTCATTTTCTGTGGTTACAACATCTTAGTCTTTTTCTCTGATTTAATAGCACTGCTGAAAGCACCAGTAAGACCTTACATTTTAAATGCCTGTAAAAATTGCACTTATGCAGTGTATCTGGCTGTACAATGAGATGAAATGTAAAGACAAGCTAATCACAGGTTTGTGAGGATTTTGCTCTGGATTTCACTATATTAATAAATGCACTGCATTCCTAGGCTGCTTTTCTGTTGCTCTTGCAAAGCCCAATGAGACAAAAAGACACTCAGGCTAGGTACTACTAAAGCAATTTTTCCATGGTATTTATAGACAATGAAAATAATTTGCGTGCTTTTAAAAGTATGCTCTAAAAGTTGCTGAGCTTAAAGTTGTGCTTTAGAGATGCATTGCTTGGAGGAGGAACTGGCTGTGTGACCCACAGTCTCTGACTGTACCTATTGATTTTGTAAGCAAACAAGCAAGGATCCTTCAAATATAAATACCCATCTGTAGCAACAGAGCATGTATAAGTGGGATGAAGGTTTACCATAACACATTCACAGCCCCATAACACAACAGAAAAATTGGACTTCTGTCTCTTATAGTCTGTATTAGAAGAACAGTTAGCTAGATCATTCTACTATGTTTTAAATTGCCATGCCTAACATTTTGGGAGGGAACATTTGGGACATTACAAGTCAAGTACAATGTCTGAGCCAGAATTCTGAAGGTGCACAGTCTGCATTCATAGAATCATAGAATCACAGAACCATTTAGGCTGCAAAAGGCTTTTAAGATCATCGAGTCCAACCATAATAAGAGATGAGATCTCACTTGTTTATAAATGATTCCTTCTTCCTTTGTTAAAATTCCTGCTCAAGGAAATAGAGCTTTATGTTTTGTAAGCACACAGGCTGCACTGAGAGAACAACTGCAGGTGCATCACAGTTTCTCCTCTAAGACAAAAACTGATTGAGACACCCCATGTTCTGCTGCTTCCCAGATATACATCCATTAATTAGAAATTGCCATTTCACACAAGATCCACAAAACCTAGCATGATTACACAGTGGTTATTTTCTGTTGGGAACCACCATTTATATCTGTAACATGTAGTTATGGGAGTCACCTATATAGGTAGAATAAATGTTACTTTTGTGTTAGTGTCAATTATGTGAGATAATAAGGCCAACAGTCACCTGCAGCAAAGGCAGACTCTTCTGTACACCTTTATTGTGTTTATGGAGACCTGTGAACAAGGTCATGAATGCTACCATGTCTAATTTGGAAATGGTGGGTCCCATATCCAGTTTCAAGGACATTGTGCAGACATGCAATATCTGAATACGTTCACATACCCATTTTAGACTGAAAAAGTAAATATCCAGTCCCCGCAAGGAGATTCACAGAAACTGAGATGTACAAGGTTTCACGCAGTTAGTTGAAAGAGCTGTGCTCCACCTATGCTTTCAGCCCATCAGAGTTTCAGTCATGCTTGAGCCAGAGCTATTCTAACTACTACACAGCCCAAATCTTGGCTTATGTACTCACTAGCAGGCAGCAGGATAACATTCCTGCCTCAGGCTCCCAGGCATAGGAATCTCTATCAGCTGGGACTCAGATAAGCTAAATTCCCTTCTGATGGGAAATGACTAAATGAGCACAAGTTGCCCATTAAAAGAGGCAATCATATCTTAAGTACGGTATTCTTCCTGTTAAGAGTCCTGCAATAAAATGTGTTGCCACTAGAAGAGCTAGAATGAGAGAATGAGTACATAAGAGAAATTTACACATTCCCACTCTTCTAGGAAGAAACAGAACTGAATTCTCAAGATTTAATCCAATGACTGCTTCATACTAAATTCTTAAGATATCTTAAGAATATTGTTAGAAACTTGATTTCCCATTTCCTAGATGATAAGGTTCATAAAGTCTGGTTGTAACTCCAGGACTTCTTCACTCCAGGCTCTTCTGCTACAAGATGATGCAGCTCCCTACCTAGATTCCAGAGCCTCGCTAGTAACTGTAGGTTTTGACCTGTAAGTATGTATGTAAATGGAAAATGGGAGACAGATCAAGCCTCCTCATGTCAAATCTTTCAGTCTTCAAGGGGCTTCTCTAACAAGTATGTTATTATGACCAACAATACCTTCAGATATGACCCCATGCTCTCAGGGAAAATGTCTGCTTGCCCTCCTTAATGTCATGCCAACAGTGGGTATCTATCATGTTCTGAATACACTGACACCCACAAGTAACTTATTTCGGCTTCTGTGCAGCCATCTCAGTTTGTCAGAGTCACCTAATGAAAGACATTTTATTTTTGGCTACCCAGATTCTTGTTTTAGTTCGCTGTTAGGCACAGCTTTAAAGCATCTCTGTTACCATTGTATTTTTGACCAGGAGGAACTCAAATCTTCAGATGTTTCATGTGGGAATTGAGAATTACAGCATCATTTAAGTGAAACTGTCTTCATAGGGGGAGAACTACACAGGAACATTAAAGATCTCTATTTTGGCATCTCACATAAATGTCAGTTCTGAGAAAGATGAGCATGACTATCCTCAGTCTGAGACCCTTGATCTCTAAGGGCAAGCTCTTACCATATTTTTTTTTTTCAAGCCTTACTCATGCTTTTATGATCTGAATGACAGAAGTGTGAGGTTCATTGGCTTGTTTTACAGCTTTAAGAGTAGGAAAGGGCAAGAATCTTGTGGGTGAGTCTTACAGAGGCTGAACTAAGAGAAAGCTGCAGGGAAAAGGTCACTGGAGCAAATAGTAGAGGATGGTGTTCAAATGAGTGAGCAATGATGATGGTTTTGGTATGATAAAGACAGTAGCAATGCAAGAAACAGAGCACTGCCTTATGCAAAGTAACCAGAATGCCCTATATGCCTATTGGAAACAACAGGCACAATTAGGTCACCACTGAAAAAGGTGACTGCCTTTGGGCCCGTAATTATGAGTGCAAACAAAATAAAGCTAAATTACCAAAATCTCACAGAAAGCCAGAGAAATCATATGGAGTTTCACTGAGGCTGAGCACCACATCGCCAAACTTAATTAAGCAGCTGAGACACAGGGAGGACATTTATCAAGCCCTCAGTATGCTTTTAACTTCCTGGATTTGACAATCCCAGTGTAAATCAGGGATTACTGAGTATTAGAAGGAAATCTACTTGAGCATGGCAACAGAGTTTAAAATTTGATAAGTATTCTAGCTGAGTATTCATGGTGAGCAGTGTCTTTTTCAAGTATGTGCACAGCCTGTGAATTGATTATCTCCGCTTAATGTTCTTCTTTAGGGCTTCTACTCAGCCGCAAAGTGGCAAACAGTTGATCAGAATCAAGGATTTTATAACAGATGAAAGCATACGTCTAGCTGGGAGATCGTGTGCATGAAGATGTTAAACAAAATAACTAACAGACATCTACCTATTTTATGACCAAAATGCATCCTACCCAAGTAACAGGAAGCAGTTGGCTTGCTGATTCGTACATTTTTGAAAGACAGATTTTTTAGCAACAGCTTAGTCATTCAGTAAGGAGCTTTCCACTGGCAGATCTGTTAAGTCAGTGCACGTCTGGCAAGATCACTCTTGAGGGTAGGAGAGACCACACCGATATGGATTACCCTGTGAGGCTGACATGTCATTTTATTTTCTTCATCCCCCACCACACCCCAGCCTTTATCTTTATAGCTCAGAGGACAGGCTGTAAAATACAGTATTTTTAGAAGTGGATCTATTGCTACACAGATGTAGCGTGGCTAGTTTACAGGCTGCAAAACTGGGAACAGTAGTAGTTTGCCAATATTGAAATCACTAGCCTGATTTTGGGTTCTGTAAATACCTGGATCTGGCTTGATTTTGACCAAGGTACTGCTACTTTATTATTGTTAATGTACTGAAGTCTGAAGACAACCGCAAAATTCTGAAAATCCAGTCTGAAGCACTAGTGTATGATACAAGAGGGGGCAGTCCATGCACATTAAAGGTCAAATTAACATATTTTCATGCTTTCATCTCATTTTTTAGCATTTTTGAAATGCCAGAAAAAAGTGTGTGAAAATTCTTGTTGTACATGTGCTTGCTACAAGCATTTGAAGAGTAACCAAGAGATTTCTTCATAAATCTTACAGATTATGCACAGTAACCCATTTGCTATGTCTATTTTTTTTTAGATCATCAAGGGGTTTAGCGATTTGTAACCATTTATTTTGATGTTTGGTTTTTTTTAATTACACTTAATGAATCAAGCAGGAAGGCTATTTTGAGGTGGATAAATCAGAATGCAGGGTATGGGGGGATATACTACTGAAACCTAAGACAACCTGAAACATTTAAAAATGATATTATCTTTATCTATTTATTATTCTTCTAAATTTTAAATTAATGAGCTTTAATCTGGAGTTATTTGGTGCAGAACAGGCTTCAGCAGCATACTATAATGAACAAAACATTTTGCTCTACAACTCCTTTTTAAAGGTTGATGTGTATAATATTTGTAGCCTAATTACACATTTCTGGGAATTTATTTTATTGTTCTGTCTGGAATACTTCAAAGACAGCTTTGACACACAACTCAAGTCCAATTGCACAATAACGTAAAGCTGCCAAGCTAAGGAATGCCAATGACTAGTCCTATTCTACAGTGTGGTTAAATGGCCATATTTTCTCTTATATTCTCCTTGTTTAGTTTTTCACTATGAGAGTATGCAGGGTATTTATATATGATTCATACATGCATTTACATTTTTCTTCTTCATCTGTCTCCAAGATAAAACAGATTTTGCACCTTAACTGGATGGCACCAGTATCCTAATGTTTTGTATGTCTAAAACCTGTGCTTTTAAGGAAATGACAGGCATAAAGATTTTTTGGTAACATAAAATATCAAGCTGTTTGAAAAATACTGAATTCCTTCCTTTCAGGAAAGCAATATAGCCTGATGATTAAAATCTACAGGAGCTGTTAAGTGGCACAGCCACTAGTCATGGTGTTGTGATAGCACTAAATACTGAAATGTTTGGGTGAATGTGTCATCTTTCAGTGTAAAGATGTACCCTGTCATATCCAAAGCTCGATATTAGAAGATTATCATGTTTGAGAGACATCACATGTTAATGTATACTGTAACAAGAAATAGATAGTTCAAATGTAAGTAGTAATGCAAAACAAATAAACAAAGAAAAAAAAACAAACCAAAAAGACCCTCCATAAATAAAAAAAAACCAAACCACTTAGATCATATCCACATTAACAAAATTATTTCTCTTTCTTAACTATAGTTTCTAGTACAAGTTTGTTGACTAGCTGAGTATAGAAAATCTTAATGATGCGATTCCATGGAGAGCAGATCTGGAATTTTAGTTGATAAGGATATACTGATTAGCTGTTGGATAATAAATGATCTTTAACAACAACAAAGTGTAATCAGAGAAAGGAAAGAGATGTTCCAGGAAGTAGTTTTAGTTTTGGGTTTTTTTCCTGGTCACTCTGTGGGATGAAAGCAAACCATATAGTTTCCTATAAGGCTGCTTGAAGAGTTGGTAGGGAAACTTTCAAAATTATATTCTGACCCATAGCCAAAGGTGATAGAGTCTTCCTTGTTCTGTCTCAACAGGATGTTAATGCTGAGGTCGTAACTGGGACAGCAAATCCAGCTCTGACAGTTATTTCAGTAAATTATCGCTATTGTGGAAACATCCAGAAATTTGGAGTTCATGGATAATCTGTAAACTCATATTAATCACAGGGTTCTTCTCCTCTGTAATCTCGTATTAATTACAGGGTTCTTCTCCTCAGAGAATATTTATTTATTTACTTACTTACTTACAGAAGAACAAGCAAACAGTACTCTTCAGGTCAAACACCTAACACCTTCATGGAGCCAATATGACTAATACAAGCAAGACTTTATTTATTTTAGACTTCAGCCTTACATTAATTATTATGCCAGCACAGATCTTCACAGACTCGGCTTCACTGAAGTCATTTCTATATAATACATAATTCAGCAGTGGTTTTGCAGTTGTAGATATGTGTTTACTTATACCTGTATGTTTTTCTTTTATATTTAGAGAAATGTAGATTGTGTACTTCCAAAATACTTTTGAAAGTTTATTTTGAAGGTGTTTATTTGCAATGATTAATAAACAAACTGTCTGTAACTGTGTGAAATAATTCCTCACCCCACTACAAAAATATATACACTAAATCACATAACAAATTTCAGAACAATCTATACCAGAATGCAAAACAGTTTATCTTCTGATGGGAAACACTTTTAGGCATCCAAAACATTCATTTTTATTCTTCCCCAAAAGAATTCTTGGGGAAAAAAAGTTTTAGAGAAGCTGCCTAATCTTTTCTTTCTGTGGGCTTTCAAGATGTACTTAATTTATCCACAGGCAGACTCCAGGTACTTCGTGATAATAAGTATAAGAGAACATGCATTAATTGATAGATTGACCTATATGCAGATGAACAAAGCATAAACATTTTAACATAAAGGTGCTTTTCTTTATATCATAGTGCACTATGTAACTGCTAAAACTGTACCTCTGAAGTGCAGAACATAATATTGGCTTTAATGAATTTGGTTTGAGTGGCTTTTTGAGACAACACAATCTGATGGATCAAGCTGTGGTCTGAGAATTAGAAACTCTAGATTTCTAATCCTGATTCTGGCCTACTACCAATAGGAAATCATAGCCCTTTTGAGTTTAGCTTCCCATTGCTTATTCAAATTGTAGATTATACTGTTGCAAAGCATTCTTGAAAATACTGGTTGAGGCACATATATGTTTAATTTTTGTATATGAAAGATTATAACATATATTACTACATACATGTCTTTACTTAAAATCATATATTCATATTACTGCATATAATTTCTTTATAAATCAAAATAGATGCTTCCATTATGAATGTCCTCTAGTGTTTTTTTTCAAATGTAAATTTACAGATTTAGCATGTTTTTTTCTCAGTCACAGCAGCACCATATGTTGATCAAGGATTTCCTCAAATAGCAGAATGAAAATAATAACAAATGATTGTATATTGTTTCTATTTAATTGAATCTAGAAAATTAAGGAACCGTCTCCAGAACTTTGCTGAGATTGCATACAAAAATTTCCTTTTCCTTTTCACTCCCTTAATTATTTCTAAATCTATCAGTAGGAAACTATTGTATTTGTTCTCATTCTTAAGGCAACTTGAATGAGGGTAAATTTTTTTTTTTTAAACTAATTTTAGCCTTTTTCCCTAATAGGTTGTGTAGAATTTTCTTTAATGAAGGGC
The DNA here is from genome assembly GCF_947461875.1 of Haliaeetus albicilla. NCBI lineage: Eukaryota > Metazoa > Chordata > Aves > Accipitriformes > Accipitridae > Haliaeetus > Haliaeetus albicilla. Next base: position 66,407,447 of record NC_091516.1, on the reverse strand, counting down.
GTGTTTTAGAAGATGTCAAGAAACCTTCCTTATCCTCATAATACATTGAAAAATATAGGTATTCATGTTATACAACATTGAACACAATTACATTCTGAAGGTCAGAGAAGTATATATAGCACTTGAAGTTCAGCAGAAAGTACATCTGGTGATACGTTTTGCCTTGTCACTTTCATCTCATCACCAGCCTACTAAAAAGCTAGAAAGTGATAGGCATCTGCAGATATTGCATCATCCAAGCCTATGATAGGCTGAAATGCAAAAATAAGGAACCATAAGAAACTAGAAATTTAAGACTACATCTTTCACAAAACACCGAAACAGATTAGCTAGCTTAGGTTAGGAATTTTTTTTTTTTTCCCTGCAACTATCATCCCCAATACATATTGCTTCTTTTGAAAAGTATTGCCATGCTTATCGAAATGTCAGTTAGTTGCAGAGATGGGGACTAAAATATAGTTGGAGCACAAAAGACTGCTTAGCCCATGCACAGAGAAGAAAAAATGTGAAAGATACTTCAGGGACTCTGGTGATGTCCAGACTTGTGTGTACCCAGAAGAATGTGCTCTTTCAATATTCTGGTGCATGAACACAGTAAGCAGGATGATAATTGCTAGAAGAAAATCCTAACGATTAGAGCAGAAAAGACGGGATGTGACAGGCCTTTTAAGAGTCCATTGCAAAACGGCAATGGCGGGGTTTCAAAGCTCTGTGTTCTTTCTGTCTCATTTGATATTAATGAGAGCTGCAAGTGCCAGCTCCTTTCAGGAGCAGGTCTCAAATCAGCAGCAGCCTCACGTACTTGTAGATAGAAAACCAGGGAGTACTCATGCTATTGGCATGCAATGAAGAGGAGTAAAATTGACTCAGGAGTTAGAGATTGTGATCTTCCTAGTATCAAAGGCAGGAGGATAAAAGTAAAATTGTTGCTTTAAAAATCCTCCCTAGAAGCTGGAAAAAGAGTGGCAGCAACTGGCATCAGTTTTTCTGAGCCTATAGATCTGAGATAGTTCATTTGCCCTGCTCATATGAAAGCAGATATTAACCTTCCAGATACTCTCTTCATGACAACTGTCAGTACATGTGTTTTTTAAGACAGAGGTCTAGTTCCATATTGAGAAATAAACATTGTAGAAAAAGTTCCATAAGAAATGAACCCGAGGAGAATGAAGAAAAGGCCTTTATCTAGGTCTCATATTACATTCCTTGTAAATTGTCTTTCTTTTTGTCTGTTTTTGTCTGTTTTGCTTCTTTCTGCCTCTGTAGCATTCCACAGTGTAACACAGTAACTCAGCTATTTTCTGCTAATATCTTCCTTGGTATAGATCTTCCTTTGTATACAAAAATATACACACACACACACACACCCGCCCTGCAAACAATCCAGATTCCAAAAGAATTAAAACACTCTTAAAGTAGAATATCTAGACAAGTATTACAGCTTAGTATTTACTGAAAATTGGATTTGCTAAGTCGTATTTCTGTTTACAACCCTGACTCTGCTCTTTGTCATTGCATAGGATCTCGATCAGTCACAAAATCAGCGTCTGCTATTTCATTTAGTGCCTGGTTTGACCTCTGTGGTCAGGTCGACATACTTTGAGGTGGGCTCTGATGTTCCATACACCAAGTGAAACATTTTGATGCACAAACACTTACTGCTCCATCTGGCATTTTTTAAAGGTTTATAAATACTGTGGCTCTTCCCTAAAGAAAACCAGCTCTAGAGCATTGTTACTGCCATAAGCACTCTGGTTACAAACCCATCTGTCCATGTCTGCATTTTTGTGTGTCTGGATTCTTTCTTCCAGGCATTGTATGTACCATTACCAGTTATGCTTAATAAATTATCTTTCTTTAAAACTACCAGCAAGTTTCTTGTTTTCTGCTGTTGACAACGCATAAGAAAGAAAAAGCAAATTTAAGTTCCAGCCTTATTATTGCATACACTTTATGCTTTTTATAGGATTTTTATTTTAATTTTATAAAACTGAAATAAACATCTCTTCGGATAAGAAGCAAAATCTGTAGCCTTGTTGCTCAGGGACAGTAAATAATAAGATTCTTATATAAGAGAGAAAAGGATTCAAGATTTAAAATGCCTCCAGAAACCTCTGTTCTGCTTACAAATTCAGCCCCCGCGCTGCAGTTCTCTAATGAAAAATAATAAATTTTGTAGGCGCTTCTACCTCCGACAAAAATCCCAAATGGAAAAGAAACAAATATCAACACAATCCTTCTTGCTGCCCATGTGTTTAAGTGAACACTCTTCACCTGTGGTAAGGTTCTTACAAGTCTTTAGTATTCAATGAGATAAGCAACCTTTCTCCCCAAAGCTCTAAACTACTACTTTGTTAATTTCACATCCCCAGCTAAAAAGCTTAACGCATGTGCTCAACATTGTAGCTACTTCTCTTTTACCTTACACCTGAAAGAAGTCCAGAGTTGCAACTTTTGCAGTTTCTCTCAAACAATTATGTGTTCCCAGTTTTCATTTTGATCAAGGATGTTAGGCATGGTAATTGCATTTTTTTCCCCTTTCACTGCTCTTAAAAGCTTTGCATCACTGAGATGTTGTCTATGCTATGAAAAACAAAAGTGGAAAAAAGCCCAGCTCATAGTCCATATATTTGTCATTCAACAGATGAAACCTGTGAACGGCAACCATGCAGCTTTGTTGTTTTCAGACACACTCTGTATAATGACTCTTTGTACTTAGCTGCAAGTGCACCTCTTAAAGTTGATTTTTAAAAAGAGACATATTTTATAGAAACCTGCAAGAACAGTATTTATATTACAGAAAAATGAATTCCTTTTGGAACATTCAATCATGTATTAGTAAAAATGTTGCCAAGTGGAGAAACTTAAGTACTGCAAGTTTAGTTTGTATGGGAATACAAATTCCAGATGCTTACCCAAAACTCATCATTCAGCAAGTCCAACCCTGTAAATAAATTCAACGTGCAATTCTAATGACACATCCTATCCTGACTTTAAAACATAGAGCTGGAGTCCATGTGCACAGATACATGAAACAGATAGAAGAGATGAAGTCAGGGTTCCACCCCTTGGACAGCTGAGCATTAAAGCTCTGAGAAAATCTGATGCAAGGCTGGATTAGTCAGTAGGCGATCTTTACAAATTCAAACAATTAATTGAACTTTTGGAGGCTCCCGCCAGGTGAGTTTTCCAATTCAGTTTCCATACTACTGACATGTATCAATTTAGTTTAAAAAAAAAAAAAAAATCAGGATCTGTATGTTTCATACTGACTTTCTGCCTTTTCCCAGCCTGGAAATATATATTTTCTTCTTGAGGAAACCAGACCTCAAGGATGGAACCATGCATGCCGAGGACATTTTTGAATACAGGAAATGCAGCCTCATCCTGGTGAGCCAGGAGCAGTGCAGGTCCCAAAGCTCAGACATAGCTATGGTTACTGAAATGCTATGAAAGTGCAAAAATCTTGTGTTATTAGTTCACATTCCACACAACATTGCCTGTCTTCCCTCCTCTCTTTCCCTGTACTCCTCCTCTGCCCCCAACCCAACCATTTGTGTGTTTCTGTTCAACAGAACTTGTAACTCTGGCACATAGGTTAGACAATTATTTTGTCTATCTTCAATTATATTTATGAAAATTGTGTGAACAGAAAGAGAAATTAAACAACTGTTTGGAATAGACTTGTACTTTTGACAGTTAAAAGCCAACCATTTAAAAAAAACACATTACATTATTTCTGTGAAAATACAGACAAGTTAAGCCTACTGACTCAGTTCCTCGGATGGTCTCATATGATTCTGGTATGGTTAAGAGAGGTGGGACTGGGAGAAATGAGAAGCTGTAACCACTGCCTTCTCCCCCTCATCTCGTCTCATAACTTAAACCAAATCATCTGACCACCTATTGCTCACTAATAAGCCTGTATACCGTATGCTCACTGCCATCCCTAAACCTTGGCATGATCTATTTGCAGAGTATGCAAAGAAAGCAGGCAGCTCTCAACGATCCACACCACCCCAGGACTGTACTGCCTCCAAAGAAACGGGGGGCTGCCCTGCCTGGATGTTCTGCACCTAGGACTGGAGAACAGGCCTTATTTTTTTCTTAATGTAAATAGATGTTAATGTCTAAAGTGCAAATATATTCAAGGATATAAATTTTACAATGTTATATGCGTACATAGGAGACATCAGTAGATATTACTTTTTTCTTTTTTTTTTTCTTTTTTTTTTTTTTTACTGTGTTGAACTTGGAACTTCTGTAGCAAGCTCTACCACTTGTTTGCTGTTCCCATGTTCTCATCCATCTCTGAATGAGATGGAAGGAAGGACCTCTGTTGCTATCGTGGATACCTATTTCTTAAGGCAGCTCTGAGTATTAGTTCCACTAAAAGTAATGGAGCAAGGAAGCTTCACAGAAGATTGAGTAAGCTCCAAATTTCACCAATGTGGTCAACAGTAAAAAAAAAAAAAATTGTGAGCTTGATTCCTCACAAACAGAAGTTGTGTGAGTTTAAAAATTGAAACTTCGAACATATTCACCAAAGGTCACATGAGAAGGTACAAACTCACATAGGGAGGTGCTGTTTTTTGTTTTTTATAGATCCCAGGTTACATGTCTGGAATGATACCTTTCCATGACCTACAGATATACAAAAGGTGAAGTTTACAAAATATCAGATAGATTATATTTGTGTGGGACAGCAGGAACAATACAACAAGAAGAAAAAACAAAGGAAGAAGTCTTCAACAAAATATTTTTCTGGAGCTAGAAAACTTACCATTTCTTTAATTAATGCATAAATCAGGAGGGAGCTGATCTATTTTTCTTTTTCAGAGTCTATATAATATTTGCACGATATTGATAACATTATTCATGAGCAATATAAGAAGCAATAGGCTTTAAAAAACAAAAAGGCAGCAAAGCAGTACCTTAAGAGATATCATCCTTCTGCTTTCCACCCTAGTTGTCTGTACAGGAAATAACAGGTATTTTAGGAACAGGGCTGAGGCAAGTTCAGTTTGATTATAGTTCTTAATATACAGAGCATCTGGCTGTAAAACAGCTTAAAAGAACACTTTCTCAACTCAGCTAGGGATCTGACACAAGAGAAGGTAGGTTGCATGAAAGAAGAAAGAAGAGTGGAAAAGGGATGAAAGAGAAGATAAGATGAAGGGAGGGAAGTCGAAGCCAAGAAGGAAAAGTCAAACAGCAACTGCTCCAATATATGTGACTGAAAGGTGAAAAAAATAGGAAGACTGTAGACGGAACTGCACTAGAAGGATAATAAAACAAAGGTGTGCAGTGAGGGTAGCAGAGTAGGGGAGTTATCAGATAACTATCTTTTCTACATTTGAAACAAGCCACACAATAACAGTTAAGGTAAAAGCTACTGAATTTTCTTTAACTGTAACATAAAATTATAATCTTTAATAATTTTTTGCCTTTTAGTGCATGGTAGTTTTGATAAAAGTTAACAAACAAAAATCCTGCCCTTTTTCTTTTGATTGTAGGACTAGATCTTGAAGCAGTTTCAGTGCTTACTTCAAAATACCCACCGGAGGCATCTTGCCATCACATCAGCACAGTCTGAGAAATTCTGTTTCCTTAATCTGTATGATTGTACTACTCACATCTGTCCACATCACCCACCAAAATGTGGGACCTCCTTCCTTCTCACTGTTTATATAGAATAAACATACACAAGAATATAAGATACTTAGATAATTTTGAGAAGAGGTGTATGGGCACTTTTGATGAGGGAACTGTTTAATCACTAACATTAACAACTATTGACCATGTGAAAGATTTTAGCAGAAGGGAGCTGAGCCCCTTGAGAGGTTTTCCTTGCAGGGAGTTCACACTAGTAGACTTAATTCTTACTATGGATGTGTGAATTACATATTTTTTTTCTGCTAGTTGGATAATATGGCAATAAAGCTTTCTGATGTGTTAATGTGTCAGATTGGAATGTGTTGAACTGGGTGATGAGGATGATTTAATAAGATATTTTCCAACAGTGAAGTTGGGCTGCCTGAAACCACTGATTTGAAAACACAGTAATGGCAATGGACCATTAATAATGACGGAATGATGTAACTGAACTGATTGAATAGGGTTTTGTGAGGGATGGTAATATAGAGATACGATTTATATAGATTAGATTGTTTGAGTTCTCAGAGAGTACTTTCATTTTTAGGAGATGTCCGCATGAATTTTTTCAGGATCTTCTTGTTTGCCATGCGTTTGTAAAACACTAAGATAGTACACACAGCAAGCTAGCAAAATATTGCTTTGCAAAACACAACATTAATTCTAGTCACAAAATGATGTTAACTATAAGTACTGATTGCTTTTGAAGTATGTCTAAATCTTTTTCTAATGACTTCATTCAGTTAGTCAAAATAATAAATATAAGTCAGGCTGCATGAACATAATCTCAGTTTAATCCTACTGTCACTTGGTCACTTAAACAATTCTTCTTTTGATCTAACAAGTTATTTTATTTTACTTCGGTTCACTGTATTACTCCAGCAATTATTTTTAACTGACAAGAACAGCACTGGCAAGTGTTTTTTATATATATATATATAAATATATATATATATAAACATGCACAGCAGTTGTTTTCCAACCTGTTTCTTATACCAGTTCTATTGCAAGAAAAAGAACTGTTACGCTTATAAAGGTAGGCCAAAAAAACCCTTTAAATGTGCTTTTTATGATTTTACCAGCTTTTTCCCCCTGCAGTGAAACTTAATATTTTCTAGAGAAAAAAAATAGAGAGCCCTATGTATTCTTTCCTTTAGCAGTATTAGGAGACTTATGCAGAACTGTCCTGCTGAGGAAATTCAAGCTGGCTCCAGAGGAACAGCCTGAGAGCACAGGAATGGCACCGGGGAGCCAGCAGCTATTGTACTTTCTGTATGAACGATAGCAATTTTCCAACCTGATCCTAACCAGGTGAGGAAATGTACTGGGTTTGTGTGGCAAGGTTTTGGTAGTGGGGGGGCTGCAGGGGTGGATTCTATGAGATGCTGCTGGAAGCTTCCCCCATGTCCAACAGAGCCAATGCCAGAAGGCTCCAAGATGGACCCAAGATGGCCAAGGCTGAGCCCATCAGCGACCGTGGTAGCGCCTCTGGGAGAACAGATTTAAGAATTGGGGAAAAGAACTGCACAACAGCAGTTGCAGTCAGAAGAGAGGGTTGAGAACATGTGAGAGCAAGAGCCCTGCAGACCCCCAGGTCAGTGCAGAAGGAGGGGAGGAGATGCTCCAGGCGCCGGAGCAGAGATTCCCCTGCAGCCCGTGGGGAAGACCCTGGTGAGGCAGGCTGTCCCCCTGCAGCCCAGGGAGCTCCACAGGGGAGCAGATGTCCACCTGCAGCCCGGGGAGGACCCTATGCCAGAGCAGGGGGATGCCCGAAGGAGGCTGTGACCCCATGGGAAGCCCATGCTGGAGCAAGTTCCTGTCAGGAGCTGCGGATCTGTGGAGAGAGGAGCCCACGCTGGAGCAGGTTTTCTGGCAGGACTTGTGACCCCGTGGGGGACCCATGCTGGAGCAGTCTGTGCCTGAAGGACTGCAGCCCGTGGGAGGGTCCCACGCTGGAGCAGTTCATGAAGAACTGCAGCCCATGGGAAGGACTCATGTTGTAGAAGTTCATGGAGGACTGTCTCCCGTGGGAGGGACCCCAGCCTAGAGCAGGGGAGGAGTGAGGAGTCCTGCCCCTGAGGAGGAAGGAGCGGCAGAGACAAGGTGTGATGAACTGACCCCAACCCCCATTCCCTGTCCCCCTGCACTGCTGGGGGGGTGTAAGTGTTGTAAGGAGTGTAAGGAGTGAAGCTGTGCCCGTGGAGAAAGGAGGGGTGGGGGGAAAGTGTTTTAAGATTTCAGTTTATTTCTCATTACCCTACTCTGATTGGCTTGGTAATGAATAAAGGTAACTTCCCAAGTCAAGTCTGTTTTGCCTGTGGGTGTAATTGCTGAGTGATCTCTCCCTGCCCTTATCTCAACCCATGAGCCTTTTGTTATTTTTTCTCTCCTCTGTCCAGCTGAGGAGGGGATTGACAGAGCAGCATTAGTGGGCACTTGGCATCCAGCCAGGGTCAACCCACCACAGGAGACTAGAAAGGAAACAAAGCTGCCAGCAAGGCAGGCACAAGCAATACAAGTCCTCAGAGAAAAGGTAGGTTCTGCCGCAGGAGGGAGGCATGATTCCTGGATGGTTTTTAACAGACAGAATTTGCAGCCCAGCCTTGCTATCTCTGCCTGTTCAGCAGCATGAATATCACCATTAATGTGTAAGTCTCCTATCTTGCAGGAAATGCTAATTGTTTATACTTTTACTTACATCATATATACTGATGCTTTATCAAACAGATACTGATAACTAGAATAAAAAAATATTACCTACATCTAAATAAGTAATTTTAAAATAGGCTTAAAATTCTGTCTTTTAAAGGATCAAACACTCCTAGGACTTGACTAGGAATAAAGAAGGTTATTGCTGTCTTTTCATGTGGCTCTTAACTAACATGACTACAGCATAAGACGGATATTCCTGCATTTAAAAATAACCTTTGTCTCCAAGCAGAAACTAAGTAACTTTCTCAGAAGCTAGAGGACGATATCACAATGGCTAAGTCAGCCCAGGAACCTTAAAGTCGTGGTTAAACCTTCCAATCTAGGTGGAAAGAAATCCAAGGACAAGATGATCTGATGGCCCAGAGACATAAACTTCAAACGTGCAAGAAGACTTTAAACATAAAAAGTTTCTTTAAGAAGGATGTAGAAGACAATAGGTTTCACAATATAAAATCTAGAAAATAACTCCTGAAAATGAACATTGGGATAGACCTTTAGCTTTTTAAGCAATTGTGGAAAAGTGGCATTTGAAATACCAGTGGAGTGAGGAAGCTTTGTGTATGTGGAATATCTGAGGGAAGAAATGTATAGCCAATTTAGTAAATAATGCATACACTTAGAGACCTGGATTTGAGACCTTTGCATTCCAAAGACTGCTTTTCCTTGACAGCCATGAGACTGTGTTTCATAAGATCAAGTCAAATGAGATAGCGAAAGTTCAACAAACAACATGTACCTCAGTGAAAAATGATACGTTACTATTCCAGCAAAATACATGCGATCTGATGCTGTTTTACAAAAGCCAGGAAAGAAAGAGGAACAAGTACCTTCCCCCCTTTTCTGCATTTTTGAATACAGAAATGAAGCTTCTCATGCTTTTCCTGAGAACAATGTGAATGATAAAGAGAAGTCTATGGTTAGTCTCCAAGTCAAACTCTGTTGAAAGCCATGAAAATATTGTCATTGATATAATGGCTTTAGATCAGAACCTGGAGAACGTAAGTGAGACTCCGCAGATTTGAAAGTGAAGGTGACTCACTCATGGATAAATCATAAACAAATGTTAAAAATTAACTTTGTAAAATGAGCAATCTTTTAACTTTTTCTGACTAAAAAGAGCAGACAGGATAAGCAATACCAGAAATACAAATTCCCCAGGGTATTTTGCATTGGGTATCTCAAGCTCACAAGAATTTCTGTCAGGATTTAAAGAAAGAAAGTATTTCTACTTATTTACTAGACAAATTAAACCTATTAAGACCCCTTAACTATCAGATGTTGCCTTGGGAATTAGATGATTCTTTCGCATATCCAGGTATTTTGAAAGAAAACCCAGTAGAACTAAACTACTAAATCTGATAATATTAAAAACTGAGGTAACAGGAAAATTATTAAATGACACAAAAATTAAAGCATAAAAAAGAACATACCAAATTACCATGTTTAGGGATTACTTAAGCTGTGGGCTTACAAATGGCATGCTATATTACAATTACAATTAGATAAAAACCATTAAACTATTAACTTCTGGGGTAATCTGAACTTGTTGAAATAAAATGCTACCAAATCAACAAGGAAAGAACTACTATGAAAACAGCAAACATATTCATAATGGCAGCTGTAAGTGCAGAAATGCAAATGGAAGTGTAAATAATATAGCTAGTAAAAGATACACATGTTTATCTGAGCATCAATAATGTGGTTTATGATATACTGTTTCTATTGAGCACAAAGTGTGAAATGCTGTGGGGGAGCTGATAATATGAAATATGATTAATCAACACACAGCAAGAAAAGCATCTGCTGTATAAAAAAGTCTCCAGTAAAACATTATATAAGGTGAGGTAAAAATAAAAATAAACACAGTTGAATTCAGATTGCTAGTGTATGGGAAGTTAAATAAAGACGAAGTAAAAGAAGGTTAATAAATGTAGATCAACGCAAAATTACTGATTTATTGATGAAAATCATTTTAGCAAGAAGACCAAAACAACTATGACAATGAAAACTGATATTTAGCATAACCGACAGTTTAACACTGATTTTCTACTGCTAGGATGTAAGCCATGCACCCTGCCAGAGAAAATCAATTACTCCTAAACCACGTATTTATGGCTCAGAAAAGGTGCTGCTTAAAAGAAAAATTGAGTAATCTGAATCCCTCTTACCTTATCTTTTGTGCATGGCAATGCAAAAAGATTCAGATGCACAACTAATATATATAATCCCATTATAACAAGTATGACCATATATAAGTTACATGTACATTGTGACCTATTTTAAAATACATCTACTATGTAAAAGACTATGTATCAGAAACTAATACCATTCTTACTTGCATGAATCGGTATACCAGTTTCTCAAGTTCTAAGGGATGCAAGTGAATGAAACCACAAATACTTGCTTTCAAACATCCCATTGATTTTAGTCAAAGAATTACTGTGCATATACTGCAGATCATATGCAAGCAATTGACAACATATTTTAAATCAAATTTAACTCAAATCATGGCTTTGTAACACAGGAGTAGTCTCTTTGCTTTCAGTGGAAGGGGAAGTCTGACAGACTGACTACTCTTCCACACCTGGAACAGCCTAAGATCAGACTTGGACAGAGTGTTGTGCAAGCCAAGTTCACCTCTGGAAACTTCAGGACTCCCACTGACACAACAGTAATTGCTGCAATTGGGGGAACTCATCAGCGTACAGTTCATCAGTGTGCAATTATGAAGCTGTTGGATGCCATATTATGTAGTGAGGCATGACTTAGAATGAGCTTAGAGAGTCTCTTTTGTGGGCTTACCTGACGAGCCAGAACTGCGAGCCTTTAAACCTGAATGACTGAGCACGGACATGGAAACACCATAGGACAACGTGGTACCTAAAGACTGGTGAAAACACTTGAGTTCAGCTTCTTGCTGGGTGCAGAATTGCAAAACAAAACTTTTCCAAATGCAAGACAAAAAAATTAAAATGTTGATGCCAACCTATCAAAACAGGGAAAATTACTGCTACTGATCACAGCCTTCTGGTGGGTTTGAAGTAAGGAGGAGTGTCAAAGGGGCTTTATAGCCACAAGGGGGAAAGGATGAAAAAAGCAAATTTACTTTTAATCAGATACAGGCAGGTGGATCTCAGCTGAAAGAAGGAAATCAGAGCAATTCTATAATTCATGGGGGAAAAAAAGTATGGGAGGGAAGGATCTGCCTCTAAACTCCAAGCACTTTCTGGAAAGCTGAAGAAGGAACAACAGAAGTGCTTTGTCTGTGCTCAGAAAACAGTAAGGATGGACGATGCTACTGACTTTGATTTAAGGAAGCTTAAAAGTGTTAGCAGGGTAAGGTTCAAAACCTTAGGTTCCTTGTAACACTAGACAGTTATAGGCAACTAGTTTACATCAAGTAATTAATTTTCTTCTAATATAGAAGGGATAGAACTTATATAGGCAAGATTTGTTTAGATAACTAAAGTTGGGATGACACAGGGGTATGTATAATCTATATACCAGTATACAGAAAAGGTCAAGGACACAGCTCAGTTGCTACCATGCACTTGTATAATTTTTTAAATTGTTGACATGGTTTCTGATGCAGCTTTGCTCCACGCCAGCCAGCACTCTCCCAAGCATTTCCTGGGCACACCTGAAGGCACAGCACAGGGTAGTCCCATTAGATGGTATGAACATGGGCATGTTTTGGGAGGAAATAAACTTGAATTGTATGGATGAGGCCTGTGCCACTTGTCCCTCATGGACAGAGAAAAAGTCTTGACCTATTTTATTTACTAGTACAGGTGCAGCCAGTAAATCCCACTTACAGAGAATTAATGTTCTCTAAGAGCTAGATATAATGAACCTTGCTTTCCTAAGGACAGAAGTACTGTAGCTGATTGATTTTCATGTCTAAGCAGTTGCAAAGTGCTACTGAAGTTTTACTCTTGGGTCATGCAATTATAAGGTCTGCTTTTCTCTCATTTCCAGCAGTACAGGAGCTCAGCTTTCTTCACAGCTAAGGCATTTACAGTCCATCTTCTCTTAGCTCTTTCCTATTTCTGTAAAACTTTAGAATAACATGTGAGACCTCTATCCATCTGTAAAACTGTGGAGAATCAAAACTTATTATTGAAGAGGAGATACGGATGAATAGACAGTTGTTAATAATTACTAAGAAACCGACCCAAATATAAAAAGCAGAAATATAAAAATAGGGCAGAATATGGTATATATCATTCCTTTGACAATATAATAACAAGACGATCTCTGCTTGTCACCTCTCTGAAATTCATGTTGATAAACTTACTTCATAATAGCCAGTAATGTTTGGAAGTTATTATAGTTTCCAAATACTTCCAATCTCATTTTCAGATTCTTAAGTCATTTCAACAGCAATATAGTCTTTCCTGAATATTTCTGAAAAATAACCACAAGGATCATTTAAAAACAACAGTGGAGATCAACACTCCAGTTAAATTCCATCTGTATGAATTTATTTAAATACCAACTAACCATCTTTTGTATAAGGATATTTTAGGTACCTTTCAGGCCACTTTTCAGTCAGTTATGCCAGTTAGTCTGGAGCATTTGAGGACTTGACTTCAATGGACTTACATTTGGTTTACAAATATATGAGAATGTACCCTTCTGAGTTTGCAGAAAGGACAAAAAGGCTCCAAGTATATAATTTTCTTAATCTTTTTCATGCAATTTATAACAGTTATGCCAGTATTTTATGTATTATTAGCCAGAACTTTTAGAATAGCATATTATTATATTCTTTGCCAGGAAACTATGATATTTTTTCTTTCCCTTTTATTAAGGAGGTCATATGGTCCATATTCATTTAAGTACTTACTTCTGCAGACTGAATGACTGTGAAGGTAGGTGCAAATAGGGTGAATATAATTAAATATTTGTGCATTGATAGATTTTATTTGTTTACACAGGCACATTAATGACATGAAAAAATGTGAACCTGCAGAAGCAGCCTTATAGATTTTTTTCTTGCAGGTGGTCTTTCAGGCCTTCAGTTTTAAAAATCCTGTCCCTGAGACAGGATTTTTTAATCACTATCAAAGTATCTTCCATGGATGTGCTCAATAGTGCTCTCAGCTCGTGGGGTCCTGTGTGCCTGCATGAACTCTAATGTAACAAAAAATTAAATGGAAGAGCTACCATCGCAGGTTAGGTTAACCACAGGGCAAAGAGTGTATTTGGGATAACACATAGTTTGTTTTTAATCTCCACTCTGATACTATCACATTGATAGCTTTAGAAGAAGATTGCTATTTGCTCAAGTGCCTTTTCACAGAATTAAATAAACAATGGGACAGAAAAACATTTTCATTTAAAAAACAAGGAATGCCCATATTTGATAACGCAATGTTTTACTAATAAACTAAACTTACAGAAAATCTAGCTCTTGTTTTAAGAGCTGAATTGTTACATTTTCTCTCAGAGGTGCTGCAAAAAGCCATCTTTGGTGTAAAATGTACCTGTATTTCTCCATAAGGCTGCAAAATACTATGGCAAGACTACAGGAGGAAGAACTATTACAATGAGCAGGCTTCATTATACAGGCTGATACTGCGGTCAAATGGCTGCATTTAGTGACAAATAGTTCCGTATTTTTCTCCCTGTCATGACTGCTGCAAACATAAAAACATAACTTCTTTCTTACTTGTTCTGGAAGAGACAGACTCATTAAGCCTCTTTCTTACCCCTAGAAGAAAATGGATTAGACTTACATCTTCAGAGTCAATCATAATTTAATACATGTAATGCTTCCTGCATTCCTTGTGTGAGATTGGATCTCTGTAGGACCTATACTACTTCTCTGCTTGTCTCTCATTCCAGAAACATAGAGGACTTTGGATACAGACTGCAACTCTTTAAACAGAAATGTGTAGATCAGGACCTATAGGATTAATATGGGGATTTAAGGTCTATAACATTACTGTTGATCGTACCTTTTATTTGCATGTACCACATGAATGAAACATAATGAAGACAAGCAGTATATTTACCACTATTTGATAGTCTGTGTATTGTAAGAGGTAGCTTTGAGATAAACCTGAACTGTGACCAGGGCTGCCAAGCTGTCAACGGAGCTGTGAAAAGAAATCTTTTATTTTCTAACCTTGCACAAGAATTAGTCATTCTCTAAGCTCTTGATGTGAGTTGGTAAAGGTAGATGACATTAAATAGAATATTATTTACATACAATATGAAATTTTAGAAAAGTTATCTGTGCAAGAAGGTAGGTGTCTATATGCACATAAGCATGAAGTTTAGTCTTCATGTGCGTGAAAAAAAATCAATTCAGCAGTAAATTTACTAAATCTTTAGTATACAAACAAACACCTAGCACATTCTGGGAAGCATCTTCCAATTCTTTATAAAAGATCTATTAAAGTAAAGTCTTTTCATCATTAACATTATGAAATTTGGGTAACATGGACCATGTTGTAGGGAATAAGAGTTGGAACTGTTAGAGAAAAGAGCTTAATCTCCTCTTCTTCGCTTCTGGATTCACTGTAAAACAACTGCCATCTCACTCTTGGCACTCCTTGTGGTTCTGGGGCCATGTGGAAGCTCAGCTGAACTGAGAAAATGATCAGAGATAGTCTGGCAATCACTGCTAAATTAAATAGCATTTATCATTAATATTCAAATGCACACTACACCACAGAGGATCTGTAACTCTTCCCTTTCTTTGCACCTCCGTTGTCTACATTCTTCAAAAAGCAACAGCTTCTTAATTCTATGCTGAACTCTAAGTAAGAGGTATGTGTTCACCACCTCTTTTTCTAAGTGTGTTAGCCTGATTTTGGACCTATAGCACGTAACTATGAGAATGTTTTATAGAGAAAGAGTAAACCTTTCTGAATTGTTTTAACTGAAATCAAAACTAGAATGATAGCAAAGAGTATTAGTGGTATTTTATGTGCATAGCTTCTTTCTCAAAGCTTTGTAATAATACTAGACTTTCAAGTATTTTGGAGCCCTGCCTAGTGGTCACATTTTCTGTTACATAAAATATATTAAAAAAAAAATACCAAGATCATGAATACAGCTGGAGGTACACATAAGAAAATATTTACTTTTCAATGGCAAAAAGAGGGAAGTGAAGAACACGCTAATCTTTTAATTGTAGCATTTTTTCTAATGGTTTCCCTGTTAACTTAAGAAAAGTAACTAGCAATTTTGTGAAATTATCCTGCTAAAATATAATCTCATTATAGCTGAATGCATCTTTAAAACAGTATGTTGGTACCCAGGATCCAAAATCACCATCAGCCTTGTTCCTTTTGTTTCACCTCTTTTTCAAAAATAGGTATTTCTTATGTTTGAAAATTGAATTTTTGACATTTCACTTTTTGAAACATAACTCACAGTACAAACATCCTCTAAAACCAGTATCTCATAAATTTATCATTTCAAGCAAACAAATCCAAGAAAATTAAAATGTTAGTATTTTGAAGAGAAGTATCTATAGAATAAAATGTAGAAGCTTGTACATATGTTGATAATCCTCTGATAACTTCTTACTAAGTAGTACATGCATCAAACCCCTTTGCTTTTTCCAAGTTTTGATTCTGAAGGGCTGATCTTTTAAAAAACATATCTTGCTTTTTGTATGTCTCTGACATTTCTTTTTAGATATTTGGAAATCCAATACCTTAGGATAATACTGATAGCTTATTGCTGTTCCTATACTATTAGCCGTAATCTTCAAGTTTTTATTGACAATTCTGTTGTTCATAACCATTTTTTTTTTTTTTTTGATCAGTGGAAGAATCTGAGGAAGAAAGATGATTAATCTTTTAGTCAATGACTTACACAGAAGGCTCATTCCAGAATTGATTTGTTTTATATTAGCATAAATAAAACCAAAATCTTCTGAAGACGAAAGAGTATCAATGAAGTAAAATTAACGTGATTTAGAGGAATTTGGATCTCAGAGCTTATAGTGTAGAACCAATAGCCTATTACAGTAAAGCTATTATTGGATGCCTTTAAAGTAAGTACGGATTTTGCCACATTTCAGTCTTTATGATAGATCAGGATGTCTGCTATATAATATAAAAAATCTATTACAAAAGTACTTAGCATGTTATTGGAGTATGGTGAAAAAGCTTGCAGCAGCATATATGATCTACTGGTTGTATGGACTGAGATTTTTACTCTCCAGTTTCTGAAAATAAATCCTGTAACTTCTCAAATCAGTTCCATGACATCTTGAGTGTTCAGAATCTGCTCAATTTTGCTGCCACTTTCAGGGACAAGAATTGTAGCAGTGATGACCGTAGTGCAAAATACTATAAACTGATTATACAATTAGTGAAAAAATGGCAGTAAAGTCTAATCTGTTACGTTACTGTGAAGAAAAATACAGCCTCTTTACTACTGATAATGGCATTTTTTAACACTTACAGTTTAATTTTATGCAAACAAATTACATATATTAATTTCTGCATACAACATCACACTCTACTCTGGAAAAGTTTATCACAGTCTTATTTCTCTTTCTCTTCATCACTTCACATCTACATTTATTTACCATGTAATACTAAATCTATTATCCTAGAACTTAATTTCTTTAAAGAATTTACAGTCTATCCCATTTCTTCTCAGAAGACAAGACAGCCTTTGTTTCTTTCTTTGAGATTGAAAACTATTTTACTGAGGAAATAATTTGTTGTTATTTAATAAAGAAATCAGAAGAGGAAATTGGATCAGAAACAGAGCAGTCTGATGTGACTTCAAAACAAAACTCTTTATTCTAGTTTTGGCAACAAATACAATGGGAAGAAGAGGAAAAAACCACTAGTACAACGAAGAATTTCTTATGGTCTTCACCATAACAAACATAATTCCCTACCACAGAGCATGCTTTGAAGTATTATATACCCCAGACTGGGGACTTAGCTATGCTCTGAAGCACATTTTTATAATTTTAATCTAGTTTCAACTATTCTTAGCTTCATAATTTTTTGCAGAATTATAAGTAAAACAAATTCCAGCATATACAGTAAACTCACATTCCTAGGATATCATAATGCAATTTCGTCTAGCTCATTGTCAATGCTATAGAAGGTTTTTTAGCAATATGCATTTTAGTTAATATTTTCAATTTTTCTGTCAGTGAAATTATTCTAGAATCAAACTGTAGTTTCAAATCATTCTGTTAGAAGCATTTGGCAACTCCAACAAAATACAGACAGTGAGTTGATAATGTTTCAAATCACTGGGATAAAACTCTGAAATAGAAAATTATCTTTGGTAACTAAGTGAAAACTTACTCTCTGTAACAGTCCTCCTGAGACTTGTTGATCTTCAGCATACAGAGTTTGCCTCATTTTTTTTGCTTGACATTTATTTGATTTATCTGGTTGTGTTAATAAATTGTTTTGTTAAAGTTCTGGTTAATAATCCGGTTGAAGTTTATTGAATATAGATTCCTCTAAGGCATAATAATGAAAGCTATGATGAAGGTACTTTTAATATCAAGATGCTTATGAGGGAATTTTTAATATTGCAATTAGAGTAGCTAACTGTTATTGTAACAAGCAATCAATTATTTTCATTTTTCTTATCCTTTCTGGAAAACGGTGTAACTATGGCTCCGATGTAAGAAAAGAAGTTCATCAAAACATAGGCAATTTATTTCCACATGTATATCTCAAATCCCTAAGAAACTACTGAACTGAAACATGATATTAAAGAAAGCTTAATGAAACAAAGCAAACTAAATACACTTCTAGAAACTGAGAAGTTCTTCAACTGAAACATTTTATTGTGTTTCATAGATCATTATGACTACAAAAGATCAAAACTGACTCTTGTATAAAATCAGCCTTTGGTAATTCCTCAACTGAAATAAAGTATTAGTTTTAGAAACAAAATATAAATTCAATATAGGTTCAAAAATATTCAGTAATCCACAATGCACTAAAGTTTTGGTGGACTGTTAAAATAATAGTTACTGGTGTTAAAATGCATAATTTATGCATAATTTTTTTCTAATCTATGTTCATGTGGCTTCAACATTTTGTCATTTTTAAACTTAGAAAGTGCATCATGGTCTTATGTTGAATTTTGAGACCTATGGCTAGACAAATTTTAACATAAATGGTATGTGACACAGAATTTTTAAAAAATATTTTAGGATTTGGGGAAATATAAATTTTGACATTTCTAAGTCAAATGTCTTTCACATATCTCATTACATCACCAGACAAAGCTTCAACTGCATTTTAGCAATTAATTTGCTAAAATCTTGTCACCAAACACTTGCTTTGATTGACATTTCTTCTATAATGTGCCTTATATTCTTTATTAATTGTGTCCCAAATCAGAACAGAAGTCCAATCAAATATCACTTCTTTTGATTGAAATCGTCCCTTTCTCTCTTCCTGATTCAATTATTCCACAATGTTCAGCATCTCTAATTGAAATATCTCACTGCAGGGAGTGGAAATCATAGTATTGAAGTTTAATCTGTGCAGTATGTTCTGGAACATTTTGTTCTTTTTAAGAACTGTTTGACAACACTTTATTTCTTCTCTGTTGAGTTAACACTTTCTGGCAATATGGCATACGAAGCATCAGGAATAGGAAAGCTGGATGTTTATTTTCAATTTATGCCAAAAATAGAGTCCCATTTTGCCCCCTTTGCTGATAGTGAGTTACGTACATCATAAATACAATCAGCTGATTGCTAAGTTGTCTATCTAGTACTCTTGCTATTTCAGTTGGACTCTTCACAGTTATTTTCAGCTGTCTGAAAATAGAGGAAACCACATTCTTGTTTTTATCACATCTTTTTACTATCATATGATCAAAAGAAAAATTCAAGTAATATTGAGGATACCCGTACCATTGCAGAATTTATTTTTTAATGACAGCATTGTAGAATGACTCATATGGGCTATTCTCTAAAAAATGCATTATGAACCTCTTTTATTGGCTTCAGCTCTTCTCACATAAAAAGTAAAATAAGCTGAAGACAAGATGAAACTCAAGTACTTAGCACCACATCAAACTGAGTGGAATAACAGTGGTCTGCAAAAATATTCTGCATTACTGAACAAAACCTGCCATGTTATGGCAGTCACATATCAACTGTCTCAGGAAAACAGCAGCATACAATGATTAGGTCAAATAAAGTAGCTTATGGTTGGACTTGGACCAACAAATGTGTGCAAGAGGGATTGTTTTATTTTCAATTGGACTTGAAAAAAAAGGCAATTCCCAAGCACAAACTGTACCTCTAGAACCAGGATTTGTTCACCTCAGAGGCCATATTTTATTTCAATTCATTTCTCAGGACGAAAAAGGAATTAAGGAGGAAAAATAAATTATGTTTGAATTGCTTCAGGATCATTGCCTAGTGTTGGTGTAAACTCCATCCCAGAATATCACTGAGAATAAATTTCTCAGAAGAATAAGCTATGGCAATTGTAACACTGTTCTGTGTCAAAACTCAAGATAATTTACAGTATGAGGTTTAAAGATTTTCTACAATCAGTGAAGAGATTGTTAACGTAAGGAAGGCCAAGAAAACTAAAATTCTGTTTGGTTTAAAGTTGAATCTTTCTAATTCCACAAACTGTTCACATGCAAAATGTTCACTCACCTTACGATTTGAAAGGCTGAGATCCAATATATCAGATAACTGTTTCCACTGCTGCAATCACCTACTGATAGAGATATTGAAAAGATCAGTCTAATAATAACAGTTTTTCATAATCTTTCATTACTTTATGTACCTTTGTGTTTTGGTGTTTGATGAGGTTTTGGTGTTTGTTTCTCAGAATATCACAAAAAAAAAAAAAGAAAAAGATTTAATCCTTCCCCGTAAAAAAGATATTTTTCCTTCAAAGGAAGATTTCTTGGTTTTATTGTTAAAGTTCTTAAATGAAGGGCTCAAAGTGATTAAGGTTAACCATCAGATGTTTTGGTACCTTCTATTTCTTTTGATAACTTCCCTATGTAGCTGTCTGGACATTACAAACCACCACCTAAATGACAATGGTCCATCAGCAAAGGAGATAGCTCCTGGAAACAGTAGGAGGAAACAACCCTGGAAAATAAAGGAAATGAACTTACTTTCCCACCTTGAAAACTATATAGTTAAAGCTGTTGGCTCTCATCACATTATAAAACACAGAGGAATGTAACAAAGTTATCCAAAATTTGTTAATCATATTTGCTTTAGAGACTTCAGTTTGAACTAGGAACAGGTTGATAATTTGTTGGCAAACACCTTATAAATTAATACAGATTCTTTACCTATTCATTTATAAGTATCACCTGAACTATATCTGGTTAAAATGTCATGCATATAATTCTTACAGACTGCCCAAATTACTCATCTAAATGTAGATCAAATCATCATAAGCATTACTCTATTATTCTGTTGCCATACTGATAGAATTATTATAAATTAACCTTGGCCTAGATTACTAGCGAAAGATTTTATTCCAATAAATAACCTAAATGATTCTGACATAGCAATACCTCTTTTTTTTCTGTAAGCTTCTTATTAGTTATGAGTAACAGTCTACATAATATAGCATTAGCATATCCATAATACATATGTCAAATAAACATGCTTAACAAGGTAGGTTTCTTAAGATCCAGTTTTATTGAAGTTTTTTTTCTCTGAAATACTGTCACCCTCAAATCTTCAGACAAAATGTAGGTGTGTTATATTCATAAAAGGCATAGATTTCTGCCTAAACCCCAGACAATTTCTTAGAAAACTGAAGAAACCAAAGCCTTCTACTTGAATAAACAGTAGAAATAAATAACAGCAGTCCTGATACCAAAGATCACAGGCTACAAGTTCCTTGTCGCAGACAAGCAGTAGAAAATTTTGTGTTATTACCAATATTCTTGCTTTAAGGAATACAATGAAAATATATCGTCACAAGCCTTTGAGTTTTCTTGTTGGTAACACAGGAAAAGTTTCCTTTGTTGGAGGGAAAAGTCCTTAAAGCATTCCCTACATCTTGGAATGGTTAATGTTAAACCACCAGTTGTGTAGGTGATTAACTCTTGTCAATCAAGCATGGTATGATCTGCCAGGCTGTCAGCTGTGTCACCTTTCAAATGTAAAATTGAGGGTTATGAAGCTACTGGAAGTATTACAGTCCAGAGTGTCAAATGTCCTCTCATGGGGGTCTTAGATGTGTTAATGAGGAGAGGGGATAGATTTGATCCCTGCAGGATATTCTACATAAGGGCAGCAGAAGAAAGAGCTGCTGCTTGTCACATCACACTGTGATCAGCTTCAGAAAAGTCTGATGCAGGTGAATTGCTTCGCCATCCACTCTTGGCTATAGCTCATTATGAAATCCACTGCTACATTGAAATAACGTATGTCACCCCATTCTGTTTATACCCAGAGGGCACAAAGTGCTCTTTTTACATGTTCTTCATCTCACTCTCTGTTCAGCTGCCAGTTATAGCCAAGGAAATGTGGATCATGTAAGATTTTTGCAATCCACATAAGTTTGATCACTCTACCTGGAAAAACACTTTCTCTGTTCATTTACTGTAGTTTTCTGGGGTGAAAATATCTCCTTGATCTACTGGAAAGTTCCAGAAGGAGGAAAAAAAAAAAACCAAAAAACATCTGAAATACATGGATTTGTTCAGTGCAGAAGAGTGTCTACTTAACTGGGTATCTTCAATAAAGTTCACTGGCATCCTTTGTCAACAGTTATTTGAAAGAAATATTGGTTCAATATATACTCCTTTTCTCACTGTCAATAAAAGAGAAATCTCATGTCATGAGGTCTTGTGTGACTTAGGCAACAGTGACTTATTGGCTTCTTCATTAATATGTCATATTTGAGAAAGCTTTTTGCCTGCATATGTAATACACACTGGCACACACATATGCTTACAGATATAGATACGTGTAAGGTGTGTGAACTCTTACTATGGTTGTCAGAAGATGGGAAGGACGGACAATCTCATAAGAATACTGTGCTTAAATGAAGATGGTAACTACACTTGCCTTACTCCAACCTAATGAAAAGGCATGAATACACTGCTGCTTCTTTTCAAGAAAGTCCACACTCCATTAAGAGCCAATCCTAGCTTGATTTTGTATGTAAACATTTTCAGGTTTGGTAGTTATTAAAATTAGAAACCTAAGACTGGGAAGAATCCCTCTACCCAAGTCTAGTCTTATATTACAAGCAATTGTATCTCTCTTTTTTTTTTGTCAGAAACGAATTAAATTGCATCTTAAAATGCAGTGGTCTTTGCTGTTCTTCTTCCTTTGGAAACTATTCCAGACCCATCCTCACTGACGTTTTTTCAACCAAATTTATTCAGAGTCATTATGTATTAATTTACTTTTATACTAACATTTCCTTCTTTGATTTAGCTTACTTTGAGAAAGAAGCATTTTAGTCTACTTATAAGAAAGAATAAATGGAATAAAAATACAGGTAGCTTTTCTATATGTTCACATGGGAAAAGGTTCTTCTATTTCAAAGACTGGTTAATAGAATTGTACTGTGCCCGATAAATGATTGAGATGGGTTAGCCTTTCCACAGGTGCTTCAGTCTTCTGTGACCAACAACTAGTTTTTTTTTTTTTCTCATTAGCTTGGTCCAACCAATGATCTCCACTCTGTCCTTAAAAGTATGATGATGCCTTCTGGTCACTACTTTTTACCTCAGTACAATTATCACTTCACCAAGTTGGTGCAGATTTTCCAGTCCTTCCCCATATATTTAAGACTTCAATATCTACTTTATCAGCAAATTTCATGAGGATGGACCTCTCTTTCTTTCTGCCACAGCATTGGTACCAACACCTATCCTTAATTTTATTAAATTTCTGCAGCTTGAGAGTTTGGTTTTTATTCAGGATACAGTAATCTCCATTTCAGGCAATGTCGATGTTCCTGAATATTTATATTAATGTTATCTTCAGTAGACTTCCTGTACCTTAAACTTTATATTTTTATAAAAGTTCACATAGATTAGATCTACATCATTTACTTTGTCTAGAAAAAGAATATCCCATTAGTCTAATATGATCTAACTTTGGTAAACTCATGTCTTATAAAGTGGAATTTCATACCTGATGCAGCATGAAATGAATTCTAATGGCTCCCCTAGTGACATTAGCCAAAAGTAATTGTTAAGATAGAAGATAATTTTATTTCAGTAGAAATTCATGTGAACTGGAACATCATTAATTTTTATTTTTTATTACCCATGAATTGATCCTCAAAAAAAAAAAAAAAAATTTGTATTTCAGTGGTATTATGCCAAATAATAGATTTATATAATATGTATCAGTCATATCAACTGTGGATCTAGACCTCAAATTTTTAGTGATGACAAACATAATCTGATTATACCATATGTCATATTACTTCAGAGATAAACATGGTCATATATAAAAACCAAATTAAAATTATTTTTAGCCTTCCAAGTTGAGTGACACCATTAAATTATGTTGATTTACCTTAAAATAACATATCAATTTAAATTCTAGAGCATATTTACATCAGTGCAGGAGAAGAACTCAATTTGTAGTCTGCAAAAGAAGGCGATTAATTCACAGTTATTCAGGAAGTCCATGAACTGAACATGTTTGGATGTGAGAGTATTATGGGGGTGTACATGTCTGTGTCTGTCTTTTACATTCTCCTGTAGGTTTTTGTACTGGGTCTGGCTGGGACAGAGTTAATTTCCTTCACAGCAGCCCATATGGTGCTGTTTTCAATTTGTGACTAAAAGGCTGTTGATAACACACCAATGTTTTGGCTGTTGCTGATCAGTGCTTGCACAGTGTCGAGGCTTTCTGTTTTTCCCACTTTGTCACACTAGCAAGTAGCCTAGAGGCTTGTACGAAGCTGGGAGGGGACACAGCTAGGACAGCTGACCTGAGCCAGCCGAAGGGATATTACATGCCATATAGTGTCATGTTCAGCAATAAAACCTGGTGAGGTTTGGTCTTCCAAGATCTTCCAAGGCTGCCACTCAGAGATTGGCTGGGCACCCGTCCGCTTGTAGGAGGTGATGAGTGAGTGCCTTTGCATTAGTTGTTTGGGTTTTTTTTTCCTCTCTTTCCTTATTTTTTAAATTGCCTTGTTTCATAACTGCCCCAATGCAGGAATATTCTCACTTTTGCTCTTCTTATTCTCACCCCTGTCCTGCTAGGAAAGGGAGCAGTGGGGGAGCTGCCAAGATGCTGGCTGGTGTCAACCCACCACAGTGTGTCTCATTGCCATTACTGGAGAAAGGATGGTCTGGTCTCAGATAACAGCTATAATGGAACAGCTATAATATGGCGTGTTGTAGTCAGATAGCATAACCTCAGAACACAGCTCAGCATGTTGGATAGTCCAGAGCAGTCCCAGTCCAACCAAGGTTTCAACAGCCAAATCAAAATACATCAGTTATTATTAGCCCAGTTACAAAGATGTACACTTACGAGTTGTACAGTTATGCAGATGGTTCAGACAAATACATGTAAACTTTCTAATATCTACTCCTGTTTCTATAATGCTATGCTTATCCTCCCAGTGCTGCCCTGCTCCCACCTTCCTCCAGAGGATGCCCTGGGAGGGGTGGTGGTGGTGGCGACTAGGACAACTCATCAGCATCATAAGCACATCACCAGATGCGTGCTGTTTGTGGTATAGATTTCCCCCACCTCAGTCCTCGGCCAGTCTGGGGTTATTTTGAAGTGTATTCTAATAGAGTCAGTCATCTTAATTCCTCCATCTTTTGTTCCTAGCTACTGTTTGACTTTCTTCACTTGTTGACTGTTATTGAAATTACACAATGATCTCCCAGAATTGACATAATGTTTGTTAACTAGTGACCATGTAGGTTTGCTAGAATTTACTGTACATGGCCCACACAGAGCTAAGCTAAAACAACTTAAATAACAGTGAGCTGCCTCCTAGCCCCTTTTAGTCACAACTAAAATAAAGTGAAGTCAGCTTCAGCCAACACAAGCCTGGACAACTCCTGAGACCTGCAGGGTCAGGTTAATAAAGAGGCTTTTACTAGCACTGCCAATGTCATCTGTACTGAGCCACAAGCCAGAGGAAATACAGACTTCAGTGTTCAAAGAGCTATTCTCTATCACCTTCAGGAAAAAGAAATGCTTCTGAGGCTACTTTCATCCTGCTGGCTGCTGTTTGGACCACACATAGACCCGTTTCATCATGCTGAGTTAATGCAAGTCAGTGATGTATTTGCTGTCTTCACTGTCAGCAAGAGAAAACACTTTCGTTATCAAATCAAGCCTCTTTTTATCTAAAATTCTGACCTCTAAGGTTCAATAATGGAGTGCAGGGAAATTAAGTGACTAAAAAAGATTCCCCTCCCCGCCAGATTATACATATTTTGTACCAGGCTGGGTAAATTCAGTTGCTCTTTACCTCAGCTGTTCAAAAATAGCATGGAGACAAAAACTGTATTACTTTGACAGTATATCTAAAAATATATTCCACCACATGGAATACAGTAAAAAAAAATATGAAATATGTCTGTTGAAAGACAGGGACGATACAGAACGTAATTTGTGCCACACTACAATAGACTAAAGGAAAACAAGTAAAGAATGAAAAAACAAAACTGTGGCTAAATCAGCTTGGATGAAGAGAAAAGAGAATGCTATTCAGCCCTCTACTCTGCAGCTTCTAGATATGCCTAATGTTAGAAAAGCTTCCCACCACAAA
Source organism: Haliaeetus albicilla (assembly GCF_947461875.1). Taxonomy (NCBI): domain Eukaryota; kingdom Metazoa; phylum Chordata; class Aves; order Accipitriformes; family Accipitridae; genus Haliaeetus; species Haliaeetus albicilla. The sequence continues at coordinate 66,381,354 of NC_091516.1, read as the reverse complement.
GGGATGAGGGAGTGTCTTGAAGCACAACATGCAGCAAAGAAGATGCATTCTAATTCTTTCCAGATTCATGATCTTTGGGGAACAGCTATGGATTCGATTCTTTTTGTGAAGTTTATGAAAGGCTAATGGTTTAGTTTCACCCTGTCTGACCTTAGGAAATCTGTGGCTATGCAGTACAAAGGACAGAATTATAAAGTCACAGAAACTATGTATTCCTTTTGTCCAAAATCCTGAGAATACAAATTTCCTTCAATTTTTTTAAGCTTGCTTTATAAATTCCACATGTTGAGCTGCTTGTATTACTTCATAAGTTGAGACTGCTCTGTAGTGTAACAGAATGTCCAGCTAGTCATCTTTTCAAATACAGACAGACTGTTCTGTTACGCATTTTGGCCCAACTGTACAATACAAAACTATGTAAGATTTGTTTTATAGAGACTTGTCAGTGTTAGAGGAACACTTCAAATTTCTCTCATCATTACTGAATTGTACCTTTTGTTCTTAATTAAACACACACAAAACAGAACAATAAAACAAGCTACTACTATTAAAAACATAATTTCCCCCCAAATTCTATTAGGAAAAATAATGTTTAAAGTATGTATAACTATTGCAGAAAAACATCTCTTTTTAACATTAACAAAAAACCCTTTTCATAGAAAAGGAAACTTTACTAGCAATCAGAATCAGGTGCCTCAGATGACCAACAATTTCTTTTTGAGCAGACCAGGTATGTACTCTTAAATGTATGAATGAATGTAAATTAAGCCTTTTTTTCCTTGCCTGAACAAATAGGATAGGACCTATTATAGTAGTCACCTTCATGGCTTTAGGCAAAGTGTTAACAGCTTCTGCCTTTAACTTTAAAAGTCCCCTTATCTTTCCTAGTGTTTTGATCATATTCTTTCACATAAGTACCAAGTGAAAGCTCTCTCCTAAAATATTTTCTAGGAAACATGGCACAGGAAAGGAACAGAGGATCCTGGCAAAGGATTAACAGATTTACAAAGTACTTCACTACATAGACGATTATCTGCCAGATCTCTGTCCAGGCTCCTATTTGAGTTCCTTATCCTCCAGATTCTGATGACAGCCTATCATCTCTGCTTTTCTGCTCCTCTATTATTCACCCTTTTGTCACTCCTCTATCAATCCTTTGCTGTTACCTCTTCTTCCTCCAGACCACTAATAAATTATGTTTACCACAGTATCACATCCTATTGCACTAAACACTTGCTGAATTTTTTTACGTCAGACTACCCCTGTTCTGTGCCAAAAGGGTATCTGTTTCCTGGGAACTCTCAATCTGTCAACTTTTGTTTGTCCTGTACTTCTCTTTCAAAATTTTTAAAACTAATTGAGAGAAAATGTCAGTGACAGAAAACATCTTAGTAAGATATTAATAACATGAAAATACAAAGAGAATACTTGATGAAGATTATAAACATTTTACCTAATGGACACTGATACAGTAGACTGATATTTTGCTCACCATTATTTGGCATCAATACTTGTCATTGTAAAAAGAAGCTACAAAACATTTTAAAAGCCTCTCCTGCAGCTTCTCCCATACATCATTATCCCACTGTTATGATGTAACATTGTTCAAATGTTTTCTTCTGAACTAATTTTAAAAACATTTTAAAAAGAGGCAACATGTAAAAATAGTTGTCTTTGCTAGTGCATCTGATTTCTCCTTCCGTGCTGTTCAGCCACATTCAGAACATCTCTAAACCACTAACCCTCTCTGAGATCAAAGGCAATTTTCTCTGGTTCTTTAAGTTTCTCTAGTCTTGTCATCTTCTAGATCCTGCCTCTTCTACCCCTTTCCTCCATGAGTCTTCCTTTGTTTCTCCCTTTTCTGTAATGGACGGGGTTTTAATCCCATTTTACCTTCTGGATACTCAACTGCATATATACATGATTTTCTTTATGTAAGTTGGAGAAAAAATGGTGCCAATTTGCATGAAGCTGCTTGTGCTCTTCTCAGAAGATGTTCTGATGGTCATGAATTCTTAATTAAATTAGAAACCAGATCAAAAGCACAAGTTGTTGCTACTTTGCACTTACTTTCTAAAGATTAGGAGTCACCTGTAAAAATAAAGATTTAATATATGACATGACGTAAATTGTACAATGGTCTTCAAATGTTTTGAGATGTGCTCTGCAGCTTCACTAGTTCATACTCTTATCAAAATAGAGAAAGCATAAATGTAATATCTACTATACAATTCCAAACATTTGTTTTCTGTCTAATAGGGCTAAGAAGCCCAGCCAAATCTTCACCTTATTTTGCCTTCTGTTTTTACCAGTAACATGAAAACTAAACAATAAAAAAAGTAATCCAGAATTTACCAGACAATAGGAAAACTTTGTTACGCGTAAAATTGAGGTATTTTTAAATGTGAATCTTTCTTTGGGAACAGTATTTCTTTTGCCATACAGTTTGAAATATTGTCTTCACATTTATATCAGTCAAGGACATGCATTTTTATGAATCAGTCTGAGGCACTTCCTGAATTTCATGCACATGACATGAGTAATTGCTATCAAAAAGAAAAATTCAGCTTCTAAAAAATTAAACTAATATAAAAAGGTAAACATACAGCAAGAGGCAACAGAAAGAAGCAATTCCACTTTACTTTAAGATTTCAAGACCTTGGTTTGTTCTGCCCCGGAAACTAAACTATTTGAAATGGGTTTTGAAGTTCTTCACATGTATTTCTTTTTGTGTGATATTTAAAAATGGCATCTTCTTCATTTTGGAAGGTAGATCCTTGTTGAGCTAAAAGAACAAGATGAACAGATTACACATTTGGAAATCACATACACCCAGATTTATAAAGACCAAGATTTTTGCTCTCATCATCCCTAGACTAGAAGAAGGGAGTCTGCCACTCAAATAACTATCTTTCTACTTTCTCAAATTCCCATCCCCTCCCCCTGACAAAAAACCCTAAAAATTACTGCTGGAAGCATTTTTATTTTAATGGGTTCAGAACCAGTCTAATCTTAATTTCCTAAGAAAGGTTTTTTTTTTCTTCATATCTGCCTAAACTTTTTCCATTATGATAAGTAGTAAATTATTTTTATTGTTTATATATAATAGTAAGCAATAACTAAGCTATACCTTTGGATCTGTGCTTGATTTTCCTTCTGTTTTTCATATGGTTACAGTTTTTGAAATAGCAAATAGTGATATCACATGTGTAATTCCTTGTATTTAAGTTCTCAGTAAAATTTTAAATTAGAAGGTTTTGTTTAATGCACTTTAATATCAAACCTTAACATAAAAAAACCCACATACGTACAAATAAACCCAAAGCTCTTTGCTTTAAATAGAAATTGAACTCTGCATACTGTAGACCATAATCAAAAGCATTCATCTGCAAGACCAGCTTGAGCATTTTAGTTGTAATTTACAGGTCATTGACTTCTTCATTATAGGCAGCCCTTGGGAAAAGTAGTTTCTAATACAAAGGCACCTACAGTAGCCAAGCTGCAATATGTGAACACTGCAGCAGTTAGCCTGTGACTGCAGGGTTTGAATATGCATTTAATAAACATTTGCATTCCAACTTGATCCTACTAAAGAAAATTAGTTCCTACTGGGAGAGGAAGTAAAAGAATGGACAAATAAAACCAGACAACAGTTTCAATGCATTTCAAAGAGCCATATTTTGCAACATTAAGCTTTAGTGTCACCAAAGACCCATAGTATTTTTATGATCAGAATACTTTTTTTTAACAATAAATACATGGAATGGACAAATTTTCTCAGCACCTGAATTCTGACAGACTAAGAAAAGCAGCGTGTTTCATGCTCAGTAATATTATGTATATCTATGTCATTCTTTTTATAGTTATATATCTTTCACTGTGAATTCTGGGTATTTTCAGATTTTTTTCACCTAACAAAGTTTTCAATGTAATGTGGTACAAAAATCAAAGCAAACTACTGGACATTGGAGAGTCAAAGCTTTATGCAGCTTCAAAACAACTGCACATACATGTATTCTGTTCCACAACTTCATCAGGTAACAGATGTGAAAGGCAAGCAAAACCATAGTCCTGATGAGGTTTCTTTGTGAAAGGAAGGTAATGCTTAGATCATCAAAAAAACCCTGTACTATTCAGCATAGTCCAGACGTGATGATACTTATGCTTCCATATCAGAGATTAAATTTTAGACAGGAACTAGAGTTTAAATATTTTTCTCTCTCATTCCGTATTCTCTATCAATTTTCCTCTTTGTGCATGTGTGTGTGAAGGCTCTGAATAGCATTTTCTTTTTTTCTAGATCACCCTGGATCAGGTATAGCAGATATTCTATCACATAAACTTTACAGAACAAGGAACAGGAGTTATATAACTTACACAGAGCTCTCCAGGATATTTCATGCTTACTGGGATTCAGACATGACCACAATATTGGAGGTAAATGATAAACAAGTTTTCTATTCTTTCTTATTTCAAGATCCTTTTTAATTTAGGAGTGAAATGCTAGTGTACACAAACATCTACTAACACAAAATTTTATCAAAATGCTTACTACACAGACAGACACCACCACTTAAACTTACATTTAGAAAGAAACTTAAGAATGTGATTATTTTGCAGTACTGAATCTATTTTATTATTTTTTTTAGCTAAACTGTTTCCTTCCAAAATCCACTAGTTCTACTGAAATTAAAATAGGAACCAAACTGTGAGTAAGTCTTCATGAACTAATGATTAAAGCATTCAACTCAGAAAATATTCTTGCATTCCAGACTCTGTTCCAATAAATGTTAAAATAGGGTGGGGGAGTTGTTAACAATTCCTTTATCCCATGCCAAGTAGTACAGATCTAACAAGTGAATTCAAGATACCCACCTCCATCTTCACAGCCTGTAAAAAAGATTCAGATTTTGTTAAGTAAGGGCATAAAAAAAATATCTTTTAAATCTTGGATATGTGTTACTGCCACTTAGGCTGTAGGAATATAAAACTGGAAAACCTGAGACAAGGACCTTAACTATTGTTAGGTTTGGTTCTTGGCTTCACCACTCTGAGGGTTAAAGACAACCCTCTCATTTTCTACCTCAGTGTATTCAGTGCATTTCTATAATTTTTTTGCTGTGTTAACTTTGCACTTTGACTTAAAAGGTATTGACAAGTATTTACCTGTCTTTTGTTTCTGTAAACACTGCTCCTGTCTCTACTCAGCCTTTGAATGCTTCTAAAGTGCAAATAAGCTATATTTTTTATTCTAACATGTATGTATTCTCGGACAGCCTTTTAAAAAAATGAACTCTTGTGAAATATGGCTTCAGGGGCAGCTGTCTGCTGCAAGGAGGTGACCACCCAAGCTTTGGCTTTCTGCACATTACATTCTCTTCTGACACTATCCTAGAAAATGCAGTTGTATTGTCAAGTACCCAAACTTCCCTTTTTTCTCACCTCTGGGCATGCAGCAAATACTGTCACCATCATACCATAAGTCACTCATACAGCATTCATTCTTTCAGGCTCTTTGAATTAAAAAGGAAAAATAATAATCAGCAAGACCTAGGTCAAGTATTATGCAATGTAGACACTGACAGTTGATATGGACTAGTTTGAGGTAAATATTTTAGACAATTAAGACCACCTTTGCTTTGCTAGAATACACAGACAACCCATTCTCACCTTGTATTGTACAACTGGACTTCATTTCTTCAAACAACTCTGTACCTATTTGGAGGCAAATCCAGACTAACACTTCTTGTACATGACTAATTAGAACTGCACACAGGTTAGCTCCACATGACTTTACTCCACATAACATGGTAAAAAACAACATTAATTTTTCCCATTACAGCTGTATAATGAAAAGGAGCATGAGCAACTCCTTCTCCTCTTAATATGAGAAACCCTACAGAAATTGTATTACGAGAAAGTCCATACTAAGACCCCACAATTGAGGTAAGAAAAGTAATTTGCAGACTGGGGATACTTACAGGTACTCTAATGCCTCTTAAAACCCAGGTGCTTCTGAGCATAGCCAGAGCTTAGATTTAGGGAGCTCAGGAATTTCAGCAGTGGAAAATCATGTGATTGCTGATTCTAAGAACTACCTTGGTTAACTGGCAGCTGACAGCAGACATAAAGACTTACATGTTTTACTCAGAAACCTACAACAGCAGTTAGACCATACTTCGATGCCTAAACCCTTTTGTTGCTTTTAGCCTTCAATAAGTAACTCCAGAACAGACTGAATTCTTAACTTTCTTTTCTTTAGGTTTGTATCCCAATCTGAATACTGAGTATAGATCCTTCTGGTTAATGTAGATGTATAACTCTCATTTTGCAAGATTCTGCTTTGAATGACCTCATAATCAAAATGTTACTCAGGAGGATTAATATGAGGAAAGGCCACTGATTTCACAAGCTGGAAAATTCCACCAGACAAGCAACCTGCTGAATAAAAAAACAAAAGCTTGCCAGGCTTACATTAATGCACCTTAATTAGTTGCTTCTTATAAATCTCAACCACTTTAACAGAAAAGATGTTTTCTATTTTAGTCCCTTTTCAGAGGGAGTTTAGAAGGCAAAAAGATATTCTAGCTCTGAGACTCCTAAAATATCTAGCATGAAAGCCCCTTGTTGACCTTGATGGCCAATTTTTTTGAGATTAACTGAAGTATGTATTGCACTCTGGTTTTTATGACTCTCCAAAAGAATTAGAGCAGCAGATGGAAATCTAAAGATGTATAGATTTAAAGAAACACAATATAACAAAGAAAGAAACAAATACAAAGAAACAAATACAAATCTTGAACCAAAAAGCAGAATCATCACTGCTTCCCATCTCTACTCCCCTCATAACAAGAAATCTCCACACGCTTTTAGGAGAGATAACACACCCATGCTACTCAAATTACATCTCCTAGATTTATGTATAATATGGCAAAAGAACAAAAAATCTCACCCAGAAAACCTGTATTTTCTATATGTTGTGCAATTTGGTATACTACCTCTATAGAACTTCCTCAGCATAACTTGTTTAGCATTAGTAGCTAAATTTGCTGAAGCTTTAGGCTGCAAGCTGTGAACTTTAGCCCAGAGATACCAAACTTTTACCTAGGTAAGTAAAAGAAGGCCCCAGGGCTGGTTCAAGCTGGAAGATGAAGCAAGGAAGGCTGCTATGGTTGTCAGCTGACACAGCAACCTTAGAGATAAGAAAAGAAACAGCCCACACACAGACAATGAAGGGACCCAATGGAGAACGGGTAGACCCCAGACCCTAATATTACTACTGGCCAGAACTGTCGCATGAGGGGTTCTGTAGCCTGGGGAAAAGGAGGCTGAGGGGAGACTTTATCACTCTTTACAACTACCTGAAAGGAGGTTGTAGCGATGCAGGGGTTGGTCTCTTCTCCCAAGTAGCAAGTGATAGGACGAGAGTAAATGGCCTCAGATTGCACCAGGGGAGGTTTAGATTGGATATTAGGAAAAACTTCTTCATCAAAAAGGTTATGAAGCACTGGAACAGGCTGCCCAGTGAAGTGGTTGAGTCACCATCCCTGGAGGTGTTTAAAAGACATGTAGATGTGGTGCTTAGGGACATGGTTTAGTGGTGGACTTCGCAGTGTTAGGTTTACAGTTGGACTTGATGATCTTAAAGGTCTCTTCCAACCTAAATGATTCTATGATTCTAACTATTTTAAGGATCACATGCTGGGGTGGCAAGGAAAAAATCTGAAAGATACTGTATTACCTGGAGGTTCTATACTTCTACAATACGTAGATGATTTGTTACTTGCTGGCAAGACATACAAAGATTGCTTGAAAGATACTATTTGTCTGTGTACCGCTTTAGCAGAAAAAGGTCACTGTGCATCTCTTTCTAAGCTTCAGCTGTGTCAGCAGGAAGTAAAATATTTAGGATTCATATTAAAAAAAGGACAAAGACAGTAGACACAGAATGGGTCCAGGCTATTGTAAAAATACCTTGACTGGTAACAAAGAAGCAATTGCGAGGATTTTTAGCCACAGTAGGATACTGCAGACCCTGGATACCAGGGCTAGGGCAAATGGTGGTCAAAGGCGTCCTCCAGCCTAGTGGGTACATCTCTTGGTGCTGAATGCAGTCAGGCACCCTGGGACTTTTCTAGAACCCCAACCTAGTTCATTATCTTCTCATCCTAATGTGATTTTACAGGCTTTCCAGGGAACCCCACAGATGAAGACTGGGCCACAGGTCCCACTGTGCCCAGCTGCAAAACATGGCCCTCACAGCTGTCTGTCTTCTACTGCTGGTGCTGACTGCCCTGATCTTCTACCATCACTGCAAGCCTGTTGTGCAATTAGGTATACTACTTATATAGAACTTTCTTAGCATAACTTGTTTAGCATCGGTAGCTAAATTTGCTGAAGCGTTAGGCTGCACGTTGTGAAGCTTCACCCAGACATGCTGAACTTTTACCTAGGTAAGTAAAAGAAGGCCCCAGGGCTGGTTCAAGCTGGAAGAAGGTAAGGGAGGCCACTACAGTCATCAGCTGATGCGGCAACCTTAGACATAGGAGAAGAAACAGCCCGCCTAAAGACAATGAAAGGACCCAACGGAGAATGGGAAGACCCCAGACCCTAATATTACTACTGGCCAGAACTGTCACATGAAGGATGGTGAATTTAGATTGTAAGGGTGTAATTGCCCAGGGATTTCTTTGTTTGGGGTCCCTCTTTGGAGGCACCCAGCTAGAGCTGTGCTGCTTATCAGATAAATAAACCACTTATTTACTCAATGGACTGGCAACTCATATTTTTCGAGCAGGAGCCTTAGGACAAGCCCTGTTGATGGTGGCATAATTCCTGCAGGTGGTGTAATTCCCTCAACACTATATTTAGAAGAAAATAAAACAGCATTTGTGAATCTCAGTTTTATTTGGCTGTTTATTACTGAACTGTTTCATGCCTGGCCTTCTAAGGGCTAAACAGATTACAATAAATTCATCTTGGTACTGCAAAAAAATTAAGACAGTTTTCTCAGAAAAGGTACCAATGGGTGCTGCTATCCCACTATAGTTGAGACATGTTATGTGGGCTCCTGGTAACAAGCATAAATAGACATTTGAATGAAAGTCTAATTACCTGGCTTCATCATTAGTGAATTACTTGAGTCATGCTTTACATAATTGGTCCTAAAGTTGATATTCACCCCAAGAATAATGCTAATAGTACACTAGGAGACTGCCCAAGGGAAGTGTGGTAGGTTGACCCTGGCTGGATGCCAGGTGCCTACCAAAGCCGTTCTATCACTCCCCCTCCTCAGCTGGACAGGGAAGAGAAAATATAGCAAAGGCCTTGTGGGTCAAGGTAAGAAAAGGGAGAGATCACTCAACCAATTACTGTCACAGGCAAAACAGACTTGACTTGGGGAAAATTAACTTAATTTCTTGCCAATCAAACTGACCAGGGTAATGAGAAATATAACCAAATCTTAAAACAACTTCTCCCCACCCTTCCTTTCTTCATGGGCATAGCTTCACTCCCAGATTCTCTACTTACACGCCCCCAGCAGAGCCGGGGAACAGGGAACAGGGATTGGGGTCATTCATCGCACATGGTCTCTGCTGCTCCTTCCTCTTCAGGGGCAGGACTCCTTAAACCTCCCCTGCTCTAGCATGAGGTTCCTCCCACGGGAGACAGTCCTCCACGAACTGCTCCAGCGTGGGTCCCTCCCACAGGCTGCAGTCCTTCAGGCACAGACTGCTCCAGCGTGGGTCCCCCACGGGGTCACAAGTCCTGCCAGAAAAACCTGCTCCAGCGTGGGCTACTCTCTCCATGGGGCCACAGGTCCTGCCAGGAGGCTGCTCCAGCGCACAGCCTCCTTTGGGCATCCCCCTGCTCCAGCGTGGGGTCCCCTGGGCTGCAGGTGGAGATCTGCTGCCCCATGGGCCTCCCTGGACTGCAGGGGGACAGCCTGCCTCACCATGGTCTTCCCCACGGGCTGCAGGGGAATCTCTGCTCCGGTGCCTGGAGCATCTCCTCCCCTCCTTCTGCACTCACCTGGGGGTCTGCAGGGCTGATGCTCTCACATATTCTCACTCCTCTTTCCGGCTGCAGTTTCTGTGCCTGCTGCAACTTTTTTTCCTGCTTAAATCTGTTATCCCAGAGGTGCTACCACTATCACTGATTGGCTCAGCCTTGGCCAGCAGCAGGTCCATTTTGGAGCTGGCTGGCATTGACTCCATGGGACACAGGGGAAGCTTCTAGCAGCTTCTCACAGAAGCCACCCCTGTAACCATGCCTGCTACCAAAACCTTGCCACACAAACCCAATATGGGAAGTTTCTTCCTTGGACTCTATTACATGGCTTCATCTGGGGATGTTTTGGAAATCACTTCAACAGTAAAAGCAGCCTCCCCTTTCTATCTTCTTTTCTGAAAGTAACTGTCAATACAGCCTCCTTTCTCTGTGGTTGCTGCTCCCTGGCCAGAAACAGCCAAATCCTGGTCCGCTCAGTCCCCTTCAGCCATGAGGCCACCACTGGAGATGCCTACCTGCACTCCCACTGCCCAACAGCCGTAGGGGGGTTAATTTTACACCATCGTTCTCCTTCAGGCACCACAAAGCTTCTCCATGCCACTGAGGCCTGCAACGGCTTCAGTTGCACTGAGAGGGAGTGGCTCCCACTAACACCCCACCTCGTGGCCCCCATTGGTCCCCCCAGTCAGCCTGCCCTCTCTCACTGGCTGTCAGTGTTGTCACTCAGGACAGCCCCACCCTTGTCTATGAATGCTCCTTCTGCTGTGTTGCCACGGCAACGCCTGAGTGGCCTCCAGCAGCTGCCTCCATCTTCAGCCATGGTGGGGTGCTTGTGGGGGCATTCCTGGTGCCCGGGGGGTTATTACGTTTAGGGCTTTTGTATGTGGCTAAGAGCCACATGTATACTTCAAGAAGGTACAAAAATGAAACTAATTTGGGGAATTCATTCAAGTGCTGCCTATGCCTTTGGGATCTGTAAGGTTGAGGGGTGAGCACATGGGCTAAGTAAGATATGAGCTCTTAATGAGACATACACACAGATCATGATGTTCATAAATTCAGGGTCTAATTTGACAGAAAATAAAATACAGGGACATGAATGTACAAACATGCATGTTTTCTTACAGGATTCCTTAAAAATAGTTTGTGGTAAAACAGGATTTCTACTATGAAGAAATAATCATACCTTTAGTCAGTCCTTTTTTAAGGATTTAGCAACTCCCAATTTCATCAGATAGGACCTATATCCCCAGGACTTCCTCTGGCAACAGGGTCTCCTGGAATCTGGATGGTTACCCATCTACAGTTTGAAGAAGATGAGAGCAAGGATGACTGACTAAAGATAAGACTCTGAGACCGTTGGCAGAGACCAAAATATTGCTGTTAATTCCAGGTTGGTAGGTGGCTGCTTCTACTGGGAACAAAAGGGAAGTTCCAGAGGGCCATTATCTTGGAAATCCCTCCCAGGGCAGGATTGTCAAGCTCTTTCCAGCTCTTTCTAGGTGCTGGGAGATACCCACAGAAGACTGTGTCTGGAAGGACGTTCCCATCCCATGCTCACCATAGGTATTTCAATCCCTGAACTGCCACAGGAGAGTGTCCATTTGATTCAGAAGCATTTGAGATGATTGACTGCCGATCAAGTCTATCTACTTCTCTTTATTACCAATGGTTCCTGCCCAACTCACACTTAGGTATGGCTGGGCAAACCTAACTGCTTAACCCTTGCAGCTTCAGATCTGACCTTCTGCTTCAGTCAACCTGGTTGTGAGTCAGTGGATTGCCCAGGTATAAACTGGGAGCTCTATGTTACAATCCCCACCATGCTGGTCAAGCACCTTCCAGGTGCTGAATGTCTCAAGCTGTACAAGTTTTAATTTGTTCAACAAGCCAACCAAAACACTGCAAGAACCATGAGTATTTGAAATATTAGAATTGTTATTATGGAATGAAGCATGAATGAGAGCACCAGGTTAGCCAAGGGCAACTAACCAAGCAAAGACTCATGACAGCCTGCCCTGCCTGTTTTAGCAGTGGTGCCAGAAATTTGTTCATTGTAGGAAACTTCCAACCTCTCCTATCTGCTTTAACTGATCTAACTCTTGGTGTAAGCTGGCATGATGGAATAAGGCTTTTAGGAAAGTGAGGCCTATATTTAATGAAATAAGTGATAAAGATTGGTAAAGTGAAGTGTACAGCTTAAGACACTGTACTGTTCAAAGGGGGTGGGGATAAAATAGGAAATTAAATCCATATAGCACTGAGATATTATAAAAACATCTATTGTGAGATAAGGAATCATTGGGGCATAAATCATAAAGGGGCATTTCATCAGTATTGGAAGAATCAAACACATATGTTCTTTGATTCTTTCTTTCCAACAGCTATGTATAGAATCATAGAATTGTAGAATCATAGAATCATTTAGGTTAGAAAAGACCTTCAAGATCATCAAGTCCAACCATCATCCATGCCTACTAAACCATGTTCTGGAGTACCCCGTCCACTCGCTTTTTGAATACCTGCAGGGATGGTGACTCAACCAGTTCCCTGGGCAGCCTATTCCAATGTCTGACAACCCTCTCAGTAAAGAAATTTTTCCTAATATCCAACCTAAATCTCCCGTGCCACAACTTGAGGCCATTTCCTCTCGTCCTATCTCCAGCCACCTGACAGAAGAGACCAGCACCCACCTCACTACAACCCCCTTCAGGTAGTTGTAGAGAGCGATCAGGTCTCCCCTCAGCCTCCTTTTCTCCAGACTAAAGAGCCCCAGTTCCCTCAGCCGCTCCTCATAAGACTTGTGCTCCAGGCCCCTCACCAGCTTCATTGCCCTTCTCTGGACATGTTCCAGCACCTCCATGTCTTTCTTGTAGTGAGGGGCCCAAAACTGAACACAGGACTCGAGGTGCGGCCTCACCAGTGCTGAGTACCGGGGGACTATCTCTTCCCGGCTCCTGCTGGCCACACTATATCTGATACAGGCCAGGATGCCGTTGGCCTTCTTGGCCACCTGGGCACACTGCTGGCTCATATTCAGCTGGCTGTCCACCAACACCCCCAGGTCTTTCTCTGCCAGGCAGCTTTCCAGCCACTCTTCGCCAATCCTCTAGCGCTGCATGGGGTTGTTGTGACCCAAGTGCAGGACCCAGCACTTGGCCTTGTTGAACCTCATACAATTGGCCTCAGCCCATCGATCCAGCCTGTCCAGATCCCTCTGCAGAGCCTCCCTACCCTCAAGCAGATCGACCCTGCCTCCCAACTTGGTCTCATCTGCAAACTTGCTGAGAGTGCACTCAATCCCCTCATCCAGATCATTGATAAAGTTATTAAACAGAACGGGGCCCAACACCGAGCCCTGAGGAACACCACTTGTGACCTGCTGCCAACTGGATTTTACCCCATTCACCACAACCCTCTGGGCTCGTCCATCCAGCCAGTTTTTCACCCAGCGAAGAATACACTTGTCCAAGCCATGAGATGTCAGCTTCTCAAGGAGTATGCCATAAGAGACAGTGTCAAAGGCCTTGCTGAAGTCAAGGAAGATAACATCCACAGCCTTCCCCTCATCCACTAGGCGAGTCATCTGGTCATAGAAGGAGATCAGGTTGGTCAAGCAGGACCTGCCTTTTGTAAACCCACGCTGACTGGGCCCGATCCCCTGCTTGTCCTGGCCTTGCCATGTGAGTGCTCTCAAGACAAACCGTTCCATAATCTTCCCCGGTACCGAGGTCAGGCTGACAGGCCTGCAGTTCCCCAGATCCTCCCTCTGACCCTTCTTATAAATGGGAGTCACATTGGCAAGCCTCCAGTCCTCTGGGACCTCCCCTGTTGACCACGATTGCTGATAAATGATGGAGAGTGGCTTGGCAAGGACCTCCGCCAGTTCCCTCAGTGCTCTTGGATGGATCCCATTGGGTCCCATAGATTTGTGAGTGTCCAGAAGGCATAGTAGGTCACTAACTATTTCCTCCAGGATTAAGAGGGGTATATTCTGCTTTTCATCTTCACCTTCCAGCTCAGGGGGCGGAGTACCCTGAGGATAACTGGTCTCCCTATTAAAGACTGAGGCCAAGAAGGCATTAAGTACCTCAGCCTTTTCCTCTTCTCTGGCGGCTACATTCCCTTCTGTATCCATTAAAGGATAGATATTCTTCTTGGGATTCTTTTTACTGTTAACATATTTGTAAAAACATTTTTTGTTGTCCCTTACCATAGTGGCCAGTTTTATTTCTAGCTGAGCTTTTGCCTTTCTAATTTTCTCTCTGTATGATCTAACAAGATCCCTGTACTCTTCCCAAGTTGCCCGCCCTTTCTTCCAGAGATGATAAACTCTGCTTTTTTTCTTGACTCCTAGCAAAAGCTCCCCATTCAGCCAGGACGGTTGTTGTCCTCAGCAGTTCAACTTGTGGCACATGGGAATAGCCTGGTCCTGAGCCATTAAGATTTCCTTCTTGAAGAATATCCATCCCTCCTGGACCCCTTTGCCTTTCAGGCCCTCCCTAGCATTAAATGACAGTTTCCCAGAGTTTTTCAAACAGATAACTGACATATCTTTACTGCACATGTCTCCTCTGTTCAGTGGAATGAGCCAGTCACGGTGACCTTTCTGATTCAATTTAAATTTTTGTAAAATAAGTAGTGAATTACTGACATTGCAATAACTTGGTAATCCTCACTTATGAGAAGACCAGACACTGTTAGAGAGGAATGCAAAGAAGGGAGGGCCCTTTCGCTTTTCACATCCCATTAAAGGTACTGAGGAAGGCCCCACTGGCAGTTACTTTGCATTATGTGAACAAGAGATACATATACATATATGTAGCTTATCTCTAGAAAATAAAACTGTGCTGGACCCTGATTCTCCTCACCTGGCCTGATCCTGACCCCCACATGTGGCCTGACATCCCCCTGGCCTTGGACTGGCCCCATCACTGGCGCCATGACAATGTCACCCCAAACTTTGTCTCTACTGTCTCTGCATGGTTTTAAGAAGTCACCCTTGTGTATATGTAGGAAGGGCAACAGGTTTCTGAAGTAATCTTGGCAATCTTCTATTTTTTCTATCAGTTCAGGATTTTCTGTGCTTTGAACTTTAAGAAAAACAAACAAACAAACAAACAGATTTTTGGGCAAAGATTACATTTTCAGGGATGATCTTCTTCAGCTGATTCAGGAGTAAACCTGAACTGGCTGAACAGCTACACAAGCTTCTAGGCTACAGCTAATACTTTGAAGAACATTTCCGTCAACATAAATAGTGCTGTCCCTCAGCTAACTGCACACTGAACCTAAAGTCACGTAACTGAACATTAATGTTTATTTTTTTCTGTAACTACCAGGCTAACTTAGTCATACCAGAGATTCCACCAAAATTCACAGTCTGCAGTCATTCTTACTTCCCATAGTTTATAGTTTCTGTGCTACCAAGATGAAAATGGTACGTTTAAATCAACAGTATTCACTAACAACAGGATTCTTAGCTGATTAGAGCTCCAAAACTACTCACAGACTTTCTGGAAGCTTCAGAAACTGAAGTATTTGGATATTAAATGATTAAGTCTGGACCAGATACACTGCGTTTCTTATGTAAGTGGATTTATGCAAGTTTGAAAATTAATATGAATAAATATAAAATATGGCAGTGGAATGTCATCCTCGTTCCATAGACAGGTGTTTGGCAGGGCATGGATGTGCTGAGCACACAGGAGCATCATTCAGGAATAACTTAGACTTTGCCCTTGTGCAGCTCTTGGGACTGTGAGTCAAGGGTAGGGGACAGCCGTCCTCTGCCAGGGGACGTGTGCCATTCAATGACAGCAGCACAGCTGCAACTCAGCTGGCAGCTACAGCTGTGTAGCGCCTGAGCAGTGCTGTGAGCATTTGTGGACACTTAACAGCCAAATTCTATAAGCCTAACAAGTAACCATGGGAATACCAAAAGAATCATGCAGCAGGAGGGGGACATAGCCCTGCCAAATTTCAAGAAAGATGAGAACATTTTAACTTTTCAGCTAAGTTTTTGTCTATAGCCCATTCTCTACTACTTTTTCTATATATTTGGGTATGCAACTGAAAGAAAAGATTATCATTGAGAGTTACCTAGACATACCTATACAGCTTTGTTTCTAATCAAATTATGTATTATAATGTATTGGGTTTGCATGGCAAAGTTTCAGTAACAGGGGGTATATGGGGATGGCTTCTGTGAGAAGCTGCTAGAAGCATCCCCCATGTCTGACAAAGCAAATGTCAGCTGGCTCCAAAATGGACCCGCCGCTGGCCAAGGCTGAGCCCATCAGCGATGGTGGTAGCACCTCTGGGATAACATATTTGAGGAGGGAGAAAAAGAGCTGCACAACAAAAACTGCAGATGGAGAGAGGAGTGAGAATATGTGAGAGCAACAACCCTGCAGCCCCCCAGGTCAGTGCAGAAGGAGGGGAGGAGATGCTCCAGGCGCCGGAGCAGAGATTCCCCTGCAGCCCATGGGGAAGACCATGGTGAGGCAGGCTGTCCCCCTGCAGCCCAGGGAGGTCCACAGGGGAGCAGATATCCACCTGCAGCCCTGGGGGGGCACCCCACGCTGGAGCAGGGGGATGCCCAAAGGAGGCTGTGACCCCATGGGAAGCCCACGCTGGAGCAGGTTTTCTGGCAGGACTTGTGCTGTGAGGGACCCACGCTGGAGCAGTCTGTGCCTGAAGGACTGCAGCCCGTGGGAGGGACCCATGCTGGAGAAGTTAATGGAGGACTGTCTCCCGTGGGAGGGATGCCACACTGGAGCAGGGGAAGATTAAGGAGTCCTGCCCCTAAAGAGGAAGGAGCGGCAGAGACCATGTGTGATGAATGACCCCAATCCCTGTTCCCTGTTCCCCTGTGCTGCTGGGGGGGAGGAGGTGGAGCAAAGCGGGAGTAAAGTTAAGGCTGGGAAGGAGGGGGGGGTGGAGGGAAGGTTTTTTAAGGTTTTATTTTATATCTCATTATCCTACTGTGATTGGATTGGTAATATATGAAACTAATTTCCCCAAGTCGAGTCTGTTTTGCCCATGAGGGTAATTGGTTGAGTGATCTCTCCCTGCCTTTATCTTGACCCACAAGCCCTTAATTATATTTTCTCCTCCCCTGTCCAGCTGAGGAGGGGATTGATAGAGCAGCTTTGGTGGGCACCTGGCATCCAGCCAGGGTCAACCCACCACATATACCCTCGCAGTTTGCTTTGTCAGCCTTTCCTGATTTGGTTGGTTTGCTTGTTTATTATTATTATTATTATTATATAAACTAATGAAGTTTCAAGCAAGTCCATTTATCACAGATGCTATTCACCTTCCATACAGTATGGCTTTAAAAACTCTCAAGTAGTGATCTGTTAGATTATGGCAATTTTACTTCAAGGTTCTGGTTTAAATAGACTATTACTGATGAAGACTGGAGAACATAAAAAAAATCTAAGTACAGAACTGACAACCACTTTCATAGTTGGAATGACACAGATAATAAACAACAAGTCATAGATCAAATACAAGTCTTAGTACATTATATGATTGAAAATAATGTTTTACGGCAGTGAGGCAGCACACAAAATAAATCTACTCTAATTTGGGGGAAATATAAAAAAGTTGTTCTACTTCCATTATAGATTATAGGTGGATGTATGACACAAGAAATATTACATTGAAAACAGCTTTGATTTTATAGCATAAAGAACTACTAAAACAAAACAAAGTGAATCAGAAGTCCAGTTGAGGCCTATTGGTGAAGAGAGAAACACCAGTCGGATGTGAACTTATATGACTATTCTGCAAAGACCTATTCTTCTCATAGTATAATAGAGAAACTCACATTAAGACCATATTAATTTTAATTCATGCAGTTCTTTAAAAAAATCTGTAATGTCTGAGGTCTTCCATCAAAAACAGCAAACAAAAAAGTTAAGAAACTTTTGGTCTACTTCAGTAGAAGTTTAGTTCAATACAATTATTCCCAAGCTCAAATAGTCTAGTATATATTTAATTGAACTATTGCAAATCTTTTGATGTGTTCAGCTTGCACCTCAACCTAAGGCTTTTGTTTGAATTTAATGGCTTGGACAGTTTTTAAAACACAGGATATGAAAACAGAAATCACAAAGAAGTAATGAGAAATATCAAAAAACCTGCTGAGGACATAATCTTCAGTGACAAGGAAGGCTGAGAACAGTCACTCAGTTATAACCGGACTGAACTCAGCCACAACACCCTGTATCTTTCAGAGATGACTGAAATCTAAGTTGTCATTGTCATATGGATGCAAGAGGGAAATAAATATTTTCTTTAGTAGGTAATATGAACACTTACAGAAAATATATTCCAAACTTCACTGATAATGTTGTAGGTGAAATCTTCCACATTCGTTTGGGGAATTAAAAAACAGTTGTGTCTCACAAAAACAGCTTCCAAATATACTGAGCTAGTATATTTAGAACAAGAACATGATGATGGAATGGAAAACGGTGACTTACAAACTGACATGTAGTCCTGTGAGGCACATTTATTTTCACCCTGGAACTGCATATCATGGTACTATTAGGTGACACATTAGGAAAACTTTGAGACTGTATTGGAATGATACATATTTTCTACGTAAAATTTGGAATACTATTGTGGATCACACTGATGTTCATACTTTAGTCTTTGGGGCTTAATAAATTTCAGGAGTGGCATAAATATTTCTCAAAATGTGTATGCAACCCCCTCAGTCACAGTGAAGTTCTTATGTTTCCACGATATTGGGCCTATATTGGTATTGTGGACATACATAACTGTGCATTAAAGAGGGAAAGAAGTACATAAAAACACCTGACAGAAACAGACATGTAAAGGTACAGGTATGATTTTGGATTGATTCTTTTCACTGATAGGAATATGAACACAGTTAAAAAGTGTAGCACTGTGCAGTATATAAATAGATACACCCTGATATATACAAATATTAGGAGATAATCAGCAACACCAGAAACTTTTGATTTGTGGTATCCTTTCACATTTTACTTACTAGTTTTCTGTAACTCAGATTATGACACATTACTCACAGTCCCTGTGACTTACTGTGTGCAGTAAGATCACTGGAAGAAGTGATGAAGCCTAAATGTACTAAAATAGATATATCCAGTTTAAATTTCAAGGCAACAAACTTTTTTCCTTAGCTATCAAATCTGGGAAACAGTTTGCTGCTACAAGAGAATTCATCATATTAAAAAATCATTAGTAGTAAAACTAAGAAATTTGGAGATAACACAACTGATATAAGATGATCTTCATCTTACCTTGATGATGGCTTATGTGGTCCCTGATTACACACATAGGTTATTAGGTCTATACAGAGTATGATCAAAAAACAACAATTAGGAAATATGCCTGTAAAAGACCAGAGTGTACAAAACCTGAGATAACTTATAACTGACCAAATTAGAGCATATTGTTCACAGAGATAACAGACTGCTTCTCAGCACAAAGGCAACACATAGGAAAATGTCCAGTTCCTCCTGTGAAACTCTGGAGTGTTTCAAAAACAAATGCAAGATGATTGTTTGGAATGATAAGTCAGCTGTCCCAACCTTTCTTTTTCACACTTTTAGCTGAACTGTTTAGGATGACGTTCCCAAGATACTTAACCATTGTTAATTGAGTGTGTTCAATATTATTAAGTATGTATGTAACTGTGGTGGGTTGACCCTGGCTGGATGCCAGGTGCCCACCAAAGCTGCTCTATCACTCACCTCCTCAGCTGGACAGGGAAGGAGAAAATATAATGAAGGGCTCATGGGTCGAGGTAAGGACAGGGAGATCACTCAACCAATTACCCTCATGGGCAAAACAGACTCGACTTGGGGAAATTTGTTTAATTTATTACCAATCCAATCACAGTAGGATAATGAGAACTGAAACTAAATCTTAAAACACCTCTGCCCCCACTCCCTTCTTCCCAGGCTCAGCTCCACTCCTGATTTTTCTCTACCTCCACTCTCCCAGCGTCACAGGGGGATGGGGAATGGGGGTTGTGGTCATTTCATCACATGTTGTCTCTGCTGCTCCTTCCTCCTCAGGGAGAGGATTCCTCACACTCTTCCCCTGCTCCAGCGTGGGGTCCCTCCCACGGGAGACAGTCCTCCGTGAACTTCTCCAGCATGAGTCCTTCCCATGGGCTGCAGTGCTTCACAGACTGCTCCAGCGTGTCCCCCCCATGGGGTCACAAGTCCTGCCAGAAAACCTGCTCCAGCGTGGGCTCCTCTCTCCATGGGGCCACAGGTCCTGCCAGGAGCTGGCTCCAGCGTGGGCTTCCCAAGGGGTCACAGCCTCCTTTGGGCATCCCCCTGCTCCAGCGTGGCGTCCTCCCCAGGCTGCAGGTGGAGATCTGCTCCCCCGTGGACCTCCCTCGGCTGCAGGGAGACAGCCTGCCTCACCATGGTCTTCCCCACGGGCTGCAGGGGAATCTCTGCTCTGGCACCTGGAGCATCTCCTCCCCTCCTTCTTCACTGACCTGGGGGTCTGCAGGGCTGTTGCTTTCACATGTTCTCAACCCTCTTTATGGCTCCAGTTTTCTGTTGCACAGCAACTTTTTTCCACCTTCTTAAATTTGTTCTCGCAGAGGTGCTGCTACCATCGCTGATGGGCTCAGCCTTGGCCAGTGGCGGGTCCATTTTGGAGCTGGCTGGCATTGGCTCTGTCAGACATGGGGGAAGCTTCTAGCAGCTTCTCACAGAAGCCACACCTGTAATCCCCCTGCTACCAAAACCTTGCCATCCAAACCCAATACAGTAACATGAACAATTCCTGTTCAAATAATTAAAGTTTAGCAAGATTCTGAAGAAATGAAATATTATTTTTTAAAGAAAACAAGAAACTACAACAGCAAGTGGTATCATCCCTATAACATCTGAGTTAAATGAAGAAGTAACTCTTGCATAGAGTAATATGGGCTTTATATTGGCTTATAGTTTCATTTCAAGGCTGTTTCAAAAATATTTTAGGTTTTCTACATGCAGAGGTCCAAAATAAATTAAGAATATTTGAATTTGTTTCACTTCAAAATGGCTAGAATGAAGATATTTCATTCAGTGGAACTGTAATACTAAATGAATAACTTGTTTCTCAGAGAAATAAGAATATATGCTGTAAACAGACATACTCCTCTAAGATCAAGTTCTCCTTTCAGAACATTGCACTAAAAATGTATATTGCCTGCTCAGCACTTGTTCTGCCAGAAGTTAACTTTGATAAATGTCCACAAATAAAAAGCGTCATAATCTGAGAAAGAGAAATGTAGTACTGATTAAAAGCAAATGCTCAGAAAGATGCTTGCATGTGCAAGGAATTTTTTCAGTACCTGGCTTTTTCTAAGATCTGACCATTCCATCTGACTATTTCTAAGGTCGTGTCCATAAAAAAGATCCTAAACAACCCTTCTTCATGATCAATAGAACCTTTAGTATGTCAATTATAAATTAAAGTCTAATAAGTGATCTCAAGGAAAAAGACTATTGTCTAAACTAGCACTGTCTGAGCAGAACTTTTCCCTCATTTCAAATCTCACTTACAGAAAGTTGTGAAGAAAAAAATTGTGACTTCATTTACCAGGATTTTTCATTTTTCTTGTCAGGAGACACAGAATTTCTTTTTATTGCAGGTAGTGAAAATTCTTTTAAAAAAAATGAAAAGGTAAAGGGCAACAATGAGAATGAAAAGCCACATTCTGACCTTGCTCTATACACTGTAAGAAATTTTTTTCCTTCTTTCAGAAAAGTATTGTGTAATAATGGACACTGGATTTCTTTTCTCTAGCAGTTAGATTTTTCTTGAATCATCATAAAATGCCTGGATTTTTGTTGTGTTACCTTTCTTCAGGAGGGATATTGAGCAAATGTGTCATGCAATTAGTCAGTGATTGGCTGAGAGCATGAAAGCCCTCTCTCTTTTAAAGTATGTACAGGTACAGATAGTTTACTCTGGTAAATCCAAAAGACCCAACAAAAATATCAGAGTAGATGTCACATTGGAAAGAAAGTTTGGAATTTTAGTTGAGGGTAATTTTCTACAACAATTTCTGAAATCATTGTGTGTGTGCCTGTGAAGTGTTAAAGAACCATAGCACTTTTCCCAGAACTGGCAGTTTCAGAGTGCTAGGTGAAATAATCCAGTAAATGTAGGAACTAATTTGTTTCTTCTTAATGTCAAGAAGAGTAGACAAAATCACAGCTAAAATGCCATAGAATTTTTCAACCAATTTCAAATTAAAACGGAACACTTTTAAATCCTATATTAAGTGATTTAACTGTAATGGTATATGTGTATATATTCATATAGACCTGATAAAACTGCGTCTGTGAGGGTTGTAGCTTAGAATAAACACTACACTAAAGACCACTCTCAGTTAAGCTAATGTCTAAGTTGAACCCTCATTTCAACATTTTTGTATAAAACTGTATGAACCTCACTGGATCCGGTGATTTCTCAGCACAGCAGAAAGTCAAGTGCCCTTACTCCTAAAGTATCCAGGAGACAAAGTGAAGTCAGTTGGCAGGATTTTTCCAGTTTGTGAGAATAATGATCTCTGCATCCTAATTTGCTTTCTGGGCAGCCCCAGTGCCACTGGGAAACCAGTCTTCTAGATTGGCACAAGGCTTTTACAACTCCTGTGTCTGGACTTTTCCCTGTGGAAAACAGGGCGCATTAGGAAGACAGAAACAGGGGATGTGCAGTCTAATAAGTGGAACTTCTTAATGCAAAACCAACCAAACAAACCACCCAGATTATGCCAAAAGACTGATATACAAACCTGTGTGCCCCTTTCTTGTTTTCCATGTTATTTTGGGACAAAGTAGAACAAAAACAAAGTTGAAATGAGAAAAGTAGCTGTTATTATTTATGGATTTTAGTCCTCTGACTGTATGCAAGGATTCTGAAAACAGCAAGCATTCTTTATATTCTTTCATTTTTTCCTGATTCCACCTCCAGATATCACACTGCCTATCTAAACTACACCTAAACTGAAACAGGTATAATTAGTTGGACCAGAAAGAACATTTCATAAATTGTTTTCATGTTCTAATACATTTTCAATGGGATTGCAAATCCCATCCATTTACTTTAAACGCCTGTGTATATAATATATATAACTTCTATTTCAACCATACTTCCTCTTTGACATTTTAAGCACAGGGTTTTCTCTGGTGGAAACTCTTTTCACTGCTCTAATACACAGACAAGGAATAAACATGTAAGCACTGTCAAACAGAGAAATTAAGACTATAAGAAATTATAGCTTTACAGTTTCAACAAAACAATAAAAAAGCATCCTTTTTTTGTTAGTAAGCTATAGTAGATCTGTCAAAAAGTACAGAACTTAGGTAACAGCACACACCACAAAACAAACCAATGCAAAAGAAAAAGAGATATCACTTCATTTACACAAAAATGTAAAGAGTATTTCTTGTAGTTTGACCAACAAAACAGCTGTTCCTCAGCTGTGTAAGAACCAGAGAAGAGAAAAGCTTGGAGACCTAGGTTACTATGTAAGTATGTGCTCCAGTCTGCCTCTCATCATCACAACAAATCACAGTCCAAACCCAATGGATCATAGATATTTATATACATTTATAATTAGATTATTAACAATATCCACAACAGTGTTAGTATTACAGAATTTAAATGCTTTTGCCAGATATCAGAGAATGATCTGAATCACAGAATCATGGAACGGTTGAGACTGGAAGGGACTTCTGGAGGACATATGGTCCAAACCCCTGTTCAGGCAGGGCCACCTAGAGCTGGTTGCCCAAGACTGTGTCTGGATAGCGTTTGAATATCTCCAAGGTGGGAGACTCCACATCCTTTCTGGACCATGTGTTCCAGTGTTTGGTCACCCCCCCAGTCAAAAAATTTTTCCTCATGTTCAGACAAAACCTTCTGTCTTTTGGTTTGTGCCCATTTCCTCTTCTTCTGTTGCTGGGCACCACTGGAATGAGCTGTCTCTGCCCTCTTTGCACCCTTGTTTCAGGTATTTGTATACATTAATCAGTTTCCACATGAGTCTTCTCCAAACTAAAGAATCTCAGCTCTCTCAGACTTTCCTGACAGGACAGGTGCTCCAATGCCATAATTATCTCAATGGCCATTCTGTGGACTCTCTCTACTACATCCATCTCCCTCATACTGGGAAGCCCAGAGCTGGCCACAATACTCCAGGTGTGGCCTCACCAGTGGTGAGTAGAGGGGAAGGATCACCTCTTCAACCTGCTGGCAATACTCCTCCTAATACAGCCCAGGATGCTGTTTGTCTTCTTTGCTGTAAGGGCACATTGCTGGCTCATGTTCAACTTGTCATCCACCAGAACCCCTGGCTTTTCAGCAAAACTGCTTTCCAGCCTTTTGATTCCCAGCATGCAGTGTTGCATGAGATTGTTCCTCCCCAGGTGCAGGATTTTTCACTTTTCTTATTTGAACTTCGCAAGGTTCCTGTCAGCCTATTTCTCCAGCCTGTTGAGGTCCCTCTGGGTAGCAGCCCAACCCTCTGGCATATCAGCCACTCCAATTTTTGTGTCATCAAGTTTGTTGAGGGTGCACTCTGTCCCATCATCCACATGATAAAGGTGAAAAATCCTGCATAGTTTATGTAGACGACCAAAGCACCATAATCACCTGATTCTATTGGGAAAAACTCGCTTGTATACCTAAACTTCTAATGCAGACAGGTCCCAAAAGCTCTCACATCTTCAATTCACTGTATAAGTGCCCTTGTAAGAATATTTGAAATCTGCAAGCTAAGGTTAAAATTTATTTCATCTAATATTTGATGTTACAGGTAAACTGGTCCTCTATGAAACTTTTTAATCAATGGAAAGAAATAGACTTTTTAGAATATAAATCATCTGGACTGTTTCATTTGTCTGCTACAGCAAGACATGATCAGTGCTCTAGAAGTATCTGTTTCATTCCAGTGACTGTACAAGTGTCTCTGACATCTGACTTGAAAGTCAAATCTACTGAACACAGACAGCAAATTTTCATCATTGAAACAGCAAGCAGAAAAAATACAATTTGGAAACTTATAAAAGGCTGCTAATAATGACAGCTGCTAACACTGACAACATAAATATTCTGTAGCTTTATCACAAAAAGCATGAGCTAGTCTTAAATCTCAATGTACACACTGTAGACATTTTCATTTACTCAGATAAATATGACCCAAAAAAGTCTAAACCTGAATCTCTGAAGAGGTATTAATCTAAAAATTCATAGGGAACCCAGTACCTATAGACTAACCTATAGATTAGAAAGAAGTTAGTTCTGCTTACAGATTTGCCTTTGGCCTTGGCTTCTGAACCCAAATCTTTTGAGTCCCAACACAAGTCCAAAAAAAAGAATTCCTTTCTGTGCAATATGGAGCACTGGGTAAGCAGAAGTCTTGAGTATCTGTAGGAAAGGAGTCAACAGGAAACCTTGTTATCTATGCCCATGGTTGGAGAATTTTTCCAGGACAGTCATGAAATTACATTTCTGTATGTTCTGGTTCCTGTTGGTGTGCTCTGTATTAGTTGAAAAACAGAAAGGCACCAGAACCTGCAATCATCTTTTCAGAGTTTTGTAATGGTCCATTGAGATATAGCTATATTTTGTTCAAATTGTATCAGTTTCACTTGTTTACCTTTATCAAGGTCATAATCTGTTTAAAAGAAAAGAATTCTTCAGGGGTGCAGATCAGATCAGGAAGCTCTGAAGTGATAGTTTCAAGATGAGCTGGGATTTTTTATTCTTGTTTGAAGCTAAAAAAAATATTGCTAGGAAATAATGTCATGAAGTTAATAACATTAAATAATTAAGAATTGAATTGAAAAGACTGCCTATACTCCCTTACAATTAACTTACTGTCACATCTAACAAGATATAATTTTCACCCACACATACCTTTTACTTCTAGTCTGTGGCTTTTGGTGCATACAGTTTGAAAATAAGGGAGTGTGAGATGCAATTCTGAGATGAAGAATGCTTAGGAAAGACATAGTGAGAATGTCACTTGACAACAGAATGTGAAAATGTGTCTCAAACCAAGACACTCCGTTCTGTAGCTTAATCTTGCATCTTCTAGTTACACAACAACTAAATCACATTAGCTTCCCTCACACATAGTTTCTCAATTTATGCATTACTTGAGTTTAATGCTCTGCTTTTCATTTTGGGAATTATGAAAGAAGAGGAATAAAGTTTTGTTGAGAAAGAAAATGAAAGAGATGCATTTAAACTGTTGTTTTTCTCTTTGAGATAATAATTTGGCAATCAAATGTACTGACTGCAGTGATTCTGATTTCTTAATAATATTACTGGTTATGTAAAGCCTTAAAGAATGTGTCAGAGTGTATTCTAAAGGACTCTGGGAATCTAAGTATATTGAAAATCTAATGATTTTCTATTTCATAAATGCTGAACATTATAATGAGAGGTAAGAGACTTTATTCAGCTGACTTGGCTTATTAAAATATTGTTTCCTAGACTTAAGACTTCTTGCTAAACATGTTAATAACTTCTCATATAAAGTCTAGCACTGCTTTCTGGTGTCAAAGTAGGAGCAGACACTGAGAAATATAATTAAATTAGACTGGTTAAGAGTTTTAGAAGATTATTTAAAAAAAAAAAAAAAAAAGGAATGTCATAGGGAACATGATAGGAAATGATAACCAGTAATTGAAATACAAAGATGTAGGCATTGGCAGAAAAGATGAAAAAACTGTATGCTTCATTAAAAAACATAGGCATTTTCATGGTGAAGATAAGAAAGAAGAAAAAAAACTAAACTGTAAAGGGTGGAAGCAACAAACCTTGTTCTTTTCCATGAGGAAGACACTAAGTCTATAGGAGTCTCTCTACCGATTCTTACAAGAATTAAATCAAGTTCCTTGAGAGAGGTAGCTTAATCAAAAGAGGTGAAATTTACGACCTTAAAAGAGTGGTCTACCCCTTGTTCTATGAGTAGAGAAAGAAAGAAATGAGAGCATAGCTATAGACATTATTAAATTAGATATGGATTTTACAGTGGAGGACCTGCAGTAAAAGATTGTGTGAAGAAAAACCAAATAATAAAGAAGAAATGAAGAATGACATTGGAAAGACATTGAGGAAATATTTATAGTAAAAAAAAAAATCCAAAGCAAAACAAAAACTTCCAAATGTGTGCAACCTTTAACCTATTCTTCCATTTACCTTTATCAGAGATATTATGTATTAAAAGAAAATCAGGTCTATCATGGCCCAAAGCTACAATAAAAAAGTTACTAACAATAATTCCATCATGAGCTAATACACTGACTCAGGTTGTATCCTAGCTATGGAAACCGTACCTTTATCACGTATGCCAGATTTGCTCCTGAGGAGACCTGTTAATTGCACATACATTATTCTGGAGTATCGATTGTTCTATTCTGTAAGCAAAGGAAAAGAAATCAAGATCAACTGGTGTCTTATCTAGGTCTGGGAATAGGTAATGAGGCTTGACTTTTCAATGTTGTGTGACCGCTGCAGTCGTTTATAAGTGCAGAAGTACAGTATACTCACTATGGTATGTGCACAGTTTGGAAAACAGAAGAAAACTATGCCATAAAATACTATTGATCTATGTGTAAGAATTAGTTTACAGCTAGAAAACATGGATCAAAGCTGCTTATCACTGAAAAGACATTAACTCTTTCTTATCCATATAAAACATGGTGTGGGAAACTCTAATCCCTAGAAAGGCTGACCAGTCCCATTAAGTGAGAGCCTACTCTGAAGGCCACATAAAGCAACTTGACAGAAACACAGAACAAATATTCTTAGGACGTTTGTTCACACCTCCTGACAAACATACTAGTTCACATTGCCGTCACACAATTTTTGATACCTCTCATATACTGAGAAATAGTAAGCTCAGGCAGTTGCTTCTATATAAAGAGACTATTTTCTAACAATCACATTTTTTCAATTTTTCTTGCAGACACACCTCCAAAACTCCCTTACTTTATCAACAGTTCTTCAACAGGAATGATCATGAACTTCTTGATGACCCTTACAAGGAGGTAGTTATTACCCTGTCTTTGAATTCTTAAAGTCTGTATAGATGTTGCATTATAATTTTCTCTCATTCTATCACACATTCTTCTCTCATTCAGTATGGGTGGATGCATCAAAATTATCAATATGCATTATCATGAATAAATTTGTTTGTTCAATAATAGAAGTTAGTGCACTGCAAACACACTGGCCATAATCTGTGTGAGAAATTCAGCAGTTGCTGCACAGGAGTAACAATTTAAAATACATAAAGATAATCCAACAATCTAAAATAAATAACAGAAAAAAAAGGAAAGAAATTTCTTGTAAAGTTAGGACTGTAGAGCATTCTTTTAAAATCAAAACTCTATCAGTAATGTCACTAGCTTATTAGAAACCAGTTGTCCAGATTCAGCTTTGCTGTAATTCTGTTAAGGGCCATAAAATTGCCCCAGATATTAATTTGTCTCATTATACCCTGTATTGTGATCAACTGAGACCTCACATTTCAATTACAATACATGAAATTTTAATAAGTAGAGACTGAGAAAGAAACTATTATATTTCTAGGCTACTTTGAGTACTTAAAAATTAAAAAGAATGTGTTCTTTACATTGATTTTTCAGAGTTAGGAGAGGAAAAAGAGTGAATCAGTGGTTACGCTTAATCATTGTTGATTTCACTTTTTTTTATTTGACAAATTGATCTGGAAATTTGCTCAAGCTTTTGGAATGAAAAAGGGGTTTTCATATACTTCAGATTCTTCAGTTTCTTTTTTTTTTGTCAACAATATAGGTCTGCTATATACAGGCACATGCTGAGTACTACACCTAGGAAGGAGAAATAAATGGGAACAGAGAAGTTAACAGTTCTGCAGAAAATGTTTTAACAATTTTGTCGTCAACATGGACAGTGGGATTGAGTGCACCCTCAGCAAGTTTACTGATGACATCAAGCTTTGTGGTGCAGTCAACACACTGGAGGGAAGGGATGCCATCCAGAGGGACCTTGACAGGCTTGAGAGTGGGCCTGTGTGAACTTCAAGAAGTTCAACAAGGCCAAGTGAATGGTGCTGCACGTGGGTCAGGGCAATCCCAAGCACAAACACAGGCTGGGTGGAGAATGGATTGAGAACAGCCCTGAGGAGAAGACTGGGGTGTTGGCTGATGAGAAGCTCAACATGACCCAGTAATGTATGAAAGCCAACTGTATCCTGGGCTGCATCACAATAAGTGTGACCAGCAGGTCGAGGCAGGTCATTCTCCCCCTCTACTCCACTCTGGTGAGACCCCACCTGCAGTACTGTGTTCAGCTCTGGGACCCCCAACATAAGAAGGACATGGACCTGTTGGAGCAAGTCCAGAGGAGGGCCACAAAGATGATCAGAGGGCTGGAGCACCTCTCCTATGAAGACAGGCTGAGACAGTTGGGGTTGTTCAACCTGGAGAAGAGAAGGCTCCAGGGACACCTTGTTGCAGTCTTTCAGTACTTAAAGGAGGCCTGCAAGGAAGCTAGAGAAGGACTTTGTACAAGGGCATGTAGGGATAGGACAAGGGGTAATGGCTTTAAACTGAAAGAGAGTAGATTTAGATGAGATGTCAGGAAGAAGTTCTTCACTGTGAGGATGGTGAGACACTGGAACAGGTTGCCCAGAGAGGCTGTGGATGCCCCATCCCCGGCAGTGTTCGAGGCCAGGTTGGATGGGGCTTTGAGCAACCTCGTCTAGTGGAAGGTGTCCCTGCCCATGGCAGGGGGGGTGGAACTAGATGATCTTTAAGGTCCCTTCCAATGCAAACCCTTCTGTGATTCTATTAGTCTGTGATTCTATTCGTCTATGATTCTATGAAAAATTTCTGAAGTTTAAAGTGGATGTTGAATCACATTTAAAAAGTCAACAATGTGACATTTTGACATCAAAAATAAATGTTATGCTGATATATTGAAAGGTAATGTTACATATGGAACATAGGATTATTCCTCTGCTCAGTTGTGGATTAATCTGAGATGGAGTGTTTACCTTTGTAAACTCCGTTACAAGAAAGATGCATACAAATTAGAGGTAATCCATAGTACAACAGTAGCAATGCTAAAAGATTTGACTATACAATACATGGGGGGAACATCAAGGGCTTGGCTTTGTTTGATCTAGAAAAGAGAAAACTGTAAGGTGGGGGAGAAACATTTCAGGTTTTGCAGTAGCTCTTAGTTATTGTAAGAAAAGGGTAAACAGAGACTTTTAGAAATTATTTAGACATTCCTTCAGAAAACATCTGCATGGTTTGGAAATTATTTCCAAAAATTCAGTGTTACTATTTCTCTCATTCAGAAGAGAAGATTTCAACAGAATTTTACTTAATGAGATTACATATATACTCTTTAAAAAAAATCTGAAATTAAGAGACGAAAACCTAATCTTTTCTCAAAGAATGAGCTAAAATGGAAAAAAAAAAAAAATACTGGAAGTTTCAAAATCTTTATAAGCACCTAAAGTTTCTGGAAATCAGATCTGATGATCTTTAATATGAAATGAAGTATGTATGAAATTATATTTAGGGTCAAGTATTCCACAATGCCTACCTTTATTTTTAAGAATGATATTAGAAAAAAACAGCAATAAACTGTTACCTGTGTTGTCTGTGAGTAAATCACAGATTTATCACCTGTAATCCCAGATTTATGATAATGTTGTAGGACCGTGCTTGCTTTGTTTTACTGATACACAGACTTTTGATTACTCCCTTCCACTGCAATTCCTTAACAGCTACAGTACAATCTGATTTGAATTCACAAACTTTGCAGAGATGTGAATAATGATTTCTGTTGATCTGCTGATCTTTCTAAAGCACATCATGCAATTAGCCTCCATTGCTGCAAGAGTGCACTGTTTATTCAGGTTCACCTTTCTGTCCACAAGGATCCTTGATCCTGCACTGCAAAGCTGCTTGCTATCCAGCTGATGACCAGTCTGCATGGGAATATTGCACCTCACGTGCAAGGTTTTACTCATCTTTGCTGAGCTCCATGATGCTTCTGTCAGTCTGTCCCTGAGATTTTTAAGTTTTGTTGTGATTAAGGGAGAAGATACTTTATTGTATTGGGTCTGGCTGAGATGGAGTTAATTGTCCCCATAGCAGCCCTCATGGTGCTCTGCATCGGTAGCTAGAAAGGTGCCGGTAACACACCAGTGTTTTGGCTCCCACAGCATGGCGGCTGTCTCTCCAACATTTCTGCCCCCCTCAACGGCAGGCTGGGGCAGGGCAAGATCTTGGGAGGGGACGTAGCCAGGACAGCTAGCCTAAACTAACCAAACAGATATTCCACACCATATGACGTCAGCTCAGATACAAAAGCTAAGTAAAGGGAGATGGAAGGGGGGCATTTTGGTCTTCCAGAGCAACCGTGACGCCTACCGAAGCCCTGCTTCCCAGGAAGTGGCCGGACGTCACCTGCCGATGGGTAGTAGAGAGTAACATCATTTGGTTTTCTTTGCTTTTGTGTGTGACCTTTGCTTTTACTTTGTTAAACTGTCCTTATCATGACCCATGAGCCTTTTGTTATATTTTCTTCCCCCTGCCCAGCTGAGGAGGTGGAGTGATAGAGCGGCTTTGGTGGGCACCTGGCGCCCAGCCAGGGTCAACCCACCACATTTATCAAATGTCAAATACCAATACCAAGGACTGAAAAAAAACACCTTGGGGCACTGATAGACTATGAAGCTGAACCTTGTAACTGATCTACTGATGTTCTTCACTGTCCTCTGGGTTGGTTTTGGGTTTGGTTTTGTTTTGTTTTCTGCTCAGAATCCTTCTATCTGTGAAGATATCTGTCTCTGTATGTAATTTAGTCATATGTATGCCAGGCAGGACCAATATATGCTCCTTAGGGGACCTATTTGTTTTTTATTTTATATTTGTTTCTGTATGTACATTACTTTACAGGCCCATAACTTTGAGATTTTGGATCAAGAAATAACATTTGAATTACTGATGAGTTAGCACGCTCTACTATGAATAATTTAATTCATACTATGTTTGATTCCTTAAATCTAACTATATAAGGATATATAAAAGCCTTCCTTCCCAGATGACAAATTGTCATCTCAGTATAAAAAAATATGATGCCTGAAATTCAAAGAAGCATCCAAGATTGTACTTTAATTGTACGGGCACCATGACTTGTCTGGAATGAAGAGCAGAGTTGACTACACTCCAAGTTACAATTTCCTGTCAGTCCATCTGCTGGGATTAGTCAGCTCACAGCAGTGTAAAGATTGTCTACTAGGAAACATGTTTTAGAAAGATGAGATCCTCTAAGAATGCAGTGGCTGTCAGAAAAAAATCTAATACATTATGACAGCTTTTTCTGGAACAGGTAACCTTCAATCCATCAGAGATATTCACCCAAAATACATTTTCTTATTAGCAACCCTGTCCGAACTGTGGTGACTTTTTTTTTTTTTTTTTTTTTTTTTTGGTAGCTAAATTATTTATTACTATTTTTCTAGGATCAATATTGTCAAGATGAAGAACATGAAATCTAAGCAGTCTCCCCATCATAATCATAGCTGTTAGTCCAGTTTTGATTGTAGATTCTTTCTGTTATTAGGCATGAGTAGTTTCAGAAATGACACAGTGTGATCAACTGAGCTCAAGAATGGGAGGTTAACCTTGTACTAGATTTCTTCAGGATCACAGAAATATTGCACCAATTCTTGAAATTCTCAGGAAACTAAGTTTTTGATACTCTTATGCTTCTCACATTCTGTAGCTGTCCATCTGTACAACAATTGCTATGCCTTCTGCCAAATTTTATACTGTTCCATCATCTGTCCAGCTGGTATTATAATCTATTGAGTGTTTAAAAAAAGAAAAAAGTGAAGAATGACATATCTTTGGGCAATTCCAATGTGCCTCTGTCTACTTAGAGCCACAGAAGTAGTATATGATAGCAGAGAATTCCCAGAGCACAGCACCTTTACAAGCCATAACTCCAACTATTCCCTAAACCAAGCACTTTAAAAGCCTTCTAAACTGAGGATAGCTGTGAAATTTCACTGAATTTAGTGGGTGAAGGACCAAGCCATTAAAGTGCATTTCACAGAGAGGTTTGCCACTTTACAAAATGTATGGGTTTTCTGTCTTCTTTCATTACACGTACTTGTAGTCTCTCTTTTCCCTTCTCAGCATTGTGAATGTTTTTTCCCCCAAAATAAATGTCTTTTATGTTCAATTTAAAAATTAAAGCAACCCCCAAGGGGGTGGAAAAATACTTGTACTTATTTGCCATTCTTGCTTCAATACTCCAGTAAAAAACAAACAAACAAACAAAAAAACAACAAAACAAACCAAAAACCCAAAACCCCAACAACGTGAAAACATCCCTCTAAAATATCAGTTTGACCCAGATAATCATTATTTGCTGTCCCACTGTCTTACTCTTGAGCCCAAGGTGTTATTGCAGATGTGAGACTGCATTGAATTAGAAAAGAAATTATTCCATTGTTTTCACTGTATAATGAGCAACACTTATGCAAGTGCAGGTTGGATTCTGATTTGACTTATTCCAGCCTAGACGCACTGAAATTTTCTGTTATGTTGTAACTATGCAGATTTTGAAATATCTGATCTGGTTTCATCTGATCTAAAAAACAGCTCAACATTTTTCATTACTGAGAAGCATCTAAAATTAACTATAAATCTAAGCAGAAAAGGTCATTCTTAATATGTTTCTGATTTAAGCATCCAGTGGATTAAAGAAGCAGCTGGGCAGACTGAAAATGTTTGTTGAATTGCCAGAATAAAATGGATGCCACCTGAGCTCTAAAATAAATCTACCTCTATTCCCAAGATCACTTCCCTCTGGCCTCAAAAATGTAAAAGCTAAAAAGATCAATATCAAATTTTCAGTTATGTATTTTTTCATATTGAAGAGTACACTCAATCTGTTAGAATCTGATTTTCAAGAGACTGTGAAGACTGGCAGAAGTTCAGCTTCCTTTAAAGAGCCCTATGTCAGTACATTAAGAATAGGTAAATCAGGTACAAAGTTCTTTTAAATATATGAAATTACTGATCTGATGCATTGCATCTTCCCTTTATAGCTAGATATTCTCTCTGGAGATGTTCATATGTCCCAAGAACATACATTCACCACAGTGATGTCTTTTAAAATTTATATCCATCACCTTATAATTAAAATGAAAAATAAGCGTATTTTAGTTGCTGCCTTACAATTTTAAATTGCTTTAGCAAATTAGCAATGGAAACAGAAAGACTGCTTTTTACAGAGATTTATCTGACACATTTTGAGAGAAGGCCATTTCTCCCACTCACACAGACAAAACACTCAAAGATGAAATCATTACATTACTTTTAACATGCAGTCCAAAGTTTTAATTTCATTTACATCATTACCTTGGAGCAGACAAGAGAAAGGAAAGCAAATAGGCTCCAAATTACCAATATCTCCTAGTCAATCTTCCTGCCACAGATGTGATAGACAGATGCCTGACCAGGGCTGAAAGCAGACTCATAAGAAGTTCCTGTTTATGCTGAGGACTTGTATGGGGACATGAAAAATAAAAAAAAGGAAAGGGAAAAAAGAAGTAGAACCTCAATGAGATGCTGCCCACTTGGTGGGTAGGCAAGGTTGTCTGACCCAAGCAACTGTGTTGGTGCATCTGGGTGAAAAAGGAACCACATTTAACACCACATGTGAAAAGACTCCTTCTGTAGGCTGAGACACTAGCTCTTCATATGTGTCCTTTGTTTTGGTGGAGGGAGCATCAGGCCTTTCTTGTGGAGAAAGGTCCATCCATTACATGTTGATTTTAGTAACAAAGGTGTAAGAGGTGACAGCAATCTAGTGCTACTAGTAGGGTGATCTTGTGCAGCAATGTCT
This sequence comes from Haliaeetus albicilla, assembly GCF_947461875.1. Taxonomy (NCBI): domain Eukaryota; kingdom Metazoa; phylum Chordata; class Aves; order Accipitriformes; family Accipitridae; genus Haliaeetus; species Haliaeetus albicilla. The sequence continues at coordinate 66,346,392 of NC_091516.1, read as the reverse complement.
GAGACAACAGCAGCAGGAATGATGGCAGAAGTCTGGCAGCAGGGAGTGAAGGTGAGCATAGTGAATGTGATGTCTCCAGCCAGCACACACAGGGGAACCCAGATGTGGGCAACTTCATGTCTTCTGCCCCTTCTGACCACCTATGGAGGCAGGATAGTAAGGAAATGGACCTTTGATCTGACCAGAATGATTACTTTTATCTTTATGGAAGCTAGTTAAGATTAATCTAATAAAGATAGTAGTATGTTAAAATACAGATAAAAGATCAGATATTGTGTTAGCGTCAAGGATACAAGTGCTTGGAATAAGATTATGATCAGGCACTTTCCTTGTATTATGTCTTGAATCACTGATTTTTATTTCAACTGATATCTCTGTATTTTTCCCAGTCTTTTCCTACCATAGTGCAAGTATTAAAAATTCACTGTGAATGAGTGCAGAGAAATTTGATCTTCAAGTGCTGTTTTTATGCAGTGGTAGCCAACAGCTATGACAGAAAATGCAAAGGCGTCACAGGATGAATTTTCTGAAGAACAGAGAGAACATCAGGATCTGGTATATTTTCTATAATTTGACAACTCTGTCATAAGTATCCTGATGTGTAAAACAACCTATTTTAGTCACATTTTCTGAAAACCACGGTTGGGATGTAACCTATATCAGTTTGGGCATAAGTATCTGAAAACCGCTTAAGTCTGAAAAAATAATTTAGTCTGCCTAAACTTTTTAAAGGAGCGTCATATATGAAGTGAGGGAGACAGTCTTACCTATTTCTGAGGGAATGATATAGGTAACAGTGACCATAAATCAGAAGTCTCAATCCTGGGAGGGGAGGGGGGGAGAGGTGCATTTTAATACAATGTTGTAACCTTTTATTTGATTAATAATTTTGATTTAAATAATGAATCAACTATTCAACAGAGAGAAACATAAAACCAATTAAGTCACATCAAAGTCTTTGTACTTTTAAGTCCATTTTAGCTTTCACAGAGTTCTGATTCTGGCCAATTGTTCAAAATATTGGCTTTCAAAGCAAAACCACTATTGGCTACCATTTACATTAGATAAAAGACTTTCTGCAGTGTTTCAAGTCTTTCGTTCTTTTAAGTATTGTGAAAGCTATGAAAAGGTAGTTTATTTTCTACGTTCTCACAATTCCAATCTATTTTAAAATTCATAGAACTGCAAACTCAGATAATTACAGTTGTATGAAGATGAAGTACAGGTCTTACAGTCCTTGGAAAACAAAACTGCCTTTTTTTCACAATGTCATCTTTGGAGCTTCCTTACAAATTCTGTGAAAAACAGAAAGTTTTCTCAATTTTCTTGGAAGTTGTGAACAAGTGTTGCAAAGCCAGCCTGAAAACAGTATTGCAGGTAGCACTATAAGTCAATGCAAGTTGCTGGGTTTGGTTTATGTGGTGGGGTTTTGGTAGCGGGGGCAGGGGGGTTGCTGCAGGGGTGGCTTCTGTGAGAAGCTGCTAGAAGCTTACCTGGCTCCAAGTAGGATCCACTGCTGGCAAAAACTGAGCCCATCAGTGACAGTGGTCACGCCTCTGGGAGAATGTATTTAAGAAGTGAGCGGGCAGTGAGTAGTGGGACTGGAAAGTGAAAGAAAGCCCTGTGCAGGCAGCAAGGTCAGTGAGGAAGGAGGGGAGGAGGTGGATGCCCCCGCAGCCCGTGGTGAGGCGGCAGGCTGTCCCCCCCCAGCCCACGGAGGGGAGCGGGGCAGCAGATGCCCACCCGCAGCCCGTGGAAGTGGATGCCCCCGAAGACAGCCGTGACTCCCGTGCTGGAACAGTCTGTGACTGAAGGACTGCAGCCCGCAGAAAGGACCCACGCTGGAGCAGTTCGTGGAGGACTGTCTCCCGTGGGAGGGACCCCACGGTGGAGCAGGGGACAAGTGAGGAGTCCTCCCCCTGAGGAGGAAGGAGCAGCAGAGACAACGTGTGATGAACGGACCCCAACCCCCATTCCCTGTCCCCCTGCGCTGCTGGCTGGGAGGAGGTGGAGAGAACCGGGACTAAAGTTAAGCCTGGGAAGGAGGGAAGGGTGGGGGGAAGGTGTTCTAAGATTTGGGTTTACTTCTCATTATCCTTGTTTTGATTTGATTGGTGGTAAAATTTTGTTTCTTCCCCAAGTTGAGTCTGTCTTTTGTCCATGACTGTAATTGGTGAGTGATCCCTCCCTGTCCTTGTCTTGAACCATGAGCATTTCTTTATATTTTCTCCTCCCCATTCCACCAGGGGGGGAGGAGTGAGTGAACAACCTAGTGGTGTTTTTTTGCTGGCTGGGCTTAAACAATAGTACTTACTTATTTTATATAGAAGCTTTCTGTAGAAATGGCAATTTCATTATGAGATGATATCAGTGAAAATAGCCCATTTCTATTAAATTAATTATTAGGCTGTGAGGTAATAACAAAGGAAAGAAGAAAAAAAAAAAAAGAAAACCCTCAAAAAGACCATGAACAAAACAAAAGAAATAAAAAAGGAGTAACTGAAAGTGGATTAATATTTTAGAGATGGTTACACTACCTTCATAATTCATTATGATAATGATCTCAGCTTAACAAAAACACATTTCCATTGATAGTGTAAGTGAGTGAGCTCCCTTGGGATGGGAGACAGAGAAACAGATCAGTTGAGTGGGAGGAATAAGAATCAATAAAAAATAATGGAGTTCTGGTGAGAGAAGGGGAGAAAGGAAAGTAGGATTCTCTGGGCAACAGACCTTGGATAAGGACAATGGTGGACATAAATTTATGAGAATAGTTTTGGGGCAAGATGCAACAAAAGGAAAGAGGGAAGATTGAACTGGTAACAGCATAGATGATGAGTTTGACAGAAGTGAACATGAGATGTTTTGAGACGTGGTTTTGAGTCTCATCTTCTTTCTTTCTATCAGGAAACATCTGTGAAATCTACTTTTATATCCTCCAATCACCTGTCTCCTAGTGCTGGGCCATTAAAAGAAGATAAGTTACATGGCAGAGGTTTATGCAATGAGTTAAAAGCCCTCAGTATTATTGGTAGATAATTCAAGTGGATACACTTTTGCTGAAATTGCTATAGATCCAATTCATTTGTTTTACAATACCTAGAAACTAAATGCCAAAAACCCACACAAAATTGTTATTCCATACTCTGAAAAGTTACATGGTTGGGGGAAACCTTAACTTTGTCCTTTTGTTGATATGCTTATTGTTGATATGCTCCCATGAGATAATAGATAACCTGTGTAGATCAATTGTGTTTTCTGACGATCACCAACTGGAAATTCCTTTTTTTTCTGGTGTTAATATTTTCTGGATGCAGAACAGATGTGTATGAACAGAAGAATCCTACATACTTTGTGTGACCATGAGTTCCAAAAAATCTTTTAGTACCTTAGGAAAAAAAAAAAGGGGGGGGGGGGGGAATAAAAGTACAAAAGCAACCCAAAACCACACACCAGAAAAAAGTAGGACAAAAGGGAAAAACTATTACTTTTTTGTGGTGTGTCTGTGAGTATGCATCTGAATTCTACACCAAATTGCTGTCTCTATACAAACAAGCTCCACATGTGTTTGACAAAAGGAATGGATATTTTGCAGGGGCAGTAGCTAATTCATAGTGACATGTTGAGGTACACAGTCCCAGACTGCTTCTTATGAAATTAGTTATATTGGAAATCAAAATCAAACTAAATGAGACATGGAAGGTGAAGAAAACCCAGGGGACTGTAGAGATGCTGTTGCTAGCATAGCTAGCTTCTTCCATCTACTTTCTAGTGCTTTTTTCCTTTCTTCTCTCCTAGAGAAAATCATATATGAACTGATGACCCACATGTTCAAAAGGGATGTCCAAAAAAGACTGTAATAATCAGATGTACACTTCTGTGTCTGTTTGTGCGTACAAATTCACACACTCTTCTGCATTTGTGTAGGCAGCAACCACTTCATTACGCATATCTTTGGTATGATTCATTACAAAGTAGTGTTACAAATGATATTTTAGTTGCTAGCTAATTTTGCCCTGCCATCTCACTATAAAATTTTAGGAATCATGTAAGCTAATAGTATATCCCCCTGACTCTGAGTCTTTCTCACCTTTGCTAAGATGCTTAGGGGTGTACACTGTGGGTAATCATAAAGAAAGCAGTAGGATTATTCATCACAAACAGTTAAACCTAAGATCAACTCTCCATAAGACTGTAAGTCTCTTCTTCACTAGTATTAATTTATATAGAGAGGAATATGAAGCAATATTTTACTAATAAATAGTTTCTGCTATTAATGCAATGTAAAAAAGTGCTTGTATTAGAAGTTGACCATCATTTATTTCTGAAATATAAAAATAAGGTGTATTCCAGTTTCTAATCAATATTAATTTGGAATATAATCGTGCAAGAAAAAACCACAAGCCCTTCTGCACCAGCATTCACTGTAAAGAAATAAATATAAAGTCCAAATTCAGAAAAAAATATATTTACTTACAAATATTGGAGCTGACTACATATTTTCCATCCAAAAAGATAATCTCTGTAAATAATCATAAGCATTGGTTTTTAACTGGTTCTGAATACTTTGAAATAATTTATATAGGGTGAGGAAGGTTATGAAAGTTTTATGGGTGTGTCTTGAATGGGACCCTGCCCCATATCTGCTTTCTGAAACAAGGAATATCTAGCTTCACTCTCATTGCTAAAGTTAGCTGAAGTATGGGGAATATCAGAAACTTAATTTCTTGTTTAAACTTCTAAAGTTGTTGATTTTTAATCCATCTAGCAAAATCTAAAATAAAGTATCATCTGAAAATCTATAAGCAACCCAGAAAGCATATAATCTGGTTAACAAAAACTGTGCATATTCTGACCAAGGGGAAGTAAGTAGGCTTCTGCGTTTTATGCAATTTCAGTTTCTGTGTTTGTTTATTCTGTAGCAGGAGGTAAATTACAAGGCTATATATGCAATTGTCCTGGTTTCAGCTGGGATAGTCTTAATTTTCTTTCGAGTAGCTGGTATAGTGCTATGTTTTGGGTTCCGTATGAGAAGAATGTTGATAACACACTGGTGTTTTCAGTTGTTGCCAAGTAGTGTTTAGACTCAGTCAAGGGTTTTTCAGCTTCTGATGCCCAGCCAGCGAGAAGGCTGGAGGGGCACAAGAAGCTGGGAGGGGACACAGCCAGGACACCTGACCCCAACTGGCCAACAGGTTATTCCAGACCATGTGACGTCATGTCCAGTATATAAACTGGGGGAAGTGGGTCTGGGGGGGTAGCAGATCACTGCTCGGGAACTAACTGGGCATCGGTCAGCGAGTGGTGAGCAATCAAATTGTGCATCACTTGTTTTGTATATTCCAATCCTATTATTATTATTATTATTGTCATATTATTATTACAATCATTATCATTATTATCATTATTAGTTTCTTCCATTCTGTTCTATTAAACTGTTCTTATCTCAACCCACGAGTCTTACTTTTTTTTTTTCCTGATTCTCTCCTCCATCACACTGGGTTGGGGGGGAGTGAGTGAGCGGCTGCGTGGTGCTTAGCTGCTGGCTGGGGTTAAACCATGACAGCTTTCTCACATTCCCCCACCAGCAAGTAGGCTGGGGGTGCACAAGAAATTCGGAGGGGACACAGCTGGAACAGCTGATCCCAACTGATCAAAGGGATATCCCATACCATATGATGTCGTGCTTAGCGACAAAAGCTGGAAGGAAGAAGGATGAAAGGGAAGACACTCAGAGTGATGTGGTGTGTCTACCCAAGCAAGGGTTATGCATGATGGAGCCCTGCTTTCCTGGAGATGGCTAAGCACCTGCCTGCCCATGGGAAGTAGTGAATGAATTCCTTATTTTTTTTGCTTGTGTGCACAGCTTTTCCTTTTTCTACTAAACTGTTTTTATCTCAACTTATGAGATTTTGCATATTTACCCTTCCAATTCTCTCCCCTATCCCACCGGGGGGGGAGGGAGTGAGTGCCTGTGTGGTGCTTAGCTATGTACCAGGGTTAAACTATGAAAATGCAAAAGTGACGTGTTTATTGTGCCTTGTAATGATTTTTGAATAAATTCTTATCATAAATTACTTCTACATACCTGGAGGTTATCAGCGTTGAGTAAAAATTATGACAAACAACAGATTTTAAATATGCTCTCTGAAAAGTAATTTACAAAAAAATAGAAGAGCAAGAATGATTTAAAATGTTGTTATCTATATTCAAGAAGTAAAATTGCTAGCTCTGAGAAGAAACTTTTCTTCATGGACCTGGGAAAGGAATTTCATACAATGTGGTCACAAAATAATCTGTAATCATAAGATCAGCAGTTCCTGAAAGACAAAAATTAAAGTTTTTTTAGTGTTTAGAATATTATACTTGAAGGAAATATAAATTACTGTCATGCCTTCATGAGTATTGATTTGTAGTCCACTAATGCACAAAGCAGAATGGAGGATCTTCAAGCAGCAATAAAATCTAAAAAGCTTTACAACTTAAGGTGCAAAGTCATTAAATAATTCAAAGGGTAATACAGATCATTTATTGTTATACATACCTGTGCAACTATGATACCATCTTAATTTAGTTTAATTCAGTGTCCTGAAGCATGAAGACATTATCATTGCATAGCTTACCTGAGATTCAACAGTTTGCTATAAACATTTCTAAATATTCTCAGCCAGTGTATTGCCATACATGTGAATATACTAGCTAAGAATCTGGTCCATATTTGTCCTTTGCCTTTCTGGGAATATTACTGTAATTCTGTGTCAGTCCCAGGGCGGATATGGGTATTCAAGCATGTTCAAAGTGTGTGGGGTTTTTCTTATTTATTACATTTACAGGACTGCATGTATTCCTTTGGCTTGTTTTTCTCTTTCTTGTATAAAAATATATGTGTGTGTAAACACTAGGAGAAAGGCATGTTTAAAAGGATTATTCTTTCAGAAGTACTTCAAATATATACAAAAAATAGGGAAGTGTCTAGGATTTTTTTATTCTTCTTTATTCTCTGCAGCATAGCTTACAGATTGAGAACATTTTTTATTTCCTTAATGGACTTTGGATTACAGATTCAGAGAGCAATGACACAGCACAAAATTTATTGAATATTCAGTATTTTTGCTGGATTTTTGTTATTGAAAACAACCTTTGAGTTTCCCAGATGGCTGTATCACATCTGAACTAATTAAGTCTGATATTGTATTTTACATAGAAGACCATAAATTCATCAGATATCTCATTCTGCAGAGGGCTAAGTGAAACAGTGTGGAACACCTTTACCACAAAACATTCTATTGCAATATTCAGTATATGAAGAAAGGCAACAATTCCTTAATTCAAGCTCTTATCTGGTCTTCTGCTCTATGAGGGGACCGTGTCTACTTCAAGGTAATAGACAATTATAGAATATGTTAAAAAAGCAGATAACACTTCATAGCCCTATGCCACAAAACATATCTGATAATTCATGTTGTGATCTTAGCTTATTTAGTTTTTCTTCCTATTTCTCACTACTATATTTTAAGGATCAGCATACAAGACGCAAAAATGCAGTAGGTCCTTGCCCTCAGGCAGAAAGCATCTGGAAGGCAGAGTTTGAGATAGAGAAGGTTCTCATTTGAAGCTCATAGAACAGAGCTATTTTTAGAAAAATCTTATCCACCTTCAGTTGTCTATACACTAAATAATACCTTTAAACACTAACATTGCACAGTCTGTTTCTTGCATTAAGTACTGTTCATACTGTCTTTTTATGTCCTCTAAAATGTCTCAAAATATTCTGTCTTTAATGATTATTTTTTTCCATTTATTCTTCCTCTTGGCATTAATGAGTCACTAGATACAGATTTCTCTTGTGGTTTTTGGGTTTTTTTTCCTCTCTTTTTATATCAGTATTTACAGTGCCGTAACTGAACTGAATTAAAAAAATATGTTGAATACACATACAAATCTCTAATGACAGTCTCACAGTAATGCAAAACAGTTTTGGTCTAGCAAAGACATGATTATTCTGCAGTAACATTGAACAAGCTTTTTTCCTACTACGTAGAACTGTTTTTATGCCATGTATGTATAAAAGCATCATTACATTCCTCTCAAACTGAAATACTAGAGGCTGAATATTTCTGTATGTTCCAGGCTGAAGCAGCTAAAAAAATATTTCCACTAAAGCTGCTCTTGTACTTCCATAACATGTATTCATGTATTAGGAAAGATGTATAGAGCTTTAAAGAGTTTCAGCTAAATGAAACGACTACAGTGTAAAACATGGAAATCCATACTTTTCCCCCAAGTTTCATTGAAAGAGCTTGAGCCATGTAGAAGTGGTGACTGAATGAGGACCATGGTAGTTTAAATCATTCCATTAGGCATGGGAAATACTGTAACTTGAACGATAAAGATTAAATTGAAAGAAAATAAGCACACACCATTGAGACAGAGCTATGGAAACGACTGAATTTTCAGCTTAATTCCGAAGCAAAAAGAATGTACTTTAGACCTGTCCAATTATAAGTTTTAGTTTTCTCAAACAAATTGAAATACTGAAATAAAACATCCTCACAAATATTTTGTTTTAAAAAAACAGTTTACAATTAGTTTAAATATTAATAAATCTTCCTAGAAATGAGAAAAAATATTAAGTTGGCTTTTCTCAATTTTAGAAAGGATTTTTTTGTTGTCCCATATAATTTCATATTTTCATTATACATTATGAATAAGTGTCTTTTATCTGAAATTATTTTTTATTAGTAGTTGTACTGAAGAGAAGTCAAAAGTGTAGGCAAAAAAAAAAAGAAAAGATATGCTACAATAGGCATTTAGAGGTTTGGAGCATATTAAAGGATGACAATATCAGATCTACAGTTCTTTCTCTTGGCAGAGACAGGTAAAGATTATATAGATATTTCTGCCCACAGTTGTGTGGAGTACAGCATAGTAATTAGCTGACTGTGTGCTTAACCTTTTTTCTTCTAAAATAAGTGTTCCCTTAAGCTAGACAGATAGCAGAAACTTCTATAGAAAATTCCTTTTCCTTTTCAATATGCTCCTTTCTATGGTAAACCAACATATGCTGTTTTCCAAAATGGTCCCCTACCTGTTGGCTTCTAGGCATATTTCAAGTTCCAGTGAAAGTGTTAATGAGGATAGCATTGGTAGAAATAGTCTGTCTTCACAAATTGTAACTTTGAATTGAATGAATTACAAAATATTTTTTTTTTAATACTTTGTGAGATTTCAACCTCAGTTGGTTGGAAGAAAAAATAGATAATTGTAATCATCATCATCATCATCATCATCATCATCATCATCATCATCAAGAAAAAAACCCAACAACCCTTAACTAACTAAATACATGGCATTTGGACTAGTAAAAGTGATAGCAATTTATTACGGGTTAGCCTGGTATTATTTATTTCCACCTGAAAAGGAATAGACATAGAATCCCTGATGATCAGCAGGATTAGAATAGTTAATAGGTAGACAGAACTACATATAAAAGTTGAAAAATATGGGCACTGATTTTCATTGTTCAAGGTAATATTAGGTATTAGGTTTTGTGCTAAAAAGGAATAATCCTGACTGAAAAGATAGTATGGGAGTAAAACTTACAAAAATGCTGCTACTTCTCATTTGTTTCAATGAAAACCAGAATTGACATCCATAACTAAAGTTAGCTATTATTGCAAAAGGAATTTCAGGAGTTACTGTATGTTACAGCTAAAGTAAACGTCATTTAAACCTGTACTGCAAATCTGTGATATCATGAATGTAATGTTATACCAAATAATTTGGTTTAGAGTTTATTCCCAATTGAAAGAGAGAATTAGAGCTATAAATCTTCTATAACAAAGCTGAAGCATTAAGGACTTTTAGTTTTAAAAGAGAACAAAATTAATAGAGATATCTTTCATGTTCGAAACACAAAACCAAAATAAATTCTAAAGACAAAAGACCAACACTGGTGAAAACCAGATCCTTGCAATTTTTGTCTGAATTTTATATCATGTTGGTAATATTTTCAATACCCCAGAATATGCACTGCATAATTCACATTTCCAAAAAGATTGATGCAGCAAATTTTCGGTTTATTAATTTCAGGGAGAGATGAATTCTCTTTAAAAGTGTTTCGCACATAAATATTATAAATAAAGTGGATTGCCTTTGATTTTTAATGGGTTGGAAAGAAAGAATTTCTTTTTAGAGGTTTTTGTAGTATTTTGTTTCTTCCTTAATTTTAAGCATTGTATTGGTAGAAGTTTTAATTTCATAAATTTTTTTTGTTCTTTATGGCAGAATTTTCACTGACTTTAAGGTGCTTAAGTTTCCATGGTTTTCTGTGGGTGCTAGAAATGTGGTTTATTTTTTTTCTTTTAGTGGGAAAGTTATTTCAAATTGTACATATTTATTCATACTTGTATTTACAGATGCTATCCCATAAGGCAGGTGAAGGCAACAAACCAACCTTACATTAGCTGACTTAGTAAAGACAATTAAAAAACTGAGGAAAATTCTTTACTAAGAATATTACTCATGTTTTTTATTACATACCCCTTGTCATACACTTCTCAATTATTACCTTGTTCAGCAGTCATTTCAATGCAATGCTACAAATTCTGCCTTATTTATTTTCCAGCCAGATAGACACATGCACATATTAAGGAACCATACCCTTACGCTGATTACGGTTATAAAACTATTAACCTCCCCTCTTTTATGTTGTGTTTGTTCAGTGAGATTACTGGTTGATAAATGTCATGATGTCAGCTTCAGTTTCTGAATATTAAGGCCTTATAATTTAGTTTTAATTGGTGCTCTTAAAAAATTCACAGCACAAAAAAAATCCCTTAGAATGATGTCGTGTGTAAATATAATGATGTTAATGAATTTGGTTTAGTATGAAGTCTGCATATCTCTATCACCTTTTCCTTTTCAAGAGTACGTAGTGAATTATGATCACCATATTAATGATGCCTAACTCTAATATTGAATCTTATTGGATCCACTTTGTTGTTCTCATACACTGTGCGGTAGAATTCTAGGAAAAAGTACTTAATCACATAGTATATTAAAAAAAAAAAGTTATTTAAGGAAGTGAAAACTGGTAAAAAGGATTAATTAGTGTCACTCTTTTTAAGTTTGTGAAGACTTTAAAAGTAAATCTTTCTTTCAGTGAGAACTGTCAGTGAAATAGTAAACCTGGCAGGTTTTTGTTACTTCAGCTTTTGTTTGGAAGGTTGATCTCAGGCCCTGTGGACACAGTTTTCACCTCCAGTTTAATTCTAGTTGTCCACAACATCCTGTCTGGGATTAAAGTGGATTCCGACAAAAACTTACAGAAATTCTTTTTATTATTATACCTTGTAAAATATTGAGATGGGGAATAGTTGACTGACAATATTCCTTTGGAGAGGAAGGCTACTGGCTTTTTTTTTTTTTTTTTTAATTGGACTTTCTTTTCTTGTTTGTTTTAGTTCCATGATACAGATTGATACCCACTGAGACATATAGACCAAAAAACAAAAGAATGGAGGTATCAAAACCAAAATAAACAAGAAATCCTTAAAACTTCACTTCTCTCCCTCTTTCTTTTAGCAAGGTTTTTGGATACTTATTAGGATAAAAATGTAGATTTAGAATCTGTTTCCATTTTCATTCTGCTATTCCTCTGCTTACAGACAGTCAAAACATTGAAAAATGGTATATAGTATATTGAAAGGTTATATATTGATTTCTAGATCAGAGGTACATTTTTGAGAGCAAAAAAGAGATAGAACCTGATCTTTCCTGAAGTTAACGTTAAGCAGGAAAATTCTCATTGACTCAGTAGAGATAGAATTACATCTATAGGAACAAGAAAACACAGGACAGAAATATTCTATTTACATTAGTTTATTCTTCAAATTACTTTTCCAGCAACATTTTGTTAAAACACAGTTTTCCTCAGAGAACAGATGTTTTACATCACAGGGGTGAGAGGACTGATGACAAAGAACATCAATGTTCTCAGCACTGGCACAGCTTGCCCAGAGAGGTTGTGGAGCTGCCATCCTTGGAGTTATTAAAAAACTGCTGGGACGTGGTCCTGGGCAGGACCTGGCCTGCTCCAGGTCACCCTGCTTGAGCAGGGTAGTTGGATGAAATGACCTCCAGAGAGCCCTTCAATTCTCAACTGTTCTGTGATTGTGTGATTTTGAGTATATTATAGGCTAAAATGTAATGGTTCTGCAGTTCAGAGTGTTTTGGTTTTATGGCTCTTAGTTATTACAACTCCTTTCCCATGGTAATTCACCTAGGTGTGATTCATTTAGTTAAATCAATTCGTTTTCAAAATCTGAACTGTTAATTCAGTTTATTTTCAAAGTACTTTCAGTCTTAATGTCATCACAAACTCTCAATACTAATAAAATGTGATTGATGAAGTCATACACATGCTGTTGTTTTGCAGTATGATCATAATACATTTATCATACAATTATGATCAGAACACAGTATTACTGTCAATGACACAGTTCCAGGACTACAACACAAAATATTTTATCAAAAAGTGCCTCAGAAACACTTTCTGTGAGAAAGTCTCCACAGCACAAACTTCAGTGTTGCAGACTGAAGCACTATCTTCAGATAACAAGGTAGACTAGAGACTGCTGCCCCAGTTTTGCACAGTCACATGGGCCTCTTAGGTAGTTATACACCTCCCCAGCCAAAACACTCACTGTCAGGTTAAAATCTGACTGCCTTAAAGGTGATCAGATTCCAACTCTTTCAAGTCTACCTCTCAGTTTCTGCAATGTATGAAGGAAAAATAGTATTTAATAGAGTGGCTTTGCACCTCAGTAGAGGATAATGTGAGGATAAACTATTCCCATAATAGATGCTACTTTTGAATCTGTTGTAGTGATATACAGACCATATGTTGACCAATACATTGACTATTCATATCTTCTTTTTTTTTTCCCCCCACCATGAAGACCATGACATACTAGAAGCATGTAGTCCCTTTCCCAAAGTAGAAGCAAAAGCTGACATCAGAACTACAGATTAAATCTGCCCTGTGACTGAAAAACACTCAATGACATTGCCTATATTCCAAGTTCATATGAGGTATACTTCTTTAAATATACTTCGGAATGTTAATAACTAAAGAAACACACTTAACTACTTTTGTAAATTTGGATATTAAATTATATTAAAAAAAATGTTCTCTTTCTTCATGTATTTTAAGCTGATCTCTAAATTATTTAAATTGGAATTAAAAAGTTAAAAGGTAGTATTTAAGGAGTAACCATTTTTAAAGGAATTTAACACAAAAAATAGCACCTTCTAAAAATATTTTTAAAATCTGGTTGCTAAGAGGTTGACCTTTTATTTTGCATGGGATTTTCTTTCAAGTTAATTAGTAATAATGACCACCTGTATTTAAAGTAAGAAACATGACATTTTGTTTGAACCTGAGTTTTTAAAGAATTTTCTTTATTCTCTGGCAATGTTAATAATTACAGAGAACGAAACCCTTTAGAAATTATTATTTTAGCATAATAATAAAAATACTTAATTACACCATCACAAAAGTGGCTATGTGCAGGTGTACTAGCAGACAATTATGTCTCTTATGTCAAAGAAAACAAGACCTCTGTAGACAGCTAGAGACAAAAAAATGTGAGGACGAGTCATTCTATATTTTATAAATAAAATAGTTCTATAATACCAAGAAAATATGGAACTGTTAATACTCCATTGCTTTGATTCTCTAGAATTTCATTTCTTTATTTTACAAAACATGAAATATTTCATAAATCTGAGTTCGGTATCATGAACCCCAAATTATGACGTGAATATTTTTGATCTACTGATTTATGCTTCTTTCAGTCAAGCCTCCTAGTTACCCAGGAGAGTACAAGAGAATTTGAAGTACCATTTATACCACTGCAGAACTGTTTTTATTGCGTTGTTCTCAACTCTAGAGATATATTGCTATAGTGCAGACACACAAGCACTTTCCCTAAGTCTCTTATCTAAACTATTTCAGAGCTACCGTCTCACTGAATTCAAGGGTGTTAGATACCCCTTCTAAAATATATCATTTCTTCACCCATACTTTTTCAGTTACTGCTAACAGAAGAGGAACTTCTAAATGCATTCAGCCAAATAATGTGCCATTTGGAAAGCAAATATTTGCTTTTAATTTGTCAGCACATGCTGATGTAAAAAAGAGATGAAAAAAGTCAATTATAGGCCCTCTGAGCACAACAATTGAGAAATATTTGCACACTTTTCCCAAATATGTAGTTAGGTATTCAGGTACAGTCAGCGTGAAGACTGCTCTGAATTGCTGTCACTGTGTTGAGTATTAGCTAGCACCTTATACACAAAATCTTAAACATCTCTATAGTCATTGAACCAGTGTTCTCAGATAGCATCATTTGGTAGCATAGTTTATAGTCTTATTTACTGATTTATCACTGAGGAATATGACCATGCTCCACTAAAAGAAAGTTTGTTTGCAAAATAAACAAAATTCTTTTTTTTTCATTGTATTTTTTAAAATTAAATTAATCTGCAATCACTGTGAAAAAACTGACTGTGACAAAGATATTTCTAATTTGAGTCACTGCATTGTGCCCATGTGGTAGGAACTTGTCCATGTGTCAGTGAGCTTTTTGGTGAGAAAGTGCTCCTTAAAAAATGATAAAATAGGGACAAGAAAAAAATCCTGGCTTTTTTCCATGCTCAGAGTCATACTGATGGCAAGATTTGAAGCATGTCATATACCAGCCCATAAGTTAAATTGAAAGGATCTTTGGGAAATTTTTGCCCTTCCCTAGAGCTGGAGCTTGCCTGCTGGAATGATCTTATCAAATTACTTATAATTAGTTCTTTGTCATTGCATGGGACTACTGACTCGACATCAGTTCCTTTAGTTCAGTTTGCTTTCCTCAGTTTAAGGTTGTTCTTCTCCTTATTTGTCCCTCTCTTGCCCCGAAGGCTGCTTCAAAATTCCAGTCATTGGGACGAAAGCAGAACTAACTAAATAAATATTTTATTGACCATTTTAGGTCATTCCTGTGGATCTATATTTACACAACTATGTCCAGTGCCCAGCTGACATTGGCATATGAATATCTAGAAGAATATACAAGAAACAGAAATGCATGTTTGTGGAGTTATGGTGAATCTCAGGGTTTTCTCATTAAAGAGATTACTTTCTCCAACAACAAAAGAGAAAGAAGAATATCAAGAACAACAGCTGTTCCAGTATGTGAGGGAGTAACCAGGACAGCAGAAAGAAGCTTCAAGTGGCTAAATAATTTCCTTTTTCTCAAGGGAACTAATGACTATGGGGTTTACTATGACTAAACCATAGTAAAACCCATATTGCTTGGATATGCCCCAGAATTAAAGGCCAAGATAAATCCATTTGAACATGCAGTTCAGAGTCTCTTAGCTAAATTGGTATACTTTACATGCTCAGTAATGAACTACTCTTTGGCTCTGCAATATGAAAGAATGTATTAAAATCTGGTTCTTGAGAAATAACTGCAGCAATTTTTACTTTTTTATTCAAATATCTACAACTTCTTTTTGCAAAGAATAGCTAGTATAATGTTTCTGTAGCACTGCTGGTGTATTAGCTCATGCTGATGCAAAACCTAGAGAGATGAAAAGGGTATGGGTTCCAAAACAAAAAACCTTAGTGTGAAGTGCAAAAAATAGAAAAAAATGTAATAAATATGGAAAGTAAATACCTGTCAGTCATGGATAGAAATGTGTAAATAAAATTCAGCATCCATTTCAAGCAACTTCTTTGCTATGCTCATATTCTAATTTGGAAAAAAATTAAGCATTACAAAAAATTTGCTGGAGTTCATATTCTGCATCAGTTAAGTTGTCCACATACTCACAGTGGCTAACCTGAGCTAGTAAATATGTCCCTATATCACACATACTTATGGGTAGCATCATTTTTATTGTCAGTGGGTGCAAGGGGAAGATTCATTCAACCTTTATTTCTTCTGGGTTTTTTGCTCTTTTTGTCACTTTTTCTGTCCATTCATTTTTTTGAAAATATTTCTAGACTTAGTGATGTCACCATTTCTGTCCAAATAGGCCACACATACAATCTTGAGAAGATGACTAAAATATTTGTGCATGTACTCAATACAATATGATCACATATGAGTATAGCATACATCCCATCTTCTTCATGAAGATCCCGTTGAAAAAAGTGCTGAAGCCCAAGTATCCACATTGTCTTCAACAATTAATTTCAATATGATAAACAGACAACTCAACATGTAAAGCTAAGCATACATTAACTTTCTCTGTCAAGGCAGGATCCTAATACAGTGCCCATTTTTGTAGACTACTGTCATGACCCTCCCCTGGCACGTATTAACAGAAGAAGTATGCTTAATCTGCTTTGTATGTTTTGCACTTTAAAATATGTCTGCATTCAGTGCCTATTTTATATTTGAAATAATATTTCACGCATCCATACACATACACACTGTTGTGCATTCATTCACTTGGGATGAATAAAGTATAAATAACTGTCAAAAGAGGAAAAAAAATTTTAAAAGCACACATTAAAAAAAAAACCAAAACAAATTTATGATCACAGATATTTAATCTGTAATAAGAGCACTAGTTAATTCTGTGTGAAAAAACATTGTATCATATTGAAGGTTTATTGTTATAAATGTGTACCAAGACTGAATTTCAAACCGTAGTGCTTTAAGTGAAGAATGAGTTAGTCCTATTATAGGATTAAACTAACATTGTCAGCCAAATGAACTGAATTTATATTTACTATTTTTTTATTTTGTTGTCTGCGTATAGCCAGTATAGGAAAATTAAAAGGTTCTCAGCCAAATAATGTTCTCTGTGAAAGAAGTGAAGGAAATGAAATTGTTGTCAGGGTTTGGGTTTTTTTCATAGTTAACCTCTTAGAGAGAACTCACCTAATGAGTTGGAGAGCTTAGTCATGTCTCAGATGCCAAGTTTTAATCAAAGAAGAATCTAACAAAAATATTGTTGGCTAAATGAAGTCTTTGGGTTGTAGGCTGCTTGGTGTTGCTCTTTGCAGTCGGAACTTTGCAAATCTTGCCTCGAGCAGCAGTTTGCAATTCCCACAGAAGGTTTATGAGTGTGCTTAAATGGCAGTCTTTCCAGGAAACAGTATGGGTGAGCATGGGTTTGTGTGTGTAGGGAGGCATTTCAAGAAAAACCTTAGACTTACGAGTAGGGTTTTCGTCATCAAGTTCCATCAGATTTAATATTGTCGCTATGTTTATGTTGTTGTCATTGTTTTTATAAAGAGGAAGTCTGTTTAATTTTCTCAGTGCCTCTGGGTAAATTTTCAAAGATGAACATCTACTCTGCATCCACAGTGCATGAAAACAGAAAAATCAACACTCAGAAATGGAAGCACATTCTTCTGTACTCTTCTACAACAGTGTCCTTCCAAATCATGGTTGTGTGTTCCTGAGGAACTCTTATTTCTCTTAGTTTTCACTTCTAAGGAATCAAATTATTTGATTTCTTGAAACAATAAATTTGACAACTGTTGACAAAAGGGGAAGATTTTAAGATATACGTTTCTGGGTAACTGACTGCCAAGAAATGTAAAACTAGTAGCACAAAACTAGTCAAATAAGATTAACAGGTTTATTCAGAAAGGTTGCAGATCCTCTCCCTTTCAAAAGTCAGAATAATCTGTAAGTAACTCAAAATCAGTTTTGGCAGAGAAGCTGCCTTTCCACATATCTGGTCTTGAAGAGACCAGGAGTTAATCAGCTCTTTACAGGTCAAAGCTTGGGCTGATAGATGGTGCACTGGGAATACAGTGCTCACCTACTACAGTAGTATGTTGCTACCACTTTGCTATATGAAGACAGACAAAGCACACCACACTTCCAGCCCCAGAATACTCACCTGCAGCCTCCTAGGTCTCACAAAAACTAACAGAAGGGAAGCCTCAGGAAGAGAATAAAGAAAGGGACAAAAATTCATATTTTCCTTTTCTTCCCTAGTACAGTACATGGCAAACTGAAAGTCAGGTTCACTCTGTAATATATATGAGCAACACTGTACAATATAACCATGGCAAAGAACAGGAAATTGAACTATCATATCATGAGTTTAATCTTTGAATTCTAGAAATTATGTGAATACTTCATTCTCTGTGAGACCCTGTCCCTGATTGTTATCCCAACAATAGGTGAAGTTGAAAACCAATTTCCTCAATACTACATCCAAGAGGTTCCTGAACCTGTAAGTACTTTTCTGCAGTTAATTGGAGTATGATTAAATCTTTATGCTCTGTTAAATGGTGAACAATTCTCTTCATATTTTTAAGGGGTCTTTTACATCAACAAAGATATCAAAGAGATTGAACTGCATGATTGGAATTCAATGTACAAAACTGAATACACCTTTGTGGTGTATTAAAATATTGGCAGTTGAAAAATAAATTACATCGCCTATTTGCATTATGCTAAATAAGCTATTAAAGATTATGTTTATATTTAATGTGTGAAAATATTATCAAATTTTGTACACAAATTCACATTTATTGTATATATTTTTGCATGCAATTGCAGTTGCTCATGACAAATGATAATTCTGTAGATAATTAGTTTTGTGCTCATTTTGGTTGATGGTATAATTTCAGTTTTCCCTTTTCTCAGTCAACCTAATTTGGATATACAAAGTACTAAGAACAGAAATTACTTATTAACAATATATTAACTTTAAATTACGAGTACATCATACAGAAGTGTTATTATCATCGGTTGCCTGATCCATTTCATAATATTCATTTAATTGTTTCAGAAAGCTTACAAAAGGTTAAAATAACTATTTAGGATAGTAGTACCTTTTAATTATTGTTATTTATTCATATTTTATAACAAATTCTCTCCAACATTACTGACAGACAGTTGGGGAAATTAACTGTTTCTCCACTCTTTATGAAGAGCTACTCCTACAGTATATATATAAATATTTTTTAGGCAACATTCTTATACTTACTCTTTCAGCTAACAATCTTAAAGACACATATCATATATGTTTTTGTTAACATTATAAATCTGCTCGTATTTCTAAGATGCATAAAGGCCAAATTCTACACTCATAGTGCATAGCCATGAACATCCCTGTGTGGACTAGTTACTTCAATTATTCTGGTTTTGGAATTTCACAAAAAACACAAGCCTATTAACAAATATACCTTGTTAGTCAGGTAAAGAAGTGAAAAGAGCAAGAAGTAGCTGCAACAGAAGTAATTAATTTGATACATAATTATGGTAGTCTCATACAAAGGGTTTGGACACATGTATGAGTGACTGGATGTTTAACTGGATTTCTCCTCAGACTGCTGTTCTGCTATCATGGAAAACTCACACTTTCCCTTTTCAAAATATTTTCTCTCATGTTCATAATATTGAATTGGGTGAATTAGGATATTTCAAAGACCATCTCAGGTTTTGGTCCTGTTCAGCAGCACTGGCTGAGATTGTGGTACTGAGCTGGCAATATCCAGGGGAAAAGTTAGACTCCAATTCTGAATCAACTAAAAATCCCTTTCCTGAAAGAAAACCTTTCTTTATAAACCAGATATACACTACCAGAAATAAAAATTTACCTGAAGTTGAATTTGCTTTAAAATGGCAGAGTATATGGCACTGCAGATTACTTATGTCAGGCTATTTGTAACAAATCAAACAATGCAAAAGGTTTGGTGTGTTGTTTTTTTTTATTTGGTTGTTTTTTTTACTATGAGGTACACTTGTAATCCAGCTAAGATAAATGATTGTGTTTAGTTCAATGGATTCCTTGGCTCTGGCTCACCAGCACTCCCAAGATTATTTATTGTAGCAGTTTAAAATATTATCCATTTTATAGTCTTCTAAATCATTTTCTTATCAGAAGATGGTCTCTGAATTGGAAAAAAGTATTGCAGTTGTGTAGTTCATGAAAAAGTCATTAGAAGATGCAGAGGATGGTTAAACCAGGAGTAAGAATGCCATACTACATAACTATCACCAGACTAACAAGTATATAAGCCCTGCGTGACAGATACTTACTGATAATGAGAACTGACAGTTCCCTGTGAATTCAGAGGGGATCAAGGGTGCTCAGCACTGCTTAAAATTAGATCACACTTATTTTATTTATCCTGCAAAGCTTACAATGCTTTCAAAAAGTGTCATTTTCTTTTTCATCACTGAAGAAGATTCCCAGTAAACTGTTTTCCTCAACAAAAGTGGTTTACATAGTAAGGGATACATGGGATAGATGTTTCCACTAAACTCTTCATTATATAAAGAGGATTATTAAGAAATGTCAGTAAAAAGAAAATTCTTTATTGGATTTCAGTTTTGATAACCTGGGGATAATGATCAATAGCAGTTTAACATTATGGTAAAAAATTGATAGGAAATTGGAACTGTGCTAAAAGTGAAAATATACTGCAATTTTTAAACCTTGTTGAAGAAAACAGCCAGAGATTTTTATTTTTCTAGTTTTCCTACAATCTGCTGACAGTTTTAGTAGGCTCTATCCTAGCAGACTCAAAGAAAAAAAAATTCTCTTGATTAGTTGTTGGGTGAAATCCTTAAGTGATATCAGACACAGCTAATCATATGCACCCACTGTTTGAACCGCTATAATTTGTTTTCAAATTACACAGAAAAAGGAAACTTTATAGAGTAGACTTTGATTTCTCACAGAATTACTTGTACTGTGTTCTTTTGGGAAAAGAAAAAAAAACAACCAAACCAGCAGGTTGTTAGGTAACACAGTAACATATCTGCACCTCTAATACTGAAATTTCATTTTTAAAGGGTGTTGCGGACAGATTATAGAAATTCTGGAAACACAGTGAATATTTTGTTTTATTTTTTAGTGTGAATGCTATTAATTTCACATATCAGAAGTAAATATAAATATGCTAATAATAATTTTTAATGCCATGTCTTCACAGGAGCCTTTGCATTATGATATCAGGTCAAATATCTCAGATTCTCATAACTAATATTTAAAGCCTGTTTCCTCTCAGTAGCTAAAACAACCTGATTTATATCCAACAGAACAGTAAAACAGGGTGAAATACTGGTTTCTTTGCCTTGTAAGACTGCTGTACAGCTTTTCTTTTAGAAATATTGAATCGGTAAACAGGCATAGCAATAAAAAAAATCAGAGTTTCATAATTTGAAATATAATGCAGAAACACAAACAAGAACAAGCATTAAAAGATGAATTTAAAGTAAACCCACAGCAATTTCAAATTTGAAATTTCTAAGCAGTTCAAAACAGAAGATTCAGAACAAAATCTGCCACAAACACATTTATTTTCTCTAAATACAGAATTTCCCTCATCCATCCAGTATGCAGGTAGACACCCATCCTCCTTTGCACATTAAAATCAGGCAAGTTGAAAAAACACAGAGAAGCACCTCTATGCTGAATTGGTTAGAATCTAGTGTTTCTGTATTTGTTGCTTATGTAAAAGTATTTAATACACTTCATATTTTTTGTTAAAGTGCTCTTCAAAAGCAAATTTGCATCTCTTCAAAGGTGTGACAATTTTTACTAGTGATTATTCCATTACATTCACATTTAAATTACCTTAGCTTTATGATGAATTTTTACCTATTAAAAGACTTAGTGAGCACAGTATCTTGGGCTTGAATATTTATGTTTGTTACTCTCAGTAGCTCATTTTTACTTTTGATACAAGAATAGATCTGAATCCTAGCAACTAGTGCAAAGATTCTGCAGACAGGCCAATAGTTAAACTACTGAGTTACCTGCAGTTTGAAGACACTGAAGGACAATTACACTTTTATGCACATTTGTTGAACTCATTAACCTTCTAAACAATTTTCCAAATGTCCTAATGGGATTAAAATAAGAGATTTGTCTGGCTAGAATAAAAGATTTGGACTTCAAAATGTATTTTATCAGAAAATACACAGAAAAAGAGAAGAATCGAAAATTTCCTTAAATGCAACAAAGTAAATGTTTCCACTTATATATGAAAGGATATTTGGGAGGAAGGTCTTGACATCCATTTTCAGGCCATACCTATATGCTGCCAACAAACTATAAAAAGAAGGCAGATAATAGCATCACTATCAATTCCCTAATGAAAAATTTCAGCTTCTGACCCTGAAGTTTCTGCAAAGCTCGTAATGCCCTCAAAAGCTCTTCACTGGGCAGCTCCTTAGGATTTTAGATGCTGCTGAAAGCTTTTGTGAATATTCTGGTGTGAGGCATTTTTAATAAGACTGGAAGCAGAGAGGGAAATGCAGGAGTATAGTTCTGAATTTGTGTTGAGCCAGGCTCCTGCTGGGCTATGCTACATGGGGGAAAAGGAGCAGCTGGCTTTGCTTCTGCGGGAAATAATTCCCTGGTTCTGCTGCATTTCCACCATTCCTTAGGAGGACTCAGTAGGTGTTGTGAAGACCTTTGAGCTTCTGCAAGTGCCAGGATCAAGTCTTCTGGGATTTTGCAGCCCTACTGTTGTCCTGAAAGCGCACAAAAGGAGCTGTTGCCCACAAAACATTGTAGAGTTTCTAATCTTGAAATAGAAAAGCAGAGGTGTGATATGCCAACCCATTCTACCCTACTTGATGCAAGGAATTTTAATAAATATCAGTTACATGATCACCACAGCCCTCAGAAAGAAGTAAGTGAATGTCAGTAGCAGATGTACAGGAGTATGTTCACACATCCCCCTCTGTGTGCATTTGTGTATCTTAACTTGTCCTCATCACTGTCCTTTTCCAAAAGTAACCATTTCCTCTATATATGTAGTTTTAGCTGCTTGTGCAATAGCTCTCCAATCTCTTTCAATCCAAATGCCTAGTCTAAACATTAGAAAAACAGCAAAGTGCAGAAGAACATAAGTGTTAACTAACACATAGCCAAAATATGTCTTGAACTATTTTCATTACAGCCAAAAGAGGATGTTGAACACATTAAGTGTTCAACACTCTCATTTCAGACCAGACCAGCATGTGTTCTGGGGTTTGTTTTGTTGTTTGGGTTTTTTTAACCTGAAGCATGTAATTTTGAAGTCAGTTTCTTTTAGAGACATGGCCATAGCAGTACTAAGGGCTATGCAGGGAAAGGTATTTGTTTTGTTTTGCTTCAAATCACAGATTATGCTGTTTCTCAAGCAATTTGCACTATCTCACTTATTGTCCAGCAATTATATAGCTGTGGCAAACACTCATATCATAAAAGCAGTAACCAGAACTGAAATCTTCTAGATAACCAGTTCCACAGCTCTTTCACCTCAAAGCAGTAGACACCTATTATTAAAAAAAAAAAAAAAAAAAAATCTCAGCTTGACTTTCAGATCCTAAGGTTTGATATATAAAAATGGATTGCTATGGGCACGAGGGAGAAGAAATCCTGTAAAATGTGCAATTTTGACCTGCAGTCATTTAGAGACAATAAATGTGAACCCCTACTGTGACATTTTTATGGAACTACATCTTTAGGGTAGAACAAAGCTTTAAGAACCACCTCTGAGTGATATAACTGATCATCATATCATGCTAGATTGAGCTGAATGTAAGTGTCATGCTGGCAGTACTCTGATTGCATTGCTTCTGCTCTTACCTAGCTAACAGATGTCGTTTTATGTCAGCAGGAAATTTTTCCACATCCTCTGGCCTATTTACTAGTTCCAATTTGCATGTTGCTACTGGGCAAGACATTCACAAACATTTCATGAGCTTTCATTGATAGGCTGCTGAAGGTCCGATTTCTCGGTCATTAGAGCTTAATACTGATTCAGCTGGGATCTGGTCAGATATGTAATAGCACTAAGATATACAAAAACAATTATTCAGAATAAATGCATTAAAAACAGAGAAGACATTAGAAGTCTGAATGGTTCTAAGTTCTTGTTTCCGTACCAAGTTACATCTTACTGACTACAAAATTAACAATTAATGCTCTGACTGTGTACTGGGAATCTAAATGTCAGCATGTATTCAGGAGCCAATGTTATTAAAATTTCTTTTATACTTACACAAAACATTGCTAAGATGGTATCTCATTTCTTAGGATACAAATGCATTTGATGTGTGCCTCTTTCCTGACAGGCTACTGGCTACAGTAATGCTGTTTGAGGAGACATTAGACATCTTTCTGGTTCTGTGCCAGTTCATACAATGTATGGCTGCTCAGCTATCGACAAAACCTAAACTAAATAGCCCCCAAACTACTATAATATCTCTTCCCTGACTGTCAGTTCATCATAGAATTGATCTTAGCTGCAAGGAAATCTCCTCAGTTGCATTCTACTGAGCTGTCTGCATGAGGTGCAAGTTATGTCATTTAGCCATAAGTTATATGTGGACCATAGGGTCCTCGTTGTAGTGACCAGAAAATCTGAGGCTACACCATCACAGTGAGACATGCACAACTTCAGCAGAAAATTGTTTATTCATTGCTAGGGTCGTTTTAGTTTTCATGGCATGTGCCATGGATTGACTTGCTTTAATTGTTGATTGTGGATGTCAGCCAGATTCATCCTCATTCCATGGCAATTCTTCCCAGATTTTTTGTTGGTTTGGGAGGTGGTGGTGTTTGTTGTTGTTTTTGTTTTAATTAGCCATTGCATTTCATTCAGCTGCCAGAATTTTAAGACAGAGAAATAAATAAATAATCCCTTTCACTATTTCCTCCCAAGCACTTGTCTTCTATTGCCACTTTCTCAGTTTCCTTCACTTTCTTCCTAGTAGTTAGGTCTTCAGAGACCCTCTGAACCTTGCAGTCTGGCATGACAGCCCTCTCTTCTGCTTGGCACATATGCAGCTTTTGCTCTAAGGGCTGTATTCAACAGGTCCTTTTTATTCCTCTCCTTTCTACAGAGTTTGAGCCTTTCTAATTTTCTTGGATATTTTGCATTGAATACAACTATAAATAATTAATTAAATGCTAATTATAAGTCATTCATGCTTTGAATTTGTTTACATAGCTCTTAAGAGACCTAGAAAGGTCATGTTTTTTGTGGTGTCTCCTCCCTCTTCCATCTCGTCATGGAGTTCTTCCCACCTTCAAAGCATGTCTGTAATATTATAAATCACACAAGAGTTACGTGTGACAGTGAAGTTGACAAAACATAGATCAGACAAAGCTAATCTGAGTTTCAGGGCTTTTTGCTTTTTTTTTTAATTATTATTTTCTGCAGGCCCTGACTCAGTTTCTGGGGATTTACATAAGCATAGGAGGACTGTACAGTGAGATGTTGCTAGCTTGTGGCTGCAGTATGATCATAATGATGATGAAGGACAAATAGTTCTGGAGCACTATGTGATGCCTAAAATGGCTGGTTAAGGGACTAACTTTTTGACCTGGTTCCAGTCAGAGTTACAACCTGTAATATTTGGAGTATTCCTGCTGTCTGACGGGAGAGTCTGCTGATTACCCTGTGTGCTGGTGGAAGCATAGGCATGCCTACTTGTATTTTGTCATATAAATTTTAAATGAACATATTTATTAGATTAAGTTACTGCAGTGCATTCTGATTACTGTTTCAGTTTGTAGCCACTCAAGAAAAGTGTCCAATATGATTTTTTTTTAACAGTCATTCCTACAGGCAGAGCACATTCATTCTCCATAGCCAACACAGCCTTCCAATTTTCTTTGACTGCAGAAACAATTGTCTATATACCTTGAATGTCTTGAGAGATTCTGTATATTTACTTCTAAGATTTTTTTAGGTTATGTGATAAAGCTCATCTGCATACTCCCAAAGGAGCTCAGAGAAATAGTGGCAGGAGAAGAAGCCCAAATAATACCCTCACTACCCCCAAACCCATCACAAGGTCCATCAGTCCATCAAAGGTCCATCTGTAGAATGAGCACAATGGGAGAGGGGAACCCAATTAAGGATTCTTGAGAACTGAATATCCTGTCCAGGCCCCTGCCAGGGCTGTCCCAGCAGAACCATCAGCCCCAGTTTCCAGATGTGAAACCCATCAGCATGAGTGTCAGTCTGTGATCTGCATGGCCTACCATGTGTATATGCATATATATGGCGTGTAAGTGTGCTCTGTCCATTCTCCATGCTGGGGATACACCTTCAGCTTTGCTACTGATTGGACTTGGGGTTGTTGAGTGTGCCTCTCTTCGACCGTTGAATCCAGCATGATATATTTTCTTCTAACAATTTTGATAAATGCTTTTAAGAAAGCTAGTAAATAAATATCTGTTGTGCAAAGCTCATAATGTTCAGATTTGGTCTAGCAGGTATGAATCATTTTAATTCCTGCCAGATTTATTTTTATTTTAACCCAATTCAAGAAGAAATATTTTTAGACAACTTCCTGACATCAGCAATATCTGTGTTTGGAAATATGAAAAAAGAAATTGCTAAGGAACTTACAAAACACAATATGGTTTTCTGTGATTTTATTGGTGTCTTTTTTTTTCAGTTTAAAAAAAAATATTCTCCATTTTGGTTATGTGATCTTCTGATAACAGATTTCTGATGTAATGTCAACCATCTCTACAATGAAATTCCTATCTCAGGTTAGTCTATGACACTTTTAAATGCTAAGTACACAGCTGTTCAACTGGTACAAATTGGCACCAATATGTCAGGTTTGGGGAGTTAGTTAGTTGCTTTGTATCACCTGAAACCTGTCTGAAAATCTTTAAGACCAGACTCCACTGCTGATTTAATAAAATGTACTATTTAATATGTTTAATAAATGAATTTATTATTTTAATAATTTACCCTTAATGTACTCAATATTTACATATTGTTTAATAAAGCAACATGCCATGACACTGTATGAAGAGATCCTAGCCTATAGACAGCAGCACAGAAGATATAAGGAGCAATTCCATACAAAAATATTTCTGATTCTGAAGATATTTCAGTGGGGTTTTTTGGAAGTCAAAAGCAAAATACTCTTCGGATTAGTGTTCAGATTATTTTGTCTAAGAGTACATGTGGAAAATTCCACTGAATTGCAATTGTTTTCCAAGTGCATCTTCAACAGTGCCTTCTTCTGGCCACTCTAAAGAAAAACAAGGTTTTGTTTTTTTCTTGTGAAAAAGGGAAAAAGGAAGTTGATTTTTTTATTTGCAAGTAATGGACCAAATCTTTAGGAAGAGTGAATCAGAATAGTTCAACTTTTAGTGGATATCATGCTGTGTGGCCGTGAACTCATCTTCTGTCCCCTTAAACTTACACATTTACACAAATGAAGGTCCATTATAATTTGACATGAACACTATTTTATATAAGTTTTTGCACTAGATATTAACTTTTTGATAACTTGTCTATAGGTTAGTGAGATAACATGATCTCTGAGGTTTTAAATGCATGCAAATACATATCTGCCATTATCAGAATGAAATCTGTAACCATCATTCAGTCACTTTTGAGACTATATTCCCAAGATTATTGGAAGGGTTGGTCCATAACAAAATTATAAATTTTCCAATAGAAATAAATTATATGTGCTTTCCAATTCTAATTCATGAATTCATATTAATTTTAAGTCAGCAAACAAACCAATCAGGAATTATAGAACTGTGATTAATTAACATTAATAATTTTGCATGCAAAAGAAGATATCTGCTATTGTAAAGTAGCTAGGCTAATTTACTTCAAGTATATATAGTTTTGGCTAAATTCACTGTGAATGCATGTAGGTACCAGATAAAAATTTTCTACAAATTTCTATTGTGTAAACTAGATTTATTTGCCTTTCAAATACAAAGTGCAAATTGCTTAAAACTAAGTCTTATATTAGAAAGACTAATACAAAAATACTATCAGATGTGCCCATGATAATAAATTGTGGTGAAAATCTTAAAGAAAAGATTTGGGGATCAGTTTAAGCCATTTTTGAAACTGAGATCCTGAAACACACATGCACACCCATTGACTGTATTGTTGTAACCTATTTTCTTGAGTGGGCTCTCATTTTTAAATACAATAATAAACTTTCTTTTATTGTATCCATCAATTTTATGTAGGAAATTTTACTACTGATCAATATCTAAATAAATGAAACCAATAGGAAAAAAAAATTAGTTTTTTCAGCTGAAATCTATTGTATTTCTGTATCACAGTGTTTTATATGGTAAATATTGTTATACTGGTGCTTGGAAGCTGTGGTGATGAGAATTGCAGACGTATTTGTTCACATGTAACTCTTTATACTTACTTCTACCACAGAAGACTACAGGAAGACATTTATTCTCACAAAATACATTTAAAACTTATTTATATTGGCTTTATGAATATGTTTAGCTTAACATCACCAAGTCTGTACTGATTTTGTTTTTCCTCAGGGCAGATTATAAATTTCAATATCTATCTCTTGAATTCTAGGGCATTTGGAGCTATGTGAATATTGTGTGCAAAGGAGACATTCAGTTTTGATTTTGTGACATGATGTCTAATTGGTTTATAAATCATCTAATTGATCAACACCATGAGCTTTGGATTATTCTAATTATTGGCTAGTGATAGCTGGTCATGCTCACAAGCTTCACTTAACACTAAACAGAAAAATTGCAAGATTTCAGAACAAGTAAAACATATATCAGAAAACACAAAACATTAAAATAAGCAAAATGTATATTGAGTTGATTGCACAAGTATGGAGATACAGAAACTAAAAGATGAAAGATTAAAAATTTAAAAGTAAGTTATTTGGGTTTGTGTGAAGCCAAGAAATATACCTAGCAGAGGTAATAATTTTTTTCCAGCATAGATTTTGAGGAATCTGTCATATAAAGCCATTCATTTTGTGAGTATTGTTAGGTTAAAGATGTTAGTCTATTTTACTGGGTTGAAAGTAAGGCATTGTTTTCAACATGTACAGTGTCTAGAAGAGAAAAGAAAAATGGGGATGATAAAGAAAAGAAAGGAAAATTCTTTTGAAAGCTTACAGAAAATTAACTTTGTATTATCTTTTAGATTATTAGATTATTATGGAAAAATATTTTATTATTAACTGCCAGAAAGTTACTGAAAACTGTGTATTCACTTTCAAAGAGCAGTTTCAAAGTAAAAACTAACAAATTATTAAATTACATTGCTCCAGCTCTTTAGCATCTCCTCTGCACCAGCCCAAGAATATCACTTAACAATGGTGCAAGTTCCCACACTTAACTGGATTCTTAAGTCTCTGCTCACTCAAAATTCCATTTGAATTTAAACATGTGGATGTGATCTGTAAGAACTACAGCTGATAGACATACAACTCCAAATACCAGTACAAATCTATGCACTTCTGTTGGGTTTGAAGCCCCACTTGTCATTTTGTTCTCTACTTTGGGAATTCTCCTACGGTTTTCCATGGTCCATCTCTTGACCCATATGGCACACTACCGTTTCTCCTTGTGTTTTTGTTTGCATTGTTTTAGCCAGAGCAGTTTTGTGTTAAAGGATATGTTATAGTATGCATGAGCAAACATGTCTGGAGAAACATACAGCTTCAGCTGGATTTAAAAATTTGAGACTTTTGCTTTAATAAAAGTGAATATTAGTCAATTTTCTTTCCATGAAAGTGTTCATATATATGTTACTGTTAATCCATTTCATAATAAAAAATAAACAAGATGCACTGTTAGGTGTTTCATGGACAAAATAAAATAACTCCAGTGACACAATATCTTGACCATATCTCTGTTTTCTTACTTCCATTATTGAAACACGCAACTTTGGACCCTCAGGCAGAAGAAAACTTGACTGTACTCAGGTTGAGTTGTTGCATTAAAAAGTGATCAGGTCTGACTGTTCACATCAGAATCTTTTTCTCACATTACTGTGCTCACTATTCAGCAAGCAATTCAGTATGCTGCAGTAGCAGCAGTGTGTTGAAGTTACCATAGTATTGTAATAACAGTGTAGTTACTGTACTACTGTAATGGCAAGTCATAGTTACTATAGTCATCTTTAGTCGATTGTAAATTATGTGACAGCATTGTCCCAAGCACAAGAAATTTCAATACTTTACAGAAAAATTAATAACTTTTTCACTTTGCTAATTATAAATTCCTGAATGCTAGTTAGCTTTGTAAGAAGGGTGAAGAAATACTTGACAAGAACTTTTAAATAAAATGTGAGAAAAAAAATGGATGAAAGCAGTTAATATTATTAAAATAAGGTTCTTGATCCATTGGACTTGTGATGAATGATGAACAGCTTTGTTAATTTACAGACTTGTTTCAAATTTTAAATGACATTTAGTACAATCAGAAATTGAACTCATTTCATTAATATTTCATTAAAAATGAAATGCAATCAAGACACTTAGACTTTTGGACATTTTTAATTAAATTTTTAAATAAACATTTTAGATTGCTACATCAACCTATCTAAAAATTGAAAGTCTGCTGCCACATACTGCCTGTGTGAATGGAGAAGGGAAAAGCTACACAACCAAGGTTAGTAACAAATGCATTACAGGCATTGCTAATGTGGGGGCTAAGTCAGTCTTAGCCTTTCCTCTCAGCCCAGCAAACATACTGATGGTAAGTTTATTAACATCACCTCTGCTGAAATGGATGTTCTATATCCATATCACATAAGTCCTATTATGCATGTATGCTATAAGGCTGTATGTTATACATACTTATTCACAATAGGATTTTCCTAATGGTCTCTCAAACTATTCCAAGTCATTGTTAGAAATTTACCTAAGATAGCACAACAAATACCACTATGCCCTTAATATAATGAACTGCAAACCAGTTGTTTTACTAAACCTTTTGTAATTATTGTATGCAGCTGATGATGCACATTGTCTTCTAAACACTTTAAATATGTAAGATTATGTAGCAGTTTATAGTCTAGATTATATTATGTACACTGTTAGTTTATGCATTCATGTAAATCTGATATAAGCATTAGTTAAGAAAGCAGTGAATGGCATTTGCTATGACACAGGTCCCTAAGCTGTCATTCTGAACTGTTTAAACACTCACAGACCAACATTACTTTGTGCCATTAGCAATTATTTTTATGTAAATAGTGTATGAAAATATGAATTTCATTTCATGATTACAAATTGCAGAAGTTATAAATAGAAAACATAAGTCACTTAGTCAATCTCTTCCTCATTTAATCTTTTAATTGTTCTCTGTTGCAGATATGCCATTACAGTGTCCAACACCCACTGAAGAGCAATTTGCAGCAGTGAGCTCCTCATGTTTTCTTCCTTTGTGTATAACCCACACCAGCACTAGCCAAAACTTCATTCAAAAGAAGCTGCTTCTGCAGTAGATTATCACCTTTACTAAAGGATCCTGAGCTTAGTCACTCCTTTTCTGTTCCCGTATTTCACCTTTAGAGATGCTTTAGCAATAGCAGAATTCCTCTTCATAAACACCTGGTACAGCTGCTGCATCCTCTACCACTTACCATGTGTTTGAGAGAAGTGCCTCTATTTACCAGCTAAATCACACTGCAGCAAGCCTAAATACTCTTGCAAATGAATGTTTTTGCTCTTTCATTGACAATGAAAATGCACACATGTATAAGGAAATTTGTAAGATTTACCTGTTTAAACATGGAGCTGTACTGAATGCTTGCTTTTGTTCTCCTTAGATATATCAAGAATACTTGTATATATATAAAAATATATATGTTTCCAAATATAATCTATATTCCAAAATACTGAAATTGCACCTTTAGGTACAGGCTTGCACACCATCAAACACACAAATACCCACACACTGACACATGATTCTTTTATTTGAAGCAGTAGGAGGACCTTGAGTTTAGGGTGTTGGTTTGTCCAAATACTAGCACAGCTATATGTGACCAGCTTTACATTCTGTACATAAAAGTACATAGTTCTAAGCACTTATATATGCAGGCTGCAGTAAGAAAAGATAAACGACTTGAAGAGCGTGGGTTCCAAAGCGCTTTTAATCACCAAGGGAAATACAGGCAGGCATGGGCTTCTGGAGACTAGACTTTCTTCTGGCTTGCTCAAGAATGCAAATAAATATATGTAAATTCATTTTTAAAAAAAGATATAAAGGAATAAAAAGTTAAACTGAACGACCCGTGCCAAACCACAACAGACGTGAGAGGTGGGAGGACACTTTCAAAGCAATGTGCAAGTCTATCAGCGCACAGCATTCCCTTGTCTCAGTCTCCACACACCACTTTGAAAGATTTCCCTGAGGTTTTGTCTGGTATTTTCTCATTCCTAAGAAAGCACTAAGCTTTCATGGCAGAAATGAAAGAAAAATAGCACAGACTGAAAGAAAATGGGCTGTGCAAAATGAGACAATGAGCATAGTAACTGGCTGGACTAACAGATTTTGGTGTGGGAAAGAAAAAAATAATCCCTAGTGAATATTTCATAGTCTGAGAAAATATTTTTCAAATGTTTAACTTCAAATGTCCAGAGGATAAAAGATACCTTACAGTAAAAAACATTTCAGCATTAGCTGAAAAAGTTGGAGCTAGTCTGTCATTAACAGCTGCTCCAGATGTTCCTGTGTGCTACAGACATAGAACAATTTTGCATGAATGAAGAGGGATAAGAGGGGTTCTCCTGTCATAACTACTGAGCACAACCTTTCAAGACACCAACATAACTAAGGAACAAGCTCAAGGACTCGAAGAAGACATACCAACGCTGTGGATAGCTACCATATCTCATGTAACTTGTTTGATGGTCCAGCCTGTCAGTCATCAACCCAGAAAGATCTCAGTGACAGTAATATTATTAGGTAGTGTGATATAGATTGAAAATAACATTTTTGAAAGGAATGTAATTTGTTTCACTTCTGAAAAGAAGCAAGACCCTTGACCAAATGCTGCCTGAACCACCAATTACTTTGCTTGCTGAAAAAAAATGCAGACAAATCCTCAGATTTAGTGACATTTGGTTATCCCACAGCTAAGTATTTATAAGTTTAGTTTCAGAGGTAAACCATTAGATCCTGTATGATATTTATGGCTTAGATACAGAATCAGCAGTAAAACTGCAGGATGAGTCTTGTCCTTCTTAAATGGCTGAAAATTACTTTTTTCATAAGTCTACATCATCTTAAATTTAACCATGAAATAATATATTTCTCCAAGAAGCAACAGGTTTGCAACTGCATTATCTCATTTAAGATTCCAGTTGTTGTCATACTACCCTGCTCAAAGGTGAAATTCTACGGGAGTATACTAAAAATTACACTATGATAAGACAGACTCATGATATTAAAATGGCTTTTCAGTAGAGATTTATATTCCTTAAATCTGTGGGATATTAAGAGAATATTTTGTATATTTGATAATCACGCAGGAAACCTTACTTTAAAAAAAAATTGGAATAAACCAAACCTGGTCTAGTTTTAGACATTTTCTTCTGATCTTGTTAACCTTGATGATAATTTACATTTTGCATACTTGAATTGTAAGTTCTGAAGACAACTCAGTAATTTTTCTGAAATCCTTTTTAAATTTTATTTCATTATTGCAATTTCATATGTAAGTTCAGACTTCAGAGAAAGGCCATGCAAGATTGTATTAAAATATTCAAAAAGTCACTTTAAGCACTATCTTCAATGTCTTAACATAACAAAGCAGTTGTAAAATGATATGTTAGTCTCAGACTGAAGTTGTTAAAAGGTAGGTCACCCCTATTTTAAGTAGCCCTCATTACTCAAAACAAGGAAGAATAACATCCTGATTCACTGCGGTGATCTAAGATTAACTGCCTGGTTTCTTTAAAGTTATGTCTATCAGAAGAAAAAATAAATCAGTATGGCTATTCTCCAGTTGTTTCAAGAAAGCTAAGAGTTATTTTGATGACTGTAATCCTTTTGCTATTATCACCATTTTGTTTCAATGCAATTATTTTCGTATTACAAGACTTCATTAAAAATAGTCTAACTGTGGTCATATTCATTGCAATAGTAAACTACTTTTTACATTGTTGGTCTCAGAAGTTTGGCATTAGTACAGTTCAATGAAAATACACTTCAAAACTAGCTGAAGATTCAATGTTATGCCACCCTACAGAAAGCACATGGTCAATTGCTGAATGTATTTAAGAAGTTACAAAGATGAGTGCTTAGTCTGACTGAAGGAGAAGTGATTCAGACTCCTTTCTGTCCATCCCATCTCCGGTCTGGCATGTGACAGCATCATTGTCAAGACATAGGTCTATTGCTTAAATGCAAAAACAGAAGACGCACAGAGCCCACTAAAGTGCCACACTTTATTGGCAAGGATATCTAATAGTTCTGTAGTATAAAACCCAATGAAAAACAGTCTTGTATGGCTCTCAGATTTTAGTGAATTAATCAATTTTTATTCTTTCTGAAAATCTAAGATTGTTCTGGGTATTTGCCTCTCTATTAGGGACTATTAGGGACTTTTTCAGAAAACTTCTTCTCACATTGTTATTTTTGCCTTTTTTTAAAAGATTGTAAAATAAAATAATGTGTAATATACTATATTATAATTTTAATGTAATTACTAGGATATATGCATTGTATATATGGATATATATACTAGGATGTACATGTGCAATATGTGCACTGTAATATAGTTTTTTATTAATTTATCACATTAAGTTAGAATACTAGCTTATTCTCTTTATGCAGCAATAGAAAGATTTATCTGTAGTTGTATAACTCAGTTATCATGTTTTATGTGTTAGCAGCCTTTCAATCTTCTTAAAACTATTTAAAGTTAACTGCTTCAAAGCAGAATGACAGAAGAACAGTCCATAGCTGAGCAATGAGGCATGGTTCGGCTAATTTACTCATTCAAGAAAACCTATCTTGCATGAACAGTGCAATTTAAATTAATTGTACTACTTTTTGCTAGTAAGGATCAGGAACCTGAACAAATTTTAGAAAAATAAACCTACACGAGTGCTATGAAACTAGACTTACATGCACCTCTTGTCAAAGTCACTTTATCAAGAAGGTTGAACATGGACTGACTATTAAAGTAAAAATGTGTTAATTTCTAAAAAATAAAGCATTAAACTAGAACTAAATTAATCTAATTCCTAGAAAAATGTGTAAGATCGTTACGTTGTTTTCAACCTGTTTATATGCCATAAGTAGAATTATAGAATCATAGAACAGTTTGGGTTGGAAGGGATCTTTAAATCTCATCTAGTCCAACCTCTCTGCAACAAGCAGGGACGTCTTGAACTTGACCAGGTTACTCAGAGCCCCATCCAACTTGACCTTGAATGTTTCCAGGGATGGGACATCCACCACCTCTCTGGGCAACCTGTTCCACTGTCTTACCACCTGCATCGTGAAAAATTTCTCCCCTATCTAGTCTGAATCTACCCTCTTTCAGTTTAAAACCATTACTCCTTGTCCTATGGCTACATGCCCTTGTAAAAAGTCTGTCCCCATTTTCCTTGTAACACCGCTTTAAGTACTGAGAGGCAGCAATAAGGTCTCCCCAGAGCCTTCTCTTCTCCAGGCTGAACAACCCCCAACTCTCTGAGCCTTTCAAGCAATTCATTGCAAGTTTACAATCAGCTAAAATATTGTGCTGTATAGAAAGTAGTAAAGAAGGGGTTTGTCTTTGAGGCATTAAAAAAGTTGTAACATGGTTTCCACAGCAACTATGACATTACACACCAATATCATTTTGGGCCTCTTGAATTTATTTATTTATTTGTGCCTGCAGCTTTGCCTCTGGCATAAACCTTTGCAGCTGAGTTGAAGCTTATGATACATGTCATGCTTTTTTTTACTGCCAAATCTAGATATGACCAGCCAGCTTAAAAGGGAGAATTCTCATAGCTGAAAGAAGAGGGGAAAAAAGAAAAAGCTTACTGTCAAGCTTGCATCTACAAAGAGATGGATGCAAAAATGAATTTCCAGTTTTCAGAATATAGGTTTTTAGCTTGCATGCCCAGCTTAGGAAAAATCCACAGTGGTTTAGTTTAAACTTCATGTAGTGAATCGCTTGTTTTACATGTGAATGAAGGTTGTTACAAGACGACCGCTTCAGGACTCGAATTGCTCTGGAATGCAGAAAATATAGAAACAGCAATATATGGACAAAAAGAAAGGCTGAGGAGAGTAACTGCTGCAAATCTTGTTAAGGTCTGTAAGGTCTCAGAAATAAATTCTGATTATTTACTGTGTTTTCTGTGGAGATAAATCTGTGTGGAATTGAATGAAGTAGAAATAACAAACTATACTCTTTAGAGGAATGGTGGTCTTTACTGTTTCTCTTGAGTTCTTGAGATGAGAGGCAGAAAGAAGGAGACAAGGAGGAACCTTGATTTCTTTACGTGAAGCTGTGTATGGAAAAGTTTGCTAAACAGTAAAAGTAGAACTCAACCGGGTGCTGAAACTAGAATTATACAGACATAAATGCTAATATTTCCTTTTAAAAAAAAAAAATTAATAATGGTATAGATGCAGGTCTTCATGCAGACAATGAGAGACAATTCAGAATAGAACAAGCAAATTATAAAGAAAAGAAAAGAAACCTTAGGCTTTTCCTAAAAGAATATAAAGTTTCTTCATTCTTCTTTTATTTTTATGTCTACCTAACTACTACTGTCTATCTACTTTTTACTCCTTTTTTTTTTAATTTCAGTTTAAGGAACTGCCACAGTCACAATTATACAGGCTTCAGGATACGCTTTTATCTTTGGGAACAAGATACTGAAATAAATTGCATAGATTCTGAAATATTGATTGTGATAGCAATCTAATGTCAGTCCTGTGTAGACCCTACCTTTACAAACTGTGAATCTTCACTTATCTCATGGTGGAACTGGGGAAATGTAAGTAGTTGTGGTAATTTTGTGGAAAAGACAGTCTTTCCACTGGCAACATTAACCTTCCTCTTTTTACTATCTAGGAAGACAGCAGAATGTGGTAGCCCAGATGAATCAAACACATATATATGAACTATGCATATTTAATATTTTTTACTTTGTAAACTCAATTTATACAGCATGAGAAATGAACACAGTCAGGATTTTGAGGAGGAAGTCACCTGGTTAGGATTAGGATTAAATGGTGTCCTGCTTTGCTGTTGAAGAGATAGCAATGAGGAATAGTGCACCAGTCACCACTATTCCAGGTTTATCTTTGTATCTTCTGCCTTTCCCTTTTCTACAAAAGTCCTGAAGTTTGCTATATTTTTTTAGACTTCTTTACACAAAGGACACAACCTGGTTTGCTTCTCATTTTCTTTTAGTTGAAAGAACAGAAAAACTTTAATTGTTAAAAAATTCAGGGTTAATTTATCTATTCATAATATCTATAAAAACATGGATTGTCACAAAGGGAGGAATTTGTTCAAACTGCTGTGTCAAAACATACTGCACTTCCTTCCATTAAAGAGGCTGCTTATTTGGGGAGGGTCCCAGCATTTCTTCCTCAGTATTACTGATAATTTTTCTTCATGTTTCTGTGGTAGTCAGACTTTCATAACTTCTTATGGCACCAGCACTGTTGTACAAAGTCCAAAGAAAAACAGATAAAGCATCCTCTATGTCTTTTTTTTTGTATGCCATGTCCCTTAAATGTATCTTTGTCACTCAGCATTAGATACCGTTGGAACAGTCTCTCTGGGATTCTTGGTTACTCACGAATTACAAGTTAGACTCTCTTTCCCCTTCCCGTTCCTTTCCTTAGTTGTTTGCTAATTTTTAACCTTTTGAAAGTTCCTTCTGCCTCACCAAGTAGATTGCAGGAGCGCCCACAAGAGTCAGTTGCTTGTAAAATATACGGAAAGGTGCACAAATCTAATCTTGCACCTCAATATTCATTTGCCTGTCATGAAATTTTAAGGTCAAAACAATGTCAGAATTGATTTTTAACATGTCAATGAAGATATAGAATTATAAATGTCTCTTTAACTGTATATCAAATAAGTTTTTAAATATAGATTATGCACACATAAACACACACACACACACATGCATGCATTTGTTTCTAAGTTGCTTTATCATTCAGAAGTTTAAATAACTTTTTTTTTAAGCATTCAAAAGAAATACAACCCTAAAAGGTAAGGGTGAGTGACAAGTAAGCACAGATGTAACTTTCTGATAAATGGTGACTTTAATGTAAATCACACATAAAATGACTGCAGCTTCACATAGAGCTTTTGTCCCCTAGTAATATCTGCAAAGATCTCACCAATTGAAAGAAGGCAGGCTTTAGGTAAACTTACTTTAAAAGAAAGAATGCAGGCTTTAGGTAAACTTACTTTAAAACAAACTGCTTCAAAGTTTGCCAAGTTCATGACCTCAAGCCTGCTTGAGTCAATGGAAAATGGAGAAGCATAAAAAGAATGAGGGTGGTAAGAAATCCTACAAGAAGGCACTGGATGAGGTGGATCTTATAAGAATCATTCTTAACTCTGTAGATGGCTATGTGTCGAGTATGGAGAATGTCATCTGAGAAGACCAGTGAGTGAAAATTAATGCCTTATTCATATATGTGCAGTGATTTTATAAGATCAAGATATAAAGAAAGAATGTTTTTGATCAGTAAGGCATAATTAATTCCAAAAATAACACTCTCAAATACTATCTTCCTGCTTCAGAACAGTAATATCACTTTTTATTCCTTTGACTTTTTCCTCCGCCTCCAGCTCTAGTCAGTATTCACTAAATCAGACTGGACATCCTATTGAGACCTTCAGGTTTGGTCCTGTGAGACTCACTTAGGGCTTAAAACCACAGTTCAGTACTCTATGACTCTAATATCTGTTAATGGAAAGTGGAGTCTCTGTGTCATTTCAGGGTTGGTCTGTCAGGGCAAGCACTCTTTCAGAAAAATATTTCCAAATATCTATTCCCCAGCAAAGCATTTTACATGCCTGTAGAATATTTTCTTTGCATCAGTTTATTCTTATCAAGGGATCACATAGCAAGCCTTCACTGACAGTGTCCAAACCTGGGTCTCCAGGATCAACATCAAATGAGAATGCTTTTCCATCTACCTCTGAATCCTCTCTCCAGGAGTGACAAAATAGATGCATAAAAGGAAAAAAGAAGGTCTCATTGATCGGAATGTCAGACAGCAATCTCCCATAGAAGCATTTCCTTCTCTCTACTACAGTCAAATCAAACATTGAATAAAAGTCCCTAGAAATATGAGAGGAAATGTTCTTTCCTGAAGACAGTGTGATTTTCTTGTTTAACTCCTTCCTTTGTTCTACATTGTTCTAACTAAAACAATCAAACAAAAACCAACCTAAAATTAAACTATTTATCAGGAAACTGACTGAGAGTTGGACTAAAAAAAGTCCATTTTGGTGTTTTTCCCTTGATTTTTTCTATTAATGACTTAAATTACTTCATCGTCTTACCTTAATATCAGTAGCATATAAATAATATAATTTGCTACAATTTCTCTGGGAGAATTGCCTAATCTCTGTTGCCATCTTCATCTGGCTGACGTTCTTAGTCACCCGGATAATTCTTTGTTATTTGAATTTCCTTGGCAGCTCTACTTGTATAGTTGTCTATATGCAGTACATCTATGTCCCTTGCCAGTGTACAAGCATGCTGGTTTCTTGCCAGAATGAAGATGGAAGTAACACTCTTGGTGTCTTAGGCTGAAAAGAACTGTGATCAAGTTAATCATAGTATTTTTGTGTGTTATTCTTCCATATGTTAGAAAGAAATTACCTTGTTATCACTTTTCTTTGGGGATTTTTTTTTAATAAAAAGAAAAATAGGCTAATCATCTTTTGCAACATACAAGAACTGCAAAATAACTGTAGACCACCTGTCCTTGCTCTACTTCCTTATAAAAATCTGAAGTATAAGGCTACAGCATACTTAAACACACATTCCCATTCACGCAAAAAGACTCTTATATTCAGGACTTTATAGCAGCCCAATGCTGATTTCAAACCTTGGGATCAAAAGGTTCACACACAGGTTTCCTGTAGAAGGTGTTGGAAAAGTGCTCTAACGCTTCTTGCAGAAGGTGAGCACTACCACAGCCCCTTTCCTGGGCTGTGGTCTCAGATAAAGTATTTGAATCACAGTGTAGGCACCTGGCCAGTGGAAATAATTTAAATATTTACATTTTGTTTTCCTAGGGGCACCACACTGGCTGGATGGCAGATTCTGGAACACAGCAAATTTCAGACTCTCCAAATAGGTTGAGGTAGTCCCCAAATTTAGTCCTGTTAATATTTGGAAAACTTTTTTTTTTTTTTTCCTAACCTGGTCTATCCACACCTCTCGAGTGGATAGACCTCAATGCAGGGACTGGGGGAGCAAAATCCCTCCCACTGTAAAAGAAGATCAGGTTTGAGACCACCTGAGGAACTTGGAGTCTATGGGACCTGACAAGATGCATCCCAGAGTCCCGAGGGAATTGTCTGATGCAGTTGCCAAGCCACTCTCCATGATATTTGAAAAGTCACAGCAGTCAGGTGAAGTCCCCAGTGATGGGAAAAAGGGGAACATTGCATCCATTTTCAAAAAGGGTAGAAAGGAAGACCCCAGGAACTACCAACCTGTCAGCCTCACCTCTATGCCTGGTAGATTATGGAACAGATCCTCCCAGAAGCTATACCAAGGCACATGGAGGACAATGAGATGATTCAAGAGACCCAACATGTCTTCACCAAGGGCAAGTCTTGTGCCACCTTGTTGGTCTACAATGGAGTGACTACATCAGTGGACAAGGGAAGAGCTACAGATGTCATCTACCTGGACTTCTGTAAGGCCTTTGACACTGTCTCCTACATCCTTCTCCCTAAATTGAAGAGATATAGATTTGATGGAATGACTGTTTGGTGGATGAGGAATTGGTTGCATGGCAATGTCCAGAGTAGTGGTCAACAGCTCAATGGCCAGATGGAGATTAGTGATGAGTGGCATCCCTCAGGGGTCTGTATTGGCTCCAGTACTGTTTAATATCTTCATCAGTGACATAGAGATTGGGATTGAGTGCACCCTCAGCAAGTCTACAGATGACACCAAGCTGAGTGGTGAGGCTGGCAGGCCTGAGGTATGGGATGCCATCTAGAGGGACCTGGACAAGCTTGAGAAGTGGGCCCATGTGAACTTCATGAGGTTCAACAAGGCCAAGTGCAAGGTTCTGCACATGCATTGGGGGTATCAGTACAGGCTGGGACATGAAGGGATTGAGAGCAGCCCTGCTGAGAAGGACTTTGGCGTATTGATGGATGAAAAGCTGGACATGACCCAGCAATATGCACTTGCAGCCCAAAAGGCCAACTGTATCCTGAGCTGCATTGAAACAGGTCTGCCCAGCAAGTCAAGGGAGGTGATTCCGCCCCTCTACTCTGCTCTGGTGAGACCCCACCTGCAGTACTGCATCCAGCTCTGGGGTCCTCAGTTCAGGAAAGACATGGACCTATTGGAGCGGGTCCAGAGGAGGGCCACAAAAATGATCAGGGGGCTGGAGCACCTCTCCTGTGAGGACAGGCTGAGAGAGTTGGGGTTGTTCAGCCTGGAGAAAAGAAGGCTCTGGGAAGACCTTATTGCTGCCTTTCAATACTTAAAGTGGTATTATAAGGAAGATGGGAACAGACTTTTTAGCAGTGCCTGTTGCAGTAAGACAAGGAGTAATAGTTTTGAACTGAAAGAAGGTAGATTTAGATTGGTCATAAGGATGAGAATTTTTTACAATGTGGGTGGTGCAACACTGGAACAGGTTGCCCACAAAGGCTGTAGATGCCCCATCCCTGGAAACATTCAAGGCCAGGTTGGACAGGGCTCTGAGCAACCTGGTCTAGTTGAAGATGTTCCTGCTCATTGCAGGGAGGTTGGACTAGATGACCTTAAAAGTTCCCTTCCAACCCAAACTA
Source organism: Haliaeetus albicilla (assembly GCF_947461875.1). Lineage (NCBI taxonomy): Eukaryota > Metazoa > Chordata > Aves > Accipitriformes > Accipitridae > Haliaeetus > Haliaeetus albicilla. The sequence continues at coordinate 66,304,598 of NC_091516.1, read as the reverse complement.
TTCTATGATTCTAAGTGCCAAGAGTGAATTATTTTTAAATATGAATTAATCAGTACTGCTCCAGTATTTTTTTTCTTGCAAGAGAGTACAAGGAAAAGGATAGTCATGAGACATACAATGCTAAAGAAAAATGCATGATTTTTATCAATATAGATATTGATATTGATGTTGGCATTGGTATATCACAAGTAACAAATACAGAAGTAACCTACATATACACCAGAGAGAATAAAAGGAAAGCCTAGCTCACACTATGACACCATACTCTGCTAGGTTGGACATGTGCTAGTAGATTACCTTATGCACCTACTAGGGAAAGGTAATGTTAAATGTCGACGCTTGGCAGAAGGATAAAAGCAATAACAAAACCAAACCTGTGTTTGAAATGCCTAAAATCATGAAACTTTGCAATGAATATTAGAAGAAATGGATTGCCATTATGAATATTTAACAGCCAATAAGAGCAAGAAGATTTATGTTAAGAGGTAAAAACTCGAGAAACTTGCACAATAAAAAGTTAAGAAAGGAGTACCTAATAATACATATTTCTTGGCAAGTCCTGGTAATAATTAAACAAAGCTTCTTTTTATATCAGTGCTACTGCATATGTGTAGAAAAGTGGGGAAACAATGGAAGGGCACTGCTCAGTGGTCAAAAAAAGAAAAAAAATAGAGCTGTTACATAGACACATAGAGAACCTTAAGTCATAAAGTAAATATGGTGTCACGGTTTAATTCTGTCAGGAACTAAGAACCACGCAGCCACTCGCTCACTCCCCCCCACCCAGTGGGTTGGGGGAGAGAATTGGGAAAAAAAAAAGTAAAACTCGTGGGTTGAGATAAGAAGTTTAATAGAACAGAAAGGAAGAAACTAATAATGATAATAGTAATAATAATAAAATGACAATAATAACAAAAGGATTGGAATATACAAAAAAAGTCATGCACAATGCAATTGCTCACCACTCACTGACCAATGCCCAGTTAGTCCCTGAGCAGCGATCCCCCCAGCCCCACTGCCCCCAGTTTATATACTGGACATGACTTCCCACAGTATGGAATACCCCTTTGGCCAGTTGGGGTCAGGTGTCCTGGCTGTGTCCCCTCCCAGCTTCTTGTGCCCCTCCAGCCTTCTTGTTGGCTGGGCATGAGAAGCTGAAAAACCCTTGACAGAGTCTAAACACTACTTGGCAACAACTGAAAACACCAGTGTGTTATCAACATTCTTCTCATACGGAACCCAAAACATAGCACTATACCAGCTACTTGAAAGAAAATTAACTCTATCCCAGCTGAAACCAGGACATATGGACAAATGCCAGGGCTGGGGATAAAATCTTCATAATATTCATCATAACAGACATACCCAGAGAGTGATAGCTAAGTCCAGAAAAACACAGCATATTAGTTAACATTCCTGTGCTGTGAAGATAAATGAAGAACGTTTTCATTATGTTACTAGTTATACAATAATAACAAGCTTTTTGGGGGGCTTTTCTTTCTTTTTCGTTGAGATACAGAAACACACAGTATTTAAAGTAGAAAATCTAATATGTGGTTGCTGAAGAAAACTCCTCCCCAGACCTACACAGCTCTCAAGTTATATGTACTGTCTAAATCCACCCACTCCCATGGAATTGAATTTGTAAGTGAAATTAGATTTCTCCCTCTGTGGAACTGCTAGTACATTTTTCTTTAACATATATGTCTATATGTTAAAGGGTATACAAGAAATCAGATCTAGTGGCTAGAGTGGAGATATCTACCTTTTGCTAGAGATCATGCACAATATCTTCTTAATTGAAATAAAACTTTGGCTCAGCAATATGCTATTACCTGGCATTGGCAATATATTTAAAAACACTAATCTCAGGACTGTAAACTGAGATTGAAACATGGAAAAAAAATGCGTAAATGTACTGTGGAGGAAGTTACATTTTAGACAAAAAGATCTGATCTTCAGTGAAAACAATAAATCAAAGTAAAAGCATCGTTCTTATCAAGAAGGTGTAAATTATACCAAGACCAGTGAGCCATCAAATTTTCTGATTAGATTATTTGAATTACAACACATTTATGAAACTGGGGAGAGGATGCAATACAGGTGTGCTGTTCTGAACAATGTCCTTTCAAAATACCACATATCCGGATAGCATGCTATAAAGCAGAGGAGAGTACTTACTGCAAGGGGGTACTTAAGAAGCAGTTGCTGGAGCACAACTTCAGCAGGAAGATACTCAGGTGCTTTAGATCTGAGTATGAATACCACTTCTGTAACATTACACTGGAAAAACAGAGTAATCATCCACTGTTTAGTTTGTTGTATTTGGTTTGTATCTACATTCTTATACATAAAACTAATTGATAAAACATGCTTAATGTGAGTCCTTAGGAGACATTGCTTTCCTCAGGCATAACCACTCGTCTTTCAAGAAGTGGCATCCTTCTAGAACTACAAGTTTCCAAGGCAAATGGGTGAGTTTTTCTTTTAATGCTAGCCAAACATAAAAGAAAGGCATGTAGTCACTGAGTATTTATCTGTTTGAAATCTTCCTTATCAAAATTTGTGATAACCTCACAGCCACTAATGAATATATCCTAACCCACAGATTTGGGGGGTATTGTTCTCTCTCTGTAAATATGGTGATAACAGACATTCAGAAATTTATATTAAAAAAAAAATAATCAGGCAGCGTTATGTGATAAAGGATTCCAAAGTCCATTTTTAAGATGACATCTAAGCTCCTAGGGTTTTATTGCTGTTGGTTGGGGTGGGGGGGTTGTCAGTCAGCTAGTAATGTGAGTTTTAGCTGCAGCTACTCTATAGTCCACAGAGTACCATTGTGAAAAAAAGCTTATTCCTTTTTGAAAGTTCAGTTTGATTATCTACATGACTTCTGAAAATGGATTGCTAGGCCTAGGTTGCCCAGGTACTTATGAAATGTCATCGTGGGTGATGACCAAAGACATATGGAAAACTGTGTCCAAGGAGAGAACTGAAGTCACTTGTTCCAAATTTGTAGCTATTGACACAAATGATACCCTTTCCCACATGGACCTTTTTATCATTATTATGACTGTTGTTATTTAATTACTTTGTCATATTTGAAAACATAAAGCCACTTATACATGTAAAGATAAAAGGATTTGGAAGGAATATTTCCCCCTGCACGGTATTGTCTTCTGTGGCTGGCTGGCTCATGGTCATTCAGAAATTATTTTCTTAACAAAGTCTTTCTATGTCTCAGCTCAGAAAAATATTTGACCATATAAAATCAAATCCAAATGAATAAGAATTAGGAATGTTTCTTAATACCAGTGCAACTGATGAGAAATTTTTTCTTCTGCATTATTCCACAGATTTTTGGGGGATGTCATATGGGTGTCTGTCCTGGTTTTTAGCTGGGATAGAGTTAATTTTCTTTCAAGTAGCTGGTATAGTGCTATGTTTTGGGTTCCATATGAGAAGAATGTTGATAACACACTGGTGTTTTCAGTTGTTGCCAAGTAGTGTTTAGACTCTGTCAAGGGTTTTTCAGCTTCTCATGCCCAGCCAACAAGAAGGCTGGAGGGGCACAAGAAGCTGGGAGGGGACACAGCCAGGACACCTGACCCCAACTGGCCAAAGGGGTATTCCATACTGTGGGAAGTCATGTCCAGTATATAAACTGGGGGCAGTGGGGCTGGGGGGATCGCTGCTCAGGGACTAACTGGGCATTGGTCAGTGAGTGGTGAGCAATTGCATTGTGCATGACTTTTTTTGTATATTCCAATCCTTTTGTTATTATTGTCATTTTATTATTATTACTATTATCATTATTAGTTTCTTCCCTTCTGTTCTATTAAACTGTTCTTATCTCAACCCACGAGTTTTACTTTTTTTTTCCCGATTCTCTCCCCCAACCCACTGGGTAGGGGGGAGTGAGCGAGTGGCTGCGTGGTGTTAAAACACAACAGTGTCATATGACACAAATTCGTGAGTTAATATAAAGAAGAATGTAGAAAGAATTTTACAGCCATTTTGTAGAGAGGTGTTTGTTAAAACTATCAGAAGATACAAAGATGTTATGACTTCTTGACACCTAAATAACTATCATCAAAGAGCAAAAAAGGAAAAAGATAAATTATGACTCAATTTGTACAAAAGGTCCTGTGAAAAAGAAGAAATTATATATTAATAAGAGGTGAAAGAAGGAGGTGGGAGAAGCAGCAAACTAGTCCTCTCTGTGTGCTTACAGAAAACTTTGTGCAAACTCATGCTTTTATAACTGCATTCAGACATTCAGCTGCCTACTGGCTTGACAGAGCACTTAAAAGAGTTACAGGTCCTTTCTTCATCTGTCCTTTCCTTATTTGTCCCCTACACACTACTGTCAAAAAACATTGAAGATTTTCACATGATGATCTCCATGGCTGTTTTATGATGTCTCTAAGGACATAGTTTAGTTGGGACAACCAAATAACCTTAACATTTCTAACTGTGAAAAATATTTTCAGATTGCACTCATGTATGTAACAATTTTTCTTGTTGTGCTGCAAATCCACTTGATAACAATAAGCTCACTATCATCTTGGTCAGCTGAGCTGCCATTTCCCATAATTAAAAAAAAACAACCTAAAATCCTCGCCCTTTGCCAGCAATCCCAGAACCTGACAGACTGTAAATGAGCCCTTTGGTTTTCTGAGCACATCTGTTGCCTCTATCATGTTAAAACGCATTCCAATTCACTTGCATGCTTTTAAATTAACTAAAACGATAGTCATAAGGACAACAATTTAGCAGAATTCAACAACCAGATATTATCAGCATGGTATAACTGTGCCATGTTCATCAGGGCTTTATCTCTTTCATAACCTGCATGTGCTGATCTAGAAAAAACTGTAGGAATTTAATTAATACAAATATACTATGCCTTGGCTCCTTAACCTGTTTTCTATTAACTGTCCCAAGAACTGCCACCAGAATAAGACTGAAGAAATTCCAGGTGCAACTAAATTGCCTTGCTTTTTGGTTTTTTGTTTGTTTATTTGTTAATTTGAGGAAAGTGTTTTGTTTTATTTTGTTTGGGGTTTTTTTTAGTACAACTTAGTACACATCTGTCACAATGAATTTGAGTAGTCAAATGTGATTTTTATTTGCAGCTTTTTTAATAACAACTCTTTTCTTCTGTGTTAATATAATACTTTTCTGAAGAGCTTAGAAAAGGTTTGCCTGAAAAAGAAACAGAAATATATCTAAGCATAAGTATGTGTATAAACTTGCTTACATTTGTATAAACCTGTTGGGTTTGAGTTTGGCTTTGTAAATATGCTCAACTTTTAGTGAAGTCATCAGTAAACTCCACGTATCTGAAGGCCTAAATTGAATTCAGTGTGAAAAGCAGTTGAGTGCAATGAACTACCTAATCCTTTTTGTAAGCACAGTTGCTGCAATAAGTAGCTGATTTCAAAGAGAAAGATAGTATAAATACCAGCTGGCTTATGCACACAAGCTAGAAAAGTGTCTAAGGGTTGTAGAATAACGAGTTTTGTTGGCCTAAAATGATATAGTTAAAAAGAATCAGTGAGCTGTTAGCTATTGAGACTTCATTCTTTTCTGTCAATGTTAGATTGCCTCCTCTAGAAAAATCTTAAACTAATTATTTCCAGTAATATATTATTGAGGTGTCTTTCTCTTTCGTCACTATTTACAACTGACGGTTCTCTGCATCTGGAATGTTTGTGCCGTATTTGCTTTTTCCACAAATAACTATGTAGGTGAAGATTACTAGACATTTTGCAGCACATTATTTAGAAACACACTTTACAGAATCAGTGAGAGGCATTTTTACATAGATAAAATCAGAAGCCACATGAATAATGACCACTTGAACAAAAAATAAGTGAGCAAGTAACTGATGAAAAGCTGACCTGGGAACAAAGACGGTATTGCTTGTTCTAAGCCTAACCTAGTGTTAATCTAATCTCACGACGATTTGACAAGTTGTAAAGACTGCAAAAAAAATAAAAGAAGTGACAAAATGAGAATCAACTGTCTGTCATGATTGTGACTGGACAGAATGAATTAATTATGGATTTATACAGAATGACCGATGAGGCAGGGAAGCAGAAGGAAGAAAACAATGGGGAATAAAGCCCTCACCTAACATTGTGAAAGAAATGCACCTTGAGTGATGAAACACCAGATCTTGGACTCCTGTTCAGTCACACATAGGACTCTACTAAATCTCACTTAGTCATACTTTTGTTTATTTGCCTGCCCTGTGAGTTGCCTATGCTCATGTCTTCTAGGTGGTGACTATACTAGAAGTATTTCCTTAACTGTCTGGCCAGATTGGTGAGGAGTAGCAATTCCCAAGTTGTGTGAAACAAGGACATCAACACAAAAATCTGACAGAGTGATTCATCCAAATTAATACTATGCCTTGGAAATATGAAATATAAAAGTCACTATGCATCCCACGCTGAGTATTATGACATTTTGTTCCTTGTAGAGAAATGAGAATCCCTTGCAAAACTATTATGCATCAAAAACATATTTGCCAAAGTTATATAGAGTTTTAATTGTATTAACATCCTAACAATTTATGCTTCTAAATTTCAGAATTTTTTTTCTATTTATGCAATGTTGATGTCTCTAACTCTTTTGCATTTGTACACCCCAGCTCACTATACCCACTGAATTTCCTGTTCTACCTTTTTCTCCCTTATTTTGACATCCCAGAATGCAAATATTGAATAATCACTGCTGAAATCTTCAGCATCTCTTGTAACTGTGGATAGTTTCTAAACCCTCTTTAATCCTGTGTTTTATCAACTTTTATGTTCTTATCTCTCCCTGTCAAGGCTCATGTAATCATACCCTTCTCTCACATGTCTTTCCATATATGCACTTTATAGTTTCTATTTTCATCTTACCTCACTAATATTTTCTTGTCTGTTAGACATAAAAATTAACCTTTCATATTATAAATAAACCTCTACCACTTTTCAGAACCCAACATCCAAAATAAAAAATACAACATGCAATTCGTCTCACCAACAACTGGAAATCTAGTAAATAAGAATTCTATTGCATCCATTGTAGAGTATTTTGAAGAAATCTGATGCTTAGAAAAAGCATAATTAGGAATAGGATGATTAGGAAGGTGCAACTTTGTCAAGATAATTTAATAAAGATAGTAAAAATTATGGATTAAAAAATATAAATTAAAAAAAAGGATCATAAAATGCCAGGTTAAGTTTAACATGCACAATTGTTAACATGAATAAGTCAGAGAAACCGCATACACACACTCACGGTATAAATCTCAAACACAAATACATTTCAGCAAATTCATGGCACTTCCAAAAGTTGTTTTCAAACCATCTCTAGTTTTAAAACCACCTTTAGTTTTCAAACCACTTAAAAAAAAAAAAAAAAGAAGAAGAAAAAAGTAATATCTGGGGAAGAGCAAGAATTATGATTACAGGTGATCAGTTTTAAAAGCAAACAGAAATTAGGTTCCAACCTCCTTACAAACAGCATTATACACTATATTGTGCACACCTGCAGTACCAGCAGGATAACAAGGTAATTTAGCTTATATAATAATTGACTAAAGTGGAGCATAACTGAGGTTAGAAGAATTGTTAATGCTACTGAAAGGCGAATGAGGAATGACCTGTTTACTACAAGAAAAACAGGCAATTAGCAAGTAAAAATTCTCTTCTCAACTTTACCCTCAGTGTTAAATACCTTACATGAGGAAATTTTTTACATGTTCTTCTGCAGCTAAGATCTGAGTCCTACACCACTCAAACGTGCTGAATAATACATCAGTTCTTGGTCATCCTGGGTCAATAGAACTATTTTTGGAGTAAAATACTATTTAGTGGGAGAATTTTGCTGTTTGCAATATACATAGCTAGGGAATTTGTTTTAATCTGAACTATAAACTAAAGCTTTTGTTGTAAGATGAAGCATAAGCCTCTATTGTACCTTAGAGAAATTAATATAGTCATATTAGTATTAACATAGTGCTATTAATATTGTCCTAAAAATTGAAAGTACCCTGTGGGATAAAGCTATTTCAAGCTTCACTCAAGTGCTCAGAAACTCCCTTTATTTTCTCTTACTTGTTCTGAGAAAATGTTAAGCATAGTTAAAATACTGATAAAGCTAAGTGGCTCTCAAACATGCTTTTATTTTAATATCATAGATGTCACTCATATCTATGGTGTAATATTGATATCCTGTGTATAATTATGTAAAGATTACTTTTACATCAATGTAAACTTACAGCAAAATTCAGACACTTATGTTGCAATAACCTGAAACTGGAATTTAAATTGAAATGATGAAGAAAAGCAATTTTGGAAACCATCACAAAAGTTAAAAAAACCTCAAACAAACTTCAATTCTTGACATAAGCTGATTGCAGCTGGAACCTGCCATGGAAATATGTATGTACATAGAGGATTCTGTGCTCCTCTTCTCCACTGCAATCCCTGCTGCTGTTGACCCAATTCATTCATTTTCATCTCTTTTTTTAACTGTCAGCAGTGCATATCAAAAAGATTGTCTGCTGCTTAGTTCATATAGTGGCAGCACAGAACTATTTAGAATGTCTTTTCTGTAAATTGGTCTCTATAATAATTCTGTTTTTTTTCAGCTACTATAATATTGATAGGTTGATCCAGTGAACCACAGTGAAATGACTGCATTGCTTTATGGAGTAGTGAGAAGCACCACTAAAATTTGTGGTAAGATAGAAGAATTTAAAATGAACTGGCACATTTCCTCTATGTAAAATATAGAATAAATGAAACCATCAGTGTAAATGGTATCTTTAAATTCTTTACACATAAAACTTTTGTCCAGAAGTAATGAAGTAATGAAGAATACATAGAATATTTGTAACTTTAGAATAAAATTTTATAGTGTGTTGTCACTATAGCTTGAATAATATATTATGTTCCACTGTAATTGCCATTTCATATCTTTGTGCACCTAGGTGTGTCACTTGAATCAGCAATGCACAATTTTTTGATCTTCTCCTAGAAATTACTATTTTATTTTAAAATGCAAACACGTTTTTAACAATAATGTGTACCTCTGATTATCAATTTGCTACAGAAAAATAAAAAAAAGAATTCCATATCAGAAATGTTGAAGGATCCAAACTCTACTCAAAGAAATCTGTTATCATTAAAGGGCATTTTTCTTCTGGTTTTAACTGAAAGCATTTATGATGGTCACATGTAATAGGTTCCAAACTGAATAACGAGGTTTCCAAACAGAGACAACTAACAGAGAAGTTACATCACATAGGAGAATCGTATTTCCTTTGACTCAAAAAGGTGCAGGATTTTCCTTTCTGTTCAGTGCATGCTTTAAAATGGCTACCATCCATTTTTTTTTCTGACTAGCATTTTTAAAAATTTAGAACATGTTTGAACAAGTAGTAAAACTAGATCACTGTGTCTATAGAGTTGCTGTGACAAAGGTTTTGTAATTTATACTGTTAATGGGGAGTTTTAAGTCTAAAAAACTTGTTGAATTCTCCATAAATTCTATGCAAATGTTACCCTTGTTGTACCTGTACATTTTAACCCATCCCAATTCATAATCTTTTTGGAAAGGCACTTAGGATCCAACTAGCTGTGCAATCTCTGGTTTTCAACTTTTTTCAACTTCTTCAGGAGACATTTTGGTGAAGCAAACAAATAAAAAGCCTTAAGAGAAGGATAATGAGCAAAACCTATTTCTTAACTACCAAAAATGTTTCAAACAACATTACATTTACAGATCTTAAAGCAGTAGAGTGCTTAATATTTTTTCCTCTGTGTCCCTATCAAGCTTGTGCATCCCAGATGCACACTGAGATGATTTTATCTCAGTCCATAAGGCCATTTAGCTCTTATTCAGAACTTTCAGGGCTGGGAGAGAGCATTAGGAATATCTTGTCCAATCTGTTACCTAGGCTATATCATAGATGTCTGAAATATTTTGTTTGAACTGCAGCACATCTTCTGGTAATGTTCAATCTTGACTTTGAAAAATGCAGCTCAGTAAAATCTATGACAACCCTTGGCAGGTAATTCTCATAACATTCAGCATTATAGCAATATGACTGTTTCTTCTGCCAGCCTGGTCTAATTTTCTGCCTGTGCTTCTGGGGTACATATGCTCTGTCCAAGCCCAGTTAAAAAAAAATAAAAAAATTTTCTCATTTGAGAGAGAAAAATTGCACTTAAATTTTATATGTTTTATCTTGAGTTTTTCCACTGCTACAATATCAATATTTACTCTTAAAAAAAAAAATTGTCCTGCATGCCTAGATACATTGAAAATAAGGTCTCAAACCTGTTAACTGGCAACCCAAAGCTAGTAAAAGTATGGCTATGATGACAACAGTCTGAACTATAGAGAAGGTAGGTAGAAGTTTTTAAATGTTATTGAAGCAGTGAATTCCTCAGGATTTTTCCAGTACTAAGCAATAAAATAATGGGTCACCCTATGCTAACACCTCAGCTTTTACTACATACTCACCTGCTAAACTCATCACTGCTGATAAAAGAATAAAGTGTTTAAGAAATTAAGGAAAGACTTGAAGTCTAAGTTATGATTTTAAAAGTATGAAAGCTAATCTAGTGAGAGTCAGATAGTAGACTTTGTCTAATACACTGCACTAATAGGTAACTTCCTTTTTTATACTGATATTCAAAGCTGGGCAGCTAGATAACCTTCCCATGTCTTCCTCCTCTTAACTGTGTATTAACACCATGTCTGCTTGCAGTCTGTCTTACAAGAAGAGATGGTGTGGAAAGAAAGCTATGAAAGAAACTCCCCCAGATATAAGGAATGTTTTAGTGAAAATAATTTTTGTTTTTCCATTAAGACACCAAGAAATCTTTATCAGCTCTGGTTTCAACAAAGCTTTATCCCTGTGTCTTTAATACAAAATATTATATATTAATATAGCTATAACTATCTGCAGGGATGCTTAGAAAAGAGAAATTATATTTCAAATATTTTTTTTCACAGTACATAAAAATGGAAAATAACAACAACAAAACACCCTAGAAAGAAAACTAAGGTGATGGGACAGAAGAAGTGTGACAGAGTGAGGTGCTGCATCAGTCTGTTCATGACGTCCATGCTCTTGCCTACGCACCTGGGCATGGAGACATCAGGGTTGCGCTGACGGGCCATCAGGTGGAGATCATGTCAGTCATACCTTTGCCAGAGACCAGTGGGCAGCTGCCACCATGGTCTGATGACTGTGGTGCAAACAGCAGAGCACTCTTTTCCTTTTTCACATCTGAGGTTAGTTAAAGCTGACAACAGATTGAATAACAGATCATCACTGCTTGAACCCGAGCTGCAGAGTAATTTAAGTTCACAGTTACGCTCTCAGTTGATTATGAATGAGGCAAGGAGAGAGACTTCAGCCTGGTAGCCAGGACTTGTAAGAGCTTCACTCTGTGATGAAGGGGCTTGCTTTGACTTTCCTGTTGAACTTCTGGGTATATCTGGGTGTTCAGGGACTGATAAAGCATCCACTGAAGCTGGTGAAAGTCTGGAAAATAAGATCTACCACCTGCTGTTCCTGAGTGTGTGGGAGCAGAGGAGGAAAGTGAGGAGGTGCCTTGGGGCTTCCTGGTAATTTCTTCTTGCAAAACGATCAGTATCCCCTTCTCTCTAAGCAAAAACCCAATCCTTTTAAATGTTCTTTTGCTTTTAACGGAACTCATTGCCAGTGTGCAAACACAGATGATGTTTTATATAATTTGTAAATTATTGCTATGCATATGATATTGTGACTGCAGAAACAAACCAACAAAATTGAATGATTACAGAGGCTGATATAGTACCATAAATGCATATAGAGAACCATACTTTGAGCGTATATGTAACACACACCTCTCCTTCAAAAATCTTTCTGTGGCCTGTTAATTAAATTGAGAAAGATTACAGGCTTCCTCCTTACACAGAAAAAAATATGCACAATAAACAAGAGAGTGAAATCCATGCTGGCTACACTGAATTAATTTCTCTGTGAATGCAAACCTTAAAATTTTCAGGCAGTTTGCAGTATCTGCTCTTATTTGCATATATTTGATTGTAAATTTCACAAACACTGTGACAGTTTTATTACAAAGCTATGATACAAAAATAATGAAAAAATAAATTAGGCATTCAAATAAATGAAAGACTAGAATGAATTTAGTAGCATCTTTTTAAAACAGGCCATGAACTATTGCCACAAGCTGTATGTAATATTTTCCATCTTTAAAGTGAGAGTTCATATAGTTTGTTAAAATGTATTAGCATACAAATATTTTAAATTTAGTGAAGACGTAAGTTACAGTTGCTTTCTTTCAGTAGGTTTAATTTTGTTGTTGATATCATTTATAATTTGTTGAGTATATTAACACTGTTGTTCATATGATTCTTGTGAAAATATTGCTGCTTGACAAACCCAGGATTGCGAGCTTGGAAGGAGATGTAATTTCACTTTCTGTGGATGAATTTGTCTAATTTTTCCTGATTATTTGTCATCCTCAGCATGATCACATTTAATATGCTATAAAACAGGAAGCTTGAATTCTAAAATGCAATTTAATAAAGTTTTCACATTTAGTTAATTATTTTACATACCAATTTGTTTAATATAATGAAGAAATCTGTCAGGCTTGTCCTTTGGGATTTGTATGTAAGCAATTTGCAAGAAAAATCCAGATTGTTCTAGTTTTAAGAGTTGCAGGACTGATGAACATATATATACTGATATTGCTATATGCAAATACCTATAGACTGTAACGGGTTAATTGAACTAAACATATTCACAGCAACATTTTTGAGTCTAATGATCAAGCCTTCAGTTCCCACTTCAGTTTATCAAGTTAAAAAAGTGTAGAAATGGGGTAGATTTATAATTCAAACAAAACCTAGACCAATAAAAAAAAAGTTTGTGCATAAACCCACAAATAATTAGATTTGTATCCAAGTTTTGATCCAATTGTTTGATTTGAACCAAATCAAATAATTCTTTCAACTTCGCACTGCAGAGGAGAGCATTACACTGAACTTGACTTCATAATTTAAAGTGAATAGTCTTAATTTTCTATCTCTTCCGTGAACTCTCCACTCTATGCTAGGCAATCGCCAAACACCCCAAACGTAAAACAACGATGATACCTTTTCTATGAAGACTTTTAAGAGGGCAATTAATTTCTGAAAGCAAAAGGATATGGTATAAAAAGTATCCTTAATTACATTTAACTTTTTTTTTTTTCACATGAACTACATAAGGTTTACCATAAAGTAACAAAGTTTTTATAATGGTCTAAGAGTAACTAATATAAAAATTAGTGCCTTCAGTGAAAGTTACTTGAGCAGTGCAGGACAGAACTCTGAGACTGCAGTCCTCTACGCACTGTTCTTTCCTTTCACATTTACCTATTTTATGAAATTGGGGCGGGGGGGGGGTCTTAATATTCTTAGTAAGATGGAACAGGACATCTTGTTTCTTAGACTAGAATTTCAGAGCTCTAAGCTCTAACAGAACATTTTTCCTTCTACTATAAGTGGTCGCGGGAATGACCTTATTTCTTGAAGTCTTGCTATTTGTGGTATGCTTTTCAGGTCAAAACACTAAGGGCATGAAATTGCTATTAGGTCTAGCTATTAGAAGAAAGAAAGCAATAGGCTGCAGTCTTCATTAATCACATCTAATGCAACAGTTAAGAAAAGAGGGTTAGCAAAAGGCTACATCCTATTTATCAATTCAGGATTTCAACTTTCAGAGATATGATGTCAAGAAAATGGCTGCTGTCAGCAAACACACATTTGCTAGCTATTGAAAGGGCAAAAGGACAAGGGACAGTAATTTTCCTACAATGCATAGGAGAATCATTTTCATACCATGAGGGACTCAAATGTGGAACAATCATTAAGACTAACGTGACTAAGGGTTTTGACTACTGCTTTAAGCTTAATGAGATCTAGTTTCTGGGGGGGGTTTTTTGTGCTTTAACCTGAGGCTATGATTCTCAGAAAGTCTAGGAAGTTACACACCCAGCCATCAGAGGAGTTTGCTGTATTTTTTGCACATAATGCTTTTAAGGTCTTCAAAATATTGTAGCCTAGAGCTGCAGTTGATAAAATTAATGTTTCATAACTTTATTAAAAAAAATAGCAGGAAAGGTATAAGACAGTACCTTGCTTGTTAATAAGACAAAGTCACATAGCTGTGAGCTTGCAGAAGCTATTTGCACATGTGCTTTAGCTTTATCACAAGCCTCTGCTGACTTTCTACTCCACCCACGCAAAGATCTAGGTTTCTTTCATTCCACTGTTCTAACACTAAAATGTACTCTCTTGGGACATCTCATTCAACCTGTCACCTGTAGTGCTGTGACTGCCATCATGTTCTAGGAAGAAGTGTTTATTTAGCAGTACTTCTTCAGTGTAAAGTGTGAGAGTCTAACCTAAAATGCCACACATATATCATTGCATATCTTTAAAAGTCCACTACTGCAAATGTGTCTATGTGCATAGTAATGATTTTTCATCCGTGACTTGGTTTTTGTATTATACATCATTTTGTTTAGATTCTCTGGGCTCAAAGTACTCAGAAATCATATTCAGCCAAGAAGCTGAAGGCTAAGAGTTAAGAAAAAGGCAATTTTTTTTCCCACTGCACATTAGGTTATCTAATATATCTAGCAATCCTCTAGTTATGCACCTAGAATTGATGGCATTCTGTGGTCATTAAAATGCCTGAAACCTTTCAAGTTTGGTTTTTTTTTTTCCTTAAATTCAAAATTGTAATATCTAAAACTACCTGTATAGGCTGAAAGACAATGAAAGGCTGAACCAAAGGAAGGCTTTTTGCTTTCTGCTCAGATTCTTAAGATACATCGTTTCATCTGAGGGTTCCCCGTCATTTCATGCACAGAAAAATGAACAACTGCTCTCATTCATAGCAGAAAGAGGAATTATTTTATTTTTTAAAGCCTCTGAACTAGTTCTGTAGCATCCCAGACAATTAACTATCCCTAATGATCTTCACGATGGTCCTGTAAACGTTCCATCAAATATAATTTGGGCACAGAAGAAGAATCAGGTAGTTGCTGAACTACATCTTTAATAAATGATGTCCCTGCAAAGTTACTCAAGTGTTACTGTCAACTAAGCTTCACATCTCTCATCGTCCTCATAATCAGCTAGCTGTTGAAGATCATATATAACACAGGTCTGCCATTTGCAAAGCTTCAGCTGAAAGACTGATGCCCTTGGTGGCATAAATTGTGACCACAATTCTCAAGCAGTGAGACTCATAAGAAATATGTGCTGACATCACATTTCTACATTTTACTATGGAACTGACATTTATGCCATTTATTGCCAAGTGAGAGATGAAGCAAAAATAAAGGACTAATGAAAGATGTCATTAAACTTCCAAGAAAGTGTAAGACCTGAATTTAAATGGAACTGTATGGGAGATGTGTAGCAAATGTAACACTAATCCACCTCAAAACCTCAGGGATGAGAGGGCAGTTGTCCTATAGAGAAGGACCCTTGAGACCCTGTGTCAAGAACATAAAAAGAGGACGAGATTACATAAACATGATATACTCTGAATGTCCTATATCAGTCTGTGATTCAGAAACATGGCACAGGTTCTCTTGGCTCCCTGACTCCAGCCAAATTCCATGGATTAATAAATTATTGTTGTGTTTCAGGGTGGGGTTTTTTCATGAATGGAAGAAAGAGGTCTGACTGAGTGAGGAGGAGACATCCAAAGAAACTGACAATGTGGATAAGTCTTTTGTCCTTCAGCAAGAAAGCTTGATTTCTATAAAATAATTAAAATAGTAACAAGTTAAAATTATTTCTGGGTTTAGACTTAAGTATTTGGACATAGATAGCTAATGCCCAGATTTTTGTCTAAGGAGCAAGTTCTGCTTTTCTGAAAATGGCATATCAGTGAAAAAAAACAGTAAAATGGGGAACATAAATTCTCTCCCTCTCCCCCCCTGCCCTTTCTCCCCCACCTGCCCCAGATTGACATCTGAGACTTAAATTATAAAGAAATGATCTCCCTTAAACTGAAGAATGTCATATTTATTGCATCTTTGGAACACTTTCCATAATGCCTTTATCTCACATCTGAGCAGAGATATCTCCTGTTTCACAGGATATGAGTTGTCTGACTTCCTCTCCCTCAGTTACTCTCAGAAATACAGTCTCCCAAACATTATGGAGAAAAAAGATGACATGGAGGTACTTGGTTCAGCCAGGCATGGCCCTTATTTCTTTTTATTATCCGAACCCATCAAAGAATTGACAGCATCTCTTATGTAGTCTCCTTGTGATAATTGTGAGAGTGGGCTGTTCATCCAGACTGTAATAATAGATTTTGCAATTTCACACTAACTTCAGTTAATACAAACGTGACTGCTAGGAACAGAATTTCCATTGTGAGAGTATAGTAATATGCTTTCTTTTGTGTGTGAATGTCTAAAAATCTTGCTTAAATAGTGCTTTCTTCTCTGTGCCAAGCAGTTATACTTTCAAAGATAGTTGCCTGCTCAGTATTTTCTTCAATGCAAACTTTTGGCTTCTATTAACTGAATGAAAGCTCTGAAAACTTCACAGTCTCTGCTACAATTGTGAAGTGCTCTTCTGGCCTGATAACAGCAATGTTAACAAAATGTGTGTTTGACACATATGACAATTTTTGCTTAAGGCTTATTTTGAAGGCTCCTAATAATTTAGCAGCAATTGGAAATTTCTTGTTAAATGGTAGAAAGCTCTTTAAAAAAAAAAAAAAGAAAAAAAAAGAAAAAAGAGAGTGATTTAACCAAAAGTGAGAAAGCTTTATAATGTGAGCATGCATATATATAAAAATTCTAACAGGGGAGAAGCTCAGAAGACTGAGGTAAGAAACAACCATATCAGCATTGACATGTGTGATTGACTAGATTGGAAACTACGTACAGAAGCTAAGTGTGTTCAGATTCATAGGGCCAAATGGTTTTCACTGGAGCATACTGAAAGAGCAAGGCCATTATGACCTGTGAAATATCATGAAACTAGGGAAGGGTCCATACTAGCTGAAGATGGCATCTTTAAGAGGAGCAAGGACAAGTGTTTGGGGACAAGTGTTAATCTCAGTCCTTGAAAGATCCCAACCATGTTTTTTTGAATCCATTTCCAAGCATGTTAGGACATGTAAGTAATCAGAAACAGTCAATACACATTTGCCAGTAACAAATCATTCATGACCACACTGATTAGAGAATTATTGATAATTAAGATAATATTGATAATTACAGAATTAGTGATAATTAAGAGTGGTGATGCAATATAGCATGATCAAGAAAGCCTTTAACACTCTCGTAGCATTCTCATTTGGAAGCTGGGGAAATATGGACTGAAAGAACAAGCCATCAGATGGAATGAAAACTGGCTGGACCTCCAGGCTCAAATCAATGCCTTGACACCCAGCAGTGGGTCCCTAACAAGCAAATTAACCCAGGAGCTGCTGCTGAGGCCAGGATGGCTTAATACTTTAATCATCAACCTAGACAATGAAGAAGAAATTACTTTCAACAAATTTTCTGTACTTCAAATTAGCTGATAATAGATTTCAGTGCAATGGTTATGTTTTGGGTTTGTGTGGCTGGGTTTCGGTAGCAGGGGAGGGGGCCTCAGGGCCAGCTCCTGTGAGAAGCTGCCAGAAGCTTCCCCGGCTCCAAGTGGGACCCGCCGCTGGCCAAGGCCGAGCCCGTCAGCGATGGTGGGAGCCCTCTGGGAGAACAGGTGAAGAAGGGGAACCTGCAGCGGGGGAGGAGAGCGGGATGGAGAGAAAGCCCTGTGCAGGCAGCAAGGTCAGTGAGGAAGGAGGGGAGGAGGTGGATGCCCCCGCAGCCCGTGGTGAGGCGGCAGGCTGTCCCCCCCCAGCCCACGGAGGGGAGCGGGGCAGCAGATGCCCACCCGCAGCCCAGGGAGAGAGGAGCCCCCGCCGGCACAGGGGGATGTCCCTGAAGAAGGCCACGACTCCATGGGAAAGCCTGCGCTGAAGCAGTCTGTGCCTGAAGATCGGACCTCAGAAAGGACATGCACCAGGGAAGTTAGTGAAGGAATGGAGCCCAGGGGAGGAACCCCATGGTGGAGCAGGGGACGAGTGAGGAGTCCTCCCCCCGAGGAAGAAGGAGCGGCAGAGACAAGGTGTGGCGAGCTGACCCCAACCCCCTTTCCCCATTCCCCTGCGCCGCTGAGGGGAGGAGGTGGAGAAAATCGAGAGCAGAGCTGAGCCCGGGAAGGAGGGAGGGGTGGGGTGGAAATGTGTTAAATGGTAGAACTTCAGTCCAGAGGAATTTTGAAAACTCTACTACCAGTCTTACAGAAGCCTCATGAATTTCAACAAACAGAAGTGTAAAGTTTTGTGTTTGGGGTGGAATAACCTCATGGTGGGGATTAGAGGGGTAGAGGAAGGTACAGGCCAGGAACTGACTGGTTGGGTGGCAGCTCTGACCAAAAAGACTAGGAGGCTGGGTGGGCATCAGGTTGAAAAACAGTGAAAAGCATGCTCTCATGTTGAGTAAAGAAAACTGCATAGCCAGCAGGTCAGGGCACCTTATTCTCTACCTCTGATCAGCACTCATCGGGCCATAACTAGAACATTCTGTTCAGTTTTTGGTATACCATTTTCAGAACAATGTTGGATTCATCCAGTAGTGGGTTACCAGGACTGTTAGGGCAAGAGCATATGTCCTATGAGAAGTTAAAGGAGCTGTTAAACAGCTTGTTTATTCTGGGAGAGTGCAAACTGACACTACTAGCAACCTATAACTAGATATGGGAAAGTTATAAATACTATGAAGATATACTTTTCTGAGTCATGCCAGCTGATAAAAAAAGGGGCAGTAACCACAAATCGTACTTTAGGAGATTCAAAAAGGACAACATAAAAGCCTTTAGGTATGAGGGTAGTGCACTAATATAAGAGTTTAGCTGGAGAGATTGTGAAATGTCCATCCTTGGAGCTTTTCAAGACTTAGATAGACAACCACTGATGTAAACTTAGCAATAGTCGTTGGTTTGAATGGGAGGCTTAACTAACTGCCCTCCAGAGGTCCTTTATCATCAGTATCTCCATTCCTGTTTCTTTTCTTCCGCAAAGCACTTTGTTGCTTTCTGAATAATGTGTCTATAATCTCTAATACCTTGTAATTGTGCACTCTGTGAGGGTTTTGCTGAATGTTCAAAATGCATTGTACAAGAGTATATTCTGTCTTTTTCTCTGATATTTCTTCATAATGCCTATCATTCTTTTAGCTTTATCACTGATTTGACTCTACTGAACTGAGATTTTCACACTTCTAGCATTTTACATTTATCTGTATTTTATTTAATCTGTCATTTTAATCCTCAGTTATTCAGTACCAAAGACCTTCTGAAACTTTCTGCAGTTGGCTTTTTCTTTTACTGAACCAAACATTTTACTTGTTCATAAAAGTCTTGAGTATTGACATGACTAGGTAGAACAGCATAAGTACTATCTCTTATTAATAAGGGTCTCCAGTGTTGACCTATCTACTTCAAAATTCAAATCTGTTTCCCTTTTTTTAAAGCAGATATTGTTTATCCCTATGTGAATCTTTCCCTTTTATCCCATGATGGATCAGGTTTTTCAAGATGTTTTGATAGAGTGTAGCTGAATGAACTTTTGAAAAATCCAAGTAGATTTGGATTAGCTGGATATTCTCCTTTTTCAGATATTCACTGATTACCTCAAGGAACTCCATGAGGTTTGTGAGACACATCAGTGGAAAAAAATAGCTTTGTTTTTTTCAGAATACCCCTGTAACCAGTAGTTAAACAAGAGCTTACACACTATATTCTGTCATTCAACAATTTTATCCTTTCTTTCTTTTAGAACATCTAGATAAATAGGATAGGGCACTGACAAATTGTTAGTGTTCATTTTGTTTATTCTTTATGTAATTTACCCTGACACTTCAGAATCTTACTGAAAACATAGCTGCATTCTAGACAGCCTATTACCCTTTGAGGGAAAATTTCATCATGGGATCCTCTCCAAGATTCCCTACGGTTTCAGTGCAAATGCAAGGTGTTCATTAAGTTTGAGGGTTTGTTGGGTTTGGTTTTGTTATTTGTTTGGTTTGTTGTTTTTTTTTTCTCATAGACATTATCTTCTTTAAATTGGTCTTTGAAATAAAAACAATTCAATATTAGACGAACAAGCTTGAACAAGTTTTGTTTTGAAGCTCTCACAGGTTTTTATTTGTTGACAAAAGTTTTAGTTTTGCACTAAAAGAATAAACTAAATGTAGAATAGATTTACATGTTAATCTCAAATCACCCATCTTCGGTGGAGCTAATTGAGATTTACTGCCTGAATTCATGCTGTCAATGTAGAGAGTGAAATAATTCAGGACAATTTAGGATTTATAAATTCATTGTAAATAAGTCTCATTTGATGAAATTCAAATCATAATCTGCATTACTGTCCCTCCAGAATGGGAGATTCCACTTTAGATTTAAATAGAGACTTTGTATGAGAATAAGATTAAATTCAGATTAGGGAAAAGGGCAAAAAATGATTTTTCATGGAGAAAATGCAGAAGTTTTGCTACTTTCTTACTTCTGTTGACATGGAAGAGAGTTTAATGGAAAGCCATCATTTTATGTGCAAGACAAAACTAATGGTGGTCTTGCATAAACATGAAATAATGACTTGTATTTGGTATCATCAAAGTGCTATTGACAACAGACTACACAGAAGAAACCTGGAAAATATACATTAAAACCAAGCATTAATTTCAAAAAATTCTATACAAAAATCTATTGATACAACTAAGTTTGAAGATTTTAACAAAAGCAATATTTCCAAGAAAACTCTTTGGAGAATTAAAAAAGAAAAAAAGCAGTGCTTCCAGATTCACAAAGCTGTCTAAAGTGACAATGCTAAAGAAAAGTGTGAAATTTCATGTAAATTGATGGCTTACATTGATCTAGAGGGGGACTGGTAAATCTCAATTTTTTCCGCTCAAAAGTGAAGGTGTAAAAAGTGAACTTAAAAGACACTTGAACTTACCAAAAAACCCCTATTTAAGAAGTCTGACATAAGTATGTCTAGAATAAAGAGCTTAAAGAAATACAGGAAAGCTTTCACAATCAAACTACATCATCTGGCTTGCCAGACAAGGAGAAAAGTATATAAAAATCTGTCAAACTAAATAGTATTTAAAAGTTTTAACATTTTATCTCTGTAAAAAAATTGATTAATCCAGGTATAATTTAAATAAGCTCATGGAAAAGTCAGTGAACATTAATTTGCTTAATGTTTTTATGGTGTCCAACAATTTAAACCCCAAACCTCATGTATCATATACAACTTGAGTTCAGATCCTCGGTTGGCAAGTAGCCACCTTGACCTTGGAATAATACATTTTCAGTGCAGGCCTCAATCTATGTCTGACCTTTAAAAGAAGATCGTTATATGAGATTGATGAAGCTGAGAGTGATTATCTTCTGTAACCATCATCATGCCATACAACATCTGATTATTTTCTTGCTTTATGAATTTTATACATCCTCTGACACTTCCAATTTATCAGTTATTGCCCTTCAAGTGAATCATCTGAATTTAAAATGATGAAATATTAAAGGTAAAGCAGCACATGCATATTGCTGTACTCTCACACAAGCACTACTCAATAATATATTCTAATTTGTTGACAAAACTTTTAAAGAATTTTCTCCTGTAGTCCTAAGCTGCACATGTATTTCATATGCCTAACAGTATTTAATAGACACATTTTCTTTGTACCTTCAGTCAGCCATCTATATTTTCAACTAATAGTATGGTTACAATTATTTGTACTAATAAAAAGGGAAATAAGAATATTCTGTGGGAAGAAAAGAAAAAAGAAAATGTTTCTATTTCTACTACAGAGCTGTTCATATGGATTCCAAAATAGTTTGCAAGAAAAGTGACATTATCACCCAACCCAATTAGAAATGGTAGATTGTTGAAGTCTGTGCCCCACTAATTAAGACCTATCTCACACAGGAAGGACAGTATAGGAAAACACTGGTAATAGTGAAAAAGTGAATGCCAGTGAAGTGGGGCTCTCTATTCTTTAGCTGTTAATAATGTGATATTTCCAAGATAAAACCTGTTATGACTGAGATCCATCTTAACCAAGATGTTTTCCTGCTTTCTCCTGTTGGAAAAACACTAGTATAACTTTAATAGTCAAGTGGATAAACAGCTACCATTCATTTCAGCCAGTGAATCATAGCAACTTATAGTTTGAACATGTTCTGAAAAGATCAGCTTCTGAAAATAACTCTTTTTCTAGTGAAGGAAATCTCTGAAATTAAGGTTAAGCTGCTCCTTTTATCTGGTGGAGAGAATGAAGTTAGTAATCTCTGCTTAACATGCTTTCTTCAGAATAAACACTTCCATCATTAATTTATTAGTACGTCCTGTGATCACAGTGCAAACTAGCTTTTGCAAATTATTACCTTTACATGTTGAATCTTGTGCTTGAATGTAAAGATTTTTTTTTCCCGTTTCCTATTATATACACAATGATAAAATACTGGCATAACATGAAGCTGAGAATTTTTCTTATGCAACATATATTAACAAGATTAGAATTTGTTTTGTGCAGCATGTAGCAAAATTAAACTCTGCAGAAAAGAAAACATCTGCATCTTTCCTTTGGCAAGTACTATCCGCTACCACAAATGACAGAGCCAGTTAAGAGCTCAAAGACAGCAATTTAAAAGAGGTTGTAACTTGAAGAAAACCTGTTGTCTTTGAGACACTAAGAAACATCCCATAAACGTTCAATCAAAATGAAATCTTTGGGCAAGATCATGAGTTGTGTTGATGTTGGAGTGCTCCCAATGTATGCTTAACTGAAAGAATAAAGAGGTAGAAGACAAACTTCTGTATTTTTAATTGACAAAATAGATATTTGTCAAGTTTAATCTGCATTTTTTTCTAGAAGTGAATCACCAGTGAGGAGAACAAGTAAATTTGCTACCATAGATGACATGCCTGTCACAGAAGAGGACAGAAATTTTCTGTGAAAGACGATCATTAAAAGCAAAATATTTTGTGGTATGGTGTCAGTTACAATGATGCAAGGCAGACTTTCAAAAGAAACTTGCTCCATTTTAATGGGGAAATCTTAAAATTCAAGTTTCCATAGACCCATAGATCACACAGTTTCCAGGACTTGTAAGGTAGAATTCAGGTGGTGGAGACAAAACAGGGACCTCAGAGCTTGCTTGGCAGGGTTTTCCAGGTAAATACTGTGTAGCCAAATTTAACTACAATTGTCAGATGGGTAGTCTATGTTTTGACAAAAGCTGTTGGGTTTTCTTTTAAATAGAAGCTTTTTGTTCCACTGAGTGAAGAACTGCAACATGAATTTAACCCCAATTAGTATTCTTTTTATACATATAAGTGCATATATACTGGACCTCTCCCACAAGACACAGTTCTGTAAGATACAAAAATTTCTTGGTTCCAAAGATTTCACAGAACTACTGTTCTCAAATTTCTTATTTCTTTGCAGGTCAGGTTTCTAACTTTTTGACTCACCCATGCTACTTATACATTATTTAGAGACAGATTCTCAAAACCTGCTCAACTTAATGTGTTTCTTATACTCAAATATTAATCTATATCACTTTGAGAAATGCAAAAGCTTTTCAAATAGCAATTGCCTATTATTTAGAATATCTCACTGCTTTTGTTAATCAGGTGTATTTTGCAAAGGCATAACATGATTGCTTCTCAGAATGACTGCTTTGGGAGTTTTAATTTCTTCTGAATCTTGTATTTACTATACATTATATCTTAGTTTGTGGATTCTAATGGAGTAATAATATAATTGCTGTATTATAAAATAATATTCTACTTGACTTTTTTTAACCTGCCTGGAACACTACAAAATTCCAGTCTCAAACTTAATCTTTAAACACTATTTTTTTTTTTTAATTTTTTTTTTTTTACTGGGGTTCAGTGAAAGAATATAGGAAGTCAATCAAAACTGAAAAATCACCCGTTCCAATAGTGAACCTCCAGATTACCTTAGATGAATAAAAAAAAGGAAGAAAAGAAAAGAGCAAAATTTGAAAGGAGCTTTTTATGCATTTTTCCTTTGACAGATTTCATAGCTATGTATAAATAACCTACCTGAATATAACATTCTGTAACTTTTTTAAAAAAAACTTGCTGACTTTGATGATGTCAGCTAATGATTATGTAGCCTTTAACATTTTAGGCTGGTTCAGGGGCAAGATTTTTAGCATATCTATTTCCTATGCTTTAGTTAATATCAGGGGGTGATCTCAGAACAGATAACTTGAATTCCTTTTGATGAAACTGTGCTAGAATATCTTTTCCAGTCACTAATGGGTATTCAGTTCATAGGAACAGTTGGAGCTACTCTGAAGTAAACCATCTCAGCACATACATGGTAGCCAGCAGCGCCTCAGCACCAACCATTTCTACCTACAGATCCTCTCTTATTGTGTAACTATTTGATAATGCAAACCTCTTTCTGCTACTGCAGCCATATTTCCTCCAAATATATTAATGCATGTGCATATATGTCCAAAAGAGAAAGAGAGGGGAAAGTTTCAGCTTTAAAGTCTCCAGTTTTGCATGATATGAAACAAAATTGCATTTTCCCAAGTGAAGGATTCTTTTCAGGTTTAAAATATTTAGGTAGGTAATAAGAACGTTCCTCAGATCTATAGATTGTTGATCTACAAATCAATAAAAACTTTAAAGAATACATTATACTTATTACTGATCTTCCTTTATTCTGAGAATGGTTTCTGAAAAGAGCCCTTTTTATGTTCTTATAATTGCTGTGCAAGAAAAAAGTAAGCAAATTTTAACAGACTGGGGGAAAAACCCTAATATTTTTTTCTGGGGTCCTCATTATTTCTTGCATTTTCGTGATGGCTTTCCAGTTTGTGAGATTTTGACAGAACTAGCCTCATGTATTGGTGCTTCTTACAATGCTTTAACCATATATTTAAAGAAGGTTAGTATTGTTTACTACTGAGCCGAGGAGCAAATGACACAAAGGTTTTTCATGTGTTATATTTCTAAAAAAATATATGTATCTCAATGAATGAGCTGTAAAGGAAAACAGAATTTCCCTGGAGAATAACGTGAACAGTTATCAAGTCAGTTCATAAGACACTTTAGGAATATCCTGATAAAAAAAAAATTCTGTTTATACATATAAATCATTATCACTGTCTTCCTTCTGAAGGATGAGAACAAGTTGCTTGAGTGATACTTTAAGCAAACTCTAGATTCAGGCATTCAGGTATCAAACAGATAAGACAGAATTACTGGAAGTTAACATTCCCATAATACCTATTTCCTGAAATACACGTCATAAATGAAAAAGCTTTTGATATATTTTTCTCCTTCAAGGTTTATTGCCTTGGATTTCTTCTTGTGAATTGGTACTGTTGCGCATTAAGCCCAAGAGCTTAAAACAGAGAGAGGCAGATGACTTTTTTGTCTACTTTCTACATGGTTCCAAATGCATTTTCTCATCCAAGTGTGTAAAAGCAGAGGAATTGGAATCACTAAATAGGTAGGTGATTGGACCAGGGAAGTTTTACTTCTCTATTGTTATGGTTTTTTTTTAAATTCAGATGCATTCCTTTGTTTTAAAGCTTAAAAATTTAAGAATTTGCAAAATATCCTGGAAAGTATGAGAGTCATGTGTCTTTGACAAGTAGCTATGTTCTTCAGCAGAGGGAAAAACTGAAGGTGACTTCCAAGGAATAAATATCTACCTAGCAGAATGAGGTTTTGTAGATTAGGTGGAGCAAAATTTACTTATTCCTTTCTAAGTAGTAAAGGACATTACTAATAAACCCTAAACCTATGTGTTTATAAAGTAGTATGAGACTCCACAATAATTGAAAGGACATAAATGTTCCCAGTTCCTGCACAAAATCACCATTTAGAGATAGAGCAGTAGTAATTTCAGTTGAACACATTAACTTTCTGTCTACGTAAATGCTAAAGCAGAAATAAAAATTCATCTCAAGGCCAAATAAAATTCGAAAAACATAACTGAAACATATTCCTTCAAATCACATCCTTGTTTTTCTCATACCTTCTTTATAGGTAGGTCACTTGACATTGTTTCTACATCTCTTTCAAAGATCAATGAATACAATGAAATCAACTTTTTCAAATTTGTTTAGTTTGGTTTATTTGTCTTCTTTTTCATATTAAGTGCTGGCCATCTTGTCCTGGGCACCAGGAGAAGAAACATGATATACCAGAAATATCTGACTAGACTACAGATTTATTAACTTATGTTAAGGAATAATCCAGTAATAACACATCCAGCATAGATCATAATTTATTTTATAACCATTACCGTATGGTAAAGACCTGTTCTCAGTTACCATCGACCAATCCCCTATCCCACCTCCAATCTGTTAATGTGAGCAGTTTTTGAACACCACAGCCTTCCCTCTCATAATGTGACAAATGAGTCAAAAAAGAGGGAACAACTCTTTACCATACTAAACAATAAATTCATTATGATTATTCCTCCAGTACTTTCAGAAATGTCCTTTTCCTCAGCTGTTTGAAATTTCAGTTTGGTGAGGAAACAGACTGCCAACTGAATAAATACAGAAAATAAGAACTTGCCATCTTGAGAAAATATTAATTTAGCTGCTTAATTCATCCATTTTACCTAATTCAGAAATAAAATAAATAAATAAATAAATAAATAAATAAATAAATAAAAAAAAATTCACTGAATGTAAGCTAGTAGTACATTTCTAGCTTCAAAACACCACATAGTGTGAAGCCCACAACAATGTTCCCAAAGCTATCATTTTGCTGGGAATTTTTAAAGAGTGAGGAAGATTTATTCTGATTATAATAAATATCTGTCAGGTTTTATGGAACAGATTATACATTCCCTTTCAGAAACACCAGCATTAATTATTTTCTGAAGGAACCTTTTTGGTCAGATTTTTAAAGCCTGCCCAAGTAGTAATAAAGAACATTTGGGAGTAATACTCAAATCAAAGTCATCAAAATATTTTAGCTATTTTTTCTGAAGTTCTCATGCCCCTACAAGATCTATTGCATCAAAAATTCTCCAAAATGAAGTGAAAACTTTTCTTAAAAATCCCCACCCGTACCCCCGAATCCTAGATCCTAAAATCAGAGATTATTCAACAGAGAGACTAAAAAAGATATTATCTAGTGGGTAAAAACATTCCTAAAAGAAAAGGAAGGAATTAAAAGAACCATTGATTTTGACCAGTTGTTACAATGTACAAGTTCATTACACATAATTACATTCCTAAAAAAAAAAAAAAACTAAAAAAAAAACAAACCCAAAACCCCAAACAAACAAGCAAAAGACACCTGATGTTAAAGGGAATTGAGGAAAAAATAATAAAAAATACTATGTTTACTAATCTCTGTTGATGTGACTTGCAAATAACGACTAACCGAGAGAGACATCACAAAATACTGATACTAACACACTGAAGGAAATACACACCAGGGTCTAAACTGATAGCAATATTATTTCTTCAGGGTTCATAATATGATTTCTGAAACAAAAATATGCATATATATATATATATGTATAAACTTAAATAGCTGCATTTAAAACACAATAAGACTAGGAATTAATTTTTAACTTATCAAATTAACTAAAAGATATCTCAAACATTTGAGTAGACAGTAGATTTGTCTGTCTACTTGACTACCATTCACATATATGTCTGTTACTAGAGATGAAAATAGTTTATTAATAGTTTATTAATGGAGTTATTTTACATTACACCTAAGAATTGGTGTTCCATTTCAGGGGAATACATCAATCACAATTAAAGAGATTAAGTAACTCTGAATCCAATATGTCCTTTTGGGGGGATGTTTAGACTGATTTAAGCTAAGTCACTCAGAAAACTAAGGAGTTATATAACCAGTTTTACTAGTTTTTGAAACAGAGCTATCTTTCTGGAGACCTTAAAGGTATCAAGAAAAAAGTCACGTATGCTTACAGGGCAAAAATTCATATGACTTGTGAGTATCTGAGATGTATTTTAGGATGCTCTGTTATCACAGCACAGCAAAAGCTGCCTTACTGTTTGCATTATTTACACTAATACAATGAAGTATTTGGTAACTCAGACGCAAGTACATAATTGCCTTAATAAGACATAATTGCCTTTAGGTTTGTCTCACTACTGCTTTCTGGAGTTAAATGACATTTCACATAACCTGTAAGGGATGCCAGTATGTCAATACTTTTTCTTTGGGTTTTTTGTTTGTTTGTTTGGTTGGGTTTTTTACAAAGTTGAACAGCTGTAAAGTTCTAAATCTCTGTACTTGCATTCTATTCTATCACAGTACAACCAACTCAAATGAACAAAATCTCTGGAAGGAAGGTTAACTCTATCCTAATTTCAAGTGGAAATAGAATTTCACACAAAGCATGAATTATGTTTTAAAGATGAACTGAGCTTACTCTAAGCCATTTTCTGACTAATTTATTTATTCAGAGTTCACAGCATCTGAACTCTCCTGAAGAATTGCTCCTGTGAAGCACTATGTCTTTCCTGCACTTCAAAATGCTAGCTTCATCATGAATTACCAATACCTGCTCAGCTGATGTGGATTTTTTTTTCCTTAGATTGCAACAACATCTCAATTTTAAGCACATCAGTACTGAATTAAAAGTAGTTTCTGACAATAGCTATATGAGAATCACCTCCGAATGTGATTATAAATGAACCTTAAATGCTGACTTTACTAATAGTAATCAGCTTATAGAAGTGAGGAATTTGTGTTTTCCTACAGCCTCTCAGGATCTGTCAAGGTCAAAAAATGTCAAGGCTGTACATTAGAGATACTCTCACAGCAAATAAGCAACAAAAAAGCTCATTAGTGGGCTTCAAAATTAATTTATGACAAAAGAACCCTTTGAACCAATTGAAGTAAACACATAGTCAGAGGTGATACTGGTGAGAAGTGCAAAAGCACATCTGTTTGGTAGTATCAGAGACTTACAAGCATATTTTTTATCTCAGCATTTTGTTTTCCTGTTCTGCAACATGTAGATACTCACTTACCTCAAAAGGACTTTGAGTACTTCATGAACAGTTGTCCTGATGCAAATACTGTTACTTCTAGAAGCACAAATAGCTTGACACTATATTTGTTAAAAAAACCTCCAACAAACCAAAACCACAAAACCTATACATAGTAATAGTACAAGAGTCCAGACAGCTCACTGAGAAGCAGTGCTCTTTTAAGATATGTCAGCTCTTATTTTGGAGGAAGACTTAAAAAAAATTTATGAAACTACACATATAAACTTCAACAGAGGGCACATCAAGCTCAGTCAACTGTCTGCCTTTTTATCTCCAGTTTCCAGCCTGTGCTGGTTTTGGCTGGGATAGAGTTAATAAGCCATGACACAGCCACACATCAATATAATTTTGTGAGCTCCTTTTATTAAGCATAGTTGCCAGACTTTACTGGCTCAAGCTTGCACTAAGCCTGTAGCTGAAAACTTCAGTACTGTGGAAAAGTTCTACACATAACAATAATGTGGAAGATTGCTTTCACTGTTACAATTTCCTTTCCAAATCTTTGAAGGGGTTTCAGTTTGCAATGAAATGTGTTTTGAAGCTTACTGCAGAAAAGAACATTTGAAAATAAAGCCAAACCCTTTTCAAAATAATCCCAATATTGTGTTAAAAATATTTCTTCATTTGCATTAAGAGTAAGCTTAGGTTTTACTCAGTCTTTCTTGCTTTGTATGGTTGTACAACGTTTCTTGTACAACTCTCTGGTTTCCTCCATCCCTAACTATCCTCCAGTGACCTTTGTGTGCACACTGATTTTCAAATTATTTAAATTTACAACAGAAATGCAGTAGAATATTTACACTAGAAATATATAGAATATTTCTATGCATTTAATGTGGTCTGTGAACGCATTTTTGACTCTGAACATATTTATTAACTGAATTCTATCCAACTCTTGAGCCATACAGAAGGGAGCCTGAAAAAGAATAAATGCTTTATCTATCACCTTAGACAGGTTAAAATTGTAAAAAAAAAAAATTCCCTGAAAATGGATAATATAGAAAATGTTTTCTCTTCCAGCAATGGTACAATCATACTAATGTCAATACTACTAGCACTGTATAAACACCAGTAGATGTTCACGCTCAGTGAGAACTGAAAGAAAAATCCCTGAAAGGAAAAAGCAACTTTTCCAACCTCTGTTCCTACCTCTATTGCTTAACTTAGCTTTCTATGTGAATCAGCCAAGTATGTCTAAAAGACTGTGAGGACACAAAGCAGCTGAATTATTTTTACTTAAATAACCTTCATTTCAGTTTCCCCAAAGCAAAAACTTATTATGGCTTTTAGAAAGACTTTTAGATTTAGCTTGTAGATTTAGCTATATTAATTAAGAGGAGAACTATAATAATTTCTAGAATGCCTAAACTGCTCTGTCTTCAGATCAGACCCACATCTGTTTAGACAGATTTGTCCTTTCTAGTTATGGCAACAAAAAGGAACATCTGCCATAAAACATCAAGACCTACAAATTGAATATTTTAGAAATCAGAAAAACAGAATGACATAAGAACAAACTGGCTAGATTAAAGCAAATGTTTACATAGACCAGTATCGCACTTTGGATGTATCATTTCCAATAACAGATGTTTGTGAAAGCATATAAGAAGGCATATAGAGCAAAATTGGTGGTACTCTGCACACCAATGTTTTCCAGATCATGGGCTTTTGAATCAGAGGTGATATCATCCTCCTGAACTATATTGTTAATTAAACGGTTTTGAGCTCATATAAACTTCTACTTTCCACTGTACCATATGAAATAGTATGCCAGCCTGCACTGTCTGAAGTAGCATTGCTTTTTCTTCCTTTGAACCTGCCACTTGCTATTTCCTGGTCCTTATTCATCCTCTCCCATGCCACTTAAAATTTTATAAACTTTTAACAGGTCCTAAAATATTTATCTCCACACTGAAGAGTTTAGGTTATTTAATAGTTTACCATATCCAAGACATATATTCTTGTTGCTTTTCAACCTGTTTCAGTTCTGCTATCTTCTTTTTTTAAAACCTGGAATAGGATACAATATTGCTTGCCTTATTCAACATACAAGTTAGCTGCAGTTCTAGCTAGGAGCATCCTGATGTTCTCTATGTTTTTGCAACAGTTCTTACCATTTTATTTCTTTTCTTAAATGCTGATGACCTGATATTCTCATAGATCTGCCTATTAAAAAGCCAAGATCTCATTCTTGAATAACAATATTTAGTTTACATGTATAATTTTACCCAAAAGATTAAGGTTGCTTTCCCACCTCACAGTCGTCTTTAGATCTCTGCAATTATCTCTTCCCCAGTATGAAAACTGGTCTTGTTTCCTGCCTTTTAAACAGTTATTTTATCTGTGACTATGCCTGTGGGATGTCCCATGTATACTGACTCATTTAAAGAATTTCAACAGGTCTACGAGGAATTTTTTTTTTTTCCAAAAGACAGATCTGCTTTTGGCTAATGTCATTTATTTATGTGTCCATTATTTAATATTCTTTGCAATACTTTCCATCAGTCTCCCCCATTGGTAGTTGTGTTCTCTAAACAATTTCTACAGGGGCCAAAAAGGAAATAAACATTGCATTCACAAAAGAGAGAAATAAGAGTCTGGCCATTGACTTGCTACACAACAGAAAGCAAGATATATAATAAGTGTGATGTGCTTCAGCATCTGTCAC
Organism: Haliaeetus albicilla; assembly: GCF_947461875.1. Lineage (NCBI taxonomy): Eukaryota > Metazoa > Chordata > Aves > Accipitriformes > Accipitridae > Haliaeetus > Haliaeetus albicilla. The sequence continues at coordinate 66,272,713 of NC_091516.1, read as the reverse complement.
AGGAAACTGTGGGATGTACTACTATTGTGAAAACACATTTTACGTACTCTACATTTGCTTCTTTCTTTCCTCTTTAGATAATAGACTTTAGACATACACTAATAGTAGAATTTGCTATTTCTTTACAATACTTTGAATAAGGAGTGAAAAAAAAAAAAGCTCATTCTTTTTTTTCTCATTTTTCTTGAAATAGAGTAGTGAGGTAGGATGCCATCAAGGCTATGTAACACAAGCCCATACCAAAGCTGCAGATATTAGCATAAGACTGATATTTCTGCTTGGATTTCTCCCAAAAGAAGTTAAATCTAAATCATAGGTCCTTATTAAAATGAGACTGTTTTATTTTGGGTACTTATTTAGTAAGGATAATATTTAACACTGCATTATAGGCTATAATAACTCTTTCTAAACAATAAAGAAACAGTAAATGTTCACTTAAAATAAACTATTGCCTGAACACTGGTGATGAGACATTTACTTTCTACAAACAGAATATGGCACAAACTAATAATATATTTATCAGAAATTGAAAAAAAAACCAACCCCAAACTCCCATAGCTGCTTGGGAACAGACTTTTAAAAGTAAGGGACAAAAGCGGGGTAGGACAAAGGTGCTAATAACAGCTGGGATTAACTCAGAGACATCATACTGCTTGCTTCAAAAAACATTTTACAGACTTAGATTCAAAGCAGTTTGGGCTGAAAAAGGACATGTGAAAGCACAATAAAAAGAAATTACATATAAAATGAGAAAGCAATATCCATTTATTAACAATTCATCTAAGCTACAATTTAATATATTTTAGCAACTATAAAGTTTAAAAGGCAAAAAATATCAACATCAAATATGGACAAACACCATTAAGGTGTTTTATAAGCATATTAATAATGAAAATAAAACAAAAATGTATAGCCAAGAATATCTAATATTTCCTTTTGTCTGTGAAATGAAAAAGGGGACTATATGCATTTTGTATCTCTGACTTTGGAAAGTAATCAGCTACAACTAGTTTCAAAGAATCAGAGTTGGGATTAAAGTATTCCAGAAAACTAGACCCTAGGATAATTGATCTCGAGCTAAACAATAGACCTTATTTAAGAAAGTCCTATGACCTCAAAGACACAAAAAGACTAAAAGTACAAGAAATGTAAATGAATATGGTTATTTGTCCAACAAATTTTGGGTTTGGTTTCTTTTTGAAAGAATTAACTCAACAGGTGGAGGGAAGTGTTGATAAAGTAAATCTGCATTTTTTCAAGGCAGTTAGTTCAGTTCTTCATGATATGTTTCTCTAAGTTTTCATTTAAATTGAACAACAACAACCAAAAAGGAGTTCATTAAATGGCTTAAGAACCTGTATTAGTGAATATAAGTGTCACTAGGGAAGCATCAAGCATCTGTGAGCAAAACCAGTTCTAGTACATTTCTACAGGGATTGGCTCGTGTTGCAATACTACTGAATGCTTTCATGACCGGTTTAGAGGATGAGAATTTTTTCATGAAATGTGGTAGATCAATGAAGGGGTCAGACTAGAGACAGATGATTTGTCTGATTCTTTTGGAAGGCAACCACTTACAGGCTTGTGTTAAGACATGTTAAAAGATAACAGAATGTCATAGTTTAACCCCAGACAGCAGCTAAGCACTGCACAGCTGCTCACTCATTCCCCCCCAACCCAGTGGGTTGGGGAAGAAAATCGGGCAAAGAAGTAAAACTCATGGGTTGAGATAAGAACGGTTTAATAGAACAGAAAAGAAGAAACTAATAATGATAATGATAAAAATAATAAAATGACAACAGTAATAATAAAAGGATTGGAATATACAAGTGATGCACAATGCAATTGCTCACCACTCGCTGATTGATGCGCAGTTAGTCCCCAAGCGGTGATCCCCCGAACCCCACTCCCCCCAATTTATATACTGGACGTCACATGGTATGGAATACCCCTTTGGCCAGTTGGGGTCAGCTGTCCTGGCTGTGTCCCCTCACAACTTCTTATGCCCCTCCAGCCTTCTTGCTGGCTGGGCATGAGAAGCTGAAACCCCCTTGTTTTAGTCTAAACACTACTTGGCAACAACTGAAAACATCAGTGTGTTATCAAAGTTCTTCTCATACTGAACCCAAAACTTAACACTGTACCAGCTACTAGGAAGAAAATTAACTTTATCCCAGCTGAAACCAGGACACAGAAACATAGGACTTAGTCTGTGCAAAGCATTAAGTTGTCACAGATACACCACAACAAAAGCAAATTAGATACTTCCATTATAAAAAGAGGTCATATATGATCCCTGAATGTGTAAAAAGAGAATATTGTATAGAGACTGGGAAATTACATTGTCATTCCACAGTGCTGAAACTACCTTACAGTCTCTCTTACATCTTATTTTATTTTTTTCCTCTACTACATAAAGTATGATCAGCTACAAAATTGCTTATAAAACACACTACTATAAGACCTCATGATTCAGTGGTACATTGGTACCTCTTAGTTTCTGTCCCTAGAATAAATTCAGATTTTTTAAGACCATGTTCTTTACTCTAAGTCAGATTTTTTAAGCTCAGTAAATTGGTAAATAGATTTAAAACAGTGACCTGTTACATATTATAAGCCATACTAATTATTCTAGTCATCCATTCTGGCCTCAGATGTTACGCACTATTAAATATTCTAGGTGACTAAAATAATAACTAACACAAATAATTTACTTCACTACAAAGTTCAACAAAATATTGAAAACCCACTTGCAGTTTGTTCTAACGACTGTGGGAGCTGTCAAAATCATTCAAAGACAACAATACAAAGCCTGATAGAAGCAGAATTCTTATATAAAGTATAGACTTGTTTGCATGGGGATAATATTGATTTTTAAACCAGTATCAAATGAAATATTACTATTTGCAATACCAAGTATGAAATAAGTAGTCCCTCAGAAGTGCCTGTTCAAAGGCCTTTAGAATTAACAGCTCTATGGATTTATCCCCTACCTGAGGGAGGACAATGAGAAATACACAATCCAGATTCCAATACAAAAGGAAGACTGGTTTACATTCAACTAAAACTGTCTGATACAAACTACTTCATAAATTCAATTTTCTTTTATAATTTACTCATGTTCCTCCAGAGACCAGCTTGGGAGAATTCAAACTGCGGGGAATGAATTTCAAGTTGAAAAGCAAAGTAATCATCAAGAATAAGACTCTTGCTGGAATGAGATAGACAGGATAGGGAAAGAAGTCACTCCTTTACGACTTAATATGCCATCCATTCAAATTTTGGGGAAAAATGCAGATATTTTATTGTGGGAACAAGATAGATGCTGATGTGTAACAACAGCTGAATTCCTGATGTAGAATGTGGTCCAGCAAGACAGAAGCACAAACTATACATGAAACTCCACAGTCTGGATTACTATTATTTATAATACCTTTAAAAGACGATAACTTCAGTTTGTTGAAGACCAAGACTACATTTATTCCAAAAGTTTTTAAGATTCTAAAAGTGTAAAGTGCAAAGCAAATATAAGGAAAGGTGGATCAAGCATCTTTGATGATCTTTTTTACAACTTTTCTTTTACAGGCATTAATCCTGTTTAGTAGAAGATATCCAAATACAGGTTCCAACCCATCACTAAAAAAATGGCTCTACAAGGGGAACAAAAGATCAAAAATGAGAGGTATAACACTTCAGCACCTGCATCTGTTTGACAGTATTGCTCACTCATGACCGCAAAATAAAAAAAATAAATAAATAAAAAATAAATAAACATATTACAGGTGGAGGCGAGGAAAAAAAACAGAGACAATCAGAAACAAAGAACCTACAACATATTTTATTCTTAAAACAAAGAGAAACCACACACAGAAGACTGTCTTTAATTCATTTTCTATTAAGAACAAGTCATTTTATTATGCTGTACATTCTACAAGTCGTTTCAATAGTAAAATGCAATTTAGTTTTACTACCAATATACTGTACAGTCTCTTAAACAATGGCCAACTTACAAATAATACATATTGTTTATTGTAGGGAAATTTCAAGCAGTAAAAGATGATATTATTGTGAAACTGGTCATCATTGCTCAGCCACAAAAAAACACAGATGGAAATTAAAAGAGACACAGGAATGGATGAGGCGAACAAAGAGTTTCTGGTTTCATTATGTACATATAGGGAAAATAATTTAACAACAACTTTGTTCATTTGCTGAAAAGTATTTGGAGGAAGATTTTGGATTTAAGCTGCCTTACTTTTAAGATGAAACGGTTCTGGTTTTCAAAATTAATATATTGGTCATCTTACAATTTTGAACTATTTCCATAAGACTGAAGAAAACAAATAATAAAAAAGAAAACCTAAACAAACAAACAAACAAAAATTCTGAATCTAAGAACAAAGCAGATGTTGCTTTCATTTAAATAGCATTTTGACCAAAACAATCAGTACCTTGTGAAGGGAGGGAGGTCTGTAATGAGTAACAGTGTGGGCATATGCAGCATATGGATGAACTACACCACATCTGCTGAACAGATGCAGCAATGGTATAATTCTGAAATCCAGCAGTAGTCAAAGCTTATCCAATTCAGTCCATGTTCCCTCAGGGATGTGAACGCTTTTCATTGGCATGATGTGTAATTAAAGGGTGGTATAAAGTTTTACCTTTCTGTCATTCTTAATACTCTTTCCATGCACCTAAAAAATAAACTTCCCCATTTTTCATCTTTGCCAAAGACTTATTTGGTTTTGGAAGCAAAATAGAATGACACAGTGTCAAACACAAAATGAGTGCTCAACAGCAAAACGAAGCAGTTGTGTTTGCTCCTCCTGTTATTAAAGAATGTTGGAGATGTACCTCCAGGTAGAACCAGGCAGGAACTTCTGTTTTCTGCAGCCACACAGCCAAAATGACTTTGAAATAAGATTACATTTGTAGGCAGTGTATCTGCCCAAATCCATTAAGAGAAACAATCTTCAGCCACCACAAAAAAAAAAAAAAAAAAAAAAAATCAAAACAGAAATAAAACAACTGTCAATTTCCTGGTAAATTAAAAATAAAAAAAACCAACACCACCAAAAAAACAAGCAAACAAAAAAAAACCCCCAAAACAAAACAACTGTATCATGCAACTGTAAATTCAAGGTTTTTTTAATATAAACAGGCTGAATAAGAGGGCCTAGGAAGAGGATGCGCAGCCAGAACTTTATATCCAAGGTTGTCTATACTCCAAACAGGGTTTCAGGGAACCCATCTGTAGTAATGACAGGAGCTGCAGATGGTTGGTCAGTCTGGAGAAGAAGTAAAGGTAATGGGGAAAGTGGAAACTAGTATTTCCTCAGTACCTAACAACGTTCCAGTTTCTTCCAGCTCTCTCACACCTGCATTAAGAATTACTCCACTATGGTAATATTTCTTTTCACTAATATTGATTAAGCACTTCATATTAAAACAAATAGACAGTGAGTTTACTTAAAGATCCTGTGTAGGAGAAATGAGAGCAGTTATCAAGAATCTGCATGTAAACTGCCAGCATCACTCACAGAACAATATCGTTCACAGCTACATTGCCATTACGTGTGGTTGCTTTATAAAGCATCTTGATAACTTGTTTGACAGCAAGTGTAACTTGCTTTGGCATCTCAGTGGACCCTTTTCTAAAATACTGTTCTGTACCTAAATAGTTAATTGAAAAGTAAGGTGATTTAAACAGTTGGCTGTCTATGGGCTCCGATGTTATCACAAACACTGTATTATCCTTTGCCTACAGAAGGAGCAAGGTTTTTCAGTATGTTTGGGGTTTTTTTGCTAACTGGAATCATGAAGGCTAGCTAATGGTGCTACTCTTAAATGGTGGGGTTCAGAATTCAGCAGAATTCACTTTGTACCAGAACTTCACTGTAACTTGACACAGTTTGTTAAAACAGACCATTTGCTTTACAAAAACACTGAGTTTTCCAATTGCCCAATATTTGGGATACTACCATGCAGAAGTAATGATGACTACCACTGGCTCTTTGCTTGTGAGAAATATCTAGTGTACATCTCAGTATAAAACTTACGTGTGTTCCCATAAAAAAGTTTTCATCCTCCCAGGTTTAATTTAAGAACCAGCTGATATAAGACTAAGACTAACCTCATACTTCAAATAAAAGTCATCAGTAAGTTCCAACATTGGCTAATATCTGTAGACCCAAGGGCAGGTGAAAATCATCAGCATTGAACAACAGGCTGGCACACTGGTGGAGACAGGAATTTGTTTGCATATCACTGACTCCATCTGATGATTCACCGCACTTCTCCAGCTGACTGATTCTGCCAGAATCCTGAACTTCTTTTTACATCTCAGATGAAAATGTGTCATAACAGATCATGCACAACCTGATTTCAAATAATTCAGTTTTTTGTTTCATTCTTTTGCACCTGGTGTAAGCAAGAATTTAATACATCCAGACATGAAAGAGATGTGTTAAACTTATTTTATTGAATTCTTTCCTTCTGTATGTGTCCCTGTGTGTTTGTGTCTTGAAATGGCAGAAAGAGCCAGAAAGATTTATAAACTTTATTTTCTTATAAGTCATAAAAGAAAAAGTCAGAATTTTCAGCAGCCTGGAATCTAAAAAGCAATAAAATGTACAGACAACTCTCTTAAAAGTAATAAAATTTAATATTGTTTTCATAAGTAACTCCTACTATTCCTTTTTTTTTAAAAAAAGTCCTTTTTTCCCTCACTATATTCATTAGTTTTAACTCCACTATATTCAATAGTTGTAATTTAAACATACTTTTGGTTCAGGAAGGTATACAGACTTTCTAATCTATCTGTTACACTATTTTCATCCTTTTTCTTTCCATTAAGGAAAGTTAGTTTGAAAACATCAGACTTTATGTTTGCCTTAAAAATCTCTCAGGAAAAAATAGAGGGCAAAGAAAAGTTCTATGACATGAAGGTGCCAAAGGGGAGTCAGAGCAAAACCCCAAACAAACTGGAAAAAAAAAAGCAAAAAAATATATCAGTTCTGTCTACTAGGTGAAATGAATTAAATAAATAAATAGATAAAAAATCCATAGAAAGATTTATACTAATTATAACAGAATTCTATAGGATCTTATCCAATTGAACTCATTCTATCAGCAATACCAGAAGATTAGTAAGATCTGAGAAAGTGAGATGAAGTTCCAATTTCACTGAAAGCTATAGCACTACTATTAAAGCAGGAACTAAACAGCAAGACAAATTAACATGCAGGTCTGCTTACAGCTGTACAACTTAACTTCTTGGTGGATAATTTACATCAGATTTAGACAGGCAATCCATGTTTATTAGTTCAAATAAACCCAGAATTAATCAGAAAGCAATACAGGAAATGAAAACACAAGTGAAACAAAGAATAACTAAAAGGATTGAATGCAACTGGAGAAAAAAACAGCAAATAAAATCAAAACTAAAGTAAGCAAAACTGAGAAAAGCTGGTTCAGAAATTAATGAAGATATTAGAAATAAAAAGTATTTTTAACATTTATAGAAATTTAAATGTCATTTACTAAGACACTCTCTTCTTATTTATTTACATTTTATACAGGGAACATCTACACTGCAAATTAGTTATGGTTAGTTTTACTACATTAGGCAATCTATTCCACAATGTTTGTTGCAAGAGAAGCATGTGGATGTTACTATAAGGCTGATCAGGTACATTTTACCTCACATTTGTTCCAGTAGTGTTTAAAAATAAACACTGAAGATAGAACAGATATCCTTCTGTTGAATTTCTCCTGCCTTGGACTATTCACAGATCATTTTTCCATTTAAAATAAACACTGGATTCCTACAGACAATATAGGAATTTAGAAATTTGGGATCAAAACAAGTAATCACCAGGATTCCTCTTTTTTTCTTTTTTTTTTTTTTTCTCTTTAATATCAATTCACCAGTTTTATAGGGAACAGTCTGGATCTCTGCAGTTTCTAAGAGCTTGGAATAATTTTGTACTCTCTCAAATGACGCTTTCACTCCTGTTGTGTTTCAGGACACCATAGAGTTGCAATTTTTAGCACACCTCTGTACTTTATTTTGTGCTTTCTTGGACTACAAGCATTTAATTGATCAATGGGTTTGTGAAAAGAGGTGTTTAATGAAACACCAAGGAGGTACAAAATAATAATGGTATGCGCATTTACACAGTAAGTTAGGTAGCCAGAGAGGTATGATTTTTTCAATTTCTTTTTCTGGAGATAAAAGCCCTATATTCATTATTTCAAAACAAATACCAAAACTGGATACATAGATACAGGATCTAGAAGTAAGACAGGGAAAACTTTCATGTTGTTCACCACAATCTAATAAACCGATAGGTAGAGATATTTTGGTACATTTTTGTCTGGCAACTCTTCAATTGCTGTAATAGCAGCAATCCCAGTCTGGTAATCAAGGTGGAAAATGGTTCTTTCCAACACCACATCTCCCTATAAATTTGCGTTTCCTAGGAAAGGCTGGGCTGCAATGGTAACTCACATTTTAGATGTTGACATCTCAACAGAAAATTTTAACTAGAAATGTGTGTGACTGCATGTGCAAATAACACAACAGAGACTGAAGAGACCAATACAGAGAACAATTAGGAGTACAAAATGCTGTGCAAACTAAGAAAACTTTAAGTTACCTATTATCAAGAAAGTATGGACAAAATGGATATATAACACAAAATATTTAGTTGTTACGTGATGGAAAACAGAAAGAAATGGTTATGACATTGTAAATTGATTTTTAACTTTCCCCTAAGCAACCCTTTTTATTACAAGTTGGAACAAGCTAGTACAAGTTACCCCTATTACACAAAGCAGATAAGCCTCTGTTGCACTGTGCTGCCACTGTATGTCATTATTAAGACCCAATGGTTTTGGTGGTATTTATAAAGTTTTCATTGGAATAAGTTACCTTAGTCCCTAAAGAAAGAGATGTCACTGCTGGCCTGCCTCTTTTTATTGTCTTATAGCCAGTGTTGTGCATCTGATCATGTGTGCTTTTGTGTAGAAACCCTCCTGGTGTACTACTGAGGAGAGACTGAAAAAAGAAGAGATAAACAACATTAAAATCCTATGAGTGTTACCACAGGAGGAATGTCAAGGAAGAGCAAACACTAACTCAGCCATCTTCTATTAGATTAAAAAGCATTTTTTTGATCCCTTTACATAGAACATCGCCCAATTTGGAGGAGATGAGAACTTTGTATTTCTTTCTCTCACCTATTAGATGGCTTCTTCCCACTGCACCTTCCTCTCTCTTAATCTAGTATACTAGTGCAGAAAGGAAAAAAGTCACTGTATTTTTCACTGAGTAAAGAAGGAATTTATTGCCTCTGTGTACTTCAGCAAGCTTACTTCAGTAAGCTTCCATGCTTCCATGTTCTCAGTTCTGGATGAAAAACTGCAAGCCCTTCAAAATCTCAATATATACTTTTATTCTGCAGAAACTAAAGAGCTGTATGGACAATAGGGATAAGAGGCAGAAATGTGCTGACTATCTTTCTGTGATACAGGGTAGAGACAAAGCCCTGCAAGCTGAAAGATCTCCTAGATCCATTGACTTAAGATGACTACCACTAAGCCTATTTTTTTTTTTCCAATCACAGCTGAAGCATCTTTTTTTCAGAACCTGAAAAACATAAGATAGTATTTTTATTCTCTCCTAATTCACACTCACTTTTCACCTGCATGTTTAAAATGCAAAAATACATTATTACGTCCTGAAAGTTATTTTTCTTCCCATTGAATCATCTGTGCTAATTTTAACTGCTAACCAGTATTTCATGTATATTATCTAGGTAGCATATGCATCCCATAAAGTTGCTCTGTTGGTTTTTCAATACATTGCAGACCCGACCATGAATTAACAAATAAGTACTATGAAATAGTATTCTGCTTCTCAGCCTAGATTAAATACCAGTTGCTTTGATCAAACATGTAAAAAAATCTATTACTTTCTAATGAACATACTGTTCTACAATCGACTTGATTTGTATTATGTAGGGAATTACAATTTTACTCATTGTTGCTGGGAATGATATATTCCATTACAGCGTCAGCCAGGCCTCAGAGATAAGAGGCTTTAAGAGTTTAATTAGAAAGGTTTTTAGTCTTAAAGATATGCAAAGAAGATTAATACCAGTGGGCTTGAAAGCTACATGTGATCTCTGATGACAACTCCTGCTTTGAGGCAAATACTTGTTTTCTAATTAAAACCCACAGTATGAAAAATGCTTTGAAGAGACCTATGCAGCCATTCTTATTCTCCAGTTGCAGTGACAATCAAAATATTGACACTAATCTCGATCTCTGCACCCAGAGGTACTGAGGGAAGCAACTGAGATTTGTAGCATTTGTTCATGGAAATTTCCCACAGACCTAGAGCTGTCTGTCAGTAATCACCATTATCCATACATGATCATTACATATGTAAGCCATCACTAAAGAAAACCATATGCATCATACATTTTTGATGTAATTGATAAAAATTCTGGTGTTTCCTATACATGTATTGAAGACAAATAATTGGGATGACCTGACTCTATCATGGGAACCATTGTGAAACATTAATTAAATATCATTTTGTCACTCAGGAGCTTTATTAAAACCCCACTGGAAGGACACAGAGATTTTGTGAACTGCACCATCACAGTAGAAATCTTAGAACAAACACAGTGCTGTTTATAATGTAGGAACACCTAGAATCCTAATCATGGTTCACAGGTTGAACAATAATTATACACACAAGTTAAAACTACTGAAAAGGGAATACAAGCTTTCTGAGACAGGAATGGTGAGATCAAATCTGAGAAGCAGAATGGGGAGGGAATAATAGCGACCTAGTTTAACACACCTGTAGATTAATTTTCTAAATGCATTTTGTACTTATGTATGAGAGAACACAGTGCTACAACAACCTCATATTCTAATCTTGGAGTCTTCTCATACAGAGAGTGGTTGCGGCAGATACACCTTGTTCACATTAGACATTAAATAGAAGTCTTTTAACAGTTGTCTTCCTGGCACTGTGAATGCTTTAAGTGTTGTAACAATCTTAGCAGCTAAACAGTCATAATTAGATGTCAACAGGAAGTCCCATTGAAATAAACAAAACTTTTTTATGCCACTGTGTGCTCCAAATATTGCATCATAGTATGCTAAATGTCTTTTCTGAAAGGAACAAGATGGTGAAGATTTTGATGAGATAAAATGGTATGTCTTACCTATGAAAACTGTTAACTTTCTTTCTAGAAAGTTTAGACAGCCATGGAAAAAAAAATAGCTCACAAGGAACATATGTCTTCTCTACCTAGGGCAGCTGATATTAGCTTTGTTAAAAGAAAACAAATAAACAAACAAACCCCCCAAAAACCCAACCCAAGCCAGTCCTGTTTCTGTGTAAAAAATAAAAATAACTTAATACTAGCCAAAGATATAAGAAGTAATTTACCTCTGTAAGAAAAAAAAAAAAAAATAAGAAGAAACAAATAAAGCAGAAAAGAAACAATAAGAGAGTAAAGATGTGAAGAATACTGATGACCAGTTGTTCCTAAAATAATAGGAGAGAAGAAGAAAGGTGAAAAGGCTAGATCTCAAGATCACCAGACATACTGCTTTTAAAGGCCAACAAGAATGGAAAAACAGATGCTAAAAACATCATTTTCAGCACTGGAGAAATGCTCATTCATACTATGCAGTTTTACATCTGCATTGCATATTTGATTTCAGCCTGAATTCAAGTCTTGCCTCATACGTCATCCCCAATCTCTGCTTTTTTATCCAAATTGTGATGATGAGGTACTTGTCCCAGACAATAGGCAGTAGCTTGCTAAAACTTGCAACTGTCAACAACCAGCGCTTCATACCGAAGAGCAGTATCTATCAATCTCCTTTTAAGACACACATGTCAATGATATTCATTCATAGTTAAGACTAATATGTTTGAAGCCACGGATTTCAGATGAAAGGCTGAGGAGAAACCAGCACATCCCATCAAGTTTTCCTGAAGTACACCAATTTAACACCAAATGGAAGAGAAAATTCAGTTTGCACAAGACTGGCCCTGGGTCTTGCAATAGTGTCAGCCTAGGAGTAGTACCTTAGAGGAGGTAGAGCACAGGGTTAGTCCACAAACACTGTTTGAACACAGCTTGAGTCACTCAACTCCTCAATCACTCAACTCCTCATCACTGCTCAACTCCTGTTGATGGTAGCCTCGTATGGTGTACACTAGTCTGATGTACCCCTTCAGTACAGGCAAAGGTACTCAAAATATGTTTCTCACGTCTGTATGAATATCTGAAGATAGGTTTTCTTCCTTACTTACCAGTATATAAGTCTCCCAGCACTAATGTTCACTGGCTGGTCCTATAGATCTCAACCAACATGGGACCACCCATAGCGTTTCTTTCTTCTCTTCTCTTTTTTAAGTAGAGATAGTTTATGTATGCTAACACCCCAACATTAAATTTACACAGATGGTGGTAGCAATTTATTTACCTACTATTATCTGCTCATCTTTCTTCTTCAGGTATGTGTCACTCCCTAGCTCCCTTACAAGTCAGATGAGCATAATTCTGCTTACTAATTAAATCACTGGACTGTTAGCATAAATTAATAAAGTTATGGAGGACTTTCCTAACACATCACAAATAATGTTCACTTTGTATATGAAACGACGGGAAGGTCATGGTGAAGATGAAAGCAATCATATCACTAAACTTAGAACAACACTCTATAAGTAGAGCACTGGCTTGCATGTAGTAGGCAACTACCGCTCACGCACTTCTAACTTTGGCATCATTTTGAAACACAATTATCTTTAATGTACATGTAGATGTAATTATACCATGTGTAAAATAGATTTTAAATGCCTTCTTAATTAGTAATGGCTGTGGAACTTAGCGTTTTCAGTTGCCTAGGAAAAGGTTACAAAATCAACAAGGAGAATCCAAATGCTAAAGAGCATCACCAAGTCTGCATGCTTCCTCAGCATTGGCAGAACCCTTTGTACTGTTGGCCAAGTGGTTAAGCTATGAATGGTTATTGTTCGCAGTATCACAGTACTTATTTAAAATGCACAGAAGTTATCACATAACCAGGTTGTTGGTTTTTTTTTTTACTGTAATGGCACCTCCAGTACATCAGTTTACTCTTTCTCATTAATGATGGTATTTGTCTTGTTAAGAGCAAGCTGCTATGGAATTGAAGATTCTATATGTGTCAAAACCTGGCATCCACATACATCTTCAGACAGTACACACCATTGTTTGGTTCTGTTCCTCTTTCCCATCATTTGCAGAATCATAAAAGAGTTGAGGCTGGAAGGGACCTCTGGAGGTCATCTGGTCCAACCCCCTGCTCAAGCAGGATGAGCCAGAGCCAGTTGCCCAGGACCATGTCCCAATGGATTTTGAATGTTTCCAGGGATGGAGACTTCAAACTTCTCTGTTTCAGTGCTCAGTCACCCTTGCAGGAAAAAAATGTTTCCATTAATTGTTTATTAACTGGACTACTTTTGTTTTTTAAGGTAACATATTTTATTTCTGCATAAGTTCATACACAATGTTATGGCTATTGAGTAGAATTAATATTTGGTGTGCTCACTAGCATTCAGAAGGGAAAAAAGAAGAAAGAAGATGCAAGAGAAAAAAGAGGCAAAAGAAAAAAAAGGGAAAATGAGAGAAAAAATAAGAAAAAACAAGGGTGAGGGAAAGGGAAAAGGGGGAGGAAAGGGGGGAAGGGGAAGAAGGAGGTGAGAAAGGGGGTGAGAAGGGGGTAAGAAGGGGGAAGGGGGTGAGAAAGGGGGGGAGCAGAAGGGGGAAGCAGAAGGGGAGGGGAGAAGGGGAGGGGAGAAGGGGAGGGGAGACAGGGAAGGGAGAAGGAAAGAGGGGAGAAGGGAAGAGGGGAGCAGAAGGGGGCAAAGAAGAGAAGCCTGTTGGAAACATTCACTGAGGGTATTAAGAGACCCAGGAGAGAAAAAGATTTCCTACTAGCTGAGCTTATTTCAAATGTCTGAAGGGTGAGGAAGATGTGAAAGACCATGAAAGGCAAGTCTGAGTAACTGAAACAACGAACATATCCCCGTAGATTTGTTTCTCACTGTAACAAGATGTAACTGCAGGAGAGTTATTCCCAGTCTGGAAGCAATATAGGATGCTTGGTTGTGATACTCTCTGCTTCCCCCTGATTTGCCAGACATGTCACATTTGGCTGATTCCCCACTGGGTTATGATTTAACCTAGCATCCTAAGGCAACCCCGCACTGAGTAAGAAGATGTTCTTGGCAATGTTCTGTTTCTAGTTAATTTAGTACTGAAAGATAAGAAAAGTAGAAACATGGTACTGTAAAAATGGAGGAAGGTAGAGAGATGAAAAATTTTCAAGCCAGTTTGCTTCAAGTATGTGACAAAGACAGATGAAATAAATCCATCACAGATGAAATTAATCATTGGAATAATCATTATTTTATATAAAAGCTAACTGTTAATTACCAGTGGAGTAAGTTGTACCTAGAGTTATAGAAAGTTTATAAACTATATTGAATTTTTATATAAGTGTGTTGGAAACAAGGAGATGGGGTGAATTGCAGAAAACAAGTTTTGTGTGCCTGGTACATATCTGTACTAATTTTACTACATAGTGGAGGACTGTAAATCTTTCAATTTGGTTATTCTCTATGACTTGTAAGATGGGGTTTTTGGTAGGCATCTTCTTCCACACCTATGAAAATTTCACTCATTAACTGCACTGAAATCATCATCACTAGGAGGTTTTCAGGATATGTCTTCTGGCTTTTAAAAAAGTGACTCATTTTCAGGTTTGCATTATGTTTTTTATTTTGGAACTAAAAGGAAACATCTTCTGGAAGATTTCTGAAAAACAACAAATTTTACTGTCAACCTTACAATTCCTAACAAGGAAAATTAAAACCCTAAATGAATAGAGTAACACCCAAAATTACTTAGGTCTTACTAAGTGATCGTATAATTAACTGAAACAATGTTCGTACAAAATAAAATAAGTTTGTATATTTGGATTTCTATACTTTAGATACCTTTATATAGGTCTTTGGTGACAGAAATGGTTATTAGCATTAAATAAGCAACTTCCAGCTTGACAGAAAATCTGCTAGCTAAAGTTTCATTTTTGTGTTGGGTGCTTTCATTAAATTCCGAAACCCTTTCAAAGCGTCACCTGATATTCCAATTTACATATATGTAACATAGGTATGTGTTATGCCTAAGCACTAAATCTTAACAAATAGATTATTTGCTGGAATGAATCTTGGTATAAGAATGTTTTGTTAGGTTTTGGGTTTTGAAAATGACTATTTTTACGTATTTATTCTGAAATGCCATGTGAGACATTGAAAAGCCTTTTTTTCCTTTTTTCTCCAGTTGGTTTAAAAATATGTAAGATTAAAGAAACTAAAACCACAGTGTGTAATTAAGCAACAAGTTGAAAATTAACTAGCTATTTAAACTAGAAAATCATCATTTGTATTTAAGGTTCAAGAAAAGGATGTGTCAAGAGTTAATAAGAAGCAAAAGAAAAAAAGCCTAGATTATAATCTCATATCGTTTGAAATAAATCGGTCAATTTGGGCAAATTAATTTCTTGGCTTTACTGCAGAAAGGTTTTTCTGAAGTTTGTTCTAAAGTCAAAGAAGACAGCAGTTCTGTTAAGGGAGACAGAAGAAATTAGCACTAGCACAAATGATTTCAGACATGTCTGAAGCAGAGAGAAAGATTAGTCAGGGCCATGACAAATGCAATTAAACTTTCAGGTACAATACATGCCTTATTGAAAAGGCTGCCACAAATTTTAATGAGGATAAAAAGATACTTCCTTTTACCTCTGATCCAGTCAAATTCACACACGTGTCACAATAAGGAGGAAGAAAAAAAAAAAAAAAAAAGGAAAAAAGAGTAAAAAGGGTGGAGGATCAGATCCTAAAATTTATTGGGGTCTTGTTCTAGTGATTCTCCTCTCTTCAAAAATTATCAGAACTCATCTCCATCATCATTGCCCTTCCAGTCCTTGGCTCTGATTTTTTTTTTTCTCTCCTCATTATTTATTCATTCCTTGTCACCTGATGGGACACTTACCCATGTCCCATGTTAGCTGATATCAGTTATGTGTTGCCTCACAACAATTAACGACTCCCTGGAGCTCATCAGTGAGGTTGCCTTCTTAGGGTCATGCTTTTCCTCCATGCCTGATAATTAAATTGATAAGCTCAGCTCAATCTTCAAACAATAAGAACTAAACCTTTACACAAACGCAACTAAAATGCTCTCAAAAAACAATTCACTGTGCATGCAAAATTTAACCATTGTGAGTCAGGTTTCTCAATGCTTCCCAGCTACCAGAAGCAATGGTGGATGCACACCAAATTTCACCTTAGCTTTGATTCATAAAAATTAATAAACCCCACCTCATGTACACAGTGGAAGACAGCTCTTTAATGTGCTTTCAGAATTTCAAATAAGCCACTTTGCTTTTTTAATTTGTTTTAAGGTGTCACACTATTTGCATTACTTTAAATCAGTGTGTTGCAGGTTTCAAACAGATACTTATATAACTTCCTTCCTATTTAACTATTCTCAGTATTGGCAGAAAATGTATTAATAAATGGACATGGAACAAAAAACAGGCCTACCCCTTCAATATTCTCAGCAACCAAAATACAAATGCACTCTAAGACAAGGTTTGTCATGTAATGTCATGGGTTTGAAACCAAAACACAGGATGGCAAGAGAAATACATACATACACATGCTAAAGACTACACAAAGCTCACAACTCCAAGGAGTGCCATTATGATTCATTAGTTTACCACAAATAATCATCCTCCTCCAAAAGTGAAAGGTTAAAAAGTTGAAGAATGTACCAGCATATTGAGCTTTACCTTCTGTTTTACGAACAGTTTGATGTTAAGAGGACCATTTATGCTAACCATGATCATGAATCCAATGGGACTACAACGAGTCAAAATATATTCAAGAAAAAGAAAGTGCTGGATTGTACCAAATCAGTGATTTCTTAAATCCAAGATAAAATGTATTTTAGGAAAAGAAGTCTAGAATCCCCCAAAATTCTCTGCATTAATCATAACTGCATAATTCTTACATAGGTGATTTAAGTTTACACAGGAGACCAACCTAAATATTTCCATAGCATGACTTTCTAGGGAAAAGATTTTCTTTAAATCTGAATTGTCCAAATTTCCAGTATGCCTACAATATCCCTGCAGTTTATCATGCTCCAATTTATGGTTATATAAAACAAACTGAATATTTTTCAACAGAAGGTCTATGGGTTTTAAGTGTCCCGCTTCAGAAAACATTGAACAACTTCAGGTGCTGTTCATGTAGTCTAATTATGAGGAAGTATATTGAAGTATAACAGTTCTGTTCAATGACTTTGTGATATTTTCACCATAAAAGAAATATTCTGCTAGGTGAAAAATGAAGTATTCTTTATAAATGGAGAATCACAGTGAATATCCTGATTTTCTAGAGTTCCCATAACAAGTACTTTTGGTATAAATCATCCCTCAGGATCACGTGTAAATGAATACACTTAAAATGTTTACATTTACTAAGAACCATCCAATATTTAGTGCAAATATTCAATCACATATTAGAAACAAAACAAAACAAAACAAACCTGTAAATAAAAGATAGACCATCCTCCACATTGCATAAGACAAACAAATGTAATAAATATTTATGCCCCCAAAAATTGAGAAAATTCTAGATTTTGGAAAGAGTGCTGCTAATGAAACATGACTGCTACAGAAAAAGTGAAATGCAAAAATCATCCTGTGTACACAATAGATCAACTCACAACCATAAAATATGCATTTGTTTATTTATAATTTAAATTTCAGTTAAACTGTATAATTCATCTTTGTAAATTATATATTTCAAATAGCATAACACCAGAGTATAAACTTCTAGAAATGTATTCTCACAAATAGCAGCAAATGCACAGTCAAAAGACCAAACACAATCTATTGCTATTAGATTCAGTGTAATTAAGCTTGGCACAGCTGCTGAACAATATGCATGCTATAAAATAAAGAAGTAGGAATAACAGTAGTGTGATACTTTGGTGCAAAACCACCAAACATATGCTGTGAAAAGCATGTTTCAGGAGCACTTTGGTGGTATTTTCAGCTCTTCAGACTTCATTGCAAAATGTTTTGACTCCCCAGTGTAAGAAAGATGTACATAAGTTGGTGTACATTCAGCAAAGGACTACCAAAATGCTTGGGGAGTGGAGCACTTGCCCTGTGAGGAGAAGCTGAAGGAGGCAGACTGGTTTTGAACTGGAGGAAAACAAAAGATCTGGGGGGACCTGACATCAGCCTCCTAATGCCTATGAGAATATTCCTGAGAAAACAGAGGCTTTTTTATCAATACAATTTCTGACTAAAAATACAGAAAAGAAACAAAAAAAAATCTGTATGAGGATAACAGGTTGCCAAGACACATTGTTTCAAGACTCAATTAGTCAAAGCCCACAGCAGTTAGGTGTAAATTTAGTGTTGACCCTGCTTTGAGAAGGATTTTGGACTAAACAGTTTCCTAAGGTCCCTTCCATCCTGAATAATTCTATGATTCATAATATTGAGAAAAATTGGGAAGAGGATGAGGAAGACTTAAAGTTATTAAAAACTGATTTCTTTAAAATCTGAAGCTTAAAATGTTTCGACATAAGAGGGTGACATCTGTCTACATTTTGCTAGGATGAATTGTACCTGTGCTCAGGCATAAGACAATATCCATATAAAATAAAAAGAAAATGTGAACCCACTAGGAAAAGAGGAGCAAGAACACCTGTTGAAATAAAAAGGGACTAAACTATAGTTAGCCAAGAGTTGAGATGCACAAGTCAGGCTAGGTGGCACAATAGAGAAGAGGACTCTATATGGTAGGAGCTGGGGATGGGAAGTGAGCATGAACAGGAGGGCAAGAGGCTGTAGGAGCACAAAGGGCAAATAAGAAGGAGATGAAGAGAAGGAATTGTCAAAGAGAAGGTCACAGATTACTAGATCTTGTGGAGTGAAAGACAGTAAGCAGAGTGATTCTGGTAGATATGGTACTATCACAATAAATCAAACAAAGGTGAAAAACAAAGCAATGTTTAAAAAAAAAAATCCAACATTTGCAATAAATAACAAATCTTGGAGGCACTGATTCATATTTTTTAAATTCTGTAGTGTCCCCCACCAGTACTGATGCCAGGCTTCTTACTCATGATGTATGGAGCAATTACAGAAATTACATCAAAGCATCAGAGGCAGAGATTAAGCATTGAGACAATTTTGTCAAAAACACAGAGTATGAAATATTGAGAAGCATGTGTAGTTTAGCTGAATAAGGAAAGATGCTCTATTTTTATCTAGTGACTGATGATGATATTAGTTAGAACTGGTTTTCCACTTTTTAAGCCATGGTCACAAATTAAAAGTTAAAATAAAGATTAGAAGAGCTTTACAGAAATATCAAGAAAAGTCAATCCTAAATCTGTTGTTTCTAAATGGCTAGTATAAAAATAGCTTAACTGGGAAGAATTAAAGTAAACTCATATCCTCCCTACCAATTAGTCTTGCGCCTATAAAGTTTATCTTTTTAGATAAATTCACTAGATTGAGAAATTACTTTAGTTTAGTTGGAATATAAAACCCAATAATGATTTTCTTTTTAATTTTTATTTTTCACTAAATCTAAGCTGAGTTATAAGAACTCTTCTCTGGGGTCCCAAAATTCTGTTTCCTTGGAGGCATAAATCTTAGAAATGCTGCATAATCTAGAAGGAGCAAGATATTTTGTAATACAGGCATGTTTCTGTCCCAGTTAAATCACAAAACATTTGCTGAACTAAACTATAAACTTCAATATTTTATTTTATTTTTTTAATTGAGGCATGGATTATGGTCTGAACTAGATCTCAGACTGCCTTTGCAATACTGAGGTCTCTCCTTCACTCATTAGCAAACCCTAAATAAATCACTCTTTCTCTGAACTAAGTGTTTAAACAACTGCATAGGTGAAGTCTAGTGCAATTATTTCAACATGGAATTCTGCACTTCTGTTTGTGTGTTGTACAATTTTTTTCTGATAGTTTTGAGTCTTGTTTTAGAAATCCAAGACCTTTGTACACAGTATTATATAGAGTAGGCTGTGCAATTAAGCAGCATGTGGCATCAAAGAAATATTACTTATTTTCCTTCAGCTAACAGCAAGTAAAAAAATTTTAAAGAACAAACTTGTGGAGCATGGTTGTTTTTAGTAGTTTAAGAATTTAAAGTGAATTACAAAGAAATATCAGTAAACACTGGCTATTATAACATTTTGCCACTTCCAAAGTCGAGGTTGTGTGGTTTTGCTTAGAACTGATTGTTTCAATTAAGCAGTGTTCCCATTCTCACATAATTATCTCCATATAATTTGTCATTTTACTTTCAAATAGCAAACTGGAGACTACTTAGCTCCTGACTAGAAAGAACAGTTGTGTTTTTAAGTAAACAAAGATATCAAGAACTGAAAACATTCTTATGCTGCCTGCCAAAAATACTGTAAGTGTACTGGGATTTTTAGCAGTCATTCTATTGTAATCATTGGTTAAGTATGCTATCAAATATCATATACTTACATATTCGGGGCAAATTCTAAGGATCTCTGATGCTGACTTCATCTAAAAGAGATAATTGAAGAAATATTATATATTGTAATTACACCAATTCCCTATGTTAATAATATATTAAAGAACTCACTTGCATTTTCTGAAGATGTAATTCCCACTAAAACTAAATTAACCACCCTTATACTGATCTTCACTGATATTTAGAATTTTTTTGTCAATCAACAAAATGAACACAATACATCACTCTTTTTCTTCCATATCAGAAGTTGCAGGCCACACAAGACAATTTCACATCTTGCTTTTAATTTTTCTGGTGCCATATGGCCAAAGTTATTTTGCAAACTACTATCCTCTCCTTGCAGACAAAAAAAAAAAAAAAAAAAAGAGATAGCAGGAGAAAGGGGGTATACAATGAAGCACAAAATCAGAACTACAATAATATGCTTTTTGTGCTCAGCAGTCACAGTACATAGACAAATTTAAACACACCTCCAGGAAAGGCAAAATTCTAAGGTTAAACAGGTAAAATGTCAATATTACATCCAAATATTGATACACACATACTGATTCACAGATACCCTGTTTTCCAGAACCTGCAAGACTTTGGTTTGGGGTCAGGCTTCAGAGACATCTATTGTCCCTGGGTGAGAGCAGCAGTGATCCTTACACTGCAACACCAGTCCTGACAGTATTTTGGTAGTCCAAAAATAATTTAAAAAACCCCAAACCCTAGTTTTGTCATGAAAACATGACAATCTCTATTTAGGACTATCTGTTTGCTTGCTAAATAGCCAAATTTCAAAAGGATAGTAGATAGAGAAAGAACACTAAATAAAATGTGACTCATCTGCTACAGTTAAGAGAAATTACAAGTTTTTTAATGACTTACTTAAGTGTCTACAATTTCATAACAAAATACAATATTAACACCTAGAATTATAATACCACATTCCTTTTGGGTATTTAAAAATGCATTACTAAGTCAATTTGGCCTAAAAATATTCAGGTATGGTAAGTATATTTATCACCCAGTTTATAAATAAGAGAATGTAAGCAAACTATGAAGTTGCCTGAGACATGAGAGAGATGTTTCAATGAAGCTAGGATCAAAGACCCTCCTGTGATGTAACCTGCAGCCCATATTGTTAACTTCAACTAATCCAGCCAATTGGCTAGATGTTAGTCACCACTACAGAGCAATGACTTACAGTGTTCTTGAGACAAAGAATTAACAAATCTGTGGCAATCTGTCCTTCTCCACAGCAATTTGCACACTCTACTCCTGAACAAGAGGCCATGTCAGGACTAGTATATGAAATAACACGGTGTCTGTGAAGCGTTCCCTTATAAAATTATTAAGATGACATCCAGAAGGAAAAGAGCAGTCATTTGGTCATTACCATGTCAAATCACTTATAGAATAGGAGCAAATTACTTCAAACAAATGACTACACTAGAGAGGAAGCTCAAGCCTTTTTAACTCTCCTGGTAAATCTGTACCTGACATTGAAGACAGCTGGCAGGGTTTCACTGCACACCTTCTAAGCCTCTCAGGAGGAAAGGATAATGCTGTTGGCAGGAGCTCTTGACAAAACCATGTTGAGTGGGATGATCAAGGAGCTTTAAAGCCAAAATGCCATTTCCTTGCTGATCCTCCACATTAGAATAGCATCTTGGCTGCACCCTGAGTCTTTTTTTGAGCCAGCAAATATCTCCTTAGGGAGAAAGCATGCATCAAACAGTACTAATAATCACGTTTTTACTGTCTCAGGGACCATTTCATGGGTGAGGAGAGCTTAGTTCAATAAGACCTTGGTTCCAGCAAAGCTCATAAGCTTGTGCTTAACTTCAATAACATGAACATTTCCATTAAAATCTCAGAATAACTTGTACGTGAAATTTAAGGTATGCTTAAGATATTCAGTCAGTTGGATCTCAAGAAAAGAAAATTGGTATTAACATTATATTAGTCTAAATGAAACAAATTATGAAGGTTGAAATGTTAAATAGAGAATGCCATGAGAAACTGATATACTGGATGCAGCCAGAAAACACTTAGAAACTTTCTGCTTTCTTTGCTGACATTTCTTATTTAGCAAATAAAAGCTTCGATTCTAGAAGCAGTTGCACAGACTGAATGTGGGATTGTATGCACATTTACATGTATGTAACACCAGATATACATACAATTCAGGAATGTAGGCTTCTCTAATTTTAATTTGTATGGAGGTATATTCTGGATTGGATTCTGTATAAGGAGCTCAGGTTCCTACAAAGCAGTACAGACTAACTTGAACTGAATTTGCTGTGAAAAACTAAGTTTAAATGTCTTACTACCAACAGACTGACTCTCCTTTAGCTTCATAAATTGTGGAAGGACATTCGCAGTCACATTTTCAGAACTGATTATAAGTATTATAGCAGTTGTGAATCATCTTTCATGCCAAGCTTTAGAGTATTGATAGGGATATTCAGTGTGACTTTTGTATGTATATGTGCCCAGTGCATTTGTCTCCTTTTATATTCAACAGGAGCTTTGTGCCCATATCTGAGTAAAGTTAGTACTTAGAACTGTAATTCTATAGTCCTACACTGATGCTGAAACAATGTATTCTAATCTACAAAGCATATCCATTTTCATAAGAGATAACATATATCTCCAAGGGTTTTTCTAATTACATTAAGCCCATTTAAACCTCTGATTACTGCAGTGAAAATGTGTATTCTTTAACAGATCAGACAGAGCGGCTTCCAGAAGCAGATGAAGGTACTTAATTCAGTTTGCAGTTTCATTAATGCACACTTCAAAATAATTTAGAGACATACTCAACAGCGGCAATTCCCCTATGGTTTTATTAGATATGTCTTTACCTTTTTTCATTATCATTATTTAGTACTTGTTCAAAGGTAAAAAAAAAGCATTATTTTGCAACTTCACATTGTATTTTTCCAATACACAATACTGATAATATCGTATATAACTGGAACCTGGTTTATTTACAAAATTAGCGACAATTTCTAGAAAAAAAAAAAGTGAATACTGTAGTGCATCTTTGCCTCACATTGCTTTAAGAAGAGGATTGCTTGCAAGTTTGCTTCTTCTCATGTAGATATTCTGCCTGACTACTTGAGATCTGTTAATCTTTATCCTGGGCTGCACTTACATCTTTTACAACCCTGAAAACATCCAGCAGTTATAAAGACCCTGGGACACCGCCTGTCAGTGCTGAATCCTACAGTGAAGAGAACTTTATACCTATACTTTAAGGTAGCTTGGATTTATTCCTCTAGAAAAGGCAATAACCCTGTAGTTAGTGAAGATTTCACGTCCATAAATTCTTCACAACATCATTCCCAGCCATAAAACCTCATAAAAGGAGAGGGAAAACATTCAGATTTATGTTCTGATTCAGCACAAAAGTTTGAGAACTGAATTCATTGTCAGGACTGCAGAAGTTGTGAAAAGAGGGGAACAACCAGAAGTCTTGAAAAACAGTTGGGTAAACTTTCACCTCCTAACTTGTTATCACAGGTCATACATATGCATGTTTGGCTTCAAGTATATGCAGGTAAATGCAGTGTAAACAACAGTGAAGCCATTACAGGAAAGCAATCAATTTTCCAAAGCAAAAGAGGGATTGGTTGCTCAGCTCCTTTATGGTTTTAATAGGCAACAGTATCCCAAATGCAAGCATTTGTTTAAATGGTTTAAGTATTTTGCTTTTACTCTTAGTTGATCAATTTGGTTCTTAGCTTGTCAATTTGGCTTAGGTTATGAGCAAAATAGATTGTGCTACTTCTAGTAGTGTATTATAAGGATTTATCAGATCCAAATGAGCCATATGTCACTCTGGTAAGTGTCTGGGATGACTTATTTGTCTCTGCTATGCAGCTGCCCTTGTACTGAAACATAGCATATACAAAAACAAAGTCAACTTTTTTTTCCATCCAAAGGATTGAAAGCAATCTAAGACACATTCTCACACAGACAAGTAAGACATTTAGTGAAAATCAGTTTTGATGTAACATATTAAAAATGACATTATACCTGGGGCAACCTACCATATGTTGCTAACAATGTATTAGAGAAGAAATTTGAAATGGTGTTCTACTTCAGATAATCATATTTATGTGGAGTTGAAAAGTATTGGCATAGACTTTCCGTCACTCAAACAAACAATAAACTAGTTGACTTCATCAGAGCAGATGTTACCTCAGTAGCTGGTGATGACAAAGTCTCACGATTTTTGCCCTGCTGTGTTAACTTTGGTTTGAAAGCATAAGGGTTTGAAGGTATTGGAAGTCATTGTGGAAGGACAATAACGCATGTTTATGCTGAGGAAAGGCTGTGGGAGCTCAGTTTGTTTAGCCTCAAGAAGAAAAGGTTAAGGGGGATCTAACTGCAGTCTTTAACTGCCATAAAGGAAGGAGCATGACACAGAACACAAAATGACTCAGAGCAGAACAGCTAAAAGATGAGATTCACACAGGTTACATGAAGTCAGATTTCAACTGGATCTACATACTAAGAAGAAGCATTTTCACAGTGAGAATGATTAAAGTACTGGAACTGGTCCCAGAGAGATGGCAGAATCTCTGTCCTGGAAATTTTTTTTTTATTTCTTGATCAGATAGGGCCTTGGGGATACCAGTCTCAATCTGAAGTAAGCCCTGCTTTGAATAACACAACCCCAGAGGTCCTTTCTAGTCTACATTATTTTACAATCAACTCTTGTAATCCTGGCGTATCCCCTGGTCTGTGCACATATGGAGCTCAGGCCCTCCTGAGACCATGACTTCTTATTCACAGCCATCCTTAAAAAGGAAAGTAGTCCTGTTAGAAAATGATCTTCGATCTAAGAGAGATCAGGTTCCATTCCTTCCTGTAGGTTAAGCAGTAAATCAGAAAGTTGCTTAAATATGTCCAATGTTCAATGTCTTCCCTTCCCCACAACACCTGAAATGAAAGGAGGATATTAAAATACTTCAATTCTGTCCAATAAGGCCTTAGTGAAAAGATGAATATTTTTATTAATAATTATATGTTAATACACTTTTGGCTAATTCTCTACTGAATTAGTTGAAGTATATCTGCTATCAGGTGCAAAGACATATATTGCTCCAAGGGGAAGACTGAAAAAAGTGCTGTTAATTAGGCACTGTTGAAACTTCATTTTCCTGTCACACAACACCAGGAGCCACTATGACACTTCTTAAAATTCATCAAACTGCAACTGATGTTTGTTTTGTGCAAAGGTGGAGAGGAAATAATAATTATACCAAATATTGTGTACTCAGTTAGAATTGCTTTTTTTTTAGTTTTGAAATATATCTACAGGAAAAATTTATTTATTGTTAGCCTGTGTCCCTTTAGTCCACATATGTCTATGTGTGTTTGCATGTGTTTGTACACACACACACACATATATATATATATGTACATACACACCTAAGCAGAGGGAGAAAGTGAGAAGCAGCCATCACTAACTTTTGTCCAGATTCAGAAAAGGTTACTCCAGTTTCATATACAGAGCATGTCACTCCTTGAAAATTCCCTTGAAGGTCAAACTCTGAAGCCAGTGAATTACATAACTTGCACATCGAGGTAAAATATTTTCTATTTGATACACTCTGTTGTCAGTCTTGCATGAAATACATGCAACCATGGGAGTGTTATATATTGCCTCTAGCAAACTAGAAAAAAAACAGAATGAGCCAATAGATAGTTTTTGTTTGTGATTTTTACATGAGAGAAAGAAAAATAATGTTAATTTTAAAACAATTTATTCAATTCTAGTAATGATAAAACATCTGCTAAGCAAATACTATCTAGTATTCCCTACACAAGCTAGCTCTATATGGTTAGAATATCTTTGTATTGTCATGTTTGGCCTGGATCCTACAGAGTAGGGAGAAATATTAGTGTCTTAAACCCTCAAGTTCTTGGTATGGTCGGGTTTTTCAAGACATTCACTAATACATGTTAAGCTAATGTAAAAATCTAAGTGTACTATTAACCTAATTAGTTAAACTATATGTAAAAATCAAAAAGCTTGAAAGAGGTAAATGTTTTCTCAAAGCCAGGTCCTTTTGGCAAGTAAAAAAAAAACAAAAAACAAACAACAAAAAAGAAATTGTCCATTTCTGAAAATTTAGACCGCAGCAGTTTTTACTGTCTCACAGAACAAGTGAATGTAAGTGTATATAAGTGGGACTACAAAATGAGGGTTTTTTTAAAGGCAGATTTACCCTATGCAGTCCATCTTGCCTCAATTTCAAAGTTAAAAACCCAATCATTTCTAGTTATAGCCTTCTTCTCAACTTCTTGAATCACTCCAGTTTACTTTAGGCTATTTGAATATTGTTAGGTAGTGCTATGTGTTGAGTAATATAAAACTATTATATGAAGTTCATATTTCTTATTATAATTTCTAACAAGTTCTCCTTTTTAAAATAGATAGATGTACAATAGTATCTGTAGATTAGTCTGAAGAAAAACTTCCTATATTATAATAAATACCTCTACTTATGTAGGAATCTCCCAGTGGCATCAGAATCACAGATTATTACTATAATCAAATTCTAATCAGAACTACGTTGCTGTGATTTTTGAAATTTATTCTAAGATCTCTAACAGAGACTGTAGCCATTCTGGGATACAATAATCTAAATATGGACTGAAGAAATACTATACATAAATCTGAAAAATTTTGTCTACATATATTCACATAAATCTTGATATAATACATGTATATCGCTTTGCAAAACATGTCTGAAAATTTTTCTTTGACAATCTAAGTTTTCCTTTTTTTTGACTAGCTCGTCCTCTTAGGGAAAATATTTGTAACTAAACCTGAAAATGTCTTCTGTTATAAATAGAAGGTAATTTTAATAAAAAAAAAGTATTTTTTAAACTTTTAGAAGTGACAGAAACATGCTTTTTATAAATATAAAATAATTTTAGTAAATACTGTGTAGTTTCGTCTTCAATAATTCAAGGCAAAGGCAGCTCATCAAACAAACAAACAAAAAAGACCAAATTTAAGAAATAATTTACCATTTAATTTGCACAGAGTTTACAATCATAAAGGTCATTCTAGAAGAATCAATGCCTAAAAGGTAACGTTTAACCTAATGTATCCAAGACCTCTTTAAACCTCTGAAATCAAAATAAATGTTATGATCACCTTAAGATCACAACTTCAATATAATATCAATAATATGAAGTTTCAGACTAAACAAACAAACAAACAAACAAAACCTCAAAACATTTAAAAATAAAAATTGGAAATATTAATTTGCTAAATTATCCTTTTTTCTTTGTAAATATCTGAATTCTGTAACATATTCTCTTCTTGACCCTATATGAACAATACAGTCAAAAACTTACTTTTAGAATTTGAATTCTTTCTGTAGAAAGGAACTGTGCTTGTTCAAGCAGTATGATTTTGCATATGGACTCATGATTCAACAGTGTAAGTGACATTTTGTCAAAACAGACCACATATGGAAACTGCTTTGAATTTTTTACTTATAAACTCAGTCATTTAGACAGGGACGAGACAAGATTTCTGAGGTATCTTTAAATATTAACATCCTCCCCCTACTTACAGACAATGGTCCAAACAAAACAAGTTCCAGCAGGTGTTAAAAAAAAAGACTTATTGTCTTTTTACATTAGTTTTAGGTAAAGGTAGGAAGTTTAACATGTACCAGTGGTATCAGGCAGAATAGGACTGTGCAAATAATTTTTTTTGTTTCACAGGGTTTTTTTGGTTAGCTTCCTTTAAATTAAACACACATCTTACTACAAGTGGATATGCTATTCAGTTGTGATCATTACCAGCTCCTCCATCTTGAAAAGGACCTGTATTGTTTGATTTGGGCCAATAGAATTAAAGTTTCAAATCAGTGTATATGTAGTAAGATGTTTATTTTGAAAAAACACAAGTATTACAATTTAGGAAAGGATTTTTAGCCCTGTGACTAGGCAGTTAATTCTATTCTCAAGATAACAGAAAGAAGAGCGACTGCTTCCTGAGAGTATCCCTAAGCAGCTTAGATCAATTCTCTTTTCCTAAGGAAGAACTCTAGCTGCTGTTCTTGTTCACATGAAACATTTTATTTGTGTAGCTGGCTCCACTGAGTTGGGTTACTGGAAAAAGAGATATCTGTTTAAAGCTATATAACTTGGAAGTAGCCTTTCAATAAAAGGGTTGTCTGTGTTTCCCAAACTAATGAGCAATTTGTTTTAATAGCTACTTAATTATCAGATGTTTCTTTTAAAATAGATGTCTAATAACTCACTGAATTAGACCATAATTAAGAAAGAAATTTTTTTCCAATGGTAATGTATTTTCTTTCCTTCTCATTTCCTTTAATTATTTCTGATTTTCCCTATCTCTGTCATGGCTTGATCTCGTATATATTCTCTTACTATTCATCGGACTTTAAACATGGTTAACTACTAGTCTTCTGTAAAAATAAATAAATAAATTTGGAGGCTGGTAATTTAAACTTCCTTCTGCTTAATTGGATAGCTAATGGGAGGAATTTGAATCACAGCTACACAAGTATTGCAAGCACAGCTTTTGTACAGTTCTGCCAATTCAAATACATTTTGCTGGGCACTGGAATGTTGGTATGACCTAATTAATTAGAAAATCAAGCACTTAACAGGAGAAGCAAATTAAAAATCATTTATTTCTCTGTGGAAGGGCAGACAAATAAAAATGTACCTTTCTAGCTCCCTATGGCCCAGTAAGCCTTGGGCTATTGGCAGCTGGCATAGATTAAAGTAGCCTTCATGCTTTTAGCTATCCAAATCCATTGGATAGTTTCCTAGTAAGAATTGCTAAAATCAGAAGCTGGACGAGGAAAATTCCTTGTTCTTTATGGAATTGAATTTTCCTAGTGCATATTTGTCACTAATACATCGTTTCTACAGATTATTTTAAAGTATTAAACATTAATATTGGCACTATCTGCCCAAATAGAACAAACATATTTTGTGTACTATTACAGATAGGACAGGTCTTCTAAGTACTGAGGAAATCAACTAACCTACCTCTATTATAAAGTCACAAGAAATCCAGAGGAACATGAGTCCCTAGCTAAAGAACAAATTTAAGGATTCTGTGAAGAAGTACAGAGTAATAGACAGGTCATTTAGTTGAGACAGTTCAGCAAAATCAAAAGTCTTGTAAGGGCCTTTCCTAACTGAAAGGAAGGTTGGTTTACTCTCTTTCTCCAAAGCAGAATTGAGATGGTGAGTTTGCTCACTCATTCCTGGTTTGCAGAGGATTACACTGCATAATTTCATGAGTTAGATTGTCCTCCTTTTTGTTTGATTATTTAGAATAAAGTTAGCTGGAAAAGTCTGACATACATTACCTCCTATGATGGTAAAACATACTTGGAACTACTGGGAACATCCAATTTTGTGTGTTAAGACGGTCTAACAGTGGACAGTTTAATTACTTTGATGACATTCTAAATGCAGTCATGTAACCTGATTCTGCCTTAAATAGATGCTTAGGACAAGACCTGCAATGAAGTAGAACCTAATCTGAATGTCTACCTGTCAGATAGCTATGAATATCTGCTTCGTGCCCAAGGTTAATCATCTGGCTGTTAGGTGTTCAAGAAATAACATTGTACTGCTGCTCAAGAGAAGCTAGGTATCTGGGTAGCTTTTTCTACTCTTTTTAGAAAAAGGTTGTACGCATTGTAATCCTTTTTGCTGATAACATGCAGAGATTAAATGTCAATCAGACACAGTTAAAATCATGGAGCTGATGGTACAGTAATAATTTTTCTTACCACTTGAGGAAAAGGAAAGATACAGAGACTATTTAGGTGGCTGTAATGTTTCATTATCTACCTCATTAGCCTTTGCAGGACTTGGGAAAAGAGATCAGAAGACTAGTCAATTATTTCTACTTAAACTGAAAAATATGTATATAAGTTCCAATGTGGAACTGGTGGTTCTATGAAAGAATGTGGTCTATGGAAGCCATCTCTGTACCTGAAAATGGACATTTGGTGAGCATGCATACGTTTTCAGTACTTATTGTAAAAGGATACAAAATCTATTGCTGCTGTCTCATTACTGAAAATGTTCACTAATGGTTTTCCATGACTTTTTACACCATATACAAAGCAACTGTAGAAGCTGTATAAATATTTTCAGACTAGAATGATGGTTGATACAGGGCTCTCCTCACAGATAAATCACAACACAAAAAAATAAGGCTTTAGAAACTCAAACCTTGTTTGGTTTCACATGTACTTAAACTCTCCCTTTCCTTCCCCTTCCCCTTCCTCTTACTCCATGGACCAAAAAGAGCTAAAACTAAATCAAGAGGACTTATAGAGATGCTAATGGTTAACACTTCAGTAAATCACATTAACTACGCATGTGATGGTGCCTAAGTATAAATGTAGGTCCCTAAACAAATATGTATAGTTGACATTAAAAAAAAAAAAGCTTTAAAATCCCTTAATGCTTTTTCCTCCCTTTTTTAGGGTATGATCATTTCTCAAAAGTTGGTTCACATTCATTCTTTGCTGACATCAAAAACCTGTCATCATTTATCGCTACATATTGGGTGCCACACTTATCTATGGTCCTGTATGGGAAGTACAGTTAGCTGTTGTGACTCATAACTTGTCTGTCATTAATAAATACAGAATTTGAGTCAAGACTTAAGGGTCTGTGTTACAGGAAATTATCCCCAAAACATAAGATGCAGAAATATCCTTCAGAAGTCTCAGAAAAAGCAAGTGTGATTAAAAGGACAAGCATGTTTGTTAAAGAATATCTAAAGCAGTGGTTTTCAATCTTATTTAATTCATGGATGTTCTTCTGGACAAGATGCACACTCCTTTACAAAGGTTTCAGGCAGTTGGCCTAGATGATGGCTCTAGGTCCCCTCCCACTGCAGGGAGCTTGTAAGTGACAACTTAAAATCTGTTGCAATTGAAGTTTCATACCCTGAGAGAGGATGGAGAATGTTCCCTGTGTGAATTCTCAGAGTCCAACAGTTTCTGAATGAAAAACTGTTTTGATTACTCCCATTCCTGTGAAAAACATGAATTGCTTTCCTTCTAGTTAAGGGAATAAACCTTAAATGTAAGAAAATGAGAACATAGTTTGAAAAAGCAAAACACCTTCAGTGGCATGTGTTGAAAAAGCTTTCTTTTCTATACACTAAAAATGTTAGGGTAGGATTAAATTTTTTTCCTAATCTGGCTATACTTACCTCTTATTATAATTACCTAGAGAATATATGTTATCCAGATGGCTTCATTTCTTTTGAATTGATCTTTTTTTGGTCAACCTAACCTGAAGGAATTTACTGTTTAATTCTTTCATTCCACCTTCTTTTGAAGGAGAATGTTTCTTCAAATAGACTACATTTACACTGTCTTCCCAGGTCTCAATACATGTCTGGGATGCATCCCAATTCTTCTTTCTCACTTGCTCTCTTCTCCTCCAAAAATAAACTTGAGAATGAAAACTTTAATGTGAGATGGAAGAAGTCGTAATGTATTCCAACAAGTTCTGCAGTCCAGATGCTCAGGGCATCTGGACTGCAGGCTGCTTTGAGGAGTTTGGCTATTATTTAGCCCAGAAGTGGTCCTAGAGAAATGAAAAGGAGCCAAAACCATAAATTTCTGTCCCATTTTAGTCTAAAATACGTTCAGAATTTTTCAGTATCAAGTTCACACTTGATGAGGGAAAATGAAAACCATGAAGTAAAAGAGAGAGGCTGGAATAGATTGATTTTGTTTTCAGAGTCAGCTTTATATGTCATTACAAGATACTTTCTTTTAAATACTTAATCTTCCTTCCAGAAAAACAAACTCACATTTTCAGGGAAAAAAAAAAAATCCATAACTTAGATGAAGACATGTAGTGTATGTTTGCAATTTTTTCCACAGTGCCCATGTATTCATTCACACACAACTTTTGCTGTTTTAAAGACTGGCTTAGTAATACACTTATGCAAGGAATAATATCTTGCTTCTTGTTCTGTTGATTCTGACAAAGGTTAAGTTTAACCATCAAAAGCATTTTAATTGTTTTGTTGTGTTTGTCATACAAATGGATTGATGTTCCATTGTCTGTTCTTAGAAATATTTTACAATTGGCATGAGATAAAGATTAGTCTTCCCCATCTCTAGTGGTTTTGTCATAAGGATGGATTATTACACTTTTGTGTGTGTGTAATCTATTTTTGTTCTCATTACCTTCTCATTCCTCTGACAAAAACCATGATGGGTGCTGAAAATTGCATAAAATTAATCTATTACCCTGACAAAGACTGTAAAATCATTAATTTTAAAATGGTTATGGAATAACAGGGTAGTTTACTATTTTAAGCTGGATTGCTTATAATGGGGAAAAGGTGATATTATCAGACTATCATTTTTATAAATTAACATAGGAATTAATAGACATTGATGATGTGAGGATACACAACACTAAGCCTGCATAGCCTGCTTACTTTAAGGATACACCATCTGATTCTGGAAAAAGCAATACATAGCTCTAAAAATAAAACTAACACTGAACAGAATCAGAAAGTGCGAATCTCCACCAAATTAATTGAAAATATAAACCGAGAGAAAAATAGGATGAACTATCAATTAGTGTTGCTGTACCCAAAAGCTAAGCACTGAGAGAGAAAGTCTGGAGAAACTTGCTGTAGCAATTACAAAGCAGGTTTCTTTCTTCTCTCCCACATTTTACCACTGCTGCAGGAAAGTTGGCAGGCAGTAACATATACTCGTCTTAGCTGCTGAGTGGTAAGGTGTTAAAGTTAGATATAAAATAAGGTGGGAAGAAGTTGTAGCAGTTTAAGCTAAGTAGCTGCTCCAACATTCCCATTTGCCAAACTTGAGGAAGAGTGCAATAGCCATCTTAGGAATGAAGAATAATGAAGAATTATTGTGAATGGAAAAGGGTGGCAAGTTCTTCATCTGGGAGGGAACCTACATTGCTGATTCAGAGGCCCAAAAGCTTAATACAGTAAAGCAGGAGAATATTTGTGTCTAAACTGAAATTCATGACAGCCAGCTCTCTGAATATGTATAAGGTATTAAAAAAATAACAAGAAAAGAGGTGTTTGAAATCCTCTTTACTGTGTGGGCTTTATTCCCTAGCTCACATCGAGAAGATCACAGTATTACAGCACTGTTTAGGTTGGAGAGGACCCCATGAGACCATCTAATCCAGTACCTCAGACTTTTTCATGTTCTGCGTCACCAGAGCCGCTGCCCCATTCAGTAGTGGATGCACAGTTTCACTAGTCTGCTTCTTCTAAGTATGTATGGAAGCCTTTCTTGTTGCTCTTCACATCTTTTGCCAGATTCAACTCTGGGTCAGCCTTGGCATTCCTAACCCCATCCCTGCAAGATCAGACAGCAGCTCTATATTCCTCATGGGTCACCTACCCCTGCTTCTGCTTCTTGTACCCTCCCTTACTGTGTCTGAGTTCAGCCTGGAGTTCCTTGCTCACCCGTGCAGGTCTCCTGCTGCCTTTGTTTGATTTCCTACTTTTCAGAATGGACCTTTCTTGAGCTTGAAGGAGGTGATTCTTCCATATCAGCCATCTTGCCTGGACCTCCCTTCTCTCCAGGGCTGTATCCCATGGGAAATGGAGGAAGCTTGCACATGCAACTCTGCCACAAAAGAACAATGTCCACACAACTGTATGTGGAGTACTCTGATGCAGGTGAGCTACTGTATTGCCAGAAAAACGTTTAACAGTTCGGGAAACATCTTTCCTGTTTCTTACATGCATCTCATCCTAGGCTCTAAACTGGAGGCTGGATAAACCCATTATAAATATTGTGTTGCAGATTAATGTGGGAATTTTGTATGTGGCTTTTATGTTAATCATAGGTATCTAGATTTTGGTACATTACAGAAGTCAGCTAGAGATGGAAAATCAATATTACTGCCCAAAATTATTAACCTAGAGCAAAACCAGCTAGTTATTTGCACAGTTTGTTCATTCGTCAAGCATGTATTTCATAAGAAGAAAGTAGCAGCTTGGTGGACCAGCACTAGAAACGCATTCCATCTATAGGAGACAAGAAGAAATACAAAAATATTTGCAAACCCTGTGATGGAAAATGGGGGAAGGAATATGGAATAAGGAAGTCAAATCTGACAGAGGAGTGGAAAATAAAAGACAACAGATGAAAACCTGTTAAATGAGTGGAGCAGAACTGTCTGAAGCTGGAGAGTTTGGAGCAAGAGAGGAATAGAAGTTAAAGGAGACACTCAAAGGGAATTGAAGCACCATGGACACCCAGAACCAGGCTATCTCATGTTCTCTGTTTCTTCTGTCTCCTACTGGCCATACCTTCAGTACTGATATCTTCCCTTGGTCTTTGGAGGCTTTTGCGCAAGCATAAACCATTAAATACTTAATATAATGAAGAAATAACTGTAAGTACAGGAATGGGAAAGATTGTATTCATTTAGGCCATTATGGATTGCCATAGGCTCGTTGTTTGTTTAAAGTGTTCTTTTCAAAATGAATTGTTCCCCTTAAACACAATGTTGTTATTCTTTGTTAATTCCACAGTGGAAAATGATTTGCAAGCAATGTTTAGTTCTGATTAAATGGATACACTTACAATCTTTTCAGTTGCTTCCTAATTTAATCAGCTTCTTTTCCATGTTCAGATTAAAAATACAAATTTTCTTTTACCTAATACAAGTTCTACATCACCGCTTCTTTTGCAGGAGCTCAACTCTTCAGAGATTCTTTTCAAGAAGTAAAATTAACAAAGCACTTGGAAAACTTGAAAGATGCAAATAATCACTGAAAGAAAATGATGTGCACTTTTTTGAATTTAAATGAGGAGTACTGTGTGGCAAACTGGTAAAACATTTGAATCACCTCCTGGAATGGGTAAGTAATTCCATACATGTATGTTGTTTAAATGCCAAGGACCATTGCCATGTCTGTTTCTTTTTTTTTTTTTTCCCCTGTAATGATGCAATGATAGAAGTGGTTCTCAACCAGTATTTTGTAGGTTAAGAAAATCATGAAATTAAAAGGTGCCTCTGAAAAAGGTCAGGATACAGAAGACCACTGATATGAAATGAAAACTAATCTATGAAATGGTTAATAGATTTGATTATTAAGATTAATTTTATGTTGTATTTTATCAACATTTTGAAAGAAAATATTACCTACTGTTTAATTAACATGTTACAGTATTTTCAATAACATTCCAAAAGTAAGTATAAATAGATTGTCTGCCTATAGTATTTGCATACTCAAACAGTCCAATTTTCAATACTGTTTTAGCAGCTTTGTTTAGTTCAATTACTTTTTTCCATTTTCAAACTGACATTGTCCATGATAGCTGTTAGCCCAACAGAGCATTTTTTCCCTGTTTAGATGAAATTGCTTGAATTAATTTTAAATTATTAGACTGTAAAGAAAAAAATTATAAATTTTCTAATTACAAAACTCTGCAGTTTTGGGGTTGAATACTGCATGGTAAATTGTGTGACGAACATAGAACTATGCAATAGTACTATTTTCTGGTTAGGGGCTTTGAAAAATGGTTTCACATGTAAACTTCATAAAAAACAAATCTTGCAAGTATCACTGAATTTAAAAAAAAACATTCTGGTTAAGAAAAACATAGGAACAAAATTAGCATTTTTATAGTCATAACAACTTGAAAAGAAACTAAGATCTGCTACATGTGTATTTTTAACTTACTTTAATTTCCTACCCCAGTAGTTCTGATTTTATGTCCGATTTCCACATCTGCTCCATGAAAATGTTCTATTCATCTTCTACCCTCTCAAATATAGTATCTGTGTTTCTCAAGCCAAGTTTTAGCTGTTTGTTTTAGGATAAAGAATGTTTGTTTCTAGAATATTCAGGAAAAATAGCCAAGCTATTCATAGTCAGCTATGAATTCAGACACTAAAATTCCTAAATATTTTTTAAATGTTTCTATACCTGAATATTTATTTTTAAATATTGCTATAAGCCCAAAGCTGATGTAAGCCATCATTATGTAACTATAATAGTAATTGATGATGTGTAAGAATAAAGAATTTGTATTGTGTTTTGAGGTCAAGGAGATTCTTTCCCTACCTTGCTTTTCTTTCTGACTTGCTGCTCTTTATCTGAGTTCCCCAACAGTCTTAAATGTATTCTTCAGTTCCTTGCATCCTACCTCTACTGCAGAGTATGCTAGTTTGCATCCCAGCTCCATTATAGAGTGTAATAGCCTCTCCCAGGTGCAATCAAAAAGTACTGGGAACATATAGATCTAAAGCAAGGGTGTTGCACAGACTACACCATCCCCCTTTTTTTGGCAGGACTGAACCAGTAAGTGTAGCTTATTGTATGGTGTGGACGTTCTCAGACGTTTCCAGTCCAGAAACAGTGGGCTGACATAACAAAATGGCTTTTCTTGGTCAGACCAAAGGTGTGTTAGCCCTTCATCCTGTCTTTAAGAAAACAGGAGATAACTGGGAAAAAAACTAAAGAACAGGACAAGTATGTAAGGTTATTTTCTCAGGCTGCCTTCCTTGGGACTAGCAAATCTTAGTCAAGAGATTCCTGAGCAAGATTAGATAGCAATGGATTGTATCATGCAAGACCAGTAAATCAGATTGTCAAGAACTCTGGATTTTCTGTACTGCTTTTTATTGCAAACAAGGAAGTTAAAAGTCTGATGAAATTGTTTCATGGGCTGGTTTCATAATGCTTGAATGAGGCAAATTTTGTGTACAAAACATACATCTTTAAGGCTCATGTTTAAAGTAACCTGCCACCCACTACCACTCCCCACCCTTTACCCCCACAATGTTTTGACTTGAGCCAGGTGGAGATTTTTATGCTGAGAGTCTGAGAGAGGAGGCCAGATTCACTCCATCACAGTCACTTAGTTTGTTTCTTTAAAAAGTATAAGCTCCAATTCAAACTTCTCATTAAGTGACATTAAAATATACTACATATTGGGTCATTAATATTCCTGCCAAATTAAACATTTTAGTATTTTTATGCTATTTAGTGGCTTCTAAGGTATGGGCAGAGAGGAAAAGGCATCAGAAAACTTTCCTTTTGTCAGACATAAAACAAAGCCAAAAGCCAGCTCACCCCTATGCCAGTTCTTTGGGCCCAGAAACTCTGGTCTAATTCTTTAAGTATATTTGTAAAAAAAGAAAATTGGATTGTCTATAGTATATTTTCAGTGACTGCTATTAGGTCCTGGTACATGTACTCTTGGGAACATTATATTAGACAGGAGGCAATTTTCCTTTGATCATGTGATATAGACTCCTGAAAATAAATTCCTCATTCTGTGCCTCAACAAAGGTAATTAAATTCATGGTCATTCTGAGCCCTGGAGCTCAAAAATATTTCCTTTGAGAAACTACAGCTTTTTTTCTACCACACAACTTCACATTTTTCTTCTATATGATAGCTATCTCTGAATTTAAATAAACTATTAACACTGTTTACCATTCTTCCCCAGAGGTAACCCGAGCTTGCAGAGCAAAATGCTGGCATCAGTATCGATATTTCTACGTCCAGTTTTAATAAAATGACTACTCAACTTCAATAAATATTTTCTTAATGTGTGTCTAGCATTCCCGAAAAGTAACAAGAGTCAGGCAAAAATTAATAGCACTCTATAAAAAGCATGAAATGGGATTAAGATGTTTGGTACAGGAACTGTTACTAACAAAGTGTGATTTGTCTAATCTGCACATTTGATATATTGATGGATAAATCACATGTAAGAGAGATGTGGTGCACTGAAATGGATGAGTAAACATTCCAGTTGCTATATGTGTCCAACTTCATGACCTGTATTTATTTAGGAGACTAGTCCAGAGAACATAAAGTTGTTTTTCAACCTTAAAACGTGTGGCTATAATATAAATGTTTGATGGATTGCAGATTTATTTGATTTGCACAGGAGGCAACTATCTGCATTAGAGTAGGAGGATGACAGTGTGTGTTGTGGAGTCAACAAAGCGAGCTTCGGCACCCCTGTGCCTCTAACACTTTTTCCTCTGTGAGCAGCTGAACCGACTCCTGTATGCCAACGTACAGGAACTCCCACACTATCCGTCAGTAATGGACAAAATGCTTCAGGTCTCCTTTGTGACAGTGGGTAGAAAAGTTTTCACTTGTACGCATCACTTCCCATTATTGTTAGAGATTTTGTGTGCACATCGTCTCCCACTTCTCCTACTTCCCTTGTCTCCTCAAGCCTGGAAAAATCAAACCCCAAACTCTAGTAAACATGCATACACCATCTGTCATTTTTGGATAATGAATTTCTGTGAACATTTTTAGAAAAGCTGTAAAGTAAAAAAAAAAAAAACAACAAAACTTAATTTTCCTAATACAAGGTCTCTCTGACTGAGATTATAAAGTATGTTAAAGATATCTCTGTATACATATATACATGTATTCACAGATATAAGCATGTTAACTCAGGATTTGCTAAGTAGCTGCTAATCTGGGGATTGAACATCATGTATTTCCTACACATGCATCAGATCAACACTTTTCTCTTTCAGAATCAAAACAGTCGTATTCCCTGACAAGCCTGAAAGTCAAAGTCTGTTAAGGTAGTTCCAATGAACTAAAAAAAATATTTTTCTGCATACTTGTGTACTAGATTCTTTAATCCAGTGCCCATTTCACAGTTGAGTTACAAACTCCAGAGCAGGTTACAAGGGAATACTGAGGGACTTTCATTTATACTGCCACCAGACATAACTTTAATGCTGTTCTTGCATTTAATATCTTTCATCAGTTTATTGGAGCATGAGTCCTATAGTGTACCTCATTGAACTTACCAGTACCTAAGATAGAAATACATTTACAGAATAGCTCCCAAGAGATTAAATGGAAAATCAGTTCTTTTATTGCAGATGTACTAATTTATAGTGTACCATTAGTATAAGCTTTTCCATTAACTCACTGAACAAACTCATACCGAAAAAGGATGTGAATTGAGTTGCTTCTCACCCTCCCCAGTATTCTCTGGATATCTATTTCTGTAGCATAATTAGCTTTCAAAGAAACTGTTTTGCAATAGCAGTAAATGATAAAATTATTTTAGAAACACATAACTGAAAGGTATGTTTCAAAGTCAAAGGGATTATTTTCACTACGATTTAGGAAAGCAAAGCTTTGATTGGAAAGATTTCATGTAGCTCTCCTTTCAAGCCAGTTCTTGGTAACATAAAATATATGCATACATTTAATCTTACATTGATCTAAGTAATTTTTTTTTTCTGGTAAAGCTGATTTGAGATGAATTCTCAACAGAAATTAATGTGGAGAATTCGCAAAGACAGGGGAATTTCCCTGGGGGGTGTTTTTGGTTTGGGTTGGGTTTTTTCCGGGGGGGGGAGGGGTGGATTGTTGGGGTTTTTTTATATATGAGACATTAAATGACAGAGTAATGAGAGACTGAATATCTGGGGAGTTAGTATTGCAAATCACTGGAAGGTGATAAGGTAAACAATTAGTAGTTTGTAGTTACAGTATGATTTTCAACCAGTCCACTGGGCAGTTCAGAGGAACTATCTGAATTTTTCCTTTAGAGATTATTTTTTGTGGAAATGTGATTTAACCAAAGTTAAAAAAAAAAAAAAAAAAAAAGAAAGAAAGAAAAAGAAAGAGCAATTTGTCAAGTTTACTTTTTTCAAACTCTTTCTTATAAAATAAGTCTTCTATTTAATTTTTACTTTAGATTGCACTTTGTAAACAAGGAGTGAAGTTCAGAAATGTCACCCTCAATCCTTTTTTATTTTGTATTCACACTTTTTTTGGTCAGGAAAATGAACAACTAAAGATAATCAGAGTGCTTCTACTTTCTACTTGTCTCTACTTCTCTTACTCCTAACTACTTGGAGGAATTGGAACCAAAAAATGCTTTTTTTTTCTTTTGTACAAATATCCTCCGAATTTCCATTTAAGAAAATGAAATGTTTGCATTCTTCATTATTTAAAAACAGTTCTCTAGGACAGCTTTGATTTCTCTAACCATCTGTGGTATGAATACCAGATAAATGTACCAGGAAGAATTGTTTGAAATTATCCTGTTTATTAGCTGAAAAGGCAGGAAGAGAATTATGTAACCCAAGCAGAAAATGGATTTAGAAAGTTAAATATACATTCATGGATTTTATCTTTATTCCCAAAATAAACTTCACTTATAGCTAAAAGCTAGTTATTTTTGGTATGAAAATAAGGAATAGAAGTTAAAAGGATATTTAAATTTAGCAAAAAGACAAACACAATAGTAGTGTGTAATAATGTGGTAATATCATGTTACTTTGTTCTTTTAAATTGTGGCAAGGTAGATTACACAGGCTAATTATTTTCAGCATTTTCCTTTTCTCTGAAGAAAATGAGATAATTTTTCTGTCTGTTTTAAGGTCATAATTTTAAGTCTGAAAGTCAAACTGAAAACGTTTGATATTTACACATTTTCCCATTCTGCTTGTGGAACAAGACTGCTAGAAGCTCGACCGTTACATTTAAGGGAAAAAAAGTTAAAAATATGTTATAGCTGCCTCTCAGAGTGCTAGCCCACTAAAGAAGTATTTCTTTTGCTGACCAGCTGAGAACTTGCTGGTCTTTTTTTTTTAAAAAAAAAAACAAACCAAACACAACAACAAAAAAACCCAACTAAAATCCCCCCCCCCCAGTATAGTAACTTGGCAGAGAAGGCACCAAATGCTGATAGCAACACTTACAAGCAACCTTTAAAGAGAGATTTTTCCTGCTTCTGGCCTTTTCTTTACATGATTTTCACTGAATTTTTACTTTTGCACATAAAAAGTGAAACTACAATTATATTCCTGTTACACAGCAGAACATAGTAGACTGGCAATCTTGTTACATTCTCCTTAACACCAGAGAATTATGTTGAAACATGTATCAAATAACCCTCCATGTTAGTCCTCTACCTTTGAAACAAAGCAGAAAATGTTTAGACATAATAGCAAGTAAAAATGTTTGAAGAAAATGTTATTTTTTTTGTGTGTGTTTGGGTTTTTTCCTTAAAAAAAAAAAAAAAAAAAAAGTCTTTATAAAAAGTATTGTGAATACAGACCAGGTTCAGACAGATTAAGCCCAAATAGTCTCAACAAAAATTTCTAAGGTTTGGGTTTGGAACCTTTATTGACTCAAGCACCATATCCTGCATGAAAGCAGTTTGACTGAACTGAACAGCAAACTGCCTCTGGTGCTGTAAGGATACAAACAAACCAAAATGAGTTGCAGTAATCCAGCACTGTCAATCCCTTAATTCCTTTTTAAAAAATTGTAATGTCTCATAACTGGCTAGGAAAGAA
Source organism: Haliaeetus albicilla (assembly GCF_947461875.1). NCBI lineage: Eukaryota > Metazoa > Chordata > Aves > Accipitriformes > Accipitridae > Haliaeetus > Haliaeetus albicilla. The sequence goes on along the minus strand of NC_091516.1, from coordinate 66,230,647 downwards.
ACTTCAGCAGATCAATAAAAATGCAACAAGGGAATAACCACAGCTTCTATACAGAATTTAGTGAAGAAAAATAAGGCACAGTAACCCAGATAAAGTTTTTCTGTTGAAATATTTGCACAAAGCCAGGCTGCCTTTGATACTTGTCACTATGCCAACTGTGAGGTGATATGAGAGGCTGTAATTTATTATTTTATTAGTATTCAGAGTGCTACTTTGGTAAGAGTAATCCATAGCTTATGCAAGAGAAATTATTTTTTTAATGTATCTTATTCTGCTTGGTGGCTGAGAATCAACTTCACTGTGAGACAATAAATACTAGGACAAGATCCAAAATATTTAAAAGGAATTTTTGAAAGGATAGAAAGACAAGTAGGTAAAATTTCTCTTCAATAGAGACTTCTTTTTTTCCCCAATGGAGAAATCTCTCCTGAATGGATAAAGTTTTTCCTGCTTCATTTTCAACATTTTTCAGATCTTTTACTTATTTGGTGATTTCACCAAATGTTTATTTATGTGGAATACAATTATAATTCAGCAAAATATCACTACTAGCAATTATCAGTTTTATGTACAACTTCTATAGCCAGCTGCATAATTGCTGTGAAGAATAATAACCTTATTCGTGTGGCATTTCAGGTACTGTCTTTATCATATCTTGACAAATCTACTTTCTATGCAAAACTACGTTCATATGTCAATAACTTTTAATTACACATAGTAAAGGAGAGTTAGAAGGATTAGTAAACCAAGTACTGAAATTGAACTTGAGAAGTAACATGGACTTGTATTCTTTAGTTACGGATGCTTAAGTTTACATGCTTAACCAAAAAGCTCTGTTTTCTTCTTCTGTTTTGTCTTTGCCAGGGCAGCAAGCAAATCATGAAAGGTGCTACTGTGTTACCAAGAATAAAACTAGAATACTCTGCCCTTGAAAAAAACATATTCTATCACACTCTATTAGATATTGTTTTCCCCTCATTTTATATTATTTCAAGTAAATGTCTGTTCAACTCTCCACGTGCATATGTAGCACACAGTGCTTCTAGAACAACAAGCCTTGAATTTAGATTGAGTCCATTTATTGTGATGGCTGTCCTGGCAATCTATTCCAGTGTATGGTGAATATATTTTATAAAATAGTCTTTACATATTTGCATAGAGTATTAACAACCTTAATATTTAAATCTGAATAAAATGTTAACATGTACGCATAACATTCTGTAGATACACCTTGGATAGCCTCCTTAAAGTTAGAAAGAAAACCATGCTCCTTTTTCTTTATAACTGGTCATTCTTTTTTAGGCATTTTCCCAGGTGTCAGGTATGGCATAGAGGACATACAACATGTTTAGACTGATTTTTTTTAGCACCATTGAACACTAAACTGATGCATTAATGTGTTAGAAGCTGCCAAGAGGGCTTTGACTGACAAATGATACAACATTGATTTAAGAGAATAATTTCAACCCCCTTCATTAGTATCCTGGCCCAGCTAGACCCCTGGAAGAGATTATCCTTTGATGGAGAGAATTACTAGCTAACACAGCATGACAGGTAATAATGGGGTTATTTTAATCACCCTTCATGCTCTTTCTTTTCAATAGAAATATGAGAAAGGCAAATAAAATGTTTTGGGGAAGAACAGCCCAGTGGGCAAGCTGGCCAGCTTTCGTTTTGCTACTTAAGTTCCCTGCTAAAATAAAAAGGGCCTGAAATGAAAGTGTGTGATACAGTGGCTTTTGGTCATTATAGATGGAACTTAACTCTTAAATGAAGTAAAATGTCTGAATATGTGCATACCATGTCATACCAAATTAGAGGCCAAAAAGGTTAAGGGAGAAACAGATTAGAGTACAATATTTATTCTCTAGTTTTGGACTTGTTTCCTATTTTAATTCATGTGTTGCCTTTATTAGTATTTACTTTGACTATCTGCTAGAAGCGTTTACCAAAATATTCAAAGGAAAAGTATTCCACCACAAATCCCACCTATCCTTGCAGCCATGTCCACAGGGCCTTTCAAGCAAGACTTGCCAAACCACCCTATTTTCTTTGTGCAGGTGATACTGAAAGGGAACATAGGAAGGTAGAAAAAAGCTGGTAAAAAAAAAAACAACTGGTAAAAAAAGGCCACTGAGGTACATTCATATTGTATGTATGTACTTCAGTGTCCCACAACATGCAGAAAGCCCATGGATTTTTTTTCTCACAGCTACTCTTTCATAATATTGTACTGTGTTCAGGGCAGTTCTGTACCTGCAAGTCAGAAGTATAGCTGGGCAATGAATTTAACCTCCAGCTATCTGCAGTGCAGCTGATACAGCTTAGATAGAGTCAGATGATGCCCAGAAGTATAAGACAACATTAACTGAATGTGTAGGCAAAAAAAAAAAAAAAAAAAAAAAAAAGATAAGAGGAATGTACTGTGTCACAGGTTCTGAGCACACAGAAAGAAATGAAAAGTCTGATAAGAGACTCATTAAAAGAATTCTGACCCATTAAATTAAATAGAGCTGTGTTTAAATAGGACTGGAGGGGGAGGTTGGCTGCACTGGAGGAAAAGATTGGGAGGTCAAGAATGAGAAGTTCTGAATATTTCAGAGAAGCATACAGAGTCTGCAGTATTTAACCAAACTAGACCTAGATTTTTACTCAAAAGTAAGTACTTCGAAATTCCCAGCCTTTTTTGCAAAATCTAAATTTATTTTATGGTTTAAATGGTGTTTCAAGAAGCATGCTGCACTTAGGCCTATACATCCCAACATTAGAAAGCAGAAAGCCCTCACCAGGTAACAACTTAAAAGAAAAAATTCTCTGCTCTTATGTGGAGTGGTGATTGTTGGTTTTCTGATATTGAATACTGGATTCTTTTTATCTTCTTCTTTTCTTTGAAAAAAAAAGTCTTTTATTCAAGCAGGAATTTTTAGGTCATTGTTCACAGTCATTAATACAACTGGGTTGAGAACTATGGATTCAAAGTCATTTGAATCTAGGCTTATGTAAAACACCTCAAAAGCTGGAAAAGTAAAATTCTCCAATTCTCTAAATTCTCCAGTACTCTAACACTCAAAATCCTTTTGCTTTTCTGTTTTTATTCATACTTTGTTAGAAACCCATACTCAAATTTGATTAACTGTTTACAGAAGCTAGAACAGAGGTATGAAACTGTAGAGAAGCAGCCTGAAGGTGACTCAGGAGATTAAGGAAATGTTATTTAAAGGGAAACAACTATTTTAATAAAGACCTGACAAACTATTTATTTAGACAAGGATGAATAATATAAAAAAGCTAGTTACTTCTTTAAGGTTAGTTTAGAAAGATGGTAAACTATCCAAATGTAGCTGAAAATCCTATAAAAATTTAATAATTTCCAACATTTATACTAAAGGCAAATTATTTTAAATCATTGCAAGTTTACATTTTTTACAGACTTTCTTAGAAGCAGATGAGTGATTTCTAGATCAAAGGCGTAGCCAAGGTGGGGATTAATCCCACCCAGCTTTAGCTATCTCCAAATAAGATGCCTTTTGTAAGCAAGTTACTTATCCTACATAGAGCTTCAGGTACCTATGTATTCCTTTGTCCATGGCAATGCCCTTTTCAGTCTCTGTTGGCATAGAAAGATCTGAACTATCAGGTAAGACTCAATTACTTAGTTTAAGTAGTTAAAAGTAAATTATTTCCAGTCTGGGTTGCTGCAACAGCTAGAAAATAAATAAAAGAAACAGATAAATGGGTCTAGCTAGAAAAGATTGATTTTGAAAAGAAGTTACACTGTCCCAAGTCATAAATCTCCCCTATAATCCACAACAGTTCTACTGAAATCAGCGGATTTTAAGTTTACAGCTATAAGTGATGTCAGTGTGATATCAATTAAACATAAAGGTCTTACCTAATTTAAATGACAAACGGATGCCTAAGTAATGTTAGGGTCTCATAATGGCATAATGCAATTTGAATGGTAATTGATTAGTAGATTGTATTGGAAAAAAAATATTTAGTGATTATTGAAGTGTTATTTGATTAGATGTGTTACATTACCAAGAAGTGAATAATTTTTTTTTAATATATATAACAGAAATTATATCAACTCTTAAATCTATATAGTGCAGAACAAATCTTAACCATTGGAATAAGACGATGAACACTGTTTATATAAAAACACAGGTTTTAAATATAGTGATGTTAATGCACTCTCTTGTAAAAAGCACAGAAAGAAGTTACACTACACTTCTGTTGTATTAGACATTCCTGCCTCAATACAGCTTCAATGATTATTTAAGATTAAAACTAATGCTATAATTTCTAAATTTAAAAACCTTCCATGAGGCACAAATGCAAAAGTCTTAACATGCCATTTCATTGAATTTCAGATTCAGAGGTTTGGGATTAATTCCAAGAATCTTATTCTGCAAGCTTTTCTTTTTCCTTGAGGTTTGAACACTAAAATTGCTAATGAAGCATCAACACTAGTCCAGCTTTGAAGATAAATGCTACTGAAAAGTGTAATACTAAGGCCTTTTTGGGGACAAAATGCCCCTGAGTCCTTAAGCACCAAGTTCTAATGGCATGTAAACATTCAGATTGTTATGTCTACCTTAATCTGTGCTAAATTAATTCAATATCAGTGCTCCCATAGCTGTACATACCAATTAATGTGATTATTAATTCAGTAATAGTGCATTTTTTGTTATGTCTGAGACAGGTGTATTATGTGGGTAGGATTAATTTAGCTTAACATTAAATGTATGAAATATAGGCATCCACAGCATTGCCTAGGTTATTATTGTATCTCCAAGTTTTAATTTTGCGATGTAATATTTTGGGTTTAACTTTGCTAACTTTATATAGAAAACTTTACAGAGGAAATTGAATGTTATCTTGGATTAGGAATATACTGAGAAACTAGGTAGATTCAAGTTTACAATAGAAGAACTTCAATTTTCAATTAGTAACTTACACTAATTAGATATGTTACTTAATTTATTTCTGTAGGTTGTGTGCTTTCACCTGTGCTGCTCTTTTTTCATTTTTTAACCTTATCTGCAGCACAGCAGAGAAATCATCCCACTTTAAGGCTTCTACTTAACTTTTCTTTGTTAGAAGATAGAATGTAAATTAACTGTAACTAATGTCTCTACATTTCTATTATTCAAACTGAAATTAGTCTTAAAAGATAAGAATAAATTCCCTATCCAGAGAAACTAATTATCAGTTCCTAACACTTTTTTATGATTAACCAGATCCTGTCTGCTTTTTGAATTTGATTCCTATTTTTAACAATTCTAATATTTATATACATTATATGTAAAAGTGACTTTTTGGAGAATTATCTTGAGTTATATACATACAGTACAAATTCACAAATTTCCCAGTGCCTGGGAAGTCTTTTAATTACAAAAACATTTCACTTGGTTACAAAACTCGGCTGTACTATTTTTCCTATAGAATAATAGATCTGAAGTGTCCTGTTTCCCACCATTTATTTAGATTTTCCGTTGTTTAATGCTACTGGTCAGATACTACCCAGCCCTTTCTGGGTATTGAAACTGTGGCCATCCGCAGGACCTGGAAACCATTGAAAGGTTAAGTACTAACCTGGTCATATACAAAAAAGGCTTCTAAAACAGCCTTTATTTGTTCAGCATTTATTTCTGAAGTACATCAGTTCTGGATTTATGATCTCCACTGGTGGTTACTGCTGTCTGGCATCCATTGCTGGGATCTCCCAACCATCCCATTGACCTTGCTGCTGCCCCAGCTCCTTAACTCATTCCTGGCCTTGTCTTGTGGACTGATGACACTTTCCTTGGCTTATGAACAGGCTCTCATTTTGCTTTCTGTGCCATTTGCTCTTCCAGTGTCTCCAGTTTAGCATGGTTCTTGGGTAGAGTATGTGCCCAGAGCATTAACCTCTCCAGCTACACATGTGCTTGCAAATTAAATGACTCCTTGTCCGTGGCCTCAGTGTCAACAAGCCCCTACCAATACTATTCTTCCCTCTTAGTCACAAAAACAGGATAGTCAGATGTAAACCACCTACTGCATTATGAGAAGCTCCTCACCTATGCAAACTCTCAGTATGTGCCTTGAAGTGATGCCAAGGACTGTTTAGTTTAACAGTAAAGAGAATTGAGTTAGAGTGCCTTTGGCAACTAAGGTCACTGGGTTGCAGCTAGTATGGATGTACCCTCTGGTCTGTAACCTCATCTTATCTCCGTTTTTATATCTGGTATCAGTCTCCAAATGTTTTACTCTGGTCTTCATTGCCTGGTTCAAGTGCCTGAGTCCCCTTATGACTTTCCCAGTGGCAGCCATAGTTACAGACCTGCCTCTATAGCTAAGTGTGACAGTGATATATTTTGATTTTTGTTTATTTGGGCCTGCCGGAGCTGTTCTTATTTCTTTATTAATCTACCAAGAGGGCAGTTGTAACATGTAAAACACTGTAATGTAGTCTCATTTTCATAATAGAAATTTTAGTCAATCATGCAATCACTCCAGCTCTGACAGCATACAGTTTACATACACTCAAAAAACACTGCTGTTTTTTAAGTCAATATCAAAACTTTTACAGATTGTTTTCACAAGGTCATATTTTTACTCTCTATGTACTTTTTAAAGCAAAAATAATTTGTAAGACTTTTGTATATATTCAGATTTTTTGTCCACCCTGAATCTACTGAGGTACTACTATGAAGTAGTAGTAGGTGATTACATGTACAATGTATATAGTTGCTAGAACTATGTACTAGTTTGTAAATGACTATGTTTGTAAATTACCAACACTAAAAGATATGGCTGTTAAAAATGGCAAAAGAATCTGGGAATTATCTGTGAAAATGAATGGGGGGGGGGGAATCAGATCGCTATGTTATAAAACTATGATTTGGAAAAAAAATGCAAACATCTGTCACATTTCCAGTGGAACTATGATGTAAACAACAGAGAAGCTGGAAGACCAGCAGGGTCATATGACTTAAAACAGGCTATTAATTTCACTTTTTATACATGTACTTTACTAACTGAAGCCATTTAATCTAGCAATGTGTGTACATATTTTAAAAGTTCAGCTGTTTATTTTCAAGAGGTTGCACACAAGAATAAACAAAAACCCTAGAATTTTTTCAGAAGACTAGAACAGACTATTTCAGTTGGAAGGCACCTACAACAATTACTTAGCCCAACTGCATGACCAGTTCAGGGCTGACCAAGTTAAAACATTCTGTCAAGGTGTGAGAGGCTGAAAGAGTTAATGTCTCAAACATTGTGATGGGGCAAGTTCTGCTTAAAGACAAACCCTGCACAGCACGGAACCAAGGAGAAAAGCCCATCAGCTCAGACATCAGCAACAGGAGGGGGAGGGCGTGCTGGAGGGTGGCAGCTCCCTGTTCTGATAAGCTGTTCTGATACAAAGATCAAACAATGGCCGTGTCTGCAGGGAAGGAGAAGTTACTCCACAAACGACCCCCAAGCCCAAAGGCTCACAAACTGCTCATTAACCTGACAAGTTTGGGTGCCCACCCAAAGGAGGGGCAAGGGTGATAAGAGGACACAAACTGAAGTCCCACACATGCAAACCCACCAGAACTGGACCCCTCGGCTGACTGGACACCTCAGCTGACTGAACCAATGCTGGACCCAGGACCAGTGAAATCTTTCTCTCTTCCTTTCTCTCTCTCTGTCTTCTTCTCTCTTTCCTTTTCCTTTTCCACAGTCCCTACAGCTCATCCATTTCAAGACATAAACCGTTGACCAAGTTTGAGACTAAAAGTGGATCCAGCCACCCCCAGGCCCTTCTCTGAGGAGGAGTCTAGAGAGCAAGGGGGTCTGCTCTGAACCTCCTGACTCGACAGGAGGGATCTCCTTATTCCCTCAATTGATGTATATAGTTACCACGGGTCACACAGTTTACAGAAGTAGTCTTATGCCAATTTATGTTGTGAGAAACCCTGCCACCTACTATCACGCCTCCTTCAGTTTGGTTCTGTCATGAATAAAATCTTTAACTGATCGTTTGGTGTCATTTCACCTTAATTTGGCCCAAGGTAATTTCAAATTAAACAGGACTCCCTGGTCTGTCCAGTCTGGGTCGTGACATAAGGGCATTGACCAAATGCCTCTTAAACACTGACAGGCTTGGGGCATCAACCACCTCTCCAGGAAGCCTCTTCCAGTGTTTGACCAACCTCTATGTAAATAAATGCTTCTTATGTCCAGTCCAAACCTCCCCTGGCACAGATTTAAACCATTCCCATGTGTCCTGTCACTAGATACCAGGGAGAAGAAACCAGCATGGGCTTCCCCACTTCCCCTCCTCAGGAAGCTGCAGAGAGCAATGAGGTCACCCCTCAGCCTTCTTATCTCCAAACTAAACAAGTCCAAAGTCCTTAGCCACTCTTCAGAGGACATTCTTTCCATCTCTTTCACCAGCTTTGTTGCCCTCCTCTGGATGCATTCAAGGACTTTCACATCCTTCTTAAATTTTGGTGCCCAAAAGTGCACACTCAAGGTGAGGCCACACCAACGCTGAATACAGCGGGATAATCCCCTCTTTTGACTGGCAGGTTCTGCTGTGTTTGATGCCCCCCAGGACGGGGTTTGCCCTCTGGGCTGCCAGGGCACACTGCTGGCTCCCATTGAGCCTGCTGTTGACCAGCACCCCCAGATCCCTTTCTGCAGGGCTGCTTTCCAGCCACCCCTCTCCCAGTTTATACTGTGCCCTTCGTTAATCCGTCCTAGGTGCAGAATCTGGCCTTTGGATTTGTTAAATTTCATCCCATTAATCACAGCCCAATACTCTAGCCTGTTGGATCCTTCTGCAAGGCATCTTGTCCCTCAAGAGAGTCAACACCACCTCCCAGTTTGGTATCATCAGCAAACTTGCTAATGGTGCATTCAACTCCTGCATGCAGATCGTTGATAATTGTTCAATAATCGTTCCCTAAATATATTGAACGGCACTGGCCCTAGGACTGAGCCATGAGGAACACTGCTGGTGACTGGTCACCAGCCAGACGTAGCCCCATTCACCACAAGCCTTTGAGCTCTGCCCTTCAGCCAGTTCTTCACCCAGCACACCATGAACCCGCTCATACCACAGCTGGACAACTTGTGCAGAAGGATGCTGTGAGGGACAGTATCAGAAGCCTTACTAAAATTTTAAGAAAATATATATATTTTAATGAAGAAATTCATGTAAGTTAAAGGCAATTGAAAAAGAATTAAAAAAATTATACAAATTTTATTTTGACTCCTAGGTATTATAACTACTGTTTTTATTTATTTTTCCAATGGTAGTTATTCATCTGCATGGAAATAATTCCTTCCTTTTTTGGAATCCAAAGTTCACTGATGCTTACATAAAAAAAAACAAAAACAAAAACAAAAACAAAAAAACCCACAGAAATTTTAGTCAATATTGGGTTTCAGTCTTGCTTCACTGTTGCTTCATGTGAATGGTAGTCCACAGGTAGCTAGTACTGTTAAGCAGATGGAGTACGCAAAAGATTGTAAGACTAAATGGGCAAGGACTGACAGTTCTTGCAACTCACTGAGCCATTTAAGATAAGCAATGAGTCAGAGCTGGAGTCCTACTGAGAAAGATCAATAGTGAATGCATTATCATAGTTATTTCCAATGACAGGAATAATAATGCAATATTTATTTCTGGCACAAGGTTGTTTCAAGTATTATTTTTTCCCCCCTCATGATTTGGGATGTACTTCATTCTAGTGCAAAATAGAGATCTCTCACTGTGTTTAATACTATGATTCCACTCAATCTAGCTACTAAATACATTTTTTCACATTATGTTGGTTAATTAAACTTTCTGTGAAGATTGTAGTAATTGAGTGTAAGGCTCCCATTAACAGCAGTAAGACTGCAAGGCAGTAATGTAGCCTTCTACAGTTTTAGCACTCCTCTCTGTGAAATAAAGGGGAATAAACAAACAACTAGCCTGTGGCTTTATGTCAGCTGAAACACAGAAAAAACAGGTAAGATGGAAGAAATAAAAAATATTTCTCCTAAACTAGGAAAGAGACTACATGAAGAGTACAAGGAGAGTAAAGCTAGGAGTAACTCAGATGTTCCTGAAAGGATGAATTTTTGCTCATTTTAGACTCTCTGGTCTTTAATTTCTTGACGTTCACCAAACTCTTTAGATCTTAAACCTCTTTGACACTTTGCCACTTTTTTTCTTTTCCCCACTAAGCCATTAATGACTATCTCATGCCAAAATATAAATTGGCAGCTATTTCTTTGTTTTCTGTGTGGTAAAACTGCTTCATGAAAATTGTCTAAGAGCCTGTAAGGAATGAAGTCAAAATCATAACTAGAATTAAAACTGAAGGCTTTCTAGTTTCTGGTTCTGTGATCCTGTACATATTTATGATCATCTAAAGGTTTGCAAAAAGTACTAAACACCTCCTAATTTTTAAAACCCTCATGGATTCTTTTTATACATTTTTCAGTAAATTTTGAAACACAACTTTGCTTTGACATGTTTATTGTCAATTGTCTTAATGTGGTTATCGTTAAGTGTCAACGCCTTGTCACATGGGTGAAACTTCTTTTATAACTTATCTGTTGATTCCTTACGAAGTGTTTTGACTTCCCATAAACTGGGAGTTACTTTCAAAGATTTATATATATATATATATAATCTAGAATATTACTTAGGAAGAAGCTCTGTTTATACTACTACTTCTTCATCCATCTGGTTTAATGTTGTGATCAGAGAGGAATTTCAAAGACTACCAAGTAGAATAAAGAACATTTTTTTAACTGCTTCTCAGTTTCTTTTCTCAAGCCACTTGCCTCCAACATTTTCTGCTTTTCTTCTGATTCTTTTAGGTGTAATTTTCTTATTTTAACAAACCTAAACAATAAACCAACTGTGACACTGATCTTCCTTACATTTAAATTTGGGTAGTCTTAGCACTGCTTTTATAAAAGCCACCAGAACGTGTTGGCCATCACAATTTTTTAAGCTTCAGTCAGATTAGAAGCTTTGCCTGTGCCATTGTTACTTAAAAATTGGGTGGGTGAGGGAAGGAACTGAAAAGGCTATTACTCATTCCCAATTTATTCTATTAATTCTGGGCTATGTTCAGCCAGATGGGCAGAGATCAATGTTCAGGATAGTGGAGAAGAGCAGTATATTATTAGTTAAGACTTCCTCTTGGAATTCACAAGGACTTAGATCTTTCTTAGATCCAGCAGGTAATTAGGGAAAACAAATTATGAGCACATGTTTCCACAGAAAGTATACAGTCGATTTCCAGGTACTAGTAAGCCAGTTCTGTTCTCCAGTCATCATGTGGTGCAAGAAGAAAACTTATTCCAAAAGTTTTCTTGAAAATGTGCTAAGTGCTTTACAAGCATGCTGAGAAAAATATTCTAAATTTATTATTTTCTCATGAAATAGCTTTTATGATTTTATAATTTTTCAAGGAAAATACATGCCTTCTGAAGGCATAGTAGTTATAAACAGAAAATCTTCCTTTAATTTTAGTGAGCTGAAGTGGTGATATCACCAATCTTATATTTTTCAATGAGTCACATTCTAATTTTACATAATTCAAATTTGGATATTCCAAGTATAGCATACATCTACTGAAGCATAGATGATAGGTAGGCTTTCCATGCCCCTGAATGATTTTCATATTCTTTATATATTTATAAAGATATAAATTCCCTGAGAAGACTCTGAATCAGAGGGTAAGAGTTGTGAATTGTCAATATAGAGGAAGGAAATGAGGCAGCAGGTGGCTAGCAGTTGAATAAGTCCAGTAGCCCCTGCTTCACACATAATGGCCATGAACTTCTGTTTTGTTGCAAAAACATAAGTGCTGAAAAAGTCATGACTACCAGCAGCTACTGCTTTGTGCCAGAGATGACATCACCCACAGGAAGTAAAACTACAGAGTGATTGCCCTCAGTAACCATCTTCTGGGTGCTGACTTTCCACCTCAAGCTCCCTGGCCAGAGACTTCAGTTGTTTGCCTCATCTTGAGTGTCCCAGAATGTTACTGAACTCTTGTGATAGTCTGACAAATTATAGTCAATGTCTCAAACATTCATTAAAGAACTTTGGTGGAGAAAATGGCCTCTGTAAAAATGCTGGAGTTTTGTGAACAGGACAATGTGCCCAGAGGAGAGGGCCCCACGGAAGGTGGGACTGCAATTCTCCAAAGACACAATTCCTTATCTTAAGTGACCAGGAGAAGAAGCACAGCATATGTGCCTGGAGGAAGAGGTCCCATGGAGGATGGGACTGTGCTTCTATCTTAAGTGGTCATGTCAGCAGAAACAGAGAGGTAACTCCGCAATGACCCCCCCCCGCAAAGCTCACCGACCGATTCCAGAGAACCCCGGGAATGGGAACTGCGCATGTCAAGACCATCAACTAACACACTATAAAAGAAGGGAGGATGAGTTCTCAGGTCGCGCCCTCCAGAACTGGATCTCTATGCTGGCTGGGCCAATGCTGGACCCAGGACTGGTGAAACCCTTTTCTTCTCTCTTTCTTTCCTTCTTTCTCTCTTTCTCTCTCTCCCTCTTTTCCTTCTCTCTTTTCCACAGTACCTACACCTTATCCTTTTGAACATAAACCGTTGACCAAGTCTGAGACTAGGAGTGGATCTAGCCACCCCTGGGCTCCTCTTTGAGAAGGAGTCCAGAAAGCAAGGGCGTCTGCTCTGAACCTCGTGACTCAACGGGAGGGCTCTCCTTCTGATACAGTCTCATGTTCCTTTTTCCATTTCTTTTTCTACACCTCCCTTCTCTTTTCAAACAGTGGCTTAATGACATGTTGCAAGGTTCATATTGATAAGTTCACATGTACTTGGGCAAGGTTAGCTAGGTTGAACAAATGTTGATTGTTTGAACTCCCCTGGTGTCGTTTCACCTTAATTCTGACAAAGGAAATCCACGAACCTGAGTCGCTCCAACTTTGGGATGTAACAACTCTTCCAGAGAGCAATTACTTTCAGAAAATGTTAATAATATCATTTTTCTTAATTTACACCTTATAAACAGTCAAATGCTAACATCTATAGGAACACACAGAAGGCTACATAAACCTTCAGACATTAGTTTTTGAAAAGGGGGAATACTTTGCCTGTTTGCCAAACACTCGGTGTTATTCAAGAATCATAGAATCATTTCAGCTGGAAAAGACCTTTAAGATCATCGAGTCCAACCATCAACCATGTCCACTAAACCATCCTGAAGTGCCTTGTCTACGCACTTTTTGAATACCTCCAGGGATGGTGACTAAGCCACTTCCCTGGGCAGCCTGTTCCAAAGCCTGACAACCCTTTCAGTAAAGAATTTTTTCCTAATATCCAAACTAAACCTCCCCTGCTGCAACTTGAGGCCATTTACTCTCGTCCTATCACTAGTTACTTGACAGAAGAGACCAGCACCCACCTCACTACAGCCTCCTTTCAGGTAGTTGTAGAGAGCGATCAGGTCTCCCCTCAGCCTCCTTTTCTCCAGACTAAATAACCCCAGTTCCCTCAGCCACCCCTCATAAGACTGGTGCTCTAGACCCTCCACCAGCTTCATTGTCCTTCTCTGGACATGTTCCAGCACCTCCATGTCTTTCTTGTAGTGAAGGGCCCAAAACTGAACACAGAACTTGAGGTGCAGCCTCACCAGTCCCCAGTACAGGGGGACAATCACCTCCCCGCTCCTGCTGGCCACACTATTTCTGATACAGGCCAGGATGCTGTTGGCCTTCTTGGCCACCTGGGCACACTGCTGGCTCACATTCAGCCGGCTGTCAACCAGCACCCCCAGGTCTTTCTCTGCCGGGCAGCTTTCCAGCCACTCTTCACCAATCCTGTAGTGCTGCGTAGGGTTGCTGTGACTGAAGTGCAGGACCCGGCTCTTAGGCCTGTTGAACATCGCAGAATTGGCCTCAGCCCATCAATCCAGCCTGTCCAGATCCCTGTGTAGAGCCTTCCTGCCATCAAGCAGATCAACATTCCTGTCCAACTTGGTGTCATCTGCAAACTTATTGAGCATACACTCAATACCCTCGTCCACATCGTTGATAAAGGTATTAAAGAGATCTGGCCCCAATACTGAGCTCTGGGGAACACCACTTGTGACCTGCTGCCAACTGGATTTCACCCCATTTACCACAACCCTCAGGGTTCGTCCATCCAGCCAGTTTTTTACCCAGTGAAGAGTACACTTCTTAGAAAAGAGTACACTTGTCTAAGCCATGAGTCGCCAGCTTCTCAAGGAGTATGCCATGAGAGACAGTGTCAAAGTGTTTACTGAATGCCAGGTAGACAACATCCACAGCCTTCCCCTCATCCACTAGGCAGGTCACCTGGTCATAGAAGGAGATCAGGTTGGTCAAGCAGGACCTGCCTTGCATGCACCCAACTGACTGGGCCTGATCCCCTGGTTGTCCTGCACATGCCATGTGAGCACACTCAAGATGAACCTCTCCATAATCTTCCCCGGTACCAAGGTCAGGCTGACAGGCCTGTAGTTCCTTAGATCCTCCTTCCGACCCTTCTTGTAAATGGGTGTCACATTGACAAGCCTCCCCTGTTGACCACAATTGCTGATAGATGATGGAGAGGGCTTGGCAAGCTCCTCCACCAGTTCCCTCAGTACTCTTGGATGGATCCCATTGGGTCCCATAGATTTGTGAGTGTCCAGACAGTGTAGTAGGTCACTAACTATTTCCTCTTGGATTAAGGGGGGTATGTTCTGCTCTTCATCCTTACCTTCCAGGTCAGGGGGCGGAGTACCCTGAGGATAACTGGTCTCCCTATTAAAGACTGAGGCAAAGAAGGCATTAAGTACCTCAGCCTTTTCCTCGTCTCTGGTGGCAGTGTTCCCCTCTGTATCCAGTAAAAGATAGGAGACATGCTTCTTCCCAAGGCAAATCCAGCTGCCTGTTCTGCACTGAATTAAGCCATGAACTTTGGAGCAAAGCAATAAGCTTGTAAAAACCTTAAATAAAGCTCAGCATCTACTCAGATGTTCCCTCTGACTACTACACTGTGTCAGGTAACAAGACTGTGTAGGTTCAGATGAATCTATTAACAGGCACTCTTGCAGGCAAGAAGTACTTGTTTGTGTGAATTACTAAAACTTTGAATAGAAACCATGATTCCCTTGTATCTATCAGATATGAATTATCTCTTTAACTCTGCCACTGAAAATCTCCTTTTAATATATTGTTCTTGTTTATGTTGTTCAAACTGGATCCCATTTTCCCATGCAGTCTGCCAGACTGTTTTTCTCAATCAAATGCAAAACAAGTGGTTCAAATTGTGTTTGTAAGATGATGTGTCTGCTTAACTCTTTGAATACCAGGTATAAGTACCACATAGCCAAGATCTAGTGTCTGCAGTTAGACATGACCTTCACTTTTTTCTGCCTCAAGGCTAGGTTTACCATCACCTAACCATGAACAAACTCAGGGGCTCCTCCAATATTCCTTGTTACTTCACCCAGAAGGATGCCTTTTGTCCTTGCCCTAGCAATGGTCTATTTCCTCATATGTGGCTAAAAATATAAAAAATCTGCAAATTTTCTAGAATCAAAAGCTTAAACATTTTGAAAACCACACAGTTAAATGAGTGATCCTGGATTATGTTCAATAATTACAGTGGATTGACCCACCACTACCATCAAGTCTGAGAAACACACATAGTATCTAAGAAGGTTGACCAAAGCTAACACAACACCCAGGTATATCTTTTGTCTCAAATCTAGAGGCAAATAAGTTTCTGAGGCACCATAGGCATTTTTAATATCTGGACTTTGAAAAAAATGTGATTGTCAATCCCTTTTATATACTTTTCAACAATTCATTTCCAGTTGTTCAAAGCAATTGTTAATTAATTTGGTGACTTGTGAATACTCCCATTGGATGAACGTTAAAAAAAAAAAACAAAACAAAAACAAACCCTGGAACCCAATTATGGCAAGTGATGAAGACGACATGTAAAGATTGCAGTCCTGATGTGCTTGTTATGCCAGATAGCAGACAATTTTCTAATCTGCAGCCAATATTCTGGCACTCTGCAGCTATTTACTAACTACATATCTGATATATACATATGTATTTAAATAAATAACTGCAGGAAATAAAACAGAAGTAGAAAAAGGTGTTTGATGTGCAGAATTATGTTTATTATGAGTAGTATAATATATTATATATATTATGTGTATTTTATTATTCTTTAATATTACAGTCTTTTGGATTATGTCAGCATTTTTAGGTTCCCTAACAGTTTTGGTCCGTTCCATTCATTTGTCCAAGATCCCAATTATTTCTACCATAGTATGATAGAAGGCTGTATTTCAGAATTTTCTCAATGAAGAAAAGGAAATTACAATAAACCCCTACATAAATACTACAGAAAAAAATAATTAAAAACTTATCTTTTATTAGATATATGGTAGCATATTGAAGACCAGACCACCATCTTCTTCAAAATAATAAAGCTGGCTTCTGGCCATAGGGAGAAAGTATGAATTATTTTAATTTTATTTATTTTTTTTTTTACTTCAAATTATGTAAAAGAAGTTCATGAAATTAAAGTAAGACCTTGTCATGGTTTAACCCCAACCAGCAGTTAAGCACCATGCAGCTGCTCAGTCACTTCCTCCCACCCACTGGGATGGTGTGGCAGTACATCCCAACCCCTGCCCCCATCCCACCAGCAGGAAATGAAACTTCTCCAGGAATGGAGAAGGGGAAGGAAACCCTGGAGGCTGCAGGTTGAAATTTGAACTGGCCAATCAAGTTGTGCCAGGTACACTGAGGTGACCTTCCTGGCCAATAGGGATTAAATGGTGACCGGTCAGATTCGACAGGGGTATAAACGGGGTCCCACTGGAGGACATGTTGGCAGTCCTCCTGGGAGCAGTGGGTCTGCAGTCGGGGACTCCCCCTCGGGCCGGGGCACCACCCGAGGTACCTCTTCGAGGGAGAGAGCCCTCAGCTTTTAGGGGAGTGATACGAGTGTTTTGAGCCATCACTTTAAATCTTGGGGATTCTTAAGTTGGCCGTGTAGTATTAATTCTCTTTACATCATTGAGCCTGTGGTTTTATAAAATGTTACTGGACTTCTAACTAACTTTTGCTGAAGAATAAATCTGAGTCTTAACATCTATTGGATTTGGTTAGTCGTGGATCCATAACAGATGGGGGAGAGAATAGGAAGGAAAAAGGTAAAACTTGTGGGTTGAGATAAGAACAGTTTAATAGAACAGAATGGAAGAAACTAATAATGATAATAATAATAATAGTAATAGTAATAATAATAAATGCCAATAATAATAATAATTATAATAATAATAAATGATTGGAATATACAAAACAAGTGATGCACAATGCAATTGCTCACCACTCACTGACCAATGCCCAGTTAGTTCCCAAGCAGCAATCTTCCCCGCCCAGGCCAACTCCACCCAGTTTAGATACTGGACATGATGTCACATGGTATGGAATACCCCTTTGGCCAGTTTGGGTCAGCTGTCCTGGCTGTGTCCCCTCCCAACTCCTTGTGCCCCTCCAGCCTTCTTGCTGGCTGGGCATGAGAAGCTGAAAAACCCTTGACTTTTAGTCTAAACACGATTTGGCAACAACTGAAACCATCAGTGTGTTATCAAAGTTCTTCTCATACTGAACCCAAAACTTAACACTATACCAGCTACTAGGAAGAAAATTACCTCTATCTCATCTGAAACCTGGACAGACATAAAATTCTATTGTAAGACAATAAAAATATCTTTTTTTATTATTTCTTTTTGCTCCTAGAGCCTTTGAAATAAATCAACATCTGTGGCATGTTGTACTGCTGCAGCTTTATTGGTTACGAAAAAGCAAAGAATCACCAGCAAAGAATCACAAAGGAAAGGGAAGATACTTCTTTTATTTAGAAAACACATCTCATACATAATAAACTTTGACTGATCAGCTGAAACACTAAAATCAACTAATTTCCAGGTATTTTTCAGGTGAAAAAAAAAAAAAGGCATTATTTGCCCTCACATACACACTACCTGAGACCATTTAAAGAAGACCTACACTTAATTTGTATTTAATTCCCGGGAGAGGCTTCTCAAAAATTATAGCTTACTTCTGAAGCAATTCTGCAAAGTGACCAAGTGCCCCCAGTTTTAATGGACTGTATCAGCCTCACAGCAACTGTTACTGGAACATTAACTTGTCCCTTTTAAAACCAGAAACTGAAAAGGCACAGTATTTGCTGACTTTCCAAAAAAGGATAATCTAAAGAATGTTTTCCCATAACCCAAAACCCAGCATTCAATTCACGGAAGAAAATTGTAGAGACAGCTTCACCCTTTTCTGGTTGCTAAAACTGAAGGTGAACACCTTTTCCTTCACAATCTTTGTTTGCTGAAGATGTTTAATGAGTATTTATAGCCATTAACTGTCATTCACCAACAGCTCAGAAGAATGAAACTCAATGGCTTGGGGTTGTTCTTTTTCAGCTACCATGAAAAATATTAAGAATCTCATTCAGTTTAGCTTGTGAAGTACCAAGTTCTTTTTGCCAGATATCAAATACTCTCAAACTCCATAAAGCAAACAGAAATGTTTGAATAAAGTTTCATATAGCAAAAGAAACCAAAAGACCATTTAAAGAGTAACTGGTAACTTAATAATCACAAAGAAATTTCAATTTGACATAGAAATCTTTAAAAGAAATAGCATGAGCTCCCCAAAAGAGTATTCTGAAAACAGAACAAAGAAAAATATTTTACAGAAAAATGTAAAACAATGCTTTTATAACCTCTCACTCTTTTTTTTTTTTTAATTGACTAGTTATTTAACTTCAACGAATTTCCCACACACTATATCAAATGTCTCATGCGGTAGTTACTACACTGTAAAAGAAAACAACATGACAGCATTTAACTCACACCCACAATGAAATGTTTGGCAAGGAACTTTCTGCCACAGCTGAAAAAAGTAGATCAGGGAAACAAAATTTTAAAAAGAAAATATTGCAGAGACAGTATTGGTAGGAAGAATTATACTGGCAGCTAAAAATTACAGAAAGTATTATTTTTGCTATAGATATTAAGCAAAATCAAAGTCAGTAAATGAAGTTAATTTCTCTCATTTCCTACAAGATAAACTTACGAACTATGATGGAGTCATTATGTAGACTACAATTTCCACATGAATAATCCAAAAGGTTTTTAGCCAACATATCACTCCTCAATAATGCTATAGAATTTGTTATATTTGTGTACAGTGTCTCACTATCCAGTTAAAAAATCAAGATAATCTAAGCAAGCAGTAATCTCAAGCATTTCATAACCATGCATACTTATGAGGTTTTAGACCAATTTAGCTTTATGTACATCAAAAAGAGAAAAATTGATGTTCTATGCTCATAATATGCTGAAGTTATAAAAGGACTTCATATTAAATGACCACAAGAAATTAAAGTCAATCAGAACCTGGTAACATTGAGCTGTGTCATGTGTGGATGTTTGTTTCAGCATCAGTTAACATGAGGATGCTGGATAAAGGGGATAGAAAAGAAATAAAAAGACTTTTTTCAGAACGAGGTTGCTATTACAATGTGCAGGCAAAACACATTGCTATACGGCTCCAGATTGAGCTAATGTTTAGTGAAAATATATGATGAAGAGATACTTAGAGTAAATGGTAGTCAGGAGTAAACTGAGAGACTGAAAAAAAAAAAAGAGAAGGGAAAAGCAGGAAATTCTGCCCATGCACAAATATATTGTGAAGGAAAGGATATTTTTGATATAGTTAGTTATCAGAAAAAAAATTAAGAGTATGGAGAAAGCTGGAGATCATGGAGAGACCTATGATAAGAATGAGTAATCCTGACAAACATTCAGAAGGAATGGCTTTTCACCTACTGCATATGGAAGATATTTAAAAAATTTTTAAAGGAAAAAAAACAAATGAGTTGCTCAGAAATGCAAAGGAGAGTCTTACATGGATGAAAACATTCTGGAGAAGGGGTTGAACGGGTCCCATATTCAGGTCAGTAAATCAGATACAGGGTGATTGAGCGGTTGGTAAGAGACTGTTGTATGGCCTAAGGTTTGATGTCAAGACTCTACCGATAAAGATCTGCCGGCATCCATCATCCAACTATCCTACATGCAGCACTCTGAGGAACTCTGACAAAGGTTGCACTATAATTTCAGCTCATCTGTAGTATTTGAGTGGAGAGTTCATATGGGGAATACCTTTCTCCTTTCCTAATTAAACTGTCACTTACTTTTTCCATTTTGCTTTTGTCATCAGCATTCATTTTTAGCTTGTTAATTGCCAGCCCAACACCTTCAGTTGCTGTTTAATAAACTGATTCGTAAGTATTGTAACTGGAAACAATTGCTCAAATCAACCCTGAACACGATGATCTATGCCTGTATCATACATCATGAGGGAAAACTTCTTAAATAACTGCTATTAAGCCAGGCAATTTGGTTAAAAAATCTTTTTTTTTTTTATATCAGAGGCTAATTGCCTCTGATTGCAATATGTGGTGTGTTACCGTTTTAATAACTGTGAGATTTTAATATCATTTTAATTTTCATGATGATTCTCAAGTTAGATAAAAATCTTCATACTAATCATATTAAAAGTATTCAGACAAGCTCTACTTTTCATACAGGTAATTTAAAAAAAATCACTGGCCAAAAGCATGACATCCTATTCTCTGTGAGTACAATATATAAATAAGCCAATAAAAAAATCAATTCATCTCAATATTCAGCATGGCAAAGCCTCCGTTCTGTATCAGGAATTCCAGAGAGTCAAGGTGGGAGAGAGAAACAATTAATCAACACATTTTTAAATGTATGTTTTCATGTTCGTCTCTTGCTTTAAAATTTTTAAATGGATTAAATTCTTCCTTCACACTGAGCAAAAAAAAAAAATTGCAGAGAAAAGCAAGAGTGTGATAAAATTAAAAATATCAATTTTAAGCAAATACATACTTAACTATTTAAAATAAAACATAAGCTATCTTTCTGAAACCATATGAAAGACACATATTTGAATTAGGATATTTCATCCCTCACATTTTGAGCAACTGCTCAAACTGAGTATTGTCTCATGAACTTTTTTCTTTTATTAGTTCTCTTTTATTACATCCATAGAACTTGGACACAAAAATGTAGTTTGAGGACAGCATTAAAAAGACAAGTTTAAAAACAGCCCTTCTTTAATAAAATAGAGAGACAGTTATTTCACTACCCCCTTTCGGTTCTTCAGTTTAGCGTACAGAAATGCTGTTTATTTTACCTTCTGTATACAGCTTGCCATTTCTAAGTCTCAAATCTTTCTCACTTGGCTGCAATCTCTACTCCTGTTACTCTCTCTGGTTGCTTTTTACAGCCAAGTTGTAACTGTTGATGCTCCAAATTGCCTCTCATCTTCTAGTTTAATCATGGGCAGTTTTTAGAAAACAGCACCCAACAAAGTTGTAAAACGAATGTGCAGAGGGAGAGTTTGTTTACACATTGAATGGAGTACTGATTTAGTAACCATATCCCACAACAATAAAGTGTTTTACTTAGCACACCATCATCCTCTGTCCATACCATTTCAGGTCTTTTAGAGCCTACCACTTGAATAGAAAGAATCAATCCTGCCAGACAGTATATGTGCCAAAATCATAAGTGAAAAAATGAGGTGAAGAACAGAGGGATTTCCCTCACAATCTGGGGATATAACTGAACTTCAAGTAATTAATTTATTCTAAAATACTTAGTTTCTGCTAAATAGTTTGAAAGTTAAAAAAAAAAATTAGTTAACTAATAAAAATTGAAATTCTAATGGCTTTTAAATTTTAAGTCAAGTTAGAAAAATCAAAAGAAACCATTACATTCACACCAGTTTGTTTCTAAAATATTCATACATTAAGAAATCCATCTTTCTGAAGAAAATTCCTGCCATCTGATGTTGACAATACAGCTTTTATGAAGAGTCAACTTTATTTATCAGCAAAGAGCAAATGGAGACCAAGAAAACTTGGTATTTGTACAGAAAAAGGATTTGGTTTTTTCATTGGATATTATATTGGATACATAAAGAATATTTAAATAATGATTCCCTTTTGTAGTTTTCATAGACTTTTTTTTATTACTTCTTATCACACAAAATTCTGTGACTGCCCTCTGGTCCTACTTATTCTGCTAATATAGAAAACTATGATTTTCCATTAGTAAACTTAAAGTCAGGAAAAAGGACTTCTGAGTATTTTTTATGAATATTAATGTGAAATGGTTTGACTCATTTTTAAAGTGAATACATGCTGTGCCTATATACTCTGCAAATTCAGATGTACTCCCTGCTAAAGCAGCCATGGTGTCTGATCAAAATCACTGCATAAAAAATATAATTAGATAACAATTCCATTCTAAAAATGAGCTGTGAATATTTTAAGTTTGTTTCTTCTTTCCTATTTCATGAAAGCCACAAAGCTTAACCACACAGTAGTACAAGTTGAGTTGTATACTTTGTCACTGTTGATTAAAACCACAGATTGTTGTGATTAACTACAGTGGTATAAAGCTTTATATGAAAAGCCATGTATACAAATAAGCAGAATGTGGCACCAAAATTATTGCATGGATTGAACACTAGATACACTCTTGTGTGCTAATCTTCTCTGTTTCTAAGACTTGTGAAAACTCTTTAAATAAATTTGTCTAAAAATTGCAATAGCTCTAATATAGTCTATTACTGTCTTGATTACTCAGAGTGGGACACATGTTTTGGTAATATACTTCATATAGATAAATTTACACTTCAATATCACAAAATCAAAATTCTTGTTCCCTGATAGTGAGGACTACTAGCCTCTGGGCTTTCCAAATTCTGGAAATTAATTGCATTAGCTCACAGGTAAAACACATTTTTAAGTCAACCCATTTTCATCTTTTCAGTCACTTTTGGTGTTGGGGTCCAAAACCAGTAAAAATTGAAAAAGAATTATGCCCCATATCACTGTCCCTGAACCAAACACATCTACCTTGTGGGTCATTCTCTTTAATCACAGCACTTTCAGAGAAACAGATATTGAAAGCACTTGTATACTAGGAAAAACTTCTTAATTATGAGGGATGTTAGGTTTTGAATGTTTTTGTGCAGAGAATCTCTGGAATCTCTACCCTTTAAGATACTCAAAACTCAACAGGTTGAGTCTCCAAGCAGTCTGCTCTAACTGGACCAGCTTTGAGAAAAGGTTGAGCTACAGGAGTTCCAGTATTTTCCAATCAAATTATTTTATCATTCCATGCTTACACTTTGGTTTTATTTATTTGGGAACATTTTTTCTGTCTTTGACATCTTTGATATACTATCCCACAAGCTCCCTGAAATTTGTATAAAACATTTGAACTCATTATTTTCTAATAACTCAGATTTACTCAGATATTGATATTAAGGACTTCATTCTCCAATAACAGTTCTTAGTGATATCAATGGCATCATAAAAGAAAAATATGGGCAACCATTATAAAAGTTAGAGTTTCAGTAAGAGCTCAGATCAAACATTTGGGAAGGCACTACCTCAAGATCTCTTTGTGATGGAAATAGAAACACACATTAAACTTCCATACCTTCTGTGGATGAAACTAATTTGACATCTGACATTTTTTGCTGAAAACTCTTCTAGACTTGGAAATGACAATGAAACTTCCAATATTTCCTGGAAGAGAATAATGGCATTGAAATCAGAAAAGCACATTAAAAATAGTCTTGAGAAATCTGTATGCAAGAGATATTCATGGAATCTACAGTAAGGACAGAGAAAGACCAGATGTAAGGAACTCAAATAATATAATACAGACAAAATACAATTAGTCTGATATCAATTTCAGCTATGCCAAAGGATATAATGAAAACATATAATTTGAAAGAGATAACAGGATCAACCATAATTTCAATTTCAATTTGATGCTTTCAGAAGAAAACTGAGGATATTTAAAGTATACTTTATACATTATATTCATTTCTAATATAGTACCTTTTAAAGAATTTGTACATTATCAAATTCATTGATCAGCATTGTTTCTGTGAGCAAAGAAATACAAAACAAGGCAAATTACCCAAATAAGAAACGTCAGATAATTGTTATATGTTATTGTCAATACGTATTTAGTCTTTCTCTCTCCTTACTATTACTTTTAGAATGTTGAAAAACTATGTCAAAATAATGATAATTCAATAGAAGCATGTTGAAATTTTTTTTTTTTTCATTTTTGTAGGCAGCCTTGAATTTTATTTTTTTCTGCCTTTCAGTTTTCTGAACTATGCACAAGAGCATTTTATGATGTGGAAATTAAATCTGGCGAGAAAGTTAACAGAAACAACATGTTGTCTCTGCTTTTTTTTTTTTTCCTAATAAAATTCCATATCACCAACTCTTTCTTGCTTGTTTTTGTCCTATATGGTTGTTCTACCTTAAAAAAACCCAACTTTTTTAAAAAAGATTTAAAATCTTTCATTGTAGTGCTGAAGCAGAAAAGAACAGAAACTTGTAATCTTCAGTAAAAACATTTTATGTCTCTGTTATATTGATATAAATCATTCTAGTTCGGTATGACAGTGACCAAACATTAGCTTTGTTTGAATTTGCTAAACTTTTCTGAGTTACCAAGTCACTGAATTGCTTTAGTAAGCCAAAGCTGAGGAGCATCCAGGTAACCATGTGACCTGGAGCAGACACATATGTGAAGTTTGCAGCTAGAATATTCAGAAAGTTATGATCAGTAAAAAGCAGTGACTTGACCTATAAATAGGCATTCCATGTGTTTTAAAATAAAAAGTCAGTGATTTTTACAAGAACCAGAATTTCTGTTTATACTAAGGATTCTTTGGCTAGCTTTGGTGAATATCCCATTATTTTGAAGACCCTTCTAAGACTGTGAACCTGGAAAAATTAGTTAGCCTAGTTCCTTCCTTCCCAAGTTTCTATGGCTTACTGCAAAGATGAAATGGCTGACCTGTCATTTGATGGTTTTGAAAAAGAAGTTCATTTTTTCTGAGACACTGGATGCAATGACATGATTTTTTCAATCCTCCAGAGTAGAAAAAGAGACTGAGATATATGTACTGACATATAACTGCAAAAATAACTGATGCTTTATTTTAGTACTCACAGCAAAACACACACACACACGCATATTTTTTTCCTGTCAAATCTTTTGGTGAGCAAAAAATGGGTACCTTCTTGGTATTTATATTTTAAGGAAAACTCTGTTCACAAGAGAAACCAACACAGGACAACCCACTTCTAGATGTCAGCTGGACAGAAACACTTTTTTACAGCCCTATGCCAGGAGCTAGGGAGATAGGGTACGACTGCCTACATATAGTCACCTAGAGCCATTTGAAGTGATGTAGTTTGCTGAGACAGGATTACCACCTGCCACAGGAAAGTTGATGGTTATGACACAGGATGCCTTGAAGAGCTAAACTTCTTTGGAGGACCAGCTGAAGGTTCAGTAGGACATCCTACAACACTTAAAATGGCACTAGACACCTGTGGTTAGGTAAGTGATTTCTGGCCTTAACCAAGAGACCTCAAAACTTGACTGAAGTCTAAAGAGAGCTCAGTGAGACATACAAGAAGTTTAATCAGAAACAAATAAGAACTCTCCTGACTTTTTTGCCAAGTCAGAGATATGATATTTTATGCCTGCAAAGGAATTATCACAGAACCTTATATACAGGACACAAGGAAGGCAAAACACAATGTGAAATCCAGAAGAGTTTTTAATACCTATCTGCTGCTTCTGCTTATAAAAAATATTCAAAACTATCACAGATTTTGCAGACTTCCTAAGTAGGATTCAAAAATGTTGTCTCAGAGCAGTATCAATTTTCCACTTACAGGAGTGCTTTACTGTATTAATTCCTAACAAGACTAAGATGTTGAATCTCTGAGTGTTAAAGACCTATCATGGAGATGATAAGTCCCATTGCAAGGGACTAGAAAAAACAGTTGACCTTACCCTGACAAGTGAGTGGAATGGAAAAGCATTTTTAGAAATAATTTGCCTCTTGCTTTTGTTGGCCCTTATGCTCAGACGTTTGACAGCTCATTTTAGTCTACATGCATTATGCTGGTATGCTTATTATTCTATTCTACAGATATATGTTTATTTTCATGGTACCTATCTCAAATTTCGCTTTCATAGCACCACTGTAAAAAACTGGCAAATAAGATTTAAAAATTTACCTGTGCTAGTCCTTAAAAGATCTAATATCTCATTCACTGGTTTCTTTCCACTTATACTCCTCATACATTTCTTCTCATTCAAGATAACCCATAGTGAAATTTTCTTTAAAGTTATACCTGCTTTACAAGACACTTTTAAATCATAGTCTCACTGATATTTCATTGGTTTTTCTGTTCAAAAATTCATGTGACCAAAGATAGTAAAGTAAAAACTTTCTGAAATCTTTCCTGGAAAAGCATACCCTGCAACTGTCTGCTCATAGGGCTTGGCTGCTGAATGTTCTAAGGCAATTAAGCACAAGATACTTACAAGGCCAGAGGTACCTCTGATGAGTTACTTGAGTTAAGCAGCTGTTGGCTAATGAGTTGTGACTCTTTCATAATGTTGTAGGTTTTATTTGATAGAAAAATAATTGAGGATTTATTTAACCTGCACCTGTAATTAACAGTGTTTTGTTTCTCAGTGTTTTTTTTGTCAAGCAAAGACTTTTGTCTAACCTACTTACCTGAACTACAATTTCCCACAAGGGATAGGATTTGGATTAATGAAGAAACAAATACAGTTGACTAAAAGATTTAGGTTTTCTTCAATAAAAAGTCAGTATATGAATTATTATTTAATAATGATTTAGGGTAAACTTTACTTGACAACAAAAAAATAAGAGTAAAAAATCCCTGAAACTTTCAATGAAATTAAAACATTTAATTACCTGTATTTAAACTGTGAGTTCAAAATGAAAATTATCAACTTGCATGTAAGTATTTCAAATTAAAGCATTTCCTTTCCCCATGGAAAATCCTGATTTCATTAGGTGAAATTCGATGATGAAAAATGTTGGATTTTTTCAAACTACCTTGTCTAAGAATATTTCTCCAAGCTGTTTAGATAAAAAGAAATCCATATCTGTCAGGGTAAATGGACCTGAATTACAATCTTATTTTTTACATAAATCTATCAAAATATATTTTCCAGTTCTGCTAAACAAAACTCTAAAAGAAAAAATGAAACAGTTGACCATTTTCAAAAAATAAGCTACATAGCCCATGAGTTAATATGTGAAATTAAACTGAAATGTGAAAATTTCTAACCTATTCTATTTTAATAGTTATTTCAGTATTTAAAAAGATAACAGTGACAGACAAGAGATTATAGATATGCATGATTGAACTGCATGTATTTCCTGGTGTTCAGATAAGGATATATAACTAAAGGGTAAAACATTTTATTTATTGCAGGAAAGTAGGGTTTTTAGGAGGCTTGAGAAGATAGCCGTCATTGGCAGGCTGGAAGAGAAAGGTTGTCTCAGACACACAGAAGGAGATACTAATGGATGAACAAATGCAGGCAGCAACTGAGACAGAAAAGGTGGAAAACAAGTGACTGGACATTAGATGTATCTATGTGGTACAGCATGCAGGTGAAAAAATGTATTTTTCATCCATCTTTGAAAGTTTCCTCTCTATTCTGCCTTGAAACCAAGTAAAATCAAGATGCTAGCAGTTTCATAAAATCATCCTTAAAATTAATAGAGGAATAAACAGGTAAACAACTTAAGAAACACATTAGACATGAGAATGTTTTCTTATCCGTGAGACAGCATTTATGCACAGATTTGTGCTGGCCTTAGCTCCAGTAAGAGTCAAAGTTCATGTAAACTTGGAGGCTGTGGTTTAAAAAAATTCACACGTGAAAGGTCTGGAAAGTCTTATTAACTTAAAGACAGCACCTCTGTTTCAGCAGTTCTCTAGATGGTAAGAAACCTTTCCTGTATATCTTCTTCTTCCATTCTCCTCTGAATGTCCAATATTGAACATTCTAAGAGAAGATATGGGATAAGAAGGATCTTAGAATCCTAGAATCATAGAACCATTTAGGTTGGAAAAGACCTTTAAGGTCATCGAGTCCAACCATCAACCATGCCCACTAAACTATGCCCTGAAGTGCCTTGTCTATGCGTTTTTTTAATACCTCCAGGGATGGTGACACCACCACCACTTCCCTGGGCAGCCTGTTCAAATGCCTGACAACCCCTTCAGTAAAGAAATTTTTTTTAATATCCAATCTAATCCTAATATCCTAAACCTCCCCTGGTGCAACTTGAGGTCATTTCCTCTCATCCTAATGGCTTATGGTTTAAGAAACTGTGTATGTGTCCTGGTTTTGGCTGGGATAGAGTTAATTGTCTTCCTAGTAGCTGGTACAGTGTTACATCTTGGATTTAGGATAAGAATGTTGATAGCAAACTGATGTTTTCAGGTGTTGCTAAGTAGTGTTTAGACTAAGGGTTTTTCAGCGTCTCATGCCCAGCCAGCGAGAAGGCTGGAGGGGCACAAGAAGTTGGGAAGGGGCACAGCCAGGACACCTGACCCCAACTGGCCAAAGGGGTATTCCATAATGTGTGATGTCATGCCCAGTATATAAACTGGGGGGACGTTGGCCAGAAGGGGCGGATCACTGCTTGGAGACTGGCTGAGTGTCGGTCAATGGGTGGTGAGCAATTACATTGTGCATCACGTCTTTCTTGGATTATATTTCACCCTCTTTTTGTTACATTCCTTTTCATTACTACTACTACTACTACTACTACTACTACTACTACTATTGGTTTTATTTCAATTATTAAACTGTTCTTATCTCAACCCATGAGTTTTACTTGTTTTCAGTTCTCTTCATCCCACTGCAGGGTGGGGGGAGAAGTGAGTGAGCAGCTGCGTGGTGCTTAGCTGATGGCTGGGCTTATACCGTGACAGCATCTTAAAATATAGAAGTACTTGAATCCTCCAGGCAAAAAGAAGTTTCTAAGGAGTGCACATTCTAAAAGCTTTTAAACTGCTTTCCTAGTTCAAAGCTCCCTGGATTACTCTTTAGGTATCTTGTTCTTACTTAGCTTCAGTTGTAAAACTACATTTGTCTTCCTTATACATTTCTAAATTTTCATTACCCTGTGAAGAATAATTAAATCACAAAGTAAGCAAAGCCAATTCAGTGGTGAATGAAAAGCCAGTGTTACAAAACAGTATTAAAAATTGAAACTGAACAGTTTAGCTTTACCAGCTAATTTACTTAGGTATTACCCTAAGGCATCAACACCATTTATCACTATTGCTGTAGTCTGGCATGTCTGCACCATCAATAGGAACAGAAGTGTTTATGGAAAACAAATTAGGAACTTAAGGGAAATACAAGGTAAATATTGAAATGAATCAGTAAATACACAGAATATCTGCAATCGGGCATCAAGTCCTTGTTTAGAATTAAACCAGTGCAGACATGACGTTCTAAGTAAGAAGCCATGCTCATTGATTAAATTATATAAAATGTGGTGATACCAGGAATTTTTAAAGTAAAACAAAGTACAGTCATATTTCTAAAGGGCTTTGAAAAGATAAGTCCAATATATGCATGCAACTACTATTATAAGAGGGCTAATTAAGAGCTAGTAAAGGCAATAAAAGAGGGTGGAGACATTTCCATTAGAAGGCAGAGATTTCACAAGAAGTTTGTTTTTTTACAAGAGCATCTTATAAATATTTGAAATAAGTTTTTCTTGTTTTCTTCCAGGAACAAGCACATTTCTATATGAGAGAAGTTTGTAGCCTCCTATTAGTTTTTCATCACCTTAACAGATGGTTGAAGTTAGGATATAGATTTCATATGCTCTAAGTAGTCACCATAAGAAAGCATATGAACCTGTTGTTAATGACTCTGAAATTACTGCAGTTGGTTGTAAACAATATTTTATATGGAGTTAGAAAAAGAAGATTCAAAGTTTACCTCCAAAGTCTTCCATGAAACTTATACTATTCTTCCTCCTGCCCCTTTATGATACTCAGAAGATGGATCCAGAGATTTGGAGAGATAAATCTAATAATAATTTTCTCTCTTCATTATTCTATGGTCATAGAACTTCATTAAAAGAGATACTAACTTTTCACTATCATTTTTTAGATTAGGAATGCCATGAAAATTCAACCACCATATTCCCAGAAAGAGTTGGGTTGGTCTTTACATGCAAACATACAGATAAAACTGTTGTCAACATAAGCTTCTAGAATTTGCAGGTAGGTAGATTGCAAGAGGAATTGGTCAAGGTCACACAAAATCAATGAGAGCAGAACTTTAGTTTCCGGTTTAACATGCTAGCCATCTTTGTTATTGTATACACAAACACAAAGAAAAGAACAATATTAAGACAAACAGGATGCAACATATAACTTTCAGAGAACACTTTGAAATTACTATGAATATTATTTTTTTGAATTAGCAACACAAAACAAGTGTTTACATACTACTTGTTGTGATTTGAATGGTCAAACCTGAGGTTTGAACATGCCAGCTAGACTGTCAACTTAAAAAATAGGAGTTTGGAACAACTGGCTAAAACTATTTAGCAATTCTATTACTGCTACAGTTTAATGAATGTGGAAAAGCATAAGGGACCCATTGCATAATCAGTGCAAATATTTTATTTGATTGTTCTCTTCCTACAATAATTTGCAATAAAACTAAACATATTTAGTTGAATATTTTTATTCCTTGCATTTTATTTTGTTATTAAAAAAATACATATGAAAGCAATAAACAGTATTATGGTTTTAAAGTAAGAAAATAAATCAATCCTATCTATTCATTTTAAATTCACTTGCTTAGGTTGGTTGAAGATAACCCTATAGTTTCCTTCAGCAGTCTTTCTTCAACCTAATATCACTGCTTGTTATGATTTAAACTGTATATTTCTGAAGCATAGCCCTTTCTCTTTAGCCCTTCAGAACCTTTCCCTTTGTTAAAGGTGTTTGCAACCTCTTGAAATGTAAATGGCGGTAAACACTGAAGGATCATGGTAATAATATTACTGAAAAGAGGTACACATTTTTAACTATTTTTTAAGGTTTTATACTTCTGGAAATACATGTCTGCTAGTTTCAGGAAAAAGAAACATCATAGATTTCTTATTTTCTGCAAAAGGTCATGTATTACCAAAGAAACTCAGCTATTCTCCATCAAGATTATTGGAGAAACTGTAGAGACTTTGTCTTACTGAAATCATTAATTCTTCTTTCTCATTTAGGATAAATTTCTAACTACACATCATCAAGTTATAATTTTCCCTACCTTCAACAATGAAGATGTCAGGCTATATTAATGATGCAGCAAACTATTGTTGCTTGCCCGTTAGATTATCATGTCCAGCAAGTTCAGTCAGTTGTTTGAGTTCTTTCTATTTTTTAAACTATATCCAGACAAGATACACCTCAGCACAAGACAAACAAAAAACATTATTTTATGGAACTATCCATTGATAGTTTCAAAATTGTTTATCTTTTCCCTGGAAGTCCAGCAATATCTCTAGATTTATTCATGCCCTTATTTACATAATTACTAGAATTTCATTTTGCAGTTCATTAGCAACCACAACCAATCCTAATATTCTAAATGAGCAAAAGCTCTTCACATTTCCTTTAATCACAAGCACTCATTATAATTTTTCTGGGTGATGGGGTATATCTGAAAATCAACATAGTTCCAATATGTCTAATTTACATCCAACAGAGTTCTAAATTCTCCCTAACCATGTTTCTGCAAATGTATGAGCAGCAAAAGAAATTAATGTAAGAATTTCAAATGCATTTCAAAAAAAACTTTCCCACTGAAAATCACCATCACTGAAGTATTCTCTCATTTCTTTTCACAATGTGTAAGCACAAAGCCATGTTTTTTGAATATATACATCTTTTTCCTGTGCATCAAGATCTCAGAATAATGTGTCAAAACATCTTTTTCCAATAAGTACACTTCTACCACCTTTCATTATTCAAATTCTCTCTGTTTGATCTTTCATTTTTTTCTATAGTTCTGTTTGGTGGGGGTTTTTTTTCTGCCCTTATTTCTTGGAACAGAACACATTGACAAGCCCAATTATATCTCCGTGTGCAATAAATGTCCTAATTTCAACTCTTTATGCCAATGGAAAACCCTCTGGACTCCTCTGACCTGAAGAATTCTCAAAGGAGAAAGGGAGAAAATATCTCCACTGCTAAACGGCCATGCACATCAATTAGGCAGACCACATGAAGAACATGGGTCTGGCTTCTATCATTTAGACAAGATGAACTTGCAAATTCAGGAATATTTGTCTTAAACAATTCATAGCTGTGGAACATTTATTGTGATTTATGTTTAGACACTGCAAGACAAACAAGCCTGTTACTGCAATGCGAAGAAGAAAACAAATGGAATACAATTTAAATTTTAATATAAAGTTAGTCATCATGTAAGATGGAAAGACTAGCAACTGAAAAAGCCTTAAAGACAAAAATATTTAGCACCATCTAGCAAAGCACACGAGAAAGCCAATATGATTTCTTTGATGGCTTAGCTCCAGTAAAATGAAATCAACTTAAGGGTACTTCCTGAAAAAATTACTTTCCAAGAGTAGAAGGTGAACTATTATTGACATATTAAAGACATAAAGAAAAGAAAAAAAATTAGGTTTATGTTCGTTTATAAATAATATGTTATTGTGACATCATGTAGCGGTGCATCAGTTGATCTCTGTAAAGGATGAATTAGGTCATTTAATCACCATATTTTTATTTAGATTTCTTGCAGAAAAGAATTAATTGTAAACCAGAAATTGACTGTCCAAACCAGTATGTCACATCCTGGTGGCATAAATATGCAGTCTTTTCTTTGGTAGTACAGACAAATTTACTTAAGACAGAAAACAGTAAACAAAGTTAATGAAACTAAATGTAATACCTTCATTTTATCAGATAGCAGGCTCAGAGTTCAAGAAACCATATACATATTAATCCATTAAATAGTGGCTTTGCTACAGTTTCTGTACTTTTCTTGGAAGTTTCATAAAATTATTTTTAATTTAACTCTTTCTTTTGTCGCAGGAATGGGGGTTAATTGGCATTTCAACTAGATACTTTCTACATAGAATTACACCATAGCAGTTCTGTAAAATTTCATTTTACGTTTAACAATCAGTTTCACATTTCATACATGGAGAGTTCATTTCTCGCATACACTTGTCTTTCCAACCAGTTTGCTGATGTAAATTACTAGTTAACAAAAATCTTGGTGGTTTATGTATCTACACTATATGTTTCTCTAACTTAAAGGCCACTTAGGTTTCACAAAAAAAAAATTGACCATATTTTATCTGAAGTTCCCATTGGGTATTTGAAAAAAGCATTTTAAAAATCTGAGATACCATGATTCTAAAAAGCACCTACCATACATACACAAATGTGAAAATTCTCAGAATTTTCTGCATTTTTTTCTGCATAGTATTTACTGCACTATATGCTGGGTATACAAATCCTTCCGTACACAAAAATGCCATTGTTTAGCATTTTATTTTCACCTCACATTTTATTAGCACAAAGAAGGCTACTATTTTGTATTGCTTCATGTGAAAGGTTCTTTACTTTCTTTAAAGTCTTTGTTGTTCTTTGTATAATACACAGATCACCTAAGCAATTTCTGACCTTAACACAGATCTTGTCTTGACTTGCCTCTTTATTAACAAGCTGAATGATCAGACTCTGCACTTTTAGCATGAAATGTTCAAGTATCCTGAGTCAGAAGGTGCTTAAGTTTTACATTAAGTCTTAGTAATTTCAGAAAATTAGGACAATTTAAAGATCAGAGGCTTGCAAATAGTTTGGGGCTATATAAAATAGTTTTTGGAGGAACTATGAATCCAGAAGGTGACTCTGGAAGTATTGTAATATTATGAACTGAACAATACATTGTATAATTGCCAAATCTACTTATACAAAACTTTCACTCTTGAGATCCGCATTTGTTTTTAAACTGCTTTTCAACTTTGAAGGGCTGCAAAACTTCACAACTTTACTGTTGTAAAATTAAAGCATTTTTAAGAGTTCTAGACCTAATTAAATACATATTAGAAAACTCTGCTGAAGCCATCAGAACAATTTCTAAAACATCTATGGTCATCTATAATGCTAGGAGCCAAAATTATGCACTGGTAGTTCACAAAAACAAGCAGAACAAAACATTTTGCAACAGAAAACCTCTCCTGATATCCTGAAGCCAGACCAAAAAACGTGGAAGATTGAGGATCAGGGACGTGGAGCTGAGCAGTTACAGCTTCACATGAATAATAACACATCTTGCATTTCGCTGCCATCCTGCAGATGTTACCTGCAGATGTGTTGCAGCACATACTGCTCCCAGCCAGCCATGGGCAGACTGCAGCCTGCAATCCCCTACAATGTCAATCCGTGTATTTAATTTCATTTCATGCTGTTTAATTACTCCTAGATATTTCTCAAAGTCCTGACATAGGACAGAACTTTAAGTGAAATATGTGACATTTAGTCTTTCTTTTCTGTGTTTATTTTCCCTTTGCTTTCCTTTATTTTTAAATGCAGTTTACACCAATCCTCTATCTAGGTGTGTACATTTTCCCTTATGTTCCTAGCACGTTCTGGCACTTTTCTTCAAACTCTGGATTTGACCTGGGAACACCAAACACCACCTTCAGTCCTGTTCTTTGCCTGCTCCGATTGCCAAGCCCACACAGATGAATGGCAGTTGTCCTAGGAATGGCATGCTGCAATTCATCAAACGGATTTGCCCATTAGGCATATCCAGGCAATCCAATGACAAAACTGTATAAACTTGTCTTCCTGTCCCCTGCTATACCCAGTGTATCAATTACTGCACAGAAATGGTGCATATCACCATTTAATATGGAAACCATAAAGTGTTTTCTATCCTTGCCATTTTTCCATGAGTCTTGATCTAATTTCATTTTAAAGTATTGCATTCTGCCATGCCCACCCCCACCCCTGCCCCTTAAATTCAAGCCTGAGCTCCTTCCTGTGTGAGATCAACACACATATCTTCAGCACTGGGTTGGTAATGTGCTTTCATCTATAAAACTTGATGAGAAACAAGAGGAAAGCATTTGTTCAATAATTAAGTATTTATAAACTTTAAGGACCCCCCCCCAAATATAATCAAAAGCAAAAAGAAAAATCCAAATAGGAATCCTATTGGCTAGACCTCTTATGGAAATTAAGACCTACCTCAATATTCCATTAGACCTGTACCCCAAAGTCACAAATGTTCTCAAAAAGTAAACTATGCAGAAAGACACATAAACTACCGAAGTGGTTGATACAAACATTCAACAAAATAAAAATTAAGGACATCTTCCCTGCTGTTTTATTGTGTGAAAATTCACAAAATGTTTTTGAAATTTACTTTCACTTTTTCCTTTTTTTTGCAAGTTGTATCTTCCTAGCCTAAAATTGCATTACTGAAAGATTAATATTTCAAGAGTTTTTTTAAAAAATAGGTTTACCAGAACACAGTACTTTTCATAAAACTTCCCTCTGCTGCATAGTGATCACAATGAAAATGATAGCTCTGTAGCATTCCCCTACTGTATAGGAAACAGAGTCATGTTCTTATTTTGCACACTTTTTTAAGGGATCTAGTGATTTTATCTACTTGCTTCTAGAAGTGAACTAGCTTGGTTAGTTGCTATTTCAAGAAAGAAGCTGTTAGAGGTTTTTTTTGTTTTCATGAAAATAATTATCTCTTAAGGGGTATTTTTAGTTTATATATATAGATGTACAGTTCAGCTCCAAATTTGTCTGTTATAGCAGAAACACAAGAATGCAAGGAGGAGTAATTGATATTTTCCAGCAAGTATATTGGGTAATGTGTAAGACTATTGGATTAATAAGATTGTCACATAGTGCCATTTTCCTGCCATGATCTAGTTTCTATGTTAAATACTTAAAACCAAAATTTTGTTTATATATTCCTTATTCCCACATTTGTTTTTGTCCTTTCAGCAGCCTGTCATAACATATTTGCTCCCATTTAATAATATTCAAATACATTTTCCAAGGGTCTCATGGTAAATACAGGTATGGGTTCATTCACCTGCTCATTCCCCCAGCCAGGCTGTGTGAAATGGATAAAAACCCCATGTATTTAGTTTAAGTTAAAAGAGTATAAATGTCATTTACCAACATTTCATATCAACTATACCTTTAACAGCATAAGTGATTAAATATCAAATGTAAGAATCTGTTATGGCATGCCCACAAGAAACTTCAAACACATCTTTCTCAGCCTGTATTTCATTGATTAAAGCACATCTATTTCAGCTCATACTTCAAGTCACATGAAAATTTGTCTCCCCTCCAAGCCTAAAGTTATTCTGAAAGAAGAACAGATTCAAAACCTTCTGTTGAAACTGTTACATTTTCCACTGAGGTATTAGAGCTTGCTTTGCCTTTACTAACAGAAAGCAAATACAAGCATCATCCTGCAGCTTTGTGATTAAATATGGATGTGAAAGGGGAAAATCTTAGCCGCAGCTCCTGGTTGAAAGGACTGTTGAAGTATTTTATCACTATCTTCCACCTCAAGAATGCCTTTAAAGGGAAGAATGACATCTTTCAAAAATAAGAAGCCACTGCTGTCCACCATGTAAAGGAAAAACCTTAAGAACATGTGAGAGTCTTGGGTTATGAATCCTGAACAAAAGTTAGTGCCATTTTCAGGCTAGAAGCAAACACTTGAATTCCAAAGAAAGAATCAATTTCAGCAATGCCTCACTGCCTCCAGACTTTCCCTTTGGGTGGTGGTGCCTTCTTAACATGCTGTCTGTGGGTGATGGTTTGGCTTGCTTCTATACTTTTACTATTCTAAAGCACTGTATGAAAGGCCTTGCAGACTGGAAACTAATACCTACAGTATACAAATTTCCTGATGCAATGATATCATATATAACAATGTTTGTACTGTTTGTTTTTCGTATTACCGGTGATTTCTGCATTTTCCTGTGAATTTGCTGTGACAGAGAAATCCTGATTCTTCTGAAGTTAGGAGATTTTTTAATCCTTCAATAAAGGTAGAATTTCCTTTCAGACATTCAAGATTCATCTACAGAGAGAGTTAGAGAAAATGGCAATTCAAGTTTCTACATTGCCTTTCTTGCCAGCATCTTTCACCTTTTGCTGATCCACCTAATGAGAAAAAAAATATCTACTGATACGCATCCTCTGGACTCTGTGAAATCATTAGTCTGGGTTTAATTGCAGGACTAACAGTGTCATTTGTGACATGAATTCTTCTCTGTAAGATAGGGCTGAAAGTTGAAATGAGCTCCAGTTGAATGTACGCTTTGATGCTGGTTTCATAAAGAAGTAGAGGAGAATCCAAGTCATATATATAATCTTACATGTGTGCATTTGAGATCAACGCAATACAAAACCACACCACAGTGAGGCTAATAAACCCTAGGCTAGAAAACAGCATATTACTTTGGATGTGTGAACTTGCATGTATTGCTTTCCAGTCAGAGCTTATATGCAAGTGGAGGAGGATTAAAAGACACCAGTGTTGACAAACATTTCTAAAAAGTGGTTTCCTAATGGCTCAAGTCATCTCTGGTTTGGGATCTTCAGACATACAAGACTGTGCATTAGATAAAAAAACCAGCCTTCACTTCAATAAGGAGGTATGACAGTACTGGAAGAGATTATGAGAGAGCTTGCAAAATTTCCATCCTTGAAGATTTTCAAGACTTAGCAAGAAAAATCCTCACCAGAGCTCATCCAGTGCCAACAATATACCTACTGTGAGTGGTGTGTTGGACTAGGCGAACTCCATAGGCTCCTTCCAAGCACCATTTTTATAATTCCATTATCTTTGTACTGTGCTTTACAGTATCAAGTGTTCATAGCAGTGACCCATTTCGCTTTACCAATGCTCACCTGACAGTGTGCATTAAGTGCAGTATTCTTCAACTTTCTGAAAAATATTCAATTCTCTTTATTTAACAATAGGATGTCTTTTAGACATTAGTCGCAATCACCTATGAGTAATTATGCCTTTTGATCATGCTTTGTTAAAGTGAGTGACCACATCATCTATGAAAAAACTGCTAGCACCACTACATCTCTAATTACACGATGTGGAAAAAAAATAAGGGAACTATAACAAATATGTTTATAGAACCCAAAAGTTTTAAAGTCTAAAACTACTGGTAAACAAAAAAAAAAATCAAATCAGAGGCATAGACAATATTTATTAAACTGAAATTTAGAATCTTTTATTCAGAAAGTGAGCTATAATAACAGAAATATTTCATTTAATTTAAAGATCAACCCAACTCAAAAGAGTAGAAAACTAAATAATCTTCTTCCAGAAATACATACTGGAAACTATCACAAAAAAATTTTAATATGTGTAATAATAACAATCAGGTAGTGCAGATGTGTCATTTCTATAATTTATGATGTGAACAGAACAGATTCAGCAACAGTCATGCTGTGATGAAAATATAAGAACAGTTTGCTACATTTTAATTAACCTTTCAATAACAGACATTTAGTTTATTGAACTTTTACTGAAATCAACAGTAGCCTTAAAACATACTTCAAAGGGAAAAATAGTGGCCCAGGAGCTATATACACATCCTCCTAAGTATCCGCTTGGCTGACAGTCTGGAAAATGTCAGCTTCAAAGGATTAGAGCTTTATTTGAGAATCCTAACTTAAAGTGTTACTATGAGATGTAATGGCATCACTGGTCATGCCATGAAATAAAGTAGAAAGATGTCACTAACCTTTATTGACAGGTCCATGAAATGTAAGATTAAGGCAACCGTTGTGATTTTGCTGCAGAGCCCTTTATCCCTTCAGCTCCCACTTGACTTGGCTTAAAGGGACAGCACATTTCTAGCACAATAAAACATTTTGGGTCACACTGGAGCATTGCAGCATAAGAGCATGTTATATTGCTTGGCACAAAAATTCTCAAGACATCATTCAATATTTGCAGAGTAGGTGCTTCCTGGCAACATTAGCAATTATTTTTACTTGAACACCATCCAAAAGAGAAGACAAGGTGCGGCATTCAGATCTAATAACAGTCTGAGGCAAAATGTGGGCACCTGAGTCCAAACCAGTGGTCCTGAAATGACTGCAGTTACTGTCACCATTTAAAAGATCCAAGCTCTTACTACAAACAGACTGACAATTAGTTTGTGAGTAAGTTACCATACCAGAAATTGACATTACACTTCATTAAATAATTGGTCTGTAAGTCTGAGGTTCATATCTTTCTCCTGTGTAAGAAGGCTGAAACCCTCTGCCTCTCATTATTAATTGATAACAATATTGGAGGTATATGTGCCAATGATTAAATTCTTATCTCCCTTTTTGACTAGATTACACTTTTCCTTCTTCATGCTGTAGGCCACAACAGAGAAAATAACAGGTTTAATTCTGACTTCTTCAGTCTCCAATGGATTCACTGGGGAATACCAGGATTGCAATTCATTGTCAAGGGTTACAGTTTAAGAGAGTGATAAAATGTTAAAATAAATGTTAAATCTCA
The DNA here is from genome assembly GCF_947461875.1 of Haliaeetus albicilla. Classification (NCBI taxonomy): domain Eukaryota; kingdom Metazoa; phylum Chordata; class Aves; order Accipitriformes; family Accipitridae; genus Haliaeetus; species Haliaeetus albicilla. The sequence continues at coordinate 66,190,984 of NC_091516.1, read as the reverse complement.
CAGAAAATTCACATGCTGAAACCTGTGAAAATCATAGACAATGTGAAAAGAGAACAGCACAAGTCAACAGCAAATCATTATAACGTGTGATACCATTGCATCTGGAATACCTCATTAGGAACCAGAACTCCCACGTGCAAAACACTTAAGAGAATTAACATGCAAGTATTGGGGCAAATACTCTGCTCATATAAAATGCTATGCTCCATTGACTTTGATGTTATGTTGATTTATACCAGTTGAGAACTTCTTATAATGTAGTAAAACTGTTTTCAGGTAATTGAGTCATCTGATTGTTTCTTATTCCTTCTTTCAGAAAACTTTTCCTTAAGAAACTGAAAGGATTCAAAGTCATTGAATCAGCTCAGTTAGGAATTAAATTATAAATGCAGCACATAACACTTAACAGTAAAGCGCACAGTGATAACAAAAGCTTAATGTATTGCAGTCCTAAGGGGCAACAGTAGCTATTTTATTCTATACTACTCCTTGCTCAGATTGAGCAGTGCATTTCAGTGTATATTATCTTTTCATTACACTCATTAAAATGAATGAAAAGAACCTGAGATACATTTTGTATCTACATTATTTGAGAAATGCCACCAACCATAATTTATAAGACCTACTTAAGAGTTTGCCTTTATTTTGAAAGTTAGAGTTTCAAAAGACCTTCACAGAACTAAAGTTTGACAAAAATACTGTCTAAGTAGTTGTCTTCTATTTTGTAAAATATAGGACAGAGAAGTAGCCAGGAATTGCTCTAGGGGGAATGCAGTGAAACTTTAAAGCTCTTAGGGTTCAAAGGTAATAAAATAATTCCATGACATCCTTGCTTTTCTGAAATGCTGGCCCCTTGTCAATGCCACTAGTTATTTTTCTCTATTGTCCCCAACATTTAAGCTATGCCTTCAACTAAAAGACACTTTGTCTTATGCACTTCCATTTATCCCCAGAGAAAATTTCCAATAGGCTCAACCATATGAGTTTATGGAAGATGCAGTTCACAAGGCTGAGCAGGTGAAGGGGCAAGCAGAGGCTTTTTCTGAAACACTAAAATATGAAAGGATAAAGTAAATCCAGAAGGAGGGGACATGCACTTTTATCCTTCTGGCAGACCAAAGTTGGCATCATCCAGATGAAGGACGCTCATAACAAGTTTCTTTTGAAACACAGCAAGACAAAGCTGTATCTGATTTGTAGTGTCATAGCGTGCTGAGCACTTCCTGAAACATGCTTAGAAAGATGCTCAGTGGCTCTAAAAGTATTCACCAGCTTGGTCAGACTCTTATTCTGGAAAAAAGGTTCATACCACACTATGTAGCACCAATGACTTGCAGTTAGTGCTGTCGCTGGTAACTACTAGTGTTTAGCCAGTACTGCAGTCTCAGAGACCTCTCTACTCCAGGTTAACCCTAATGCTGATCTTAGTTTCTAAATGAATGATTACAGCTGGTTTTGATGACAAATGCTTGGTTGAGCTTATTGTCAGCAAGGAGTGACTGTAGCAAAGTATTTCTGGCAAGCATGACGGATACTTCAAGGTGTCAGCACAAAGCTGTGTTCTCTGAGCATACAAAGAGAGATGGGTTTTGTCTTCCTTTTGGATGGTGAGGTATAGAAGAGGTTATGCTGATAAAATTAACTATAATTAAGATGATTTCTCAATCTCATTTGTACCTTGTACTGCTGTATTTTGTGTAGAAAATAAAGATCATTTTAAATATTAGAACAAACAGCACTTCTTGTGATTATTGGTGACAGTCACAGAACATATACTGATGTCCATATACTGAAGCAAATTCATCACTATGTCAGCTTTCCTTCATAAATCAATTGGCTTTAAATGAAAATAGTGATTCTTAGATTTGAATAATAGCTTTATATGGCTGAGATAATCTTAATCCAATGCTCCCTCTTGGTTCATACAAATGTTGCAATTATTCAATGCTCCAAGAATTCAAATCTAGCTTATCAGCTGTCACAAGCTTTGATAAAGGCAAAACCATTATCAGATCCAGTCTTGCAATTATGAGTTGCACAGAAGATGTTAAATAGAGCCACTACTTGCAGGGCAGTTTCTCGTTTTTGGTACAACATAAGTTTGATATCTTTTCCTGACTATTTGAAAATGTATTACAGAGTCATGAATCATTAAAATAGAATGGTACTAGGCCTGCAACTTTCTTATTCTTTTCCTCTATTAATACCTTTATTTTAATTTTGGACCTGTGTATCTAAGACAACCAAAGTGGGAGATCCATGCAGATGAGTAACAAAATTGGACCACTTAAAATCTTACAGGTAGCAACTTTTAAGCTTTTAAAATACAGAATTGCAGGTGACACTGCTATGATTCCAATTATTCATGTGTGAAAAAAAGTTTTACTAGTTTATGTGATTATTTTTTTTCATTAAGCTTTACTGAAAACTTCAGTTAAGTGGGAGAATTGTACTCTATGTGGGCACATATGCATGCAGAGAGGAAAAAAAGAATGACCAGAACTTCATAGTTGAAATTTCACGTATAACATTGCCTCTAGTTATGGAGTAATGGAGTATTAAATTTGTATTGGATTTCATACCTATTATTGATTGTGCTTGCCTATTAACAAGTCTGATTTAAGTGCCCAATAAAGTCTTTTGTCAAAATTTAATCTGCTTTTGATTTCACTTTTACACCAGTCATTGACTGCATATCACTCATTATATTGATCATTTTGTGATGATGCATTTACATCCTTTGCTTAAGAATTTTGTTTGATATGATTATACCATAACTTTATAGTTTTAATTAAAAAGTTAAAGGTTTTTAAAATGCATTCTTTAATAAGGCTATTTTTGTCCCCAAGATGAAGACTATTATATTAATAGAAGAGCAAGGGAACTCAGTATATTATTTGCAGGTTTCTGTGGCTAAAGATAAATGTTTGAATCAATACAATTTGAATTAACTTACTTAATGAAAATAGAATCTCATTAAAATATAGCCTCTTACTGCTGAAAAATTTTCATTCATTGTCTGTTTGTTCCCCCCCTGCCTTAAGAGCTTAATATCATAAATTCACCATGTCAGTCCTGGTCTGCCTTCCATTTTCAAAATGGAATTTCTGAATCCTTTTCTGAGACTTATTCCCCTACAATTATACATGTTTTTTATGACTGTTCTGAAGATAACATCCCCCATTCCTCCCCCCCCAATTCTGGATCATGTTAGTGGGTGCCATTGTACTCACCTGAAAAAGAAGTATCATACAGCAAGAAAAGCCATAAGTACTTCTAGTCCACTATCATCAGGTTTCAGAACAATATTAAGTAATATGTCTTTTTGAGAGGAACTGAAAATTATCCTTAGTCACCAATATACTCTCTTACCATTTCTTTTTCTTCAAGCACAGAGAAAGGTCCAACCTGAACCAAATCTTCAGCCTCATAGCCTCCCAGTCACTGCCTGGATGGGCTATAGGTAGGAAGGAAAAACTACATATATGTTCTGTACAGCTTAAAATTGAGTAAGTCAGACAATGTACACAAGGATGAAATTCTTGTAAATAATTAACAAGATAAAGATATCATGTTTAATAGCTTTTGTAAGATATTAATGTTTATAAAGTTATAATAATGATTTTGCCCTCAGTGTTAGGATAGTAGCCTGGGTCTTTTTGTATTCTTTTCTGCCTTCCTGCCAGCTTGTTAGAGGTAGTTGCCAAGGCTTATTCGTGTATGTCAAAGCTGTGCTGGGATGTTACCTCAATATCAGCACTCCCAGCAAGACAGCCACAGTTAATTAACTAGTGTCTGTTGCCCTTGAAGTCTCCAAATCCAAATAGAAAGAATAGCAGCATTCTGCTCTAACATCTGAGAAAAAAAGAAAAAGATGGCTGGATTTTGAAACACTAAGAACCATTTAACATCAGATCTTGCAGAAGTTGCCATCTCTACCAAGACTCATGCAAAAAAAGTTTACAGACTTGTAGATTAAAAAGAAATTACTGTAAAAGTACATGTTCTCAAAACAAGCTGTTTAATGTTTGGATGGATATAGTTAGCATAGGTTATGCACTTGTCACGTAAAAAAGAACAGAATTGCAGAAATGCAAAGAACATGTCTACGAGTTGCAGTATGATTGAAGATCTTCTGCCCACACTCAGATCTGACAAGGCACCAGCCAAATCCTGTCTGGGAGCCATATGGCATGCTGTTGTGTCTTAAAGACTAGCACCTGCCTCTTGGCATCTTTCTAACTCTTTTTCTCTTTTACACAACTCACATCTACCTACACCTGTCTGAATAAACATCCTGTTCCATCATCTGGCCATAAACTGACTCTAATCTCATGTCTTGGAATTGAAGATTGGCACTTATAGATAGTTATATATCTTTAATGTGCACCCATAGCAATTAGCCCTTATGATCTGTAATAGTCCAAAGCTGTGGAACTTTCCCCAAGAGCTTCAAATTGTAATTTTAAAGTGATAAATTAAGAAACTAGCTAAAACCATAGCTGAAAAATAAGCAACGGCATATTAAACTTCAAGCAGAAAAAAACTTATAAGTTTATGGACCTGGTTCACCATCTAAAAAATATTTTTTGAGGAGAGCTCACCTAATGCAACCATTATACATATGTCTCCATTATTCAATAAATTACATACTTAATAATTAAAAAATAACAAAGTACAGTTAGGGAAAAATAGACAGTGATTAGGCCATTAGCCTAGCATTGGGATGGCCTGAATTCAATTGCAGGTTATAAGGCACAAATTCAGGCCTGAATATAAGGCCTGAATTCAAAAGCAGGTTATAAGGCACAGAAATTTTTAAATCTATTAGGAACATGGAAAAATCTTTAATTTAAGCTACTTTCCTGGTCCCTACTGCAACTAAGCATTTTTTTAAATCCTCTTAGGCACTTGTCTATAATACAGTTATCTAAATACATTTTATGTTCAGCATTTATCTCTGTTCGGAGGGAGTAACTTACACAGATGTGAGTGGTGTAGGGATACAGATTCTTTTGGATCATTCTATCTAAGCTTCTGTTCTTTACCACAATATAAAATTAAAAATGATTCTTTGTTTTCCTAAGGAGTGGCAGAATTAGGTGCATTTAAAAATGCAAGTTAGTTAGGCACCCATGAAAAGGACAGACCTTCAACCAAACTTCCTAGACAAATTGGAATTATTTGAAATATTGAAGGTAGGGACCTAAGTGCAAGCTGCATTTGGTCATCATGACATGACTGCACAGCCTAGGTTATGGTCAGACTATGGAAACATTTATAGCACTCAGTCCACCCATGCACAATGTGAGTGAAAGAGAGTGTCTCTTTTTCCTTTAGGCACTTCATTTGGCACAGATCATCGTTGCTGCTGCTGCTGCTGAGATGAACTATATGAGTCAATATTATTCTTCGTGTACAGTTATTCCTAACGTGCTTATACACACATGCACCAGGGATAGACCCTATCATATCTGTCTAGAATCCAACCACATATTCACTGAACACAGATCCTATTCGTATTTCCCAATTCACTTAACACTTCAGAGAAAGCATTGCTAAAATGCATGTGAATAACAAGAACAGTGTTTCTGAAAGCAATTATCTTATCCCTGTCAGCAAGAGACTTTACTTGCTCACAGCAGTTTTAAAGGATATGCCATCTAAATCCTAACACAATTCAAAATATTCTGTGCTTTAGGCTAAACAGATTTATTGTAACAGCTGGTCAGGAATTTTCAGACTTCACAGTTTTTCTATGGGAAAATTTCAGCTCATGATTGTAACAGACCAAAATGTTTTGAAAAGGTTGGACTTCTCATCAAAGAAACAAAGCTCCCAACTGAAAATAATAGAGAGCTTAGTGCTTAGACACTTAACTGCAGTGGAAGTTTCCATTCGTGCTTTGATTGGGAATTCTTAGACCTCTGCATCTTTGCTAAATAAGATAACACTTTATGTTATCAGACATGTCAAGCCAGTCTGCTCACCATTACTCCTGCTGATCTTGTCCCAGTTAAAGACTCATAGAGTAGGGATGTGAATCTCAGTTTTCTATTCTAAGGGCCGCTCACCTGTGTGCTGTCATAATCATCCCCATGCACATACATGCTTGCCGCGGTCCCAAATCAGAGTTTGAAATCTTATCAATTTCAGCATTGAATAGCCATACATATCACACTTTTATGCAAATATAAAGTAAACCCAAACCAACTGTTTAATGTTGTGGATACTCAACACATACGCAAGCATACATTCAGGAGCTTTGAAAGTAGAAGGAATCAGCAGAACTTTTAATTAATGAATACTTTGGTCATTGAAGGAAAGCTTCTTGAATCTTCTGATTTATATAAATCACTAAGTTTTCCAAAAAATAAGAAAAAATCTGTCAAATATTCATCTTCCTCAGCTTCACTGTAAAAGAGCTGAGCTAGGCACACTGAAAAAAAATCAATAAAAAGTACATTTTAAAATACTTACCATTATAGAATCAGTATGAATTTAAAATTAGATTTTAAAAGGCAAGCAAAAACTACACCTACTCTTGAATGGAATAATTTTGAGGGACAGACAATGTATATTTTCCCCTGCCATACCAAGCAGTAAGAAAATATGTTTAGAATAATTTTTTTTTTTTTAAGAAGGACAGGAGAAAATAGTATGTACAGCACACATAGTGATACAGTAGCAAAAATTAAGGAAATTATGCATTTTACACAGAGAAAATGGGGAAATATATTTTATTCTCCTCTGTAAAACCAAAATGAACAGGAACTGTGGTGAGGTTGCCAGTTACTCAAACCTTTAGCAAAAAAATCAATTCTTTATAAGTCTTGTATGGTAATGAAATGTTCAAGATAAGCAGCTGCTTTAACCATTCATCCAAAAGTGGAGTTTTGTTTTAGACACAAACTAGTTTTCATGGATGTATGCAGAATACTACTGTGCTCTAAAGAAGATAAAAGATACAAAGTGCTTGTCAGTCAACCTGTGCCACTTTCAGTCTGATTCAATTATTAACACACATCATACATTATAGCAGATATAAATTTCTTTGAAACTAGGAAAGCTTCCAATCAGCTACATATTTGGGATATTTCTCTGGTTCACTAAAGGTAACTGACAGGAATAGTTTTAAGACTTTTATCTTGTGTAAACACCAGTTCATACTATTAAGGGAAACAGTAACTTCTCAGTAGTTAAAATTTCATTGAACTCCAAAAGCGAAGTTCTGTTTTAACTACCGTAGCATTACATTTTAATAATTGATGATCCTGAATAATACAGTATTTACACTAGTAGCATTTGTTTCTACAAAGTTTGAAGAAATGCATATTTTGAGTTAGGCATTACAAAAAGGGTCCATTCTTAAATGGCTGTTTACATCTGGCTAAAAAAAAATATCCCATTAATTCTTTACGTGAACACAGCCCATGTTTCTTAAATTTGAGTGTGATAATTTGAGGGTACTATTAGAGGTCATGAACTTCATAGACACTTGTGTTAGATTAAACTTCATTTTCGTAGTCCTAGTGCCCTTTTTTTTCCTTACTCCACTGTAGATGCAAATTCCCAGAAGACATAGTCTATAAGTGATATACTCCTGAAACAATATTTTTCAGTTAGCAGAAGAATCAGCTGCCAGCAAAAAGTTGGCAATAAAGTGATTGATAATGGGTCTACAGTTCCCTAGGGAAGTCCGTCCTTGGACAGTCATATAAAGAAAGAATTGGCAGATTAGTTATGAGATGAGTCACTCACTCTTATCTATTGCAATTACTTGGATAAAATGAGAGGTGAGTCAACAATTTTACCAAGCTGCCTTCCCAACTATACTTGAACTCCATCCCCCTCTTAAAAGACACAGACACCTCAAGGATAGACTGAACAAATCCAGAAAGTTACCAGAAGTTTCGTCCCAGGGAAGGCAGGGACACATAATGTCCTTTAGACTGCTCACTGGTAGAATGATGCTTGTGCCGCTCATGACCGCCCTGACTGTATACCGAGAGGCAGCACAGCCATTGAGATGGTCATGGGCTAATCTGATGTGTATGCTAGTAACAAAGTTAGCATTAATGTTTTCCACACCTTTGTGGAAGGTCTGACATCTGTTGGGAACTATTGCCCATAAAATGTGGTGGTTTGTGGAAAACAAGTTCTGTCCCATCTGTTGAATATACCCATTACACCAATGTCTGTTGTTCCAGAGAAATGAACCTCAGCAGAAGAAGAAGGTCCCTTTCTGTCCCATTTACATCAGCAGAAAAAAAATATTTTTAGATAAGGAGTCAGCATTAAAGAAAAATAATCTTGGAAATAATCTATAGCTCATTATTAAAGTTGCTGGGGTGTGGCATGAAATTCACATTTTTACTTGGTATGAAAAATGTGCTAGTTGATGTAGTCAATGTAAGATTTATGATATCCTTAGCTATTCATTTCCTTCTTACAGTTTTGTAAATAACGTGATACTACCTTAGAGAAAGCAAACAGCTCTCATATTAAAATTATATTTTAATTAATATTAATAGAATAATAATTAAAATATGTTCATAATTAAGCAATTTAAAGGTAAGTCAATTTAAACAGCCAGAAGTGTGCTAGCACCTCAGAAAGCCAGCCGTATCCTGGGCTGCATCAAAAGAAGCGTGGCCAGCAGGTCGAGGGAGGTGATTCTGCCCCTCTGCTCTGCTCTCATGAGACCCCACCTGGGGTACTGCGTCCAGCTCTGGGGTCCCCAGCACAAGACAGACATGGACCTGTTGGAGAGGGTCCAGAGGAGGGCCACAAGAGTGGTCGGAGGGCTGGAACAGCTCTCCTATGAGGAAAGCCAGAGTGAGTTGAGGCTGTTCAGCCTGGAGAAGAGAAGGCTCGGGGAAGATCTTATTGTGGCCTTTCAGTACTCAAAGGGGGCTTACAAGAAAGATGGAGAGAGAGTTTTTACCAGGGCCTGTAGTGACAGGACAAGGGGCAATGGTTTTAAACTGAAAGCGGGCAGATTTAGATTGGACATAAGGATTAAATTTTTGATGATGCAGGTGGCAAGACACTGGAACAAGTTGCCCAGAGAAGTTGTGGATGACCCCTCATTCAGGTGTCGAGGTCAGGTTGGATGGATATTTGAGCAATCTGATTTAGTGAAAGTTGTCCCTGCCCATGGCAGGGGAATTGGACTAGATGATCTTTTAAGGTCCCTTCCAACCCAAACCATTTTGTGATTCTATGATTATGTGATCAATTATGAAACATCAGGAGTGAGAATAGTTGAGCTTGGCTGCTCTAGCATATATGTACTGATGCAGTTTTAAATTATATGGGTACATTACTGTTTTTTCAGCGGTGTCCCTGTTTTGTGAAATGCACAAAATAAATGGTTTTATGTGATAACGTTTTTCTAACAATCCATATTCTCATCATCTTATTTAAAAAATGGTCTCATGACTCACTGTGTGAAATTGAAACTGTGTTTGGAAGACATGCAGAACTTTGTGTGTTCAAACCGCAGGTCCAATTTTTTACTTAATTTTCAATGAAGAAGTTTGCTACAACTATTACAAACCAGACTTGGTGCCACTTGGTTAAGAACAAACAAAGCACAGATTGTGAAGAGAATCCACTTTTGCTGTTTTTGAAAGTGAAACTATTGACTCTCTTGGAACCATGCAAAAAGCTCTTTACCTTATGTGACAGAGTCCTAGTAAAATATTTTGTTTCTAAAACTGTATTTTCTACCCCCAGTTACATTCTTAAAGTTCACTGCACTCCTGTATTTCTGGTAGACTTTCAGGAACGTGTAGAGTTATTAATACTTTGTGGTTTGCTTATACCTTGGAAGTTAATTGCTATGTAATTCAGAATAAACTGAAAAAAACCATAGTAATAAAGGTTTTACCAATAAAAAGTCTACAGCTGTTACACCATGGTTTTAAAAGGGGCATTTTTTAGGACTTGGTGTTATAAAAAATTCATTGAATTTATTAAAAAAATAAAAAAGCCATTATGAGATTAAAATATAGTTGTAACCATAATAAACTTGCTCTGTACTTTCTATTAAGTCCCTACATTACCACTCTACAAAGCATATTTTATATATAAATTTATATATATATGTATACATATGTATATAAAGTCTCAGAAAATAATTTATAATCAGAACATAAGTATCAATTATTTTGAAAAAGTCATCCCTGGAAGTCTTTCATGTGAAAGGTGCTAACACTGTCAGCAGTGGGAATAAAGGGAAAAAGAATATGTCAGAAGACACTCTGAGCTAATTTCACAAGTAAGTATTTCAAGTAGATTTTCAGAATTAAGCAGAGGTTTGCATGGAATAAAAGAAATTCCTTGGAAATAAAAAACATCATCTGAGGTCAAGAAATATAATAAAAAAAATAAGAATTTCAAGATGTGAAGCAAAGCTAAAACATTTTCAAGGTGTATTTTAAGATTTGCAGTAAGTCCCTGGCAAAAAAAAAAAAGGAAAAAAAAATTGCAACTGCTATGCAGTAAGAAGGAATAGATAATTTAAATACAGAGAAAAACTGCATAAGCTATTGGCTTCAGTTGAGAAAAAAAGAAGATGGCATTAAGTCTGGAGGAAAGCTGGTAAGGATAATGAAAGTTAAAAGTACACATATAAAAAATAACAATATCAAATTACTGCAGAATAAAAGAAAATAGTGACATGGATGTAAGAAAAAATAATAGAATTTAGTTTAATCAAGAATAACCAACTTTATCTCCCTCTCCTGCAACAAGGTGGCTGACCTGACTTACTAGACAAAAGTAGTTGGGTAGATAATCACTCCAGGGTTAGAGCAATTGATGTAGGATCCCATGAAACATCATTAATGAAGCTAGCAGTAGATTAATGTAGAAATCATTAAACTGTGAGGAACTAGTTGTAGAGATTGAGGAGGATCATGAAGACAGTTAAAAAGGAGAAAAGTAGAAAGGCAGATTGCTAGCCCCAGCCTTACCAAGTCGTGAACTTTGGATATACTAGTGATTTATATCACATCAAAATGTGATGTTGCCATAAAGAAACAGAAGTACTTCTAGGGAAATATCTATGACACAGAGCAAGATCCATGTCAGACTTGTCTGAAAATAATTCTGGACACTAGTGTTCAAGAAAGAAGTTGAAACCAGGAAAGGTTTCATAAAATATCTGTGCAGTTGTTAGGGAAAAAGATAGAGTCATAAGCAAAGATTAGTCCAGCTTGGCTGCTTAGTCTAGCAAATCAAAGGTTAAGAAATGATATGGCTGCAATCTATAAATACTTTGGAGGCCAACTGTAGACCAGAAGTTTTTTAAACCAGACTCTGCTGATACAGGATTACATGGATATATACTAGCCATGAATGTATTTAGACTGGGAATACAAACCAAATTTCTGAAGATCTTTCCAATAGAATAATGGGGAAATGTATGTGTCAGAAACACTGATAATTTTAAATTTTTCAAAATAAACAGGTGTAATAGTCCTTACCAAACAGAGCAGTAAACCCAGTGCTCCCAAATAAAAAAAAAATAGGTTGTGAGCTGTTTTCTGAAACAGCAAATTCATATCAATCTGTGGCTGAACCTGAAGTTATATTCTATGTTAAGAAACTGCTTTTACTGGTTAAAGCTTCTTGCCACATTTTCTTAGAAACATAGCTGTTGCATCAGAGCCAAATTATGGTTGTTCATCTCAGACAACAGGCAAAGCAAGCCTGAGATATCTGTAAAAATCACATAGCTATGACCTTTGTTAGTTCAGAATCTGTTTTCATTAAGCATTGCCAAAGCTAAGTAATAGATAAGGAGTGAGTACCTGTGGTGCTTAATATGGCCCCACCAATACACATATAGTTTCCCTTGTTCTTTAAAATCATAGCTCCTTTATGAAATACTCCTTACCTCTGTGTCTAATCCCATGACTCCCTGTGAGTACTTCGACTCCCTTCCTTCCTTCCTTCCCTGGATCAAAAACCTTTCTATGACACGCCAGATGAACTTACTTCTACATGATGGACTGCGTGCTATGCTGTATCTATATTTAATTTTCTGCAACATGGCCAAAGCTTCCTCTGCATCGCAGTGATGGAAGGACCAACATCTCCTGCCTGCATTGCACCTGCTCTGTCCTGCACTCTTGTATGGCGTTCCCCTTTCTCTCTTCTGCCTTCACATTGCTGTAGAATTTATGGGAATAGCCAACTGGATCTGCATAAAGCATAAGCATTCTATTGTATGTATGCAGTGCTCTTAAAATCACAGGACCTTCAGTACACTGTCACATTACAATTTATAGTTAATATACATTTATAGAAGAAATAAAACATAAAGTCACCTCAGAAAAAGGGCCACTGTTTTGGCATTAAAAGCTGCTAATTATTTGACAACTTATCTTGGAGACATATCATATTCAATTTAAGTGAAGGAAAACAGAAATTATATTTAAGATTGGTAATTTTAAGAGTGAATGAATTATCTAGAGCATAAGACCCTCAAACTTTAATAGGAAGTGTCTACTTCTCACAAGCTACTTCAAAAATTATACAATAATATTTTATTTTTAAAATTATTCTGTCTTCTAGGGAAATCACCACTTAGCTGATTGAAGATATCTCCAATGTCAGAGGTTTTTAAGGATGAAGCATTAGCAACAGCATGTTTTGAAAAGTTATTAATAAATCTTTGGCAATTCTGTCATGATTTTTAGGAAGTAAGCTTCACCTTCTTCAAGAATATCTATATATTAAGATTTATCATAGCAAATAATTTATTATAGCATTCCTAGTTTAATATTTATTATTATTAATAATAATAATTGATAAAACCTTTTACAACAGACTGATAAATTATTACATATTGCAGCTATGTCTACATAAATCTTGTCAAATGTGGAAAGTTATAAATGAAGCCACAATTTCAGAGGAAAATGTTATGTATGTTTGTGAAATTCAATTTTTTTAATTTTTTTTTTTCAAATCAATAAGGAAAATCCAAGCTCTATATTTACTGAAATGGGCATTTTTCACCTTCTTTGCAAAAGGAGAGATTTTGACCTTCCTGATCCCTAAGACATAGCTGTGCTAACCATTGCTGAAGTTCATAAGAGGCCTAGGACACACATTGCTTAATTCTTCTGGTTTATCAATAAGGCTAGGATTAAAAAGACTTTGTTTATACAAAATTGAAGAAAAAAGCGGTGTAAAACAGGATAACACACTGTTTTGGAAATTCTTGTTTTTCTTACAAATAGCCTAGTGAATCATTTTCTGGCACATTAATTAACAGTTGAACAATGTTTCTATAGCTCCTTATGAATACCAACAAACAGCAAAATTATTTTTAAAGTCAGAGAAACAAATGATGTTTTTTCCTAGCTGAAGAATTGCCTTGTAGAAGTGAAAGCATCAGGAATAATGTGCATGAAACTTTTGTTATTGCTGTTATTATTGTTATAAGTCAAGATGGAAAAACTCATAAGTCTTAGAAATACATCATCTAAGCTGGTCAGCAAAATTTAGGTCAAGTCAGTAAATGAGTCTCCATGATTCACTATATCCTTCCAGATGTTTCTGATAGAAGACAAAATTTATTTTGCTGCTACCTAGAACTGTCAGTCAATATTATTTCCAAGGTTGATTTTACATTAGTGGTAAACAGAGGATAGATAGAGTTATATTTCAGTGTGAAGTCAGACTGTTGGTGCTGACTGGGATCTTTTGACAATTTTGCATTGTTAACTGAATTAGATGCCTAAAAATTTTAATCTGTCTATTTTTTCAACCTATTATTACTGTTCCAATCAAACTGGAAATGTTTCTCCAGCTGTCAGAGCTTCTAATCAAATGCTGCATAAGAATCACTGAAAGAATCACAGACAATTTTAAAAGAACAAAAGATGCCTTTATCTCCCTAATGGCAAACACTGACAAATGAAAAGGAATGTATAAAACATTGCACAAACTTCCACAATCACACACAATCGGGGGGGGGGGGGGGGGGGGGATTTCATCTAAATCTCTATCTGGCAATCAGTTTATGCTCTGAAGCAGGATAACTAATAACATTTCTTCACTAATATTTCAGCTGATGTCCAATAATGGCTATTGATTTTCTAAAAGAAAAATAAAAACTAAATATAGCTGCTACTTTTGGGTAGCAAACTGCCTCATCACATTGTCCCAGTTTGCTAGAGCAGTTAAAGCAGATTTTTCTCCTGTGTGAGGAACGTCATGATTTGTAAGTTCTCTGATACAATAATTACTGAAGACAAATATGACTTCTCATGGGGTAAAGAAAGCAGATAAAAGGAGGGTGGGGAGTGAATGTTTCCCTAAAGGTGCATCTATATCAGCTTTTCTGAAATGTCCACTGACCATATTGTGTCTCATGTTGCAAAGCGGTCGTGAAGGGTACAAATTCCTTCGGATGAAACTCCATGAAAATGCTATCCAGAATACAACCAGTCCACAGAACAAGACCAGATCTTGTTGAAATAAACCTTCTAGATATGCACAGGCAGGACATTTGTTCCCCTCTACCAACTGCTCTGCTTTGCAGGCCTCTTTCCATTAGATCATGGTCTTGCTAATATGGACATAGCCTGTATGAGCAACTAGAAGATCCATACTCCAGTCTATTACAGGTGTAACCTGAGCAAGTCTTTCAGGTAAAGCTGTTTTTCTTTTTTGGAGGTACACCCCACATATATGCTGGATGGTATTGAAGAAACATAATCAACCACACTGACGCGGGGGGGAGAAAGGGAAGGAAAGAAACTTAACTATTAGTTACAGGAACAAACAACAAGAAAAAGAAAAAAACAATTCCTGAGGAGAACAGCATGACTACTTATCTGATAACACTGTTGGTTTTTTTCAATTGTTTAGAGTTTTTCGCTCACTCCAACGTTGTCAAAACCACTTACCAGGATCCTATCTTCAAATTCACAGCACTTGTCACATCCCCAGCCCAATATGAAATTTTAAACACATTAGGCTTCTGTCTGTTCTTGTGTAAGAGAAAATTTTCCAGCTCCATTTGTCACATTTAATAAACATAATCTAGAAAATGGAGGAAATAAGAAGTCTTGTCTGAAGGCACCATCCTGAGGAGGTTAACCAGAAACAAGTGAGTCAGCAGTGCAAGAAACATAAACTGATCAAACATACCTGGGCAATTAAAGATGATAAAATCAGTGACTGGAAATCAGTACAAAAGTAGTGGATAGAAAGGTATGATCAAGAGAATTTTCTCTATAGTCTTTACAAAAATATTTCATCCTCAGATTTTACATGGATTTTATAGAAATCAAAATAATATCTCCATGGAAGTCCAAAGGTTTTGCATTCAAACAAGAATTTTGCTTAGGGTGAGAATAATTAGTGAGAAAGGCTGTCTCTGGGTGTTTGTGTGCTTTTCTGTGTATGTGCACGTATGTGTGTGCATGTGTATGTATGTCTATGTCGAATCACTAAGGAATTAAAATGGATTCAGAAATAAAAACTTGAGAATGAGCTTCCAAAGGATAAAAATCCTTTTTTTGCAGATATCATAGAAAGCCATTTAATAACCTTCTAGGATTAAACTCTCTCTTTTCCTGTAGAAATAGCTCAAAATCTATCAAGAAACCTATGCTCTTAACACATTATTGACTCTGGGGTTAGTTCAGCATCTTGATGGAAAATAATTCTCATACTCCCTTATTAACAAATCATATCCAAAGTTTCTTTATATTAGAAAAATATTCTGCAACCTCTAATCCCTTATTTTGGACATATCATGGAATCACAGAATGGTTTGGGTTGGAAGGGACCTTAAATATCATCTAGTCCAAGCAGCCTGTCATGGGCAGGGACATCTTTCACTAGATCAGATTACTCAAATATCCGTCCGACCTGATCTTGGACACCTTGAATGATGGGTCATTGTGAGAGACTGAATTGTCATCTCAAGCTGTCTGTCTCAAAGATTGTTAGGTGTGAGAGACTGGACTGTCATCTCAAGCTATTCATCTCAAGGATTGTTACTGTTTATCTTGAGCCTTTTGTCTCTGAGACGGCCTGTCTAAGCAGGACATTCCTCCATCCATAAGGACAATTACTAGGCCACTGAGGCATCCAGGAGAGGAAACGGGCTGGAGCCGACAAGCATGCAAGAATGTGGAGGCTACCATTCTCACAGAAACTGTAGTCTTTGAGATAAGATACTGGTTTCTAGTGTTGATCACGCGAAGGTCTTGTGACAGACGAAACCTGCAGTGCATGAACAGTGCATGAACAGTATGTATGTGCATACATCATCGAAATATGCCCTATAAAAAAACGTGGAGACAACTGTGGTGTGCACCCACCACCAAAGAATTGAAGACTGAGGAAAACAGGCCGCTGATGGATCCATGGTGGTAACTATCTTTGCAACTCTGTCCCAACTGCTTGCTTGATTTCTGACTTTTCTTCCATTCTATCCTATCGCTAATAATTTCTACTTTTGATACTTTTGATGATAAAAGCTCTTTTGGGTATATGGTATTTGACCTCGTTTTTGTCTTCATCTCGCCCTTGGATCATATCAAAACTTTCCCCGACATTGGATTGGGACAGTCATCCACAACTTCTCTGGGCAACTTGTTCCAGTGTCTTGCCACCTGCATCATCAAAAATTTAATCCTTATGTCCAATCTAAATCTGCCCGCTTTCAGTTTAAAACCATTGCCCCTTGTCCTGTCACTACAGGCCCTGGTAAAAACTCTCTCTCCATCTTTCTTGTAAGCCCCCTTTGAGTACTGAAAGGCCACAATAAGATCTTCCCCGAGCCTTCTCTTCTCCAGGCTGAACAGCCTCAACTCACTCTGGCTTTCCTCATAGGAGAGCTGTTCCAGCCCTCCGACCACTCTTGTGGCCCTCCTCTGGACCCTCTCCAACAGGTCCATGTCTGTCTTGTGCTGGGGACCCCAGAGCTGGACGCAGTACCCCAGGTGGGGTCTCATGAGAGCAGAGCAGAGGGGCAGAATCACCTCCCTCGACCTGCTGGCCACGCTTCTTTTGATGCAGCCCAGGATACGGCCGGCTCGCGCACACTGCTGGCTCATGTCCAATTTCTCCTCCTCCGGTTCTCCAAGTCTGTCCCTGCAGGGCTGCTCTCCATCCCTTCATCCCCCAGCCTGTGTTGGTACCAGGGGCTGCCCCAGCCCAAGTGCAGGACCTTGCACTTGGCCTTGCTGAACCTCGTGAGGTTCGCCTGGGCCCACTCCTCCAGCCTGTCAAGGTCACTCTGGATGGCATCCCGTCCCTCTAGTGAATCACCTGCACCACTCAGCTTGGTGTCACCTGCAAACTTGCTGAGGGTGCACTCTATCCCACTGTGTCATTGAAGAAGATATTGAATAGTAATAGTTTTGAAATCTTCTATATTGACAAGAAATTAACTAGTGTGAAGAACACAGATCGGGCTAGCATCAGATGACTATAGCAAACAATGCTTACTGCTGGATAATTACTTACTTAAGTATACATGAAATATTAAGTTATAGTAAGTGGACTAACTGGAAATAAATAGCCCTAAAAGTGGCTTCATCCACCTAATTTCTTTTATTACTATTCATCCCTTTTTAAATGAAAACATCTTTAATTAGCTGTGTATTCATTTAAAACACTTGTCCTGGTTTCAACTGGGATAGAGTTAATTTTCTTTCTAGTAGCTGGTATAGTGCCCTGTTTTGGGTTCAGGATGAGAAGAATGTTGATAACACACTGATGTTTTCAGTCATTGCCAAGTAGTGTTTAGACTAAGTCAAGGGTTTTTCAGCTTCTCATGCCCAGCCAGCAAGAAGGCTGGAGGGGCACAAGAAGTTGGGAGGGGACACAGCCAGGACAGCTGACCCAAACTGGCCAAAGGGGTATTCCATACCATGGGACATCATGCCCAGTATATAAACTGGGGGGAGTGGGTCTGGGGAGGGGAAGATCGCTGCTCAGGAACTAACCGGGCATTGGTCGGCAAGTGGTGAGCAATTGCATTATGCATGACTCATTTTGTGTATTCCAATCTTTTTATTATCATTATTATTGTAATTTTATTATTGTTATTCTTATCTTTATTAGCTTCTTCATTTCTGTTCTATGAAACTGTTCTTATCTCAACCCATGAGTTCTACTTTTTTTTTCTTTTTTTTTCCAATTGTCTCCCCCATCCCACTGGCTGGGTGGAAAGTGAGCGAGTGGCTGCATGGTGCTTAGCTGCTGGCTGGGGTTAAACCACGACAACACTGAGATTTTTATAGCCTTTAGGCTTCCAACTTCTCTTTGTAATGCAGTTTTCAGAAATACAAAATAAAAATGTCTTAGCTTGGGTTTTTCATTCCATAAAGGTCTCCTCAACTTCTCTGAATGTATATTCTTCACACCAAAATTTTTTGCACTATTGGCAGACAGAACACCATCTATGAATGAGGCACTACAGGATAAACAGTAGACAAAATGGTAGAAGTTGAGTGACAGCACAAAAACCAGTTGCTGAGTATTCACGAGTATTCGCACAAGTTACATTACAGAACACTAACCAATTTTGAGTATACGGAAGACATAAAGAAAGTTAAAACAGACTTAAGCTCCATGAAACTCATTGAAAGTTGTGTTTAAACTACTTGCAGTGACTAATGATAATGAAGTACATCTAAAGCAATTACAAAAGCCTACTAAGGCTTTGCTTTTATGTCTAAAAATAATGCCCAAAAAAGCAATATCAAAACCACCTTATGAACTGCAGAAGCACATTAGCAGAAGGAGGTGAAACCTTTGCACAGTAAATACTAACATGCACATTGAATCTAGGAGTCTAATATGGAAAAAAAAAAAAACAACAGAAAGATTGTTCACCTTCAACACTGGCTTTCTCCTTTAGTTTCCTTCACCTCCAAATTTGTTCTTTTTTATGCTTCCATTTTAGTGCTTTCAGAGCTTTATATTATATGAAGGCACCATAAAATCAATATTTCTGAAATAATAGGATTAGAGGCAGACTGTCTGGCTTTGGTTCCATGAGGTACTGTATTTAAAAAAAGAAAAAAAAACTACAGTCAGATTTATTAAAAATGTTCAGGTCCCTTGCAGAATCACTTTATATGTAGGCATACACAAAGATTATCTAGGGCGATAGCAGTGAGTCCTGAGATATCAGTCTACATCTTTCCTTGGCTAATATATCCAAGTTTCTATTTGTACTGGCCAATCTAATTTCTTCAGTGTAGTACAGACATGGAATAACATAAACCACAGGAACATGAAGCAGATAGAGATTCTAGAACTTTCTAGTGTTAGAAATCCTCAAAATCCGTGTATATCAATAGAAGCTAATAATGAGGAAAATTTGCACATACTGTTTTTCAATGTATTTACGGAGCATAGGTGAACATAGCAGGACCAGGATGGTACAGCCACCACAAAATTTATATGTAAGTAATGAAGACTTTAGGTAAAAATCCAGTGGAAAGTCAGATAATGTTGACTGGTTCAGATACTGACTCACAAACATGTAATGGCTAAGACGCAAAGAGGAATAGAAGAAGGTATTGTGCTTTCATCTGAAGAAGGCAAAAAAATGTGAAGACTAATGGATGCTTAATCTAAACACAACTAGTTTTACTTAATTAGTTCTTTATGAGCTTGAAGTTTGGAAAGCATCCTATGCCATTACAGTCTAAAGGAAAAGGATGAAATGGAAGATAAGAGCTTCAGGACAGCCTTGCTTAGTGTGTGACTAACAAACAAGGGAGAAAAAAAGGAGTGAAAAGTTACTGAGGAAACAGAAGAATCATAGAATACCAAGTTGGAAGGGACCTCAAGGATCATCTGGTCCAACCTTTCTTGGCAAAAACATGATCTAGTCAAGATGGGCCAGCACCCTGTACAGCTGAATCTTAAAAGTGTCCAACGTTGGGGAATCCACCACTTCCCTGCAAAGATTGTTCCAATGGCTGACTGTCTTCATTGTGAAAAATTTTCCTCTTGTGTCCAATCAGAATGTCCCCAGGAGTAACTTGTACCCATTACCCCTCAACTTTTCCATGTGTCACCTTGTAAAAAGGGAGTCTCCATCTTCTTTGTAGCCACCCTTTAAATATTGGAACGTGACAATAAGGTCTCCCCTAAGCCTTCTTTTCTCAAGGCTGAACAAACCCAGTTCTCTCAGCCTTCCCTCATACGGCAGGCTTCCCAGTCCTTGGCTCATCTTTGTGGCCCTTCTCTGGACCCTCTCCAGCCTGTCCCCATCCTTTTTGCATAGCAGGGACCAAAATGAACACAGTATTGCAGGTGTGGCCTGACAAGCGCTGAGTAGAGGGGGATAATGACTTCTTTCTCTCTGCTGGTGATGTCCTTGTCGATGCAACCCAGCATCCTGTTGGCTTGCTTTGCCGCAGCCGCACACTGTTCACTCATACCGGGCTTGTTGTCCACCAGGACCCCCAGGTCCCTTTCCACAGAGCTGCTCCCCAGCCGAGTAGATCCCAGCCTGTGCTGCACTCCTGCATTATGTTTTCCCAGGTGCAAGACCTAACGCTTGTCCTTCTTGAACTTCCTCAGGTTCTTGTTAGCCCGCTCTTCCAGCCTATCCAGCTCTTCCTGCAGGGTGGCTCTCCCTTCCCAAGCGTCCACTGCCCCACTCAGTTTGGTATCATCAGCAAACTTCATCAGGGTACACTTGACCCCATCATCCAGATCACTTATGAAGATATTACACAGCGTTGGGCCCAGGATCGATCCCTGGGGGACCCCACTTGTGACAGGTCGCCAGTTTGAAAAGGAGCTACTTACCACCACCCTCTGGGGGTGGCCTCAGGGATTCCCCACCCACCGCACAGACCACTTGTCTAGACCATAACGCATCAGTTTCTCCAGGAGGAGGCTGTGGGAAGCCATTCCAAAAGCCTTGGAGAAATCCCGGTAGACACTGTCCACCGCTCGCCCCACATCAACCGAGCAGGTTACTTTGTCGTAGAAGGAGGCCAGGTTTGTCAAGCACAATTTGCCCTTGGTGAATCCGTGCTGGCTTTTCCCAATCAATTGTTTCTTTTGACTTGCAATAGCCCTATATATTAAGCATTCAGTCTGTAGTCAGCAAGCATCTTTCAAGATATTCACTGGTAAGCAGAGTTACCCTTTAAAATATTTACTATTTTTCAGTGTTGATAATATTCATATACCCACAGTATGTTCATATATAACGTCAAACATAGAAAAGATATGGAAAACTAATAATTTGATTCTTTCTGATGCCTTAAGACTTACTTTCTTCACAAATAATATTATTATTAAAAAACGAGTAACTTACTTAAAGAGATCAGGAGAGGCCCTCCAGTTCATTCCTCTCAAATCTTTTAAATACAGATAAGGTTCAAAACTGCGGTTTAAATTTTGGGAAAGATTGGTAAGTATTCAGTTCATCTCTTAATGACAAGAGAAGAACTCAAAAGTCAGCTATGAATGTTAGCTTTAGAACCTGCTGGGTAAAAGGGGGAAGAATAAAGAAACACAGCATACCTCACCTTTTTCCCCTGAAATTTTAAACATTTTTCACATACTTACGGAAACTTATTTTACAAAGTTTTTTACAACAGGAAAATAGTATTTTTGTGTTGTAATCTTAGCAACTCTATGGATAAGTTGGTATTGTACAATGACTTCTCTTGAGCATAACAGAATCTCTTAACAATGCTAATGAAGAAGCCCATGTTAATGAATGTTTGCTATATAATTGGCACCAACAACTGTACCATTGTCTGAGCCATACCGATGAAATTTAAATTTATAGAAATGACAGCATTTTGTCTATAAATGCTTCTGAAATTTCATGACCTTGCAGAATTCTATATGATGGAATTCCTGAAGTACAAACTTCAGTGCTTTTGCACAATATTCAAAAATCAGATGAGCAATAAGATTTAAAGACAAAATGAGCTGACAGACTCATTTAAGTCACACCAGTCAACTCCTACATGTTGTGTTTAATGCAATCTGTTTTGCATTCTTTAGCTGCCAGAACTTTTCATATTAGCAACCAAATGATTATAATTGAGGGACATCAGTAACATTCTAGTGCAGCCTATGGGTTAATACAGTTTGTCTTAAACAACTACAAAACATTGGTGTTCTCTCTCACCATTTTTGTGCTTCAAATTTGTATTTTTGATCCATGGACTACACTAGAAACTCAGCTGGGAAAGCCCTTTGTACAGATTAGATGAGCGACTGCTGCATTTACTGCTCAGTCAAGCACCAGAACAGACACCCTTAAAAGAGATTCATCAAAACTGTGATTGTTCAATGCAACAAGGTGCAGAAAAGAAAGCAAGAGAAATCTGTGGGAGAGATCTAAATCTGAGCAAATATCATTCCAGACTTTGTATTAGAAAGCAATTTCAGTAGGATAAATTAAAGACAAACCACAGGTTATATCTAATCTCATATGATAAAATATAAATATTTCACTATTTTGTTTCTGCAAAAGGAGTCTTATAGTCTACCTACAAACAAAATATTTAGTTCTGTGAAATAGACTTCTTAGCACTCCCCTCGCCCTAATAAATAAATAAATAAATAAATGCACATTTGTATTGAGAGGAAAAAAGGTACTCTATTGCTTTATGGCAATGTGAGTGTAAGGATTTTTCCATTTAAAGTAACTGATTTGGCATGCTTGATACCACTGAACATTATGACTTGGTATAGCAAACTTTAAAAGACTCAGTTTCTAAAGTGTTAAGGATTCAAAGATTCAGACCACAGTTGAATGAGGAAATTTGTTACCTGTGTTTTTAAAGTACTGTAGAAACTTTGTACAGGTAAAAGCAAACAGGAGTTTAAGGGTAACAGGTTTCTCTGGATAAGAAAATACTTTAAAACTCTGTAATAATGATCGCATTTGTGCATATGGTGTACTCAGCTGTATGCATTTCAGAATAATTTTGGCACCAAAATAAGCTTTTCCTGAATCTTTTTTCAGACAGGTTTCTGCTATTAGAGATACATCAAGAGTACTATTTACATCAAGAATTATGGACTATCCAGTCACAGCTGTGATTAGCAGGAACTACCTGCAATTTTAATATAGGTTTTAAGCTCATCTTAAATTTTGGTATAATCTAGGTTTAATATATCTAAATCCTAATTTTCAGTGCAGAGGAGGAGTGGTCTTGAAAATTATGTCAAGATAAAGCAGCACTCTTCATTAATTTACAAATTTTAAAAAAAATTAAATAGTTTCATGACCTTGTCTATAATTAACACCAGAAACTTTCAGAAGTCTATTTTCTCAATTGAGGGGTTACGTATGAAAACGAAACACCAAATCTAGTATGGAAAGAAGATAGTTATATTTAATTTAACTGTGGTAACAGGTGCAACATCTGGAAGGCCCGAAGAATGTACTGAGTGACTTCCAGATGTTGCAGGTATGGTACACTTGAGTGAACTTGGCAATGTACATACTGAAGTGGATTATAATCCTAAACCAGATTTTTAATTAAAATTTAACTAAAGAGTGGACATGGACTTTTCAGTATTGTGTGGCTTTCTGTGGAACAAACCTATTAAAATGAAAAGGCCAAGGTACTCAATGACTTCTTTGCCTTGGTCTTTACTGGCAAGAATTGTCTTTACTGGTAAGGCTTGCCTTTCACAATTCCAGGCCCCTGAGGCCATTGGGTAAATCTGGAGCTAGAAAGACCTTCCTCAGGCAAGTATGTCTCAGATGAGTCAATCTACCTTAGTAAGTCTCCGCCTTCTGTTACAACTACTTTCTCTGCTAAACCTTTATCCAAGCAGAGTAAGAAAAGCAGACCTAACTTCAGACATATCTTTCCAGAAATTGATATCTCATTGGACAGTTTAAATATAAAAATATACACCCTTAATTTGCACAGGAGTTTGAAACCCATATGCAGTCTAGTGTCTAGACTAAATATGTGTTTAATTGCTCTAAAATAATGATGAATAGAGCTAAAAATAATAGTTTTAGTCTCAAATACAAGATTGTTAAGAATGACAACAAACTCTGATGGATTTGTATTATCAGATGCATCTCCTTACCAAGTTTCTGGAACTACCTACTAACATGTCATGATACAGTAATTGTCCGCCAGCCAAGATGATGAACCAGTCAGAAAAGGAAAAAAAAAATATTTTACCAGCCACAAAACAGATCTTTCTCTCAAAGTGAAAGACTGATTCAGAGCACTAAATACAGCTATTTAAGATTCACACTAGTGAAACAAAGACCAGGCATCTCCTTTGTTGTAACAATCATGTCATAGGAAAAATGCAGCAGTTGAGAGCTGTAAACCAGCATCTCTGGCTGCAAAATTTAAGATAAGGGGTAAAGTTGCACTTTGACTAATTACTCAGGAAATTTTACAAGAGTTAAGTATATTTACAGACAAAGTTGTAATGTTCTGGTCTTGCTAAAGCAGGAATTATCTTTCACGAGAACATGACACTTCTTGCATGGCTCCAAAATTCTGGTAGGTTACCTGTTAACTGCAGAAGGAGGTATTTCTTCCACTGTGATTTTTGTCCATCAAGTCAAAAT
The DNA here is from genome assembly GCF_947461875.1 of Haliaeetus albicilla. NCBI lineage: Eukaryota > Metazoa > Chordata > Aves > Accipitriformes > Accipitridae > Haliaeetus > Haliaeetus albicilla. The sequence goes on along the minus strand of NC_091516.1, from coordinate 66,166,398 downwards.
GATCTAGCTGACAGAAAATGTCTCTGTGCAGGCCAGAAAACCTGGAACCACTTAAATCAATGGGAGTTTTACCCATATGAACAAGATTTCACTCCAAATGTACATTCTCATCATGGCTAAAATGCTCTGTCTTGGATGCCCAGCAGCCTCAGGGTGCTCCTCCTATATCAAACTAACAAAGTTTAGCAAGAAGTCTGATTATTTTTTTGGTTGGACTCAGATGTGATTTAATGTTGTTTCTTCTCCCCTTTTCTTATCTACAGCCAGAACGATCTGTGAAGCACCTGATATATTCCATGTACCACAGAGTTTTGTATTACTTTGACCTTTTCAATATTCTGTACTTTAAGTGGTTAAGCCGTTCTATGGTTTCCGTACAGGTTAGCTGCCTGCAAGTAGTTGAGGAAGAAACGGGGTGGCAGAGAGCATCCTGTAGCATTTGTGAACACTGAAAAGGTCAATGCCGCATAGAGCACTTTGAAGCATTAGAGAATGTAGAAGGCAACAAAATCCCCCTGTTCTTCTCATCTGGTAAATGCTGTGATGTGAACAGAAAATGCCACCACATTAGTAACTTATGGCTATCATGATGATTGCAAATAGTTTTATATATTCATACTGTGGTTAAAATTGTGTGGGTTTTTGTTTTTTTTCTTCATTGAACCTGATAAACAGATGAGTAAAATGCCTGGTAGAAAAATCAAACTAAAATATCGTGTGATTAATACTGGCTTAACCTGCATGAACATTTTAAAAAGCAGTTTTCAAAGGGTAAAATAAATTAGCATCCTGTGAAATGCATTAGTAATGTTATTACGTTATTATTCTTTACAGAAAAATACTTAAAGGATATTACCTTCCTACTGAATCAGTCCCATACTGCTATCTAGAATATTCTCAGAGTCTCTTTTTTTTCTCCTTCCTATGCAGTGGAAGAACATCTTTACCAATGCAACCCTGGAAGTCCTACATTTCCTCTTGTAGTGTTGGAACTGTCCTATTTTAAAATAATCTCATTCAATATAGCATTGTGTGATAATTCAGAGTGCAATATTGTAAATTTAAGCATCCCTTACATGTAGCTTTATAACTTTTTACTTTCATCAAAGCACAGTTACAGGAAATGTGGATACAAGAGTTCCCAAGAGTCATAAATATTACAGGAAATCCAGCCCTTGACTAGATAGTCTGCATATCTATGAAACAGTAACAATACAATATTTCAGCAATTTCTTAATACTTGGAATTTGGGACCAAAATTATTTATCAAGGAATATCAGGTACAGTTTCCAATTTCAGATATTAAGTTGAATAAATAAGCATGAAGATGAACAGATTAAGTGCTATAAGCCATGAACAGAAGTAGTTCTCAAGGGTCCTGATACATCATAATTAATTTTTAAGCACATTATGTTGTTTTCCTACTGGATACCTTGAGATAAAGTGGAAGGTGGCACTGGTATTACATAAAAAAGGAGTAATTTTTTTTTTTTTTTTCTGTAGTTGAAGAATTTAACATGAGCTGTCAATCTTGTTATGGAGACACAATTCTACCATTGGTGGCAACAGATTTCTGTTTTCAGATTCATGCTACTTTGTAATAAGAAGTAGCTGAGGATAAGACTAGTGAATATATGCTATTGAGTTTGTAGCAACAACAAATTATGGAGAGTTCAGTTCCAATAGAACTGGTGAGAGGTTTACTTTATTTTGCTTGTTTGCCTTTCCTGAAAGAAAACATTTAACTTTCAGATTTAAAACTTGGGATGTGGATATTTATGCTGTGATGATAAATCACAAAAAAGAACACCTCTTTTTAAAATGGATTTTTTTTATAAGAAAAATATTTACAACAGAACCATAACAAATAAAAGCCATTAAAACATTTTTTTAAATGACCACCAGTTCAAAAAAATATGCTGATACAACAAATGCTTTCTGGTGACATGGATTCAGGTCTTTATTCACAAATAAACATGAGTTATTGATTTCATGCTATTTTGTTACTTGTGAGAAGTAAAACATAATGCAAGGCAACCTGTTCTACTGACAGTCTTTGGGTAAGGATAGAAGTGTCAAAACATTTTCACAGTGAACAACATCAAATGCCTGAGTAAGGTGAGGAGATGTTTGTGAACCCTCTGCACACAGTGAAGTCCTGAGCAGTTCCAACAACCATCTTCATGAACAGTTACACAAAACCTTTATATGCAGCTTAAACAATTATAAAAGCAGTGACTGATTGGTTCAACAGGGTTGCTACTGAAAACCCATACTCCAGGATTAATAAATGTAATCCATGTAAACAAGAAAACCAACTTTATGCTTTCACTCTGATCTTCAGTTTTGGAATACCTCTAGAGTTTAAGTTACCAATAATTCATAACAGGACTATTCAAAGTTGGGGAGGTGGGAAGGGGTGGGGGTGGGGCATGGGGGAGGCAGAAAAAAGGCAATTGCTAGTTCAATTTCTTCAAGAAACTGACCAAGCATGGTTTGGTCTAACAACTCTTTTGTGGGTTAGTTAATGTGCAAACAAGGATCCAGTCAATTTGATCTTCTAAGCCGACAGGCATCCAGGAAGGGTCAAATGAAGCACCAAGTTTTGAAAAGAGAAATTGAAAAATACTGAGTTAGATTTTACAAGGCCTAGACACATTAGTCAGGATATTGAGAATGAAGGCTACTAAATTTCTTTCTGTACACCCTCTGATCAAACACTGTGTTGGTGAAATGTTGGTTTACAATTGACCAACGTGCCTGATATGATTCTTGTATATACACATATATAAAGGCCTGGCACCAAAGGGAAAGGTGAACTAAAAGATCTGAGACACCAGCTTTTTCTACAAAATGTTGCCTGAACAAAGCTGGAAGGAGTTTAGGGGACCAAAGGCACAGGGTAGGAGGAAGAAGATTTCTTCTGATAGGCATAGAAATCATGGGTTTTTTTCAAATACTATTTTATTATTCTTGTAAAGTTCATATTATTTACAAGTCTAATAAATAATCTTATTTGGGTGGAAAACAACATGTCATTTCCAATAAGAAATAAGCCATAACAGGCAGATTATTATCCCCAATAAAAAAACCAAGATCTTTCAGTAGTGGAAAACATCAGAAGTCTTAGCATTTGGATGAAACACATTGATTGACTCATTTGACGTTGTTGAAAGGCCATACATGGTGGTGGGGAACCCTGGAACTGCACCAGCCAACTATCTGATTAAGAATGGAGCAGAAGTTTAAAAGATCTGATGGTCAATATACTTCCAGGCAAAAGTCTGGAGGGTTTACAGACTGGCATGTTTCCCCATTGAGGAAGCCAGCAGTTTTTTAGAGTGTCAGGTATACATATAAACTATTTTTTAATATGTTTTCTGCCAAATGCTTTTGTTCAAAGAAACAAATCCTTCAATTTGTGCAAGCTGTCTCACAGACTGACATTATTTTGGTGCTGCAGAAAATACTGTAAGTACTGACAGAAGCTGGATCCTGCAGACTGAATGGAGGAATTCAGAGGTTACTGGAGAACTAGAGGGAACCTTTAAGGGACAATTTCAAGTAAAAAAGCATTTATCAGAATAACCATGTAAATTCTACCGTAAATATATGCTTTCTCATTCCATCTTCCCTTAATGCCATTCAGTGAACTTACAACACTTTCCCAAGACCATCTTTTGTTTTATTCTACCATTTGATTCCTCAGGTACAGATAAGAGCTACATATTAATCACAAGAAGTAAACAGAATGGGCTTATTTACAGGATTGCTCTACTTAAGGTGTCATTAAATGTTCTAATAAAACAAAAGCAGAAATACTGTATACATTTCCCTTACTCAGTTTCCTTATCATTCAGAAATGTTGTTGGTTTTAAAGCAGTTTCCTAAGGTTCTGGGGATAATTTCTGAAAAAAATTTCCCTTATTTTAAAAATAAAAAAATGTTTTCCTGAATATTTCACAGAGTTAACTTATTTAGAAAAGACCTTCACTCATTCCCTGTGCTACAAAAGCACAATCTGACAAGTCATGTGATTCGTAATGTATTTCTGAATTTTCTGCTGACAGTGCTAGCATGATGCAGTCATGCTCCAGTCTCCAAATAGTACTGCTAAAAGACAAATTTTAGCACTAGTTATTGAGGAATTTCTTAGATATAAGAGGTATTCCAATAAAGAATATCACTGGCAAGACTATGCTTACTTAATCTTGGATACAGCATAGAAAATGTCCACTGATCATGGTGAGAAACCAATTTTAGAAGCAGAGCAGATGAATAAGTTTTCTATAAACAGTGTTAAGTATCCCTTGCTTATTAACGTCAAATTATAGCAACAGAGCCAAAGAACGTATGAAATATATAGTACATGTATAGTTACTACAAGAGGAAAGTAGTAACATCAGTGTTAGGGTATACAAACACTTATATTTGTCTAACTGAGGAAACTACTAGACACGAGAAACTGCTAAATCTAGCAAATAAGAGAGAGACGCCTTTTATATCTATGCAAAAGGCACAGCTAGAGAAGTAAGGGATGGCTTGGCTTTGCAGCTGGTTAAGGGTCAGTTATGTGAGACACAGCTAAATTTCCCAGATAATTAGAGATAAACACTGGGGGCTTTGGGGGAGGTAAATCTCACAAGGCCCACGGCATCTACGTATATGTACAACACACTCATGTCATGTCATGTCATGTCATGTCATGTCATGTCATGTCATTCAGTAATATCATAAAAGAGTGGTAATGGTACCAGAAATACCAAATCTGGGTATAGATATAGCAAAACAAGGACCAATGTGGAAAAAGTAATTAGGTGTAGGTTGTTTATTTGGGAGAAGACAAGATTTGAGAAAGGAAGGGGTCAAACTGGTTGGTTTAGCAGCAAGAAAAAGTATAATATGGGAAAATATAAAATGAATGATAAAAATGGGCTGTTGAGTGTGAGCAAGCTGCATGCTCTCTTTTGCATTTATACAGATGCAAGTACAGACACTGCTCTGGGGTGATGTGTATCTGCTCCTCTGACCAGGGCTCTATGGGGCTGGAGGGACACCAGCTCTGTTAGATACCACCAGAGTGGGCTCCAGTGGGGCAAGAAGGAGAACACCCCTGGACCTCCAAGTCCACCAGGACTTGGGTTCCCTCAGCGCATGAATAGAATGACTCATCCTCTGCAAGGCTGTTATTGCAGGCTCAGCAGATGTCTGTTTTTCAACAGAAAGGCGAGATCAGCATATATGTTTCTGCAGTACATGTATATGCATAGGGACAAGGAAGTTTTCATTCTGTCTTTTAAACTACAGTTTATAAAGCAGTACTGGCATTAACCTTCAGGAAGAAGATGAAAACTGTAAACTACAGTGCCCTTTGCATAACTACAGCACTATTATTAATGATGTAAAAATACCTACACAGTACTTCAAACCTGTTTGGCTACTGTATCAGAGAAATAACTATGTTGCAAAGGAAAAAACACATTAGTGAAAAAACAAATGTCAGTTTTCCTGTCAAATGCTATAACAGCCATTTTAAAAACCTTTCTAAAGACAAAATAAAATAAAGTATACTCATGAAATAGTGTACCTATCTGACAACCTCAGAATCTGAAGCCAATTTTTACTCAAGTAACTTTCTCTAAATTTACCATGACCCTTCTTACCTCTTTCTCATGAGGTAAAAAGAAAGATTATAAAGCATGCAACAACATCAGATTACCTAAAACTCTCAGCAACTAGATGCAAACACAGTAACTTACCAATGACATATACAATAACTACTGCCGCTATTGCAAATAGAGGAATTGAAAAAGAAGGTGTAGTATGTAAGGCAAACACAAGAGATGCACGTGCCACAAATTCATTATTCTTATATTGCAAATATAAAAGAAATGAAATTTTAACAGTGAAGGTAAACTAATTAAAATCTGAAGTCTCTACCAGTCAACAGCCAATTAGCTGTATATCACAGATTTTCATATTTAGGCAAGTTTACAAATATAATAATAATAATAATAATAAACCAATCAAACAAACAAAAAAAACTCAGGGCGTTTCTGAAATAGAAACTAAAATTATCAATTTTATAAGCCAGAAGTTTTACAATTTCAAAATCAAAAGCTGCAATCTGGAGCATGCAAACACATTTAGGTCACCAGCATATAACAGTCCTTGAAGTCAGAAATAAAACCCACAGACAGAGAGGGTTACTACTCCAAGATAAGCAATTTAATTAATACAGTATTACAAAAACTTAAATCATGTTTATAATTTGGCTTTAGAGGCAAAAGGTTTGTTTCACTATTCTTATAACCGAATGTTCATTTGCAACTCTTTCAATCTATATTGTACACACATAAGTTAATTTCATAAAGGACAGGAGCATAAGGCTTTTAATTATTTTAGGAGTCCTCAGAGTTATGCCTCCTCTCCTACCTCTATGGAGCAACACATGAAGACAACATAAAGGTGATTAGCACTCCAGCTACTTGTAAGCCAAACCATGCTCCTTGCACCTTTCCCTTATTGATTCAGAGTGCAACCCAACTCAGTATTGTAAACAAACCACCTTTCTTGTGTTTGCTTATCTTCAATGCCCCTATGAAATGTATGTTTCTTCCTGAAAAGAATTTTCTTACCTATATTTGATATTTTCCATTAAGCAAGTAAGTAGATTAAGAGACATCCACATTTTTTCCTATAATTCTCTGCAATTTAAACTATAAATTTTATGGCAACAACCCCCAAGAGCTGATTCAGTATCGTAAACAGAAAACATGGAAGAGAGATCAGCAGGACCAAAAGGAAGCAGAAGATGTTCTTTTAATCCTAGCAATATCCTTAAGTGGACAACGACAGTGTGCCAGGTTGATATAGATGGTCCCTTCCTTCAGGTGGTCCCATCCTGTCTATCAAAGAAGTCTGGGATTACAGCTAGCTGCTGGTGCAGAACTAAATCCAAGATTTTGTCAACTCTTAAGAACCCAAGGCTCCTGAAAGTCCTTCACATAGTCAATACATACACACATGAGTATGAAGAGGATGATCCAGTCCACTCAGATTTGAGCCACTCTCTCAGATATTTCTCTCCCCACACTGGAAATAGAAATGTAACAGTGTCTTATTTTAGGCACATCTGATAAATGCCTAGGATCATGGCAGATTAATCTTGGCCTAAATAATTACCGTGCAAGTTTTAATGAATTTCCATCCTTAGAAGAAAGAAAAAGAATCCCCTGCCTAGTCATATATCTACCAAGAATGACATCAGTGCATATAGTTCTGCCTTGGAGCAAAAGGGATGGACATGATGACCTTCTGAGATCTACACCAGCCTTATTTCTTATGATTCTGAAAAAATAACCATTTTTATTATTTTCTTTGCATTTGCACATTTGAATTTTCTGAGATACTGATTTTTGTATCAAAATCAGCTCTTTTTATTAGTTAAGACTATTACTATTTTTTCAAGATAAGGTTTGAGAATTTAGAGTAAATATTTCATCTTTAAGATTTGCTGGCAAATGTAGACATTTCCACTGGAATAGCAATGCCTTTCACTCCCTTCTCTTTCAACATACATTCAAATAGTACATGCAGTTTGACTTTAGATTTGCAATGGGACAAGAAACAATCAAAAAAAAAGATACAAAATGAAAAGAAAAAATATTCAGAAATACAAGCAAGTACTTCTTGTGCCTACTCTGTAATTCATCTTATCATAGTACAGTTAGAGTGTTGTACTATAATTTGGGACCATTTGGAAAAGTGTAAGCAACCCAGTATTCAATGATCTATTCGGGAAATGTATAAAAAAAAAGCATCAAATTAAAAATATAGTAAGAATGATAGAAAAGAATGATTAATAGAAAAGATCTGTTAGCATAACAAAACAACAACAAAAAAAACATTTGGGCCTCCTTAACACTAGAGAGTAGGAAATAAATTTCTTGTCTTCACATAGCTGGAAAGCTTACATGTTCCTATATTTTCATCAGGATACATGATAAACATTTAGAAAACAACAGTACGATAGCAAAGTTGGATTGCATCAGTACAAATGTTCAACCTTAGCAATTCAGAAGTCATGTTTCATTCATTACTTTTGTTCCCTTTTATGAAAAAAAATAAAATGTTAAAATGCAATTATTTTAAAATTAAAATACAGTGATTTAATTAGAAACTTTTTACACACGACAATATTTTTACATGTGTCTTTAAAAAAAAAAAATCTTAAATTTAGAGTTTTTCAAAAACTGGTGTCCTGTAGATGTTTCTCAACTCAATAAAACAAGGCTAGTAAAAGGTACCTAAGCTAGAAAATTTCCAGCACCTATTTAACTCCTCACATGCATTACTATAACATGACTAAAGCAGTATTGATCCCTCATTGAAGATTTTACACCTTTATTGTAACATTATTGGTAGCATGGTGGAATTGCATTATTGACAGATTTTTAGATTGAGAATTGCTGTATTTTAAAATGGAATCCATCAAAGAAAAAATATTTAGTTAAATAATATTAAAATATGGTCACATATTAGGTGCAGTGTTGTTCTATCATAAGATTGGGATTTCTTAAAGAAGGTCCCAGAACAGCACAATGAAAAAGAGGTACAGTGTGCTGTTTTTCATATGCAGTTTCTTTATTTAACATGAAAAGCACAGAATCATGTAAACTGAACTGCAATACCACGTGAATGGCCTGTAAGAAATCGTCAGTCTTTTAATCTTGTACAAAATCCATGTTTTTCTATTTTTCTTCTTTCTTTTCAAGTTGTACAGGGGTGCAAGGTAGGGTGACAGGACTTTGATACTTCTTATGTCAGATGGGAATTTCTCAGTGTCTCAGTGACAGAATATGAACACACAAGAAAAAATAAACAAGTACAAAATAAATATTAAATTTGCTTCCTTATCTGTTTAATTTGACTATCATAAGTGTTGACTGAAACACTGGTGCCTGAACAAATACATGGTTATGAACAGTATTTCTTAGCCATTGGTGATCCTTCATATTTTCTCCTGTATTAATTTTTCCTGAAGCCATACCTACTTAACCCTGATTATTTCCGCTTTCTACATTCCAAAATCTCTCGTATATTCTACTTTGCATACTTCTTTTCAGATCAATAACATCCTGGCATTGTTACCAAACCTGTTATGGTACCCAAAGCTGCTATGAATATTTCCACGGTGAATTTTTCTTTTCACCCCAAAACTTTGTTAAAAGAATTATTTCAACACTTACATTCTTTTCTGAATGTTTCAATCATTTTTATTGGAGTAGGAAACAACAAACTTTCAGAGCACCAGGTGCTACTGAAAAGGTTGTTTAAAGTGGCTTAGAGACATCTACAGTTTTCAGGTGATTTGCTAACACCATATGTCCTGGTTTCAGCTGGGATAGAGTTAACTGTCTTCCTAGTAGCTGGTCCACTGCTGTGTTTTGAGTTCAGTATGTGAAGAATGTTGATAACACACGGATATTTTCAGTTGTTGCTCAGTAGTGTTTAGACTAGAGTCAAGGATTTTCCAGCTTCTGATGCCCAGCCAGCGAGAAAGCTGGAGGGGCACAAGAAGTTGGCACAGGACACAGCCAGGGCACCTGACCCAAACTGGCCAACAGGGTATTCCATACCATGGGACGTCACATCCAGTATAGGAACTGGGAAGGGGGGGGCAGGGAATCGCCGCTTGGGGACTGGCTGGGTGTCCGTTGGCGGGTGGTGAGCAATTGCCCTGCGCATCATTTGTACATTCCAATCCTTTTATTACTACTGCTGTCATTTTATTAGTGTTATCATTATGATTATTAGTTTCTTCTTTTCTGTTCTATTAAACCATTCTTATCTCAATCCACGAGTTTTACTTCTTTTCCCGATTTCCTCCCCCATCCCACTGGGTGGGGGGGCAGTGAGTGAGTGGCTGCGTGGTGCTTAGTTGCTGGCTGGGGTTAAACCACAACACCATAATATTAGCTTTGCTTGTTAAAATATTTTAATTTATGTGAAAATATGTTAACAGACAACTCAGGACAGGTACCATCATTAAGTTTTGGGAAAACATACAAGAAACACAAATGCAATAAAAAACTGTTGTCCAAATATAACCTTATGCTTTAGATAATATTAGTTTTATAAATATCCTCAGATAATTAGTTCAGTGATCACATCACATAACACCTCGATTTTGTTTTGTTTTTTTCCTGTTGCCACCAACAGTATGTTAAAGGGGCAACAGGTACATTGGTTACACAGTTTAACAGTAAGAAGAATGTAGTATTTTATTGCCTGTATCAATTCCTGGCTTAGTGATATCACCTTTCTCTTCAGCAGGTATAAAAAACCAGCCAGATTTTTGCTTCAGCAGTATTAACATACAAGAAATGACTGCAACACACATTTACACCATGCTGTGGGAATCTCCTGGCTAATGTCAGGCTGATATATGCACACAGCAGAACAAAGCTGTGCAGTGGTGCTGTCTTTGGACCAGAAACACTCCAGCCAGCAGGACCTTATCTGAGCTTGTCCATCCTGCAGATGTGGCTCCTGCCATCTCTGGAGCCAGAAACCCTCACAAGAGAGAGACAGCCTCTCCTATGGTGGCATTAACATCTCCATACACCACCGTGACAGTGAAAGTAGACATCTTTCCCTTTAAATACTGTGTTGCAAGGTAGAGCTTTTCTTTTCTCTGTGAAGTAATATAAATAATATAAATATGCATGTCTATTACAGCAACCAGCAATGCATGCCTGCCCTCACTCTTTGTGCTTCTGCATAGATCTTATAGAAATTGTGGATGCGACTTCTTTCAATAAAAGGGGCCTACCCAGCCCCACCGGGGGAAAAAGTCCACAGAATACAGATATCTGTCAGATCAAATTAGGAAGGTATAACACTTCTAAAGCTAATATTAACATGAGGACAAAACAAACCCTGGCAGGTACACTGAAGAACAAAAGGAATCAGAACCTCCAAACCTGTCCTACTATGTGAGAATGATGTGAAAATGGTTGGATTTTTTTAAAGTGATAACAACCTTCTTGTTGGTTTTGTAGCTTAAGCTACAATTTTTTCCAAATTTTACACAATACAGCAAATGCACAAGCCACTGTCCTGAAGAACACAACCAAAGATTTAAAGAGTGCTATGCAGACAATTTTTTAACTTGGCACATAAACTGGAAAAGAACTGCACAACAAACCAAGTTTTATGTAGTTTGACTTTTAAAAAGATTAAAATGAAATCTGAACTGAAGTTTCTTGCTGCCTTTAACTAAAAGTTCCTTTTAGGACATTGAAAAGAATGTGAAAAAGTGAATTATGCACCTTCCTTTTACCTACTAGCCTACAGGTTAATATCCTTACTTAGGATGGGGAAGACCTGAGCTGTGTTCCTTTGTATGCATTTGCCAATATCCACATCTTTTATTATCCTGACAAATGCTCTAAGCACTCAGCAAGAAAGTGATTTAAACTTTGGTCTCTTTCTTTCCCTTTTTTTTTTCTTGGCATTGGTCTATGTTGTACACTTCTGGGATCCAGAGTAGAAGCAAGAACTGGTGTTTCTGAATGGAGCTTCCTGCACATTGACCTGTGCAGTACTCTTCGGAGGGGTGCTGCATGTCTTTACCTTCCCTGAAATGAGACTTCTGGTGACAACTGCACAGCAGGCAAGTAGATAGGGCTACGTCTTCGGACAGTACTAACTTCTTATGTAAGAACTGTAAGAATAAAAAATGGCAAGAGAAAGAGCCAGTCAGTCCTGGTAAGTGTTTTTTGCTGAGACACAGCATAGGCGATTAGAGACCTACATCTACTGGACTGCCCTCTTTTATTTGAGAGTAAAGTAGTCTAGTCTTAATATTTAGAGCAAGCACAAGGAGTGTTTTAATGCCTCAGTTCTAGTATCTTCAGTATTTATTGAAGAGATTAGTTGCTAATTATTTTAACAGAGTACTGAAGAGTCAACAAGGGTAAGGAAAGACTTATTTATGAAGCCTTTGTTTCATTATAATTGCCTACCAACTCTTATGACATTATACTTCTACTCCACACATTGCTATTAACATCTTAAACACTTCCTTTCTAAAGAGTAAACATTCAATAGTGACATTAGTAATTTCAGAAGTACTTTTTTGCAAAAATCAGAAATTTGCTTTCAAATTCAAATAGTATATATTCCCTCCCATAAATATTCAAAATAGTTTTAAAAATCTCATAGGAAATTTAGGACATAGCCCACCGACATTCCTGGAAAATTACTCCGAAGCACATACATGCTCTTGTAAATTCTGTTCTGTCTTTTTCAATATGTGTTTGCAAAAAGCCAGTTTCCTACATGTTAATTCCGAGCTCTACATTTAGTTTTAACATTCAAAATTTGCCATTCTTCTTGTACATGCTATTTACATAAATTAACCAGTTGAAAGCAGAACTAACATCATATGACTTATGCAACCAGTCAACACATACTGAATTATGAATATTTATAAGAACTTCTTTGTGCACTAGACACGAAAGAGAAAACTGCATGCAGAAATTAATGAATATTTGTGAATAACTCTTAGTGGTGAATTTTACAATCCATTTGCAAACAACACGCAAAAGAAGAAGCAATGAATGTTAATGAATATTAATTAGTACTCCTTCTTTTGTCTGACATACACACACTCTCTCCCCCATTCAGTTCAGTAAAGCAGTGTGGTTGTACCAGATGGCAAAATTTGGTTCACAATATGGGTAGCAATTGGTTTTCATATTTACACAGAGCCACATTACAGACTGCTCTCAAGTAGCGTGTTGACAGACCTACTGCAACACAGTTGACAGTGTGTTCCAGCTACAGGAGGAGAGGTCAAAATGCAAGAACAATTCACTGTTAGAACATGCAAGACTTTTGGTTGTGTTATTTTTTGAAAAGGTCATCCAAATTATTGGGCACATAGGCAAGAAACAGAAGTGGTAAATCATTAGTATTTTCTGCACCATTTTCTATCTACAGGTTGCATTAGTCCTGATTTCTTTATAATCAGAAGCAAAGATTAATAGAAGCTATCAGTGCAGCATGTCTTTTTACTTTAGCTGAGTTTTCTTTCCATATTCAAACTGAAAAATACACGTAACAAAAAGTAGCTAAGCTTAGCCTGTGCTTAGCCTGTATTTTCTTGTTTCTTGTCTGAGGATATCCAGAAAGATCACCCATTTTTCTAAAGGGGGTAGTAGTCTGCATACCAAAATATTCTGGATGTTAACTAAGAATGGAAAGCTAGAAGATCTCTTTTTGTTGCAAAAGGAGGCAACTACAGAAGTTATAATGAGTTGCCACTTTGCCAATATACTAGCCTGATACCAAACAAAGAAATCCCTGAAGCAAAATACCCAGCAGTTTTGATGAATTCACCACCGATGCAAACACTGGGGACAGAAAAAAAAAAAAAAAGCCTTGTGTATCTCTTGAAAGGGTGGCAGATACAATAGTAAATTCTAATTAACAAGACAACAAATGCAACTTTGGGGTCAGATTGCAAATTACGTTGTTTCCTTTTAAGTTACAATATAATTTACCATTGCGGACCCACTCTTCTTTCTTTTCTCTGGATGTGATGAGAGGAGAAGCAGCAGCTGATCACTTTAATCTCACTCTGATGCAGACTTTGGACATGATTAGAACATGACCTGCACAGATGATGGTTGTTGTTCCTTCAGTTTTTATGCAGCTTCTGGGTGCTGCAGCTGAGATATTAACCCCAAAGGTTTAAGACTTAAGCTATGTCTTAGGAATGGTAAAAAAATGAAAGTCATCCATTTTTAGAGCTGTACCTGAAGTTAATATATCACATGCACCTTTTCTGCAGTGAAAAATTTCCCCGGTTTTACTTCAGTTGTCAGGTTGACTCCCTCGAGAACCCATGACAAGCAAAACAAAAAAATCCTATTTCAGTTAAAGAATATAGTCAACAAAACTAGAAAAATAGACTTTTAAACAAACAGGTTTCATGTATATTTGTTTATATCTAATTTTATGTTTCATTACAGGCTGTTAGAAGATCCCCCTCTTGAATTAAAAGAAAAGCTGATATTTTAGGAAAGCTTTTGATACCTGTGTAGATAATTCTCACATTCCCCTGTGTCTCCCAGTGAGACTGATTTTTTGTTTAGGAAGGCAGAAACGGGAAGCAGAGGAATCTTACTTTCTGAAATCCAGGATTTAATGAGGTCCTAATCCAGTTCCTAACCAAAGAAGTTAATTTTTTTTTCTCACTTCCAAAACCAACAGGATTACAACACTGTTTATCTTATTGTTCCCTTGTGCTCAGTGCTTGTGTTTAGCTGCACTTTCTTTAAGTCAGAAACTAACACTTCATTACCCCCGTACCCTGTGTGCTTCTATCTCTGTCATCCTCCTTCTCAGGCCTGGCTCAGTTTCCCCAAATGACTAGTCAGGTTCTTTGGCAGAAAATCTTCAATGTCTTGGAGTGGTCAAATGCAGGATGCCTGAATAAAAACCCTGATAAATTCAGGTAAAAAGAAACATTGCACTGTCTGAAATCTGAGATACATATCAGCACTCACATAGCCAGGTTTTTCATCATCAACATTTAGCAATAATCCCCTGGTTAATGATGTCTGCACTGAGGTGAACAGAAGAGTTTTAATTTCCGACTAGATCTTACAGGTCTGATTCTGATCTTTTAAATTACTTTTTTTAATGATTTTTTAAAGAGTCAGTGCAAGTAAAAGCACTATCTGACATACAATTTCCTTTTGCAGACTCAGTTTGACAACTATACTCATGAGACTCTTTTTTATTAATATTAGAAAAAAGACAAAAAAAAAAATTTAACATGCAAGCTTTGGTTCAAGAGATGTGCAAGTGCCTCAGGATGTTAAATGTGTGCAAGTTAGGGTGGGTACTGCGCAGACACCAGACATTCAGGAGGGGACTTTTTAAAAATATACTGCATCACTAAGAAATAAGAGAATTCCATAAAATTGGATAACCTCAGACAGTAGTTAAAGAATCAGGATCTGAGCCCAGTCCTTCTGTCAAGCTCTTATTTTTACATTACCACAGTCAGCAGAGTTAATGAGCAACATGCAGTGACGGCCAAGAACAAGCTTCCTTAGTTATTATTGAATGATACAACAGAAATGTTTGCATTTTTATTTCAGCAAATGTTTCAAGGACTTGGCTCTGTCCTGAATGAAAAGATGAGAATTTTAGCATCTTGCGGGAAAAGTTCAAATTATTCTATTTATTTAACCATTACAGTTTAGACTAAAAAAAAAGACAAAATTCTAGAAACACACATGGAATCTTTGCAACTTCTAAGAGTTGAGTGCAGAGTAGAGGGAAAATATAGGCTTTGAACAACCACAGGCAGTATCATATAATACATTTATTATAAGAGATAACACTTCTGAAGAGTTTGAAGTTCTCTTCATTGACCAATCAGTTACAAAGACAGATGTGAATTAGGATCAGGTTAGAGCTCCAAAGCAAAGGATACAGAAAAATTTGAATGCTATGGGTTTCATTCTTCAGTGAAAAGTGACATTTAAACCCAAAATTATTTGTGAGGTTTCGCACTTCTGAGATACAGAGTGGAAATTAGAAGTGAGGTAACAACAAATATGAAATATAAACTAAGGTGATAGTATGCTTGAAAGCAAATTACAATTATAACATATTTCCATGTTGTTGTGTAATCCATGTTACCATGTTAAAATATATTTTGAGAATTGAGACTACAAACTCTCTTCAAGTTCAGTTTTCCCTAGAACTTGAGATGGTCCTAGAATTTTTCTGTAGACATGTTCTTAAAGCATTTATATTATTACAATGTTCAACACCTACTATGTTAATACAATTGCATTTATTTCACTTCATGGGGTACATTCAAGCTCATTTTGCAGTACAGTATATACTGAAATCAAAATTTCTTTTACCTCTGCAACTGGAGATATTATTGCATTAGACAGTTACTAGTACTCCCAGAATTAAAGCTCCTCTACAGATTACATTAAATGTATTTTTTTTCTATTAATGAATTCTTAATATTTTAATTTTGATATTGATTCATTGGCCCCTTAACAGCCATTCCCAATATTAAAAAAAACCCAAAATATAGAAATGCAATATTTAAAACACTAGTTAACACACTATTAGAATTACAAAGAATTACATCAGTTTTTTAGTCCAGCCTACACCCAAATACAGAGCTGAACTTGAAGATTTTTACATAATCCCATATGCTCCAAAAACTTGACAGCATTTTTAGTAGCAGAAGTAATGCATTATTTTGGAATATTGTTTAAACAAAGGGAGATGGTTAAAAGACCAGGTCTTTCATGTCCTTACTCTAGTTTCACACATATGGTCAAAAAAGTATTCATTAGGCAATAATAACAATATTGATTTTCTTGTATTGTTAGCAGAGAAAAAAATATGTTCAGGAGCTCTAAAGTTTTCAAAAGAAGTAAGTAAAAGCCAGTATACTTTTTTCAGAGGCTGCTTTCTATGATTCTGCAGGAAAGATACAGAAACATACAGGAAACACACCATCAGAGTCACTCCACAGCATCCCCTCGACCTTTTGAAGACATTTGTTTATCCAACAAATTCACACATTCCTGTATTTCAGAACAAGAGACAGAGCTGGTTCCAGAGCTCTGGGACACCCCAAGGAGCACAGGACCACCCAGCACCCCTATAGCTAGGCAGTGTCAGAATTTACAGGTCATAATCCACATTAGAAACACTAAACAGGCAGATCATTCAGTGTAGAACACTCCAGGTGTAAAATACCTGTTTTTCTAACTGATCATCTCTTAGGAGCAATTTCAAACACAAAGCACACAGCTCAATATGTTTATTATGCGATGTCCTTTGCAGATACTGCTTTACAGCTGCTGTAAATGAGATTGTTGACAGATACATTACATTGTATTAGTTCATCTGAACTACAAATAAAAATGTGTATTCTCAAAATACATGGGACATTTTAAGGCACTGCCATTCATAATGCACAGAAAATCCACAGACTGTATCTTCAGATATAATACTTCCATAAAGTCTTACAGTACTGTTTGTTCTATGCATGAAAAGCCAGTAACTGCAAAATGCAGCACTTCTGGAAAGTGTCACTTTGCAGAAGTAGGAGCACCTTTCTTCTTGGAAATGCTCTGTCTACATATTCAGTTACATATACTGAGCTTTGTGACAAACATAAAATTTTGCTGCTTTCCTCTCCTAGAGTCAGTGTAGAACCAACACAGTTAAAATTGAACTAGCTGTATAGTTTTTTTCCGTGTTGTGCATGATCAAAAAAATTGTTTGGTAACTTTCCATCAGTTGTGAACCCTGCCACAAATCATCTAACAGAAAATGAAAATACAAAAGTAGCACAATGTCCTAACAAATGAACAATTGCATGAGTGTAACTAAAGAAGAAATTTAAGTGAAAGGAAGTTTATTGTTAACCATGACAGTTTAACTTGAAAAAGTATTTGAATTTACAGTTCAGACTTGTTATTAAAAGAGAATGAGAGCAAATTCAAGTCAGACAATATAACTTAGACATCCTTTGGATGGATTGAGGGCTTTGAATTTGAACCTCTTTAAGAACTTTACAGAAAAAAAAATCCAGTACCATTGAAATTCTCTCCTGCTCTATTTAATTTTAATAGAGAGTTGGGCAACTGAGACATCATGAGGCAGAGGTTTTGCTAAATGCTATCCGGCAAGCCAAAAACAATGGGAAGAGTAGTAATCAATCAAGTATTCTACAACCCAGATCCAGTAGTGTTTGCCTGAAGACATGTGAAGATTTTTATAGTATTTTTCATAGTGATATGTCAAAAACTGTATCAACAAGCTAAAAAGGATTTTCTTGTATGTACAAAAAATAAGTCATATTTAAGAAAATAACATTTGCACTTTAAGAATAAAATCTAGTTAGTTGCCACCCATGGGGCAGACTAGACCAGCTCGATGTAATTTGCTCTTGCTTTCCATCTGCATCTTCTTTCCTCAGCATTTCTGCTTAGATAACCTCCTCTACATAGAGAAGAGAAAAACATTGTAGTCAAAAAATCAATACTGATAGGGACTACAACATCCTTAGTGTCTACATACTGGTCTTTCAAGATCATCCAGGTTTGTTCAGGTTATCAGAAATATTATAGGGGAAAAGTGCATGTGAGTAGTGTGTGCATGTCTTTGTATAAAAATACCATTTCTGCTACCAACTTCTGCACTCATTTTGGAGTCCAGTTAATATTTTCCCTAAATTCAATCCTTAACATTTATACATTCACAGTCAATAAATTTTGAACATTTATCACAAGGACTGGAGAATTCAAAGCACTAAGGTTCCTATTTGTTTTCTGCTGAGCCAAGGCTTTTTATAAAAACAAGAGCTTGCAGAACTCTTCAGTGCACTGTTAATCTTTCACACAAGTAACGACTCAAAACTAAATCAACTTCAGAATTTTGAGACAGTTTTAAGAATCACCCATCAAAACCAGAAATAAATATCAGTCCCTGTCAGTAAAAATGCACATTTTCTTGGGCAGGTATTTAGATTGTTTTAAAGTGATCTTGAATGTAAGATTACTTGTATGCCCACAAAGACCTTGAAATAACATTTTCAAATGGCTATTAAAATTCACAGAAATCTCATTTTTATGTATCTTCTAGCTGTTTTGACTCATAAAAAGGATCACGAGGCTATTTCATTTAAAGCTCTTTGGTCTGTTCCTTTGGATCAGTATACCACACCTCTTCCTTTTGACTCTTCCCACAGACTTCCACCCTTAAGATGAGTGTCCTACAACCCTTCCTCCTTTCTTCTCCCACCAACAGTCCTTTCTTGAACTCAGTTTACTAAGAAAAACAAAAGACATTCCTCTTTTAGGCTCAGAACTGAGCTCTTCTGTTCCCTGATCCTCTGTCTCCCTCAGGGTCGCAGAGACTTTCTTTATCTCTGTCTTTACACACAATGCACCTGTCAGCTACATTAATTTTGCCTTTGAAGGTCACAATTCATTAACAGCTTATAAATGTGATGAGTCCTTAACACTACACTAGCAAACATTAAAAGGGTATGAGGAGAGGGAAACACAAACATACCTTCAAACACAGCAACAGATTTTAACAAAAAACGCTTCACTTCAAGATTCAACAGATGTTTGAAACTGTCCAGGAAAGACATAAAAGTTCACAAGTGGAACAACACATTTTTGATCGCCACAGTCACTTTTTTTCATGCAGAAATCAATAGTACACATTTACATTTATACTACAGGGAAACTGCTTTTCAGTTCAGAAGCAAACTGATCACAGAATGTCTTGTGTTGTTGTTGGTAATTCCCCTAGACTTTCACTCGTAAAGTGGAAGTCCCACAGCCCTCTTTCCACTATCTACTCTGAAATGGAAAGACAAGCAAACATTTGCCAAAGGAATGGGATATTCAATATTTGATAGTGTCGTGGTTTAACCCCAGCCAGCAACTAAGCACCACGCAGCCGCTCACTCACTCCCCCCTCCCAGTGGGATGGGGGAGCGAATCGGAAAAAAAAAAAAGTAAAACTTGTAGGCTGAGATAAAGACAGTTTAATAGGACACAAAGGGAAGGGAAGAAAAGAAACATAATATATAAAACAAGTGATGCACAATACAACTTCTCACCACAAACTGACCGATGCCCAGCCAATCCCTGAGCTGTGGTGTCCCCTCGCCAACTCCCCCCCGGTTTATATAGTGGCATGACATCATATGGTATTGAACAGCCCTTTGGCTCATTTGTGTCAGCTGTTCTGGCTGTGTCCCCTCTCAGCTTCTTGTGCACTCCCAGCCTCCCCTAGCAGGGTGGTATGAGAAGCTGAATAGTCCTTAAGTTAGTATAAACACTACTTGACAACAACTGAAAACATCAGTGTGTTATCAACATTCTTCTCATACTAAATCCAAAACACAACACAATACCAGCTACTAGGAAGAAAACTAACTTTATTCCAGATGAAACCAGGACAGATAGATATGTAAAATGTTTTCCTTTCATATATATTCATTAACTTCAAATAATAAAATGATAGGAAGTTCAACTATCTACAGCGAGAGTCATTAAAATGAAACATTATGAAAATGTGATTTCATTGTTGTAGGAAATATTTTGATTGCCTCATACTACCGATTAACATTGCACTTTTAGCCAGTATTTTGCAGTGAATTATGTTCATATCTCCTGGTCTCTTAGAAGAATAAAGAGATCAAGATAATCTACTTTAAAAAAACCACAGAACTAACTTGTGGCAACTACTAGTACTTTCTACTTAGTCTTGAAACCAGAATTAATTCAAACAGCTCATTGTTTTGTGTGAAGAAGCTATCATTTCCTAAACAATATTGTTTGTCCCCAGAAAAACATCAGAATGGACAGATGAATATTCTTTAAATATGACAACTGTAGTAATCACCTTTAAAAACTGGTAGAAGGCATGCAGGGTATCAGTATTAATACACTTAAAAAGCAGGAGAGAAAGCACATCAATAACATTACTGCTTAACAGCACAAAGGAAGCAGTACTTTCAAAATCAGCCAAACAGAATATGTTCGAAAATATATTAAAAGGCTGTAAGTAAGAGAAGTTAAATCTCATAAATAGTATTTTCTACCTAATTAGATACTTGTTTTGTTGTATAAGAAATTCCTTGTCTTGTTTTGAAGATTATTATTTTTAGCCTATCAAGAAATAAGCACAATGTTTAACTGAATAAAGGGATTACTACATTACAGCCTGGTATTCACCTGCTGACATGGTGGTAAAACAAGCATATTCTTTCACCCCATTAAGAAACACTAAGTAATTGGGTGAATGAGTATGAAGAACAAACTACCTCAATGCCACAATTATACATCGAGGAAAATACTCAGGGGTACTCCACTTGTTGAACTTGACCATGACATATCTGAGTCAAGGCAATACTTCATCTTCAGGTATCTATAGGGGAAATGGAAAACATGACAGCAAAACATCCCTGTCCAAATCCAGTACTCTGACCATTTTTTTTTAGATATTCCATGTGTGAAGGGTGTAACATTTAATAACAGATTTACTTATCTGAAGGTAGTTGATGTTACACAAGATTCCTTTTGCTAGTTGTTGAGTTTTTATAGTCTATGTTGGGCTGAGCCACATGTTCACAAGGTGGCTGGTCTGACCACCTTCTGGTCCCTTTTGTGTTGAGATAAAGTCAGCTTTGTTGCAACAGCTGTGTTCAGTCACACCTTACATTATTCTCTGAGCTTTACTGGTATGTTACCCTTGCTCACCTCCGCTGAGCCTACTTCCATTTTAGGGATTTATTGGGCAGTCACTTTTCACCTCTTTAGTTTAGTCAGTCACAATCCCCCAGCTAGCAATGGCATGGATTTTTTTTTTTTTGTCTGAAAATTGAATCTATTTAGATTTCAACTAGAAGAAAACCATAGGCTTTTAATGGAGCCATATCTTACCAAGAGTCTGAGGACTTTCTATCAGTAGGGTATTTGTTTAAACAAAGGTTAGATGGTATTCCTAAAGAAAATTTTCTAGATCATGACAGATTTCACAATTATTCTTTCACCTTTTTAACTCATGTGTTTACAAAGTTCAGTCAAAGCTTCAAAACTTAATAGAAGTGTACACCTCATTTCTGAGGTAATTTTAGGTTTTTTGCATGCAGCTGTACTTTATTGCTGTTTTTCATGTTCTACCATAGTTAAGCTTTCTTGTACCGACTGAAGAAAAGTATCTGGTTTAGGGTGGTTTCGAGGATTCCCGAGAAGGCGAACACACACACACTGACTGTAAGGGAAAGAGCAAGCATTTATTAACTACAGACACGCGTTATGCCAAGGGTACCTCGTAAAGCAAATGAACATACCGACCCGAGGACCGTGAGGAAGACAGACCATCTCCACATTCTTGTGTCGTCTCGCGCCGTGAGCTCAGCCCGGCAACCGGGAGGCGCCAGCTTTACGTGGGCGTCCCCACGGAGGCAACGGTGGCCTTGCCGTACACCAGCCCGAGGCTCTTTGGGAAAATCCCATATGTATAAATACATTTGCGGAGGAACGGGTTTCGGCACACACGGCCAGCGGGTGCCAAAACGCGCCTCGGTTGCAACACAGGGAGCCTATGAGGCGTGCGGTCGCTGCACGAGCCGCAGCCACCCTGTCCGTTGGTTCACGGGCTCTGTACACGCCGCACATTGTCACCACCCAGCCGCCACGCGCCGACCATGCTCACGGCTGGACTGGGCAACAGCCCGCTGCCCGTCCTCCCCCAGTACTGCTCAGCTCTCTCACCCCCGTGGTCAGCATTCCAAGCAACGGGCAACAAACCATCCGTTTTCTGTGCTCACTGCGTTTTTCTCGGCTATCTACTTCTCCCCCAGCGTTCATCCACGGACCAAAATTCCATCTTTTAACCCCTCTGTATACAGTATCTTAAGGTGATACAGATAAAACATTATGACTAGCAAAAAAGGAGAGTGACTGTCTCAGTCCCTCAGGTCTTCAAAAAAACACCGTATAACAGTTTCTGGCGTCCTTTCTCTTTATTTCACTCTAATAATGCTAGAGGGAAGAAGAGGATCAGAGTGTCAGATACAGGATTTCCTAGTTCACCTTCTGATCCTTCTCTTCAAAGCATGAGACCACACAGAAGTAGCAATATCTTTTCAGACAGTGTAGCCAGGAAAAGGGTTTAACACTGCTTAAACCATTTCTCCCAGCTATTGAATTAGGTACTCTGTCTGTTAAACTGCTCTATCAGCCTAGATACATGAGTAGATCCTGCTCTATTTCTCTCTGTAATGCTGCCAGCTTACTGATAGAGGTATGTTACATCCTTCAGTATTTCTTGTAGAAAAATAAATTCTATTTTGTAAACTAAGCCAAAGAGTAGACATGTATCATACATTTCAGTTTTCTACAGATGAATGATGCTTTTCTCTCTGTCTTTCAAAACAGAACAGGATGGCACAGATTTTGTTCATACTCTTTACTCATCTTCCATACAATCATATAGTCAGGCTTTGCTGGTAATAAGTAGGCTGCTCTTGCCCTTTAATTAGAGATGGGGAAAAAAATTGAAATACAGATTCTAAACATAAATATCATGTATTACAATCTCAGTGTTGTCAGTCAAAAAGGCTTACTGCTTGTAAGTGGCCAATAAATGTAATTCACAAAAGTTGGTGCAAAAAGGTTGAAGACAGACATAGGAAAAAATGAAACATTCCAATTAATTTTGGCACCACCCAAAATATTCAGCTGGTGGTAATATCACATCCAAACATGCTTGCATGGTCTTATCTGTAAGTACTCTTCTACTCAATATCTCCAAAGTTGTTAATAAAGAAACAAAATTGAATTGAGATAAATAGATTGGTCAATCCAATCTGTTTTGGAAGCCATGAAGAGAGTCGCATGGAAACAGAATCCCTCTCAAGAATTCACTAAGGATAGAAAAATCTCAGACAGTTCCGATTTATGTAAGTAAGTTAGAGAAAACTAGATTTCTGTTTAACCATTGGTATATGTTTTTATAGAAAGCTCTTGAAATTAATGAGGACAGAATCTGGATGGTCCTGCTTTATCTACTCTAAAAATCTATTTCCATGTGGAGGAAAGGACATCGTCCTACAGTTCTTATAAAATTCTATTAAATTTAATATTCCTGGTGCAGAAATGTGTCAGTTTAAAAATGACAATTTTTCTTTGCTATTCAATTCTACAAGCCTTTAGTTTTACTGATATGTATCAGGGCAAAAACCTATCTGTCATGGTAGCATTACAAAATCAAACCCTTTGGTTCAAAACCTTAGCAACAAGCCGTATGCTTATATCATGGGTTATGGCATTGACTTGCTGAGGCACCAGCAATTTTAATATCCACTCATATGATGGAAACACTGATCTGATCAACATTGTCTTTCAGCCTTATTAGGCTGAAGACAAACAATGCATAAGTCGTTAAAACAATATTCTTTTTTTTTTAGCAGAAAACTAATGTACAAACAAAATTATCACAAGAATAGGTGTAAGCTTCTATGTCCTAGCTTGATATGATGGTGACAGTAGGACATCTGCACCACAACAGTATGTTGATGTAGGTTTCACTAGTTGCTATGCTATAGAGACCCATTATGCTGCTTTTTGGGGGTCACAGATTCAAATTTAAACTTAAAGCACATTAGATACCAGAGACATTTGTCATTATCAGGTCAGATTGTTACTAAACTACTGCTGTTTCAGTTGAATAATGCTATTCAACTATGAAGTCCTACACAATGCGAATGTCAATACATACAGCTTGCTTTGTGTATTATAATAGGCATTATAATGACGTAGGCTGCTGTTTAGCTATTTACTTATATTTAAATTCTGACAGGCCAAAAACTGGAAAAAAAAAGAATGTCTGAAGTTTTCCTTTCTTTGGTACCTGCAGCATAGGAGACCAGATGACATAGAGAACTGCCATCCTCTGAGGAATCAAAATCAACTAAACAGATGTGGTGCAAGACCAGGACAAAAAGAAAGAAAAGCACTTTACAGAGAATAACAGGAGTTATTCTAAATATATGAGTTACAAGTACAAAGTCATTAGTGTCATTTAAAATAAATCTCCTTGAGAAGTAATTGCAGTCCTATACATCCATTTAGTTTAATGAGAAATAGGAAGAATGCTATTTTTGCCTCTTTCATTTTGATCTCCCTTGAAAGATACTAAAAAAACTTCAAAGTTCTTAACCAAGTATCTTGATATGCTTCAAACCAGTTTTAACTTTTTCCAACAACCTTAATCTTTTTAAAAAATAAATAAAACACCAAACAAAACAGTAAAGGGTTAAAAAAAAACCAGCCAGAACACCACTCCTCCCCCTCCAAATCCCACCAACCAAAAAGCCCACCAACCAAAAACCCACAACTGTTGTCATCAGGACTTTCCCCTTCCTCAATTATACTGGATTCCTAGGAAACATTGGAAATCTCCTGGAAGGTCAGAAATAAAGCCTATAGTGTGATGAATCAATGACTTCTATATTATATATAGCAAAATAGAGCATGACATTATTTGCATTTGACAGGTTCTTACTAAAAGGAAATCTACATTTGTGTCATAATAGGTTTTCTGTAGAAACAGACAAGAGCCAAAAAAACCCCCAAACCAGAACTCAAGGAGTATAAGAGATTTAGAGAAATAAGAGGTAAGTGTTTGTAATGTGTGCTAAATCACAAATATTTTCAATAACTTTACAGATGCTTTACCTTATAAAGCACTGCTGGAGCCACAGATATTTGCAGTGGCAATTTTATTTGGCCTTAGTAAAAATTTTGCTACAGTTTAATACTGAACTGACTTTTTTAATGTGTTATTATCATTTATGCAAGAAAAACTCTGTACGTTGTAAAGCTCATTGTTATGTTAGTTACTAGAATAGGTTGGTTTTGTAGTTGGAAAAAGAATACTATTTCAAATGGCTAAGATGCAACATTTAAAGATCTGTTCATTTGTACTAGACACACACACATGCTTGCACACACACACATAGAGCCTGCAGAATCATAGCTGGTTTGAAATAATTATTTTTAACTGAAAGCATAAATCAATTCTTTTCAAGCATAGAAATAGCTTCCTTTCTACTATTCAAAATGGGCTGGTAGATAATTAGATGGAACTTGCGTTCATAGATAAATATATGCTTTGTTGATTGCACATGGCATTTCAAACTAAAGCAGCTGCAGAATTGCTGAAAGAATCGAGATTTAAACAAATTCTCTGGCATCTTTTATCAGTAACATGGAGCAATACAGAGATTTACTTATACTGTCACATAAATTGATCTATTAGTCTGGTAGGAAAAAAAAGCAAGAAATATTTTACATCCAAGTTTTTTGCAGTATATGATCATCACCTCAAGAATACTTAGGATTCTCACAAACTTCAGGTTATTGCTAAATAAAACAGTAACAGAGATTGACCACAGTGCATGCTCAGATGCTGCATCTTGTTGCGAACACTAATTTCTTTGAGAAATCCATACAAAATTCCCATTTGCTACCCTCATTTTTGTATAGAAACTATAGGCATAAAACTTGCAATATCCTAATGCCTTTGGAATCTGCAGACTATGGTACTATATGAATACAAAACCTTTGTTATTTCATTAAATCTGCATTTTGGTTTGATAATCTTACAAATCCAGATGCAGATTTTGTTCAGATAAACACACCATTTCGCATCCACTGTTTGAGAAGCACTGTTTCATGAATGACTTCCTTTGTAAAGAGACAGATCTGCAAAGTTCCTCTTTTAACACAGTAGAATTGTCTCCCAGAGGAGAAAAAACATGAAAAACTGCATCAACAAAGAATATTGGGTAAATATTTGCTCAAATGTAACTTTCTATGAATAATAATGTAAGACAAAAAAATCCACATGAGAAAATGTATAGAGTTATATCCATATTGTGTGACCATTTGAAGCCTCATGGTCCAGTAAACAAGGTCTTGCCATTGCTTGTAACAGGCCACAGGCTTAGCATACACCCCAAGGTGTGTCAGGCTTTAATTGGACAGATCTCACCTGCGTAGAGACTTGCTTTAGTTAGTAAAAGCATCTATCCAATGTTATTTTATCTTTACCTTGTTTCAGCTTTTGTTTAACTGTCTACAGCAGTATAGCGTAGCACAATGTGTATCTGTAAATAATAAATTAACTAAAACTACAGTGAGTACAGGCATAGGATGATGACAGAAGCCTAAAAAGTGTAGGCACGGATTGATGCAGGAGGACAAGGGCTATAAACAATTCTCATGTGGTCAAATACTGCTCAGAGAGATGCAACCTTAGAAGCTGGTTGAAACAAGTCTTATGGAAAACAAGTAATGAGCAAACATAAAACACACCAAGTATAGTAAATTTTGATGAAAAGTGGAACTGCAAACCTGTGAAGAAAGAGCAAGGTATAGTCTGTGGCAGCAAATATATGAAAATTACCTAAAGCAAAACCTACAGTGAGAAGGGAAGGACCATCAGCATCAAACCCTTCTGTCAACAACCTCAGCACGATGGCAACACACCACGCTCCCCAAAATCCTCCACCTGATGCCAATGACCTTAGAGGGGCAATGAATGGGTGAGCATGAAACAACTGGAAGGTGTGGATAATAGTAAATGTGGGTATAATAATTTTAATTGTACATAATCTGGAGCATCAATATCATTATAACTGGAATAATGATAATTATTTAATTAGTTTGTTAATCTAATTAAAATCTTTAAAGTAAATTCCTGACTTTATTTAATGCATTTCTTTTTTTTCCAACAAATTCAAGCAATTGAGTGCAACTTATCAATAACACTTGTAAAGCAGCTTAGCCAAATCTTAGTTTTAAAAGTTTGTCAGGGTAGACAACTAATTTACATTGTTTCATGAAACATTTCTCAATTCACATAATATATAAATATACCACTGTAAATAATATTTTCATCTTAAATTCTGTAAGTATAAGTCAGGATAAATTTTCTGAAGGTACAAACCTGTGGATTTAATTATAGGCTTTTCATTTAAGAAATTATAAATTAAATATGGACATATTTAATGAGTTACAGATTTTTTTTCCCAGGAACAGCTTTATCAAAAACACTAAAATGAAATGATTCAAATACACATTCTGTTGTCTCCTAGAAAGAAGAGTGAGTAGTCTCAATAGGATAACATCAGCATTTAATATATGCACATTTCTATTAGGCTTCATATCTATTGTTTGCAAACACAGAGAGGCAACTAATGAAAGCAAAACAAAGGTGAACAAATTAATAACAACTAGAGATTTTTATTTCTTATGGTCTCTCAGTCTGTCTGTTCACTCAGTCACAGTTATAAGGAACCAGTCTGCTAACCAAAGTGACGTGTGATGTCTACAGGAAGAAAATCAGTTTCAATGAAGGCTGAAAATACCCCTTGCAGACTTATTTCATTTTGGAGTCAATTTAAGAAGCAAAAGCAATCAAAGTGTTGGGATGTAAGTAGTGAAAAAATGAAGCTCAAGTGTGACAGTCAGCAAAGCACTAATTCTGCTTTTACCAGCTTAGCTAATGGCACTAGGTGAACTTTTATCTGATCCAGTTCAGCTTTCCCTGTGATCTAGATGAATTTGGCTCCCTTCCAAATAGAGGAAGCTTTTTCATTACGTGGAGTCTTCTCTGTTGCTTCAGAAGATGTTCTTCCTATAAATAAGGAAAAAGCTGTGTTTCCAAATTGTACATGTATTATTCAGGTTTTGTTTTCTTCATGGCAATATACTAAAATGCCAAGCAATCCAGTTTAAATTGTTAAGAACAGCACAAGTGTGTTCTTTCAGTATTTGGAGAATGAGAATGTGTTTCATGAGCTAAAAAGCCATAATAGTAATTTTCCTGTGATATAAAAATAAGACATTCTAACAGGATCATAAAGTTTGGGGGAAGTCTTTGGTTCAGTCAGGATCAATATTGCAAAAGATGATCCTCCTTATCAATATTGAAAATGAGACAGAATTGACATGACAGCATTTTGCATCAGTCACCAAATGCTACCATAGCAGGACCACATTCATACCAAAGAGTTAATGTAGCAGTAATTCTTTGCATTGTTTCAAGGATATTATTTTTTCTAGGACAAAGTACATACATACACACACATATGTGTACAGGTATGTGTATATGTGTGTGTATAGATACGTATATATAAAAATATACACACACGTGTACACACATACACATACAGAGAGAGACCAGTGCATGTAAGCACATGAATACAGCAGCTCCTGCCACAGAACTGGGGACGCAATAATGTAGGCTGATTAGTTATCATACTTAGAACATTTATGCGAATCAACCTCCCCCCTCAAACAAACAAACAACAACCTCTTGAGGTCTTTTCTTCTCTTAGAGCTTGTATGTTTGTTTGTCTGTTGTTTGGTTAGGGATTTTTTGGTTTGTTGGTTTGTTTGTTTGCTTTTTTTCCTTAAGGGCAATCTCTGTTCAGTTGAATATGTTCTGATTTTAATAATTTAACTTAAGTTTTAATTACAGTGATGCTTAAGCTATTTAATGAATTAGCATTTTGTAATTGTAGCTGCTATGAACTGTTCTGTCACTTGCAAGATGGGGGGGGGTGTGTAAGAAAAAAACTTACAAGTACTTTTCTTAAATTTAATTCATTTTTCAAGAGATGCTAATACATGGTCCTCATAAGTCCAGCAAGCTTTCAGACTTTTTTTAACTAGTCAGATATGAAAACTGTTGAAATAGCAAAAAAAAAAACCCCACCCAAAACACCAAACAACCCAGTGACACCCTCAGTCTCTAATTTTAGCAGAACACATTTGTCCTGAAAAAGCCTGCTGTGTAAATAAAGATTCTGGAAATCTTGCTGAAGCAGAAGAATGAACAGGGAAGTGAAGTCTTGCTTGAAGTAAAGTAACAATTGGAAGAGAATTCTGTACAGACTTTCTGACAGACAATAGAAAATGACTACATATGTTTTATGCAAACTACACAGTCTGGGAGAAAAGAAAGCTTCATCCTCTGCCCTTAATAAAAAGCTCAAAGCAAAACATAATAGTCACTTTCAGTGAAGATTTTGAGGAAATGTGTTTTTCATGGTTCTGACAATTCTCATGTACAGCTTTGCATTATACATACCAATGTTGACCCCTTGTCCATCACTATATTGAAAATGGAGGCCATTTATTTTTAAGAATTATAATAACTATTTCTATGTTCTATTTAAAGACTTTTTTTTGTAACTATAATCATTTTTCCTCTATTTCTCTTAATAAGATGCCTCATCTCTACAATTAATGATTTTACTTTTTACAATTCCTACTTCAAGTGTTTCTATTAGTAAATGGTAGAGATAGGTAGTTTTCTTCATTGATCAGTTCTTTAGCAAATTCCTAAATTTCACTTCTTTAACTGGGATGGTGTGACAGTCTGACAAATTATAGTCAATGTCTCAAACATTCGTTGAAGAACTTTGGTGAAGAAAACAGCCTCTGTGAAAACGCTGGAGTTTTGTGAACAGGACAATGTGACCGAAGGAGAGGGCCCCCTGGAAGGTGGGACCGCACTTCTCCAAAGCCGCAATTCCTTATCTTAAGTGACCAGGAGAAGGAGCACAGCATATGTGCCTGGAGGAAGAAGGCCCCACGGAAGATGGGACTGTGCTTCTATCTTAAGCGGTCATGCCAGCAGAAAAAGAGAGGCAACTCTGTAATTACCCCCCCCCCCCCCCCGAAGCTGTCCAACTGATTCCGGAGAACCCCGGGAATGGGACTGCGCATGTCGAGACCATCAACTAACACACTATAAAAGAAGGAAGAACGAGTCCTCAGCATGCACCCTCTGGAACTGGATCTCTACACTGGCTGGACCAACGCTGGACCCAGGACTGGTGAAACCCTTCTCTTCTCTCTTTCTTTCTTTCTCTCATTCTCTCTCTCCCTCTTTTCCTTCTCTCTTTTCCACAGTCCCTACACCTTATCCTTTTGAACATAAACCGTTGACCAGGTCTGAGACTAGGAGTGGACCTAGGCGCCTCTGGGCTCCTCTTTGAGAAGGAGTCCAGAAAGCAAGGGCGTCTGCTCTGAACCTCGTGACTCAACGGGAGGGCTCTCCTTCTGATACGTTTCATGCTTCTTCTTCCATTTCTTTTTCTACACCTCCCCTCTCTTCTCAAACAGCGGCTTAATGACATGTTGCAAGGTTCATATTGATAAGGTCACGTGTACTTGGGCAAGGTTAGCTAGGTTGAATAAATGTTAATCGTTGTTTGAAGTCCCCTGGTGTCGTTTCACCTTAATTCTGACAAAGGAAATCCACGAACCTGGGTTGCTCCAACTTCGGGACGCGACAGATGGATATCCCTAAAAGTTAAATTTCTCTGGAGGAAAATTACTAAGCATCTCCTTGAACTTCTCAATCACACTTATTTTGACACTTTTCCCTTATTTTAGCCAATTTTGCCCCTGTGGAATAAAGACATTTAGACTTATTTTTAACTTAAAATTTAATTTAAACTGAATCAACTTCTACCTCATCTAGTTTTACTATTTACTACTACCAGTAACCTAGCATTTCAAGTCACTTGGTACTTTAATAAATTTGGATGCAAGAATAAACTACTACACCCAAGAGTACATAATCCCTATTTTTGGTCTTAGAATAGTAGAATCCTTTTTGTCATTCTGCATTCTCATTAACCCTGCACGTAAATCAAGTTGTTATGAATCAGTCAAGCTCCACAAATTTATTTGTTAAACTAACTTGCTACTGAAGACATTTCAGATGAACAAATAGTTTTGTTTTAGTGATAATAGTTCCTTTAATCCAATGTCCTGGTTTCAGCTGGGATAGAGTTAACTGTCTTCCTAGTAGCTGGTCCAGTGTTGTGTTTTGAGTTCAGTATGGGAAGAATGTTGATAACACGGATGTTTTCAGTTGGTGCTCAGTAGTGTTTAGACTAAGTCAAGGATTTTTCAGCTTCTCATGCCCAGCCAGCGAGAAAGCTGGAGGGGCACAAGAAGTTGGCACAGGACACAGCCAGGGCACCTGACCCAAACTGGCCAATGGTGTATTCCATACCATGTGATGTCCAATCTAGTATAGGCACGGGGAAGTGGGGGCAGGGACTCACCGCTCTGGGACTGGCTGGTTGTCAGCGGGTGGTGAGCAATTGCCCTGCACATCATTTGTACATTCCAATCCTTTTATTATTGCTGTTGTCATTTTATTGGTGTTATCATTATCGTTATTAGTTTCTTCTTTTCTGTTCTATTAAACTGTTCTTATCTCAACCCACGGGTTTTTGCTTCTTTTCCCGATTTTCTCCCCCATCCCACTGGGTGGGGGGGTGTGAGTGAGCGGCTGTGTGGTGCTTAGTTGCTGGCTGGGGTTAGACCACGACATCCAAACATAATCATCAAGAGCCATACTACTATTCTCATCAATATAGGCACTTCTTTTCTTTTATTCATAGGTCAGTTGCCATTTCATATGGAGTCAATTCTTTACCCAAGGAGCTTGTACTCTGACAGTGTGCCTTCATGTTTCTGTTAACCCAAGTTACCACCTTCTGACAAGTTAACCTAGGTCATTTGAAAGGAACCGTACCCCACACGAGCTGGACAGACTGCATGTGTTCACAGGAAGACCCCCTAATCTAACCTCCCTGCCAGGCCAAGTAATTCAAACTAAGAAACATCTTGCAAAGGAGTTCCTGAGATTTAAGTTATGGACAACTTGGCAGACACCCTCTGCTAAGTCACTACTGGCATTCCCTCCTTTCCCATAAAATTTTCCCAAAAGCTCTTTCTGAACACACTTGAAAAAACTATAAAGATCTCCCACTGACCAGATGATGCGCTGTGCTTTATCCACTTGTTCATAGTATTTCTCAATGTTAAACATCTCTAAATATAGACAGTTATGTTTCAAGGTGGATGGAAACTACTTTTTCAACATAGAATTCAAATGAAAAAGTTGTTGGGATCTGAGCAGCTGATGTTTAAAAGTGGGAGAAGAGCATGAATTAAATTTTTAAGTTAACATAACAAAAAGAAATTGGATGATAGAAGTACACTTGAAAACAATATTTTCCTTAATTTCAGATATTTGCTGCTTTAGTGAAGAACAAAAAGTTGAGATTTAGATTTTCAAAATTAAAATTTCAGGATTTCAAAATTGAAATTTTAGCTTTCAAAATCTTTTAATGTCTAGCCTCACTAAATTTCAACCTGAAGCCTCTACTATGTTAGTCCTTAAATTGAAATCTGAAAAAGATTAGAGTATGAAAAAGAAAAAAAAAAAATCCCAACTCTCTTCTTGTGGTACAAGGCAGTCCTCAAAAAAAAAAAGCAGCGTCAACAGTAAAGCTACGCAGCACAGCACAGAAACATTGCCTTATATCCTGCAAATAGTGCAGTTGCTTTAACATAGCATTATGCTTGAGCTAATGTTACGTGTTTCAGGATAGCTAATTAGCACACGTGCAGTGCCATGAATGTAGAACTGTACTGCTTCTGACTCCCTAGTTAGCTCATTTCCAATTAGGTGAAGTATCTCTTCATAATATTAAATTGTACACAAGTCACCCTCAAACAAGGAAGAATGATCTGGCATACCGAGTCAAGTGCTATTATTTTAATAGCATATGTCAAGAAAGATGGACCCATGGAGAGCCTTTCCTTTATCTTTCTTGTAAGGACAGGAAAAATAGCTGGCAGACTGGTTGCTTCACTGTGCTTACAAAGGACAACAGAAGTACAAAGGACAACAGAAATTAAAACTTAAATGCGGACGACAGTTTAAAATACAAATTTGGATGCTTAAAAATCATGCACCTCTTCTGATATCAATAAATCTCCTTTATAGGACATAAGATCTGATTTATTAATTTGGAAATTTCATTTTTTGAGCATGAGCAACTTGGATTCCATTCTTGAGTCTGTATGTAGAGCTATACAGCATGCTGGGTTTTTTTCTTTTTGTGACAGTTATCCTTGCTTGAAAGCAGGCCAAGGTCAATTGGTTGCATGGCTTGCATCTCTTCAATTTGAAAGTCTGACAAAACATCCAGTGCTTTTGCTCCATCACTTTTTTTATAACATGTAAGAACCAGGAGGTAAATTTTGCAAATTAAGCTGGGCAGTTTTGCCTTGTATGGTAGAGCTCTTTCCAAAGTGTTTAGAACACACACATAAGATTATAGGGAAAAAAAAATTAGTAAGTATAACAGGGAAAATATATTTTTATTGATGAAATTTTTAACTGTGTATTTTCAAAAGCTGTTCCACAAAGCTACATAAAGAGATCTTAAAAGACATAAAAAGAAAATATATTGTTCCACACTCCTGCACTCTCAATATTATAACCTGTGTTATTTCCTAGAAGTACCAACAGACAAACAATCAGAAGTTTTTTCTAGCTAACCACTGCTAAATTTAAAGTTATTCTGAGACACTGATATGCGTGTTGGCTACTGCACGATTTGGAGGTCCAGACTGAAAGTGGAACAGAACTTGAGGACAACCTCCTCTTTCTGAAGGAGGTCAGGATTCCAGGGTTCTCTCAGCAATCAGGTCTTCCTCTAGCCATCAGGTCTTCCTCTAGCCAAATGCGTTTCTCTCCTGAGCAGATGTTTTCTCTAAAGGGTACATGGTAATTTCAGAACATAGCTTCAGTTCTAGTTACATTTTATTATCATTTTTTTGTCCTATGCAAAACCCATAACATCTAGATTGTGCAAATAACTGCTTGATGAAAGTGAAAAATATTACATTAGAATATGAACACTAGAAGTATATGACATAGAAATGCTACAATGAAAATATGGAAAGAAAGGTACATTGAAAGAATGATTTCTTGCTGTCCTTCCCAAAATAAGGAGTTTTTTTCTATGTAAAAGTTCTATCTCATTTAGGATGTTTTTAGGACATTAAAAAAAACCCCAAACCCCCAAACCCAAAACCACTAAAAAAACCTCAACCAACATAAACTAAGAAAGCAATGTGCACAAAGTAACAGCATTAGTATTATCAGCTTTCAGCCATAGCTCAGGGTGTAGAAGAGTCACTAAGGAAATAATAGTTTCAAATTTACTCTGTCCGTTTCAGGAAAGAGACTTGAACCAAGCTCTCACCTATTCTTTAACTGTCAGAAGTCATAGTGGTATTCTGAATTCATTACCATTGAAGTTGTTCTTCTGCATACAAAGTATCAGTCATCAGTATGAAGAATGTGATCCCTCTAATCTGACTGATTTCTGTTCTGGCAAGACTTTTTGGCATAACTTTGCTTCTGTACATAGTATAGAAGAGTGTTGAGAGGAGTGAATGAAAGCATATTGCAGCAGGACACCATACACTTGGCAAGGAGCAATTCAGGACAAGGAAAACTTGATTTCAACACTTGATGGAGGAAAAAGGAATCAAAACTTCACTGGGCAAATGACATCTGTTCATTTTTAATTTACTGTGTAACACCTTTTGTTTACTAATACCTTTTTTTTTCTTTTCCTCCCTCCATTTCAAAGCAGCAGCTTTTAGACTCAGTGTAGTATACAGACAGTTAAAGAGAACAGACCTAAAGCCAAGTTTCAGGGTTGATGAGTAGAGACCTGGAGACTGCAGAGATGTTATAACCTGAGATACAGCTGACTTCTAAAGTATTACAAACAGGATAAAGGAGAAAGTCAATCTACTAAGGCATAGTGGACAAGGGAGAATTTTCTCAAATATTCTTCCTGTCCACCAGCCATAACATTTTTCTGTTTTTCCAAAAAATATTTTTACCATTTCTCTATTTCTTTTCTTGTATCCTTCTAGTTAAAACCCAAGTTTTTCTAAAACCTATTTTTAGGGATTGAAAGCCCTTTCAGTTTTGAAGTTTTTAACATGTTGTTTTGTTTTGTTTTATTAAACTAGCTTTGTGGGATAGATTAGTAAGCAGCTTTTGTTTCAAAGCCCTGGTCATTTCATCCCATCAAGTCATGAGGGCTTTCATGCTTAGGGTGACTGCCAAAGTTTCTCAGATGCTGGAAAGGAAGGTGAACACAATATTTGCCATGCACACACATCTGAATCTATTTACTAATTAACATAAAAGATAACAAAAGATTCTATAAGAATACAGGCATTTTACAATAAAAGTATAGAAAAAGAATTCTACAAGCACAAATGTTTTCTTGATAACCTAACAAGCACTGTCCACTTTACAAGCCATCTGTTAATAGCATGACACCCTACAACTTCATTTAATATACAATTGCAGGAGTCTTCTTTCTAGTACCAAATTTTCATTTCCGATTTATGATCAAAAATTGACTTACTAAGATCTGTCTGACAAATAGCAACAAGTACCAGAATACTCCAGATACAGAAGCAGGGGCATGCAGAAGTCACCTTATTACTACAAGAAAATAAAAGATCAACATTATAGGTAATCTAATTCCATTCAACTGCAAATCACCATAGTCAAAGCAGTCTAATACCATATGCTATGGAAGAGTTCTTGCTCCCAGAAAGGATTCTGTCAAATGCCTAATAAATTAATTTTGAGATTCTTAAGGTTTTCAAGTTACGAGGCAACAGGCAGAGCTGGATAGAGTATCAGAGTGATTAAGTCTTTAATTTATTTTACTCCTGTTCAATTATGCTTAAAAAAAAAGACACACTTCTTTCATTATAACAGAGAGTGCATGAGCCTATTTCCACATATATCAATTCTAATTACCTTTGAGCAATTAATAAAGATAATCTATCACAGCTTAGAGCAACATGTTTTTAAGTGCACTTTGTCAAATGAGTATCATGAATATTCAGACCATGTTCACTTTAATCAGAAAAAATAATTATGACAAACAGCGATCATTTTTCAGAAAGAAAACTTTTATTATTCAGCAGCTGATTTTTTTTTAAAAAACAGTACCCTTCAGGAATATGTGAAATGCATCGCATTCACGATGTTCAGACTTTGTGACAAGAACATCAAATGTGGCTCTTGCAAAATAAAAAGTAAAGAGTTATATCCTACTATGCTGCAGATCCCAGGAAAAAGATCTGGGCAAAAGACAGGTTATTTAACAAGTAGAACTAGCACCTTCTACCTGCTACTGAGGCCATCTCTCTTCTACCATCAAGAGGAAAGAGGAATATTATTCACTTGTATGTTCTAAACAATTTTGTTTCACCAGCTATTTAAAAAAAAAATTAACAGAATTGCACTACTTGAATTTTTGTCCTGTAGCTCTATCTATTTAATATAATCTTTTTGTTAACACTAGATGAAAAACAATCTAATAAATATTATTTCAGTCCTGAATACAATTAAGATTACTCTCGCTTAATTGAAATGGCCTTTAAATTATACATATAAGATTCAAAAAGTACAAATTCTCAAAACAATATGTAAAATAATGAAGACAAAGTTACAAAGAAAGGATATAAAGTTATAAATAAAAATGTAAAGTTAGACTAAAGCATATACACTTTCAGGCACTTCCTTGCCTTTACCAGTTAAGTTATTTATTTCACTTAATATTTGACATGGTTTCTCCTCCACACCACACACCTTTGAATTATTTAAATTTTTAAAAGAACTGACAAACTTAGGTCACCTCACTTTTCCACAAGTCCAGAAGTGGAATCCATGGAACCTTCACTCAGTTTAAACACAAAAGATGCTTTTGTGTCTATTAACATACCTGAAGTATCTAAAACTATGCTAAAGGATACACTGAGTCTCCCCACCTAGAAAACTGAGGATCCACAAATGAAACATTACCCTTTCCCTGCATCACAGTGAATTAAACCTGGTAGGCTAAGAACACCTTGAATCAACTGGCAGGATCAAATCCCTCACAAAATGCACTTGGAACTTTTTTTTACTGAAAGGGCAAAAGCAACAGCAATCACATTTTCTCTATATAACTTAGCTTTCACCAAGACAACTGAATTCAGTTCAGCCTTACAGACACTGGACACTGCATTTCCATTTCTGTCCTAAGCACAGCCTAAAAGAGCATCATTCAGACTTAATCCTACTCCACAACTTTTCAGTGAATAATAGTAAAAAAAAATTTCTGTGTTAAACGCAGCCCTGAACATGTAGATTGTTACCTTGGCTAAGGCAAAAAACACCTACCTCTTTGGGCTTTCACAGCTAACCAATATCCTTATTTCATAAGGATTTCTTAAGAGGGAACCAAGTTCAGTTAAATGCCTAACCTAGGTGAATGAAAACCCAACAATTTTATTATTTTCCCCTCTTCAATAATTTTTAATTCCTCAGGCAAAATTTATGAAAAATAGCCAATTACCCTACCCAGGTAGAAAATGAAGACAATTTAAATATCCCATTCACAGCAGCATAAACTCAAAGAATAAAGTATCACAACATCCCTCCTACTGTAAGTGAAAATCAGGCTCAAGACCACCTGGGGAACCTGAACATACACAAGTCTATGGGACTCAATGAGATGCATTCCAGTGTCCTGAGGAAATTGGCTGATGCTGTTATAAGCCACTCTCCGTCATAGTTAAAAAGTCATGGCAGTTAGGCAAAGTCATGAGTGACTGGAAAGAGGGAAATAACACACTAATTTTTAAAAAGGGTAAAAAGGAGAACCCTGGGAACTACCAACCAGTCAACCTTACCTCTGTGCCCTGTAAGATTGTAGAACAGATCCTCCTGGAACATATTTCAAAACATATGGGAGACAGGAAGGTGCTGAGAGACAGCTAACATGGCTTTGCCGAGGGCAAATCATGCCTGGCTAATCGAGTGGCCTTCTACGATGGAGTGACTGCATCAGCGAACAAGGGAAGAGTACAGATGTCATCTACATGGACTTCTGTAAGGCCTTTTATACGCTCCCCGCAGCATTCTTGTTGTTATATTGGAGAAGCATGGGTTTGATGGATGGACTGTTAGAGGAATAGGTATCACATCCCAATTTCTCAGGATAATGACTCAGGTTTGCCGATTCCCAGGTCATGATTAAGGTGAAACCACAACAGGGATCCTTTAACTCACAAAACTCAACTTTTATTCACTCGCAACAAGAATTGACATGAAAATATGTCAGTAAACTGTCTAACACGTGCTAACCATACATCACCAAACATATACTACAGGCCTTGCTTATTTCGGCATTGGTTCAGGAAAGACAATAAGGAGACCTCTTCAGCTGAGTCATGAGGGTCAGAGCAGACCCCCTTGCTTTCTAGACTCCTTCTCAGTGACGAGCCCAGGGGTGGCTGGATCCACTCCTAGTCCTAGACTTGATCAACGGTTTATGTCTAAAGGGATGAGGTGTAGGGATTACAGAAAAAAGAAAGAGAGAGAGAAGAGAAAGATTTCACCAGTCCTGGGTCCAGTGTTGGTCCAGTCAGCTGATAGGTCCAGTACCAGAGGGCGTGTGCATGCGGGGCTTCAGTTTGTGTCCTTTTATCATCCTTGCTCCTCCTTTTGATGGGCACTCAAATTTATTAGGCCAGTTAGGTGTCATGAGCCGTTCGTGAGGCTTTGGGAAATGGGTTCATGGGCTTGGGAGGTCATTTGGGGAGTAACTTCCCCTTCCCTGCAGACGTGATTTTTGTCCATGCATGGTGATCTGTCCTGCTCAGCACATCAGAATGGCATTATCATCAGAACTGGGAGCTGTGCACCCTCCCGCACACCCTTCCCCTCCTGTTGCTGATGGGCGCTGATCTGTTTCTTCTCATCTGGGTTTCCTTGCTGTGCAGGGTTTCTTGTTATGCAGTGTTCGTCCTTAAGCAGAACTTGCCCCACAACAATGTTTGAGACATTAACTCTTTCAGTCCTTACAGTAGGGAATTGGCTGGATGGCAGCATCCAAAGAGATATAGCCGATGGCTCAATGTTCAGTAATGAGAGGTGTCCCTCAAGGGTCCATACTGGGACCAGTACTATTTAGGATCTTCTTCAATGACACAGTGGGATAGAGTGCACCCTCAGCAAGTTTGCAGATGACACCAAGTTGAGTGGTGCAGGTGATTCACTAGAGGGACGGGATGCCATCCAGAGTGACCTTGACAGGCTGGAGGAGTGGGCCCAGGCGAACCTCACGAGGTTCAGCAAGGCCAAGTGCAAGGTCCTGCACTTGGGCTGGAGCAGCCCCTGGTACCAACACAGGCTGGGGGATGAAGGGATTGAGAGCAGCCCTGCAGGGACAGACTTGGAGAACCGGAGGAGGAGAAATTGGACATGAGCCAGCAGTGTGCGCGTCCAGCCCCAGCCAGCCGTATCCTGGGCTGCATCAAAAGAAGCGTGGCCAGCAGGTCGAGGGAGGTGATTCTGCCCCTCTGCTCTGCTCTCATGAGACCCCACCTGGGGTACTGCGTCCAGCTCTGGGGTCCCCAGCACAAGACAGACATGGACCTGTTGGAGAGGGTCCAGAGGAGGGCCACAAGAGTGGTCAGAGGGCTGGAACAGCTCTCCTATGAGGAAAGCCAGAGTGAGCTGAGGCTGTTCAGCCTGGAGAAGAGAAGGCTCAGGGAAGATCTTATTGTGGCCTTTCAGTACTCAAAGGGGGCTTACAAGAAAGATGGAGAAAGAATTTTTACCAGGGCCTGTAGTGACAGGACAAGGGGCAATGGTTTTAAACTGAAAGCAGGTAGATTTAGATTAGACATAAGGATTAAATTTTTGATGATGTGGGTGGCGAGACACTGGAACAGGTTGTCCAGAAAAGTTGTGGATGCTCTGTCATTGGCAGTGTTCAAGGCAGGTTTGGTTGGGCTTTGAGCAACCTGGTCTAGTGAAAGTTGTCCCTGCCCATGGCAGGGGAATTGGACTAGATGATCTTTTAAGGTCCCTTCCAATCCAAACCATTCTATGATTCTTTGATTCACACTCTGCTGGGGGCAGGTGAGGTAGGAAGATCTTATAAATTATTGAACCATGGAAAAAGATTTGATCACAGCCTGCACTTTTTAGTTACTAATATAAAGCAGCTTTGAGACAAATCTGGAGGAAAACTGTCTTCATTAATTCTTACTACTAGTCATTTTGTTAACGTGAAAGATGACCACACTTCACTTAGGAACTTCAACTTTCTTGCACAGTGTTGTGTTAAAAACAGCACAGAGAAGGTCTCATTTCTTTTGTTTTGGTTTCCTCTGTGCAGTTAAATGAACACAAAGTCTGTGCATTTCCTTTTATCATCACCAATTATTCTTTTCCAGTTTGGGGCACAGGGAGCAACTTTGCAATAATTTGAACAGTTGATGGTAACTCTTTTTTCCCACTTGAAATGGCCAGACTTCAGCAGTATCTCCTCACTTTTGCTATTACCCAAATAATTCTGCTCTAAATGAAAACAAACAAACAAACAAAAAAAAAACAAAAGGAGAAAAAGATTAGCATGTACCAAAAATTCACACACTTGGAATGCTGGTGAAATGAGGTTGCAAACTTTTTCCATACAGCTCAATTCAACTGGCACTTGACACCATACTTTACCTTCTTACTGAACTCAATGAAAAACATAGTCAGATCCCCAAAATCAAGGTTTTTGTGATATTATAAGACTTCCATTAGCATCCATATGTAGGAGTAAGCACCTTTTAAAAACCATATGCTTCATATCTGACTTATTTCAAGTGCTAGTGTTCAAAATACTCTCATAAATATTTATTGTCTTAAAAAGAATCTATTATAAATGTTTTTGTTTATAATTTGGAGTTAATTAAAGTGTGTTAGTTTCAGTGTTGCTCCTTATTAAGCTCATCACAACTTATTCAATAATTTATTGATATTTAACAAATACAAATAGTGTCTTAATATATCTAATTTAAATCCCTATTTGATTATAAATTGATCTGTAGCAACATACCACAGGGCAGTAGGCTCTGCTCTGTTAACAATGCTTTGTTTAGGCTCCAAACTTTACTTCATTTAAGGTGCATAATTTACTTGTCCTTAGTTCTAATACAAGATGTTAAAATAATGATAGATAACTTCTTTACAAAATAGAAGTACATCAATGTTATTTTTCAGGAAGTAGTTGCGTCATGAAATACATTTTTTTACCAGAAAGTCAGTCCTTCATTCTATTTTCCTCATCTCTCTCCTTATATGCTTCATATTTTACTTTTAAAGTAATGATTCTTCTGCAGAAAATTACTATGCATTGCTTTGGCAAATCTTACAGGACTTCCTAAAGGCAGCCAAGGACTGCTTACAATAACGCTAATAGAAAACAAATTAGTTTCAGTAATTGCCTTTAAAATCTATTTTATTATCTTTTTCACCTTATTCAGATAGGGTACTTTTGATGAGGGTAACAGTTATTTTTCTCCCTAGATAAGTAAAGCTTCCTCAAAGCACTTTTGAAATATTCATTACAACAATATGTAGGCACTGCCAAAATTTATTACTTAAGAGAGTTTTTCCACAGAAAAGATATTACTGCTAGACTGAAAAACTGCTGCCTTTCAGGGGAAGCATGGGGCATAGACCACCCTGGCCCCAGGAGCATCTCTGGGAGTACCCAGCAGCAGAGCACAGGCAGACCAACAAGGTCTTCAGAAAGGCTGCAGCAGCCGATCTGTGGTGGAAATCTGTTGCCCAAACTTAGGCCATGATTTCAGTATCAAGATTTCACCCCATAAATTGGGCAATTCAGTCTGGAAGTTACCTCAATACATTCCTATTCCAACCTCCTGCTCAGAGCAGGACCCAGACTGATATCAGACCAGGTTGCTCAGGATACTAACCAGCTGGGTCTTGGAAACCTCCAAGCATGGAGGTCACACAATTTCTGGAGAACCTGTTTCTATACTTCACTGTCTTTATAGTGAAAAGATACTTTTCTTACAACAGTTGATCAACATAAACATGTAAAACCTGCCAGCAAAATAACCCAGTAAAATAAAAATGTACTTAAAATAGGTGCCCAGGCAGTCTTAAGTATTGCTACCTCTATATAGAAATATCATTTAAAGAAATTAGGGCAATTAAAGAAAGAACAATGGGGAACTCCAACCCTAGAGGAACTTGATAAAAATTTTAAACTAAGGAAAAGTTTTAAGATTTTTTAACCTGTTATAACTTCCACTATTTGGCTTTTTTAATTAGAACTTTACATGCCCTACTTGTAATCAGAGAGCCACAGAGCTTGTTGATAACACCGTCTTTAAAGACCTAATTTATTTTCATGAACACTGCTAAGAGGATGGGGAAAAAGTAATTAAGTATTATCTCTTTTTTTTCCTAATAACTATAAACTTATTAAATGACTAATAGTCAAAGTGTGCAGATGCCACATCCATTTTAGCATCATTTAATCCTGAACACTTAAAGAGAAAATGTTCAAGTTAACAAAACACAAAATTAATTCTAGAACCATGGTAGTCCATGACATGTTAGCATCAATATATACATGTAGTCTCTCTTTCAAATGGACTGGAGTTTCAGGTTCTTTTTAGTTTTATGAATAAGATAGACTGCTCTTTACAAGAAGCTGTCAAGAACTTTGTGTGACTATTTTGTTCTCATGCTATACTAAGAAGCTCCCACTTCCAATCATTATGCTGTGACTTTAGCAAAACATTCTCAAATATTTATAAATATTTTTCATAAATAAGAACTGATTTCATTTACAGGTTTTTTGAGACCAGTTGATCAAGAATTTTGCTATTTCTTTTACATTAAAGTATATACTTTATAAAGTATATACTAAAGTACATGGCTAAATCTCAGTTTTACAAGAAAATTTCTTAACTGAAAATAGATATACAAAAGAGAAACATATCAAGCAGCTATTTAAGAAAGTCTATATAAGCATCCTATAAGGTGTAAAATGCATGTGAACTAGGTATTGTGATTTCAGCAGTTGTTGAACGCACAGATGCCCATGAAAACCTGCTTAATCAATTGTTTGTGTATTTATACATTGGCAATCTGATAATAGAGTAAATTGTGAAAAAATATTTGGGAATTTTTTTTCCAGTTGGGCACACACGCTCTACCATGAAAAAATTACCATAATAGTTCACCCATCCCATTAGAATCATTTTACCTCCTTATCATTAGCAAACTATAACATGTACAGGTCAGAAGTGTGTTTCCATAAAGCTGCTATTGATGGTGAGCAAGTGAGGTATTCAGGAGAAAACAATATTCCTGAGAAAAAAAGACTTCTTCCAGAACTGACAAAACCAAGATGTGGCTGAGTGTTCCACCAAGTAGACTGTGAAAGCATTATTCTAAGGACAATTTTAGAAAATGTTAGAATTCTGAAGAATATAAATATTTATGCTAAAAGTTTTATTGAAAATTCATAGTCATGGTCTTTTGGGATCATCAACAAAATGTAACCAAGTGTCTAAAGACATTTAATAATTTCATTTAAAGATTGGGGGATCTCCCAAAAACATTCAAAGGTCATGAAAGTGGAGCTTACCACAGTCTTCTAACCACACATATTTGGGACTACTTCCAAAGCCAGAATCTTTGTCTAAGCTAGCCCCTTATTTCAATATTAGGGAACTGCTTTGCAGATGTTTATCCATGGAGAGTGAGGAGATGAAAATGTTTACAGAAAGTTATAGTATTCTTCTAGTTCCCCTGACATGCACTACTGAACTTTTCATGGAGAGTTCAATCTTTCAAATATACAGCACATGAAATGTTATCCTTCATGGAGTTGCTATTGACTGCCTTGCTAAAGGGAGAGTATGCTTTGTTACAAGCATACAAAGGCTGCCTTTGTAGTCCTTTGATGACTTCACTGTTAGATACAATCAAAGGATCAAATAAGCCTTATAAACCTCCCCTGGCATCATGTGATGGGAGTGCATTCAGTTAGACACAATAGTTAAATCTTTGATTTATCTGTAGTTTTGAAATATGTCAGTAAGTAACACTGCCGAGTCATGCCATGCAATATCCCTTTATAGTTCAATATCTATCCCTTTAAGCATGATGTAACTTGAAGGGTAACTAGAGTAACTTCATTAACTAGTGTAGATTTCATAAGACTTTCTTATGGAATGTACTTGACATTTTAAAAATTAAATTAAAATTAACCATTTCTACACAATAAGGAAAATGTATTTAATAACCAAGAGGTCTTTGGAAAAAGATTTAATTTAATAAGAAATTATAATTAATATACCTTATTAAAAGCATTTCCTCCTAGCCACATCTTGGTAAAAATAATATCACACCTATTTTATACACAGTCCTCATATGTACTTCATATTACCAAAAACCTTTTTC
The DNA here is from genome assembly GCF_947461875.1 of Haliaeetus albicilla. Classification (NCBI taxonomy): domain Eukaryota; kingdom Metazoa; phylum Chordata; class Aves; order Accipitriformes; family Accipitridae; genus Haliaeetus; species Haliaeetus albicilla. Next base: position 66,121,542 of record NC_091516.1, on the reverse strand, counting down.
TTTTTCTTCCTTTTTTTTTTTTCCCCCAGAAAATCTATGATGTGGCATGTTTGGAAAGTTAAAAAAAAAAAAAAAAAGTAGGCACAAATCTCCCACATAAAGTTGATAAAGACCAACATTTTTTTTCCCCCCAAATTACCAAATGCTAAATGTTTATGTATTTCCTTTCAACTGAAGTCAGAGATGTAAGTGTATATTTCAGTTCACCTACTTTCTTCCTTACTTTATTCCACCTCAGTGAAGAACAGTGCTAATAAACTGAAGCAAAAATTATGAAAGTTGCAATTATTCAGGAAAGCAACAAAGCTAGAAAAACTTTAAAGGCATGCAATCATAAAAATTATTCTGTTCAATTGGAAAGAATGCTTTTAGGGCTGTTTACTTCCTACATTTGCTTTGTAACATTACTGATTTAATTATACCCTAAAGCTATCTCAGATGTTATCATAAAAGTATTTAATGATGCTTATCAGATTATAATTTTCCTAATTATTCTCATACTGATTTTTTCTTAACATTCACCTTGGAGCAAAAACATGACTTGCCTACTATCTAAAATAAAATAGATACATTTTCTCAGGACAGTCAAAAAAAAAGGTCTTCCAGGTTCAAAAAGAAGTCCTCATTCTTTTCATGGAAATATGGTACTAATCTGGTCCCTCTATTTCAGTAAACTCTGTAATAATCAATCAGTTCAGAATAATCCTCAAGACCTCCTCGCGTATCCCCCTCGTGCACCAGGATCACCCAGAAATTCAACTGATAAACAATTCAGATGATAGACACAATTTTAGCCCTGAACTTGCTGGCAGTATTCATAAGATATTTAAATTTATCATTCATAGCAATAGCATCATCAGTATCCTACTATAGGCTATACCCCCTAACTTCTTAACATAGACCTATAGGCATAAGTCTGAAAGAAATTTCCAGTGCTTCAGAGAAAAAGGAAAAATATATGATCTAAGAATAGCCACTCTGTTTTACTGTTCTGCTAGATTTTAGTCTATTTCCAGCACAAAAATGCATATGAACCAAAATTAATGCAACATCAGCACAAGTAATTCATTAAACCTGTGTCTTCCTGCTCATAGAGTTCCATATAATTTGTCTTAATTGCCACAGCATTACATTATTGATTTACTGCACTTTATTAACTTAACTGATCCACATGAACTTCGGTGGAATGATAGCCTTTAACACAGTTTGTACTTTTTACTGCATTAATTTGAGTGATGACTCTTGCCCCCATCCATGCCTCCGGCCTGCTACAAAGAAGGGATAGTTTCATCACACCCTTGTGGCCAGCATGATCCCTGACACAATGTAAGAATCCTCCTCAGCCAAAAAATTTGTTCTTATATGTACTCCTTTATAACATAGAATTATCCCCACATCTATGCACTTACGCTTAAACAGCTTTCTCCACATTTTCGTATGCAGTAAATATTAATTTAGTCTGTTGTCTACAACCACGGTGTGTATTTTGAGTGCAGGCATCCTTCTGGTATGATTATCTGCTGTTTATATAGTTTTCCCTGCAATATTTATGAAAATACTTTTTTCTATAATATGTTACCTGATGAAAGATAGATTATATGCAATAACTGTGGAATTTCTTCTACTCATGTTCTTGGGATCTGGTGCGTTCACCGTCACTTACTTCAGCAGTGGTTATATATTCTTTCTCTTTGAATATACAAACTGATCTTCTCAGGTATTCCCAGCTCATTGGCATCAGTCTTAATTTTCCAAGAGAAAATTTAAAAATTACACCTTACTGTGTGACCACCTTACTATGTAGCAACAACTTTAAAAGATCTAAATAAAGGGTTTCAGAGTTGAAGTATTCAGGTGCTTTCTAAACAACGTGACAGATCCTCAGAAGAGCTATCCTCTTAAAGTCACTTTAGACTGATTAAAAAATAAAGTCACTTTTAATTCAGAGCAATCCATTTATACAATCCAAACTTTTAGATCATTTTACAAAAATTAGATCTTCACATTTACTCTTTTTTAACTGTAATGGTTAAAAACGTGAGAAATCAGTCAAAATTACACTTGTCTATTTTTTTAGACAAATTATTTATGAAAAGGTTTTCACCATTCTGAGTGGCTCATGTCAAGAGCAAAATGTACTTTCTCCCTCCCACCCTGTGTTTTTAATAAAAGCAATCTCCTGAGCCTGAAGGCTCTGTTATGCCTGAATGTTATAAAGTTTTCTAACACTGGAGAAAGAACAAGAAGGAAAACAATTGGGTTTGACACTGCAAACTAGATCTCCTTTCACTTAAGTCTTTGTAGCTCAGGCATGTAGGCCTGCAAACTTAGTGCATGCTCAGTACTCATACCTTGCATTTGGAATATAAGTTACACATGAACACAGGTATTTAGATCTAATAGTAAAAACTATGATAACACCTGTTTGGGGAATTGTTTCATAATTAATTTCTGAAACATCCATCCCACTGAAACTTATCGAGCCCTACAAAACCTTACAATCACAACATACTTAGAGGTCCTGTTGTGTCAGGTGCTGTCAGACAGCATGGGATAAACCCTGCTCTGATGGCTTTCTAAGACACTGGGCAGGTGGAAACAGAATCTGCTTATAAGGAAATGGCACAAACCCATTATTTAAAATTTGTAGCATTTCTTTAACTTTTTTTTTAAAGGTTGAAATAAAAACAGTAAAAAAAAAAAATCAGGAAAGCTAGGATTACCACCAATTAAATGTATCTTGGAGAAGTGGTGACCAAAAGTTAGTATTCTTCCAACTGCTGTGCCTTCACCTCTATCATACTTACTGCGTGGACATGGAATAACCTGTTTGTAGGAAAAAAGTCCATAGGGTACATGGAATTCCAGTCAGATCTCACATTAGAAAAACCTGAACCCTCAAGTTTTCTCCCCTGAATTATTCTATGTCCTATACCAAACCATCAAAATAGGTAAAAATAACCACATCTATGTACAACTGTGTGTGACTAATGTGTGAATTTTTTTTTAAATTATGAACTTGTGTTATAAAACTGCACACAAATGGCCATTCCTGCATGCAACTCATAGCCTAATGGATGTGCCTACATTTAGGCTATACAGCCCCAAACAGACTATAAAGTGCTATTTTCTTTATAAGTGAAAATAAAATGCACTTTTATTTATAAAAAGCAAAGAACAGACTTAATACTTTGTGGAACTACTGATCTGTAACACTGTTGGAAGCATTTAAAGCTGTTTACATGTTCCAGCACTCTATGTTCCATCTAGAATTCATTTTATTTTAAAGTAGCCTCTATGTTTATGGATAATTCAGTGCTCTTTCCTAAAAACTTTTAGCTATCTTCCACTTCCACATACATTTGTCTAAGGAGGATTGTACAAGTATTGACACAAAATATGATGTGCCTTTGAAGCTTAAAAAATAATTATTAGGTTAGTGATCATTAACAGGTTTTAAAACTGTAATTAATTATCCTATGCTAATAAACTCTGTCATCTGATTTGCAAATAGCACTATGGCATATCATTTCCATGGAAATAGACTTGTATATAGAGTTATAGTTTTATATATGTCTAAAGCAGTCAATAAAATATGCATTTTTATTCAGCAGTTGAAGTAGCACCGTGATCCAGCCTTGATTCACAGTAAGCTTTGAAAGTTAGTATTATTTATAATTTAGCTATAGAGTATTTTGTGCAATATATTGTATATAGTTTACTGGTTATTCTAATCTCTACAGCTATTTCTACACTTCAATACACAACAGCTACTGAAGATGCCTTACAGTGAAATACCACATTATAATACAGCACACCAGCCTCTACTCCACTGTGTGGGAAACCTTCTGGACAGCTGCAAGTGACACCATGTTCTGCACTAGCAGAATGCTTTGCCGTTGGAGAACAGCATCACTTGGCTTAGCCTGTAAAGCAGTTGTATAAGTATTAGCAAGCAACAGTGAGAAATATACATGGCATGTTAAAATAGATCTTTAAAATATCATACTGACTACATCTATAACAGGAAAAAAAGCCAAAATGGGCTCTAGAGATCCACAGTACTTCTCCAAGTGTGTAATGCACATAAGGACTACAATATCTTACATGTAAATAGTTTAGTGAGACATAAAAACAGGGCAGCTGGCTGAGGCACGTGTTGTGTTTAACCAGGATGTACTCCACTGGCCAGTGAAGTAAATTTGTGCACATGAATTAATGCAAGTAAATGTAATTTTGCTACAGATTTCAGTATCATGCGTTTAATGCTAGTGCATGAAATAAGTAGCTGCCATTAGATTTTGAACAAAATTTCTGGAATGCAAGTGTGTAGGATCATGTTTTAGGAGAAGCAAATCGATTTGCAGGTTGTAAACATTTCTTACAAAGAGCCCTGAATAACATTCCCAAAAGGAAAGAGTGATATTGTCCATTGGATGTTTTCAGTCTCCATAAATCTCAGTAAACAGGGACTTGTTGCTTCGTAGGAAGTGTAAGGGGAGTTGCATTTTTTTGTTTTTATGTAAGGTAACAGCAGCTGCTGACTTCAAGATTTTAATACCAACTCTTTGTTGAAAAATAGACATTACAAGCACAGAAAGGGGTCACAATTTTCCAAATGAATTCTTTAATTAATAGATTTAAATTAGTTCCTAATTAACAAAAAATGAACACAGTGAAGCACTGCATGTGCTTGCCAACAAAATGCTCTGCTTAACTATGTGTCATTGTTGTGCATCCCCATGACAAGAAAAACCTTGAAACGATACATGGCATTATGTTTTATTTAAGATCCAGTTATACCACATCAGCCCAAAAGGACGATGACCCTCAATTTCAGATAATCCCTATTTTTCTAAGTTAAACTATTTAAGATGCAGAATAACCCTCATCTTGCTTTCAGGTAAATGTAGTATTTCTTGAATTCTCTTTTGGGTTCACTGAATGATTTCCGCACTGCATTAACATATAAAAGCTTTTTCTGATTGTTTTTATTTAAGAAATTTGTCTCACATCATATCTTCCTCACATCACATCTTCCCTTATCCAGTTGCAAGGAACAATGAGGAAAGAAACAGAAAGAGCCAGCAGATCAATACCTGTCTCTGAGCCTGGCGTCACTGGCAGAATTTGGGTGTTTTTTTGATCATGGGTCTGTCTACACAATACCAGGCCTGCTGGCAACAGATGGGGTACACCTGTCTCAGAGCAGGAAAAGGATCTTTATGCAGGAGTTAGCAGGGCTCACTGAAAGAGCTTTAACTAGGTTTGAAAGGGGAAAGGGATAAAACCAGGCTTGCTAGAGATAAGCCTGAGGGCAGCAAGCTGATGTTTGAGGGACAACGTGCTAGCAAGGTCCTTTGGTCTGCCATGTCAGTGGAGGTAGGGGGTGGAGATCCACATGGCAGCAAAGACACAATAGTTATTGATGTGTTAGAAACCACAGAAGCGCCTGAGAATGGTCGCATAGGAACTAAGGCTTCTCCCCCAAAAAAGGTGGTGGGATCAATAGCCCAACTGAAGTGCATCTACACCAATGCACGCAGTATGGGCAACAAACAGGAGGAGTTGGAAGCCATTGTGTAGCTGGAAAACTATGATATAGTTGCAATCACAGAAACATGGTGGGATGACTCACACAACTGGAGTGCTGCAATGGATGGCCCTTCAGAAGGGGTAGGCAAGGAAAGAGAGGCGGTGGGGCAGCCCTGTATGTTAGGGAGTGTTTTGACTGTCTAGAGCTTGATGGCAATAAAAGGGTAGACAGTTATGGGTAAGAATCAGGGGGAAAGACAGCAAGGCAGACATCATGGCAGGAGCCTGTTATAGACCACCCAACCAGAATGAAGAGACAGATGAAATATTCTATAGGCAGCTGGGAGAAGTCTCATGATGGCTAGCCCTTGTCCTTGTGGGGGACTTCAACTTACCAGATGTCTGCAGGAAATACAATATAGCAGAGACAAAATAGTCAAAGAGGTTCTGGGAGTGTGTGGAAGAGAACTTCCTGACACAGCTGGTGAGGGGGCCAACTAGGGAAGGTGCCCTTCTAGACCTGTTGTTTGTGAACAGAGAAGGACTTGTGAGTGATGTGATGCTTGGAGACTGTCTTGGGCATAGTGATCATGAAATGATAGATTTTTCAACTCTCAGAGAAGTAAGAAGGGGGGTCAGCAGAACTGCTACCTTGGACTTCTAGAGGGCAGACTTTGGCCTGTTTAGGAGCCTGGTTGACAGAGTCCCTTGGGAGGGAGTCCTGAAGGGCAAAGCAGTCCAGAAAGGCTGGACATTTTTCAAGAAGGAAATCTTAAAGGCACAGGAGCAGGCCATCCCCATGTGCCGAAAGACAAGCTGGTGGGGAAGAAGATGAGCCTGTCTGAACAGAGAGCTTTGACTGGAACTGAGGAAAAAAAGGAGTGTTCAGTACCTTTGGAAGAAGGGGCAGGCCACTCAGGAGGACTACAAGGATGTCATGAGGTTATGCAGGGAGTAAATTAGAAGCACCAAAGCTCAACTAGAACTTAATCTGGTTACTGCCATGAAAGGCAATAAAAAAGGTTTCTATAAATACATTAGAAACAAAAGGAGGGCTAAGGACAATCTCCATCCTTAACTGGATGTGGAGGGAAACACAGTGACAAAGGATGAGGAAAAAGTTGAGGTTCTAAATGCCTTCTTTGCCTCCATCTTTAATAGTAAGACCAATTTTGTCAGGGTACCCAGCCCCCTGAGCTGGAAGACAGGGATAGGGAACAGAAGGAAGCCCCCATAATCCAGGGGGAAATGGTTAGCAACCTGCTACACCACTGAGACATGCTCAAGTGTATGGGTCTGGATGGGATCCACCCAAGGGTACTGAGGTTGCTGACAGAAGTGCTCTCCAAAGCACTTTCAGTCATTTATCAGCAGTCCTGGCTAACTGGGGAGGTCCCAGTTGACTGGAAGTTAGCAAATGTGACACCCATCTACAAGAACAACCAGAAGGAGAATCCGGGGAACTACAGACCTGTCTGTCTGACCTTGGTGACAGGGAAGGTTATGGAGCAGATCATCTTGAATGCCATCACATGGAACATACAGGACAACCAGATGATCGGGCCCAGTCAGTATGGGTTTATGAAAGGCAGGTCCTGCTTGTCCAACCTGATCTCCTTCTATGACAAGGTGACCTGCTTAGTGGATGAGGGAAAGGCTGTGGATGTTGTCTACCTAGACTTTAGTAAAGCTTTTGACACCATTTCCCACAGCAGTCTTCTGGAAAAACTGGATGCCCATGGCTTGGATGGGTGTACTCTTCTCTGGGTAAAAAACTGGCTGGATCACTGGCCCCAGAGAGTAGTGGTGAATGGAGTTAAATTCAGTTGGTGGCCAGTCACAAGTGGTGTTCCCCTGGGCTCAGTACTGGGGCCAGTTCTGTTTAGTATCTTTATCAGTGATCTGGACAAGGGGATCAAGTGCACCCTCAGTAAGTTTGCAGATGACATCAAGTTGGACAGGAGTGTTGATCTGCTTGAGGCTCTGGAGAGATCTGGACCAGCTGGATTGATGGGCTGAGGCCAGTTAGTATGAGGTTCAACAAGGCCAGGTGCTGGCTCCTGCACTTCGGTCACAACAACCCCATGCACTGCTACAGGATTGGGGAAGAGTGGCTGGAGAGATGCCCGGCAGAGAAAGACCTGGGTGTGTTGGTCGACAGCCATCTGAATACGAGCCAGCAGTGTGCCAAAACATGTGAAAACTAAGCTACACAACACTATAAACAAATTAGGAAAACAGCAGCATGCACTTACCATGCATTCAAATCTTGGGCTGCTTCTGGTGTTTTGTGTGTCTTTGTCACCAGAGAGGCTCCCACATTACACACAGTCATACTTTTATTTGGAAGGTTAATCCATACAGACAATGATGCTGAATTAAAACCTCTACTATTTTTTTTTTAATTAAACTACTGGTAGGATGGGGGAACCCTTATCTTCCTTCGGGGTCAATAGAAGCATATAATTATAAAACTCAGATGTTCCAGAAACCTAACATCAGGATTAGACAAAACAATTTTAAAACCATCCTGCAACTGTGTTGAACTATTTTACACACAATGTACTATATCATCTTCTAATTAGTTGTATAGACAGTAATAGCTAAAATAAGTAATTGATATGATTTACTTAAACCTAGTCAGAACAGTAGCAGAATTCAGTAGGTAAATGTGAAATTAGTTTAATATCACAGTCATCAGATTAAATTAATCTCTTTCCCATGCCTCAATTTCCAACCTTCTACCTGCAAATCAGGGACAATATTTGCTTCATTGAGTTACAGTGCTGAGTTTCAGTTACAGGGGAAGTTTGTATCATCATCAACAATTTAAGTTTGAGCATTACGCTTTCAGAAGATCAGCATTTGAAATAACGCTGCCTTTAGCTTTATGCTATAAATGTTTAGGTTAAATTCTTTTACAAAGCTGAAGAGCAAGCACAGGAAGACTATGGAAGAAGCACCAGTACTTTAGTAGCTTTATTAAATCCATATTTTTAAAATATAGCCTGATGATAGCCAAAAGTTGAAAAGTACCATTGCACTCCCCAGATTAAATTCACTTTGTGGCAAACCTGAGCCAAGTAATATTTAATCTTTCTCTTTTCAGCCTACATGCCTTGACTTCCTTAAAATGCTGTGCAGGACCAGAAAACTGTAGAAGAGGTGTCAGTAGACCACAAATCTCTTGACTGCTACTGTTGGCTGTAACCACACAGCTACCTTACTTCCCCACATTTTGTTCTATCCATTTCATTAAACAGTCATCTATTAAGACAGAGAGTAGCTTCTGTGGATTGCAATGAAGACCAAGATTTGACCACCGGCTGCAGGCATCATAACTCTGGCAGCATGTATATGACATCTATAAGAAGAGATGGGTTGCTAATTTATTTCCTTGGAGGCAACCCACACACTTTCATCTCTTTCTGATGACAGCTGAGCTAAATGTGAGGCTTTGGGTCAAGTAGTACGGACAGGGAATTTTCCATTGATGTTGGCAGTGAGTTTCATTGTTTAATCAGTGTCAAATTTGGCTATGAATCACTTTGGCTATGGCATCACTGTAAGTTGTTTTAGAAAGAAGTTAAAGTGTTTTCTTTTAACTGAAATTCTCTCAGCTGAGCCAGGATAGGGCTGTCTGTTATCACACATGTTCTTTAGTAGCAGTTTCAAGTAGTCAAAAACCCCACATGGCATAGCTGGAGAGATCCCGGTAGACAGTGGACAGACACATGCCATCTGCTACAGTACAGTCTCCAATATTTCTTGGAGTGTGGAATTTCATCAAGTGAAAGCATCTTAGATAAGTTGATATCAAGTTGATCCTTACATCACTATTATTAAGTCAGAACAGAACTCTGAAGCAACAGTTTTGCTGCTTCTCCCCCCATCCCCTTCCCTTCCTGTTTTAAAATGAAGTTGATCATACACATTGATTTTTATCTGACTTCAGAAGACTTACCATTTTTAAACATTTTAATTTTGTGGTTTTGTTAACAGCCCTTACTACATTGATTCAGAGTGCTCAACAGATCTTAATTTGTGCTGACCTAAGTGAGCTTTTTGGAGTTTTCAATAATCTAACCAGCCTTCCCTTTTGGATTTTCAATTTTCTGTCAACCTTCTCACGTTTTTCAGCTCGTCAGTCAGTCCTATAATCCAGATAACTTTTGAAGCTGTTCTATTTAGCCGACAAACATATACATTTCAAAAAGGTTAAAATGATTTGAGTTTTACAAAAAGAGGGGAATCTAAATTTTTTTCCGGTACAGGTTCAACTACAAACTCGCCCTTCCAACTAATGATTATACACCTCTGAATTGACATTGAATAATGCTATTCTGTTTAGAAATTCTGTGAGCAGTGATTTTTTAAAATTTCTCCTCTCAATTATTTTTCTTTGGGAAACATCACATTTAAACTAAACTGCACTGTAAAATTAGAAAGCAAAGTAAAACTCAGAATATTTTATCATCTTTGGAAGATCATAAAAAGGCAGTTAATGCAGTCAAAATAAACCCCACAATCACACCCATCACTACACTTGTAAGAGAAGGGTTATCTCATTCCTGAAGTTCATCAGGTCATAAGACTATGCAAGGCACAGTAAAACATTATGTATGCTCAGCACAGTTTCTGAAACATTTTGAAGACTTTGGAGTGCTAATAAGCCATAAGGGAAGATTAGATAGTACTGCTCTTGGACATAAAGTTTTTGGTAAACTATTTCTTCTTAAAAAACTCATAGCACAAGTCCATGTCAACATTGTAGTTGTACGAGTGATGTTTGACAGAAAAATCCATCCTTGATCCACAGTCATTTGTGGGCTCCGCACTAGACTACATAATCAAACACTGGATTCACTTTCGATTGTGGGAAAAGGCTTTGCTGACACTAGTACTACTTCCAGCCACATCTCAGATTGCTTTAGTACTGTTTTAATACTGTGAATTGTGTTTCTGCACATCTTAAGTTGACCACAGTGAAGACATTTCTTCTTTGGCATTTAACATGAAGATGGGGGTGGAAAGGGAAGAGAGAGAGGAAAGCTTCACACAGCTTTCCTGAAAATTAATTCACTAAGAATCAGTTCATAATGGAAGGATTATGAAAAAGCTATACAAGAGCTCAGGATTTAAAAAAAAAATAATCAGAAAAAGTACCAGAATACAGAAAGACTTTCATTTGGTTAATGCCTTTGTACACAGTTCAGCCACGACAATTTTCACATGTGACAAGCAGAATAAGATAACTGTTCACAATCGGCTTCTAAAGAGTTCCGAGTCAGAAGTATTTGAGAATTATTTTCTTCTTTTACTCTAAAACGGGAAGATGGTAATGGCGTAGGGGGAAGAGAATTCAACTTAACCAACTTCAAACTGAAAAATAAATTTCAAAATGTTCTAAACTCTGTAATCCCCAGTAGCATTCTTGTCAGTAGATTTGAGTATGCTTAAATCTGAGTATACTCAATAAAATATACTCAAAAATAATTTGAATATACTCAGATATTGTCTCAGTAGATTTGAGCACACCAAAAGCTTGTTCTTTGCATTAGGTCTCTGAACAAAATACCATTTGTTGTCCACAACTCAGCTTAATGTGGAAAAAAAAATAAAAACGAAATCTATTTTCATTCTGTTTTTTCTGATGATAGTTTTGTACCTGATTGATACCTGATTGATCACCAGCTGTTAAAGAAGTTAACACTGAATTATTTCTGTATTTAGGCTTTGGAAAAAATGCTCTCTAACAAATCTGTATGGTGATAATACAGTATATCTAAACATCCAGCTGCAGTTGGCCCTGAGAAAGTTTCAAAGTACAATAGCAGAAGTGAATATTCTTTCCAGGAAGAAAAACGTTTATGTTTTTTATACCTTCCTCCCTGTGTGAATTTTTGTCTTCATAACACAAAATGTTTTCATGGATATCTAAAATTATCCTTTTCCTCTAGCCAGGTCCTTCCCTTGTGGAACTGGAGTCTCCTACTCCCTCTCTTTTCCAAGCAGAATTTTAAGCAGTTTAATTTACTTTGACTCTTTCAGTTTATGACTCCTAACTGTCAAAATTTCTTGAAGCACATTTGCCTGAAACATACTGGTGCATCTAGATGGCTGCAGCCCCAGGCATTAATTAACCACACGGTAAGTGTTTTATGCAGCTAAGCAGTCACAAAAGTATTCTTACTGTAAGCCATATCCAGTTGTATTTGTAGCACAGAACCGCTTCAACACCTTTGCTGTGGAAGCAGAATAGTTCTCCAATGTTAATACGTGAAAAAAACACCAAACCTATACTAGCACTTCCTCACTTAGCAGAATTATTTTAATGTAAAGTCAATTCATATAAAAGCCTGCATGGTTACCTGTAAATGCAATGCTGTTTCCACCTTTTGAGGTGGGGAGCAAGATCCCTCAGGTGTGTCTGATATGCCATAGCCTTTGTTGTATACAGATACAGATTTGGTATTATTCTGAAATTATCAATTAACACTTTGAGAATTCTCATCTTTCAAGTGTTAAGAGTGGGCAAGTTGCTCAGCCAGGGCAGACTCCTCGCTATTACTTACCAATTTTAATATATTAATTGAATTCTATTAATGACATCCTCTGAACTGTGAAACTGCTGTCTATTCCCCATAACCCAAAATTGTCCTGTTTTAAATCCATTAAATTAAATTATGTGATACAAAGGTTAATTAATCATGCATACCCAGCAGCAGAAAATCAGACATATAAACAGAATATTGATCTTCAAGGAGTCTGCTGCTACTTGAAACCATGATGGAATTACCCACAGGTATGTTTCATGAGCTGTAGTGATATAATTAACGGTAATAAACTCTGGCCTTGGTAGTTAATTAGATCAGCTATGGAGAACATTTCACAAAAGTGATTCCAGGAGCTCATGCACTATTTTAAAAACAGCAAGTCATTCCCTTTTTCACATGGATATAGTTTGGAAATATCAGCCATTAACTAATAACAGTTGAATGAGAAGTCATCAGACAATAGTTTCTCTTAATAGTCCAGTGCAGTAAAGCTGACATCATTAAAATTAACATACTAAAATGGTTCTACACTACCAGTATAGCAATATTTTACAGTTCCTTTTCAAAATGCAGCAGTAGTACTCTGTCTTTGTAGTATCATTGCTCTGTCTTTACAGTATCATTGCTGTATCTTTGCCATAAAACTCTTCAATTACAACCCTCAAACTTATCTGACCAAAGCTCTCAAAATCCTTTCTGTGTGCCACATTTTAACTTGTAATGAAAAGTGCAGCTTGCTTTCTTAGAAATCATAAATGTTACTATGTCCTGTTAAATAAGTAAAAACATTGGTTTATATAATCATTTAATATGCTTAAAGTAACACAAGTAGGCTATATATCCAACATCAGTAAAGTATATAATCTGAACTTACATTTTTATATTTGTATATACATATGTATAAGTTATGTTATTTAAGACTACAGACGTTAGGTTATATTAAAATATCAGTCACGTGCTCTGAATTCCTTTTCTTTTTATAGCCTGCGTTAGGCAAATGGAAAGACATTGATGCTGCAGAAGCCAGTATGGTCTCTTACAGTACTCTCAGAGTTACAGTAAAGTGCAATATGCATTTGCAAACACATACACAACAGCACCATGAAAATAACTCCGATTCAGACACTTTAAGACCTCAAGTCAGTGCCCTATCGAAGAAAAGATCAAGATATTCATACAGGGCTGCTCTCCATTTTTAACTTTCTGGGTTTTACTTAATTCTTGGAACCTTGTACTATAGCTCTCTATTTTTAATGTTCTACTCTTGCGAAAGAAGGGTTTTAATTTCCATCCGTTACAAGGAATTTTATCACTAAAGAAATCTTAATCACAACAGTGTCCTCAATCTGCCTAGAAATAATAAAAGTTTTAATGATTTGGTACTTTTGGAATTGGTTGAGCCAGTATAGAACTATCTCATATGGACTTTAATGGAGTTTCAGAATAGGATTAATGATGTGAGATGTATCATCTATACTGATAGTAACAGGTGTCTATAGGAATATTAAAACATGATCATGAGTGCTAGACTGTGCTCAACCCATTTCAGTTCCACAGAGAGTTTTAAGCCTCATTTTTAATGCTTCATCTGTCTCTTCTGCAGTCAGATTTGTAGACAACTGGAAAAGTCTAAGCTTTGCAGAAACCAGGCCTTCAATGTGCAGGTGGAAAAAATGTTCAGAAAGTTGAACTTTTAATATGTGGAGGAGTGTGACATTATCTGAAGTCCAAATCAGCCTTGTAAGGCTTCCATAGGAAAGATAAACCTGGAAAAGAGTGTAATCGTGGAAATCTGAAAATGTTTAGAAATAATATAAGCCTAGGAAACCCAGTGTTTGAATGACTTTAACTACTACTAAAGGGGAAAGAAAAAAAAGTGTATTGTATGATCTGTAGCAGATGCAATAACATCCAAAGTATATAAAGAAAGCAAATGAACCTGTGCACACAAATAGTCCAGGCTGCATAGAGACAAAAACACTGAAACAGTACCTATAATAGAATTTAAGGAGAAGGTGAATTTCCCCATAAATCTTGCTTAGCCAGCTCTAGACAAAGAGGACCAATGCATGGACCTACATGCCCCAGCTTAAAGAACAAAACATGCAGGTTTCTTTAAGCTTCAGTTCTACTAGTCTGGAAGCCAGCAGAGCTCCCAGAGCAAGCACTGAAGTGCTTGATCTTGCACAGCAGCATTCAGGCAGTTTCATTAATAAGGAAAAATTAGTAATTTTTTGTTGCTTTTGTTAAAGTCCTTTTGTCAGAGCTGTCTTCCAGAGAGCCTGGGAGCCAACAGAGAGCCTGCATTAACCTGTGCACTTTCAGAAGAGTATTCTCACTCAACTGTAGTCAGTAAGTTTCTCATGGACCTGGACTACTATGCAGCCAAGAGGAAAATAACTAACTGGTTAAAAATAGTCAAGTCAGAAGACATGGGCATGGGTCAGGCTCCCTGCTCCCCACGTTATCAGCTTTCTTTTTATTCACAAACCACTGGAGAAAGCACACATAGTCACAGGAATAAAAGACTCTTCTGAATCTTTTCTTACCTGCTAGGCCTTAAATAGTTGGCTGGAGTCACATAAATTGTTCATAGTATAGGGAACAAAAAAAAATGTTACATCTTTCTACACAGTGGCCCAGTTTTGTCAGAAGAAAGAAGAATTCTTTCATCAGCAGTTTTTGCCTAGGGGTAGGAGAGACAGGTTTAAAAACTCCTTTTTCCTTCCCTACCTTGCACTCCAAAGGCTGAGGAGCTGGCACAAGGCTTGCAGACCAAGGCTAGAAAACACAAGTTGGTCATGAACTACTTAGAAAACTGACAAAGGAGGTGACAGATAAACAGAAGATTTTGTGATTGTGATTTTGAATTAAAGTATTTCAAACTTGCTTATGTCCTACATTATAAACTTAAGACCTTTAATGGATCTAATCCTAAACACTTTTTTCCTGTATTTCCCTAATAATATACAGAAACTAACCTTTGAAGAAGGACTATGAAATGCAAAATGTGAAAGCTAGAAAAAAGGAGGAACTCTAATTGTAGGTGTCACAAAAGATTTGCCAGTCACCAAAACTGAGGAGCAAAGTTGACATGATTAACAGAAAAATCAGGATAAATACTGGGTTCAACATACAAGCTAGAGACTCAGGGGAAAGAAAACATGCACCTATATCATTTTACTCGCTGCATAATTGACCAGCTTTCATACCTGTTTGGAAGGTTAGAGTAAGAGCAAAGCCTACAGCTGTCTTCTGACTTCAAATGAAACAAAATTGTCCCTGGCAGCAGCTCAGGTTATTTCTGGGACAACCATCTAGGTAGCATTAGCCTTTGCAGAAAAGCAAACTTTCTCCTAAATTAAAGTACAAAATTTAATCTCTACAGTCAAATGACATTTCACCAGCGAAATTACAAGTTACAGTTGTGTTCCTCAACAGAAGTTGTATACTGCAGTGGGTTTTCTTGAGCTTCCCTCAGCTGAAGAAACAGACTTAGCCGTTAGTAATTCATGCACAGACAACCAATTACGCAGGTGTGGTTGTTTCATATGGCTCAAGAGGTTGTGGTGTTTAAGTTGGTACTGTAAAGCGTTAAACTTTGTTGTTAGAAAAACATCTTGCTGTTGTTCAGCACTTCTTATCAAGTAGGTGTTAAAATCTTCACAATAGCAGGTTACTAACAGCACAATTATGTAACAGTTTATATGCATTTTATAAATATCAAAATTCAGAGACAGAAAACGAATCTCAATTTTAAACAGTTTTCCAAATGAATGCAAAAAAAAGTGCAGTCTTGCAAGAAAAAATTTAGAAAAATACCAATTTTTAGTTAGCAGTTATACAAGTATCACTGAAGAGAAAGATTAGCAAAGGTTTCTAATCTGCTCTAAGCCTGGGTTTCCTAGGTAATCACTGCAGAAAAATCTGAAAATATTGATGTCCCATCAGTCAATGGGAACATGGTACTCGTTACACTATATCCAGCCACATTTGTCACTTTTTAATCCTATTGTCCATTTTTTCAGAAAAATTGCCGTTACCTAACTAAAGGAAACTTAAAATAAATAGGACAACCACCAAAATAACCTAAAAATTATCGACCACATCCTTCATAGTGTATTAGAGCCAATGTGCTAATATGTCTCAAACTCAGTTAACCTGCAAGACTAAGCTTTTCTGTGTGTAACTGACTTTCAGAAAAAATAAATGCCAGTTTTGTTATTGGTGGAAGCTGATTTCCTAATCTACCATGGAATAGTGTTAAAACCTATACTTAATAAAACCCACACTTAAGTCAAATAGGAACAGATCAACTTTATCCGACAAACCCAGGAGTCAGGACATCTTTAGCCAGAAAACTTCCAAGTGAAGTTGCTTTCTGGCAGCTGCACAAGGCAGTGTGAGCTGGAACTGGAGAAGATGCTTGGACAATAAAGCCCCGATAACTTGTACTTAAAGAGTTGTGTTTAAGGCCTAAATTTATTGATTTCAAGGCTAACTTCATCACCAGCATTAGCTAGTGTTAACTTCATCACCAGCATTGCCAGCTTCCACATCAGTAGATATACATACCCAGTACAGGAGTAAACAGATCTTGAATAACAGGGTTTACTCAGCTACATGGAATTATAGACAGGTGAGAAATGTTTTCAGTTGCCAGAGACAGAGCTCTGAAAGACTAGCTATAGCTATAACTTGCATACGTCTTGGCCTAACACTAATGGCCAGTGATACAGTGGCTTCTATTGCTAAAGTCAAACACAAGGCAATGTTTGAAAAGAGTATAGTCTCCTTGAGTCATACAGCAGAAACAGTCAGGGAGCCCGCAGGTCTGTTTCCTTCTGTGTCTGGATTCCAGATTTTCTAATCACTAGCAAAAGTGAGACATAGCAATGGAATAGGTTTCTAGAAGATTTTCCAGGGAAGAAAAAAAAAAGATGAAAAATACTGGTGAAAAAGAAAGGCTAAAGAGCCTGATTCTGTTAAAGAATGATGCACAGATAATATATAGTAAACTCAATGTGAGACCTTAATGCTCTCAACATGATACAGCTGTTGCTAGAAAAGCCCTCTTGGCAAAGGGAACACACCACCTGCAAGTCATAAGGAAGTAGAAAACAGGCACTGTCTGTACTGATGCAACCATGCACAGCATCAGGAGGAAGAGTCTTTCATGCGACAACTTTAGAGTCAGGACCACATGCAAAAATGTTGGAGGATTAGCAACGCATTTGTCCAAAGTTCGAAACAATATTTCAGCAGTAGCGCCACTTTGGACCTGTACATCTACATAAATGAATGTTTTCACTTTCCTTTTGCCTTAGAATCAACTCTAAACACAATGAATAACACAATATAAACTATGCTGACAATGTTCATAGTAAAAATGTAAATTCTGAGGTGACAGACCCTGGACTCAACTTCCCTTTCCAGCAAAGAGAAAAAAATCCATTAAAAAGAGTTTAGACTATTTAAAGTCTGAGCTACTGAAGTGCAAATTGACCCTGCCCCTGCAAACACTAATGGCATCCCTCTATTGAGTATTGTAACTCAGTATAGTCTATTTTTATAAGCAGTTGCTGACAGAACATAACAGTTTCAAAGAGATGGGCTACACCAAACTAAAAGGGGTCAGCATCAGACCTTTGTCATAGTACTATGGCTTTGGAGAATCAATATTTTTCATTTTGTTATACATGAAAGCAAATCTCTTCCCATTCACCCAGAGACATAGTGTCTAGAACCATTATTTAATTTGTTTCCTTGAAGGACATATCTTAAGAACATTAAAATATTTACAGGATTTATGCCTGTTTAATAGCCTAAAAAAATACTGTGCAAGAAAATTCACTTTTCTTTTCATGTTCAAGAGGTGTCTTTAGTTCATATTTAGTTAAAGGAAAAGTTAATGTTTTGAAGCAACTTCTATGGCCATTATGTTATCAGAATCCAGAATTCAATTCTTCTTGCATTATTTATGAAGTTACAAGGTATAGACTAAAGTCCAGTGGCTCTTGGGATCTTTTCACCTCATGTATTAATGAGATCTTTAGGAAAATAAATTTCAGATTCAATAGCCAATAAGATGGTAAACAACCTTTCTAATGAACTTTGTTACATATGTCTCAGAGAAGTATCAGCTCAGAAGAGACAGATCCTGCAGTTAGGACACTTATCCCGTGAGACCCTTGAACAAGTAGTCCTTCAATCAGCATGCTACTTGTTCTCATTTGCCCTACTCAAAAATATATTCAGGACTGGAATGGCTAAAAAAATGTTTTCAGCAGAATTAAAAGAAGTGGTACGTATGACTCCCTCTATAGTCTAGAGAAACAAATGCATACACATTCCAAGAGCAGTTTATCCATCTATTTAGAGCACTAACCTCTAGATGAATCAACCTGACAGTTTTTCACTGATTGTACAGGTATCTCAGGCCAGATGGCTGAAGCTGGGGCAATGGGACAGGGCCTAAGGGTCAAACCTTCAAAGACCTTTTGGTGCCTGGGGCAGAGGTACAATATACTTGACAGACTTTTCACTTCTGTGAAGGCTGAAAAAGAAACTCCCACCCATCTCACCTTACAAAGAGAGTTAGCAAAAGTAAGACTAAAACAGGATGAAAGAACTTACTGGCAAAGTTCCAGCAGCAAATTAAGAGAGACCTTAAAGAGAGAAATGAGCTACTTAAATCAGTTCCCATAAAATGCAAAGCCAAAACCAATTGGCAGGATTCTACAGATTTTATGTCTTACTGTGAAAATGGTTCTTCCTGTACAGTGGGCTCATATATTGCCTATGACAACACTTTCTGCCTTTCTTTTCAATCTGCACTTCTCCTTTCAAGCAGATAACATGGCAAGGGTTGCACATTTACTTTGGAAGTGGGTGAAGGCTAATGTTTCAGCAAAGAGCTGATTCATCATGGAATTCTGTGTTGTTGTTTGGTTTTTTTTATTTTTAGTGCTGGATTAAAGTTTGAACTTTCATACTGATCTAAGTTTGATGAATCCCAGCTATTTTTACAGACGGTCAGAATCCTTTCCTCCATTTTAGCCTCCCTAAGTGTAGATCAAATGACATGATACCACAGTGCACCCTAGAAAATCAGCATACTCCCTCAGAAGCTTATGACTATTGAGGTAAATATATACCAGGGAAAGCAATACATTCTATAAGTTCCTTAAAAGATCAATAAAGCAGGAATTAAGATTTGCCTTTATGGTTCTCTCACACTGCATTAATATAATAAACTTTCTTTAGCTTAACATTTCTTTTTTCAGTTTACTTTGTGCCAAGTATCAGTCTCCTTAATACAGCAGCATTACAGCCTGGCAGAGCTAATTTGGAGCCATCTCCAGAACAGCTTTGTTCTCAATTTATGGACGGATTTTATTAAATGTGCCAAGGCTACTAATATAAGGTTTAACACAGCAGTGAGATTTCTCATGCCAGGATGTGTACTACTGTGTTCAGATAAATTCTACTTAAATATTGTAAGTGGTTATTAGGAAAACTGCACTTCTTTGATTCAAGCCCAAGTTACATAAGAAGACTGTTTCAAGCATACATCAGTTTGATTTTTATTCTTCCTTCAAGTTTTGGCCTACAGCATTTATAATTAGTCAGAAATGGTGTTACAAACGTTCAAGAAACACCATCATAAAAATCTTTATTCATTTCAGCAACTTCCTTGCTTTTGCAATTGTCCTGCCTGATGATTGTTGCACATTTCATTAACAGTGTAATAGGCAAGTAGGGATCCTTTTAAAGAGGCGTGCTAGATCAGTCTGCATGAAATACATTGCCAGTGTCTTTCTCTAACACAGAAATTCAGTTTCTCTACCAAACCGTGCCATTAAAACAGTAAAAATGGTAATACTGAGGAGATATCCAGACATTGAGTATTTGGGGAGAGGAAATAGAGGGGGAGAAGAACTATTAACTATGCTTTATTTTGCTAGAAGCATTTGGCACCAGAGTCATAAGCACTACATGCAAGCGTTCACACCCATATCCTCCAAAAATGTGTGCTCTAGCTTCTGAAATACATGAAGAGGCCCTGCAAACATTCTTCAGTTCCAAAAGCCTTGACTGATTGCAAGGTAAATATCTACCCCATCTTCTGAAACCCTCTTTTTTAAAGATAGGGAAAGGAGTAATTAAGGCTAAGGCATCTAACAACTATAGCACCCAAGCGTGACATTACTTAGCCCTTCTTCAAGGCAACAGTACAGAGACAAGAACCTCAAAGTGTATATCTTACCATGTTTATCATCAGCAGCTCAGAGGGTGCCATAGATTTCTTCCACCATAGGAGTTCAAAATTGAAGCCAATCGTACCATGAATCACTAATTTGAGATGCAAGAACCACACCCAAACTCTTACCCAGCAGCAGAACACTTACCCTAACTTTACCGCATCCAGGGCACAAAAACAGAGGGCTTACAGGTCCAAGGTACTGCCCTTTTATTTGCAGTTCTCAATTACAGCAACTACATCACAAGTTATTAAAAAAATTAAATCTTAAATCAGTCATCACTTGCAAATCTTCATATGAAAATAAATATCATATTGAAATTTACCTTCTGGAGAATAGGTTACTTACTGTGTCAGGTGCTGGGGCTTCCCACAGTGAAGCTTTGTCCTACAACACAGGCTGAAATTCCTTCTTCCTCCTTTATCTCCTCTAACACATAACATCCACTCCAGCACAACCTCCTCTTTAAATCCACAGGTCTCCAGTGACACTTCAAGTAATTGTTTTCTTATTTAGTACCTGCTGGAGAGGTGAAGCATGGTCTGCCTGCAGCCCTTTCGGAGTACGAGAGTCACACTAAAAGCACTTTCCTAGTTTTGCTGAGGATGGTGATGGTAGGGGCATAATGGAGCATCCAAGATGGGTGACCAAGACTGGAACTGTGCCAGTATCAAAATAGTATTGTTGGTTATCACATCCATTGAGACTTGTGAAATGAAATGGTGTAGGCATATTGTCCATCTTTAAAGTAGATTTTTTCTGGTACTTTTCAGCAAGCTGCTTATTTGTCTGTAGCAGAGAAATAGCTTCACATATGTAGCAACATGGATTTCATTAGCTTGAAGAAAAGAATCTCAAAAGTGTGAGAATGGAAAAAAAAAAGTCCATAACCATCACATTTTTGACTAAATGCATGTTCCTTCCAAGTAACAACACTGAATTTGATTATATCAATAGCTTTCACAGTAAGATGCAAAATGTATAAGAAACTCAGTTAAGTAAAACTACAAACCTGTGAATCAGAATTAACCTTCATTATTCAGTCATTTTTATTACTTAACAAGAAAGACAAGTGCATGAAGAAGTCAACACATAATAACGACTCAAGCACTACTGTATTCCATTTCCAAAGATGAGCAGAGGGGAAGGGAACATCCCAGAAAAATACTCAGTTCTGTCTTATTGACATTCTGAAGACTTCTGAATAAATTATTGCTTATTCACATAGAACATCACAGTATCACAAATACACAGGTTTTAAATGGCAGAGTACCTGATGAACTGATATCTTTTAAAGAATCAATACATTTCCATCATTTAGTCAATGGAAGCATTAGAGACTGTCTTTCAAGTAAGTAAAATAATTTATTTAGACTGCATTAAGATTTTATACCATTATAGAAGACATAGTGCAGGGTCTCAAGCCCTGCCTTGGCCTGATCTGCTTTGGACTGTGATGTCACTCAAATACAAGAAAATTCTTTATCACTTAACTTGGTTTAGCTTGGGCTCTCTGAATACTATGAGGCAAACCTTGGTAGGTACTGCATAACAGAAAGGTCTTTATAGCAACTGAGACTTCAGAACAATATTGAGCCATTTTCAGACTTCAGCTGGGAATACACATACCTACACATGTAGAAACACACACATGCACACAGGTGCACACATACACAGGCACACACACAGAGACTACACATTCTTCCTGGTGAAAGACCCTTGTAACTCATCATGACTTCTCCACCCCCAGTCTTCTTGAGGAAGGCTGAAACTGTTGACCCCAGGGCCCAGAGGAAAGCCAGAAGGAGGAGCACCACACAAGGGAAACTGAGACTGGTACTAAGAAATCTGCTTTCACTTACAAACAATCTTACAATAAATTTAACTATATTATTAATGTACTAATTAGATAATTTGGACTTATTTTAATTGGATTTTAAATATTTGACTAAGAAACTCCCTTAAAGGCCCTTAGGAAAGGTGTGTGTTTTAACCCACAAAAAGCTTTGAAGTGTCTCTCCAATAGCAGCCATCTTGAGCTATCCTGTTCTTACTCAGGATTACAGTTTCTGCTGTTCAAGTACTTGCACAGATTCACTCTCCTCCCCATCTGAGTCAGTGCGCTTTATTATTTGAAGAGACTCTTCACTTCAAGAGGGGTCACAAGCCAGTTCTCCTAGTACTTTAAGGTAACAGAGTAGAACATTTGAGGTCTTGTTGCTCTGTATGTGTATATTTATAGAGGCATGTTTACAGGACAGAACACATCGTGTCTGTTCTGTACGGTCTAAAAGCAAATGCTTATTCTCTGGCTACTTTTTTCATGACCTCAAAAAAACTTATTAGGACTTGCACTGTAAAAAGTTGAAGCCTTTAGACCTGGTACAGACCCATTTTAATGCATGAAAGGTAAAACCAGCTATTGGACTCCCCCAACTCTGGTCTAATTAAGTAGAGAATTTCAAAGTAGGCAAGCTAAAACTTTATGTCATCAGGAACAATAGCCTTTTCCTTTTCAGACTTGCATACCAACTCTTCCCTAACTGTACTTTTATTTTACATTGATAACAGCTGGTTCTTCAGCGACTTAGTAGCATTCTTCATTTGAAAGGAGAAAAGACCAGTATTTATCAGGTAAGCCCTTAGGTAAAACAGGTAGTCAGTCTGTCATGTCAATACAAAAACTTCAAGCTTTATCTTAAAGTAATATGGAAATATGCAACTTTTCTATTCTTTCTGTTTATTGTTCTGTTCTATGTATGTGACTGACCAAAAAGTAGCATTTTTGCACTAGACATGAGTGAATCAGTATGTATTTATTTTAATAACATGAAGAAACTTGATAATTAGGAATAAGCATAACCTATGTTTGTACCAAGGCTATTCCACACTGTGGTGGGTTGACCCTGGCTGGAGGCCAGGTGCCCACCAAATCTGCTCTATCACTCCCCTCCTCAGCTGGACAGGGGAGAGAAAATATAACAAAAGGCTTGTGGGTCAAGGTAAGGGCAGGGAGAGATCACTCAGCAATTACACTCACAGGCAAAACAGACTCGACTTGGGCAAATTACCTTAATTTATTACCAAACGAATCAGAGTAGGATAATGAGAAATAAAACCAAATCTTAAAAGACCTTCCCCCCCACTCCCTTCTTCCCGGGCTCAACTCCACTCCTGATTTTTCTCTACCTCTACTCTCCCAACATCACAGGGGGATGGGGAATGGGGGTTGGGGTCAGTTCATCACACGTTGTCTCTGCTGCTCCTTCCTCTTCAGGGGCAGGACTCCTCACACTCTTCCCCTGCTCCACCGTGGGGTCCCTCCCATGGGAGACAGTCCTCCATGAACTTCTCCAGCATGAGTCCTTCCCACAGGCTGCAGTTCTTCATGAACTGCTCCAGCGTGGGACCCTCCCACGGGCTGCAGTCCTTCAGGAACAGCCTGCTCCAGCGTGGGTCCCCCACGGGGTCACAAGTCCTGCCAGAAAACCTGCTCCAGCGTGGGCTCCTCTCTCCATGGGGCCACAGCTCCTGCCAGGAGGCTGCTCCAGCACGGGCTTCCCACAGGGTCACAGCCTCCTTCGGGCATCCCCCTGCTCCGGTGTGGGGTCCTCCCTGGGCTGCAGGTAGAGATCTGCTCCCCCGTGGAGCTCCCTGGGCTGCAGGGGGACAGTCTGCCTCACCATGGTCTTCCCCACGGGCTGCAGGGGAATCTCTGCTCCGGCACCTGGAGCATCTCCTCCCCTCCTTCTGCACTGACCTGGGGGGCTGCAGGGTTGTTGCTCTCACATGTTCTCACTCCTCTCTCTGCTGCTGTAGTTCTCGTCTTCCCCCCCCCCCCCCCCCCGTCTTAAATACTTTCTCCCAGAGGTGCTGCTACCATCACTGATGGGCTCAGCCTTCGCCAGCAGTGGGTCCATTTTAGAGCCGGCTGGCATTGGCTCTGTTGGACATGGGAGAAGCTTCCAGCAGCTTCTCACAGAAGCTACCTCCTATGCCCCCCTGCTACCAAAACTTTGCCATGTAAACCCAATACACACACTTTTCATAGGTAATTGAATCACTGAGGCATTCTGTATGCAAAGGCCTTTTTTACCTTCATTAAATTTATGCATACATTTGAAGTGAACCTAACAGGAATACCTAAAAATTCTTTTTTTAATCTGTGTTTCCTGCAGCTGTACAACATAGCAGAGATCTGAATGAGATTCTGAACATGAGGCCATTGATTTGATTGATGGCGTGAAGTTTTTGTTCTCTTCATTAATCCTGTTATCTTACTGTGGATCATATGGTTTCAGAAGGGCCTGTTAACACCTTTTTTGTAGATGGTATCGGAGCTCTGGGAGTACTTTTTCCCTGCCACCTCTGCTTCGCCAGTAGAGTATGCCTTATTCTCCAGACAACTCTAGTCTTAAAACACATTAAAATAATGCATTTCCTACCTCTACGATTATGCAAACCAGATTCAAAGTCCCAGAGCATGTCATACACAATCAGAAAATTGGACATGAGCCAGTGATGTCTAATGTTGCAGCAGTCTTTGGTTTGAGGGTAATCCTAAAAGAGGTTTAGAAACCCATAGATTATCACAAAGCTGCTAAATTGTTTACTTTTTAGCCTACATGTTATCCTTAAAAGGTGAGGAGAAGACAGAGCTAAAAATGTTCATGATATTGCAATGGGACAAATTCCTGCTGAAATAATGAAAAAGATAATAGGAAAATTATTATATATACATTTACCCACACCTAGAGCTTTCCTAATGGAAGATTAGTATTATTGTTGAGAAAAAATATAAGTAGTTTTAAATGAATTCTGCCAGTCCTTTTTCATCATTTCCATTTATTCTGTGTTCTTTTTATACACTTCGTTTGTCTGTAATAATTAGGAACAATCCATTACATACCCTTTCTGTTTACCTCTGGCAAATTACCTTGTATCAGCATTGATACGGAAATACAAATGAGCAGTATAAATCTTCTTGAAAATCATTTAAGATAGATTCATAAGAGCCTTGTTTATGTGAATATGAAACAAATGAGAAATATGATAAAGCCTGGGAGAAAAAAAATCATCAGAATGAAGCAGTATCTATGTGATTTCATAAGCGATACAAGAACACTCAGAGGCTTGGAAGTCAGAGATATGTTAACATCTGAGGAGCTTCTGAAGTCTTAAGATTATAAACCACACAATCTTTTCACTTCAGCAGACCTACTGAATTTTCTGACTAAGAGTAAAGAAATTGCACAAAGGAAAGCAAAGCAAAAACAAAATAAAATTACCTTTTAGGTTCTACGCTATCCAGAGACAATGGTTCTGACATAGCAGTCTCTCTTAAGACCAACGGAGGTTGTTTTCCAATTGCATCAAGGTATCTCAAATAAGAAAACAGTTTTGCTTACTCGTGAAAACAAGTTGTATCTTTTTTGCTTACAGAGGCATAGCAATAATGGCCATTAGCGCACTTTTTTTTTTCTTTGGGTCTAATCTTCATGTATATAACACTGAGAAGCTAAGCCATTGCTAGCAGCCAGACATAGCTCTACAATCAAGTGTAAGAAGTAACTGAAAGGAGAGTTTCCTTGAGATGTTGGCACAATATATTGAGGTTTTGCCACTCAGAAAACTGCTTGAGGTTAGTGCACTAAAATATAATGACACACTGCCCAAGATCAAGGCACAGAAGAAAATTTATTTTTAAGCCCTCTTATTTCAACCTGACTCATCAAGCAAGCATGTTTGCTTAAGAATTGTCTTTTTTATAGTTAGTAGAGTACATGAGAAAAATCTATCAAATTAAACCAGCTGAGGTTTGCAAGCTGGGACAAATTACCACACTGTGTACAAGACCAAGAGGAACCTCCCTCACTACAGCATGAAAAGCACATGATCACTGTGTTTATGTGGTTTGATTTAAGGAGGGACCAGAGGTATCCTACCACAGAATATCACAGGGTTGCACTAATTCTAAGTGTTTTTCCTTGCAAGTATCTTAATTGCTGTGAGGTATGAGCTATGCCAGGACCCTGAGCTGTGCCAGGACTAGTAGACCTCACCTGGGGCCTTCACCCACCACCTACTGCTCATGGGCCCAGGATTACCACTGAAGATCAGTCCCAGGGCTTCAGACCCTGCCTAAGCTACTGTTCAGAAGTGCATGTCTCCAGCTCATGCCTGTGCCTGGCCATGGGTCTTAAGGGTCTGGCCCCGACCTACAGGCTAGCCATTACTCATGGCCTGGTGATTACTGGGCTGTGTCTGACTCTGGAAACTCAAGATATTACTATTGATAATTATTCAGTCTACCTTTTCCTGGAGGTCACAAGCCTTTAGCAGATTGTGCAGGCTGGAAGTTGTTCTGTCACGGTTGCCATGATTCATAGTTCAGTGTACAGGGTTAAAAAATACATTACAAGGGCTTTCAGGAAAGCATCATGTTCCTGCTGAAACATTTGAGCTGGTCTCATGTTCTGCTGTTTAGCAGCTTGTGGCTCAAATATGCAGCAGAGGTGGATAGCAGCATAAGCACTCCTGCCTTGATCATTCAGCAAATGTTATTTCAAGTCTTAAAAGGCTCAAAAATACTCATTATTTCATAGTAGTGTGTAGTTTGTTAACTTTTGTGGTTGGTAAAGTGGTCTTTACTGCAACTGTATGGATAGAGTTTCTTTCCTTCTAGAACAAGAAGACCTAAGGCTTACAAGCTGTAAGGTCCACCTTTTGGTAGCTCCCAGTCTTCCCTAGATGGGGGAGGATTGGGAAAATTTAAAAAACGGAACAGAATCTATTAAGCAAAATAGAAAAGTGTAAACCTTAATTACTGCATAAGGGGACCCTGTCCTTCACTAATGCACTTTTGATTTTAGTTCTGAACTGCATCCCTTTTGTGGCCTCAGTTACCCTTGTGTCTGAGAGAGCCAACAACAGGAGCACCTATATTGCACAAGTACAATAAAGAAAGGAATGGCTCTACCCTACAAAAAATAGCATACTCCTTCCCCCGATTTGTGGAATCCTCACTACATTTAAGGACTAATTGGAGCTATGGTAGAATTTCATGGGGAGTGTATGACTTCATAAAGCACTAAACTTTTAAAATGAAACTTTAACGAAAGTTTTTGATTTAACTGAAGTTGAGTATTCAGAGGAACAATTTTAATATTGTTGGGAACAAATTAGTGGTTGAAGCAGAATCTTAATATCTCCTCCTAAGTTTGGTGTTTATTTACTAGCTTACACATGCACATCTGTGCACATACCTACCTTTGGATGAAGGATATGCCAGCTCCATGTGAACTGATTGAACTCTGTCACTGAAAATTCATTTATTTCCATGGATTTTTTCAAGTGCAAATCCTCATGGACAGAAGGGATATTTATCTGGAATGTCTAAGAAATATTTTGGACACCAGATAAAGAATTTAAGAGTGACAAGGTGAAGGCAGTCAAAGGTAAAACACTACAGACCAACTGCTTCCCTGTTCATAGGGAAATCTTTGTTTAAAATTGAGAGCACAAAAATATGTCAAAGTAACTTGCTTCGTAAGTCTATGAACTAAGTATTTTTTCTTTTCCTCACTGCAGTTTCTAGTGTTTGCTGAGTATGGATTTTCAAGATTACAATGTGATGGAAGGATATTTTCAAAGAATGGTAGCATAATTGTAGAAAGTTCTTTACTTATGCCAGAAGATCTATGTTTTATAAATGGAGAAGATTCAAGACATGATTATTGGTGAAAGCAGTCAGCAAAGAGGTTTCCTGGGGATTTAGAAGCCTAAACTAAACTAAGAGTACATCTTGCTAATGAGCCTGTTGTATGAAAAGCTGATGAAGAGTGGTCAAAATGGAGTAATATGTTTCTTCCTTAAATATGCAGAGACATGGGGATTGGAAAAAGAGCAGCTGAACTGTAGAAGCAGTATTAATGAGAAAAATAACCTTCTTAAGAGAGCTGCAAAAAATCAATTCCTGAGGCAACTATGAATAAGAATTTCAGCAGCCTGCCTCGTTAAACACTGATGGATGTGCAGGATGTTCCTCAGCAGTAAAATACACAAGAGAACTGCTCAGCTCTAGGATCCATCAAACTTGTGTGGATGCTCTTACAACTCCAGGACTTTGTAGTACTTTAGAAAATGAAAAAGGTGGTCTGCTGCAGGACAGTCAATGAAAGAAATACACAGAACATGTACTTGTACTATTAGACTGCTAGATGACATTTTTAATTACCCAGCAATAACAATATTAGGGAGCTAAAGAGAGGGTCTGTTATATCAAAACACTCTTGTGGGGCATCTTGTAGACAAGGACCATAAGACCATTCTGTTTCTGTTCTGTTTATGGGTTGGACTTCCATAGGTGTACAGGCATATAGAAAGTGTCAAGAAGTCACAATTTTGCCTCTGTACCTAGAAACAGAAACGATGTAACTTCATAATACTTCATCTAAATCAGTGATAAAATGATTCAGAAAAGGGTTGGAGTAAGTGAAAAGATTAAAAAAAGCATAAATGACAAATACTTCATTGGTGTTGAAAGATAAGAAAAGTGCAATAACAGCTGAAAAAAAGAAGACATGAGGAGGTGGCTGTGGATATTGATGGGAAAAGACTTAATATTACATTTTGTCAATTTTTCTTTTTAGAGAAATCAGTAATAAGCTCCTCAGAGACAGAAGCAGAGGAAGAAGTGAACTGTCTGAGCATTGAAATTAATCACAATAAAGAATCTGCTGGGACTGAAGATGGAGCATTAAGTAAAATTAGAAAGGTTGTTGTTTACAAATAGGTAAAGCAGAATCAAAGACGGAAAGGGCATTTTCTACTGGTGAAAGTCAAGCTGGTTGTTGGATTTTTGAAGTGAATCATAGCAGATACCCTCCAGTCAGAGTATATAGCCTTACAACCAATTAACCTGTTCCAATTAACCTTGAAGAAATGGTTAATTTATGATATTTACTATTCTCAATTAATGAACAAATTATCTTAAAAATGCATTTCTTTATCAAGTCTGTTTGATTAAGTCTCAGGCTTTGAATTCACATTTTATTTTGGCTGTATGGGTGAAAAATGTGAGCATCCAAATGTGAAACAACATGGTTTGACATTTAAAACAATTTACTTAAAGAGATTCAACACAGAAAACATCTGTTTATTATTTCACAATTGTAACTGAAAAAAAAGCGCGTAGAACTTCTATACAGAATTTGAAAAGTACTTAAATATTTTAACAGCAGCAAAACACATTATGCTCTCCAGTTAATATTGTCTGATTAAACTGAGGCTTACTTTCCTTTTGGGGGCGGGGGGGGGAGAAAGGAAAAAAAAAAGAAAAGAAAGATATTATAAATATTTATTCAAGAAATACTGCTGAAAACGTTGGCTTTAACACTTATTCTTTATTGCTCCCCACCTCAGGCAGTACACTTAAAGATGTTAGGTGGCTTTCTATGGCTTGGAAACCAGGCTGCATTGCTTCCCTTCAGCAAAGTCTTTTGCATACAGTTACGTGATTGAGTGTCCTGACCTTCTTGGACTTCTTTATTTTTCCCTTTGCTGGTGTTAAGGCATTAAGGATTTTTCATTCAGATGTAGTCATTTAGAAGAAAGTGATGTGGCAAATACCTGTTCTGACACTCCCCCAAGACTGCAGAATAGGCAACGCTCCTGCCTTACTCAGTGTAGTTAACAGGATTAAGTGGTATGCCTTTAGAGAGTCCGTGGCCCTCTGCTGGGATTTCATAGAATAAAAACATCTGCATATCATGCTTGAGAATTTGTGGGTTATGATTTTATACAGAGAGATCTTATACTATTAGCCATACCTCATTGTCAGGTGTGGATGTTGGCAACAGCAATAAATTTAATATTTGTGAACAAAGCTTCCACATACTTTTAAGATTAGGAAGAGAATAATGTATAGCATCCATAACACTCAAGTACCAACAGGTTTTTAATTTTAAGGATTTTTTTTTTTTTATTTCCAGAAATATATCACGCACTAGAGAGGATTCCAAAAAGCAAGGAAAAAAAAAATGCAGAAGAGGTGGATCTGAAGAAAAGTTAAATACCTGTAACTCAGAACACCAGTGATCCAGCATTCCAGCAAAGGGTGGAAGGTACGATTTGAGGAGAAATGTAAAATTCTGTGAGTAAATGGGGCTCCAAAAAAAGGAATTCTAAGTGATTTTAATTCAGTAATGTGTTTACTCAGCAAAGTATTTTCAGGTTTATCATATTTTCTTTTTTTTTATATTTGTTATTATCATTCTATGAAAAGTTTTGACAAGTTTTCTTGCATTTGACCTCACCTGAAAACAGTTTTCGTCTGAAAAGATCAGTCACTCTGCTGTTAAAATGGGTGGGAACTGTTTGACTGGAACAAGTGAAGAGGCTATCTGCTGCCTATTTTATAAAATATACACCATGGCAGCGGCCATACCTGTACTGGGAGCCAGCTACTAGTCCTCACAGAAGGAATGGAGTAATGGGAAGCAACTTTTACAGAGAGTTCAGAGCTCTGTTGCTTCTGTTTGTTCTATAGACAGCCCATTAAACAGTGGCTTTATATTTTTATGAGAGTCTAGGAAAATGTTTACAATTGTTGAAACAATGTTGATTAGCCCTCTAGAGTTTTTGATGGGGATGAGAACAGAATTCCTCCCGTAACTACTTTCCTCATCTGAGAGATCACCATGATGTTCCATTAACCTGTAGAAACGGATGGAAACCTTTACTGAAATGAAAAGCAACTTCGTCCCTTTGTACCTTTATTATTCTGATGCTTTTTCATTTGAAAACTGATAACAGAGACACAGATAAATCTATTTTAGACTACCTCTATTGTTCCTGAGATAACTTTTGTACTACTTCTGAATCTTCTGTGAAAGTACGATGTCATTTTTTGTGGATTCTTTTTAACTTAAATATTTTTAAATGTAATCATGACTCAGTCTGAATCAAGATGGAATTTTATCCGGCCCTTTAACGTTACCTGATTGCTTCTTGCTCAGCATGAGAGGTTATCATCTTTCCATTTTTGTACAACCCAAAGCAAATCCCCGCAGTTGCTAGCCATAATGAAGAGAAGTTGCTATCCTCTTATAACTGTGGTATTAATCATAGGGAAGCATCATGGCACAATCCTTAGCTTCTGCATAAGCATGCAAGAGCTGAGGTTAGCTGACACTACAAGCAGCACTGAAACCCTCGCACCGCAGCTGTGCTGCTACCATTAAAAAAGCAAATAAGAATACACTTAATTAACTTCCAAAGTTCTTCTTGCATCTCAGCAATTACAGCAAGAATTTTTGTATTGATTAGAATTGACCAGAAAGAAGTAGCTGAAACCTTTTTTGAAGTATAATTTTGCTGCACCATAATTAAGATTTATGGTAGAAAAATACAAATTTGGATATGGATTTTTTGAGTGACAGTACTTGGAATTTCAAAGCTGTTTGTCGTAATATCTTGTTCTAATATTTTTAAAATAAAACTTTGTGTTCACATTGACATGATTTTATTTTGAAATATGAATTTAATGATATTTAAGGATTTTAAACAAAAAAGCTAAAATAAATGAAGGTACTCCTATCCACAAAAAGCCAACTTGTCTTCCATTTAGAAGACACAATACATACCTGCAATTTCAATGATCTATGTAGATTATTAGCTAAAAGCAACTCTATAATTATCTGTACATTGCTGACAAAACATTTTTCCCCAACTATTTGTGATAACAAGTCTTATTATGGCTCAGTAGTCTTTCTTTCTCTCTCTCAGACATACACACTGTAGCTGAATTAACCTCTTCTTTCCATTATTTTTTACACATTATGTCTGTGTATACATGACATACACATGAGTATATTCCTTCCTATTCTTTTAGACACTTATTGTCCTACTTCTTGACTTAAGAAAAAGAAACACTAGTTTCTTCAGTGCTACAATAGTACTTTCCTCACATATTTCAAATATTTTTGTAACTGTACAAGCATGACATACAGTGAAGATCTAGAGCATGATCTCCTTTGTGCCATTACTCATGAATGTATCGAGCTGAGGATGGGAAAGCATTGTGTTTTCAAGGGTCATAAAAAACATTAAGATTATCCATCAATATAAGCAAACTGGAGTGGAGCAAGTTCTTGTTTTTAAGCTGCAAATAAAATTTACTTCTACATGGAAGACCCAGCTCAAGACCTATGCACCTCTCATACCCCATTTAAGCTTTTGCAATAGATGTAAAAACTCAGATGATGAGAAATGATCATATCTCTATTTAAGTCACATACACAAAATCAATAATCATTTTCAGAAGGTCTTGTCTGAAACCCTACAAAAATTGGGTACAAGTTTACAACAATATTTATTCAGGGAAAACTGGTTCAATTGAATAAAAAGGTTTGGGGTTTTTTTTAAATATAATTGCCCATAGATTCATAAGAATAATTCTGCTTGGGAAAAAACAAACAAAACAAAACAAATCAAATCAACTTTCTATTGGGAATTATTCTCACACCAAATTTTGCATACCCCTTTCAAGCTCAGAGCTAGCTAGAATGATTTACTGAACTCTAAGCAATAGAATGTCAGTTGTTGTCTCTAAATCCAAATATCTAAGTCTGTTTTTCCCCTAGTCTGAGTTTTGTTTTTTACAGAAACAACATCTTGTGAAAGGGATTTGAAACTGAAAACATGTCTCCTCTTTATACAGTTACTGTATTTGAGCAATGCCTGTGTCATAACCTTCTGTTAATGTGCAGTAATGACTGCAGCCAGCCATCATTACTTTTCCATTTCAGGAAGGGGCAGTGCTGCTGTGTTTTCAAATAGCAGAGGTAAATACTATTTTCTGTGAGAAAAAGATGTTCTCTGCAAAAAAATAAATGTTCAGGCTTATGCCTCTCTCTGTAAATTATGCTACGCGTAGATTTTTCCGGTATGGCAGAGGAATAAAGTTGACATGTAGCAGCTTTATTTTTTTGTCAAAACTTAAGTTCCTCTAGAAAATTTCACTTTAAGAATGCTTTAACCATAATTTTACAATATCACTTATTGAAGTTTTCAGTTAGCTATTTGAATTATTTTTAAAGAAGGATGTAGTATTTTTTCCAAGAAAGTTATTCTCTCGTGCCCTGAAAAAACCTTTCTCTATGTGATGGAAGAGGGAGAAATTTCACATTTCATATTTAAGTATGTTAGTATGTGCAATTGTCACATTCATATTTAAAAATATGTTATAAGGCAGATCTAACAATACCCCCCTAAGCCCTATTTTAGTGGTCCAGTTCCAAAGGTACTGCTAAGATTCAGTTATCCATATGAATATGTATATCCAGTTTTGATGCTGGACATCACATTGGGTGCCAAAAAGGACTGTGGTGGGTTGACCCTGGCTGGATGCCAGGTGCCCACCAAAGCTGCTCTATCACTCCCCTCCTCAGCTGGACAGGGGAGAGAAAATATAACAAAAGGCTCGTGGGTCTAGGTAATGAAAGGGAGAGATCACTCAACCAATTACCATCACTGGCAAAACAGACTCGACTTAGGGAAAATTAATTTAATTTATTGCCAGTCAACTAGACTAGGGTAATGAGAAATAAAACCAAATCTCAGAACACCTTCTGCCCACCTCTCCATCCTTCCCAGGCGCAACTCCACTCCCAATTTCTCCACCTCCTCCCCACCAGCAGCACAGGGGGATGGGGATTGGGGGTTGGGGTCAGTTCATCACACGTTGTCTCTGCTGCTCCTTCCTCCTCAGGAGCAGGACTCATCACACTCTTCCCCTGCTCCACCGTGGGGTCTCTCCCTTGGCAGACAGTAACTCTCAATGAACTTCTCCAGCGTGGGTCCTTCCCATGGGCTGCAGTCCTTCAGGCACAGACTGCTCCAGTATGGGTCCCCCACGGGGTGACAAGTCGTGCCAGAAAACCTGCTCCAGCGTGGGCTCCTCTCTCCACGGGGCCACAGCTCCTGCCAGGAGGCTGCTCCAGCACGGGCTTCCCATGGGGTCACAGCCTCCTTCAGGCATCCCCCTGCTGCAGCATGGGGTCCTCCCCGGGCTGCAGGTGGAGATCTGCTCCCCCGTGGATCTCCCTAGGCTGCAGGGGGACAGCCTGCCTCACCAGGGTCTTCCCCACGGGCTGCAGGGGAATCTCTGCTCTGGCACCTGGCGCATCTCCTCCCCTCCTTCTGCACTGACCTGGTGGTCTGTGGGGTTGTTACTCTCACATGTTCTCACTCCTCTCTGAGGCTGCTGTTTCTGTCTGTCCCAGCAACTTTTTTTTCCTTCTTAAATGTGTTATCCCACAGGCGCTACCACTGTTGCTGATGGGCTCGGCCTTGGCCAGCGGCGGGTCCATCTTGGAGCCAGCTGGTATTGGCGCTGTTGGACATGGGGGAAGCTTCCAGCAGCTTCTCACAGAAGCCACCCCTGTATGCCCCCCTGCTACTGAAACCTTGCCGTGTAAACCCAATAAATTAAAAGATTAAAAGGGTTTTTTAGTTGTATTGAGAAGGGGGTTTAGCTTGTTGCAGGAATTTGATACATAGAGTCCAATTGAAACTGAATGTTCTACTATAGATGAGAAACTGCAGACATGTTATCCAGCTGGACATTGACTCTTCCTAAATTTGAAAAAGATGATGCTCAAGGACAAGTGTAGGATAAGGCTTATGTACCTAAACAGCTGGGAAGAGCTTCAAGTTGGGTTTTTTTCATGTTTTATATTCAGAAATGCTTCAGGACTACAGCATGTCTGTGACAGTGTCTGATGTAAGAGTGTGAGGAAGTGCATAAGCGTTTGCTATGATCTATCATCACTCGCTGCAGCATTCACAGTGTAAGAACATTTGTTTAGTAAAAGTGTGTGCAGACTGTGGCAGTAACTGCTTGTGCCTTCAAGCACAATGATATTTGTTTGTCATAAGTGTTTGCTCTAGATGCAAAATTTCCTTTATTTTATGTCTTTATAGTAATCCTTTCCAGTACAATTTGACTGAGACCAGAGTGTAGGTGGATATTATATGGTAAGTATAGGCGACATAGATTCTCTTTAACTCTTCTGGATGTTAGAAAATGCAATGAACTGCTGGATCTGCCTCATTTCAGTGGATCTAGAAAGCAATTTTAAATACATCGTTGCAATCTCAGCATTTCTCAGGATGCCAGCTATGGCCTTAGAATGAGTTGGTTTTTTAAACAATTTTGTTTGAAACATCTTAAATAATTTTTTCTGCACAAACGTTTAACAGATTAATTCTCATGTTATAGATGTAAAAAAAAATGTGACAAGAAAAAAATCTTTGCGAAGAATTATTTCTCTCACATTGAAACATTTTTCAGAAAAGGTAAAATGATCTTCAAAATGACTAAGCCAGCAGTTTAATAATTTGGAAAGAAAAAATAAAAACATCATTATTGTGAGGAAAACTTGTTCAGACCCAAAGGTCAAGGGCAGTTAAGACATATGGGTGCATTCACAGCCCTGACACGAAACAGTTTCTTCTTCAAAACAAGACATAATTGGGACTCAATAGCAAACCGATGGCCAGTACTGGCCTACCATACCTTGTTGTTAATACCTAAAAAAATAAAGGTAGTTATATAATCTAAGGAAGGCATATAAAGTGAGGGCACACTGGTATTCCCCATAGCAATATGTGACTCTTATAAGCCATGAAGAATTTAGTGGAAATTAGGCAATTTAAAATTAGAACTTTTCTTCTAGAGACATCTTTGAAATGGTTTTACATCTGCCAGGAGTTATAATATGACATGATGTCTTCCATGTTCGCTACAACTACACATCCAGAATCTTTCTCCTTTTTTCATGAAAACCAGAGGAAGATTTTTTCTTATCCCAATAGTGGGAACCTGTATTTTGAGTATGAGAGATGATGATCCAAATCCTTGTTCTTCAGAAGGCACTTGAAATTCATCCCCACATTTCAAATATATTTTCTGACAGTATGTCCATTTTGAGCTGAATCTCTTTTAGTTCTCCTGTTGTTCTTTATATACACAAGCAAACAACAGTGAAACCCCAGAAAGTGATGAATAATTGGTAATGCATAGTCATCAGTGAGGTTGTGGAAGGCCAAGCTTCAAGTTTATAAGCCAAGTCAGACAAAACAGGATTGTACATAACTGTTTCCATCATCGCCAATGAATGTTCTAATGATTGAAACACAGGTTACTATGTCAGCCACAGACATATCTAACTGATCTAGCTCTGCTGATTTTCCAAGCAATGTGATTAGCTAAGGAATTAATAAATCAGACACTGGATTGCTTACAGTCTTGCTGCAAATTCAGCAATATTGTAGTTAAATAGATTTAGATATTATACAGACAAAAATACACTGGTTGTAGATTTATCTATTAGTCACTCATAAAAATGAAATCTGACTGTTCTGGGATAGGACAAATCCCAGAGCAAATGACCAGGAAATTATTACCTGTATTGCTAAATCTCCAAAGTCTGAAAGATAACGATTCAGGTTTTCTCTTTACCCCAATACAAAATTAATGAACTAGGCTAACACTCAGAAAACAAAATCCTCTTTATAATATTTTTTTTAATTGCCTTCATAAATTATATTCAACCTTGTAGTTTAATAGACTATCTGGTACATTGTAAAAATAACACATATATTCTCTTCATAATGGAAGTGTGAGGGGGATCTCAATATGCAAATACTCCAAAAGTATTAATTTAGTTCTAGTTGCTCCCATTGAAAGAAAAAAAATTAATAGCTTTTCTTTTGGAAAAAATGTTGGCAAATTATTTAAGTTACTGTAACTTCTATCCAAAGTTAGGAGTTAAAATTTGACTGTTGAATGAGATACCAGTAGGGGTTTTTTTCAACTTTTAGATGTGATATGAGATCTGCAGATTATTTTACAGTCAGTTCTTTTATTAATGTGCTTACATTGCTTTATTTAGTGTATCACTGGCCAAATAAATATTGAGTCATAACAGATTATTGGAAATGTTGCTCCTAATGACTCTATGAAAGTCATTTTTCAGTCTCATCCTACAGAATAGATTTTGAAGGCTAAACTTACTCTTCTTCATTTCCAGTTGATCTGGGCTCACTTCAGAAATTCAACTGCAGACTCATGAGCAAATTATAAATAGGAAGAAATCACACTGTAAGTACATACTACATATATCAAATTTAAGACCAACAAATGAGTGGAAGAGAGTGTAATGTTCTTCAGGCAATTCTCATCTCAAAAATAAAAGCCAGCTACAAAATCCTTAGATTTTTTTGCCACTCAGTCATGAGACTTTGAAATCTCCAACTCAGTTTCTTTCCTTACAGTTGATAATCCATATAATATCTGAGATATATAGATTTTTATAAAAATGTGTATTGGGGAAGGGATTTATCTTCTTATACATTTTTCAGATTTCCTTTTCTCTCTAGATGTATGACCTTTCCTTTGTGAAAAACAGTTCTTTGAAAAATGTGTAATTTAAATTTAAAATATCTGATACTGCTTCAAAATTATTGGAAATAAATTAATGAACTGTTTCTCCTCTATTTGGGTGGAAAACTATTCAAGTAAGATAAGAAAATAAAAGCTGATACTGATATCAGAAACTAATATTTGTTAAATTAAAATGAAGAAAAAAACCCAGATGTGACACATCTTGAGATTTTTTCTATATTTTTTAAAATTAACCTTCATAATTTATATATCTGAACATGTGATATATCCTTGGCACTGTAGTTGCATTTGACTAAGTAACCTAATTAAAAATATGGAGCTAAAGATATGTAACCTTGTTTCATTAAAAGGGTAAAGGAGTTTGGCAGAAAATAACCCCCCTTGCGTTCCAGCTTATCCTCAGATGTCAGAGGGGCTGGGGGCAGCTAAGTTTAGTTTCTGAGTGATGTCCAATTCAACGTTATAAATTGGGTCACATTCAATATGTTGAATTATCAAATGACGGATGCACTAATAGCATACTGCACTCTCAGCTTAGCCGTGTTCAATGCATGAGAATTACCAGAGTTAGGGAGTTTGATTGTGTTAATGAACTCTTATGACTAGATTAATGAGCAGGGCAGTTTATTAAAGCAACTGTACAGGTTCTTTTGGATTGCAGGTGATAAATACACTGTCTGCAAAGCACGTGCAAATAATAATACAGTTGACTACAAGCACATTAAATTACAGAAAAACTCTATAGAGATTTCTAAGTTTCCCGGGGAAGCACTTGGTATGACTGAGTGTTCGAATCTTACCCAATGGGCGTCCCTATGGGGGGGAAGAGAGGTTCAGCCCGTCGACTGATCCCAGAAGTCAGAGATGTCCTCGCAACTTGTCTATGATGGTGTCTTCCCTGACATTCCTCCTCTCTTTGGGCCTTTTATATTTTCTTATTTTTTAGGGGGAGCTTGAGTGACTCTAGTCATACATACCTTTACTTTGATCGCTAAAAAGTTCTCTCACTTTGCTTTTAAAGGTATATGCTAGAGAAAATTCAGAGCACATGCTCAGTAAGGGGTGGTCGCACCTTGGAGGTGGGTAGTTTTGGGGATTCAGGTGTGTTTTGGTATTATAATGAGATTACAATGAGCAAAGTTCACCTAGAGAACATGATTTAGTGTGTCACTACTCCAGAACTGGACACTTATGGTATAAATCAGAAGACCATAGTGTTGACATTATGTCATCTCCTTGCTTCATTGGATTCAAAGCAGGGACCTTCCATTCTTGTTCCAATAGTTCCAGTTCCCCATCCCTGCAGTGATATCACAGACCCTGGCCGTGGTGTCTCCACTCTGCTCCACCCTCCATGTTTGTCTTAGAGTCATCATACCAAGCTCCCCTGGTGCTGCTAACATTTAAGGTTGCAGGTTATGTTGCTTACGGAATTATTATGGAACAGATTTCTTACATATCCACTTGTCCTGGTTTCAGTTGGGATAGAATTAATTGTCTTCCTTGTAGCTGGTATAGTGCTGTGTTTTGGGTTCAGTATGAGAAGAATGTTGATAACACACTGATGTTTTCAGTTGTTGCCAAGTAGTGTTTAGACTAAGTCAGGCATTTTTCAGCTTCTGATGCCCAGCCAGCAAGAAGGCTGGAGGGGCACAAGGAGTTGGCACAGGACACAGCCAGGACAGCTGACCCAAACTGGCCAACAGGGTATTCCATACCATGGGATGTCATGTCTAGTATATAAACTGGCGGGAGTGGGGCTGGAGGGATGGGCACTCGGGGACTAACTGGGCATCAGTTGGTGGGTAGTGAGCAATTGCACTGTGCGTCATTTGTATATTCCAATCCTTTTATTATTATTATTGTAGTTTTATTAGTGTTATCATTATTATTATTAGTTTCTTCTTTTCTGTTCTATTAAACTATTCTTAACTCAACCCACAAGTTTTACGTCTTTTTCCTGATTCTCGTCCCCGTCCCACTGTGGGGGCGGGGGGGAGTGAGTGAGCGCCTTTGTGGTCTTAGGGGCCGGCTGGGGTTAAACCATGACACCACTGCATTCCACCCCAGAGGTTCACCTTCCCTTAAGGCAGGGGGCAGGACATATCAATAAGTCACCTCCAGCAATCATTCCACAATCCTGTATTTCACATTGAACCGAAACACTATAGTAT
Organism: Haliaeetus albicilla; assembly: GCF_947461875.1. Lineage (NCBI taxonomy): Eukaryota > Metazoa > Chordata > Aves > Accipitriformes > Accipitridae > Haliaeetus > Haliaeetus albicilla. The sequence continues at coordinate 66,081,542 of NC_091516.1, read as the reverse complement.
TCCGCTGACATGGAGTTAGATTTTTAAATCTAGTTATTAGCAAAGTGTCTTCATTTACATTTGATGACCATTTTTGTAAGATAATTATCACTACTTACATTATTGCTGCTTCTGTGTGACTGAAGCTAGAGTTTAACCTTATGTTCTAGGACCTGAAGAAAAAAAGTCTATTAATATAGATGAAAAAATGACACAAGGAAAATATAATATTACATTACAAGTGAGATACACAACAATCCAGACTACCTAATGAAACTAGCCTCCAAATACCCACATACCACAGCAGCTTGTATTTATTTAGATTCCTTAAGTAAATATCTAATCCATTTACACTTCAAAGAAAAGACCAGAATAATTTAAAAGCAAAAAATTGTCTCTTTAAATTTAAAAGAATAGACGTAGATGTAACTTCTTTATTGTGGAAGTGTCAATATATTATTGTCTTAAAAATTAACATGAAAAACTGTAGTGTACTTACAAAAAAAGAGAATTTTTGTTACTTCCATTTTTCCACTTCCACATTAGAAAAACTTTTATTTAAGCTACTAATTAAATAACTTTAAAATGCTACATTACAGTTCACAGTTTACCCCAGTATATGAATATGCATATAATGGGTTCCCATTTAAAATTTTTTTATAAAATACATTTCTGAGTTAAAACCTAGTCAGAGCAGAATATTTTCTTTTAAATTATTAAGCAAAAAATTAAAATATTTTGCATTATTTGGCAGAAAACATCAGAGAAATTAAGAAATACAACATAATGTCTAAAGGTGAGCTTGTGCCTTTAAGGTATCTAAACCTACCTCCGTTCTTGTATCATCAGTAGTAACAGTGACTAACTTGCTTATAGTTATTAATGTTGATTAAGATGATCAGGATAATCTGTTGATTAAGGTGATCATTTTTTTGAGCTGCCCTAGTAACACCTTTCACTGACTTAATTTTTTTATTAAGTTTTATAGAGCATTTTAATAAGTTTTAATAAACAGGCTGTCAAACATATACTGTGTCTCAAACTTACCTTCTGGGGTCTGTGGCGGGGGGGGTGTATGGTGGTAGTGGTGGTAAGCTCCCCACATTTCAATAAGACATTGGCCTAGTGTATGTGATTCTATCTTGGTTATTAGCTAGGTGTTTAATTAAGGGTTGATATTCTCAAGTGGGAAACCTATTTGAAGAGGACAAAGACTGCAACTTGTCAAGTAAATAAAAATGCAAATCATCCCCTTTTCCTGCAGTCATCCAGAAACTGTCTCATTAATGTTATAAATTAAACAGCTGAAATATATTTCTGATATGCGGAAAAGCAGCAAACCACTTATTGATTTTTTCATTTGTCAGACCCAGTTCTAGACCTTTTAAATGTCTGATGTCAGATCACAAGAATAAACTGTGAATGCAAACAGAAGTTAACAAACTTAACGAGACTGTAATATTGTGCATCATACATTTATTCTTTCTTGATGCCAGTATAACCAAACTAGATATTTGCTCAGCTAGAATTTTTTTTAGTAATTTTTAATAGGGAAGAGACCTACACTATATCTGGAAAATTAGCTATATGGAGTCAAAGCAAAGGTCTGTCTTTCCCATTGTCTGTGGCAGAGGCAGGTAGATGATGCTTACAGAGGAAGGGTAAGAACAAAGGAAGAGCAAGAACAAAGAAAGCCCCTGTCACCCTTGGCTCCCCAGCCCTTTGGGAGCAGCTGGCCCCTCTACTACCTGAGCTTTGGCTTTGCCTCATCCCACTTGAACAGTCCTATCTGAGCACAACACAGTCCTATCCTGTGCCACAAGAGACCTAGGTCTTCACCGCACTGGGAGCTTCACTGAGCTAGGAGGGACTGTCAGGAGGACTTGCCCCCGTGTGGCACAGGGCAGAACCCCTTTCTCTGGGTGAACAGGAAAGCAGGGAGGGTATTGGATGTTCCCATGACAAAAATCCTCTGAACAGAGTATGATGTGCTTACCTATGTGCTTAATCTAGCTCCATAACAATGCATCTCAAATTCTTCTGAAGGCAAATGGCATTTTCTCTACTTTGGAAATACTCTTAGACCTTCAGAATTGTCTTTAAGTAGCCTTTAACATATTTTCTCCATGGAGGAGGAAAACAAAGTTAGGATTAAAAGGATATGATGCATTAAGAGTTCACAGATTGATTCTCTTGTATGAGTAGATCACAACTAAATAAAAATCTAAAAGCTTATGTTCCTGTTAGCTTGTATTTTTTAGTGTTGGCTCAATCAGGCAAGAAACATTAATCTGCAGATTTCAAGAAGTGAAAATAGCAACATATCTTTAAAAGCAGCCCCATATCAAAAATACCTACTCAAAGAGCTACCACTGAATATTCATTACATCTATTACATTGGTACAAATATTTTTGGTTCACTTGTATTTTAGAGTTTCACTTTGATTTTGATCGTTTTCGATAACTGTATTTTTATAACTGAAAAAAAAGTCTAGAGGAAATTTTGAAACAAAGGTTTTGAAATCGTCCCTCTTCTATTTTAGAAATGTCAGCTTCTTCTTCAGAACCAGTCTATTCTCACTTCCTAAATGAGGTCTTCCTTGGAAAATAGATTGAAAATGTAAATTAAAGTTAAAAATTGAACAGCATATCAAACATGCTACATCAAAATGTGAAATGCTTTATGATTAGTATGAATTTGATTTTTAAAATTGTCATACTACTGCTAATGGACTAGCCTTAATAGGAGGCCATTTACACTATGCTACAGATGCCAATTCTTATTACCGATTACCCCACCTCCTTCAGAAGTTACTTATGTCTATATATTTATATCTTCTTTCCTGAAAATCAGGTGTTTTGCCTGCCAAGCAGTACCATTTGTCATACTGTAGACAGTTGTGCGTTTTCCCTTTCCATTTCACAAACTACTTCCTCCAAGGCAGTGTCGCTCATCAACTGCTCCCGCTTCATCCTCACATCTCCTGATGTACGTGGCTCTTCAAATGTGCCACATGGCAGTCCATGACAGAAGGTTCCAGTAACTATTGCAGTCCAGAAGCAATTCTGTTAGATCAGAATGAGTGAATTTATCAAACAGTATAATTTAAAGTGCAGAATCTTTAATACCTTCAATGCACACATCAAGAACCTTGTCTTGACTCATTTATTTTCAGAACTCATTTTGGGTTTTGATTCTTATGTTGAGCTCGCTGAGTTAAACTTTTACTTGCAGATTGGAGCTTACTGGGATTTTCTGTCAAAGTTTTATTTTCTGAAAATATAGCTTCTGTGAAATTGAAATTCACTGTGGGGAAAAGTTTTGTTTCATGTTTCTTTCTTACGCTATGAAAGACATTTTTGGGGGGTAGTATTATTTATACATACCTATGAATCTAGTAGTGTGCCTTTTTTTTTTTTTTGGCAGATAAAGATAAAACTATTTGAAAGTTTAAGTTTTCAACCCTCCTACTAGTGCTTGGCTCTGTTTTTCTGGAATACTTGGTCATGTAATGCAGATTAGCCTGTTCTCAAGTTATTCTCTACAAGACCATAGAACTTTATACAAAAAAACCTATTCAATTCTATAGAGGAAAAAAGTCAAGCTCTTAACATTTCCTACCACCTCAGGGCAAGAAAAAGACCTTTAAAACTTTTTATAAAGCCTTGGTTGTTCAGGCAAAGTTGGAATTTTAAATTAATTGGCCAGTTTCAAATTTAGCTTATGTCAGAGGGTGTTGGGCTCATACAATCCAAAGTGCACTTCATGCATCTGGTCCTCCCATCTAACCCAGGGCTGAACCTGACATGTTTTGTTCCAAATCATGTTTGTAGGTTTCCAGGCCATAGAAAGCAAGATTCAATGCACTTTTCCTTCTGATAGAGTCCAGACAAAGTCACGTTCAAGAGATTGAAATGAGTCTGTGGAACAACACTTTTAGACACATCCAGCTAAACAACAGACCCAAAGAACAATTAAATATTTCTTCCTGTATTCATGTTAGAGCATGGGTGGCACTGTGTAAAGAAATCAGACTGACTACTCCTCATACATAAATTTAGACCTTCCAAAAGTATTAATTATTCCAGTAAACATCACAGAAAAAAAACGTTGATTTATGACCTGAATGAAATTGCATGGGCTGTTCATGTTACTTTTAGAATATTTTAAAGGCAGAGGGAAACATGAAATTGACAGCAATCTTGTGATAAATAAACTACTTTTCTATTTACAGTTAAAGACTTATAATCATTCAGGAATTACTTTTTAAAAAGCTTTCAAAATTTAAATCCTTACTTGCACTGTTTCCAGCTTTTGGAAAATTTAAAGAGAAAATGGAAGGGGATATTAACATGGACTAAGACTACATTTCCAAAGAGGATAGATTTTTGCATTTCTCTCTAATTTGTCTTTATTTAAAAAAAAGAAAATACAACAAATCCAAAATTCTATAATCTCTTCAGTAGGTGTAGAAGATAGTAAAGTACTCCAAATGCTTTCAAGTTTCATCTCTTTCTCTTCAAAGGATAATATTTTATAATAAAACTTAGAATATAAATTATAACTTCATATTTTGCAACAGTATTATGAAACATCAAACATACTAGTATACAAAGCTAGGCTGAAGAAAAGTCACAAGGAAATTGCTGTGTCACCATGTAATACCTTTTAAAGATGAACTTATTAAAGGTTCTTAGGCTTATGCAAAAAAAAAAAAAAATGCAGCACTGACTGCAGATACTTTGAATTTCAGATGTTTGTAGCTGCTGTTGGACTCTTGGTCCTCAATATCTGAATAAACAGAAAATGCATTATTAATGTACCAGCCACATTTCATACATATTGATATACCAAAGCATACTGCATACATGAAGAATCTTTATAAGCAGCAAAGCTATATCCTTAGTTGTATTTGAACTGAACAGTATTTACTAGTTCATTAGTCTTCAGATTAGGTTCTCTTCAAACTCTAAAAAAATTTCACAATAATCCTTAACCTAAAAAAACCAAACAAACCCTCATGTGAAATTCAGAGTGGACATTCTTAGTTTGGATCAGTGACTCTAACATGAAAAGTTTCAAGAACTGAAGCTAAAATTGGATAATTTTACATGATTGATACGATTCAAATTTTGTGAGGTATGGCAAGTGTACATGTGTCCTGGTTTCAGCTGGGATAGAGTTAACTGTCTTCCTAGTAGCTGGTACAGTGCTGTGTTTTGAGTTCAGTACTCCTGTTGTCATTTTATTAGTGTTATCATTACCATTATTAGTTTCTTCTTTTCTGTTCTATTAAACCGTTCTTATCTCAACCCAGGAGTTTTACTTCTTTTCCTGATTTTCTCCCCCATCCCACTGGATGGGGGGGGAGTGAGTGAGCGGCTGCATGGTGCTTAGTTGCTGGCTGGGGTTAAACCACGACAACATGTTAAAGATCAGATATATATATCTGGTCACCATTTGGTTTTCAAGTAACAGCAAGGGGTAAAACAACAATTAACAACAGCAACAAAAGCCACTACTGCAATCCTTATTGCTCACAGCCCTTTTAAGAAACAGCAGAACCAGACTCAGAAAAATATTTGTATTCCCAAATGATCCTAGATCTGAATCCAATATTTCTCTAAGCTTTTTGTTCCAGTTTCCAGTGAGTGTTCGAAGTGTGAGTTAGTTCTCAGTTTGACCAGTAAAATGCCCCAGACACTGAAGTCCTGATAGACATGGCAGTGCTGAGCAGCTCATGGAAAGGTAGAGCTTGACCTTGCAGGTTACCAGAAGGTAGCTAATGCTTTGGGTTCTTCATCTCCAGTGCATTCCCCCAGCAGGTGGTAAACACCCATTTTTTTATTCTCCCTTCACCACCTCTTCTGAAGAAACTTGGGTCCGTTACCTTCCAGATTACTGGGAACTCACTAGTCACCAAGCTAAGGCTACAGGGGCACAGCATCTTCACTGTTCTGGCCAAAGGTGCTCAACTTTCCGTGGAAGTATGATATCACAAGCCACAATATTTTTTGAAGCAGGAAAGTGGCCTAATCACTTCAGAATAGTACTCACTCTCTCATTTGCTATCTCTCAAAATTACTATGCATTGTATGTCGAACTTCTTCAAAAAGAGAAACCAAGTATACCTTTAAATACCATCCAATAACTTTTTATAAGATGGGATTTGGGACCTTGTTCCAGAAAGGAGGAATGGTGAATACAAACGTCTTTAGGTAGGGGAGGGAACAAAACTCAAGGTTTAAATTATGGTTGAACTTTGGAGGTTGTGTTGGAAAAGAAATTCAAATTTCTGTCTTTTTCACTCAGTGCTCTATTGTTCAATGGAGAGATTCACAGACTCAGACATTGCAGACAAGTCTCTAAACACAGACTGCTTACACCCTTTTTTGGTTGTGATGTTATGACTGCCTACAGAGGATGGTTACATGTCATCAGAAAATTTGATATGATAAAAACACAAGCTGGGTAAGATATATCATTTTTCAATTAACACTGAACAGAAGATAAAATTGAAACAAAAAATTAGTAACAGATACATACATAGATTTTTGTTATTTTCCATCTCTTTTTAAATAGAACTCATCTTTCAAATCTCCATAAATTTTGATAGACCACATGGATCAAATGACAATACTGAACTCATTTGAAGATCATAATTTTTAATTAAAGCTGCCTCTTCTATTTTTCTTTGCTGCCTATAACAGATCCAAGTTACTCAAGTGCAGTTACATTCAGCTTTGACATCTCAATATTATAATTACAGAAATGTGTTAGAATACTAGGTAATTGAAAACTCTTACCTGTGAACTGTAATCTTGGAAAAAAGCACTAAAACCAGCAATAACTGCAGATGTTTATACACACTATACTTTTATTAAAGATTCCTAGTCTCTTGGATACTGGTTTGAAACCATAGATTATGGGGTTGAAATAAAATTTCAGTTTCAGTGCCTGTAAAACCTAAAATCCTGATTTTCAGAGGCCAGGTAGATTACTGATGTTGAACACAAAGTCATCTACCCATACATGTTCTGCACCATAAGATGACCTACATCATAACATGAAGAACTCATAACTGCCTTTTGTCCTTCTTTTTTCTTTCTTTTTAAACAAAGAGTGTAGCTGCGTTAATGTAATAAGAACATTAGTCTGAGCATAATGGCTGGTGACTTTGGGGTTAGTTGAAATTATTCTACCATATGTAATTCCAGAACATTCAGGTGAGTTGAGAGGAATTTGGGTGAGCATAATATGGATTTGCGGGTTTTGAGACTTTAAGACTCCTTTAAATTAACTAAGAGAGATTCGCAAGGGTATTTAGGTACTACTGGAATGGTATCTAAATCCCACTAATCACACTGAAATCAGGAGTTATGGGTGTATATATCTTCAAGGATATGAACCTAAGTAGAACAGAGCTAAATGGCAGCAACTCCATTTAATAAGCACTGTGTTGTATGAATAATCGCCCTGAAGGAAGATGAACAACTTTTTGACTAAAGTGTTATTCCATTTGCATAACAGTATTGTAATCTGGACCTTTTTGATTTCATCCTATTATCTGCCGTAATGAAAGAAGTAAGTGACACATGTTGAAATGGCATAAGAGTGCTTATAGCTGCAGTATCATTGTGTTACATTACCAGTCGATTTTACAGGATCACTAGAGATGCAAATAGAGATCCTTTCCCTTTCTTTTGAAGGCTTCATAAAATATCAAGAACAGAAGACAAACAAACAAAAAAATATAAAAGCAGTTCTGAGACTAAAAGAATACCTTTTTCCTATTTTACTGTATAATTTATCTATTTAATATTATTTGTAGTACACGGTAGTTACAATGTCAAATGTACTTGGCTCAGTTCCAATTTATTTTAAGACAGAAAACACAAATAAAAGGGTGAAATAAGTGGAAAATGTGTTAAACCCTGCCCCTACTACAGGTGACAGCAACCCATGCCATTACTTTTCTTTTCTTTTGCTTGTAATACTGTGTAGAAAGCATCTCATTAAAGCTCACAGTGAACCATAATCTTACAGAAACATTTTATGGTCGATCACCTCTCTTTGTCTAGACAGTGTTTTCTTTAAGGCCTTTGAAAGTGATCCAATAGCTGAATCATTTTTATAAAGCATGCATGCTGTATATATATTACAACTTTTTGACAGACCTATAAAAAATTAAAGTCAATTAGTAACCCCAATAATTGTTCAATGACCTTTAGCATGTCATAAACTTAGATCTGCTTGCCATGAGATGTGACTATCCTTTTCTAGAGCTATAATGAATGATTAAATCACTGAAACTATTACATAGAAAATAAAAAAGTCACTAAATTACTATGAATAGTTAGTTAGTTATTATAGGAATAAAATGTGTGTGTGTGTGTGCAAATAGTTAAAAGAAGAACCTAGAGTTTTGCCATGCCTCTTAGTGATACTTTGAGTTGCAAAACTACACACATTTAGAAATTTCTGAATAATTATTGATGTAAGACAACTTAATGGGTAAAATACAAGACACAGAACTTGTTATCTCATATTTATAGTGCTGATAGAGCTATGATAAAACATACTATTCATCCCTTCAATATCACAGTGTCCTGGTTTCAGCTGGGATGGAGTTAACTGTCTTCCTAGTAGCTGGTCCAGTGCTATGTTTTGAGTTCAGTATGGGAAGAATGTTGATAACACTGATGTTTTCAGTTGTTGCTCAGTAGTGTTTAGACTAGAGTCAAGGATTTTTCAGCTTCTCGTGCCCAGCCAGCGAGAAAGCTGGAGGGGCACAAGAAGTTGGCACAGGACACAGCCAGGGCACCTGACCCAAACTGGCCAACAGGGTATTCCATACCATGGGACGTCCCATCTAGTTTAGGAACTGGGAAGTGGGGGGCAGGGAATTGCCGCTTGGGGACTGGCTGGGTGTCAGTCGGCGGGTGGTGAGCAATTGCCCTGCGCATCATTTGTACATTCCAATCCTTTTATTACTACTGTTGTCATTTTATTAGTGTTATCATTATCATTATTAGTTTCTTCTTTTCTGTTCTATTAAACCATTCTTATCTCAACCCAGGAGTTTTACTTCTTTTTTCCCGATTTTCTCCCCCATCCCACTGGATGGGTGGGGGGGCAGTGAGTGAGTGGCTGCATGGTGCTTAGTTGCTGGCTGGGGTTAAACCACGACACACAGCCAATATTACGAGCAGCAGAGATGGAATGAGAGTTACATTTCTTTCTTTCAGTTACACATGTCCTCTGTCACTGATGTCACCTTCTGAAAACAGCTTTTTTTTTGAAGCATGATGGACATGATGGAGATAAAAAAAGCTCTGCTGGTAGCTGTAGGAGACTCAGGAGTTCCTCCTGTGTATGAGTGTGAATATGTCTTCTCTCCTAGGTGCAGATACGATGTTCACAACTGTTCATTTTTTCTTATTTTGATATGGGGAAGGTAGAAGCAGGTACCTTCCATTCCTGAAACTGAGCTATCCTTTGACATTTTGCTGGTTTCTGTCTTTTTGAGAAGTGTGTTTTACAGGAATGATCCCTCAGTTTATCCCCAACAGAAAGACATAAATGCAACTCTGCCTATAATGGCATTATACATTTCAACCCCAGAGCCTGTTTTCACTATAATAAGTCACGTTCTTCCTCCCCTTACCTTTTTTGCAAAGACTGTGTTGTTTCCTTCACTACACTAGGTCCTCAATTCTCCATCTCAGAGTGAGAATTAGACTTTTGAAAAGCTACGCAATGGACTTACAGATCACTTTCTAACAAAGGTGGGGAGGGGTTTATACAGTGACTCTTTGCAAAAGGGCACTAGATCTGGGCAGAGGATCCAATAGTGTCTAACCCCCATGATGGAGACACGGTAGAATATGCACCAGCTATGCTTTATGACCATGGGGAAAAAGCAAAGTAGGAACTCCAGCTGATAAAAAGAAATGCCATAATGTTATATATTATTATGCCAAATCTGTTTTGTCAGCTTCTTCAGGCACAGATCTGTGTTAACACCGGGATGACTGCAATGAGGATTTCTTTTTGTTTAGAGTTTAGACTTTTCTGCAACAGACATGTTTAATAAGGACAATCTCAAATCATCTTCTACTGTGTCTCTCCATGTTCAGCTTTTGCTGACAGATACCTGACCTGGAAATCATACTTGAACATGATTTTCAGCTGGACTTTCTGATAAATTCATTAACACATACTGAAACCTGAAAATAGCAAAATCACTTGCTAATGATAAGATTTTTTTCTTTATGCACAGAATTACTTTGGCTATTGCTCACCAGGTGCTAACTCACAGTCTTGTGGTTTTAGTTTCTGTGTCCTCTGATCATTTCAAAGCTTTGTTCTCTTCCACACTAATGACCTTCAAATTCTTTTGAGACTTTCCTGTTTCTCTTGGTTTTCCACATTAATACGGGGTCCAGAGATAACATTCTGGCCCTTGCTGTAGTCATAGGAGTATTTATAGTAGTTGCTGAAATGCAGCCACAATTTTGAATCTGTTTTTCTTTCCTATTCATTCTTCTGTCCTGCTTAGGACCTGAGAAATAATATGTTCCATTACGCTGTTGGCAGATCATAGAATGTGCACTCCTTTTTTTTTTTTGCTCCTTAATATAAGGTATTCAAAACAGAGATGACACTTAAACTATTAAAGATAATAAATGTTTATAGATCTTTCTGAAACATAACGTGAATGAACTCTGGTCTGTTTTCTAAACACTGATTCATCAGTATGAAATGGAAAAGCATGAGAATTTTCCTTCAATATTTTATAGATGCATTTTTCAATATACAAGTAATTGTCCAAAGGAAGTCTTTCCAATTAGTAGCTGATCTTTCGAATAGATAAACAGAAACCTCAGTATGTCAGAGGTGTTGACAGTATGTTTTTAACATATTTAAACATTTTAAGAAAAATTCTTTTATTATAGCTATATTACCCTTTTATTCAGGACAGACTGAGAGGAAAATTCAGTAGATCAATGAAGACATTTTGACCTATATATCTCTTGAATTTTCATTTAATTACTTATGTAGATCATTTATCTTGGCTTTTATTTTATGCATCCTCTCAGAGCAAATAAAGATGAAAAGACTTCTGGTAGCATCAAGCAAAACAAATAAGCTTTCAATATTTAGACTGTCCTAGGCCACAACCCTGACAATGTGGAAACACTAGAAACTTTAACTGTTAAGTCTCCAAGTCCTGGCTCAGCATGGGCTTTTGGAGCATGAAGATGAAGACTCTGTGAGCTGCAGATTCTCTGTCACAGCCAGAAGCTTTGAAGCTCAGAATTTCACATTGAATTTTCTGATTATTTCAGACTTTTCCTTCAGCAGAATGTTCTATTCAAATTGTCTTTAAATTACTTTCATTTTTTCAGCATTTCTTGTGAAATGAATATTCCACATATAATTGTAATTAACCTGATTATTTTAGTTTGGTGACTGAACCAAAACTATTAACAAAATGCTATGAAAAAATGGAAATTAATAACAAGATTTCCAACTTGGTTTCTGTTCTGTCATTCTCCAACTATCGGCAAAGCTGGAAGCATTAGATATTGCTCACACTCTCCCATTAAAATATGTAATCTTTTTAAAAATAGCAGACTGGGACCTGAATGAAATTTGATAGTTTCATACCAAGGAAAGATATGCCTACCGGGAGCTTCTAGTAACTTATGGAGTTATACTGCAAAATAATAAGAAACTGAAAGCATTGTTCAATATTTTTTGAGTCAGGGGTAAGTTTCTACATACTTCAGAGTAAGGTAAGGCTGCATTTGTCACTTATGGATCTGGCAAGTTCTTTTAGAAGAGAAGTGAAGTGAATTTTTTCAAGTATCTTTTAACAGCTACGTCTGGAATTAGTTTAAATAATAAATATGTATTTTTTCTTCTATATTTTTACCTTGATCTTGTCAATGCATGCACTGAATTGCATGAAGGAGTAATGGTGTTTCATGAATGACCTCAGAGGGAATATTATTTCTGTGCACTATTTGAAGGAACATATTGATACATCATGGTGTTTTGATTGTGGTGAGGGAAGTCAGGAGTGCCACAATGTTTCATGAACTTTTAAAGTTCTGCGGGACGGGATTTATTAGCTCCTGAAGTAGACGAGAAGAAACATTGCTTAACTTTTAGCCACATTTATAAAGTTGAAGAGAAATCACATCATAGAAAATCACTCTTCATATTTATCTGGAAGCATTTGGAATATTTTTTTTTTTTTTTTTTTTACCTTCTTGAGTAAAGGACCTAAGAGATCTCTGTGCCTCTGACAGGGTCCTGCGTCCTTTGTCTATGCCACAGGCCTCTCCATCAGAGAGTGGCCTCTCCAACAGAAATGTTCAGAAAAAAACTTAAGGATTAATATTTCCTCTCCTGTCATTGCTGAACTCCTATGGTTCCATGATCTCCAGTCTCTGTAAGCAATTACCACTGATGTTAACTAAAACTGAATTAGATTCAGTATATTCAGAAGACAAGGATCAGGAATTAAGTTCATAATGAAAGGGACCAGCCATTCTATTTTTCAACCCAACTCTATTCAGACTTCTGATACTCTAACCCCCACAGGACGTGTGCTGAAACTCAGCTGAAGCATCAGCATAATTATGCTGTATAATGTTGACATCCAGTCTTTCATTTTTCATCTAGAAGTGCAAATCAATGTTGCTGCAGTGCTATAGTGATCTAAAGCATGACTTCAGACAGCCAGAATTTCTCTTTAAATAAAGAACAGGTTACAGATAGGACCAACACAGTCCCTTGACTCTGAACGTGATATTCAAACATGAGAGCAGAACTCTTTAATCTTCCCAGTGGAAATGCATTTTTATCAAAAACTTAGAACCAGAATCTGCCACATTTACATTAAACAGAAGCCTTACGTGAGATAGAAATAATATCATGAACAGCAGTAAGTGAGATTTGACTTTTGGGAAAAGGTAACACAACTTGTTTTGCAAGCCTGATATTATAAGTAACTGTTTAGCCTTGCCCCACCACTATTCTCTTATACAAAATCAGATAGAAATCACCATTTCATGTATATTTCCTTTCCAAAATTTTGCTCAGCATCATTTGGGATTAGTGCAGAATATTTACTTCTTTCACTGCTTCGAGCACTTTTTTCCATAATATTAATTCGATGACTTAGAACATCAAGAAATATCAAAGACATCATTAATCCAGAGTTTTTCTTTCTGCCTTGCTCCTAACTAGGCTTCTGTAAGGCCTGATGGAATATAAAAAGAAAAAGGAAAATGAAAAAGAGACCTATTACATTTCCTCGTCCCATCACCTGAACAGTTTTATATAGACTGTATTTAGGCAGGTTTCTTAGGTCATAAAGTAAAAGTTATGATCAAATGCAGAATTGCAAAGTTAGACTGAACCATACTTCACTAAAAGCATAATAGTGGTAGGGTGGTAGAAAGTATCATCAAGATGAAATATCTTGATTTACTTGGGAATTTTACTCAGACTTTCTGGAGTATTAAACTGTGTGGAAGATAAGCATGTTACCTAAGAAGAACAGTGAATTTTAAACAACCCATTACAAAAAAAGAATAAAAGAAGGAAATCTGTTGGTAACTTAGAAAGTAGTGAGTGTAGGAATTTTTTTTCAAAAAATGGGTATGTTTTGGAGATCCAAGTTATTATTTTAGAAATGTGAAAATACAGATACAGTAGTACCTAGAAAGATGTGTGTTTCTAAATGATTTAGAAATATTTATTTTATTAAGATACTTTTACCAATTATAATAAAGATAATAAAGTTAACTAGGTAAATGTCCTGGTTTCAGCTGGGATAGAGTTAACTGTCTTCCTAGTAGCTGGTCCAGTGCTGTGTTTTGAGTTCAGTATGAGAAGAATGTTGATAACACTGATGTTTTCAGTTGTTGCTCAGTAGTGTTTAGACTAGAGTCAAGGATTTTTCAGCTTCTCATGCCCAGCCAGGGCACCTGACCCAAACTGGCCAACAGGGTATTCCATACCATGGGACGTCCCATCTAGTTTAGGAACTGGGAAGAGGGGGCAGGGAATCGCCTCTGGGGGACTGGCTGGGTGTCGGTCGGCGGGTGGTGAGCAATTGCCCTGCGCATCATTTGTACATTCCAATCCTTTTATTACTACTGTTGTCATTTTATTAGTGTTATCATTATCATTATTAGTTTCTTCTTTTCTGTTCTATTAAACCATTCTTATCTCAACCCAGGAGTTTTACTTCTTTTTTCCTGATTTTCTCCCCCATCCCACTGGATGGGGGGGAGTGAGTGAGCGGCTGCGTGGTGCTTAGTTGCTGGCTGGGGTTAAACCACGACAGTGAAATACTGATTTTAATTCTTCATCATATTAGGTTTCCAATTTCTTAATTATTTTTAAAAAATGGCATCAAAAATTTTTAGCATTCTTTGGTTTGCTTTCAGTAATGAATTATTCTGACATCATAAGATACACTGATACTGTAAAATCATCAATTATAAAAAATAACTTGCAAATTCCCCTTGAAAGACAGTTTGTTATGGATGTTCTGTGTTCCTGCACAGATTTGAAACACAAATCCAGTCCTTTTCTTTTTTATTCTTTTTTTTCTTTTTTCTTTTTTTTTTTTTACAAACAGCATAATGTATCAAAAAGTCAAATTTCTCATTTCACATTTATGTAGAAACAGAGAGTTAGCAATTGCTCTCTTTGGACTAATTTTTTAAAACTAAGTGTAGTAAATATTGAAATTTTTCATGTGCTTTGTCATCATTTTTTGTGATAATTTTTATTATCATTTTGCAAAAAACTGGAGGGGTTGTTGTTTTGCTTTTACAAAACAGTTCTTATAAATTATGTTTTTAATATTTTTTATGATAAGCTTAAAAAATAAAGCTCATACCTATATCCTACTAAAAAATGTTGAGGCTTAACTGAACACAATTCATGATAATATTTATTGTGATGAAGACTTACATTTTCCTTTAATTTGAAAAACATAAACATTAATTTGCATGTGAGAAGCTATTTTTGATTGAATTAATTTTTACTAGTTGAAAAAAAAAACTTTTTCTTTTTCTAATTTAAGTTCCTACATAACCCCTACAGACTTCAATGCCCAATGTTAAGAATGCCTTCAGGTAGATCCCTGCACATGGATACTTCAGTTGTTTCTCTGTGCATATAATGTTGCTGCTAGAAATTTTGGATAGAAGTAAAAACTGAAAATTCTAAATTTTGAAATGGCAACTTCTTAAAATTTTATAAAAATAATTTTCCTCCCAGATTCTATTTTATGCTGTATTTAGACTTTTATAAGTCTCAAGAAACAGGTTGCCATGTCTAATAATGAAGTCTGCACTTTTGATTCTGGATTAATTCTGTAAATGTTACTTCAGCTAATTAGTCAGGCAGCTACTATGAGTATGTAAGGTACTTTCAGGCAATCAATATATCAGAATAGTAGTGAATATTTTTTATTAGTGGATTCACAACAGTATAACGGTGTTGTGAACTGATGCATCTTGTCATCACCAGTCCTGTCTCAGAGGTGTCACTCCAAGAAAACCATTTGATTTATATCATAACAGAAATCCTTAATGCACACATTTCTGTAGACTGCATTGTTTTATCTGTACAGTAGTATCTACATTGTCTGAATATGGAAACTAATTGTAATATGAAAGGTTTAAAATATTTTCTTTTTTTTTTAAGTTACCTAATAATAGACTATACTCAGTACTCAAGTACTCAGAAGTGGTCTAGTTCACCTCATCTTTTTATATGTATGAATGCTCACAATATATATATTTTGAAGCAGAATGCCTCACACTAGTATACCAGAACCCTAATCTCCTGTTTTTCAATGTTAAAGTTAAAACAATATCAAATGTAAGCTGTCAATTAATTTATTTCTAAGGAAGTTTCTAACATTAGAGAAAATATTTTAGTAGCTTTGGCAGAGCAAGAGTGGAAAGAAATGCTACTGGTTTTAAGACAGAGCTTGACATTTATAAGCACGATTCTTAAGGTGAATGAATCTGAGGTCACAACTTGAACATGATGGTTCAGAAAAAATCTTCCAACCCTCTACTTTTAGTATTTTTAAGCTCTAAACTGTAAGTAATGAAGTAGCCTCTGTAGGAATACCAGACACCAAAAACTTAATTAAGAACTTCATTACTTTTATTTTACAGTCTTTCAGATCTTCACCATTTATGTTGTTATCAATAAATGAGAAATTTAAAGCAACTAAAACAAGTTAAGGTGAGACTGTTTAAAATACAACTTTCAGAAACATTTTAAAACACAGTATAAAGTTACATCACTATCAATTTAAGATAAAATTATATCCAGAAAGTAAAATTCTGAAGCAGATTTCCAAAAGTGGTTGAGAGATCAGGAACCTTAATTTCATTACAATGCAGCTGGATATAAATTGAAGAGACTGCATGACAAAATAGGCAAATGCCTAGTTTAGAAATTTTAACTTGCAAGTCTGATGTATTTTTTATGTTGATATTCCTAAGCAGATTTAAAAGAATACTAGTTCTCCTTTAAAAGTGCAGCATTTACAGTCAATACTGTAATATATTTGAATATATATGAAATATATTTCATGGTAGCCACTGAACATCCCAAGAGGATTTTCATTTGTTGTTGACTTTTTGTTGAGATTTCAGGGTGTAAACGAATGTTCATTAGAGATGGGACAAAGATGGTGGAATATCTCAGTGAATACTAGCAATAGTAATAATTTTCACTTGTTTGGTTCATATGTCTTGTGTACCCAGATGTGGAAAATGAAGTGGAATGCCATGTTAACATTCACAGAAATAAAGTGGTAAAGAAGGAAAGCTCTCCACTGCATTTTTCCCATTAGCAATGTCTCATTTTGCCAATTCATCACTTGGATGTTCAGTGTATTTCAGAGAGATAAAGATGGGAAATTTGGAAGAGAAGATACAATTCAAGGGCGGGCAAATAAAATTGCAAATAATCTCAGCAGCAATGAGTGTTGAAGACATATAAATACATTTGACCAGTGACTTGAATGCAAACTTCAAATTTATAGAAGTGTAGATTTGCAGAAACACCTTTAGTTTTACTTCCAGAGAAGCAGAAATATTCAGGACTGCTTACTGGAGAATATGCAAAATAAAACAAACATAAAGAATAAAGCTATATGATGATTTTCTTTACATTATAGAAATTCCACAGAAAAAGCAAACTTCAGGAAACCTTATAAACAGAATTTTGAATTTTTATTGTCATGAAACACATAAGACACACACAATCTTTTTGGTGTCAATAGGGGAAGAAAAAAATTGATGCATACTTCTGCAGCTTAGAGTAACTACTGCATAAAGGTATACTCCCTGTCATCTTAGAAACAAGAGTAATTTGAAATTCCCTAAAACTGAAAACTGCTGAAATGCAATCAATCAGAAAGGTTCTTACAGTAAACATGAAGCAATCTTGGGTAAGATTACAACCATACTCCCTGCAAAATCATCTGAGCATATTTTCCAACTAAGGCAATATTTTTCTTTGACAAGACACTTTACACTGTCTACTTATACTGTCTTTATCTCAAGCCTGCTCCAATTTAGAGAGAAACTTAACTTTATTTGGTAATGCTGAGGGAAAAAAAAATTCTTAGTAGATTTAGCTTTGCTTATGTATTCCAACACAGACTGCTGTTTCACAAACTAAGCATAATACTTTACAGAAATGTTCCAAATTATCTCATAATTACCTACTGAATTCAGCATACAATGACTATACCCTTAATTAATTTGCATCTAGAACAGAAGTCTGCAATGTGTTGCTATTGAAATTAAAATGAAGGTCACCATAGATCCCCCCCAAACTGACAGTAAATTGTCTGTGAATTCATTTTTGAAGGTCATAAGCAAACCTGCAAATTAAAAAAAAAAAAAATTAGATCGTGTCACACTCTGCCTTACATAGTGTATAAATATATTAGATGGGGAAAGCCTTAGTCTCCCTGATAGGTACAAAACTCACTAAACTCTGCTGTACTGAAATTCCCTACCATATGCAAATTTAAAAATTAAGCTGTCTTTTATTAACATTTTCTCCTTTAAACTGCCTACATGATTCAGTCTAATGCACAAAAGAGAGGAGTCTTAAATTAAGTCCAGAGGCTTAGTACTTCTGAGTTAGAGCAGAGGCAATTTTAGCCTGGCTTATTCTTCATATCCGTTCAATTAACCTCTCAGAGCTTTAGAACAAAAGTCAGCTTGATGGGTGTCATTTGAATTGAACAAATGCCATCTAACTGACAAAGTATTGACTTACATCAGCCACTCCATGCCAAGACCAGGATTTGAAATTAGGTGGACAAACTATGAGGCAGTGGAAGCTAACTGTTGGTATTTCAGAAGCCTTACTTCACAGACTACATGAAGCTTGGCATTTGACAAGCTCTTCCAGCTCATCTGAAGCTATAACTCTTAATAAGCTCAATGTTATTTGCAAAATAAGTATTTTGCCATCTGTACCCATTTGCTGGGGACAACATCTTGTTCTAGTGACTGGCATTGATACTTCCTAACTTCCTTGCTTCATGTTCAAGGCATCAATGTGTACCAGTCAGCAGAGACATCCAACAAAGGCTTTGTGAGTTATTTTCCATTCACCAGTTTGCCCTCTGCCAATGCACCATTTCAGCTGAAACCAAACAAGGGCTTTTTAGCAGAAGTCAAGTGAATCCCCTCAAAGTTTTGTCAACGTCAGAATGACATTTCTTACGTTCTTCTTACAGGGGAGAAGGTGATTGAACACAGACTTTTGGGAATTTGGACATACTGGATATCAAGAGTAAGGCTCACATTTAGTCCAAAGGGACCAGAATTTCAGGTTTTCTGTTTCATCATTTAGGGTTCTGGGAGTGGTACCTCATTTTATGTGGTGTTTTAAAAATTTTTGTCTGGCACTAAAGATGCATGAAAGTGCTCTGGACACCCTAGCTTCTTGGTGACTATTTGCTAGGAGCAAGAGGTGGGAATAACACAAACCATAGTGAATCACCTCCAAAGCCCATCTCCAGCTTGCCTAGAACTGTCAGTGGGCAGTACCAAATGCTCTGCAGAAAGTGGCAAGAAACTCAATAATGGACTCATTGTCATTCTGCCAGATAAAAAGCAAGATTATATAGACTTGACAAATTATTTAAATTTTCCCCTCATTCTTCTCAAAATGTTTTATTTACAAAAAAAGTGTATATATTTTTATGTAAAAATTAAAATCTTATCAAACTTGTCCTAAACAGGGAGCAGCAGAAGTGGGCTCCACCAGAGAGAGAAGGCAAACTGGAGGCTGAGGTGAAGAGGACAATCCCACAGGATCTGAGCAAGAAGAGCAGGGCAGGTTTAGCAAAGATAAGTGGGTTCAGCCAAGAGTCCGGATCACCAGACAAGCCTACAGCAGTGAGGCAGGTCCAGGTCAAGCGAACAAGTCAAGTCAGTTAATGAAAGTCAGGATTTGGTCCAGCAATGGGAACAGGGGTCAACCACTGTTCCCATGGCCACCAGACAAGTA
The DNA here is from genome assembly GCF_947461875.1 of Haliaeetus albicilla. Taxonomy (NCBI): domain Eukaryota; kingdom Metazoa; phylum Chordata; class Aves; order Accipitriformes; family Accipitridae; genus Haliaeetus; species Haliaeetus albicilla. The sequence goes on along the minus strand of NC_091516.1, from coordinate 66,061,969 downwards.
CTGAGTAAGAAAACAAGGCTAAGGTTGACCCAGGTAGTGAAGTCCATGGCTAGGGTGAGGGTCAGTGCTTACAAAGTCATCCCCCAGCTCTTCCTCATACAGTTTTTTTCATGGCACTCAGATCCAAGGTTTCATGGCTGCTCCTTAGACAGTGGCACCCAAATCCCCAGAGCAAGTGCTGTCAGGGCCATGACAGGTCCCTAACCCCTGTCCAGGCATGTAAGTTACTAGGTCTTTCTAAGTTGAGTTAGAATGCCAAAGGGGGTTTGTATTTTGAAATCTCCTTTTCTTCCTATTCCATATGAAAATGATTTAGAACACAGTGTTTAAGCTTTATTTTTATAGGGTTTTGACACTGTTGGGTGCCTTTTATGTTTCTCAGATTGGTCAACCAAACTGAGGCATATGGAATTATCTATTACTTTGGTTTCTCTTCGCTTGTGACCTGTAATATTAAAGCTTTGTAAAAACCCCATCATTTGCTAGCTCTGGCAGAAAATCCACAAGGCTACCATTACAGATGCTGTTGATAATGATTTTTTTGTATTCACCATCAGCAACAACAAGAATTCTGACTAAGGATGGTTGAATAAAGAAAAAATTAACATCTGGGTTAGTGTAAAACTTACACTGTCTTAAATCTCTTCTATTTTTATGTGTCTTTCCAAAAGATTGAAGGAGTTGAAACTTCAGTAAGGATGAAAGAAAAAAATTCATTTTCACTTCAAAACTTCAGAAAACTTGAGCTACATATCCAGAGCGTCTCTAAATGCCTTTATAATGAAAATTCAGCAAAAGCTCACAAAACAAAACAAAAAAATCTCCGTGCAGAAAGTGCCAGAATATTGACAATGCACAGTAGCAAGAAATGGCATCCCAAATCTTTGTGCTGAAGTTCTGAACAAAACTCTAGATTTACTGCAGTTTCTCCTGGGAACTACAGCTAGAATTTCAGGAAAATGTTGATGAGTTTTGGGTTTGGCTTTGGTTTGGTTTTCATTTTCTTAAAATGTCAGATCATTTCAACATTACAGCTGGTTATAAGTTTCTCTGTAATTTAACAGATAGAGAAAATTTCAGCTTGTGAAGTTTCCATTTCCAGACTTACAGAGTGTTAGACTTCAGCTACTTGGAGTAGTTGGAACTTAGCTAAAACTTCAGTAAAATAACAATATTGATTCAAAACTTATATGGAATATTACTGATAGATTTTATTAGCTAATTATTGATATTTTGACTTGAAGGTACACTTAAAATGAGTATGCTTTGTGAAGTGCCTTAAGGCATCAACATAATTTAAAAGCTTAGTTTTATTATACTTCTATTTATAAACTAACATCTATTAAAAAAAAACCAACATAGAGTAAATGATGCTTATTATCAAAAAAAGTGCTGAGTCTACTTGAGGTTTATGTCTTTAGTAATCCTGAAACTGACCTCAGAATCAATTTGTTTGACCTTATATTAGTCTATCATCCAGGAATTTAATGTGCACCTTCTTCCCACTGAAGTGAAAGGTGACAGTCTCCATGTAAAGAAAAATGCTTTCTTCATTCCTTCTGATTTTGAAAATACCAATGCTTCATATATGCATTTTGTACAAAGAGTTGTTATCGTACAAATAGTACAAATCAAAGTGATAAGGCTTGGTTAGAAAATTATGCTAATGTTAGAAAAGTATGTAGAAAATGCAGCAATATGTCATAGCATAGCACACAATGTGTGTGAAGGCAGGACAGCACTATAAATGCCCTTTTATTTCAAATTGTCATTAATTAATCTGGAGAGTAAATGCAGGGTCATTTATAAGCAGAGAGATTACTAATCTTTTTTTTCCTTTCTTTACAGAAGAAGCACAGAAATCCCTGAAGAGATTTCCTGTTAACATGCCGTACTCCATCTGTGTAAACAGACAAATAGTGCTTGAGAGTCTAGCATTTAATTATAAAAAACAAATAAGAAGATTCACATCCAGGGAGTGAAAAATAAAAATGCATATTTAAACAATGAGAACTTGCTGCAAAGAGAAATGCAAACCCTACCATTAGAAATGCTTTGATCACAGACATTATGATTCCTAATATTGTTTATTTCCAGACTGTTTAGAATTAAGGTACAAGAGCCATAATTTTCAAGAGCAAGGATCACTGTCTGGATTTTGTCATGAGTCACAATGACAGGTAAATGTACCCAGCACACTAAGAACAGTGCAAACAGATCTGTGACTGCAATCTGTGGTTTCCTTCAGTTCCAATTTGGCTTGCTTAGGATATGCCTGTTAATTAAAATCCATATTGATGGATTTGCTTGACCAAGCAAAGCAGTCTATAAAGTAGTTTTATCCATGTATTACTCAATATGCCATATTTTTCATATTCCCTTTTTTTCTCTCTTTCCGCCCCCCACCCCCACCCCACCCCTTAAAGCTCAGTTTTCAAAACTTGGCCTTCAAATACTGTAAGCTTTGCTGCTGAGACCCTACAGGAACCCCTGGGAGAACTACAAGTTATTGATTAAGCAAGATTCATGACCATAACCTGAGGCAATAACTGTGTGTGAGTGTTTGAAATCATGCGTTCAAATTTTGGAGGAGAAACTGGCATTGAACCTGATAAGCAGACTATTGCTGATGAGAACAGGTGATAGAAATGCTCTCCAGAGAAACAGCCAGCTGTTCATCAGAGATTTGAACTCTCCAAACAAGCCTCATGGTGCTTGTTGGGTTTAGCACATGAGACTGCTGTTTCTGCCACATCAGGGGCACCCTTCAGTGAAAGCTAAAACAAAAATAATTCAGGGTCTATGCTTGAAATTGAACATTCTATGAAAAACTATTCCTTCAAGCTCATGGGAAATTCATTCTGTTGCCAAGATCCAAACAAAGCAAGGCAGAAAGCAACACTTTGGATGGAAATATGAGATTGGACCTATGTGCAAGCACTTGTTTCATTTTATTTCATTTTCTGTTACAGATACATACAGCATGTGAATGCTGTAAAGAAGGTGGGAAAGAGTATCAGTACATGAACAAAAGAACAAGGAAGGCCAAACTTTCAGAAGTGACTGCTAATTTTGTACTTCTGAGTAAAAGACAGTTTCTTTCTACTTGCTTCCTTGTTTTTGTACTTTCACAACAGAACTACTTTACTTATTTTTTTGCTTGATTGATTATCCTGCAAATATAGAAGCTATTGCAAAATCAATAGGAAATTTTGGCCTGCATGAAAGATTTAAGTAACTATAGAAATCTACAAAACATAGGATAACAAAAAAAAAAAAAAAAGAGAAGGTATATCACAATATTAGATTAATAGTTCCCCTATCTGCCATGCAGCATTTTACAATTCGATAACCATAATTTTATTACAAAAGTACAGAACAGTAAAGGTACAAAGTTTCCAAATAAGATTTAAATTGACATCCTTGCATCAAATGGGAAACAGGATCAGAGTGTATTGAAACTTCTAACATCACTTTTTTTATTTATTACTCCATTGATTTCTCAACAGTCTCAGTGCTCGCTCCTCCCCTCACTTTTACCTCCTGTTAGCTTTAAGGTAACAGTGGTCTAAAAAAGTGTTCTTACTCTGAACCATGATGCCTTCTAAACAGGGTAGAAGGCAGATCCCATAATATGATAACGTATTTTCCTTCTGTTTAAATTATTTGCCCCCAGAAGACAAACTTCCTGTACATGTCCAAATGGAGATCATTCAGAAAACACACTTCTCTACTTAAACTTCTACAGTTTCATAATTTCTTAATTTTTTGAAAGAGGACAATTTTAACTGTTAACTGGTTCTTTAAGGGAGGCAGTTTAGTGGCATTTTTACCTAATTAGATGCCTCTTATATAAAAAGATTGCGGTGTAGCTGGGAAATTGACTTGCTTGCAGGCTTTGCTGAAAGTGAAATATCACCCCGCACTCAAAATACATTGTCACCCAGAGAGAATGAAAGTTTCTAAGGAAAATTTGAGGAAACATCTGTAGAAAAAGGATATGGAGGTATTTGGATAGTGTTACATGTTTCACAAAGTGAACATCTGAAGGCTTGAAGTTTAGACGAATAATTGTGGAAAAGGATGGTTTGGGTTTTTTTCTGAAAAATATGATAACCTATGCACAGTTTCAGAAATCCTTGGAAAGTGAGTTTCCAGTCTAGTTATTTCTCTTAGAGTAAAATCTCTTTGTGCAGAACATATACCTTTGCTACTGTTTTCTGGTTTTGCTTTTACCTTTCCCATGAAAAATGACAATGGGGGGAAAAAATTTCACTAGGGCCTTCTGTTTCCTTGAGGAAGGGATTAACTGTTCTAGCAGCACCTAATTGCTGTTTTTTTCTAGCCCCTTTCCCCATCCTGTATGTGAATTCTGAGCTTTGCTAAGGCAAAGGAAGGGACAAAAGGCAGCTAGCAGGATAATTTATGTTGTTTGTCAGACATGCCCTAAAATATACAATACTCCATAGTATAGGCTCAGATAAATGCCTTGGATGAAGGCATAGGTAAAATTGTTTGTTGTTAGTTGCTCTTCCTGGTTTCTTTTGCAGCTTCTGGCCCATAGAAGAGGCATATTCATGGTAGTGGAGCCTTGGTTTCAACGCATTGGGCAAAAGAAGACATAGTCTCTGTGTGTTGTGTTGTGTTGGGACATCCCAAGAAAGGGCTAGAAAGGTCTGTTGGCATGTGCACAAGTAAAACTCTTTCCCCCAAAACAGGAGAAGGCAGAAGAGAGGGTTTGCCAAAGATTCCCACACCCTAAAAAAAAATCATTTTCAATCAATTCAAAATGAAGTAGCAATACAAGTTAATTCCTAACTTGTTTGTAAGATAAGGATAGGGGTGGGGACTGTAGTTAAATACTTCCTCCAGATGTATGTAGCAGAGCTATTTTGTAGAAATGATGCTGCTGCACAGGAGGTCACATGTTCTGTGTAAACTACCAGGTAAGAAGTTCTGGAATTCTGAGTTGAATAAATAAAAATCACAAGAATGTGCTTAAAGTACAAATTTAGTATTTGCGGATAATAATTTCATGTAATGGTATTTCTAAAACTGTCTGTGTCAAAATGACTAAAATAGGTCATTTCCTTCCAAGACACATACTTCCTGTAAACATCTACCTAGCAACTAATACTAAATGTTGATTTTTATCTGTTTATACCTAACCTTAAACTTTACTCTTGCCTCCCAAGCACAAAAACTTTTGAATCACTTTGTTAGTAAGTTTGTTAAAATAAGACTATCAAAAACATAGGCAAACTTGCTATTATTCTTGCACAATTTTATGTACATTCAAATGGAGATGCTGCTACAGTGCTTTGGAGACTCTAAGAAGGAAATTTTAAAGAAGTGCTATTCCATATGTTTCTCAATACCATTGTACAGTGGTCAGATTTGGCTGTGAATGGAACTTCGTCAAAATCATATTTTCTAATATGTTGTTAAATTCTTCCTTTTTTACTGTAATTTTAAAGAGAATATATTCAGTGGTAATTATCTCCTATTATGTAAGATAGGTATATATCCACAAAGATGGTTACAACAACCTTCAGGTTGCCATTCCATTTCAGGCTGCAATTTCTATTCAACCTTGACTTGGATGAAAGCATGTATTCACATCATCTTTCTTTTAATACGTTTTTGGGAACACCCACTATTCTAACCCCTGTTGTGTAATCATAGCTGAACAACTCTGCAGCATATCTGTATTAAGGAAGATTTTGTCCTTGTCTGGAAAAAGAATCAGGAGAACTGAAAACTGTGTTGATCTTTTAGGTTGGGCTAGTATGTTCAATTTATCCAGTAAAGATCCTCTCTGAGGCTGGACTGAAGGAGGATGAGATCTTTATAGAAATGCTGACATTCTCCAAATTCAGTTTCTAACACAGTCATTTTAAGTTCAGAAGCTGAAATTGTGACTTAATGCAATAATTAAGGCATTCTAAAAACACATGTTTGCATGTGTTTGTGCAACACCATTTTGCAGTATCATTTTTTTGCCTTTGGGAGCTTTAATACAGATCTATAGTGGTGTGGATAAGAGATTTCCAAAGAAATACAAGAACGTTGCACACATACTGTGTGTGACTGTCAATAATGCACACATACAGCTGGAACATGTATTTATGCATCTCTGTGGATTGGTTTTATGGGTTATGGTTTTGTGGTTTTACAATGCCTAACAAGGTAAAAATTATTATGTTTCTATTCCTTTTTTTTTTTTTTTTTTTTTTTTAATTTCCCTTTATGAGTTTCAGGATTCAGTTGTGGGCTGTCACAATAGTATAAAGAGATAGCTTCAAAGAAAACTCTGCATCTTAAGGGTTAATATCAAGCAGAAAAAAAAAGAATCTAATCTCCGTTTCAACTTATTTTTAGCTGTGAACACCTTGCTGATGCTCAGCTTTGATTTCTGCACAGCACCTTCACCAGTCAGTTTATTATTACTCTGGTGCTCATGGTAATTCAGTTTTATAAATGTGGCAGGTTTTTTGTTAAGTGGAATACTTGTAAAAATTGGTTTATAGAAGTTTATTATTAAAGAGCCTCAACTTATTTTCTGCACAGTTGGTGCAAAAGAAATGTGGAACAATACAGGAGTACGAATCATTCTAGTTGTTGAAAGCCTTACTGCAGAGCAGTGATGGTGGAGATTGGCCTGCTCTGGTTTCTGTTGAATTTACAGCAGTTACTCCGCAAAAAGAAAGGACTTCACAACATATTCTTGTTTGAGAGGGACTTCAAATCTGAAGGTGGTTTGTATGGAAATACTCTTATGAGCATGCATTACAGAGTGTGGTAGCTTCTGGAATATTTCTTCTATTTTTCTTTCCTTTTCTGAATGTTAAAAATAATATGACTGTCTTATGCATCCTCTGTCATCTCAGAATAACCAGTTAAATGTCCGGCTTTGATGGTGTCATATGTTTGTGATATGTTTAAGTAATACTGCTTGAACACACTTGCAGAGAACATATTCATATTGTTCCTACAATGCATATATGCTCTATCTTTTTTAATAAGCCTCTATATACTTAAGTAAGGAGATGGAAGTAGGCTACATGAACTGTAAATATAAAGCCTTTGTTTGCTTGTACATTGACAAATGTGCTTTATCTTCAGATTTCCCCCCTCAAAGCCTAATGCATTACAAATTTAGATAGTTGAATATTTGTATTTACGTGTTTTCAAATATATCTCTGAAGACATGACTGGTTAGCAACCTTTCTATTTCAATTGCAGCTCTAATATTTTCCTACTGTATGCCCATCTGGGATGGCAATTGCAGTGATAAATTGCATTGTAAAAGTTTTCATGGTTTTTAACAGTTACTGAAGCTATTCTGATTCTATAGCTTTATTTAAGCAGTGCTTCTTAGGCTCACAAGCAATCTTTATCCAAGGCATACAATAACATCTAAGGTCAGCATCTAAAAATGAAGCTCTGAAAAAAAAATTCTTTTTTTCTGTCTCTCTGATCTCAATCTGCAAAGACAAGGCTAGTTTTAAGCATTCTATTTTATTGTACTTCAGTAAGACTTTTGTATATAAAGAGCATTTAATTATATGAAAGCCATATTTAGAACTAGATACAAATAACCAGGTAAAATCCTAGAAAGATGCTTTGCCTCCCAAATGTTTAAAACTTTCCTGTTTAAAATAACTTTCCTATTGTCTCAGAAATATGCAGAAACCTGGTTCCATTTCTTCACCTGAGACTGCAGACAAGTATATTTGATTCTGCATTCATTCTTGGTTTAGAAGGGGTTCTTTTGTCTTTGAGATTTGAGGGGGTTTGCTACAGATTAAGAAACTACAACGTTTTAATTGTGTGTAATATAGCAAGTAAAATGCAATGCATCTTGATCCTGGTTTACGTCTTTTGAACTTCACTTTAGTTTTGTGGCATTTTGTGAATTCAACTGCTGGTGTTAGGGCTCTCAGCATTTTTTGAGCCAGAAATACATGCACAGCTCAGATGGTCTTCACATTTACTTTAGTTGAGTTGTACTGCACACATCAACTTTACAGTGAGTTAGTACAAAGCACTTGCATTAAATCAGAGGCAAGCTGAACACGATGCCTCTATGGAGCTTGTGATTATTAACACAGCACATATGATAATAGTGCATGTTGTAGCACTAGATGTATCTGGGATTTGCCTGGAGTAATTGCTAAATTTTGTAACATAGATAAGTCTTGGGTAAATAACTGAAGATTTCAGATTCTACTCAGAGAAGATTTCTGAAGGTAAAGAGGGCTCATCCAGGAGAAAAAATAGCCTGTAGTACCTCTGTGTGCCATAGGAAATCAAACAAATCTGATTTTCTACCTCATTCTCACCTGTGAATACATGGCCTTCTAATGGAAATTGTTGTCTCCATTTATGCAGGAGGGGTTCCTCACATTTCAGTCCCTCTCAGAAAAGTCTGACAATTTAATCAATGTATTTTAAAATCAGAATAAGGATTAAGAACTTCAAAGAGCAAGAAGAGTGAGTTCATACTAACTTTGCAGTTCTGCTTTTTCCCATCCTGATCTTAATCTGTAGTATGTCACTAAGAAAGGAGATTGGGTCTTCAAACTCTGAGCTAAGGAAACTGAATAGAATGACTACTAAAATTTGCATATGTGTGAGGGGATGAGTGAGTGACAGTGACAAATTCAATGTTCCTATTTTGCAAGTGCATGGAAAAATGTCTAGTGCTTATAATGATTCCCTGAGTGAGAGAATGAGAGGATGTTTTGATTTGTGCATTTTAACTTTTCGTTTCTGTGTGCTCACTTCAAACTTTCAAGCATATATGAACTACAGTTTTCAGTAATTGCAGGTGGAAGAAACTAAGTTTGTGCTTTTCATATTACAGCAGCTGAAAGATGAGTGATGATCACATTCTTAAGTTTGTGAATGAGTTGCTTGGGATTTGACTAAAATTTTAGTCTCTAGTTGCTTACACTTAAAAGCTTGCCAGTTAAGATTGTTTCCTGTTTATGTTCTGTACAGGAGAAAGTGTGTCCATTCTGCATTACTACATCTGTCAAAGCATGCAGAGTAAGTACCAGCAACGAAAGTCAAGTTCACCAGAAGCTAGGGAGTTGTCAGATATATGAATAATATAATGGGTTAGGTCTGTTTGCCAGCCTGGATATAGCACATTCACCTTCAAGGGGTTCATATTTTTTTGCCAAGAGTCTGATGGAACTACTCCAAAACCTATGGATGAAATTCAAATAGCCATAGGTGTACTCTAGAATACTTAAAATAAATATATTTACAATTCACAAGTATTTTTTACCCTTATATGAAACTTTTTCAGTTCATTCACCATGAAAGTCACTTTAGTGCCACTGGAGTAATCTCATACAATGCTATCCTCTAGGCTTATCAAGTCAAATAAGAGCTTTTGGCTCAAAATTTTTACCATCTTTTAACCCTGTTGACTGTGTATAATTGTGTGTTGACTTAGCTCTTTCCTCCAAGTGTAGGAGTACTCTTGCAGTTTCTATGTCAGTCAGAAGGAACTTTGGTCAGAAACAGACTCAAGTAACCTTTTTCTGGCAAAGAAGGGTAGAGTACAGTAGACTTCATCTTTCCCAGTTCTGGTTGCAGGTGTATAATCAAAGTAGACTTTTTTTTTTTAAATCTGAACATCAGGATCCTGTTTGGCCAAATTTGAATTCATACTCTCACTATCAAAGAGAATATATAAATAAACAACTCTGTTCACTTTTACCAATAAAGAAATCTCCTCTCCTTCTGGAAGGTAGGTCTGTGTGCACTTTCTCATTCATAGCTAGAAAAGCCCTGGATCAGTTATTCCCATTAAAAACTTATGATTTTTAATTATTTCTGTTACAAAATAGCACTAAAGGATCCCAAGCAATTATTTTTTTCTGGAGTTTTTGCAAACCAATCTGTTTCAAGATATGCTTGTATTTCAGAATGTCATCATATCATTCTATAAGTCAATGATGGTTACACTTGCTGAGCAAAAATCGTCTTAAATAGATGATACAAGTGTAAGATAGCTGTGCATAGTATATAATGGAAAAGAATAGTGACTTACTTCATGAATAAGTCAGCAGGAAACAAAGTAGGCACTGAATTTTTATCAGAGTAATTTGCAATTCTGATCAATTAAGCCAGTAAATGGATAGGCCTGAACCTTCTATAATTGTGTATGCTGCAGGGAAATGTGCATTTGGGTATTGAGGAACAGTGTTCAGAGGAATAGTAAAATTAAGGAAAATGTAGGTAGTAGAAAGCTGGAGATTGGTCAAATGTCTTCTTGGGGAAGAAGGTGGACAGAGCAGGAATAAAAATGCTCCATGAATAATTGAAGATGAAGACAAATTGGCGTTTGTGAAACCTTGAAAATGTCCATGTAAGACCAACAAAGAGGGGATAATAAAGTGAAGAGTGAGGAGGACCAAGGAAGGTATTTCTTGATTCTGGCCAAACTAAACTAGATTTAGGGCTAGGATGGTTTACACTGAGTTACAGGGTCTTTTACCCTTTCCACCATCCAAAAAGACCAGAGTTCTAAGGACACCATGTGGTCTAGAGCTGGCTTCTCCTGCCTTCACCCAAAGTCTGCTTACAGAGTCTGTGCATTCTTGAAGGTTCAGTGAAATGTGGTCCATATCACTGGAAACCTCATGGATTTCAGTTTTGTATCAACTTCCAAGGCTAAACCATTTTCTGGTGGTCATGTTTCTGAACTGGTTTTAGCTTTGACATTGATTGCAATAGGATTATGTCTGCAAACACAATCATTTGCCTTGCTTTGTTTGTTTAAGCAAATCAAGCATTTCAGAAAAAAAATGGTTGAAAGTCTGGTGAGGGAAAGCATATGTAAGTATTTATTCTATTTTGTTATAATTTGGACAAAATGCTGCTTACACTGAAGTAAATATGTTATTGTTCCTTTCACTAGAATCCAAACTAAGAAAGGAAGTAGTGTTAAGAAATATAATTTATCTTTGTGTCTCCGTGGCTAAGGTTTAAATCAAAGCAAGCATATAATTTTATTTGAAAAATTCATCTACATTGTATTTATGTCTGAGTTCAGACAGCATTTTTCCTCTGTCTCTGTTCTTCTGACTGTACCCCACTATGTCTTGGATGAAGCTAGAAGAATAAATGCTACAAAAAAGCTGTCATAAAGTTTCTGACAACAGTAGCTGGAAAAGGGAATAGAAATCTCCCAGACTTTTACTGTGCAGTCTGCTGCAGCCTGTTCAAACCCTATAAACTACAAGGAATTAGCTGGTAGTAGTTTAACACAGTATTACATATGCACAGCAAAATTACTTATACAGATTGTTAGACTGATGTCATGAATTTCTATTCATAATTTAATAGACTTATGTAAAATGAATATGGAACTATTTTGACAGAAACCACTCTGAGTGCCTTAAAGTCTACAGTTAGCTAATAAAAAATGACATCTCCTGTTTAATACTTACTTGTGTCAATAAACATAAAATATTTTTACATTATTATTAATGCTGAATGACAAAAATGACTGAATTAAAAACCTTTATTCTGAAATTTTAACTTCAGTTATAGTTTCATAATAAAATGTAGTCATGTAAGTTGTTGTTATTAGAAGTAGGAATTGTTTTCATATGATAGGCCATAGCTGATAAGAATTATTTATAATCAGAAAACAATTACATTCTCTGAGGATGCAACTTGGATTTTTTTTTCCCCAGAAAGAGAGGTGTTTTCTAATGTAACTGTTCTATGTTTTATTGCAATGCTGATTTGCACCATTTTTGAAATTTCTACAAGATTTTTTTATTATTATTATTTTTAAATGATAAAGATGTTAAAGAATGTTAAAGCAATACTCTGGAATACCATCAAATATTTAATGCATGAGTTTCATGTTTCTTTATTGAGGCTCCAGAATAAAAGAAGTGGTAGTGTGTAGGGAAGGTGAAAAGGGACTTGAGGAGTATGGGTGTTCGAGAGAAGGGGGAGAAGGAGAAGAACTTTTTCATCATCACAAAATAACAAATAATCCTTTACAGCTTGAGAGTCTTGGATTAAGTTTTTTACCTATGCATTTTATTAAGGTAAAGATGGTTATAAATTTCATTATGCTGCTATCTAAAACATAAAGTAATATAGCACTGCCTTTATTAAATGCTAGTTATTATTCCCAAGTACAGTATGTAATAAATTTAGGTTTATTTGAAAATTCACAATGTATAAAATACTTTCCAAATCTTTTTAATAAGAATTCCTTCTGTTGTGCTCTAAAGCAATGCCTGACAACATTAAACTCTTCCAACAGAACATGGAAGTATATAAAGCTTTACTTCACACTTAACTTTCTTTTCTCTAAAACAGTTTAGGCGTTTTGATTAAATCTTACCTTCTATTAAAGTTTAATATGTGCAATCAATCCCTGGAAAAAAACTAAGAACTTCAGAAAACAGTTCAGGGAAAGAAATATTTAATGCCTATTTAAGACTTTCAGCACAGTAAATATCAAGCTGGGCATGTTTCTAGATTTACCCAAAGCCAATTTTTCATTACATTAGTAAACTAATCTTCAGAATTCAGTAGTTAAAAGATTATGTTTTATTTGAACACAAGGTCTGAGGATTTTACCTTTGACTACAGGTGTCCTATTCAGATCTCTTTTTCAGGATCTGAGTCTTTAGATTCATTGATGTCAGTCAGGCAAATTTCTTGTACAAAGCCAAGAATTTGTTGTAAGCAGAGACATTCAGAAAGGAATGGATTCAGGTAAGTTTGTTTAGTTTGGGTTTTTTTCTCAATCGGGTCAAGATAAGAACAAGGTAAAAAAGTTTCCAGCATCAATTCCAAGCAAACATTTAGTCATTTGGAGACTGGCTGTGGCACACACAATGCAGCTCCTAATTTCAACAATATTAGAATTTGAGTTTTTATAATTTTAGTAGCAGATATTTCAGGACAACAGAAGAGCTGTGTCAAAACCACAGGTTTTTTGCAAGGCTCTGTCCCAACTTCTAAACTGAAGAGAAAGTGCTGGAGATAAGGATTTAAATGTCAGGTCACAGTAAAGGGTTTCAGTTTTCTGACCTTTAATTTATGTTTCCTAATGTTATGTCACAAGCTACCTATAAAATAAGTAACCCATGAATTTGATTTTATCACTGTTCCAGTATGCCACCAATACTTGTGTGTTACTGTTCTTAATGTCTTCTGAATTAGAGGTTTGTTGCCTCTATGTAATACATTTGTTCATTTCTGTCTGCTGTTTGCTTACAGAAATGGGAAGAGTGTTTGAAAAATTTAAGACTAGGACTAGGAAGGGAACAATTTTGTTTTCATACCTCTTCTATATCTTATGAAAGGGTTAAAACATCTGTTGATTGGGTGGTTTCACAATCACTTTTTTTCATCCTTTTATTGATGTAATATCTCCATAGGTGGATCTTGCTAATGTCTTTAGATCTCAGATAGGCTATTTAATATGTACACAGAATATTTCTAATTGTCCTTGCTCATGTTACAGAAAATATCACAGTATTTAAGCTATATCTTTAACTTGTTATTCAAGCCATTTTCTGAAACTCTTCAGAACTTCTATCTTCTCAGATGTACCTGGAGTTAAAATCCTTTTTTGAATGAGTCCACGCAAAGTTAATTCAATATTAAAGCCTGAGTTACTTCTTTAGAATTACCTCTTACCTCTTCAGTTACCTCTTTAGACTTACCTCTTCAGACTTCAAGCTGGTATTATGGTGGTAAAAGGTGTGAAATGGAGAGAATACAAGTTATTCCTTCAGTTTTTGTGGGTGAAACAATAAGGTTTTGCATCTTTGAGCATTCAGGCTTGCAGTCTCTTTTATTACTTTATTTCACATATGTATAATGAAAAGGCTGCTATTTCTAGACTTGAAAAGAACATCTCCTTAATTAATGGTTTTAATATGCTGCTTCTTTCCTTCAGGAAATCTGTTATTCTCTGAATAACTGTTCAGTCTACTAAAACTATTGGGTGCAGACATCAGCATATAAGATGAAATAAAACAGCAAATAAAGCACTTGCTGTTTCAAAGCAGTTTCTCAACCAAACTTGTCTCCCCTCCTGCTTGCTTGGAGTATACAAACTATAACTTCAATCCATTTTAACATTTGGGATGCCTTTAAGCCTTACTTTTGTGCTGAATATTTGGCTAAGTGCTATAGGTGTCTTGTTCCAACTTGGTGTACCAAACAAATGCATCAATGCAATTAATCTTAAAGTAATTGAAAGGGCAGAGTGTAGCCACAAACAATAACAAAGCATTGCTTTCCTAACTGCATAATAATGAAGTAATTCCATGTGTGCACCATTTCAGGTTCTGATGAGACTGATAACTTCTGATTTTCCAGAAATGGTGAATGAGTCTTTATAAATGAAGGCCCATGCTGACCCTGTCTACATTCAGAATTGTGATGTTACATTAAGCGGCATTGTGCTCTTGCACCTTATTAATTATGGAGCCTCTCACTGATTCTGTGATAGTTTTTCTTCAATGGTATCACTGTGGAAACACAGCTTCTTCCAAAGAAACCTGTCACACTGAAAGCAGCTCGTTAACTTTGGTCTTCCTCTGTGTTTGATATGACACTTTCCTAACTAACTTTAGATGTGAGGTAATAAAGTTTTATCTCTTTTCACAGTTATTCAAGACAGCTCATCACGCACTTCACTTGCAGACAGAAAGCTGAACGGGCTTGAGTGCATAGGTAATCCTCTGCACATCAGATGCCCACAAAATTCTAATTTGAATGAGGAAAATTACTTTGATCAAAACTCACAAATGCTCGTGTTGCACAGAGATAACAGAGTTTTTCTACCCGCCCCGCTCCAATCTTCTCAATTTGGAAGGTCTGAAATTTCATCTCCTAGATTTTTTTTTACCTCTTTTCATGTTCATTTCTCATGAGGCTGGGCATCTCTGTAGGAAGTGTCATGTGAGAGAGAAGGTCATCATGCATTCCCATAACTTTAATAATAGACTGCGCCCAAGGGTGTAATGTAGTGAATAACAGATGAATGAAGTGGGGAAGGAAGTTTTGTATTTCTCAACAAAAAAATTGTGGATTGAAATAGCGTTAGTCTTATTTGACTGTTTCTACTAGTTAGGTTTGTTTTAGAGCAGCCGTGCAACCGTAAACAAGTCATCTTACTGATTCCATTCATTAAATGGTGTTTTGGACCTCAGTGTTTAGTGCACGTGAACAGTGATCATTTTGGAAGGTACTCAGCCAACAGCTTTGCTCCAGAAGCTCATCAAGTGTTTAGTGGAGACACTGCTTGCAGCTTGACATGTTAGTCTTAAGACAGCTATGCCCTCCAGTACATATCCAACAGCATGAACCAACAGAAAGGTCTCATCCAAATCTCCCATGTCATCCTGCAATTGTTCTCATGCAATATGAAGGCTCAAATGTTGTGTACATCTCCCTCGCCACTAGTTACTATGAGCATTTAAATTGCTCTTGCAGCTTTCTCCCGTTTCATCTTCCATCTAGGCTTCTGGTCTTCTTTTCTTATTCTACCTCTATTGCTGCCCTGCTTTTCAGAAGCCTTTATGTCCCTTATTGAAAGATAAATGGATTATTTTTCCTTTTCCTCCTTCTAACCTTACCCTTGTGCCCTGGCATTAGTTATCCCTACATTATCCCTGCATACCTTTGCAGAAAGCAAAGATTCAGAGATGCTGCCTGAAGACCCAAAAGGTAACACCATTCACTAATCTCTACTGTGAGAGAACTAGAAGCTTTTAGGCAGGGGAATGTGTTGATAGCAGCATCAGGAAATTTTTAAGGTTGTTGCTGCTGGTGGTGGTTCTCTTGTGTTTCATGGCAATGCTTTATAAAACTTGATATCGTGAAGGTGGTGATCCTGAACTAGAGCAACACCTGTTTCAGAGGAAGCATGACAGACCTACACTTACTGTAGAGAGTTTCAGGCAGAAGCACACTACTGAGTCAGCTTCTTGTTTGGCTTTTGGGCTTCTGCCTCTGGTATCTCCACATGGGATAGTCTGTGATTTCACTGCAGGAGGGAACATGGTGGCAGTTGCCCTCACCCATTGATCCTACCTTTGTGCAGGCAGAGAGTAGAGTTTGCTGTGCAAGGTTCCTGTGGAGAGGAAGAAGCAGCATGTCAGGACAAGGTGGCATTTCCAAGAGAGGAGGGGGAAGGGAACAGGGTTGTGGCTGTTGTCAAAAGGCTCCCCCAGGACGTTCAAGAGGGCTAACAGCAGTCCTGGGCTAATCAAGATACCCGTCCAGCAAAGGCTGAGGAGCAGGAGGCTCTGGGAAACTGGCAGAACCCACACTGCTGTAAGAGACTCCTTACCCAGCTCCAGAGCTGCCAAGCCATGTTCATTGGCAGCTAGTTGCAGAGACACCAATGGAGAAGGAAGCTCAGCTGCTCCTAAAGGAAAGCCCTCAGCTTCCCAGTACGTGAAGCAACCCCAGTATGCATAGTCATCATCCAGGTGTCTAGGCCCCAGGATTGCAGGTGCTGTGCCTGACACTTTGACTAGGCCGTGTGAGCCTAGCTAGTCCCAAAGGAGCTACTTTAAAGGCTCACAGAGCCTTTCTGAGCATCTATGTGTATAATTTCTGTGGTTTTGTAAGTGTTCAGGCTCTGGTTCAGTTAAAGGTTAGGACAAAAGCTCAGAACAATCCTATTGAGTTAGTGAGAACAGGTTCATCAAATGCCCTACATGTTTCCTAAAGACCATTACTCCCAACAAAGGCCTTCTACTCAGTTTCACAAACTCATATTGGGCCCACAAAAGAATTATCCCTACCCCACACCTTTCTCTGAGCATCTTATTGAACATGGGCCACAGTGACCCTGTAAAAGACCACAAATTTCTATTGTTTGAATACTTTCAGTGACCCTTTTTATTTAGCCATTTTATTAGTTTAGAACTTTTTTCCATTCATCTTCTTGGTCATTGCCTGAAAATGCACATTTTAAGAATCAAAGAGGAAGAAATCAGAGTTCACAGGTTGTTGTGGCCCTGTGTAAGCCTCTGCTTACTCCCTGAGTAACACTTTTTGAAGGAATAGATTTACAGCAAGAGCTCATCTTCTGAATACTTCTTTCGTGGGAGAGCAGAGGCAGTTTCTGAGATGGTAGAAACCCTCCTGGGTACCAAACAGCTGGCCATAGGGTGTGGCCATGATGAGGCTGCAAATTTCTGCCAACTCTGAACAAAGTGCTTGAGCCCAGGATGAGGACACATGGGTGGCTTATCCTCACAGTGGAAAAGAGAAGAGGAGAGTTATACAGAAACTCATCAATGATTTGGGGACTGGACACAGAGATTTTTCTCGCTATGCTCAAAGGTGTACAAGCAATTAAAAAAATGCTTTTCTGCAAACAGAAAGTAAAACCAAAAAGAGTAACTGACAAGCTCAGTGTTAGCAGCATTTGCTTGATGTGTCATGTCTTTGTCCTGTTAATCAAAATACATGATAGGAAACAGCTCAAAGGACACAGGGAGTAAGCATGGTTTTCTTTGCACCCTACTGTGAGTCTTTCCCCAAAGAGCCCCTTCTGGCTGGTAGATGACTGCAGCAAGCTACTCTCTCTGGAGGATGAAGATTCAGAACTTTTTCATTTATAAAGAACATTTCTCTCTGATAAATTTTACATAGGCAATTTGATTTTACTTCAGTTATTTTCCTGAGGCACTAAACCTGGTTCAGAAAAGAATCCAGACGTAGTTGGAATTATTTTTGTAAATAACACATGGTGCAATTTATTCTTTTTCTACCAAATTGGCATCATTACAAAGTGCTGCAAGCTTTCCAAATTATGTGACAACTTTTCTGGTGCTTGGAAATAAAGACCTCTTTTTTCTAGGAATATAAAATAGTCTGTATTAAGCAGGAAAATGGAGAGCTTTTACATGGGGTTAACACACCCACTACCTTGCTTATGGGTGTATATGCCAGGGTGACAAAATATATGACATGCTATTTTCAAATTACAGTTTGTGATCCCGTTTAGCTTGGAAAAGGTCTGCAAGCCCTATGCCCATGTGAAATGCCCGGTTATTTTCAATCTGTTCCATTTAACAAATTGGCACTCTGTAGGAAAGCTAGTTTGATCATTCCTTACATGATCTTAATTTGCATAAACAGGAAATGTTCCTTCATAAGTCTTTTGAAGGGTGTTGGTTTTTTCTCTGTTCATTGCTAGAATATTGTTGAGCATTACTATCCTGCACTACATTATCTCTCTGGACTTCTATTGTCTTTTCTTGCTGTTTGAATGTTTCCTTATGTTATGAGAAAAGGAAGTCATAAATAAATATATGTTCTTAATAAAACTTTTTTTTTCTTTTTAATAGATATATAGCTGTTAGAAAATGAATTAAAATTACAGTATCTTGCAAACAAAACAGCCATTCTTACCACTAACACAAAGCATTTTATTTCTGTATCTTTCACAAAAATTACTATCACTTCTCTAAAATTTTGCAGTCTGGAATTGTGTGACTATATGAGAACACTTGTTTCTGGAGACTGAATTAATACTGCTTTAATCTTGTTAAACTAAACTCAGAATTGTTGGTCTTCAAGCAGCAATAAATACAGTCACAGACATTATAGGGAATTAAGTCTAAAAAAAGCAGCAAACTTTTCTATGACATAATGCCTTCTAAGAAAAAAGATAGTCTCTAGAGCAATAAATTATTTGGAAATTAGGTACTAGCTTGAAAGTAACATCTAAACAGCAGACTGGGCAGCCAACTACAAGAGGAAGAAACGCCTCAGGAGTCAGGTTCTATGATACAGAAAATGGCTACAACAGAGATTCAGAATTAATCTGGGTTGCTGATTCTTTGTATAACAAGAGTTAACAAGGTGGAGCTAGGTACCTCAGAGTGGCAACTATTAGCGATCAACTGCTGAAATGGCTGGCTAAGGAAATGCTGAGGCTCCTGCAGAGGTATCAGGAGGGTGGTTTCTAGCAGAGGAAGGAAGTGTTGAAAGCCTCTGGTTTAACACTGCCTGTCATCTTTCTGGGGTTTGAAAATGCAGAAATTGGAGCAGTCTATAATACTGAGAAGCCCAATGCAATGGGCACCCTGCTCAATCACCTCAGCTGAGCATCACGTCCACAGGCTCCAATGTTCCTGACGTCCAAACAACTATTATGTCTGCCTTGTAAAACTAATACCTACATATGATGGCCATCTGTTTAGCTCATATAAAGTAGATCTCACTCCCAGATTTACTGCAATTGTGTTTCATAGAATAGGCACTTATGTCTGTGTCCAAAATTATGTGGAAAGAAATCTAAGAGTTCTTCACATGCTCTGCCACACTCTTTGACACCTCCTCCGGAAATTACACCTGGAACACATTTCTTATTGCCTAGTTCTCAGCTGAGCAGAAAGGTGGGTGTCTGTACTCATGTCTAGGAGATTCTCCTTACTCCCACTTGGAATTTACAAAATGGTCTACAAAAAGCTTGAACACATATACCACTACATTCTGTGAAAAGTGGGTCACTTTCTTTTAAAGGATTGTATGAGAAAGTTTTTATTTGATAGGCTAGCATTAGGTCTTTTTGTTTTGAGAAGTTAAAGGTGTGGATTCTTCTTAATTTTGTGAATTCTTTTCAACTTAATTTAAAAATACTGTTTCAGCTCTTAAGCACATCCTCTCCTCCTCCACAGCCACACCATGTTTATACCCAAAAAAAAGATTCTTATGGGGAGGATTTAAGCACCTTTACCTGAAGAAAGGCTACTGTTCTTCAACCCCTGCTACCACTATGCACTGATAAAAACAAATAACTAAAACTAGGATGAAAAAACTAAATCAGCACTAAGTAAGATGAATGGAATTAATTTCAGTGGAATTTCTCCCCATATGATTTATCACTATTAGTAGATCCTCTTCCATTTGAGACACCATCTTTGTGTAGACATAGGTTGTCCTCACTCATGGAGTGTTATTGTCCCTCTGGCCCTGAGAAATCCCTTGGGATATAAAAGCAGAATCTAAAGGCATGAACTGAAGCTGAGGAAGAACAGGATTTTTACGTATAAGAATATGTGGGAAACCATTTGGAGAAGCCTGTGTGGACTTAACCTTAATAACTAGACATACGGATCTTATCTCCCCTGTCATGTTTCATGGGGGTTGCAGCTTCCATGGAAATCTTGATTACTCAGTGTCTCTACGTGAAGCTGGGTTGGAGGTTAATTGGGAGCAGAGTCAATACAGAGAGCTAAATGTCATCATATATATGGCTCTGGATTCCCAGAGATCTTCCATGATCTGTAGGCATCAAGGTAGTGCTTCTTTCAGGTCAAAGAGCAAATATTGTGGCTGAAAGGACAAAGGCAAAAGACAGAATAACCATAAGGGATCACTTGCATGGACTGTTAGATTAGATTAATTTTTATATGATAACTTAAAAGTCTGTTCTTATTCCTTTGTTCTCTTTTTTTTTTTGGTTGTTGTTCCCTTTTTTGGGCATTTTATTTTCACTCACCTAACATTTTGTATTTCCACCTTTTGTGACTTGCTAAGAGCCTAACAAAAAATTCATTTTTATTTTTTAACACTTATAGTTCTAATTTAGGTGAGACCTATCTGCCAATACTCAATTAGATCTGTTTAAGGTTTATAAACAGCTTTTTACCATACGACCTGTCCTTTTCAGGATCTAGTAATTACTATAAGAGATAAAGAAGTAGAAATAACAAATAAAAAGAAATGTCCTGAGAAGGAAAGGATAAGAGACAGACACTGAGATTCTGAATTCTATAAATAAGGTATAAACTATGTCACATGTATATAGTAAACATAGCTGTAAGAGTCCATGCAACTTTCTTGGTAAAGACCACATAAATATGATATTAATGAAAATTATTTTTTTTTTGTCTGTAAAGGGATATAAAGTGCATATATTTTGAAAATTTTGTTCAATATATGGAACATAAACACCTACAAATCTAACTAAATCAAATTTAAACACGCATACCATGCAATTCAATAACATAATATTTTCAGAACTACACATGCCACATAATTAACACCTGCAGAAATAAATGTCTGTGGCACGGACATATTTTTTACACATAAACCTCTGTACACTGAGCTAGATGAATGTTGCAATCATACTGACAAATAAGTCATGAATACCTTTCAAAGAAATTTTTATATTTATAAAAGCAACTTCCTAACAAGAATGTTCTTGTAATGTCAAACACATAAGAAGATTAAACTTAGACTTTTTGCAGACAGCCATATTGAATTGCCGTATTTATTCAGCCACTGAACCACCAGCCACTAGCATCTTTTTAGACTTCTTTGGATCTTCTACTGCACTTGCACCAGGTTGCAAGACTGGTGAAGAAAACCATCATCTCAAGGCTGGAACGGTATGGATATAGAGCAGCTCTGCCTTACACAGAAGATAAGCTATGGTTGAATGCAAATACATACTAGGTAGATTTTTAGTCACCTTACATGTTTTGTGTCTCTGTATAAGCCTAGCAAGTCAGGGTCTATGAACACAATGTACTTTCATAGGGCAAATAGGCAATATGCACAAGGTCTCACACCATTTTCTAATCTTTGGCACTTGTACACAGGTCCCATAAGCCTGTTTCTTAAAAGAACCTGAAAGGAAGAAGTGAGGAAAAGGGGGAGCTGAGTGAAAACTACTTACTGCTAAATTGCAGTAGTTAAGTGAAAGGATGGGATATCCTAGGATAAGTAGAAAAAGAGAGGTGAAGGGCATACATGATGTGCAAGAACTAAGCAAAGCAATTCAATCCACCAGGGAAAGGCAGGTGATGTTAAATGCCTGTTTTTAACAATAAGGGCAATTTTCAATTTCTAGTGTCTTGCTTGATTACCACCATTATGTGTGGATTTTTATTCCTGTGAGAAGTCTAAGCTGTTGTGATTTTTGACAAAGTCGTTCATATTACTTTCCCTTGATTTAACTTCAGCAGACAGAGGTCTGCTTGTACTTCCACTCTAAGTTGCAGTGGTCTGCCAATCAAAAAGTTGAAAATAACTGTTCTGATACAATATATACCTGTGTAAACCAAAGGCGTCTGGAAATTTCTATGCAGTTCTTGCAACTTAATAGCATAACTAGCACATAGAGTAATCTTTCACTCTAAGTTCATATATCCTGTATCTCTGGTTCTTCTTCAAAATTAAAAGCATGCATGCATTTGATAAGTGTGTGACCATTATTGAATTTTCCTTTTCTCCTTTTCTCTAGCTGACAGCTAAGTCTAAGACTTATAAAAGCAGAAGGTTCTTCAGGCTTGCAGTTTCTACATCATAGATCATATTTCCAAGAGCTGTGATTGTACCATGCTCAAAATTCTGTCACTTTAAAAAAAGCGACATCTATTCCATATTGTATGTGACCTTGAGCTGTTCGACAGATTGACTGGTGCTAAGGAAGCTCCATATTGTTATACTGTAAAAGCAAAGAAAGAATTTTGCTATTCTGACGTATAACACAATTTGCCTCTTTGTTCAGATTCATTTTTTTCTTTGTGAATGGCAGCCCCAAGATTTTTAACTCAAGTCTCTCTCAGTTGAGCCTTATGTTCATTAACATAAGTTCATTTGAAACTCCACAGCTCTATGGATGGTAGACATAGCAGGAAGTTACTTTTTTTGTCTTACTTCCTAGCAGATTAGCTATTTGCATTTTTTTTTTTTTTTGCTTCCTGGGTAATCCTTCAGTCCATGGTAATAGAATCTGCTGATTTCATGTATTTGCTTTCAGAAATCTGAAGGACTTACAAAGTCTTCGCAGTTCATCAGATACATTTCATTAGCCATTAGCTGAAACTATTTCATCAGAAAATCAGTTTCAGCATCTGAAACATATCATGGTATTTGATAATAATCACTACAAGTAGACAAATTATTCTTCCTGTTTACAAAGGCTAAGTATTACACTTCAGGTTCCTCGCTCTGTACATTGAATGTGCCCTGTCAACCTGCTAGGAACACCATTTTTCAAGAAGTACAGCTATTAACTTACAGTTATTAACTTTAACTGTTACTAGGGGTACTTTGGAGGATGAAAGGAAATATTACTGCCCCTCACTTTCTGGGAAATGAATTCTATTCAATTGGTTGTAAACAAGATTATGCATAGGGCTCAAGTATTATTTTTTCTCCCTGTTTGTCAGATTATTGACTGAATGGATAGTGGTAAAATTTCTCTCTCTCATTTGTGAATTGTGTCTAACAGTATCCCAAAATATTTTGTTCAGGGAAGCAGTTGGCTGAACATGACTCCTCACCTGGCTGCTTTCATCTGTCAGCAATGTTGAGGTTAAACTGTAATGCTGAGCATCAGATAAGAAGCCCCAGTCAGAACAAAATATTCACACAGTCTGAAAGGAAAATTTAATGTTATCTTAATTTCTTCAAGAGTTTCTTTTCCTTGCTTCACCTATTTAATTTTTCAGGTCTGTTGCAAATGTGTAGGGGAGAAGAGCTACCATAGTTTTAGCTTGGTGTGCAGCTACTTCATATCCGAAAAAAAAAAAAAAAAAGAACATCATGTAGTTCACCTTCTCTTTGTGGTAAAATGAGTTGTAGTGAGACTCTCAACATCAGACTTTCATTGCAGTTTTGGAAGATCCATAGCATGACTTCTATTGTAGAACCTGCTGGTATAAGCAGGAAAAAAAAATGTCACTATTATAGTAGGTGAAAAAAATACATAGATAAATATTCTCATTAAAGAGAATACATTCTTATTAAAATTAACCTTTCACTTCTGAGGTTTGAAGAAAACATAACTAGATATTTGAACCATAACATTTTTCCAGAAGATCAAATTAGATTGAAAATAGGACAGCGTTTTGGCCAATATTCATCAGTGTCCTCTTTGACATTTTTATATTTAGATCCAAGACAGGCAGTGCTGGTTTTAGACAGAATCAAATAGTTATAAAATGCTAAAAAGAAATTATGAGACTATTCTGCTAATGGGGCATTTGACTTCCTTCCTCTGGCTTGAAGAGATGAATGTTTTGTAGACAGCCATCAAGAGAATTACTTCTCACTGCGGCCAGGTAAGCGTTTCCCAGCTTCATGCTTTATACTGAATAGAAAAGATGCTCTACTAGTGCCATATTCTCAAGAGTCCTCCATTGCCCTGCATCACAGCACCAAAGACTGCACAACCATCCAGGGGAAGAGAAAAGTTCAGTTTGTGTGGGAATTCACCTACTTGGATGAACTTTTCCTACCAGCCAAAAGCATATCCTGCAGCGCTACAGCTGCCTTTGGATTTCCTCAGGGGACTTTAATAACCATTTCTGCAGAGACCTGAACCTATAGCAGCTTTTAGATGCGGGTTTTTCATGATTCACATCCTCAAAGAATTCCCCAGGCAGTTTTCTCCCTTTCTAGATGGGAAACCAATGAGTTGGAAATTATGTGAGCACACCTAATTTTCAAACATTTCAACCTTGTGCTTTTTATTGCTCCAGTAATAATTTGAAGAAATTCATCATCCTCTTTCAGATCATGATTTCTGGGCACACTTCACAATCAAACTGCTCTAATCCTTCAAGCTGACCTTTCAAGTTATGTATTAAAGTTGATTGCATTTTGTGTCACATCAAACAAATTACTTGGGTCAAGATAAGAACTTCTTGTGAATCTTTTTTCATTGCTTCTATGGACCCAAATCTGAAACTTGAAGCAGGGGCAGGTTCAAGGCTGAATAATACACTTGTGACACAAATCTTTCGTAATGGCATTTCGCTATTTCTCCCTGTTTATGAAGAAAGGCAAGCTGTGCTGAGATTGCACAGTGCATTAGGTGACCAACAGGGAAGTCTGAGTGACAGCAGTGTGGAATGCATAAACTATTTAAACATAAAAAATAATTCATATTTCAGAATATTTTTTTATCCCTAAAAGCAAAGTTTTGTGGCATATGTTTATCAGCTAACACTGCATGACAAAATGTTATTCCATCAGCTGCATCCAGTCATGTCTCATTTTGCAGCTTTACCCCATAATTGCACCAAACATCAAAACCAAAAATAAAATGGGTAACAAGGTCCAGAACCCCTTAGTACTACCAAGGGTTGAAGAAACTGCCTTGGCTGAGAGAGGGAATGAAAGTGCCCAAAGATGGGGAAAAAAATCACATGTTGGGAAATAAAAGAACATGAGGACATTGAGACTTGTCTTTCAAATGCATGTGAGCATTCAAGTTTTATGATACTGAAGAACTATGTGGTGTAATTAATATGCTATTCATTGAACATTTAACTAAGTTGTAGTTACTGCATATTTT
This sequence comes from Haliaeetus albicilla, assembly GCF_947461875.1. NCBI lineage: Eukaryota > Metazoa > Chordata > Aves > Accipitriformes > Accipitridae > Haliaeetus > Haliaeetus albicilla. The sequence continues at coordinate 66,036,624 of NC_091516.1, read as the reverse complement.
GAATTCTCATGCAAAGACAAGCATTAAAGTAATGTGTTCATCACAATCACTTACCAGCTTTATTTAAGCCATACTTTTAATGTATCTGCTTCAATAATTAACAGCGCTAGAGCTTGAGGCCTTAACACCACCTTAACCTGGCAGGTGCAACAGGTAAATATTGAACAGCTACAGGCAATTTGCTTTGAAAGCAAATTTTCCATGACTTTCAAGTTCCTGTAAAAGACAATATAAAATAATATGAATTTCTCCATAGTATTAAAATACTAAAAAACTGAGAAGGGTCAGCTGTCTTCCAGTAAGACTGAGGACCAGAAAGATTCCCCAGGGAATAAGCCTACCCAAATAGTCCATGTGTGACCATAAATATAAGCATGTATATACATTTATATAGGGGTTTATTTTATCTCTCATTAACTTAGGTGTTTACCATAAACAAGATTGGTTTTTGCCTGATTTTGTGCATATTTTTAAATGTTATACATATAATGGAAAGATGACACCTTTCTTCTTTTTTCATTAGATTCATCTTTATCTCGTGGAAAGAGGGTCCCAACGTTTTATTTTGGTTAGCAGTTCTTCCTTCATCTTCACAGTTATGATGTACTCTTTTTTGATAGTTATGGCAACCAGTAATGGTAGTGTGAAAGCAGCGTTGTCCAGGGTTGGTTTTTTTCTTTATCAACTTCATATTGTCAAACCAGAGCACTCTTTTTTGTTCTTATTCCTTTTACACCAAAATAAGTGTATTCCTCAGAATCACTTAAAGATCACTAAATCTTAATAATTACTACTAATCTGAATCAGATGCTGTATTTAACTGCAGGTTCACAGTGAAATCAGTGGGGTTTGTATCATTAGACTGTTATTCCTGTTCTGCACTACTAATGTCAAATGAGTCAGGATCAGAAATAAAAGGAACTGAGCAGTTTTGTCACAAAATAGACACCATATCATTGGAAAATTTTGGAATAGATGAAACATCAGTAAATAGTTATTCATAATTCTTGTTCATACATTGTTTGGAAATAGTCATCTGCATATGCAGCTACTATAAATACCTGCATATAGTTTAAATAATGTGTAGGTAACATAGTCTAAAGCATAATTTTTTTACAAATAGCAACAATTACACACAGTGCTCAGTGGATTATATATTAATCCACTAATGACTCACAGAAATTACTACTCAAATTTGTGCCACCTAAGTTATTTTGATATCTCCTTTAAGTATGTTCTTGTCAGCCAGAAAACATCAATATGGTTAGAAGGAAATTGCTTTCAACTCTCATACAATAACAAGCTACTACAAAAAAAGAGCAGAAGTTAAAAATAAAATATAGATGGGTAAAAGACAAGTTCCCTTTATTCCCCTGTCTCTACCACCCCCTCGGAAAGAAAAAAAAAAAAAAAGAGAATGGTAAAATACTGATAAACTGAACTTTTAAACATAGTTAGTTTCTATATAAAATAAATTGAACTCCACTGTTCACTCATTGCATCCCTCCTCTTCTGCTTAATCTCTTCATGAAGAGGACTTCCCTTGGAAGTGGAACTTTTTTCTGCCTAAGGCACAACTCCCATCAGCTTTATTGGTTCTGAATGTCAGACCCTGCAAAGAGCAAAGGTCCATCCTTAGCTCACTTATAAATCCAGTTCCCTTTGTACAGCAGTGCACCAGAATACTTTGAGTTACTAGTTTAAATCAATTCATCTTGATGCATATCATGTTTTTACACCCATTTAAAGAAAAGATTGATTGTTATCCATATGTCAAAGTCTCCCATACAAAAAAACAGATTAAAAATTTCTTGTATTACTATTGATCTTTAGTATTTGAAGAACTGGATGGTCACACACCAGACTGCTGCTAAAAGAAAATGGTGTAATACTTAATGAGTCTCTAATGGATACTCTGAAATCCAGCACGAGATTGCAGTTCATTCTTCTCAGTGCAGCTGAAAGATATGACAATTCCAAAATATTAACATACAAACTGCTTCCTGAAGTGCTGAGTGCTAGCACATTAGGCTGTTTAATTTTTACTGCAAAGTCTTATTGTTTAATAGTTCAAACAAGTCTGCTGGATAGGTTGCTACAAACACTGGGATGAGAAACAGATTTTAGGAGAGGTAACCTCGAAAAATGAAGTAACTCTTCACCAAATTTGAATATTAACAAGTATTAGATTATTCCAGTTCAGTCTGTAATAAATAAATGACCAAAAGTTCATGATGCTGAAGCATTAGCTTTTTGGTGTTTAATATGGTGCAACACTTTCCATCATAAACTATGTGGTTTCAGCTTTCAATATTTTTCATTTAGACAGGAAAACTTTCAGTTCCTGTTAATATGTGTATACCTCTCAATATGTTTTCATTTAAGGGCTAGTCTTAACATGTTTTCAGCACTAAAATATGACTTCATGGCAGTGAAAAGGTAGGAAGAATATTTGATGAGAACAGCTTTACATACCATTGGGTCTTGTTCTTCAAGACATTACCATCATTTAAAAGAAATTTCTGTGCTTCAGTGGGACAGCATAAATCTTACTCTCCTCTTGGCAGAAGTAGCATGTTCTTCTCTTCCCTAACATTTCCCACCCACACTTCTAAGAATCTGGGTAAGGAGTCACCTCCTATGGAGCAGAGTTTTGTGGTGGCTTCAGGATTTTCTTTCTCCAGAAATTCATGTGAAAAAAACCTGCCAGAAAATGTTACCTTACTGGATAGCTTATCCTTTTACAATTAAGGATGGTATTGTCTCTGTTCCAAGTCCACAAATCTTTTTATATTTCATTGTAAACAGGAAATTCAATTTAAAAGTTATCTTCAACATTTGATGCTGAATATTCTGGAGCCAAAGAAATTTAGAACATTTGTAAAAGCAAATTTATTCCCTTGAATGTTTACAGAGGGAGAAGTAATCTCATTATTGTATTGTATTACATTGACACAGGAACAAGGAAAAGGACAAACTTTAGACGTACATGTTACTTGTGTAAAAAAAAAAAACTTTTGTGACTGCTGATTATGGGTTGGTAATGAATATATTGTGTTTACATGGATTTTGTGTATGTGTACAATTTAAGCTTCAGCTCCTTTATGATTCAACTTTCTCATGTTATCCTTGCTGAGACTAAACAGATGACTATATTGGAGTCACAGGAGTACAAATCTTCAGGTTTTCCCTTACACACATGTTCAGAGGTGAACAGAGGTGTTCAGAGAAAAGAACTCCTGACAAATGTGGTGAAAACCTGAGGGATGTAAGGGATGGGAGAAGGTATTGATCTTTGTAGACAATTAGGTAAAAAGGGCAATAAAATGATTGATTTTGCCACATTAAGTCATGTAAATCAAAGCTTGAGTCAACCAGACAGAGAAGGCTTAGACTGTACAGAGAAAGCTGGATTTCAGATGCTGATATCCTACGGCTGCCTACTGTTTTCATGAAGTAAAATGTCCTGGACATACATTAGAGTCTGATTTTTTAAGGTGCAGAAAATATTCCACTCTAATTAAAGGCAATGGGAGCTGTAGCTGCCTTTTATAGCTGAATAATCAGGCATTTACTGCTTTTATAGCCACAGCAGGCGCTTTTTTTTTTTTTTTTTTAAATAAATGAGCACTTAAACTCTTAAATTCTTTCCTGAACTGCTGGAAACAACCAAATACTTAGCATTTTAGAAAAAAACAGACCACTCATGTAAGTACCTTTAAAAAGAAAGATCTAGGGTCTTAATATTAGGGCCCCACTTAGAAAGGAAATCTTATGTAATGTAATTAACCTGTGATTATAATATTAATAAACTACTTCTCAAGGACACACTTTATGAATGTATACTTGCGAACATGAATAATTGGATTAAAAATGCAGCTGAAAAATAGACACAACAAAGAATGAGTTTGTTACTTTATTGTTAAATGGTAGACGTTCTGCAATATTTCAGTTTTACTTTTCACAAAAGTCTTCTCCATAACACTGTGGATTTGGAGTTGTTCTTTGCCTGGTGGAGGGAAAATTCAAACTGTAACCACTCAGCAGTGGTAATTCATGACCAAGAGTGATCTGGCATGGATGGCAAGAAGGTCTGACTGCAGAAGGGGTTAAACTGGCTGGAAGCAGGGATGCCAGGAACAGAACTCCCTGAAAGAGAGTGAAGTTTGCTAGTGAGATAAGAAATGCCATTGTGTTTTCTTGTAGCAATCAACCATGCCATGTGAATACTCATGGACCACCTTTGTCAGCAGAGAGTGCTGGGGGATGAACCCAACACCAGGTTGATGTGCCTGATGTCAATGCTGATGTGATTGGTGCTGGTGCAAGTGTATATAAGGACTTGGCTCGTGCCACATCTTACAGATCAGCTTATGGTGGTAGGACTCCATCTAATGCATTGTATTTGAGCATATAAATTCCCCAACACAGGATATATAGAATATTAGATACCTTTGTTTCTAAGGAGGCAATGCCCGGTTGGGACTCACTTGCCTGAACTCGCCAATATCCACTGGTGCTGAAGCTGTGAGGTTTCACACTGCTCTGTAACGGTCTCACAGTGATCAAATGAAGGCAGGTCCGCTTGGAGACCAGCTACAGGAGATGTAGAAGAGAGCAACAAAAGAGACCTGAAAAACACAGCTGCAAGAATTAGTATTTTTTTCCTGCTGAAGACTGAAGATAAATGGGATAATGGCTTTCAACCTCTTCCCCCTTTTCACCAGGGATGAAACAAGTAGAAATGGAGGTAAGTTACAGCCAAAGTCACTAAGAGAAGAATGTTGTGACTGAAAGTCTAGTACAGCACTGAAATGAGTTGTCTGGGGAAGTGCCATAAAACCCCTGCTAATGGAAATTCTTAAAACCAAGTTAAAGACATCTGCCAGGAAGGGTTCTGGAGTACCTGACTCCACCTTGGACACTCATCTGCTCTCAGCAGTCCATGTAGTACAATATATATTTATGAACAAAGTATAGAGAGCTCTTAGCTGAAAGGCAGACTTGTGAAAATGACAGAAAGACATGACACAGTCCTTAGTGGTCCAGATTGCAGGGGGTCCAAGTGGGAATTTTAATGCTACTGAAATAGCAACATGATCAGATTCACACATTTGTAAGTTTTATAGGATAGTTTCCTTTGTATAAAAAGAAATTCCACTGAATAAACTAAAATTGTAAATACAGTTTTCAAACTGGTGTAGAACACTGCTTTTTTAATGACTTTCAAGGATAATGTAACACTAAAGGTAGAAGAAAGAACAAAAGAATGCTCATTACAGAAATCTTATTCTTTGTATTACCGCAGTTACTCAGCATACTTTACTACACTCTGTGGACACAGTTCACAAAATTACATTAGAAGAGCAGGTTAAATAGGCTAGGAGTTTCATTTACATAATGCTTGACATTCAGAAAGCTCCTTCAATTAGTCAATCACTTAAGACTTCTTGCATTGTGAAATGGCTTCCTATAAAATAAGGAGCCTTAGTTGTCAAGTATTAGGTAAGTATAATTCAATTAAAAAGTAATGAAACCACATTAGATTAAATAAAATATGACGTGCATTTTTGCAAAGGTTGCAAATTTTCATTCTTTAAAACTTGCCAGTGTATGACTCATTTTTTTAATTTTTTTTTTAATTTAGGCAACATTTTAGTAGTTTGCATCTTCTAACAGGAAATTTCTACCCACTGCTAAAGCAGCTGAACAAAACCTAGCTGTCTACTTAAGGTTGCATTTCTTAATGGCAAATTATAGCGTGGAGAGCCAGCACAAAATCTTTCTACCACTGCTAGTCTCACATACCAGTAAAGGCAGCATTTATGGTGGAAAAGAATCTGTTTTCCATTCTGCTATTATAAGCTGCCAGAATGGCATCTTACAACTCAGATGCCACTGCATCAATAACCACAGTTTGGAAGCTGGATGGTTTCATGCTGGGAATGGGACCAGCTCTTGCATGACTTCAGGCTCTATTTCTGCCTCTCTCTCTAACTCTGCAATGACTCTAGTTTAGGGTGTCCAAATAATTTTCCCACATTATTATCTAGATGTTTATGACTTTTGCATCCAATGACTCTCTGAAAAAGAGGAGTATATTAGTTTGCTTAAAGTACACTCATTTTCAACAGAATAGTAGAATGTATCTCTGCAGACATTTTCATTAGAAATTCAAATTACCTGGTTTTTCTATAGGACTTTCCTCTACCATAAAAGACTATTGTTGACAATAATTTGTATTTTAAATAGACTGTCACATGACCATGTAAAATAGGCAAATAATTGCAAGAACAGAACGTTCTGAATGCCGCAGGTTCTAAATTAACATTTTTGTCTCAGAAGGTTGTATCAGAACAATATTTAGCAGATTAAAATAATTTCTTTTTCTGCTCTGTTGCACACAACCTTTTAAAGTACATGCAGCACAGATATAGGTTTCTGTATGAATTGCAAATGACCTTTTAAGACTTTAAGCTGTAGCTTATCGGTAGTACACCTGCTGTAACATCTTTGCAAAGTTTATTACTTTTGAGCACATTTCATCGACTTTTCTTTAACTATTTGGTATTCCTTTAAAGTAACAAACCTAGAAATCTGTGGATTTTAGAATGTTTCTTCTGTTCTAGGAAAAAGCTCACAAAAAAAAAGTGGCTTTATTGATTGCTTTTTAATTCAATTTTAAATTTTTCATTAAAAAATAAATATTATTAAAATAAATGGCACAAGACACAGAGTTTAGTTAGTACCTTTAAAGGGAGATTTGTGTAGTAAAAAATGTTACATCCCTCTTTCCAGACTCACTAGAGCTGATGAAGCCAAACAATGGAATTCTTAAGGGTTAATTCTGCTTTCATACAAACTCTGCTCATACAGAACTGTCTCTCTGTATTGTTTTTGGTAATTTTGGCTGGTATCAGAGTTGAGCATTTAAATCCTTAAAAACCATATTTTTAAAAAATTTCGAGTGACTATGCTTTAATCATGTACAGTCAACCAGGAAAATATTGAAATCAATTCTTCCTCTTTATTGTGCCAAAAAGCTGAAAGGAGTTGGGGGCGGGAGGTAGTACCTTGAGGCTTTTCAGCTGCTGAGATGGTGTGGCCTTTATGCCCCTTGCTGAGGATTTAAAACTGCACAAAGTACACAACCTAACTCTGGCTGTCAACTACTTACCTACATTTTTTCTGCTGTGTATTGTTAGATAAGTACCTCCCCCAAAAAACTATTGCCTAACTGTGAGAAACATTATGGTGGACTCCATGTAAAGGATCTGATAGACCAATACCTTTGTGCTGCTGCCCAAGTGGGAAAGGACCAGCACTTAATGACAAGTTTCCAGTTGCTTTCAGCCATCTAACAATGAGACGTTGCTCAGTGTTAGTGCATGTTTATAACAATATAAATGTGTGCCTTTTTAATAAAGACACATCTCAAAGTAGGTATTCCATTTTCCATAGACTTTCCCTGGAATGGGAAAATTTCATTAGTGCACTTAAGCTTCCTTCCAAAGTGTTCCTGAAAAAATTGTGAGAATAAGAATGGAAAGTAACTGATTGCAGAGAAGCTTAAGTTAAGTTAATGGTCAGGTGTTTTCACTCTTTTTTACAGACATGGGATAAGGTGGGTTCACCTTATAGATCTATGGTTAGACTTTCATGTAAATGAAGACTTTCAATACCATATGAATGGGGAAATATATTGGGGAAAAAATAGAAGAAGAAGAAGAAGAAGAAGGCTGTTTCATCCCTCTAAACATTCTGCAATAACTGCTTATGATTTAATGAACTTATGTCCCATCTCTGCTTAGTAAATGATATGACAGTCACGTCATAACTCTTCACTTTTGATTGTATGAAACACCACATTTTTGTCAGGAAGATATAAAAAAAAGATGTGTGTGGAATAAAAAATAAATCACTCATTCAATAAGTACCTATGCTATTTACTAGGAAAGACAAAAGAGAAATTGAGTTCAAATTTCTATATCTCTAGCCTATTCCATAATCACCTTTTTCTGCCAAATATAAAAATATTACAATTCAAACCACCACCAGTGCAAATAAAGCTGTGACCTGTAATCGTCTTACAGAAAGCAGGAAGAACGCTAAGGTGGTAATATTCCAGGTTTTTGCCAACAAAGTAAAATATTCTAGTTAAATTGACTACACCAGGAGCCTGAATATCAAGTAGCTCACTAAAACATGACTTTTCCAACAGCTTTTTATATTTCCAAAATACAAAGTTAATGCCTTTATGATAATTCCATCTATTTAGCATATTTAAGTAAAGAGTGCGTTCATCATCCATTTTAGTGATTGTGGGAAATTGCATAATCTTGTTCAAAAAGGCAAAAAGCCAGACAAGATATTTCTGATTTTTATGTTCCAGAAATAATATCAAGGCATAAGACACACATGGCCTGTAAGCACAGGAGATAATTATTGCAATAAATATGACCATGTGTTGAATAATTAATGGTAGTAGGCTTTACAAGGGCTTCCCCTCCTCACTTTTTCCTGATACATATTCAAAGCTGTTCTCCTTCAGCTCTGTAGTAAGAGCAATGTAAAAGAATAAAAGCAAAAAAGAAATAAAATCTAGTCTCCCACACTTTATCATATTCTGTTCACATTTAGTCAACAGGTAATGAGAAAATTTCCCATCCAGTGTTTTTCCTTTCTTTGAACAACATTTTTCCAACTTACGGCTGCTTAAGGAATTCTTACTTTGCTTTGGCATTGGATAGAAATTCTGTAGTTTCTGCCATGAACTGTACAGAACATTTGTTTTCATTTGCCTTATATCCTCAGTCAACATTTCCGTTGTAAAGTTTTTTATCTCATTTGAATTTCTTAAGTCAGAGTCTTCTGTCTTGTACATTTTACCATGTTTTTCCTTTGGTTACTAATTAGCTGTCTTTTCTTTCTTTCTTGGCCTTACATATGACATTCAGTTTTAGTTTCCATGTAAAATTTGTGTTGGCTAGAGTATGATTTACTTCATTTCAGAACAGTAACAAAGCTCTAAAAATGAATGAAACTGATTTTAAGGTCATAGAAATTATGGACAGACAAGCTTTTTTACATTGTCTGGTGAATTCCCACATTTTTGTAGGTCAAATGAATTTCTGAGCATGTTTTAAAAATGACACCCAATAGGCCCTTTCTCAGAAAGACAAACAGTCATTTATCACTTAAAGAGTGTGTTCATCATACCTGCTGATCAAATGTGTTTATTAAAACTCAAAATATTAAACCTTTTTTCAGATGTATGACTCTGAGGTGCTTCTACAAGATGTCCTAGCAACACATACTTCTAGTATGTGGTCTCAGAACGCAGGTTCCTGATTACTTGTGTGCATAATGCACTCAACGGACATCACACTTAAAATAACCATAATTGTTTTTTCCAGTAGGGGCACTTTCCTCACTCTCTCCATATTTCATTGTCCTCTGAAGATATATCTCTGTCTTTATTTACAACTTGACATTTTGCCACTTGGAGTAACCTTTGCCATGCCCCGAAGATTATTACTGTTCTTATTTTCTGGAGACTAGGGAAAAAATCTCCAAATTCTTAATTCTTCTTAGTCATTTTTCCAATTTATAGGTATAGGCCACCTTCTTGGGAGTAGTTAACAGCCATCAGGTATTCCAGTCAAACATGTTTTTTCTATTCTAGAAATGGAAAAAGAGGGGTAGACTCTGTATAATAGAAAATATAATAGCATGTAAAAATTAAAATATGCTGAGAAAAGAAGCAGGGAAGGGGAAGAACAATATGTAGTACATTAAGCAGTACTTGAGAAAGTTAAAGACTTAATTTCAGGTAGGCCAATGGCCTGGAAGTTATCCTTTATAAGTGGTTAAAGGCAAACACTTTATTTCTTTATGGTAGTCTGGTTTATATAAAGAGAGCTTAAATTTATGCAAGACTCATTATACCAAGGACTTGAAAATTAAATTTTAATTGAAATCTGGTAACATCATTACCAATGTGAAAAAAAGTCATACACTTATACATACAAAAACAAAACAACTCTCACTCTTTAAAGTGCACATTAAAAACAAATTATGTCCTCAAAATAGGTAATATGGACCATTGTCTTTTGAGGACAAATTTGTTTTTAATGATTGTTTTTGGTTTTCAGCACAGCAATTTGTTGTAACATTTGTAATGAGATGTAAACTGAAAATGTCTCTCAAAAATGAGAAGTAGAGAACAAAAAATAGAGTCTGGCTGTGAGAAGAGCTTAATTCTCATTACACTAATGCATCGTATGTGCATTATTGAGAGAGATGGAAGATCTCTGTGGGGTTATATATTGCTCATTTTATTGAAAGTCTGTGAATGCAGAATATTTCAGGCAGATTTCTTGGGAGGACAAGCCAAACCTGCTAAAGTTTTCGAAAATAGATGAAACTGTATAGCTTTTCTATGTGTGTTTACAAAAATCCTATTAGGATAATAGCACTTTTTAATTTTGCACACCACTTCTGTTCAAGTTTCATGGAACATTTTGCAAATTCTGTAAGCCTCCTAAACAGTCCTGCTGGAAAGATTTATATCTCCATTTAAATAAGGAAACAGTAGCACAAACAGTTTACAAAAATAAATTTCTATATTTTTGTATTTTAACAACATTAAAAATCAGAACAGCTTTAAAAACATTGTAGTAGCTCACTTGCCCATGATTACAGCAAAATTCATTGCAAAATCAAAACCAATGATCATATGACTTTTTTGATATTCATCAGTTTTTACTCAATCCTTACTGACACATATTGACATTTGTTCTTGCATCTGGTGGTATGACTGTGTGGCTTTGCAATTGTGACAATTATTTTGGGGCGGTTTCCACATCCAAGCTTTGTGCCATATAGGCATAAAACCATCTTTACACTTCCCTATGTAAAAGTATCTTCCTGCTAAAGCATCAGCAAATTATTTGTCTTTATGGTAAGTTTTCTTTTGAAATATAAAGAATATGACCTCTGTATTGTATCTGTTTTCGGTGATGCTTTTTCCCTGAAATGGAAAGTTGGAAAAGTGATGACAACTGTTATGATGCTGTTTGATCCTCTGTACTGTAGTTCTTATGCAAATTACTGGAATATACTTTTATTGTATCTCTCTTTATGTTCTCTTTAAAATAAACCAGCCATATCTTTTCAATCTCTCTTCAGAAAAGTGTTTTTGTGTATTAAGTCATTCTAGTCATCTTCCTCTGGACAGCTTACTCTTTTCTGATGTATCCAGATGATATTCCGGATGAGGGAAAGTCACTGATTCATCTTGTGACATTATATTTTCTGCTGTTTTCCCCACCCTGTTCCTTATGCATCATTACATTTTGTTTATTTGGTTTTACTGTTGCTGTACATTTCCCAGACAATGGTGCCAGTCCTGGACCATTAGAGAGTTTCTCTCACAACATCAGGTTCACTTTATTATTCCTTCTTGATATTCCTGCAGTGTATATCTCACTTTTTGTTGGTGGTGGTATTGTTCTTTCCAGTCTCCAGAACAATATGGAGTAAAGAATATAATTTTTATATAACTATTTGCTACAATCTAGTGCCTCTTTACCTTCTTATTTTTAATTAGTTATATTCAAACAAAAACCAAAGCAAACTCTTTAGTATTTGTTTTTCTTCTGGATTCTTATTTTAATGGATGTACTTTATATTTTGTTTTGTGTCCCATTGTGCTTAGGTGCCTAATAGTAACAAATTGTATTTTGTCCAACAACTGCACTTTAAAAAGGATGTGTGTCCTAGAAGTTTCTCTTCCTTTTGTATGCCTTTGGGTAAACCTGATACACAGCAGCCAAAAAGGAAAATGTGCAAAGCTTTCACACATAGACCACCTGTCAATGGAGTTTGAATATTAGTTGGTGACCAATGACATGGACTTCAAAAATAAAAAAAAAATTATATTTAGCTCATGTCCTGTAGCAGAGAAATCCATCTGGGCCATACATTAGCTACTCTATTACCAGGACCTTGAAATGATTGCTCTAGTCCCAATAAGATGAAGCAGACTGTTATGAAACAATCACATGAGATTGTCCCTTCCATTTCAGCATGTGAGGTTGAGGACAAGGGAGAAGCAATACCTTCCCACTCTAAAATGGATTATCCAAACTGAATGAGTAGCCTGCAATGCGCTTAAGGGAATATTATCCTATTAAGGATAATAGCAAAACTTTAGGTGTCATGATTTTGCAAGGAATTTTCTTTAAGAAAGCTGCACTCACATGAAATTGAAAGAAAAAAGAATCCCTGTTTCTAGAGTGGCACATTTCCAAATATTAACTTATTTTATACAGAAACACACAACAACTGTGCAAACCCCAGATTTTCTTGCCTTTCCCCTCCTCTTTTCCTAAATCTCTCTTCTGAGTTCTTTGTCTCTTTCTGGAGCTGAAGACTTGCTCCTTAGCACATCTCTTTCTTGCCACCCTACTGTTAAAAATGCTAACTGGTTACTTCATATTTGATTGACTGTGAAACTAAATTAAATTAAAGAACAATCCATACATGAAGTCACCGAAGCATACTGATGTCTGTCTTGCCTCTGCCACCCCATTGGCAGCATCTGTAGTAAGCATGCAATAAAAGACCTTGAGTCTTCCTATTTACTGTAGAGAGGTGCCTGGCATTGCTATTACCATCACCATCCACAGAACATCCAGTTTTACAACTAAGATGTGCCAAAACCATGGAAGATTTTGGCAACCCAAAGTAACATTTTGTATATATGCACTATGTTCATCGCAGTGACAGCTGCTCAGACAGATTTCTGAGTCTTTTGTGCCACTAGTGCTCCATGTATTTCTGTCCTTGGCAATGCTTTCAAGAGGAGAAAATACCAGCTGTTACTCCTGGCCACAAGGGCAGCAACAGCCGCCTTTTCTCATCACCTCAAAATAAATAACTGAGGCAGGCAACTAAATCTAGACTGAGGAATGGCTTCCATTTTTAAATTGGACTGATAAAATGATATTAACTCAATGGAGCTCTGCAAGTCTTCAGTGAAAACAACAACAAAAGTGGAAGGATGAAAACATTTGTGGTTTTGGGTTTGTTTTTTTTGTTTCTCAGAATACTTTTAACAGAGAGCCAATGTGCCTTTTTTCTCCCTCCCACTAAATAGTCATATAAATCACTGGTGCAATGACACCCCATATCTACAGAAGAGATAGAAAGATGCATTTATGCAGGATCATCCAAAAAGATCATTGCAGACCCTAAGCCTAATGGTTTCAAAAATTCTGCAAATGTCTGTGTCTTCTCTGTCTTATATATCAACAGAATATATTTTCGCCACCCCTTTTCAGTTTTCAGGTTACCCATTTGGGCTACATTTGTACATCATCACTTGCACATTAAATATATTTTAAAAGACACCTCAGAGTCAGTCACAACACAGGTGTGACTGGAGGCAAAAGAGTTAATTTCCAAGTATCCCCACATATAGCTGATAGAGAAAAGTTAATAGGCATAACCATCACTTTCCTACTTTAATTCCTCCTTGAAGGTCCCTGGCCAGTGACTGGGAGGGCAGGGAGCTGTGGCTATAGCCCCAGTTAGTTTGTTTCATCAGTGACAACTGCCTACCATGGGGTTGCTGTAAACCACCCTGTTAGGATTACAGACTTCTCCTCCTGGTGAATTTTCACCTTTGGCTTCTTATTGTAACAGTTCAGGTGTTTCAGATAGGACTTCTCATTCACAATGTGCGGCATGACATTTTGCTCAATAAGAGCCTAACTTGGCTGCTAATTAGATTTTACAGTGGCTACTATAAATATACTTCAATATTTGCTTTAGTAAGTATTTATTATTGCACCAATGTCTTTCATAGAAGATACTGTTAAGTCAATAGCCATACAGATTCTAGTTGCTGGATAAACACGTGACATTAATTCTGCTAAGATGTTAAACAGATTGGGGGAATAGCAAGGAAAATTAATAAGAATGCATTTTGTTTAGTTAAGTTAGCTACTAACAGTGATTTTAAGACTAGGCAAATAAACTCCAGGAATCTGCAGAACCCCTACAAATGTAGCAGTAGTTACAAGAAGTGTATCTTCGAAAGAGTCCAAGGGACAGTTTCTTAATTTTAGATGTATCTGCTATTCCTGTAACTCCATGAAAAATTAAAATCTCCTTATGCACACAAGCTGAGTAGCAGGTTTTCTTCAGCTTGCAGTTTTGCAGTTCTTCTGGGATTAGAAACTGGCCCTGAAAACAGAGCATGTCAGACGTCTGAGTCACTGTCACCCCTTCATGCATGAATAAACAATTCTTCTCCACTTTCTTCAACTCCTTTTTTCACAGCACCGTGGCGTTCAGGTCTTGAGCCTTTCTCCTGGCATTATACCCTTCACAGGTTGCGATGTTAATGTATTGAATATTCAAATTGCCACTATTTGCTAAATCTGATTTTTTTTCTGTATTACATGTAATTCTTCAGAAACAGTTCACTCAGCCAAAAGTTTTGGGTTGCAGGGGGTGATCTTACATTCTTATGCTGCTGGTAATGGAGTATACATATCATAACACATTAAAGCTACACGTTTGTAATGTTTCTGCAGTGCTATCCTTTTATGTGAGCTTCCTATTATCATAGGATATCATATCATTCAGCTCTACCTTCCATAAAGAACAAAAGCATTGCTAAGTATTACCTGTTATCTGCCATCCAATACACATTCAGATACTGTGTGATTAAGCAGTCTACGAAACAGAACCATTTTTTCTCATTATTGGAGACTAAGAATGGCTTTATATCATTTTCAAGACAGACACAGGGAGACACAAAACTACCAAATTTTGAGTTTAATTTACAAAAATAAATTCTGACTTAAACTATGTACACCATGTCTGCTCTAGCAAATACATAATGTTACTGTTGTGAGAAAACATATATATAAAGAGTAATTTCAGAAAGAGGCACAATCTGATTTTATGCACTTTAAATGGCTCTTCTGGCATTGTTTTGAAATATGCATTTTTGTGTTTCAATTTCATTTCTTTGTAAGATTTTATTTTAAAATATAAAAATCTATCAAACCTTGTAGTATAAGCACAGAACATAAATTCAAAATCTAACTTTCAATTTAGCTGTTGTGTATCCTACCACACAAAAGGGCTTTTTCTCTCAGGAGATGAAATCCCGATCCACAGGTATTAATAGCGAACTTTGGCTAAGTTGCAGGGTTTCATTATGTCGATCTGTCTCTTGATATGCAAGCTAACAGCGATCTGAAGTACCATGTGGATAACATGCTCTGTCAACACAGCCAGAAGCAGGAGACTGAATCTGAGAGAAAGCAACAAATCTTGCATATAATGTCCTTTCCCAGCAGAATGGATGATGTAGTTAGTATTCAAGAAGACCAGACACCTGGCAATGAAAGAATGAAGGAGAGGGATAACCAGCAGTTGCACTGATGGGATCAGGTAGTTTCTATGTAGTGACTCCATGTAAAACATATAGCTGAGGAGAGCGAAAGTCTGGTGGGCATCTGAAGGATAGTGAGAAGTTTGACTCTTGATTTTCATACAACCAGTGCAGTTCTTTTACAGGATATGGCAAACACTTTGACATACTTACTAATTTGCTCTTTTTGTCACTATTTTATGTAGTGGTTTTGAGCAACTTTGGCTGTCAGTGAATTCACTGAGATTGGGGAAAATCTGGGACTGAATTGACACAGCCCTTGTAGATGTCCTCAGCTTGGTTGTTAGGACTTGGGCACAGTTAGCTTAGAAAGAACTATAGATTTAGACCTAATAAAGACAAGTTTGGCTTGCATAACTTGAGGGTGACCATAAAAGGCTAAAAGACACATCTGCAAGGATTTATATACTTGTAGATGTCTACACCACAGTAGGATACAGGGTTGATTCCTAAAAGTAAAATGAAGGCTTTTAAGGTGACTTTTACACTCCACAAAGAGTCTACCAAACGCCCAAGTTGTACCACAGTATGAGTAAGAACAGCTGCTATTCATTACTAAGTGTAACACTTCCTGGCTTCTTGATTAAAGTCTGGTCTGATCTTGATTTACATTGGCTGCTTATCTGGATCAGTACTCCCAGTTTGCCTCAAGTAGAGGGGCAGGAATTCACATAGACTCCTGCAGTTACCGTGATGACCCAGTTTTTGACATATCACAACAAAGATCACTTTAGAAGTGCAAAGTTAAGCTGAAGTTAAACAGGGAATCAGAAAAAGCAGACTAAACAAACGTGCTTGCCCCAGAAAAATGAAGAAAGAATCAAAGAACAGAAAAAAAATAAAGATTTAATAGATCATTCAGTGATGTAATAATATATATATGTAAACTAGACTATCTATCTTTCTCACCTTTATGACCAAGCCTGTCATTTTTTTCACATATTTGAAATTGCATAGTGTTTATACATCTTTAATTTATGTTTCACAGCTTTTGTGGGAGCAGTTTAAAGACCGGCTTTCACATGACCTGTACAGGTAAAAATTGTTTGGTTTTTTTCTAGTATGAAAATACATGTTCTGCCTATACATCAGGACCAGAGACTTGACAAGAGAAATCTTAGAACTCTTTGATACAAGGAGCTTTCACATTTGAAAGAATAACAGTTGTAATTTAAATTTTTTTAATTTTTAATTTTTTTAAATTTAATTTCAAAGATTTCGCAGACAGCGCACATTTTATAACAAAAAAATTAAGTTGATAATATTTCAAGAAACAGAATTCACTAACCAAAATAATGTTCTTTCTATTTATATACAAAAAATCCCATAACTTCTACTATAAAAAGAGATGTCTGACCATTTTTAGAAACCAAAATGTCATTTTAAAATTTCTTCTTGTTAATCATATGTTATTCTACTTGTTGACTAACACTTAAGTGCTGAGCTGCGCTTCTGAAAACAAGAAAAAAACTTTTTTTGTTGGTTTCATCTGTTGAAATCACCTTTTAGATCATGAGAAATCTTTGAAGTTCCCATAGTTACAAGCCTTGCTGAGGTTTTAGGCATAGGATGATTTAATATTCTGAACCTGTAGCTCTTCAAAAGATTTGTCATAATCTGCATATAGATGATATGTATAGAAAAAATCACACAGGAACAGTTCGAATACAAAGATAACATAAAAAGTCCTCCATATACTTTTGGGCTTTCTTGTACAATTGTGATCCCCCAAAAAACATCATAAAAGCAGTTATTTGACCACATCTAGCTGATGTAACATAAAAAATAATTCCTTCATTTCAATCAGTTTGAATTTGGACAGTAGTCATTAAAGGGCTCTAGTTTTTTTCTTCCTTTTTTTTTTTTTCTTTTTTCTTTTTTTGAAGATTAGTAATAAACAGATTTGGGATGACTGCAAAAACTAGAACTCTGAGATTTATGGAAGTGCTAGCTGGTGACCTATTACTTCTTGAAAAAGAAAATAAAAAGTTGTCAAAGATCAATTAAGCTTAAGGGGAGGAGGCTTAATTAGCTCCTGCAATCCCTGTGATGCTTGAAAGAAAAAAGAAAAATCCAAGCAAAGCAATCTTTTTTGGCAAAAAATTCAGCATGTCTCATTTTGGCACACAGCGGTATTTCACTGTTTATTTCTCCTGTTTTTCCTTTCTGCAGTGTTTAGAATAAAACAGACAATTTTTTAAGTCTTATCTGTGCAACAATGGTGGTGTTCTGGGGTTGCCCTAAGCTATAAGAAAGTTCTTATAGGTGGCTTATTGTTTGGGCAGGAAGAAGTTGTTCCCAAACTTTGGCACTTCACATTGCTATTTCTCACACTGATCTTTGCAGCTTTGTGAAAAACCCACATATCTTTCCAGACACTCTAAAACTTTGGTGGCTTCTAAATCAGATCAGGCTTCTAACTGCAAAATTGGAGAAAATATACATTTTTTTTCTGACCAATGGAATACTTCATACCTTAAATTGTAACCAATGAGTGAAGGCACCACAGTGTAGTTCAAGAGTCCAAAGTCTGTAAGAAAAAGGGCATGGCCTTACCACACATATTAATCACTATTCAGAAGTACAGAAAAGATACAATACTTATTACCCATGTAAAAGTGCTAAAATTTATTTCCCCACTCCCAAATATTTTCTGGTTTTTAATATGTTGAGTCACATGCCTAGGAACAGAAAAAAAAAATAACCTACCTGGTTTATGTAGTGGCTTCCCTTTAATAAAATTTCACTATAAATTAGGTTTCTGCCTCCAGACAACAGAAATAATCACTACCCAATGGTTAATAACTGAATATTTCAGAAACAAATTGTTACTTAACAAATATTACATGAAAAACTCCCATTAACATGAACAAGCGCTTCTTTTTTATTATCAAATCACAGATCATTTTTCAACATCTGCTTATGTTTCTACAGAGTTCTGTTCACCTGAGCCTTAGATCTTCAGACACATTGCTGAAAAATCTGTAAATTAGCAATGGTAGTTTGGTGTTCTTAGCTTTGGACAGACGCTAATATTTAAGGGATGCTGGAGAGAGGAAGAGTATTTTACTTCTAAGCACTTCAGAGGTAAACACACATCTGAGCTATGACACATTGGCAAACAGGCATAAAATGATGTCACCCATTGATTGGATTATGTCAGGTAATTCACTGCCAAGGAACACAAGTTTTTGTGATGTTGACACAGAAATTATAGAGCATCTTTGCAGAAAATCTGGGAGTAGCAGACCGGTAGATTATGGCTAATGGTGAAGAGGCACATCTGTATTAATCAGCATGTGCACTGAACAAAACAGTGTGTTCTGTATTTCTCAGGCCATGAGTGTGTATTCTTTTTCAGGGCTGTGGCTGAGTATAATAAGTTAGAAAAGATTGGTTTGGGCATCCCTTCCTGCTATCATAGAAGGCCTCAAGGATGGGAGAGTCAAAAGATCAAAGTAGTATAAGCACTTGCTCTCTGCCCTCAGTCAAAAATGTGTGAGTTATTCAGTGCATTTTGTACCTAAGAATCAGGCAAAGTTCAAGAAGTCACATTTTTAATCAGCTATTTGGTAGGAAGAAGGAAGTGATAAAAATCTGAAACTGAAAATTTACAACATGATTGTGTTACTTAAAAGAGCTCCCACCTTCCATTTGCTTTACACAGCCAGTTTGGTGGCCTGGGACTTTCAAAAGGAAAAAACATGAGGGACCCAGAACTTCAGTGAGTGAATGCATTTCTGCAGAATACCTCTGCTTGGAAAGCTTCTTTATCTCTGAAAATACCAAGCAAATCATACAATGTGAATTACATGGTTTGTACAAGATGGGATTTTCTCGACTTTTTAGAAAATCTCACCAATTTGCAACCAAGTTATTCATGGAAATACTAGTAATGTTTATGAGAGCAGAATTAGAACAAAATTTTACTATTATTAATTATTATTGTTACTTATTTGTATTATAACACAGGTATGCAAGGAAAAGGTAATTGTGATCTTAATTACTTATCTCTCATTGATTAGGTAGGCTATTAATTAATGTCATGTTCTTCCAGGATGTGCACACAATAGAATTACTTTTTAATCAGTGCTTTCACATCTATTTCAGCCAGGCTTACTGTTATGCCTCACATTGCTGTTGTTCTGCTATCCCTAGGGATGAAACAGAAAGAAAGGGAGCCACAATAGTTCATTAACATGGCTAAATGAGATTAAAAAAATCTTACTTAATATTTACTGCATTTACTATTAGATCCCATGCTGGGGGAAACACAAAAATTCACTGGTGTTTGAGTATCAAAAAGGTGAGTAACACTACTTTTGTTGTGAATTTGGAGGATAAACAGCTTTGTTCTGTGACAGTAACATTCCTTGAAGATTGTAGGCTTGAAAATACTTGTTTGGTAGGGATTGGATGTCTGATAAAAATCTTGACACAGATGCAAGGAAAAAACAAAAAAGCAAATATCTGTTTGATAATGCAGTAATAGCCATGACAACTGAGGATAATGAATGATGGTAGTGCTGAACCTGTAGCTGAAAGTATAAGATTGTACTGTGAACTGTATGACTTGTCCTCATGACTTCCCTGTACCACTTCAGCTGCTGTCTGGTAAAAACAGAGTATAATAGTTCTGTACAGTCATTTTACTGATGTATAGCCCTGAGTTTAAGCCACTACAGTTTCCTCTCAGTCAAGCAACTCAGTAACAACAGCAATCCTTTTAAGTACCTTGTTGTAAAGAAAACGAGTGTAATTAATGATGAAAGTCATGTATATCAAGCTATTTCCTCGCAGGGAGTGCCAGGTGTTACCTTCCCCATTGTTTAGAGTCAGGCTGAGGTTGAGAACAGTCTTGCTCAGAATATTTATTCACCGATCTATGTTTTTGTGTTCCTATACAATATTTTTCTACAACAGATGTAGATGCTACAAACATTTCTTTCACTCTATTCCTCAAGGAGTTTTCTTTAAGAGGGAAATACTGCTTCCAGTTGCTTCTGACATCTGATGAACCCAGCTTTTAGAAAAGGAATTTCTTGTTCTTGCAAAGAACTTGTGGCAACAAACTACAAAAACCCATTCAGAGTAAAAACAAATACACCGATAAGTATAAATAAATATAATGTTTTGGACTCATGCAGACATTTTCGGAGTTGTAAGCCCTTTTTATCTTCTTTTTCAAAAGCAATTTGCTGAAAGGACTTCATAGGCTGCAAATCAAAGGTTATGGCTTTGGATTCAAATAAAGATCCTTCAGAATCTTAAATGTCAGAAAAGTATCTGCATAATTTAGTGGTCCCATTAACCTCAATGGGTAAACTATAATTGTGTTGAAGCAAATGGGAGCTTTGCTATTAATTTTTAAAAAGACAATATAAGTAAGTGGGAGCTAGCGCAAAAAACATCTGCAGGAGACAGAACAAGTTTGATCTGAGTTTGAACCTCAGGTATTGTGGTTTAACCCCAGACAGCAACTAAGCACCACAGCTGTTCACTCACTTCCCCCCACCCACCCAGTGGGATGGGGGAGAAAATCGGGAAAAGAAGTAAAACTCATGGGTTGAGATAAGAACGGTTTAATAGAACAGAAAAGAAGAAACTAATAATGATAATGATAACACTAATGAAAAGATGATAGTAATAACAAAAGGATTAGAATATACAAGTGATGCACAATGCAATTGCTCCCCATCTGCTGATCGATGCCCAGTTAGTCTCCAAGCAGCAACACCCCCTGCCCCTATTCCCCCAGTTTATATACCGGGCATGACGTCACATGGTATGGAATACCCCTTTGGCCAGCTGGGGTCAGGTGTCCTGGCTGTGTCCCCTCCCAAGTTCTTGTGCTCCTCCAGCCTTCTCGCTGGCTGGGCATCAGAAGCTGAAAAATCCTTGACTTGGTCTAACCACTACTTAGCAACAACTGAAAACATCAGTGTGTTAGCAACATTCTTCTCATGCTGAACTCAAAAATGTAGCACTATACCAGCTACTAGGAAGACAATTAACTCTATCCCAGTTGAAACCAGGACAGGTATTCTTGTTTACGCACTTTGGAAAACCAAAATAAACTGGGTGGGTTTTTTTAGACCAGCCATGTGTACTTTTTGACAGATAGGAAGAGCATCAAAGTCTGTAAAATCGTGTATAAAGTAGTAATACTAACAGATGACATGGATGCAATGGCAAAAAAAGAAGAGTTGATGCACTGAAAAGTCTTTTCTTTGGTCTGACAAGTAATCTACCCTTTATACATGCAAGGTACTTAATGATATAGGTTTAGCCTTTGCTAACTTGTAAACAGAAATAGAAGCAAAACAAAATTAAAAGTTTTAGTAAAAAAAAAAAACCAGTACTGAAAAAGTTTTAGAAATCTCTAGTCAGGGCAATAGACACAGAACAGCAGGGCAATGATCCATCTTAATGTTGTCACTGTTTAACCTGTTGGTCTTTCAAAGCAAGTTCAGTTATCACTGAGCATGAACTCTGGAAGGAAAGAAATGATCATACATGATTTTGTTATGTCAGGCAGGAAACGTCTTTCCTCAGTAATCGATATCAAGGACAGCAGTTACTCCAAGGGAATGCAAAAACCAAATCACCTTCCTAGAGGTCATACTGGCAACATGACAATTTCAGGCTTCTGGCTTACTGGTGACAGTATGCAGCAATGCCTAATACCCTCAGGGATTTAATGGCATGCGACCTTAGTGACAGAATAGATATTGAAAGAGAGATTTGGCCAAGTATTTGTTTAAATATAAGCAGGGACACTGTTCATTATAAAGTGATTTATTTTCCTAAGTGTTCCTAGTGTGGGGTTAAGCAAGACAGATGCAATCACCTAGGACACAAAGTTTTCAAAGAAGGTGTTCTTTGAATTAGAAATGCTTAAGATGAATTATCTGCATTGATAGATCAAGGGGTTTGGTTTTTTCTACAGGTTAATCCTTTTTTCCCCAGCATATGTACAAGATTTTATTGTCCATGAAAGTGAAGGGCAGAGAGTACAGGGTCCAGCTGAACACAGCTTAGGGAAATGAGATGCATAGTAAATGATGTGCATAATTCCCTGCATATTTATGCTAGTGACAGGGAATCTCAGGTGCGAAAACACTCATCACCCCATCTGTTCCAAATGAAGTCCTTTCCTGCAGGGAGGGGAAGAGAAAAGTAAACAGGTCTTTAACTTTCAGTCCAACTCTACAGTGCCATTTTTGTTACAGGGTTTTTTTTTAAATTATGGAACTACACAAGTATTTAATTTGGAGCAGTATGAAATTACAAAGAAAGAGGCTAAGAACAGCTAAGGATCCAAATTCTGTCCAAGATAGTGGTCTGTGCATTTGTATTGGCTTTGTGTGGCAAGGTTTTGGTAGCGGGGGGGCTATAGGGGTGGCTTCTGTGAGAAGCTGCTGGAAGCTTCCCCCATGTCTGACAGAGCCAACGCCAGCCAGCTCCAAGATGGACCCGATGCTGGCCAAGGCCGAGCCCATCAGTGATAGTGGTAACACCTGTGGGAGAACACATTTAAGAGGGAAAAAAAAGTTGCAAGGCACACAGAAACTGCAGCCAGAGAGAGGAGTGAGAACATGTAGGAGAAACAGCCCTGCAGCCCCCCAGGTCAGTGCAGAAGGAGGGGAGGAGATGCTCCAGGCGCTGGAGCAGAGATTCCCCTGCAGCCCGTGGGGAAGACCATGGTGAGGCAGGCTGTCCCCCTGCAGCCCAGGGAGGTCCACGGGGGAGCAGATGTCCACCTGCAGCCCGGGGAGGACCCCACACTGGAACAGGGGGATGCCCGAAGGAGCCTGTGACCCTGTGGGAAGCCCACACTGGAGCAGGCTCCTGGCAGGACCTGCGGATCTGTGGAGAGAGGAGCCCACGCTGGAGCAGGTTTTCTGGCAGGACATGTAACCCTGCAGGGGACCCACACTGGAGCAGTCTGTGCCTGAAGGACTGCAGCCCATGGAAGGGCCCCACGCTGGAGAAGCTCATGAAGGGCTGTCTCCTGTGGGAGGGACCCCACGGTGGAGCAGGGGAAGAGTGTGAGGAGTCCTGCCCCTGAAGAGGAAGGAGCAGCAGAGGCAACGTGTGATGAACTGACCCCAACCCCCATTCCCCGTCCCCCTGTGCCACTGCAGGGGGAGGTAGAGAACCCAGGCCTGAAGCTGAGCCTGGGAAGAAGGGAGGCATGGAGGGAAGCTGTTTTAAGATTTGGTTTTATTTCTCATTACCCTACTCTGGTTGATTTGTAATAAATTGAGTTAATTTCCCCTAGTCGAGTCTGTTTTGCCCGTGACGGTAACTGGTGAGTGATCTCTCCTGTCCTTATCTTGACCCACAAGCCCTCTGTTATATTTTTCTCTCCTCTGTCCAGCTGAGGACAGGGGAGTGATAGAGCAGCTTTGGTGGGCACCTGGTGTCCAGCCAGGGTCAACACACCACATCATTTAATACTTCTAAAATTTCTCGAAGACCTCAGAGGTGGTTCTTACTATAGGAGTAATACATGTATCTGTGTGTATCTGCATTGCACAGTAGGAAAAAATTGGTGCTTATTACTTGGGAAAACTTGGGCACAGAGGTTTGGAGACTTAATGTATTGATTTTCTACTCAAAAAACCCTCTAAAATATCAAAATTTCTGTTTGTCCTTTTGCCTTACCTAGAAGATCAGGTTCCAGTTGTGAATTTTTCTTATTGAGCTGTGCTTTAGAAAGAATATATTATCTACTTTAGGGTACTTAAAAGTGCTTGTTTTAATCAGCTTTTCTCTTTTGGCCAAAGGCTTGACTACAAAGAATCTTTTGTGTTTAAGAGCTCAAGGCAAGAATGTGTACACTCAAAAATCCCTTCTTGATACTTTGTTTGCTAGATATATCTGGACAGTGGGTTTTTTGCTGATACCTAACCCCAGCCCGAGTTAGTTCTTGGTCTTCAAAAAAGCTAGGTCATACTTGAAGATATCTTATGAGTTGTTTATTTCCAGGATTAAGTGAACAGCAATCAATAGGTTTTTAACAGCAGTTTAAGAGTTGAGAATCTGCAATTCTGCTGAATCTTGTATTAGGAATTTAGCTTCTATTTTAAGATCTGGTCCAAGATCACAACTAAATTTCTAGTGACAGTCTGCAGCCCAAACATCATCCTGGTTTTAGTAAATTTGCTTCTCTCAGGTCTTCATAATAATGAAAATTTTAAGCATAACTATGTGGGAAAGATAGCATTTCAAATGCACACCTACTCCTAATCAGAGTTTTTATCTCTGACAAATGTCGCACTGCAAGAATAGGAAAGAAAAATGCATATTAAAAGCCATGAAAGGCTTTAATTTGCTATTTTTAAACACATTAGCAAGAATCTGGCTGCTTCTGCTGTTTCAAGCATTTATAGACATCTTATTTTATCTTCTTTTGAAGATGTGTTACAATTGTTTCTACAATTCTGCTTTGTGATTTTCTCAAGGGTATTTTAGGGGTTTTGTAAGACAGCAATGGGATATCATTTTATAGTTACACTTTTATGAAAAAAATTCTAATAGGAGATATATATAAACACTCAGGAGAGAACTATCTATATTCAGAATTAAAGGTGTCTTAAGTTAAATTTGGAGAATCAGAGGCAAACATTTTTTAAGTACTAGAGATACAATTGTTTTACAATTTTTAGCTTGGTTGGAAGTCTGTCAGATCTGGGAAAACAGCTCATCTATCATACGCTGCAATCCAGAGTTTAAACATAAACATTCTTTTCTCTCCCATTTGTCTTATTCATCCCCCCCCCTCCCCCCCCCCGCACATGAATAAAGCAGGAGTCCTAGGAAACAAAAATATGTCATCAAGTAAGAAAAGGCTGTCTGCCAAGCTGGATTAAAAATGACAAGCAAATTTCATTCTAGGATCTGAGGTCTTGCTGAATGACAAGAATCATGAACTATAGTAAATTAACACCAGTATCTAATGTATTCCTTGTCCCTGACTGAGCAAGCTTTATTTTGGGCATAACCGCTTTTTACCAGCCACTTTACCTGGATAACATTCAAGATCATCTGTGAAACCATAATCTTCAGAGCTTATTGTAGATGAGAATATTTAGAAATAAGAGAGTGCAATCACATTCTGAATTGTACTGTCAAAAGCAATAAAAACATTTTGAAGCTTATGACATAACTAGCTTTTATTAATTTGAATTTAAAGACCTAATGTGTTCATTTTAACTTCATTAACACATTCTAAAAAGATTTTAAATGTCAGGTAGTTTAAAACAGCTTTTTCTGTGTTTTTATTTGTTTGTTTGTTTGTTTTAAAAAAAATCTACCTGTTATTTTCCTAGGAAAAATAAAAACAAAATTAAATATCTGTCTCTGACAGAAAGCATATATTTGTTAACAATAGAAACAATAGATGAAAATAGATTAATCTTTCCAGAAAACCCTAGCAAAGTTTCTATAAAAAATTTCTTTGATGCTCTTCAAGAGTGAAGAAAAGAAAACACTTGTACATCTTACATCTCGTTGATTATGTGCCTGACAATGGCTTACTACAGGGTACTTAGCTGTGTACAGTCTGTGTACGGTCTGCAAAAGATAATCTGACAATAGGGATGAAATTAAGTGTACCCTCTACACCTGTCTGACTACCATCAACACCTCTCTGTCTCCTCTTTTCAGCCACTATGACGATGACTTCAAATTATGAGGAGAAAATTTTGCTGAGAACTGTTCCTAAAGCAGGAAAACATCCAGTAATCTTAGGTGCAAGAGAAAGTTATAGAAAATGTAGAAATTGCATGCAATCTTTTGGAGTCTCAATATGAGTCCAAAGGAAATAAAAGGCTATGTTCTCACAGATCTGTGTTATAAAAGCATTCTTAGAACTTAACATTGCTCACATGCACAAGTATGTCTATTTAAATGAAAATGTACATCTTTTGTATTTTCTCACTGCCCAGACCGTGTAAGAGTTCTGTTTGTATCTAACAAAATCTTGATTTACTTATTTTGTGTTTCTTTTATGAAAAATAGTTAATATTCCTAATTTTGGATTTTATTAGCAGCCTATTGTCAAAATGCCTTGTTTACTTTTTTTTTTTGTTAAACTCTCCCCGAGAAATAGCTGTCTCTTAGACTGCCAGTTTCTTCTAAAAACATGGTGAATGGACATTTTGTGATTTAGAATAATTACTTGGCAGCATGCGTTACTTTAATAGACATATAGCTTTAAACTAAGACTCCACCCTCTGTTCTGTCCTCTAATTAGAAACACAGATATAACATAATTCAGAGTTCTATCTTATAATGTAAGTGATTTAAATCCATGTTTGTTCCCTTATACAATAAGTAAAATGTACATCTGGTATATTTTTTACTTGTATTTCAAAATCAAGAGAGAATTGTTTTCTATTAATATAGACAATATTTTATGGTTACAAGAATTCACATTTAGAGAGTTTATTTAACTATTACTTTTGAAAACAGCTATGCTAAAAGTACAAATATCCCAAATGTGTCCTCTTTTTTATTTAAATGGAGAAAGCCATTTCAAGGGTCCTAACCTTTAAGGGACTGGAAGAGCTACAGGATGGAATGGTAAAGCTTCCTTGTTATGGTTGAAAATCTTCAAAAGACTAAGAAAGAGAAGCAAGCAAAGAAATCATAACAGACAAAAGACTACAAGCTGTCTTCAAGTTAGATCTTTTTTGGGGGCATCTGTAAAGTTAACATAAAATTCAAAGCAAGGAGGTGGGTTTTTTGAAAAATGAAAAAAAAAAAAAAAAAAAAAAGACATAATACCATCAGGTTCAAAGGTGCACAGAAGACCAGTAAGAGATGTGGCCAGCTGGGAGAAGTACATTGTCATTCTTGTAAGCACAGGGAGGAAAGGAGAGTGCTGGCTGCTCTATAAACTGTCATGTTCCAGTTTGCCCCATCAAGTAGCAGTTATGGACAGGACACTGAAAACTGGCACCTTTAGGACCATATCTTCCTGAAGCCCTAGTGTTAGCATTTCCCTCAGCCTTCTCCTACTTCATTTATCTTCTCTAAATCCACATAACTACTGAAATATACAAAATGTTCTTTTGTTCTTCTCCAATTTGTTCCTAGTTTCTGTTTATTTTCATTAACTTTAAAATTCACATGCTATTTAAGCAGCCCTGCAACGATCAGTGATATCTGAAAGATGGGATTCTCCACGGCACTTTCATTAACCTTCCACAGAATTCAAGCCCCCAAATCACTTATGCAATATACTCAGTTTATCTTCTATGCAAATATCAGTTATCTTTGGCTTAAATATGTGTTAGCCTTTACTTTTTGGTACATTGAATGAATATTTACATTGCTTGTAACAGTTTTTGTTAAGTATGCACACTAAATATTTTAAAAAACTTAAAGACAAATTTTTTATAACTTGAACTGTCAAATGTTAATTACAAATTACATTTTAATTACAAATGTGTATTGAGATTTGCTGTAAAATAGGAAAAAGAGTGCTATTATGTACTGCCTGAACTAGTCATCATAAGACATATGCATAAGTATGTATAAAAATTAATTAAAAGTATGCAAGACATACTTATGTGCACAAGTATATATACATTGTATAACGCCAACTAGTACACAGAACCAAATTAACTTCTAGAGCACCTAAACCAGACTTCCTCTATGGTTAATTAAGTCTATTGCTAGAAAATACAAAATTAAAACAGCAACACTAGATAATATATGGCAAATCTTTATTAGCTGCTTCATTTCCCATTAGAGCAATACTAACCATAATGAATATTGCCTTGAGTATTTCTATATCTTTGTATTCTGCCCAAGAACAGTACTATGGTAAAACAAAATGCTACGGCAGAAGCTGGATAGAACATCCAAACAGAGTTAGGGGCTCAACAGCCAGCACTGGGCATGCACAGTGACAGGTCAGATGCCGCACTAAGTCACTGCACTTCCACCAGTGCCCATGCACCAGATTTCTGGTGAGCCACAGCCAGAGCTTAAAAATACAAGTCTTTAATGTTCCTGCAAAAATTAGCAAATACCAGAGACATGGGCTTTGTGGAGGGAGCAGGAACTATGTATAATTAACTCATACTTTGAACACTTCCTCTCTCTAGCATCGAGCTGTCTCTTTCAGGCTGGTTAGGGATAAAGAGGTGTTGCGATTCAAACAAGTCCCTTACAAGGATAATTAGCCTCACAAATAAATCTATACTAATTTTAGGCAGCTAACTGGCTGACAGAGCTTAATAATAGAGAAGGTTTTGATGTAGTGCAGTTTTGTAAGGATTTAGAATGTGCTTTAGCAAGAATCATGTTTTAGCCAATAGACAAAAAAAAGGTTGAAAAATCAGTGGCCACTTTTGTTATGTTTACAACAACTTCTTCAAAGAGGGACCATTACACTAACCTGAAATAAAGTAATTCTCAAATTTTAGGGATGAGGTTATTTTATAAGTGGTAGGTGGTCTGAGAAAAATGCAGCAATTCATTGTGCAATTGGAAGCTTGAGACAGTCTCTTCTTGCTTTGGGGCCTTATATCCATCATCCGCTATATCCCAACAGAGAGCAATACCTGGATCTGTACAAAAGGGACATTGGAAGGATGAAAAAATATCTATCTCTCTTGTCTTACACAGAAACCTCCATGATAGACATGGGGCATGGGGAGGGCAGTATTTAGCCAGCTCTTGTTGTTATAATGCATTCTAAGATAAGCAAGAACTACTTTAAGAAGCGTTTTTGCTGTAAGAAATTTGGTCTGTTCAAAAGTATGGGGACACTTTTTCCTAAAAGATTTGAAACTTTGCCATTTAGTACTTAAAAATTTCAGTGCCTTCACTCAGATGTCTCTTAACAAGGAACTAGAGAAGTCAAGACATAATAGGAACTTCTTAGGAGTTAAATTAATGTCCAGGCAGGGAATAGAATAGACTAAGAATAGGGAGCTGAAGAAAAAAAAAAAAAAAGCAAGACAAACCAATAGACGGGGAAAAAAAGAATATGTAAAAACATGGAAAAACATCAAATCATCATAAAAGGCTTGCAAAATGCTGCCAAATGTCTAGGTAGATTGAAAATAAGTGATGAAATATTTTTTTCTTTTATAGAATTGCACTTTTTCAAATACAACACATTTAAATTCATGCAAGTGATAAACAAAACTATTACTTCAGAAAGAAAAAGTAGCATGCTGGGTAGAAAGGATTTCCTGTGGACATTATAGGTAATAAGAAATAATGCAGAAAAAGTGAATATTGCATATGCACTTTCCCCTTTTCCTTAAACTCATGTTAGCATACGATTTTTTTTTCCTGTTTGGCTAATGTAAAGAAATATGTCTATGTTATTAATATACTTTACTGCACTTAAATAATGTTTCTGATATTTTCTCCTGACAAAAAAATTAATAATCTAAAGTATGTATCTAAATATATATATAAGTATGCATACAGAATTAAAATGTATTAAAAAGATTGGGAATATAAATGACTATATGTAAGACATGTATGTGAAGAACATTTAGTGTGTTTATTCAGACCAATTGGCTATTCAGTATCAATGGCAAAGTTTCTGTGTTATCCTTAGCAATAGCTGTCAAGCTTGATATCTTTGAAAAAAAGCGCTTCTAACACAAAAATTATTATAAAAGTCAATTTGTCTTCAATTTAACTTCCTTATAATAAAATCAAAATCAGCATAGAATTCCCTTGATTATTTAGCTGTTTTCTTCAAAATAAACTTTGTAGAATATTATGTCTCCTGTAAACTAGCCATCCTTGTAAAGGAAACAGAAAATAGAAGGGAACATATGGCAAAATGGCAATAGCAATCTGGAGGAGGGATGGATGGATGTTGAAAGAGGCAGATGCCTAATCTTGTAAGCCTAATTTTTTCCCTCCTTATTTCACTACAGTTGTCTTAGGTTGCCATATTAATGCACACCTACTATTTTTAACTAAATGTCATACCTAAGTAATTGCACCTATGAACATACGATCAGCTTGACCAGGAGCCTGCCTCACCAAATTTAATTTTAAAAGTGAATCTCATTGGACATCGGGCAAATTTTTTTGTAACTCGCTGAGATGTAACTAACAAAACCAGACCTCTACAAAGCTTAAAGCATGTATCAGAGTGGAGATTGCTGTTCATCTTGCAATGGATGTAATAAAACCCACTACCAGGTGCATATAGAGCAGTATGAGAAAGACACTGTCTGCATCTGTACTGTGATTCTGTACAGCAGAGAGAAAGTACAAGGAAACCTCTCATAATCTTTCACTTCCTTAGACTTTAGACTTTCACATTTGCTTCTCAAAATGAGAGAAATTCAGTAAAATTATACACTTATAATGTAATCAATAGATTGCTGGTCAGTGGAGCGCAGGATATGGTGGGTGACCTCTTTTGGGGGCACACACAGGGCCCTCACACATTTCTCTGTGCATGCACAGCCTTCTGCCTCTTCACGTTTCCAAATTACATCTCAAACCTAAGACACTTTCCCAAAGAAAATGCTGTCAAAATGTAGTGTGATGCTGCAAACCAGCCCCTTCAGCAGAGGCTGTTTCATCACAAAATTCCAAACTAGTGCTCATAAACAACCCCATAATTGTTTGCGGCATGTCAATGAGCAAAGGCTTTGATAATTTTATTTTGGCAGCAAACAATAGTGAGGAATTAAGTTCATAAAACTTGACTTAATTGTGGATAAAACCCTGGCATGCAATTCTGCTACATTTCAGAAGCCAATTAGAGTGTTTACAGATTAGTCAACATCTATCCATCCAATTCACATCATCAGTATGCAGTCTGCAATGGAAATGCTAAATAGAAATAAACAAATGCCTGTAATTTATAGTTATAGAAAGTTGTCATCTGCTTCCCTTAGCTTGGTGGTCTATCAGAATTTCTTTTCTAAACTATTATACTCAAGAAAGTTTACATATTGCCTTAGAATATGTCTAGTCAAGTATTTCTGTAGACATAAACTTGTAAAGTCTGAAATGCCATAGATAAAACAACAGACCTTCTCACACTTGGCTCATATGTACAATTCCAACTAGGTCTTTTTTAAATCTTTTTTGAGATTCAGAAGTGATCTGATAAAAACCCTTTTTTCCTGATGAATCACGTACAGCAGTCAAAAGGTCATCTAGACCACTCTGTTCATAACAAAAAAGCAACAGTTCATTCAGCAAAATTTGAAGTCCAGAATTATAAAATCACTAATAAGAATGAATTTGTCTGGAAAAAACACTTACTCTACCATCAAACTGCAGTATTTGCCGGCACAAGATAAATTCTTATGAATATTATATATAGTTCACAAAAGGATATTTTATAAGTTGATTCAAATAAACTATATTATAAAAATTTTAATTTACTATTATTTTAATTTTAAATTACAAATTTTAAGTAAAATATTTTTTGGTTGTATCGGGTATTAGAACAGCTACGTTAAACAGTGATTAGTTTATATTTTTAAGAGGAATGACATTATTTCATTTCAGTAAATAAAGCAATTATTAATGGAAAATTTCTCTAATACTCATATCACGATGTCCAATTTTCAGTCTTGCAGAGAGAACAGTAGTGCATCAGAACATGATTGGTTTCATCTGGGCTATCTTATCATGGTCCTGAGGCGATATCCCGTGAAAGCCAAATTATGGCAAAATAAAAACAGCAGAGCTGTTTTTTTCCTGTTTTGGGGAAAAACTTTTTTTTTTTTTTTTGCATAAGACAACAATAAAAATAATTGGTTTTCAGTTTCTTGACCTACACTTTAACCTTGAGCAATGTATTAAAACATAAGGAAAAATCACAACCTGCACAGCATAAAGACTTCAGGTTTTGTTTTTATGAAGATAAAAGTTGTCTTGCCATAAGAACATCTTCTAATCAAAGCAGCATGAGGATTCATGAAAAGGTTTAACTTACATTTTTCACTTTGTATTGAACTAAAAACCCACACTTGTATACCATATCCTGTGTTTGAGGGAAAGAAAAGAAGAAAAAAAAAAAAAAAAAAAGAAGAAGAAGAAGGAAACTGCATAGAAAAGCAAAACATTGGCTGTTTATCAAGGTTTTTCTTTGTGGAAAAGAATGAACATTCCATAGATTGACTTCTAAAGAAAACTAAGAGGTCATGCCCCTTCTTTTTATGAATACGTATTTCCACAGCAGTAGCAGCTACACTCAGAGATGTGACATGGTAGGAGACAACTTCATCTTCTCTCTGCAAAGACACCATCAATGTGAGAGAGAGACTTGGGTGTTCTGAGTGCCCCCTCCTCCCACTTTGGCCATGCCTCAGGTCTAGTACCAATAACAGCATGAGTTCTTAACTCTTCATATTCACTACTATAGAAAACTGGCACTTCCAGGGCTGGAAAGAAGGAGACTGCACCAGGATAGCCAGAGCAACACCAGAGGCTGGAGGGTTCATGGGGAAGGTGGGAGTTGACGTTTGCCTGTCCGACAACAGAAACCCAGCTCTTTCCTCTGCAGGGAGTGATAATCAGTCAGCTGTTGCCTTGATCATCTTTCTACAAATAAAGAGGTTATTCAACGGGTCCAGTGGAAAACTGGATCCAGTTTAAAAATAAAGCTCATAATTTAGTTGGAGAACCAAAATTAATTGGGCTTAGTTTCAGGCCAGCCTTCCTGCACAGCCCAGGAAATTTATCTTGCCTCATCCATATTTCAGTTCTCTACCATTTCCTAAAATAATGGTGATACTTCCTGGATTTGTGTTCTGAGATCTCCAGGGCAAAGGCTCTGGTTTACTCTGAGATTGTGGAGCATCCTACATATGGAGGCTCATTCCTTCTTGGAGACTATTGGTGTCACCATAAAGAAAAAAGCAGTAGAGAGCAGAGGATGGTTTTGTGGGACTTAATAAACAGCACTTGCAGGCTGACGGGATTGAACTTCTCTTGGCATATCTGGGAGCCCTGTAGGGACCTTGTAATTTGTTTCTCCTGACTAACTGATGCAAGTGCAGCTTGTTAACTTCACCCTGGATATTAAGAAGATAAGTAGGCTTGCTTCAGCAGAGAGAATCAGTAGAAAGAGGAACAAGAAAAAAACTGCTGGTAGTTTACAAAGTATAATAATTTAAAGGGGTCAATATATGGATTTGTGCACATAAATGAAGCAGTAGCTACCTCTCAAATTGCTCCTTTGAAGGAATAACACAATAGGATGATCATATAAAAACCCACAGGGCATTTGTCTTCTATTTGGCTATAATTTACAATTTAGGAAAAAAGGGTACTAAAATCCAAAACATACTGAAATGGTTCTAGCCTTGAATATTATCAAAAAAGAATATCACAGGAAAACCTCTGAACTGGCAATGATAAAGTAAGATTGATCTAAACATGACAATTTAAAAATAATAAAAAAAAAAAAGATGGATAATTCAAGAGTTCAACATATTTTGAAAAGTAACCTTTGAATCAGATCTATCTGTTGTTTGGGGGTTTTTTTAGGTTTTTTTTTTTTTCCCCTGTTCTTCCAGCTTTTGAACACATTTTCAGGCTTTTTATGGCAAACAAATAACCAAAACCACAAAATGTCTAAATGCTTTGAAACATTTATCAGGAGCATAATACAGTGTCCATATCTGCAAGAGAAATGGAGAAAAACTGGAAACAAATTGTTACATGTAGGGAAAAAGGAGACACTGAATAAGCTTGGAATAATTGCTGTGGATCTCCCAAAACTGCAGAAATCTTCAGAGCTAGAGTGACCTTGATATACCTGCATGTGTTGTAAATACCAACATGAAGATTTAAAAAAATCAGGTAACTAAATCGTATAACTCTGTTTTTCTATATTAAGGGGAGGGGGGAAATTCATTACTGCCTTACAGTAGAATATAAAACATTATGTCATAAAGAAAATTGAATTTGCAAGACAATTTTTAAGTTTATTAGTCATTTAAAGTTTTTACCAAAATAATCTCTCAAAATTATTCTGCATCTGCAGATACTTTGTAAATTAATGACTTACCAGGGTTTTTCCTTTTTTAAGGATTTTTTTCCTTCAATGATTAAAAGATTAAAATCTATCCTGTGTCAGACTTCTGTTTTGGCTTCTTGAAATTCTAAAATCAGAATTCATCTCCTGTGAGTTTTCTAATCCTTTCATTTAGAACATTCTACTAAAAATATTCTGTTCAAAAGATGTTAATAAAACCTTTCAGTAAAAAAAAAAAATCCCAGAAAGTCCGCAAAGGAGTATTTTCTTGCAGGTGTTCAGGGCAAAAAATATTCTGGTAAGTATGTGTTTATATACACTATGATATTTCTATTATTCCAACATAATTGTGAAACAAAGCAAAATGCGGCCATTTAGAGTTGTTGAACATCATAGCACCATATCTATTACTACTTTGTATATTTAGCTTTCTCTAGCTACAGAAGTAACTCAGAAGTACATTATGTTTTCTGCACCTTTGGATCATGATTAGTATATCAATTAACTATGGATGAAAGTAGAAATCACAGCCTGCTGTTAAATACCAAAAATGCATTTCATAAGCAGTGTTACACTTGTACAGTCAATATCAAAATAACTAAGATACTGGGTAGTGAAATGTCAATATTGCTCAGATTTGTGTTTTACTGTTGCTTGGATGGCTATGGTACGATGACTATATGCCTGGATAAATCTCTAGCAGAAACAAAAATGATGCAAAAGCTTTAGGTTTAACTGAAGGTCGAGAAAAAAGAACTGTGTGTAAACTTTTAGAATAGCAAATGAAAAAAATAGATTTCATGTTAAGGTGCCACAGTTCATTTTTGGAAGACATCAAAACATTCTGTGCTGTTCTTTACTGGTTGCAATAAGCTGTAAAACATTATTTATAAGACAGTTTTTTATTTATAATTGTCTACAGGACATATATTTCAGGCAAAAGTGTAGGATGACATACTAAAATAATAGCAGGGGGAGGTTTAAGCTACCCTGTTTTAAATGTTGCTCAGTATAGATATTTTATTCATAAATGATGGTACAATCTCCTCATGGCAATTTTCTGATGTAGTAGTTCTGTCAACTCTTAGCAAGAAGAAAGGGTTAGATTCAGTGAAGTGCGTGTGAAAGTGAGTTTATAGCCTTCAGGTAGTGGCAGCGACAGGCTTCTGCTCCACGGAGGTGTTCCTTTCTCGTTCAGCACTCACAAACATCTTCAGGGAAGGAATCTGACAACACGGTGTTCCTTAAAAACAGATGAAGTTATCATTACGTCAAAAGACTCTATTAGGCAATTCTAACCCTTCCCCAGAGAGCCTTAGTGTGAGGAAAGATTATTTTGGCTGGTTAGGTGGAATGGTAACTGACATGCTACTTTAAAGACTATAAAAATTAACAGAATCTCTTGTGTTAACCATGTTTTTCACTGCATTCAATGCTCTTCCTGATTATTCACTAGCTGTTCTCAATGCAGGTCCAAAGTCAATTTTTGATTCTTCCACATCTGGAAGAATTGAACTGAAAATACATGTTCTAGCTTGTAGTTTGATCATAGAAAAGGAGCATTAAGTTTCTTTATTTTGCTTAATGCATATCTTGATGTCATGTCTGTTCATCACTAGCCAGATCTTCAAGCATGTATATGAATATATCAGCATATCATTAAGCACAGGTAGAAAGAAGAAATACTTGACAGAGGTCTGCTTTGTCTCTGGAGATAAAGTATGACTTTCAGTCCAGCTTCCATTAAAAATGTTTTTCTTTCTACTGATATTAATTGGTCAGATTGGAATCTACTGAAGAAATCTTAATTTCTAAAACTTTCTCACTTTGTCCTCCCTTCTAAGATTTGTGGTCTGTCCTGGCTTTTTCTACATAGGCAGCTGACCTGTTAGATGCAACAGTTCGTTTTATGTGGACTCCATTGCACCACTCACATTTTACTATCTCAAAGCCTAGTTTACCAACCGTTCAAATACAGTGTGTACAATTATAACTATAATGTGATATTATATTAATCTAGTTGAAGATTATGTTGCATCTGTGGAGAATTATGGCAACAGAGTCTACCCTTCCATGAGTTAAAATAAGACTTATTTGTTGAATTTACTAAAATTTTATTGGTATAAAAGAGAGGTACAATACTTATTAATGGCTCCCTCATTTGAAAAAAAAAATTTGAAAAAAACCATAGTGTTGATATTATGTTCAGACACTTGGTAAAAATCTCTTCTGATGAGGGATGAGAAGATTATTCAGGCAAAAAAGCTGAAGGCTTTATGCTACTTAAAAACTGCATAGATCAAGATGCTAGTGATGAAGTCTAGGCAATCTGAGGCCTAATCCTCTAAAAAGTTCTTCCCTGTAATCACTTCTTTACTGGGTGTGACTGCACACTATTTTTCAGGCCAATATGAGCTAGCAGTACCTTATATTCCAGCTCACAGGAGCTTAAACGGGTTCTTAAGGTAAACCAATCCTCAGCAGAACCTATATAACCATAGCAAGCATCATAATGAAATGGACTCTACTTGTTATGCCAAAAGCTGACACCTGGCTGTTTTGGGCAAGGCTTGCTTGCACCTACTCAAAATAGTGAGCTCACATTTACTTGTTCTCTTTTGTCATGTTTTGTTATGACTCCCATAAGGTTCCTCAGCAAATGTCTTCTATAAAGGGCTGCATCATCTAATCAGTGAGAGTCCATGCTGGCTGCAGTCAAGATGGAGAAGCAAAAAACTGTGCTAGCTCCTGTTCTCAATGGCTGCAAACTTCTGTTTGTTGAAATTTTATTCATTACAATTCCATCTGATTTTATTTTTTATTATCATGACCATTACTTTTCACAAGTTCCAATGCTTCTGAAAATAAATTTAAGAGAAAAATCACTCTTTCTGTTACTTTGTAAAATTAGTCATTTTAGTGAAAAATGTCAACATTACCATGCCTGGAGCACATACTGAATCTGGGGAGAGAGATCTGAAGTAGATCTTGATAATTCACCACCAAAATCCGTTCCTACTTGGTCTAGAATAATTCTTTCATTCATTGAAGATGGTAAATACTTAGTAAAGACATACCCTTTTGACAGACAAATTCTCATGTAATCCAAATATAGGGTCAGTTAGTCTAAGCTGAATACTTTCTACTATGGTTTTCCTTTCTGCAGAGTTACGGATGTTAGGGAATTTTACATTTCACATACATACAGTTCCCATATGAACACAGCAGCCACCCGACAGAGTTGATTCAGAAAAAAACAGGCAGGGATTCTTCAAGGATGTAGCATGAGAGTATGGAAAAACTCAAAGGAGTAAGAACGGAAGGAAACTTCTGAAGCATTTGGCTATTAAAAATCACTAAGCCTGAGGACACAGATGATATTTTGTTTATGCTAATGAATTTGAGCATATTTGCGTCTTCTCCCAGGAAAAATAGGATCCAGTGTTTGTCAGATTTGATTAGTAGAAATAGTCAAAACCTCAGCATTTTCTTGAAATCCTGTGCCATCATTCTAAGTGCCTGTCGGAAGTCCTCTTTAGGTGTACATTAAATACAATCCTACACCATGCCATATTCTAGAATAAGGACTGAACAACAGCAGTTAGGGCTTTTTCAAATTATGACTGTTAGTGCAACTAAAGCAGCATTTTTGCACATTTTCTGCATGTAGTCACTTTTGTTATTTCATCTAACAATTGTTCATATTTCATTTGTACCTCTGCAGAGATGCAAGCTACAATGTACTTGGCACTTTATACTTGTAATGAAGAGGTACAATAATAGCATATTCTTTATCTCATCAAGCTTGCACTCAAAATGTATGGCTACAGACAATGGATTGAAAAACAAATAGGGAGTATGACATGAAGGATAAAATGGCAATGAAGTGATTATGATGAAACAACTGTTGTGGAAGGGCCTGGAACAGAACACCTGAAATGTGTTTATTTTGTTAAAATCACAGACATAATTTCAACACACATCTATTATAATATATTGTGGGCATGAGTACATTCAATGTTTTGTGATGTTTTGGCTAACACCAGATAAGAGACAATTAATTTTATTGTGTAATGAAACGATCCAGCAAATAATATATACATTATAATGGACAAACCGGCATCCAATGCAAAGAAATAGTCTGATAAATCTTCTGCCTGAAGTAAGATAATTTCAGTACTACATTACTCTTGTTTTTTCATGAACTGTGGATCTGTGACTGTTTCTTACTGCTGTAAATGGATTTTTTTCATCATAAACCATTTTTCTTTCCAAGTGGTGTAATCAGAAGGAAGAAAAAAGAAATAATATATTGAAAAAAAGGAAAGTAGTGTTGGAGCACATAATTTAAATTCCAAGCTACTATGATATACTGAAAACAGTGATTACGGTGAAGAAAAGAATGAGACAAAGGTTTAAGGCAAAGTTAGGCTGAGGTAAAGTTAAAGTTTATTTTCATAGCTGTTATGAAAATAAATGTTAGAAAATGTGTCCTTCCTGATTTTAGAAGCTGTTTTCATGTTTCAGCTGAGCATTGTCTTTGTAATAACATGAAGTTACTGCTCCACAGTAAGACCTGTGGCTTCATACCCTAATGTGTTTGTTTCAAATGATGTCCTAAGAGTGCAGCCTTGGATGTATTAAAAAAACAAAACAAACAAACAAACAAACCCACACACAACCAACCAACCAAAAAAACCTGAAGAAACAAACAGAACAAAAACATCAGAAAGGAATGCTTGCTCTAGCCAGAAATTCAAGAAACAGATAGGATGGTATTTGCAAAAATTCAAAGCAATCTCACATGACACAAACTAATAGAAGGATGACTGTGTGCTATTTGTGCTTGTTCATTGCTCACCTGCAGAAAATGATATTTCATCCAAAAGCATTTAGTGAAATCTATATTATTGGTTTTGGGAAAAGTACAATGACAGTGTCCTACCTGAAAAGTCATGCTAACTACAAAGTTTTCTTTCTCCACCCTTAAACTGAATTGTTCAGTAGGCCAGGTTTAGCAGAGATAGTTAGCTTATATGTTGGTGCAATGAACAAGCCCTTAAAAAAATAGGAAGTATGGCTTAGAACCTGCAGGCTCAAGTAAGGGGATTCAGATGCTGACCTTCCCATCAAGATGCAATTTCTTCTTTCTCATAAGTTTTAAAAGAAACTACAAATACTTCTTCATTCTTTGCATACTCACAAATGATGGAATCACCACTTCAAATCCTGTAGCAGGAAGAGATTTCTAGTGCTTAATGTCTTCTGCTTAAGGAGAGCTGGGAAATGTCCTGTTTAACTGACGTACTTAAGGCTTTGTGTGTGTGAGCTGGTGAGAGTTAGCTGAGGATACAACCCCAAATGCTATGGGTTTTTTAAAAAATCTAGTTATATACTCCTATTAAAAACTTCATTATTTCTGATGGAGAGACTGCTATTATTATTAATTTGTATTTCATGCAGTTCTTTCTTACTTTATCATGTTCACCTGTTGCTGGTATATGCAGCCATCCACACTGAAGTATATTCACAAATGAGGGATTCTGACAATGGCTTCTTTGCAGTCAGAGGTTTAAATAAGTTTTTTAGTTAACTAACATGTAACTGAGTGCTAAATTTTAAGGAAATTTTTCCGCAGCTAGTAGGATTATTTAAAATCCAAAATCTACAAAGCATTGATTATAAAACTGATACAAATGGGAGTGCTGCTGTGCTTAAGTTAAGCATGTGTGTAAGCACTTTGACAGATTGGGTTCTAATCAAGAAAACAGTGAAAAGCACCATCTGTTCAGTGACATTTCACAAGACAGTGAAAAAATTCTGAAGTCTAATCTTCTGTGCAGATGAAGAAGAGATCTGTCCAGAGCAACAAGCTATTATAAAATTAATTTACCAACAGAAACAAGCAACTCCTCCACAGTCCCAGTCTCTTCAGCTTCCTCACATTAATTTTGTAGATTATAAGAAAAGTAAGTTATAATGCATCTCTGCTGCAGGCACAAAGCTCAGTCAGGATGAGAAAGAAATGCAGTTTTGTTTTTCACATTCTGTGGCAACAGTGGTGAAGGAAATCAAATATCTCATTTTATGACTAATTTACAAGAGCCAGTTCCAATCATTATTACTTTGTCTATAGTGAGAATGACATCACTGGAAGTTGCTGCTTTTTCTGATTAGTCAGCTTTGTTTCTGAGAAACATCCATCCCACATGTAATCAGGTCTTCTTAGGGGTGAAATTTACCTCACAAATTAAATGATTAAGAGTTGAAAAAACCTAGGTATACATCCATATGTTGCCAGATATTTTTGTGGAGCAAAATTAAATAAATAAAACTACCAGATTGGATTAATGAATTATATTAAAAACACCAATGCTTGAAACTGAAAAATGAACATAGGATCTGCTCCCACTCTCATCATGCACTAAAGAAGAAAGCAAACAATAAATATCATTTGGTAGTCAGATGAAAAATACGCCAAGTCAATAAAGATTGATCGACATGCTTAGGTTCAAAATCTTTCTTTATTCGTTAGCCTCTGGCCCAAACACTTCATGTTTTTGCAAAAGTGAAAAGTTTCAGCAGCCACAGAAGCAGAAACATACCAGCTGGAACTTGGCAGACAGTTAATTCCTGTGACTCACTGTGTCTGGCACCAGGTGTCAAATGTAGAGTGGAAAAAAAGGAAAGGGTGTTTTTTCTGGCATTTCTAACCAACCGGGCTCACTCATAAGCCTTGTGTCATTCAGGATGTCAGCATAATATATCACTAATATAATGAAATATGCACTGAAGTGTACAGATCTTTATGACATATTATTCCTTACCTTAATGCACTGACTACCATGCTATCAGCTAGGGTAATTTTTCTGTTTCTACATATGCTTGGTCATCAAAGAGATAGCTGTATTTAACAGATCAGCTGGCATAATTGAGATCCAGAGTTAATGACATTAATAAGATGAATGGGAGAATTCACACCTTGCAGTGTGTCGTGGTTTAACCCCAGCCAGCAACTAAGCACCACGCAGCCGCTCACTCACTCCCCCCCATCCAGTGGGATGGGGGAGAAAATCAGGAAAAGAAGTAAAACTCCTGGGTTGAGATAAGAACGATTTAATAGAACAGAAAAGAAGAGACTAATAATGATAATGATAACACTAATAATATGACAACAGTAGTAATAAAAGGATTGAAATGTACAAATGATGCGCAGGGCAATTGCTCACCACCCGCCGACCGACACCCAGCCAGTCCCCCAGCGGCGATTCCCTGCCCCCCCTTCCCAGTTCCTAAACTAGATGGGACGTCCCATGGTATGGAATACCCTGTTGGCCAGTTTGGGTCAGGTGCCCTGGCTGGGCATGAGAAGCTGAAAAATCCTTGACTCTAGTCTAAACACTACTGAGCAACAACTGAAAACATCAGTGTTATCAACATTCTTCTCATACTGAACTCAAAACATAGCATTGTACCAGCTACTAGGAAGACAGTTAACTCTATCCCAGCTGAAACCAGGACACAGTGACTGCTTCTGACTGCTTGCTCAGGCAAATACCAATGAGCCCTTTTCTTCTCCCATACATAACACAAAGGTTGACTTCATGACTATGAATTCAGTAGCTATCAGCTGGGATACCCTTGCTGAAATCAGTAATGATAGGATTTACAACACTGAGTGATTTGTTCTTAGTTTTAAATGAAGGATTAGATTTTGGAATACAGGATATCATGTGTCATGAAAGCAAGACTCAATCTTCCGTCCCTCTCCAAAACATAAGGTATCTTCGCTGAACCCCCACTGCTGATCCGCTCAAAGCATTAATACTGCATTTACTTCATTATGTTTATCCACCTAATGAGCAATATTAATCTGGAGATTGAACAGCTGATATGAAAATAATCCACATAGCATCTTCATTTGCTAGCATATCAGTGATCCTTCACAAATCATATAGCGGTAGCTAGCTCATCCAAAACTAGGCAGAAAGAAGGAAAATGATGATGGATAAAATGTCTTTGCAAGATGAGGTACCTCAACTGCAATTATTACAGCAGATCTTTAGCAGTTATAAGCTAGTAAAATGCCTAAGTTCAGTGGAGCTCTATCCCTATTGACTCTGTTATTACAGATTTGTTACACTTGACTGGTGGAACAAAGTGTCAGGATTAGACCACTGAAGGCTAATTATTTTGCAGCAGCACTGATTTAATGGTTCCCAGATTCCCACATTTTTCACCCTCTACTGCTGAGACTGGATTTCAGGAGTTTGGAGTGGGAGCGTTCACAGCAGCTTCCCACACCCAGAAGGGTTTTGGCAGGTGTAGCAGTCCTCAGAAGGCAATTTATACAGCTGCAAATGTGATACTGTCTTAAACTGTGCGGAGGGCCTGGATCAGCACAAGATGGACTCTGTAATTGAACTGCGTACTCCTGAACAACAACCTCATGTCCCTGTCTTGCCCACTTCAGCTAAAGAGGTCAAATAGTTTATTCATCATTGCTTAGAGAACTGCCATTAGACTTACTAACAAGCTAAGTGTCAAGGATATTTGAATAGAGTCTCCAACTCATCAGATATCTGTCAGTAATAAATGTGTGACTAAGTCAAATCAAATTGAAAATAAAAAGTTTTTTAGAATATCAACTATTTGCTAACTTGACCAGCATCATTATATCTCATCAGCTGTAGCCCTCAGCTGGTTGAAAAATGTTGCAAAGAATATGTAGCCCAAAGAAACAGATTTAAAAACATATTAATAATATTTTTGCCCCAGCTGGGTATCTCTAAACCAACAAAGAAGGGAAGAACTTTGGATACCACCCTTTGATACTTCAGGTTTTCTAAATCACAAATATAATATAAAGTCTTCTAAGATTTTAGCAGATATTGTACACTCTTATATTTAGATTTTGAAAAGATTAATCTCACTGTCTTCATTTTGTAAAGTAACTGTGTTTTCCCTGTATTAATTTACACCTCTGACCCAAACATCTCAAATACATGATCCTGGAATAACCTCACAGTCTATATTATAATGGCAGAATATCTTTTTTGTGATTATTACTGGCTATAGCAGTGGCTATTTAGTGACAATTTTATCCTCCCCATAACAAAATTAAACTTGCTCATATACATATGTTTTTGCTGTACTTTCCAAAAAGTAACAATATTCTTACATAAACTTAGTGACTTTATGCACCACATTAACATCTTCTTCTTATGTAATAACTGAATGTCAATAAGTAGTTGGAAACTATTATCTATAAGAATTCAGTGTTTTAAAGTTTTATGGATAAATTAAAGCTTTCATATGTGCCAGTGGGAATGAAATATCTTTATCTTTTATGAAGGCCTAGGTAGAAAACCAAAGTCATGAAGCATTAGTAACTTTCAAATCATGTTAGTGCTAAAACTGACATATGTAATAATGTGTTATATCATCAGTAAAATATGAAAAAATGCAGGGTTTTTACTACTTTCATTCCCACACAAAAAGGATACAAATCAATTATGTTAGTGATGTACGTTAAAATCACACTAGTTATCAACACGTCTCTATATATTGCTAAAGATAGGACACTTTTTTCCATTCATTCTGATAGATAGGATGCAAAAAGCTTTGCTGTATACAAAAAGTGCAAGAACAGTCCTTCATTCAGGATAGAGCCTCTATGAGTTGTGAATATATCTCCCTCAAAAAGATGAAGAACAGATGGGAATGCCACCACATGATACTTTGCACTAAGTTATGGAAGGGGTCAGTCACACATGACACCCTACATAAATGGATATACAGATTCTTTCCTTTCCCTGCAGCTGCCATTAGAAGGAATCAGAAGGGACCATTGCAGGCTACAGTCTTTTAGCAATATGCTGTATTGTCCTTCTTCCCCTCAAAATCCTTTACCAATAGCTTTGCCCTGTTTAGCGAGATGCCAAAGGTACC
This sequence comes from Haliaeetus albicilla, assembly GCF_947461875.1. Taxonomy (NCBI): domain Eukaryota; kingdom Metazoa; phylum Chordata; class Aves; order Accipitriformes; family Accipitridae; genus Haliaeetus; species Haliaeetus albicilla. The sequence continues at coordinate 65,992,198 of NC_091516.1, read as the reverse complement.
TCAAGGTAGAGAGGAGTGCATATGCACTTCCCAAACAGCATGGTCTGGGCATTAATGGATGACAAGAGTGTTGGAGTTGACAGAGTAATTTTTAATATTCTGGAAATATGTGAAGTACAGCTTGCTTTATAGTCATACTTTTTAGTCCATCTTGGGCTGCTTATGAAAATATTCACAAATCCTTCATGCCTTATGAATTATGTCATAAATTATTATCTGTCCAACAGCTTACACTAAAAGTACAATTTTCATTATTTACCATTCATCTCCAGATTAAAATGTTATAATCATTTAGTCCTGGGAAACAAACAGTGTCACTTGAGGTAGCAAATCTGCAGTTAACAATTCCAGACAGCATATATTTGAAGGGAGCAATTTAAGGACAACCCATAAGACTGAAATGCAATGTATACTTCATAGTGCTCAATAGATGTAGATTAAATAGACCTAAAGTAGTTTATGAATTACTTTTCATATCTAATAGGATTATCAAGATTGTTATTTTAAGGTCATGAATCATATTATGCATAGTTCATACTAATATCTTAAAGAGTAAGCTGGATGCCCTAAGTAGATAAGCTGGTTTGTGGAGAGAAAGAGTTGCTTTCCACTGCCACCAAGTGCATCAGTTCCCAAAACGGCACAAGGACTCGTCCTGAGAAATACTGCCGGGAATGAGAAATGGGATGGGACTGGGCACAGGTGTGTGTTTGAACAGCAGCCAGGGGTAGGGGATGAGCAATTTTGGGATTGGTCCAGACATGAAGCAGGTACAACAAAAGCAGGGGATATCTATGTCCACCAGAAGTGGTGACATTGGCTCTCAGTCCCACCAAACAACTTCTGAGCTGGTGGCAGTGTCATCCTGGGAGAGAACCACCTTCCTGCTGGTGGGAATAGGGGACAGGGGGAAATTGCTTGCAGAGGAACAACCCCCCAGCTTCAGTCCTGGGAGGAGCACTGGGCAGAGCATACCTTGTCCACACTGAGCACCAGGAAAAGCCCACCTTGTGCATATTCTCTGAAACCATTATTAATAATTCAGCTATTGAGGAGGTTGATCAGAGACCTTAATTTTATGAAGTAACACCATTGCAATTTTTTAGAATTTATTTATTTATTTTATCTCTTCAGAGAAGAAATTGCTTTGATGTACTTATCAAATGGAAACGGCTGCCAGGAATTCAGGATTTATGTCTGGCTACTACATTAATGTTGTGACATGAAAATTACTTACAAACCCAAAATTCAAGTACCCCATTTATTTTGGGCTTTTTTTAGATTTTCAGTTTGTAAATGTAGGAAATAGATATCCCACAGTCTAAATAATAAAACTTTGCTTTTTCAAAGTTTATAATACTCTTTTTTTTTCCCTTAAGTTCGGTTTGAATTGTAGGTGGGGAAAAAAAAATCTCTTTACACAGAAAACTCTGAAACTTGATTAACAAATAGAGATATTTGGATTTCATTTCAATAATTTTATATTTGAATCATCATAATGAGTCTGGCTGAGATGGAGTTAACTTTCCCCATAGCAGCCCTCGTAGTGTTCTGCTTTGTATTGGTGGTTAGAAAGGTATTTATAACACACCAGTGTTTTGGCTACTGCTGAGCAGTGCTGACACAGCATCAAGGCTGTCTCTCCACCATTTCCCCCCCTAACTAGTAGGCTGGCAGTGGGCAAGATCTTGGGAGGTGACATAGCCAGGACAGCTGACCCAAACTGACCAAGGGGATATTTCATACTATATGATATCTGCTCAGCAATAAAAGCTAAAAGAAAGGAGGAGGAGGGAGGGCATTAGTTATTACAACATTTGTGTTCCAGAGAAACTACTAAGCATACTGAAGCCCTAGTTCCTGTGAAGTGGCTGGACTTCACCTGCTGATGGAAATAAATAAATTTTATTTTCATTGCTTCCATTTGTGACCTTTGTTTTTGCTTTATTAAACTGCCTTTATCTTGACCCACAACTTTTTTTTTTCCATCTTATCATCTCCACCGCTGACCTGCTGAGGAGGGGAGCAGCTTGTTAGACACCTAGCATCCAGCCAGGGTCAACCCACCACAATAATCATTCATAGAATCACAGAATACCAGGCTGGAAGGGATCTCAAGGATCATCTGGTCCAACCTTTCTTGGTATAGACAAGATGGCCCAGCACCCTGTACAACTGAATCTTAAAATTTTCCAATGTTGGGGAATCCACGACTTCCCTGCAAAGATTGTTCCAATGGCTGACTGTCTTCATTGTGAAAAATTTTCCTCTTGTGTCCAATCAGAATGTCCCCAGGAGTAACTTGTACCCATTACCCCTCAACTTTTCCATGTGTCACCTTGTAAAAAGGGAGTCTCCATCTTCTTTGTAGCCACCCTTTAAATATTGGAACGTGACAATAAGGTCTCCCCTAAGCCTTCTTTTCTCAAGGCTGAACAAACCCAGTTCTCTCAGCCTTCCCTCATACGGCAGGCTTCCCAGTCCTTGGCTCATCTTTGTGGCCCTTCTCTGGACCCTCTCCAGCCTGTCCCCATCCTTTTTGCATAGCAGGGACCAAAATGAACACAGTATTGCAGGTGTGGCCTGACAAGCGCTGAGTAGAGGGGGATAATGACTTCTTTCTCTCTGCTGGTGATGTCCTTGTCGATGCAACCCAGCATCCTGTTGGCTTGCTTTGCCGCAGCCGCACACTGTTCACTCATACCGGGCTTGTTGTCCACCAGGACCCCCAGGTCCCTTTCCACAGAGCTGCTCCCCAGCCGAGTAGATCCCAGCCTGTGCTGCACTCCTGCATTATGTTTTCCCAGGTGCAAGACCTAATGCTTGTCCTTCTTGAACTTCCTCAGGTTCTTGTTAGCCCGCTCTTCCAGCCTATCCAGCTCTTCCTGCAGGGTGGCTCTCCCTTCCCAAGCGTCCACTGCCCCACTCAGTTTGGTATCATCAGCAAACTTCATCAGGGTACACTTGACCCCATCATCCAGATCACTTATGAAGATATTACACAGCGTTGGGCCCAGGATCGATCCCTGGGGGACCCCACTTGTGACAGGTCACCAGTTTGAAAAGGAGCTACTTACCACCACCCTCTGGGGGTGGCCTCAGGGATTCCCCACCCACCGCACAGACCACTTGTCTAGACCGTAACACATCAGTTTCTCCAGGAGGAGGCTGTGGGAAGCCATTCCAAAAGCCTTGGAGAAATCCCGGTAGACAATGTCCACCGCTCGCCCCACATCAACTGAGCAGGTTACTTTGTCGTAGAAGGAGGCCAGGTTTGTCAAGCACATTTGCCCTTGGTGAATTCGTGCTGGCTTTTCCCAATCAATTGTTTCTTTTGACTTGTGATAGCCCCCAGGAACTTTTGTTCCATAACTTTCCCAGGGACTGAAGAGTGATGGGCCTATAATTTCCTGGATCCTCCTTTAAGCCCTTCTTGTAGATGGGGGTGATGTTAGCCTTCTTCCAGTCTTCTGGGATGTCTCCCGATCTCCACGACTTCTCAAAGATTAGGAAGAGTGGCCTCGTAACGACGTCAGCCAGCTCTCTCAACACCCTCGGGTGGGTCACGTCAGGGCCCATTGATTTGTAGGGCTGAAGCTCCTGTAAGTGTTCACGTACCAAGTCTTCCTTCACTAACGGTGGGTCTGCGTTTGTATCAACCTGGATTTTTGCTCCCAAGGCCTCGGCCCAACAGTGCTGGTAAAGACAGAGGTAAAGAAAGTGCTGAGAACCTCTGCCTTTTCAGCATTGTTGGAGGCTAAATCACCTCTCCTGTTTAACAGCGGGCCAATATTTTCCTTCTGTTTCTGCTTATTGTTTACATACCTGAAGAACCCTTTCTTGTAGTTTTTGACATCTCTGGCCAATTTCAATGCGAGTTGAGCTTTTGATTTTCTAACTATCTCTGCACACGCTGGCAATGCCCTTGTAGTTCTCAGTGGGTACTTGTCTGCTTGTCCATCTCTGGCATGCTTCTCTTTTGGTCTTGAGCAGACTCAGAAGCTGGCAGTTAAGCCAAGGGGGTCTCTTGCTTCACCTGCTTCCCTTTTCTTTAAAGGGGGTGAACTGGTTTTCTGCTTCTGGGAAAGCATTCTTGAAAAACTCCCAGCACTCACTATCTCCTTTATCCTCCATGGAAGCTTCCCACAGAACCCCTCCCAGCTGAGCTCTGAGTGAGCTGAAGTTTGCTCTTCTGAAATCTAAAACCTTTGCCTTAGTACTAACCTTCAACATGCTCAGCAGGATCCCAAACTCCACAATATTGTGATCACTGCAGCCCAGGCTCTCACTGACCGAGATGTGACGCAGCAGGTTTTCTTGGTTTGTGAGCAGCAAGTCCAGCAGTGCCTCATTGCTGGTTGGCACATCTAACGTTTGTATGAGGAAGCAGGCCTCTACACATTCCAGGAACTTGACGGATGACATGTGAGCTGCTGTATTGTCCTTCCAACAAACGTCTGGGTAGTTGAAGTCACCCATAAGAACCAGGTTCTGTTGACCCAAAGCTTGCTTAAGTGACCCAAATATTGCTTCATTGGCCTTATTGTCTTGGTTTGGAGGTTGGTAGCAGATGCCTACTGTAAGGTCCCCCTAGGGAGATGACCCCTCTGCTCTTGACCCAGAGACATTCGATAGGGCTTCCACAATTGCCATACTTGACTTCTACGCATGCAAGGCTCTCCTTGACATAGAGCCCGACTCCGACTCCTCCTCTTCTTCCTTGCTTATCTTCATAAAACATCCTATAGCCATCCATTGCAATCCTCCAGTCATGTGAGTTGTCCCACCGTGTTTCAGTTATTCCTGTGATATCATAACTTCCTGACTGGGCACAGAGCTCCAGTTCTTCCTGTTTCTTCCCCGGGCTGCGTGCATTGGTATACATACACTTGAGGAGGTTGGTCTTCTGGTTCTCATCTTGGGAGGCAGCTAAGGAACACTTGTCACTGCTCTGGTTGGCCTGGCTTATCCCCCAGTTGGTTGCAATGGCATGAGGGTTGCCACTTTGGACCCCGCCCCCATGTCCTTCAGTTTAAGGCCCACCTCACCAAGTTGGCCAGCCTGCTACCAAAGACTCCTTTGCCCCTTCAAGACTGGTGGATCCCATCCCTCGCTAACAGGCTGTAGTCATCGAAGGATGTCCTGTGGTCATAAAAGCCAAAACCCTCACGATGGCACCAGCCACAAAGCTACAAGTTGATTTGCATTGTACATCTGTTTCTGGCTGCGCCCTTCCCTCTAACTGGTGCCACAGAAGAAAAGGTAACTTGGGCACCAATACTTTTCACTTGCACCCCCAGGGCTTTGTGGTCGTCCTTGGTTCTGCCCAGGTTCTGGCCTAAAGTGTCATTCACGCCCATGTGAAGGAGTAGCCATGGATAGCAGTCTGTGCTCTTGTAGTGCTCTGTCGGCAACATCTCGGACCTAACCTGAGCTCTGGGAAGGCCGCACACCTCTCGTGACTCCCTGTCAGGCCGGCAGACGGGCACCTCAGTGCCCCTTAACAGAGAGTCACCCGCTACGAGCAGCCAATGCTTCTTTTTGCGGTATCCGCTGTGTGCTGCTGGTACAGTTTCTCCTTGCAGACCTTGCTCGTGGGTGTCTACAGCTGTTAAAGCTTCATGTCTGGTTTTGGTTGTACTGCTGGAGGGTGGGGACTGAAGCAGAGTCCTGCTTTTGTAGGTCACTAGGGTCCACGGTACCTCTTTCTCTGTGGTGTCCACCACAGGAGAATGGTTCTGAAACCACTTATCTATCTCTGTCTTGGACCTTAATACAGTGCAGCCTTTTAACTGTTTCCTGCAAATGGGCCACCTGGTGCAACAGATCATCAACCTGTGCAAGTCTTTCGCAGGTACTTACCTTTTCTCCAGGAGAAGGGTCAGGGCATTGGTTGCAACCTACCATCTGTACTGAAGTCTCCTTCCCTACCAGTTCCATCTGGGTGGAAGCATCAGATATCTCAGGGGCTTTCTTGGTAGAAACACTGGTTTTAACTCCAAGGTGAGTGCCCACCATCCTGGCTGAGACCTAGAGCAGTTCCGTGGACTGTCAGCCTGCTTGCAGGCCACATGGCCCTTCTCACACAAACTTCAGCACGAACAGCAGCACAAACCATGCCGCCTTCTTGATGCCTGTTTGCAGGCCCTGGACACAGCGCTCCTGGTCGCCAGTGCTCCCCAGGGCTCTTCAAATCTCCTGTGGTTGCTTCTGACACCACCCAAGACATTGGCCCCTCTTGCGAGAGCTACCAGCTGTTGTTGGGGCTCTCTGCTCTTCCTCGGGTTTCCCTGGCTCTGGGAACCCCCCTGTACACCTCCATCTAGCGCCCAGCCACAGGACTTAACATTGCCAAAGCTGGGTGCCTCGTCGACTGAGATAATGTCATATTTAAGTCATGTTGCTTCCAAAATTAAGATAAGAATGTCTGTAACTAATGGCAAAAAATCCTTCCTTTTTTTTTTTTTCCCTCCTTAAAAACATAATTTACATTTATAACTTATTGGTGTATTATTTACTTCCTTAACCCTTTACAGAAACTGAATTCCACATTACACACATTCTTATGTTCTTAAAAATGTATTCACTACCTGTACAAGTTGTGTAGTTCATCAGCTTAATCAAAGTTATTTATGCCCAGTTCACACCCATAGTTCAGAATTTAAGCGAATGGAGCCGTTTCCAATAGTTGGTAAGGAAAGGTTAGAGATAGCAAACTCTCTGGTTTCCCTAAACAGGGAAAATACAGTGCTGGTTCAGGACCATTATAGCATCAGAAGCAAGTAGCCATCATGAGGTTAAATATCCTCACAGGGTATCTGAAAAGGGTTTGCATAAGAATATGTTCTCAGAAAATATGGTATAAAGGATGCTGATACTGATATTTAGATATATAATATAACATAAAGGAAAAAGTTATAATTCCTGCTTCTCTTATATGCCTCTTTTCACCTCTGTTGCTTAGCTGAAGTACAGTCTTGAATGCTATTGCTCATGGCTTAGGTCTGAATGACTGATTATAAAGCAACAGAAGTGTGTTATCATGTGGAATAAGTTCTCCAGAATATGAGAAAACTAATATTTTCCTTTTTGTTTTTCATAAATCTCATAAAAGTCTCACAAGGAACCTCAAGAACACAGGATTATATGCACAAGCTTTAAGTATCTGTGAATATGTTTAAGTTTTCTAACTGTGGTAAGCATTGACTATGAAACAATTTTAGCATAAAGTAGATATTAACAAATAATAAATAGAATTATTATTGCAAATTAAGTACTTTATTAGGGACATAGTTTAGCAAAAGGTATTCCAAAGCTGTTAATACTCAAACATGTCTCCAAAAGTCAATGGTTTTTAATTAACCCTATATACTAACCTAATGAATCTATATTAATAGTATAAAGAAGACTTGTAATAAAAAGAAGTGCTTTCATACACGTATTTACTTACAGATGGGTATGTATTGTATATGGGTATTTATATGTATGTGCAGGTATAAAATGAAATGCAAAACCAGAGAAGCTTTCTGAAACATAAAAAGTTTAATATTGTATTTCTTGTAAATATTCACCATTGTTAAGAACTGCTCTGCTACCTTCTCCTCCTCTTTTCTTAAAGAGATATTAAATGGGTGATACCATTCTTCATGGAATCTAGACAAGCTCTTTCAAAATTTCCACTTGAACTTCTGCATGAGTTTCCAGACATCTTAGTGAGATAAGGACTGAATTCTAGAATTTTTTTTAAAAACACCCCTGTCCCTTTTATCATCTGCCTAAGGTTTCATCTTAAGAATAACAACTTTTTTTGATGATTGAGTAAATTAAGATAAAGAATTAACTTCCACATTTATATAGAGAGAGACATATATACAAAATCTGTCTTAAAATGTTCTTAAACATTAAAGAAATAAAATCTGTAGCTTAGTGTAGTTTCCTACAGATCTGGAACCCTTATTTTCCTATGGGTCTTTTCAAACAGGTAATTGCACAGGTCCCATAGAATGGACTAGTAAAAATACATTACCTTCATAATGTAATATAATTTATTTGAAAAAGCTTGAGCCAGTACATGTTTAGCTTGTTACTGGGTGTAATGACCTCAGATTTCTGTAGATATATTACTTAAATAATGACCTTCTCTTGTCATTTTTACAGCTCAGTGCTAAGGGCTAGAATTATTGGTTAATTTTACATTTGCTCAGATATAAGAACTTTCCAGAGAAAATTTTGTTAAGGGTAACTAAGGAAATTTCACATAATGAAGTGCCTTTTCAAAATAATACCCAGATTGCCTAAGCAATTCTAACCTGTCATTTCTGTAAGTTAAGACATGGTTAAATGGGTCACAGCTCTTTTTACCAAATGAAGTAAAAATCATTTAGAAGCTTCATGGGATGTTAGTAGCTTACAGCCTTCTAGAGTCTCTGCTGGTACAAGTATGGAGAGTAAGGCAATTTAATATTATATATTATATATATATATATATATAAAATTCATTTCCCAGGAGGAGGTGGGTCTGCCAGGTGCCAGTCACCACTTCTCTATCTTGAACCAGGATCCCAGGACTGGAAAAACCTGCATGCCTTCTAGAGTCTCTGCTGGTACAAGTATGGAGAGTAAGGCAATTTAATATTATATATAATATATATATATATATATATATAAAATTCATTTCCCAGGAGGAGGTGGGTCTGCCAGGTGCCAGTCACCACTTCTCTATCTTGAACCAGGATCCCAGGACTGGAAAAACCTGCATGCCTGTCCTTGTCCCTTGAACTAGTTAGTTCTTTGAAAAATTCCTTCCTACTACAGAAATAGTTTACAAATGTAAGCTCAAAGAACTTGATACATAAGACAACTTTAAAAATGTCTCTGACTGCAGGGTAGTATAGCACTATCTTAGCTACTTTTAAACTAATTGACTTATGGTCTAGTAGTAGTAGCTATGGTGCAACAGAGCTTACTCCCATGCTACAATAATTATTCCTAATAAGAATTAGATGCATGTGTTTTCACACATCAGGAAAATATTATCCCAATATTTTCAGTTTTCACATATGTTTTTGTAGGTAAAAATAAATACCATTACGTTAATTTATGCATCCAGTCTAATTTCCCTTGCTGCCTTTCTTGCTGAATATTTTTTTCCCCCAAAACTACTAGAACTAGTTTCAGGAAACCATATTTCACTGCTATAAAATAAAAAGTTCAGTGGAAAGAAATTAAACTGGTGATCGGCATACCTGTAAATAAGAATGGGTATGAAATACAAAAGACTTGCAAATTATAGTAAATTATATGGCAGGAAATATATTCTTGATCCTCACAGCTCTGGAATAACAACTACCTCTGTCCTTCCAGTAGTACCTCAGTATTATTGTTCTCTCTAATCTCTATTTCACAAGGTATAAAGTTTTCATTCTGTTTCTTTTAGTATATGACAAATGTCAAGGTGAATGCCAATCTACCAGAAATTCAGTCCACAGAGAGTTTTTCTAGATATCTGGCGATATCTGACTGATTAAGACTTGAGTAGGACAATGTAAGGTGTCACAAATTAATATATAGCCACATGTAAAATTACACAGGAAATATATACAGAGGTGTGTTTTCAAATGATACAATTAGAAATTACCGTGATTACCTATCAGAAGGGATATCTACATATGTGTACGTGGGTGTGTGTTTTCTTTGTCTGTAGGGATTTGAAAGCATTGTTTCACAAAATGCTTGAATGTTGTAACTGCTCTTCATGTATTGATTCTGTCACTTTTACCCATACCTAAGAGTTTCTCACTCCACCACTTGGCCTCTGTATGGCTGAACTCGGAACCTTGAGACACTTGCCAACTGTAGATGCACACCTTAGCCTCCCCAAATTTCATGGTGGGATCTGGGTGTTCACCTGCTCAAAACTGGAAACCTCTGCAGAAGCAAGAAGTTCACTGGGGCATGTCCACTGCTCTGGATAACATGGACACTAGAAGGTATTTTATTTGGCATTTTTTAAATATGTAATTTTACAGGATATTTGCAAAAACTTATGGCACAGTGAAGCTGCATGAAGCTAAAAGCAAGTCAGTAGAAAAAAGGAACAGCATGTAACAGGTTCAAACTGAATCCAATTCATGCTTAAGTTGTTAACTTCTATGAAAATGGCTTTTACTGTTAATTTTGACAATGTAACAATGAGAAAGCTGAAAATCCACTTTCTATGCTGGGGAGGGAACAGAAGTAAAATAACTGCAATGTAAACAAAAAAATCTCTATGGAGTTACTAACTTTTTAGAAATACATGTGCTAAATAGTATGAAAGGACTGTCTCTGCAAGTATATCTCCATAAACTCTTAAGGTGTATGGATATAGGCTTAAACCTACAGGTTTACATAGCACCATAGATGACCCAGATGGCAACTGAAAATTGAAGAGCTAACATGGACTACAACAAGCATGCAAAAGTTTTTTTGTACAAGTTCTTGTTGACAGACAACTGAGCTGAAGAGTATAGAAATGGAAGTATCTTGAATCTTATTATTAAAGGACTGCAGGGACTAGAAAAGCCCCACACTAGAGAAAAGTTCAACACAAATGTGTATACAAAATAATCAAAGAAATGCTCACACCCAGAAAAAATTGTGAAACGTTTCACATATTTTGAGATACCTCTAAAATCTCCCAAGACTGTAAGTCTTGTTTGGGGATTTTTATTTATTTCTTAAACTAACCTAAGTTTCAAAGGACTTGGACTTTGAAGTAAACTGGCCAGGTTTTGGAAGGGTGTAGGAGTGTCTGGGATATTGAGCAAGATGAAAACATCTAGATAAGAGACTTCCAGTTGCCAGATTTACAGCATCTTTGTGCTGTGAAAGAATCAATATATAAGCTTGATATTATTAGAAATATTTATTCATGTGTTTCTTACTAACACTTAAATCTTAATATGTGTGTATTGGCTTTGTGTGGCAAGGTTTGGGTAGCTGAGGGGGTTACAGGGGGCTTCTGTACGCAGCTGCTGGAAGCTTCCCCTGTGTCTGTCAGAGTCAATGCCAGCCGGCTCTAAGATGGACCCGCTGCTGGCCAAGGTCAAGCCCATCAGCGATGGTGGTAGCACCTCTGTGATAACATTTTTAAGAAGGAAAAAAAGTTGCAGGACAGACAGAAATGGCAGCCAGAGACAGGAGTGAGAACATGTAGGAGAAACAGCCCTGCAGCCCCCCAGGTCAGTGCAGAAGGAGGGGAGGAGATGCTCCAGGCGCTGGAGCAGAGATTCCCCTGCAGCCCGTGGGGAAGACCATGGTGAGGCAGGCTGTCCCCCTGCAGCCCAGGGAGCTCCACGGGGGAGCAGATCTCCACCTGCAGCCCAGGGAGGACCCCACGCCAGAGCAGGGGGATGCCCGAACGAGCCTGTGACCCTGTGGGAAGCATAGTCTGGAGCAGGATCCTGGCAGGACCTGTGGCCCCGTGGAGAGAGGAGCCCACGCTGGAGCAGGTTTTCTGGCAGGACTTGTGACCCCATGGGGGACCCACGCTGGAGCAGTCTGTGCCTGAAGGACTGCAGCCCATGGAAGGGACCTACACTGGAGCAGTTTGTAAAGAACTGCAGCCCGTGGGAATGACCCAGATTGGAGAAGTTTGTGGAGGACTGTCTCCTGTGGGTGGGACCCCACGCTGGAGCAGGGGAAGAGTGTGATGAGTCCTGCCCCTGAGGAGGATGAAGTGGCAGAAATAACGTGTGATGAACTGACCATAAACCCCATTCCCCATCCTCCTGCACCGCTGGGGGTAGGGTAGGTAGAGAATCCAGGAGTGAAGTTGTGCCTGGCAAGAAGGGAGGGGTGGAGGGAAGGTGTTCTGAGATTTGGGTTTATTTCTCATTACCCTACTCTGGTTGATTTGTAATAAATTGAGTTAATTCTCCCCAAGCTGAGTCTGTTTTGCCCGTGACGGTAATTGGTGAGTGATCTCTCCTGTCCTTATCTTAACCCGCAAGCTCTTTGTTATATTTTCTCTCCCCTGTCCAGCTGAGGAGGGGGAATTGATAGAACAGCTTTGGTGGGCACCTGGCATCCAGCCAGGGTCAACCCACCACAATGTTCTTGCAAGAAAACGTACTGAGAGCTATATACACTGGACAATCCTGAGATACAAATAGCTATGCACAGAGTCGTAAATATTGCAATGACTCCCTACACTGTCAAAAATTGCCCTTCCTCTTTTCTTCAGAGGTCTACTGTTTTGTAATGTTCAATTACTTCACTTTAAAGATTTCTGGGTTTAATCTTAACCTCTCTGTGAAATCTTTTTTGTTACCTCTACTGTTTTTTTGCAGCATTATTTTTTCGCAGCATTATTTTTTCCTCTTTACTTCATGCTACAATGTATTACAATTCTTCTTTTTATATGATAATAATAATTCTCTACTTCCCAAGGGTATTTTGAGGCTAAATTCATTAATATGTATGAGGGGCTCAAACTATAGTGATAAGCACCACTGAGGCTGTATGTGTGCATGTGTGTATATATCTCTACAGAAACACACATCTACACACATATATTTAAAATGATATATTTATTGCTAGCTGGTGTATGTAACTATGACATGAATATATAAATACTTTGTATTTCCTCTGCATTGTTTTATCCCACTGCTCGATCAAGGAGATACGTCTCTGATTCCATTGGCTGTACTGTGTTCATTACTGTTACTAATAGGCTGCATTGCTGAAGGCTATGTCTATGCAGAAATGTGGCAGCACTCCATAGTGTGGCTCATACTCTTGATTCCTGGGACATTTCCTCCGGCACTGAGGCCAGAGCTTATCGTGGCTCTTCTCCAGCCTGCCTGCCAACTCACCCAGTTTTTGGTTTGAGTTTTCTGGTTTTGCTTATTCACAAAGGTGAGTTGCCAGTGCATGTCTAGGGCTTGTTTCATTATGGAAAGTGCTGGGCTGCTTACTAGGCCAAGAGTTAGGGGCTCCAAAGCCCATAGATTTTTATAAAGACTATATGTCTCAGATGAGTTTGGACCTTGTTTTCCTAAGCGTTATACAAATGCAGAAGTCACAAGACACTCACAGTCTAAATAGTAATCCCAAAATGTGAAAGATATCTGAATTTCTAGTTTCTCCTTCATAGACCTGACTGTCTATGTTTTTGACAGTACAATTCTTTAGATACTAACTTCATACATTCACTGTATTTTAGTCACAACTTCCTACTTTTTAGACCTTCAGGCATGGCCGAGGATACAGTGGCCATCTAGGACATGTTTTAGCCTTGTGTTTAAGCTGAAGCGTATGCCTGTGCTCCCCAAGGTCTGTACCTGCCTGAAGTTCAGATGCCTGAGGCACCGTTGGTTGTCACATCTGCCCTAAGCCACCACCACATGGCTGATACCATCCAGGCTAGAAGATCTTGGAGTTTGAATCAACATAGACCTCACATCCTCTGGGCATTCTAGGTCTGAATTAAATACTGATTTCAGGCCCAGAACTACAGAAATTTTGAGCAAGCCAAGCAGAGAAGGACCTACTGACATTCAGGTTGTGTTGGGATTTGCACAACAGATATCCTCAGCTCACCATGTCTGCATCCGGGAGGTGGTGCAGGGATGTCCTGTAAATGCAATGTCATGTGCTCAGTGCTCTCACTGGTTATCAACCTGACTTCACAACTGTAATTCTTCAGACAGAAAAACACTTTTGCAGATATCTACCAATGTCTGACATAGCTCTGTGGTTTTCCCTGCAGAAACAGAGCCTAAGGAGTCTGAATTACAACCTCGTTAACTAAAACAAACATTCTTTATCTGTACCCACACACCTCACCCTTGTTTCTTAGCTTAGTATATATGTAAATTTAGAATTTTGACACTTGTTTAGAATTTTAATAGAGAATAATTGTAATGCTCCTTTTTAAACAGAGAACTGTACACACTTTAATCCTTGTTGTAGAGCACTATAATTTATGATAATGGTTGAAAAGAACAATCTGTGTGATAACATTACCAAGAATATTTTAATTACATGTCAGAAATGTACTATTTGATTTCAATCATCTGAGAAGTAATGCACTCAGAAATCCTTTACAAGGTAAGACTCTCTTTTCCTATGATTTTTTTTTAAAGTATATTTATAAACTGAGGGCTGTTTATCTAGCAACCTCCTTTAAACATTACACGTTATACATATAATACATGAATTCAAGTCGGTACATTAGCTGTCAAATGCAATGAAAACTTTGAATGTGAGATTTGGATACTAAAACTCTGTATTATCATAAAAAGTAGTCTATTTATTAATAATTCAAAAGGCCAGATGGACCACATTGATTTTTGTGGCTCACCTGAGGATCCAGAGTCTAATCTAAATTCCCACCCAAGCAAGAAGCAAGTCAGTTGACACATCAAACCTGGTGATGCTGTGCGCCTCTTGAACCTTTGCAGTCACCTTTATGAATGAACAAAGATCAGAGAATCTACTAGAGAGCTTCAGAGAGGATCTGTGTACTTTCTAGAGGAAGATTTTCATGACAGTATATATGAAACTGTACTGAACTGTATATGAAACCTTGTATTGGTTTTGTGTGGCAAGGTTTGGCTGGGGGGGGGGGGGGTGTTACAGGGGTGGCTTCTGTAAGAAGCTGCTGGAAGCTTTCCCTGTGTTCGAGAGAGAGCGAGCCCATACCAGCCGGCTTTAAGACAGACCTGTCACCGGCCAAGTCCGAGCCAATCAGTGATAGTGGTAGTGCCTCTGGGATAACATTTTTAAGAAGGGAAAAAAAGTTGGGATGGATGGAAATGGCAGCTGGAGAGAGGAGTGAGAACATGTAGGAGAAACAGCCCTGCAGCCCCCCAGGTCAGTGCAGAAGGAGGGGAGGAGATGCTCCAGGCGCTGGAGCAGAGATTCCCCTGCAGCCCGTGGGGAAGACCATGGTGAGGCAAGCTGTCCCCCTGCAGCCCAGGGAGCTCCACGGGGGAGCAGATCTCCACCTGCAGCCTGGGGAGGACCCCACGAAGCAGCAGGGGGATGCCCGAACGAGCCTGTGACCCCGTGGGAAGCACACGTACTGCAGCAAGTTCCTGGAAGGAGCTGTGGTCCCATGGACAGAAGACCCCACGCTGGAGCAGGTGGGTGCCTGAAGGAGGCTGTGACCCCATTGGAAGCCCCCACTGGAGCAGGCTCCTGGCAGGACCTGTGGCCCTGTGGAGAGAGGAGCCCACACTGGAGCAGTTTTTCTGGCAGGACTTGTGACCCCCCGGGGGACCCACGCTGGAGCAGTCTGTGCCTGAAGGACTGCAGCCCGTGGGAGAGACCCACATTGGAGAAGTTTGTGGAGGATTGTCTCCCGTGGGAGGGACCCCACGCTGGAGCAGGTGAAGAGTGTGAGGAGTCCTGCCCCTGAGGAGGAAGGAGCGGCAGAGACAACGTGTGATGAACTGACCCCAACTCCCATTCCCCATCCCCCTGCACCACTGGGAGGAGAAGGTAGCGAAAATCTGGAGTAAAATTAAGCCTGGGAAGGAGGGAGGGGTGGAGGGAAGGTCTTTTAAGATTTGGTTTTATTTCTTATTATCCTACTCTGATTGGATTGGTGATAAATTAAGCTAATTTCCCCAAGTCGAGTCTGTTTTGCCTGTGAGTGTAATTGCTGAGTGATCTCTCCTGTCCTTATCTCAACCCACAAGCCTTTTGTTATATTTTCTCTCCCCTGTTCAGCTGAGGAGGGGAGTGATAGAGCAGATTTGGTGGGCACCTGGCCTCCAGCCAGGGTCAACCCACCACAGAAACCATGTTAAAGCTGAGGACCAGAGAATCCATCCCATGACAGCACAAAAATAGATTAATTTCCTTTTGTAATCTTATTAATTTTCAGTTGCTGACTCATTAGTAATTGTAAGTATCTCACTCTATTGCATTCTTTGTGGGTGAACTAGGTATCCGTATCTCTAGCTAAAGTAACAGCAGAAATGTTACATTTAGAGCAGAAAGCCTGCTTCTGATTAGGCAGTATTTGTCTCCTGAAAAAAATCTGGAGCTTTGATGAGGTTCTATTTTCTGAGATGTCTTGAGATCATTATCTGTGCCTCTAGATACTTTATGCAGCAAACTTGTACTGAAGGTCTAACCTAGTCTTTTTTGGACATCCTACTATGTGTCATTTAAAACAAGAAGATGCTTTACAAAGTATTATATATTCAGAAAATTATACTCACCTTAGAAGTCAGCAAAATAAAATTGATGGTAGTTGTATGATAAGGGCGCTGTATTTCATATGACTAAATTCTCAAAGTGAATAATTTAAGCAAATGTAGTCATAAGCAGCTTTGTCACATGGTTAAAGTTTTAGGGGTTTTCCAAGTAGTGTCACCAAACAATGACAGTCACTGTCATTGAACAAAACACACCTGAAGCAACCCTCACCCCCTGCAATGGCCATGACACAGAGATCTGGAAAGGAGGATCAACCAAATAAGTCATTGGAAGAATGAACTGTTGTTCCAGAAAAACTGTCCAGATCACTGAGCCTAGTCTCACAGTGTAACAGTTAACCATACCACATATTTTATTCCTCAACTTATCAAGCTGCAACTTAAAGCTATTTAGGTTTTTGTAACTTTTTTGTCTATATGGGGGATCCTGAAATGTAGGATCACATTTGTTGGTTTTGCACATTGAGGTCAGCTAGAATTCACAGGTTTTTTCCTGTTCCTAATAATACTTCATTCTGTAGGAAAAAAAAACATTTGTTAGCCTCGAAGTACAAGATCTCTATAGGCATTTTACTTTCTATTACTAAATGCCATCCCATTTTATTTCTCCCTTTCCAAAAGCATTCAGTTTTTTCTGTATAATTTTGTAATCCTTCCTGCATGAACAGTTCTTCCCAATTTTGTGCCACTACACAGTTTAGCTATAAAAACTCCAGTTTGTGTGCCAAAGTCTAAATGAAAAAGGTAAATGATGTCCAGGAGTTAGAGTCCTTGTGAAATTTACTATGTCATCCTTCAGACATGCTCTCATTTCAACACATTCAGTTGCCAACCCTACCTTAATTTCTTCCCTAATTCACAGTTCTTTTACTAACAGTACTTTTACTAATCTTCTCTATTTCAACAAGTAATTACCCAAGTAGTTTGTAAATATCTCAGAAGTTTAAATTTCTCATAATGGCATAACTTCAATATTTATTGTCTGATATTATTGAAATAATTAGATCAAAACTTGGGAATTAGAAGCAGATACATACATCCCCAATAGAAACTCTCTCACAATTCTCCTTCAAAGAATTTTGACCCAAAACATTAAGGTTTCTATCACATTTACTTAACTCATCCACATATAGTGTATATCATCATCTTCACCTGGATGCATTATACACATATTTCAAACCTAATTGACATTTCAATACTTTTCTGTTATTGTTTCTCCTACCTTCTACCAGGAACAAAAATGCTTTCATTTGGTTTTCCAGCCTCACACAAATATCCCATTTGTTTCTCTGGTTTCACACAGTCCGTTAGGTTGATTAGTCCCTTCTTAGGTCTCAGCTATTTGCCTGCCCCCCGCTTTCATCAACAACATCTTTGTCTTTATTGGCCCCTCACAAGGGTTGTTGGGGGGGTAATGGAAGAGGACTATTGATACCCATCACCTCGCAGAATACTCCATCTCTTGCTCTCTTGATATGGTGGGCCTGACAGCTCCCAGGGCAGCACTGCAGCAGGTCTCCAGCTCTGCCTCCAGCCCACGTACTCCTCATGTCTCGGCGGGGGAGTCAGGGGGGCAACTGACAGTGACTGCCAGGATACAGGGTCTCACCCTGAGGGGCCAGGGAAGTCCTCTTTTCTTGACACATAGGGGCTCTTTCTGCCTTAGACTATTCTCAGTGTTATTTCTTTCCCTCATTATATATTGATATTAACTTGCTATTCCTGTTGTTTTAGGGGACAAAGGTGTGAAACTGGTCTTACTCAAGTCAATACTTCCTTTCTAGGTCTATGGTTATTTCTTTCATTAGTGCTGCAGGAAAGAAAGGGAAGAAGGGAAAGTGGGCTTAATCTATTGCTCTGACAAGCGCACAAAGTGGACACTTTAAAAAAAAAAAAAAGAGATAAAGGAACATTGAGATAAAAGCTTGTATATAATTGCAAAA
Source organism: Haliaeetus albicilla (assembly GCF_947461875.1). NCBI lineage: Eukaryota > Metazoa > Chordata > Aves > Accipitriformes > Accipitridae > Haliaeetus > Haliaeetus albicilla. The sequence continues at coordinate 65,974,041 of NC_091516.1, read as the reverse complement.
AATGTTACTATTGTTTAAAGTATGAAATCCATCAAAATGTCTCCTTTAAAAAAACATGAAAAATTGGACATGTGTTTGAGCAAATTTGCACAGAAAATCCACAGCTGAGTTTGTGGAAGATTCGGTCTCTTTATGCTTTTTTTTTTTTTTTTTTTTAATTTTTAATTTTAGCAGAATTCCTGTTCAGACAGAGGGTCTGTCTTGATTCCAGGCTCAGGCATGCACGATCATCTGGAAACACTCCTGCTATCAAAGTGGGTATCTGAAATTGGAGTTTAAAGTAAAAAATAATAACCTGGTTGTGCCCTGTAAGCAGAAAGTTTATTTTAGGGATAGACTACCAAATTGCAAGTGCAGGATTTTTGTTGCATTTTTCATGACAGCAAGTGACTGTTATTTAGAAAGAAAAATTGTAGACCTAGAGAAGAGAATTACTGACATTTGGGGTTGGGCTAACCAAACTCTAGACTCTAACCTTTAGCTAGTTAAAACAAATAAGATGTTTCAAATTCAAATTTTGAATTCTTCACTAGACTGGATGACCTTGAAAACTGTGAAAAAAGAACAAATTCCACTTTTGTAGAGTTCAAAAGTGTGAGAAATAATGGGTTGTAAGGAAAAAAAGTCATTTTCCTGGCCTGAAAAAAATGAAATTGACTCTCAAACATGAAGTCTTTTAAACTCATATTGAGTGAAGTTCCTTGCTGTTTGGTTTTTTTTTTTTCATTGCTTGTTTAAAATTTAGGTTTGTCAAGGCAACTTTAGGCATCTGCAACTGACAGGGTCTGGGTGTTTGTCTTTAGTGACTGTCTTAGAACTTTGAATGCTCTTTTAGCATCATTTCCATCATGCATAATAAAACAGAGCCAGAAAAATACATATAATCTCCAGCCTCTTCTCCAGAATATGTTTTCACAAATCAAATGCTGCAAATAGGTTGAACTGACAGAAGGAATTTCAGTCCATACAAATACAAATGGGTTTTCTAAGCAATTAATTTTGATTCTTTATTTTAAAAAAAATTGAATTAAACTGTTTTGAAAACATGCATTTTATTTTTGAAGGATTTCAGAAGTGCCTAAAGTCTTGAAAATGAAACAAATTCTTCTTTTCAGGTCGGTCATGTCTTTTCTGGTTTGATATGGCAACCCAGGATTTCTTTTTGATTATGACTCTATCATCTGTAGTGCAGTTGTTTGGATTTATAGATTCTCTAGTTTTAGATGAGAAAATAAGCCACCTCATTTTAGTTACCTATGCCCTTATAACTAAGGACAAACTCTGCTTTACAGAATATTTCCCTAGAATTTATAGCTTATAGGAGGCATAAGTTTTTCCAGAATTCTGTGAAGTAGCTCAAAATTTTCAAATGTACCACAATTTTTAATAGCACTTTTTCCAAGCTCTTTCCCCCCAAAAAACAGAGGTACTAACTAACATGATTTCCCCTCCCCCCCACTTTACTTAATACATAAAGGAATTTAATTTTCTGACTCAATGCTCTAAAGTAAGTTACATAATGGAAAGTAAATAAGCTTATTATTTAAGAAGCTCTAATAAGTCCCTCTGCTTGCAAGCAATGAAAGCCTAACATCTGCAACTTTCTCCATTTAAGCTACAGGTCAGCAGACAGTGGCGTTATATGTGGAAGAGCAAAAATAAGTAGAAAGATTTCCTGCAGCACATGGACTTACAACTGGCTATGTCTGCATGCCCTGTTTGCTTTTTAAGGATAGTAACAAACCTAGCTAAAATCCAAGGGAGACATAATACACTAAAGCTTTCATTTTTGTGGTCACATTGCTTATGATATTAATTTGTATTTCTTAAAATTCATGCTAAAACGGGACCCCATGCTCCATAAAAAAAGAAATAGAAACAATGAATGCAATATGGTATTCACTAAAGAAACTCACACTTTACAGATGAGAAGACAATGGTTTAGTTTAGTATTGAGTGGGAGACTATAAGAAAGGGACATAAATATGCGCTGGAATTCGATAGCCTGACTGCAAAAATTTTTATCAACAGTGGCATAAGAATACATACTGGAAGGGATAATGTGAATTACTAATGCATATCAATAAGCTCCAGTCTAAATGAAGCTTAAAAAAGAAAAAACACTAATATCTCACAGTAGTTCAATTGCAATGTATGTCTAGATCATTCAGTGGAAACAGAAAAACAGTAATACAGAGAAATGTTAGGATATACAGAAAAAGCAGAATTGTGGTGTAACCATATTAAAAATGGATTGATACTAATGTATCAGCTATAACAAGTGTGATCAAAAGTCTCCATGAGCTTGTAGACTGTATCTAGCAAGGATTAACTGTAGATGCCTAAAGAAGATTGTGGAAATGGACAAAACACTCTTAAATTTTTCTGTCTCCAAAAATTTTAGTTTCATTGACAACTGAGCCAGAAGACATACCTCTGCATCCAGCTGCAGATCTTCTAGGGTAAGGAAAAAAAGCAGTAAAAATTATAAGCAAGATAAAAAGGCAGAAAAATACAACAGAGAATTCAAGAGCTGATTAAACAGGAGAACACAAGACATCAATATTGATCAATGAAGTATATACAAGTCAGTTTGACACCCATTTTCAAATCAAGAGAACTAGTTTATGTTGTATGAAATGGAGAGGTAAGTATTAAGATCAAATACAAGGGAATTACTTTAATTACACAAAAAACTATTTTTTAGGTTTTTTAGAGGTTAGCAGAGGCTAACCTCTGTCCATTTCTATGTCATAACTGAGAACAGGACTTTAACAAATGAAGAAGTATATGGATAATAAAAACTTCAACAAAATACACATAGTAAACCCATGCAGTTTCTCATCTAGGCTTACACAAAGTGAGACTGCTAAAGACCTACACTGTATTATATATAAAAAAGGATCACCATGGTCCTACCATGTAAGTCAAAATTTAGTGCCACTAAATTCACACAGATTCTGCAAGATATATAATCCAATACCAATGTGTGACATAATTTTTTTTTCTAATTTATTTTAATTAGTCAAATGAAAAGATATTTACATTTTTAACTATGTCTAAGAAAGTGAGTGGCAATTATTACATATAAATTCCAATTAAATATGGTGTATGGCAGAATCTAATAAATAAAGATATAATAAAGCAGGCAGTGTCAACATTTATATCAGCAGTTAATTTCTGATTTTCAGTAGATTCTAATAAAAAGCAGAAAGGAAGGTGATAGTTATTTTTATGTGTTTTGAAATCTTGCTATTTTAATTCACTGTTCTGCTTTAAAAATACATTTCTGCTAATTCCTAGTGCAAAATGATGAAGTCATACAACACATGTCTTTTCTACTTTATCAGTACTAATGGGTCAATAATAAAAGAACATGCAGCACGTATTTGGGCTAATAATCTACACAGGAAAATTCAGTTTTTGTGGTAGTGGTTATGCATCTCCATGAGTTTGGCTGTAATGTATACACCTGTATGCATATTTCTGATAAAGGAGAATGGTCTCAAGTATCTTCAGAGTCCCTTGGGCTCTCAAATAACCAAAGTGTGACTGCTTCCTAATCTTAAGTTTTCAGAACAGTGCTATTACCCCTCCAAAAGCCAAGAAGCTGTCAATGTGATGGAAGAAGAAAACATAAACCTTCAGAGACACGATTTGAATGTAACACTTAAATTTAGGTGAATATTCTTTTTGTAAATAAAATATTTCAACTCTGTCTAAAAGATATTATGTCACAGGGAAGACATCTTTTCAGTTAGGGGAAAAAAGAAACATACCAGAATAAATTTGTATCATTGTAATGAATGCTTTGAAAAAAGATGCCTCCACTACTTATTAAAAATGCCAGCAGAACAAAACCTGCCTGTAGTGTGGCCCCAGGAAGAGCCCGAAATAATTTGCACCGCTACATTAAATATAGCACCCACTGGAAATTAATCCGAGAGGCTATTCCTGCTTTTACCAATCCATGTTGTTCTGCTCTAATTTTGGAGATATGCAACTCTAGTCAATGTTATTTTGAACAGGCTAAACCACAAGCTGTTCTATGATTATGGCATATTTACCCTCCTGGTGAGATTTTTAAAAAGGTAGCATTTTTAGCAGCAAGATTGCTTATTTATTACTCTAGCAGTTTGTAGATTTTGGAAAAATTCATAACCAGGTTGAGTCTTTACGATGGCTTGAGCTAGTCTTAAGAGGCACTGTAAAGCCAGACAGAACTTTGTAATCATTAATTAAAATAAATATCAATTTACAAGCTACTCTTGTTTGCCCCATAAGATTCTGTCCGTAATCATTTTCTAAACAGCTCTGCATTGCTTATTGACTGTTCAGTATCTTTAGCTAATCTCTCAGTTCATGATGCAAAGACAGATTGTTTCACCTCTAGGCTTGAAGTGCATCACCAGGAGAGACCTTGCTGAATAACTGAAAAGTGCGTTTTTTTCACTCTGATTCAAAAAGAACCAAACGTATATGCCCATTTTCAATTTTCTGTGAGGTTATTTCATTGACTACAGTGGAAGTACTAAAGAGCTTTGATTTAGGCAGACATTCTACAATACAATGGGATATAAAAAAAGCTGCTACAGTGTTCAGTGAAGCCAGTGAAATCCTTATTAACATCAGAGTTACTCTTAAGTGGTTATCACATTCAGATACTAACAGAAGCTTACATTTTTTAGAAATACTTATAATTACTGCAAGTCTTCTTATACAGATTTTAAAAATATTCACTGCAAATGCATACTTTTTCTCCCCTTAAGTCATCTTTCTTGTTTTGCTAAAACCTCAAAAATGAACTTATTTTCAGAATAAGTAGTAAGTAAATATAGTATTCATTTTGTTCCTTTTCTTTCCCAAATAAAAATATTCCAATTTAAAAAAAAAAAAGAGGATTTATTATCAATTTAAATCTAAGCAAATGTAAATCTTTTGAATGTTTTCAATGAGACTGAAAAGGGAGTCACTTTGATAGTTGTGTGTTATCAAAAACAATTCCACACAATTGAAAAAGAAAGGTTTTCTGTGTTATACATTAGTAGCCATATGGTCTTGCATGAATAGGATTGCCTGTTGTTTCACACCTGATTAAGATCAGGTGGAAGAAATGCTGCAGACCCTGTGCTCCACCACAACCTGTCCAGCTGACCTTACCCAAAAGCTTATTCTGGCAGAATAAGACAGGAAATGAGGAACTGAGTGATGTTTCCCTTCATCACTTGCACCCCATCAGGATTTCTACTTCAGAGGTAATGGAGCTCTACAACCCTTACATGAGATTGTTCCATCTTAGGATATCAGGTAAGTTACAGAAACTTCCCCTTTCCTGAAAAAGCTTCTAAATTACAAGGGATCACAAACTCTTCAAATGAGTTTCAGTTATTGGGAATTATGGAGTGGAAAAAATGAGCTTTCTGAAAGTATACTCTTCATTAAAAAAAGAAATTTAGTAAAAAGTAGTTCAGAAAGACTGCATTATTAGCAATTCTTTAGGTATTTGAGTTCAGAAAGCAGTCACTTTCACATAGGCTTCTCTGACTTTCTTGTCACACCCCCTAATCACTATTTATTTTTGATAGCTTTAAAATGTTGAGCTCTATGTAGCCAAGAAGAGGCTGTTCAGGCTGCCTTCCACCATGCTTCCCATAGCAATGTGAACTACAATGGGCCACAATCACATCCTTTGTGTTTAGTATTTCCCATTACTCTAACACGGAGTAGCATCTGATGTGTTGGGAACTGTCTAGGGAAGCAGGAGATGTGGGTTTTGAACCTTTCACAGAGAAAGGAAACAGGACTTACCTGACGCAGGTGGTGGTGGAGTGCTTCTAACCTTTCAGCTGCTGCACAGAAAGATTTTGATCTTTTTGCTGGCCCTGGGAAAAGGGTAGGATCTTCCTCTCAGTTCTAAAATAAAAGAACATTTAAGAAAAGTTTCAAGCTTGCCCATCTGAAATAGGAATACTAACTCAAACTTTGGAGACAATGGGGATTTAAGATGCTGTAACCCCTCTCCTCAGCATTTTTTACAGGTTGTCTAGGGCAGTTCTAATTTGCAGTCTGTTTTTTATGATATCCGCTTTAAAGCATCGAACTCCCCTGCATATTGTTGAGGCAATATTTCTGAACCCTTACCCTGAAATTCCACCGAGGACCTGATTATTGCTCAGTTTGTTCAATACCACAAGTTGTGATAGGAGCAAGAAACTAAGGCAGGACTCCCCAATCCCTTCCGAGTACCTGAACCACTTTCTCTTTATCTGGCTTATATGCAGTGAAACTTTCATTCACCCCAATCAGAAACACAGTGATGAAAAATAACATGGAACATGAACTGACAAGCACATGCGGAAAGATCAGTGATTGTCCCTTGAACTTCTGTGGGGTACAGAGCGTTGGTAAAGGAACAAAACAGTTAAGATATATTTCATGGTACACACCTAGGAGTATCGTTGCGAATGGCCTTGCTTCAGTTTTTCCTCTTCATATTAAGAATGAATTACACAGGGGAGCGTGAGCAAGTGAGCAGATCCATCAGCCTGCCTCATGCTTTCCCTGTCAAAGCTGTAGCTCTGGAGAGTTGGCATGATTCATCAACACTGTTAACACATTCTTTCATTCTCCCTACATCTCTCTTATACGGAAGGGAGGTGATAACCCGATCCTTTGTGCACAAGTGAATATTTAAATCTCATGTCTTATAAATCTATCTTGTGTATATAGCTTCATCTCTGCCATCACCTGGTGCATAAATTTTGTTCTACCTAGTTGAGGAGGAAGTAGCCTAACCTTCCACTGCTGGTTTGTACTGCATAACCTCATTCTTTCTCGAGGTGACCTTCTCCCTCACACTGTGTGAAAGAAACTAACCATATAATCTTTCAGAACAGTACAGCAAAAAGATGATTTTTTACCATAATACAATGAAACTTTCATTTACCACAAAGCTCTGAATACACATTTTTCCATGGTATGCAGTGGGTTAGATCTGTACAGTGACACAGATGACTGAGTCTGTGTGGACACTGATTTCTCACCTGAGAATCAGGCCTTTCAGCTTTAAAATATTAGTCTTGTCAGTGAGAATTGGTGTATGTTGAACAATGTTGCCTGATATTCTATACACCCCTCCTTTTCAAATCAGGTGGACTATTTCCTGCTCAATTTTATTCCTCTAGTTTGCAGGGAATGTTTTTCTTATAGATGCTTTTGGAGAGTTGGAACTTTAAAACTGAATTGCAATACTTCTATTTTTTCTATGTCTATAGTTCTTGTCATTTCCTTGTTTCAGTGCAGATATATAAAAGCATGATTTTGGCTCAGTAATAGGAGCTATGTAGGTAATTACAACAGATGTTTAATCTTGCTGTGATTATGTTGCCACTGGATTAAAGAACACTAAATTTAACTTAAATTCTGAATTAAATTTTGCTGCATAAAAAATGCCTGCTTTTACATATACACTTCCAGTTGATAAAATAACATAGAAAGCCATGTATCATGACACTCTGTGATTACTAAAGCAGGCTTTAATATACCTGTTGATACTAATCCCCAGATCTCTCATGTAACCAGGCCTAGTTAATTTCCCTTGATTACTGTCTGCAGAAGCACAGCTTTGCTTCAGTCTTTGTCCAAATAGCTAAATAGGCATTTTGATTCACACAGTTCTTGTAAGTTTGGAAGCCAGTGCCCTTTTCCAAAATGCCATGTGCACCACAACCCTGTATCTCAACTGAAAGCTATTTTACTGTCTGGATAAATAAAAGCAGAATCAATAGAGAAAGGTGTTTCAGATTATTACTTTAGAAACTGTGTATGACTCAAAATTATTTATAAACAAGCAAATGCAATGATATACATGTCGGTAAAAGGAATGTGCCCATGCTTATATAAAGAGGAACAATATCATAGAAAGCAGTGACTCTGAAAGGATTCAGATCATGGCAAACAACATAAAAAAGTCCTTCCATTTTCCTGCTGGTAGAAGTTGTTACCACGTGTAATTAAGAAAGAGTAACAGAGAAGTATTTCTATCTCTATTCATGGGGAAACTGATAGTGGATGCTCTGTACATCCTGATGTGTGTGAATTTTGTTTTTAAAAAAATGAAAAGCTGGGCTGAGAACACATCACAAATCACAAAGGTACTGCAGCTAGTCCTGTCAAACGGTCCTGCCTAAAGCAGTCCAACGCTTTCACTTGCTTCCCTCTTTGGCCTGGAGTATTTTCACCTTTGTAACTATTCTAAGACAGGAATTTTAGCATGGAGATGATAGTTTGATTACAAGTATTACTTCATATTTTCATTAAAGTGTTTTTTTTTTCTAGTTTTGGGCATCTGATACCTGTCCTAAGTCTCTCAGTCTGGACATTAAATCCTCACCAGTGCAAGGAACATTGATTTATGAGTCCATGATAATCTATTGACAGTCTTTATTGGCCCAAAAGACAACCTTTAAAGTTTCTTGTAAACCTTATTATAGATGTGGCTGTTCTAGGATTTGTGCTCAAAGATTTTGTAAAATGGCTGTTATTCTTTCCAGTGTTCAAAGAAGATGCTTTATGAAGGAATGTTAAGGAGGACATGCATGCACACATGCATGAAAGTGCTTGAAAAAAGGCATGGCACTTTTTGTTCTTTTGGGACAAGCTACTTGTAGGTCCAGTAGCTTATGAAATAGACAGGAAAATAGGCAAGAAGTTTTGCTTTTATAAGCTTTATAAAGGAATCCACAGAAACAGAAACAAATGTATGAATAATAGTGGAAAAAGAAAGAAGATATTTTCATTCTATTTTGATTGTATTTAAAAATGCATAATAAACCTTAATGAGGTCCTCTCTGCATAGTACCTACATACATTACACATCCATCATTCCATATTCTCACTCAGAATATCATATTTTACTAATTTTTTAAAATTATTAATATTATTATACTGTGCATAGGCTAGATGCCAAAAAGTGCTCATTATGAAAAATAAAACAGTTCAGTATTAGCTAGAGGAATACAGAAAAATCCCATGCATTTAGCTTTTTGTAGCCCTGCAAACTGACAATGCATTTCAAAATTTGTTTAAGAAAAAAATTCTTTGAGTCAGAGAGACCTTTTGTGGCATGTGAAATATCAGTGTTTCTAATAGAAATGCTGACAGACTATAACATATAATGGGTCTACTGGGATGTTTTCTAATAAAACTAATGTATAAATGCTGACTTATTTGATGTCATCAAAAATTCATTTCATTTCATGTCATTTCATTTCATTTCACATGTGCTGACATTTAAAGTGCATATACACAACAATTGATTTCTTTTGGGCTTCTAAACAACTTTAAATACAACTAGTGAAAATTGATTCTTTCTCGTTTCCTAGTATGTCAGTTTGAATTCAGTTATTGAGCCAAATTCTTGAAAATTAACAGATACTTCAAGGAAAATTAAAATAAATGTTTACCTCTAGAAGTTCTAAGGCATCTTAGAATAGTCCTCTTAAAAGAAAAAATAATAACACTAACTTCTGTAGTTTCATAGACTCATAGAATCACAGAAGGGTTTGGGTTGGAAGGGACATTAAAGATCATCTCATTCCAACCCCCCTGCCATGGGCAGGGACACCTTCCACTGGACCAGGTTACTCCAAGCCCCATCCAACCTGGCCTTGAACACTGCCAGGGATGGGACATCCACAGCCTCTCTGGGCAACCTTTTCCAGTGCCTCACCACCCTCACAGTGAAGAACTTCTTCCTGACATCTCATCTAAATCTACCCTCTTTCAGTTTAAAGCCATTACTCCTTGTTCTATCCCTACATGCCCTTGTAAAAAGTCCTTCTCCAGCTTCCTTGCAGACCTCCTTCAAGTACTGGAAGGCTGCTATAAGGTCTCCCTGGAGCCTTCTCTTCTCCAGGCTGAACAACCCCAACTCCCTCAGCCTGTCTTCATAGGACAGGTGCTCCAGCCCTCTGGTCATCTTCATGGCCCTCCTCTGGACTCACTCCAACAGGTCCATGTCCTTTCAAATCATTTAGCTTATTATAAAATGTCTGAATTTAAATAGTCTTATCCCGTGTTTCTTCGAGTGTTTACTTTTGATTTTCAGAATATTTGATAACACTCTGTACTGCATATATCTAAATTATGTTGCACCTAAGAAACAATATAATATGTATTCGAAAAAATGGAAAAAGATATATCTGTTGACAGAAGTAAATATTACAGATACAGTTTTAGTTGATAGACTTTATAAATACTGTGTGTTACTACAGGAAAATTTGTAACACAAAACAGCTGGGTTTTAATCTATTTCTACTGGCCCTATAGAAAATAATTTTTAAAGGTTTTCAAATTCACTGAGCCAAACCTAAGAGCTTTAGAAATTCTCATTCAACCATCAGGACAGCACACTAGAGAAGCCAAGTTGTCTCGGTGTGTCACGCATTTGCAGACGCTGTAGAACTTGTTTCAGGTTACTGTGTCTTTGAACCTATTCTCCTTCTGATCCAAGGAGGGACTTACGTTTATTTTCAATGGAAAGAAAATAAATCAACCCTTTCTGTATGATGCAATCAAAATTCAGTAGGACATGCATCTTTTTTTATTTATATGATCTAACATTTTCCAAAATTTCCATGTCCTCTGAATATGCTGAACTCTGCCAAATGCTAATTAAATGCAAAAAAATGTAAATTTGTAGAATATTATTAATGTAGAATTTTATTAAATATACAGAAAATGGAAGAAATACTTTAGACAGAAGAGCAAGACGTAGTTGTAAATAATCTTTGCCTAAATTCTAGATGTTCCTCATGCGTAGTTTTTATTTACCAAATTACAGTTAATGCATTTTTTAACACAGTGCTCATAGCTAAAGATCTAGAATTCCATTTGCAAGAGGATTTTATTATTTTCCTGTTTAATTTCAGTCCATTTCACTTGGAATCAATTATTTTCAAAATTACCAAGAAATAGCAGCCTACATTTTCAGCAGCCCCAAGTGGAGGGTTTTGGTAGCTTGGTTTATCTCATAATCAAATCTTTCAATGTATTAAATACCTAATGGTCTGGGTGGGTGTAAAGAAGTCAGAGTCAATCACATCAAGGACAAGAAGCAATGGCCACAAACTGAAGTATAAGAAATTCTACTTAAACGTAACTAGATATGTTCAAAAATAAGTAGATATATTCAAATACTGAAGCAGATTGCTTGTAGGGCTTGGGGAGTCTCCATTCTTGGAGATACTCAAACTCTGGATGTGGTCATGAACGATGTGTTCTAGATGAACCTGTTTTAGCAGAAGAGTTGCACTAAACATCTGCAGATGTCCCTTCTAACCTCAAAAATTCTACTATTCTAAGAATAATCCATTGACTCCTGTAAATAATTTGAGCTGTGCAATTTTTTCAGGGAGGAAGATAACTAATCCTGTGCTAAAGATTACAAGATCTGACTTCATCCTTGGAAAGTTCTTATTTAATTATTCTTGCTCTTGTTAACAAAAAATATACTTTATTCCCAATTTACACTTGTGTAGCTTTAACTTCTAAGTACTTGATATAACTTTTTTTCAAGAGATATTAAGGTATGTTAACTATTACTATAACTATAATGATTACTTTCAATGGACTTCCAATACCATTCTATGTTTCATAAAAAGAGAAGGAAGTGTTCTCATCTTTCAATAAATTCTAGATAGTTGGTGATCCAGTGCCATCAATTTGTCCCATGAAAGATGTAAACAACAACGTCTATGTTTATACACACAAAATATGAACATACAGGTAGAACACAGCCATATATGCCAAAATGTTCTGCAAGAAAATATTTTGCATTATAGGGATTCAATGGATAGCAGCTTCTCCCATGTTTTTGTAGTATAACATATATGCACCCTGTCTTGGTTGAGAGGACAGCTGAGCTGTCTCCCAATATTTTCAAAAATTAGGCTATCAAATTGGTGCAGTGGTTAGCTTTGGAGCCACTAGGCTGACGGGTGCCTAATCTCCATTGGATTTTGAATTCTCAGAGTCAAAGGCCATCCATTTAAAGGTAATGTATGTTCTACCTCAATTCCACTCTATCAGGTTCCCTGAAATGCTTTAGTTCCTCACACGATAAGAAATATATCAGTAAAATGTAGGAAGTTGTAGCTTTTCCAGACCTAAGGTTCCTAATGCAAATCACAACCATTACTAAAAGGTTTGTATTTACTGTGTCATGGAGATGCATGTAGACTATAGCCTTGAATCCAAACAACTGGTTGACTATATTTTGGAATTGTTTTCTACACACAGATATTACACCATAGTTTTGAGAATGTTAATTCACTTTTTCCATTGGTACATCTTTAATTTTCTTGTAAAGTTCATTATAAACTTAGAAATGTAATTGCCCAGGTTCTATTACTATACAGAAATAAGATATAAATTAAAGAATACTCTGTGTAGATCAGCACTCAGTTTTAACCTCTAGAGACTTATACTAACCAAACGATCTTTCTTAATGGTGCTTATAAAGCTCTTTATTGTCTCAAATTACTGTAGAAATATTAATCAACCAGTAAAGCAGTAATTTAGAAAGCAACCCAAGGTGGGGCTTTTTTTTTTTTAAGAAAAAAAAAAAAAAGCTTGAATCTAGTAAACAACATTTTAAAAAAATCCAGAATTAATCAGAAAAGCTTTTTGTAATGAAAATAAAAGACTACAAAATTAATTTAAAAAAAAAAAAAAAGCTGTACTTTCTACTGATGTAAACTCTTGTTACTGTATTTCAGTTCAGAAAAACTTCAGTCAGTATGGCTTCAGAAGAGCTACACTTATGTACAAAACAGCTGAAAAACTGGCTTTGCTTACTACATTTTCTATTTTTTTTTCTCTTCAGTCTCAAGTGACTTCTTATTAAATATTATTGTCCTGTTTTGGCACTTAGTTGTGATAACATGAAAGCAATACAGATAAGAAATTCATTTGTTAAGGATGAGGGATTCTCCTAATTGGAAAGGAATAGTCCAAAGAACAATGTTTCGTTCACATGGGTTTAATACCTGACTGGCTTGATAAGGTAAAAAAGACTTCAAAAAAATCGAAGAGCTGCCAAAATGTAGGCTTCACAAACCATATAGCTGAATTCAGCTGAAGTCTATGAGATTCTATTTTTGATTTCAAGAAATATACAATTATCCTTTTAGCACATAAGATGTAATTGGCTGTAATCTACTCAAAGGCTTAAGTATTGTTGTGCTATAAAATGTATTTGCCATCATGCATAGGTCTTTTGGCCTGCAGACTTTTCACTGTGTTCTTAAAATGTGCTGTTACAGTAATACCCAAAGGGAATAGGTCAAATAAAATACATTTAAAAATGGTCTCTTTTTTGGTCAATTACTTCTTGTTCTTTGACCTAAAACTGTCCATACAACTGTAAACCAGTGCAGATCAGAAGTTAAATTGTATGAACTATAGGATATCCTTGAGACTGAAAGGGCAAACAGAAGTTTGAATGATTGCACATGTTCGTGTTTGTGTGTGAAAGAAAAAGAAAACCAAGAGCAAGAAAGTAGGCAAATGAGGAATGACGAGTTAACATACTTGGGAGGAACTCAATAAATATAAGCTACAGTTTCATATCAAAATAAGCAGTAGCAATACCAGCTTAAAGTATTGCATCTTCCTTCTTACTGTGACTATTTCTTCATATTTCCCTACCATACCCCCACCATAGCTGTAAAGGAGAGGAAGGGAAGAAGAGAAACATTAATTGAGTCAAAAAAGTCTAATTTTTTATGCTTTATGAAATAAAAAATACTTTCATTTTTCCAAATGACTGACTGAAAAGGAAGACTTCTTTTCTGAAGCTGCCTCCTGTTCATTTTTTTTTTAATGTGTTTCAGTCAATTTAACTTCGCACAGCCTATTGCAGTGTGGAGAATACCTGTGGAACTGAGATTCGGTAATATAGTCTTTTAATTTTCCACCAATATGGAATTGTCTGGTTCTTTTAGCTTTTAAATAGCTTTATATGTGAAAAGACTGAGTTATTGGGAGTTCAGCTACATATTTTTGAAGTTTAGCTCTAAGTTTCTTTCCAAGCCTGCCTTCTTAACTAGAAATAAATTATCGCTTTAAATTATTAAATAATTAAAAATGAAATTATTTTCAAAATCTTGTAGCCAAAAGCTAGTAAGTTAAGAATTCACGGTTTTCTAAATACTTCTTCTGGTTTAGGAATGGAAGGAACAAAGAAAATTACAAGAACTAAATACAATTTTTTAAGAATATTTTTTCTGATAACAAACCAAACTTTCCTAAAACAAAATAAGAAAACTCAAGACATAGACCTCCATGCATAAGTACCTGATTTTTAGACCAGCATTATTAGCTGATAAGTACACATTTTAAAATGCAGGAACTTGTTTGCAAATATCTCTGGCAGAATGTGCAAAGTCTTCAGACCATTGGTGAAAATGAGAGTTGGGAGAGGAAAAAAATTAATTAATAAATTCAGCAGTAAACAAGAGTATCCTATTCTATGAATAAAGAACAAGAAAAATTAATTTAACCTATGCTGCTGATCAAGGTGAATGTATAGGCAAGAATGTATTTTGTACTGGATATATGAGATACACAGGCTCAAGTAGTACAACTGCAGCACCTAGAAAGGCTTTCCATACAAGTTGTAAAACATGGCACTACAAGCTGACATTCGTTTTTACAACATAGTTGTTTATTAATATGCTACAGTTTTGATGCATAATAAAACTCCTGATTTAATTCACTGGAGTCATTATAAAGACCTGTGGAAATGAAGAAATGAACACCTGTTCATCAACACAAAGTGCAGACTACAGCTGCAGAAACCAACTCTCAATAGATTGCAAGACTCAGAATTGATTGCTAGTGTTATGATTTATCCCAATGTTAATGGAAAAAGCCTTCTAGAGTGGACTGAAGGTACTTCTTTTTGCCCATAAATCCAGATGTAGAACTTACCAAAGAATTAATCTTTTTTTTTTTTTTTAAAAAAAAAAAAACGATTTTCCTCTTGGCCCAACACTTCAGTCAATTACATAACTTAAGGCAAGTTTTTCTTTCAAATGGGCTATAGATGTAAACAGATCAACTTTCTTTCAGAGATGAAAAGTTATACTGTGTAATGACCTGAGAACTGCAGTAATAATGAGCAGGAAGGAGAAATGAGTGTTTTCATGGGTTAACCTCAGTCACAAAGAGGTAGAACCCCCAAATTGTCTATGGCTTGTGGT
Organism: Haliaeetus albicilla; assembly: GCF_947461875.1. NCBI lineage: Eukaryota > Metazoa > Chordata > Aves > Accipitriformes > Accipitridae > Haliaeetus > Haliaeetus albicilla. The sequence goes on along the minus strand of NC_091516.1, from coordinate 65,958,775 downwards.
GTCATGATACATAGGGTGTCAGCTGGCATGTGGGACCTGGCTCAGCATGGTGTATGGCCAAGCAGGGCACGGCTGTGGCATTTCATGGCATCGCTGGGGCAGGGGCTAATGGCCCCAGGCTGGGATGAAACTGAGTCCTGGCCCATGGGCAGGGTATGGGGATGCCCTGGGAAGACTGGGCAGTGCCCCAGGACCTTACCTACAGACGGAGGTAAGTCCTTGCGGATGGGAATTCAAAACACCTGAATTAAGCTACTGCTCTAAATCACCAGCCAGGAAAACAATGCCTCTCTATGCACTGCACAGGAGCTTAAAGTGGGCTCAACCACAGTGTCTAACATTAACCAACTATAAAATATTCTAGTCTATAAAATAGTCCAATCGGACAAACCGCATTAGAGACAAAAAAAAAAAATTGGCAGGAAAATAAGTGAACATGAGACTCAAATGAGACTAAAGAGGCTTCATTCTGCTTCTAAATGAAAAGCAGATTGCTCAGTATAAAGTACAGGATGAGAGGAAAATGTATTCATCCCAGACTTATTTCTTAAGTCCCAGCTAAATAGTGCTGCTGGTGGTACAGTGTCAGTGGCTTTATGGGACTCAGCTATAGACATCTTCTCTCCAGAAATGCTGGTGAGTAAGGCACTGGGGGACTGGGAGAAGGGGCTTCCCAAAGCAGGTTTTTGGTGGGCTTGGGAAACCCAGATGTCTGCTGTTCTGGCCACATGGCATTTTGCTTTCTAGCAAGCAGCGGACAACCAAAAGCAAGTGCTTCACAAGTGCAATGCCTTGTTCAGTCCTGGTTCATCCTGCCATCAGTGACTTCTCATGCAGAAGTGACACACACATAGAGACTTCACACTCTTCCTGGTGAAAGACCCTCGTAACTCATCATGACTTCTCCACCCCCAGTCTTCTTGAGGAAGGCTGAAACTGTTGACCCCAGGGCCCAGAGGAATGCCAGAAGGAGGAGCACCACACAAGGGAAACTGAGACTGGTACTAAGAAATCTGCTTTCACTTACAAACAATCTTACAATAAATTTAACTATATTATTAATGTACTAATTAGATAATTTGGACTTATTTTAATTGGATTTTAAATATTTGACTAAGAAACTCCCTTAAAGGCCCTTAGGAAAGGTGTGTGTTTTAACCCACAAAAAGCTTTGAAGTGTCTCTCCAATAGCAGCCACCTTGAGCTATCCTGTTCTTACTCAGGATTACAGTTTCTGCTGTTCAAGTACTTGCACAGATTCACTCTCCTCCCCATCTGAGTCAGTGCGCTTTATTATTTGAAGAGACTCTTCACTTCAAGAGGGGTCACAAGCCAGTTCTCCTAGTACTTTAAGGTAACAGAGTAGAACATTTGAGGTCTTGTTGCTCTGTATGTGTATATTTATAGAGGCATGTTTACAGGACAGAACACATCGTGTCTGTTCTGTACGGTCTAAAAGCAAATGCTTATTCTCTGGCTACTTTTTTCATGACCTCAAAAAAACTTATTAGGACTTGCACTGTAAAAAGTTGAAGCCTTTAGACCTGGTACAGACCCATTTTAATGCATGAAAGGTAAAACCAGCTATTGGACTCCCCCAACTCTGGTCTAATTAAGTAGAGAATTTCAAAGTAGGCAAGCTAAAACTTTATGTCATCAGGAACAATAGCCTTTTCCTTTTCAGACTTGCATACCAACTCTTCCCTAACTGTACTTTTATTTTACATTGATAACAGCTGGTTCTTCAGCGACTTAGTAGCATTCTTCATTTGAAAGGAGAAAAGACCAGTATTTATCAGGTAAGCCCTTAGGTAAAACAGGTAGTCAGTCTGTCATGTCAATACAAAAACTTCAAGCTTTATCTTAAAGTAATATGGAAATATGCAACTTTTCTATTCTTTCTGTTTATTGTTCTGTTCTATGTATGTGACTGACCAAAAAGTAGCATTTTTGCACTAGACATGAGTGAATCAGTATGTATTTATTTTAATAACATGAAGATACTTGATAATTAGGAATAAGTGTAACCTATGTTTGTACCAAGGCTATTCCACACCGTGGTGGGTTAACCCTGGCTGGAGGACAGGTGCCCACCAAATCTGGTCTGTCACTCCCCTCCTCAGCTGGACAGGGGAGAGAAAATATAACAAAAGGCTTGTGGGTCGAGATAAGGACAGGAGAGATCACTCACCAGTTACTGTCACGGACAAAATAGACTCAGATTGGGGAAAATTAACTCAATTTATTACCAATCAACCAGAATAGGGTAATGAGAAATAAAACCAAATCTTAAAAGACCTTCCCCCCCACTCCCTTCTTCCCGGGCTCAACTCCACTCCTGATTTTTCTCTACCTCCACTCTCCCAGCGTCACAGGGGGATGGGGATTGGGGGTTGGGGTCAGTTCATCACACGTTGCCTCTGCTGCTCCTTCCTCCTCAGGGAGAGGATTCCTCACACTCTTCCCCTGCTCCAGTGTGGGGTCCCTCCCACGGGAGACAGTCCTCCATGAACTTCTCCAGCATGAGTCCTTCCCATGGACTGCAGTTCTTCACAGACTGCTCCAGTGTGAGTCCCCCGTGGGGTCACAAGTCCTGCCAGAAAACCTGCTCCGTGGGCTCCTCTCTCCACAGATCCGCAGGTCCTGCCAGGAGCCTGCTCCAGTGCGGGCTTCCCACAGGGTCACAGCCTCCTTTGGGCATCCCCCTGCTCCAGCGTGGGGTCATCCCTGGGCTGCAGGTGGAGATCTGCTCCCCCGTGGACCTCCCTGGGCTGCAGGGGGACAGCCTGCCTCACCATGGTCTTCCCCACGGGCTGCAGGGGAATCTCTGCTCCGGCGCCTGGAGCATCTCCTCCCCTCCTTCTGCACTGACCTGGGGGTCTGCGGGGCTGTTGCTCTCACATATTCTCACCTTTCCCTCTGGCTGCAGTTTCTGTTCCACAGCAACTTTTTTTCCCTTCTTAAATCTGTTCTCCCAGAGGCACTACCACTGTTCCTGATGGGCTCAGCCTTGGCCAGTGGCGGGTCCAACTTGGAGCTGGCTGGTATTGGCTCTATCAGACATGGGGGAAGCTTCCAGCAGCTTCTCACAGAAGCCACCCCTCTAGTCCCCCTGCTACCAAAACCTTGCCTTGAAATTAGAATCAGTGAAAGAAAGAGGCACACAGGAATGGTGTCCTCTTTGGGAATGGTATGCACTTGGGAGGGGAGCACAAGACCAACGATAAGGAGCCCGATGGTTGTACAACAATTGTAAGAGGAGGATCTGCTGGATAAATTCAAATTTATTACTACAATAAATTAAAGACACATCTGTAAGGTCAGCTGTGCGGAACATTCATGCTTCTTTGGTGCATGAATGGCTCCTGGTCTGGAGCCAGTTCACCCAAAAAGAAATTAATGCAGAACATGTGTGAAAACTGCTTCAGGTTGTGACCATACACATGAACTGATTAAAAAATGACAGTAATGCATTGCCAAACTTGGGAACTTTTTTCCTTTTCAATTGTTTTCTTTTACATTTAGTGACAGATATACGCAGAAGTCTATATTTGTAAAAAATTAACAGCAAAACAGTCAAACAGTATGCTGTTCCCCACCTTCAAAAGCTGAGGGACCATACAACAGTGTTGCACATTTCTTCTGGGCTCAGAGTGTTGATATGGAGTAGGTGGTTGTGCAAATTTTAGGAGATATATGAGTGATTTGGGAAGCTAGTAGTCTATTGAATTGGAGTGAAGAAAAGAGTTACACTGTGTGCATAACAAACAGGATACCACTAAGCTGCTTGAGGCAACATATGAACAAATTTATGAGTCAATTGTGATTGTTTGAAAAGAATGGTTACTTAATGAAACCTAAATGCAAGAGATGCTGAACTAGTTAGTGTCAACAGACAGGCTAATAATGCTGGTTTGGGGTGTGGGGTGTCTGCATACTCAAGGCATACCTGGTTTCCTTGAATTGGTCTGTCTGTGCTCGTGGTTGTTTGTTAAGGTTTTTTTACCTCTTGTTCAAGAGTTTCAACTGTGCTATCAAAAGACTTCTGAAAGTTAAACATCTTTTGCAGGAACAGGAAGGGGAAGAAGGTTAGTGCTCTCTTTCTGAGAAGAGCAATGACCACAGCAAAAGTGCAGCTGTCTTAAATCACAGCATTCCCCCAGCAAAGGTAAAAAGCTACCACCTATAAAGTTTATTAGCAAAATTCTCGTTGGTTTCTGTAGGACTAGAGGACAAGGCTCAGAGGAATTAGCAGCATCGTAAGGAAACATATTACTCAATGTGTGCCATGCTTCGTTTTAAATGAAAAGTCTTTTTTTCATTATTTCCTTGTGCAAGTGCAAGTTACTTTCCTGGATTGAAGGCAACCTCCCTGTTTAATTGGTTTACATTAGTACTGTGCAGATTTTCATCCTGCTGGTGCCCTGTAAAACTCAATGTCCTTCATTTTCATCTGAGCAAGTGACTTGACTCTAATGTGAGATTCCTGCTTTTTGCAGAAATGTAGCACCAGAATACCTGCTTATGAAAGGCCAGTGTTAGTAGCAGAGTTCAAGCAGGTCCCTAAGGTTCATAAGTGTTCAGCAAGGGCAAAGCATTAGAAAATGAATGAGTTGATGAACTTTTAGAGGTCTCCAATGCCTAATTATTTCAAACGATGTCCCTCTCATAGGCTAATACTGGAGGAAGTTAACCAAAGTTAATTAGCATGTACTTTGGCAGTCTGCTCAGTTTAATTATTTTGCTACATTCTGTTAGGGCAGAGTATCCAGATAGTAATAATGATAAAAATGCCTAGTAAAAGTGCTTGCTTGGCTGAGTTGCTCCATACCATGAATGACTGCTTTTGTGCCATCACTGCTGAGTGGTGTACTTTGTATATGTTACCTGAGCAGACTCCGTTGCTAGAGCTGCAGCCAGACACCTAACTGCCATGGGAAACTAGGAGGTTAAATAATATTGGGATATATGATCAGCAATCTTACTTGATTGAGACAGTTGAAAGAAACAAAAGACCCCTCACAATATTTCATGTGTTCTAATCTTTTAAATTAAATGGAAGAAAAGTGTGATGTTTTAATGACATAGTACTCTGTTTAGAGTTTCAGGAGATCCATTGGGCCAAGATCTTTCTCAGTTAGCATTTTTATACCACTCAGAAGAGTCACACATTTCGGAAACAGGAAAAGACTACATATGGTACACTATGTGTATACAGCTTAGGGCAGGAGGCAGCTAGCATAGTTGTTAGAAAGGTATGACCAATTTAAATCCCAGCTGTGAATTTTTTTTTTTCATGATATAAACTAAAATCCATCTTTTGTGTATGGCTTCTTCATAAGGATGAGAATTCAGATAAATTGGTTTTTCTGCCAGCCTTAGAAAAAAACACTTGTATTATTCTTTCACCTGTAAACAGCCCACAGAGAATGGGTTTCGACAGTTAGCAATAAATTACATATGAGTAACAGTTTAGTAGGAAAAATTTAAAATAAGGAAATTATGGTTCTTATCCATTTTCTTCTGGGTCATACCATACAGGTTGTATTGAGCTGAGTTCCTGATTTTGTTTTTACTGATGTAAATCAAAACCCTTGACATTTTAGACATTCACTTATAAGGTCAGAGAGGCACCTGAAGAATCCACAGGCAGGCTGTTTCTATGCTACTTGTCTTTTCAGGGCAGGCAATGTGCTCGTCTACTAATTATGGATGCTCACTATCACCAGCACACATGTATTTAGACAAAAAGACAGGAAGATTTTTGAAGAAGCCTCGTCAGCACTAAACCTTGCCTAGCTGGAGAAACAGTATCAAGCTTTGGGTCTCAGAGATTCAGTGAAAAGTGTCCTTACTTGACCACGGGTTTTTTTCCAGTAAGAAATGTAGAATTTTTCATTGAAAAGATGTCTTGATTGTGTATGTGAGAATTTCCTCAGTCTCTCCTGACACCCAAGCTGAAGTGACAAATTTTTTTCCTTGCTGATCTCCAAAACAAAATAAATGAAGATAGCCAGGCGACATGCCTGCACATGTGACTTTGCATGCAAGATTAAGGGCAGAATGCCAAATAGTGCTGAGATAAAACTGTTCTGTGTTGTACAACAGTAATAATGGCACAAAGGAAGTTAAAACTTTTGCAGTTATCATGTTACAACCCCTCAGAGATGGGAATCCTGCACATTTAGGGGATTACAAAACAGATGGATTTGGATCAGAGCATAGAAGGTAGTGAAAAGATATCCACCACTGCACAGATCTGCTTTTGTGAGATGATTTATTACCATGTTCTGCAGTCATGAAGTCTAACACAGGTTTCATGTTCAAAGATCCTCAGGGAAAGAAAGAAAGATCTGTCAGAGAAGCAGTCTTACGACTGGCCGGTTGCATAGCTCAGTGTTGAGGCAGGACATTACTTGACTAAAGTTTGCAAGTGCACTTAGAAGAGCTGACAGCAGTAAAGGCATGAAGATGCTGAAGTACAACTACAGATCTGAATGCAAAGCTTGCTCCATCCCTTATTTGCTTCCTTGTGTTTGCATTGCCACGTGTGTCTTGCTGGTCTATCTCTGAGTGAAGGGTTCGCTCACCCAAGGGTAGGCTCACACAGGTTTTTGCTTGCTGGCAGCAGTCTCAAGACTTTTGTTGTTATTTCTGAAATGATCAGGCAAAAAATAAATAACCTGACCAGCTCCTCCTGAGAAGCAATGAGTACACATGTAGTCATGAAAAGTGAGGAAAAACACTGAAGTTAAACCTGGCATTTTCTATTATATTGTGATACTTCACAAGAACAAATTGGGCAAGGCTGTGTCTTTGGAGAGCAGGGTTTCAAATCTAAAATCAGCACATTTATGAGATAAACATTTATTAAGGAAAGCTTTTTTCATGCTCTAAGAAATTTCTTAATTCAAATATAAAATGATCCAAACCTTTTTTTTTTTCTATGCAAAAATATTCTTTCAAAGGGCTCTGTCAGTGAAAATATGTCTCCTTTCTGCTCTACAGAGCTCCTTGATGTTCCCCACCAATCCAACATGTAGCAGCTGAAAGGACTTTTTTTTTTTAACATTTCCCATTAACTAGCCTGGGGATGCTTCCCCCCCCCCCCCGTATTTTGAAAATGCATCGCTCAGCTCTCATTCTCACTCACCCACAATGCTCTCACTTTTTGAGTGTGTACCTCAACAATTGGAAGGCATTTTCCTTTTCTTCACCTTTAGTTCCTTTTTTCCATTTGTCATGCACTGTAATCTTATTTTCCTTGTTCTCCATTAACAAAACACATTACAAAAACCTCTGGATACTTTTAGAGAACAGTATTGATTTACAAACTTCAATGGGAAAAAAATGGTTTCCTTCTGAGAAAATAATCTCCTCTGAGATGTCGGACTGTTTTGACACTGGGTTGAGTGGCAACCTTGCTCTACTCTAACAATTACATTCTAAAAAGCCTCACTGATTAAAATCTGATTCCTCCTAATTTTGATTTGGGACTGCCACACATCTCTTATTCAGTCTTTGCTATGGAGCCATTGAAAGCCTACACAAATACCCTTGTAAGTGTAAGAAGAACATGCTTGTAAATTTCCTTTGGGTCAAAAAGATTAATTTCTTCTATTAATTAGCATTCAGGCCACTGAGATTTAAATACAACTTGTAGAATGCTAAGCAAAATAGTGTACCAGGATCTAATATCTACTTTGTTCTACTTGATTAAACACAACACAAGTGCCACTGGACCTCTTGGAACTACATAATATACTTTTATACCCAGATGTCCCAGTTTCTCCTTCATTTGCGTTTACTCAGACTTTTAAACTACGGTACTTGCTATCAAATCTCCCATGCAGAGAGAAAGTCTGAAAGAAATTAGCTCTCTTCAGCCTAATGCTTTTTTTCCTTCCTCTGCCCCCCCACCCCCCACCCCCCCCCCCCTTTATGGCCTAAGCCTCAAATTAACTTCAGGGAGAACTGATAAGATGTAGTACGGTTTTATTTGTATCAGAAATGAAGGGTCAGATTTTGTCATGCTTATTCACTCCAAGAGGTATTTTAACTCCTCTGTAATAATAAAGGACTTTACAGGGAACAAGGTGTTACTGAAGGCAAGTGTCATATAATCTGGTTCTTAAAATATAGTTCTAAAATAGTTTTTAAAAGGATATCTGACAGATGTGGAACAGTGCTAGGGTTTTGTATATTTAGGTTTTTAGAATAGAATAGTAGTTAGATCTTTTTTAAAGAAGATTGAAAGGGAAGACAAATGTTTGAATTGAAACACTTAATCAATATCAAACTGGTGTCATTTTAAAATGAAATACTGGAATCATTGTTTAACTGAGTAAATTTACTTTTGTCCCAGTACCAATTATCTCTGAAAAGAGCTGAAATTGTAGAAATATCAAAAATATTATTCATGAATATTCTTCAGGACCATAGGCCTTCATATAAATAACAGCCCAGAATTTAATATTAAGTGTATATTAAATGTAATTGTGACAAGTCACCAACAACCATGTTGCTAATAGGCAAGATGCAAAAGGTGGCACTAATTTGCCAAATCACAAATAAGAATAAACAGTGTATCCAATTTTCTCCATCACTAAAAATGAGCTCCTGTGTGTTTGTTCAAAATGTGCCATCAGATAAGGAGTCAGCATATCTGTATGAGAAATACCTGAGAAGGCTGCATTATTCCATTAACAGGAGAAAGGTCAACAAGTACCAAGACATGAAATAGCATCATTATTATCAAACACATATGTATAAAACCTTTTAGAAGACATTCATAAAAGAAGTACACTGCAAAAGTACAAGGTATGATCCCAATTAAATAGCTGAGTTATTGAAACCTTTTAGAAAAGATTTTTCTTTTCCAAAAATAAGTGGGATAACCTTGTTAAAAACACTGATGAACTTTGCAAGTAGAATATGAAATGTGACATGAGTTCTATGTTTCTTAGTCTTGATTTGAACTTTCAGCTACAAATTTTGTATTACTTTCCTGATGAAAGGCAAATATTCTCTGTATAACAAAATGGAGAAATTGAATTGCAAATAAATTAAAGTTACAGTTATACAAGACCTGGTTGATGCTGGAGATGAGAGCACTCAAGTATTCCATTCAACCACATTAACTTCTGAAGAACAAACATCCCATAGTCACAAGCACTTCTCCCTTGCCATGCTGTAAGCATTTTCTACTACTGAAAATGTATCATCAAAGGACTTTTTTTTAATAATATCTCATTAAACATTAAATAAAACAGTTTTAAACACTGTGTTTCCTGTTTAAAACACAATTCAAAACCCAAACATGTATGTTTGTGCATAGGGAGGGACTTACGCAGGTTAGTTCAGTCATAAATATAATGGAAGCCTGGTAAAACTCAAAAGTTGTGCAGAAAGCACTGTAACTTTTATGATTTAAGGGAAGCATGGTCCTTCTGTAAACTGGAAGTTTATTATGCTTCTGTACCTCCTCAGATTTAACAGCCGACATATTGCTTACCATGGAGACAAAGAGACCAGTAACATGTCCCTGTTCTCTAAGGCTTTTTGAATAGACTTGTGCATGTCTGCAAAGCCACAAGGAAATTATTACCATGTTCATCCCAAGAAAAAGACAGAAAAGCAGAATGAGACAGAAAAAAAGTGTATGGGAAGTAAAGAGGTTATTGGAGAAGCACTCTGTTGTTTATAGTCTGTTCCTATGCTTCCTAATCTGATAAAGCGTTTCATTATTTTCCCCTTATTCCTTTGAAAAAAAGTCAACATTTCACCTTCAAATTCCCTATCTTTCATTAACACATAATACAGTCAATCACTAGTCTTTGCCTATTTTTTTAGTTGCATGCAGCTTCTGCTTGTAAGATAGGTAAATCCTTTTTTATTTTTTTTTCCTCACGTTTCCAGCTGTTCTACCTACATAGCAGAAATCTCTGCCCTACTTTATTCAGACTCCTAAATCCAACATCATCCCTTTTTAACAGCTTGTAAATGGATTCCTGGGAACACACAAAATAGGCCAATGATATGGAATGAGCCCCTGGACATGTAACTGAAACAACAAATTACAAAGGACTGAGCTGGTAAGAACATCCCTGCTGACAGTAAGGACCAGGATATAACAAAATAAGTGTGTATATTTAGGAAAGTTTCTGAAATTATAAAAATGTCTTAAATTTGGAGAGTGAAAAAAGACTGTGTGCTTATAAATTTGAGGGACTTAGGAGCTTGTAGGGTTAGGGCTGTATTTGTACATTTTCATGGTCATATACATCAATCTGCTATGCAGAAACATCTTCATTAATTATGTTTATTAAAAATACATTTTTTATTTCTGGTTTGCTAGTCATAATCCATAGTTTTGGAAAATGTAACTTAAAAAGTTACAGAAACAAAAATTAATTAAATATTTTTAAATGGTCAAATAAAACTGAAAGGTGATCACCTCATCTACTGGAAACTGAACTTGCCAATGAGGGATGTAATCACTACTAGGTAATCTAGGTTTCCCATGTGTTATTACAACATCCAAAAAATTTCCCTTATTTAATTAACAATCCTTACATGTCAGTGTGAATAGGATGTAATTTAGAGAAAATTGTAGTGTGTATATTACATCATTCAGTTTTGAATTTTAAGTGAAAATGTCCTTGGAGATGTACTCAAAATGGCTTAATCTTATTGTTTTACTACTTTCTAGAGCTGAAAGATAATCTGGACACATTCTCAGCTGATATAAATAGGTACAGCTCTACACTGTCCAGCTTGTAATTCAATATTTGTGAAGATCTGAGAGAGTAGTATGTTGCCATCCACAGATCAATGCTTAAAACATTATTTGTGTGATCACATATGAAGATCATATTATGTTCACCAAAAAACCATATCTTTTTTTCCCTTTTATAGTCACAAACTTTGCACAACTGTATTTGTTAGGTGTAAGCTCTTTCAAAAAGTACAAGAAGGTAAGTGCCCTTAAAGAACATTCCCATTTTTTCCAGCTGCATATATTTTGTGAATTTTCATTCCACCAATAGCAGCTTGATTAGTCTACTGATTTTTTCATTTCACTTGGTAAAGCTAGCAAAAACGGGGAAACATTGTTTATTGATGTATTACTATAGTCGCTGTAGTGACAGCTTTAGTCATACTCTATGCTGAAAGCGTCATTAGCCAAATGGAAATCTGAGACCAGAAAACATTTCTGATGTTCAACAAGATAGTTCAGTTATTTGAAAAACAGTGTGTATTTCATCATGAAAGTGTCAAATTCTTTCCCAGGGTAATTTATTTTCAATCAAAACTTTAAAGCTGTCTGCACTTCCAAAAAAAACCCTAGGTTTTAGAAATTAAAGTAGTGCTACCCAAGTGTTCTTATTGTTTCTCAATATTGAAACGGATTGTGGTAGTACATTCTTTCTGTCCAGACCTTTACACCTGCAGGCATTGCATGAGTACAAATTTATGTTGCTTGAACACTGTCATATCCACTGGGTTCCAATTCCACATCCTTACATGGGTTTTATACTTGTGCAAGAGCAGACAATCAGACTGTAAAACTTTACAGCCTGCTGTAATGCCCAGTGAAATTAGTTGGAAACACTGTCATTCATTTCATGACTTTTTTTTTTATTTGGTTTCAATATTGTTTCTTCATGTGTTAGTAAAGAATATCACCAGAGCATAAACTTCAGAAGAAGTGTAACTAACAAGCTATTGCACCTATTACAGTGTTCCTAAGATGCACAAGAATAAAACTAACCTGAAAAAGAAATAGGCTCTCAACATACTGTGCTGATACAACCAACACACAATACCTGTTTTGAGTGGTATTGGTACTAAATTAATAGTGTAATTCTATTTTCTGAATACCTGAAAAAGTCTTTTTACTCCAGTGACCCCTGCCAGTTCTGCCTTCCTTTGCTAAACTGTATGTTTATATATCATAACTTTTAATGCCAAAATCCTGCCTTCCTTTCATTCCAGCATTTCAATACAACTGATCTTGAATGCCATTACCTGGCAACGGATTGGATGTAAATTAAAAAAAAAACAAAAAACAAAACAAAAAAAACCACAAAAAAACCACTTTTATCAAAATGGTTCTGAGACCCATCGAATTTTAGATTCAAACGTAACACAGAAACAGTTTCTGATTATCATTCTCCTTTAAATTTTAATTACTCCCAAACCAATTTCTTCTTTTTCTTGTCCATATTTTCCTGTCAATTTTGTCTTCACTAGAAGTGTGCACACTTTGCCTTTTTACTCCAAAAATGCACACATGACGTACATTTGTACTAAAACAATCACTAACTATGATTCCAACAATCTGACTACTAGAACTTGTGTTTCGCCTCAGCGTTAACAAAAAAATAGTGCAGAAGAAGTCTTCCCTTCTCCTTCAAACCAAATGTAGTGCTTAAAGTAAAAGCATCCATTGGTATTCCCATACCAGGAATCCAAGAACTCAGAAAATAGCATCTTTAAATTGGTCAAATTACTCATGCTTTTCACTCCCAACATCCTGGGTACACTGCATTCCTCAAATATATTTTCCTTAGCTAGATAAATATCTCTTTTTACCTGTCATGAGTATTGTAGGATCATGTTGTGATTATGAACTTTCATCATTCTGCACGAGAAAGATAGCAAGTTCACTGAACTCATTTCAGATGTTCATTAGCCCAGATTATAAAAACTCCAAGATTTCTGAGGTAAGAGACTAATGCGTTAATCGATTACAACACATAGACTGTCCATGGGAAAATTCTTATTAATTTTCAATACTGATGAAGAATTTCTTCCAAGGTGGCCTTCTGTCTTGTTCAGAAAATTCCAGGAACTTCATTTCAGACATGCTTCTGGGCTTTCCAGCTATTTGCAAGAAGCATCATAGTATGATCTGCATGAAATATTAACATTTATATTAGAGCTCCTTAGCAAAACAGATTAAACACTGAAACATCAGCCAAAATAAGAAGCTTAGGGTCTTATCCAGTAGAAAGCAGATGTTGGTCTACAAAAGCTTAGACTCTCACACTCCCAGGGCCCACTGCTCTTTCAGACAGACTTACTGCTTTGACATTGATCATATAATACTGTACTACTAGAGACGGAAAACCATTTTTCCCCAAGTGGTTCTTCCCCATTTCACTCATTAAGTATACAAATCAATTTATGCTTGTGAACGAGGTAAACAGCATATCATAATACACTAAGCTGCAGATGTATGATGTATGCAGATGTATTGTGCCCACATGCCTTTAAATGCCTTTAATTGTGAGGCTTAATAACGATTACAGTTTGCAGACATAGCTGGGGAAAACGAGAATATGTTACCATCAAATCAGGAACCTTCTACTACCTATGGACACAAGACAGAAGCTCCCAAACCCAGATTACCCAGAGTCACCCACTAAGACACCAGGCTAGTCACAAACTCCTACAACTTCCCTTTCCCTTTCCCTTTCCCTTTCCTTTTCCCTTTCCTTTTCCCTTTCCTTTTCCCTTTCCCTTTCCCTTTCCTTTCCTTTCCTTTCCTTTCCTTTCCTTTCCTTTCCCTTTGTCCTTTCCCTTTTCCTTTCCCTTTTCCTTTCCCTTTTCCTTTCCCTTTTTCCTTTTTTCCTTTCCCTTTTTCCTTTTTTCCTTTCCCTTTTTCCCTTTTTCCTTTCCCTTCTTCTTTTCCCTTTTTCCTTTCCCTTTTTCTTTTCCCTTTTTCCTTTCCCCTTTCCTTCCTCAAAATCATTCATAAGCACCCTCTGGAGGAGATGACACTGCAGAATGCTACTCACTCCAATGTTGTAGGATCTACCTGTAGCCATATATAAACTACGGTTTATTCTTTCAATATCGTGCCTGGTACCTAACTTCTATATTTACATACTGGCCAATGTTTACGAAACCCTGTTTCTTAGGTTCTTTTTCTCTGAACTATTTTCCACAAGATAAAGCTTTCTAAGGTAAGAATTCCCATTTTATTACTGTCATCCATTTTCATTACTGTCACTTCCAAAAATAATTGCAGGAAATAACTAAACAGACCTCCAGAATGACTTATTTACAGCTTTTGTGAATATATTTTAATCATTTTGTGGGAAAAGGGATTTTTACAGGCTACATTCACAAAACTTAATCAATAGCTATTTATTTACAGTAGATTAAAAATTTGTTAATTCAGTGAAACTCTTACCAATTGTTAATTCACTGGTTTATGTTAACCTGCAAAGTTAGTAAACATTTCTTAGATGTTATTAGAAACTATTTTAAATGGAATGGTGTCATTGCTGTTAAAATTTGTTGAGCTATTTATTGGAAACATTTTCTGGAAAAAAGAAAATTGCTCTGCTATTAAAATAAATGTCAGGGTAAAATCTGGCAGGCATTTTCTTTGTCCATTAGTGAATTTCCTTTTAACATTCTTTATCATTGGCTTACATATTACGTTACTTATATTTTATTAATGGTTAAAATGCTTTCATTTTCCACAACAACAAAAGAGGTGCATATTATTTGTAAAGAGCCAAAGCCACCCTCAAAGAAAAGTATGCAATCCTGCTGATTTCAGAAGTAGCTGCAAAAACAAGTTGGCCAGATACTGTGAGGAAAATTAAACTCGCACATAGTAAATAAAAGAAAATTCCTAGAACCTTGGTAACAGGGTGGTAAATTGAAGATGTTTAAAAGAGAAACCCTGAGACTGTCCACAGTATGTGCATAAATTCATTGTTCTGGTATCCTTCCAGCAAAGACAAGAATTTTGCTTCAGACCACAGGAGGTTTAGTATTGGGCACAGTGCCACATTTAGCATCAAACAGAAGTTGGCTTACAGCACTAGTATTCACCCAAATCTACTTAGTTTTTTATTCCAGGTTATATGTAGTGTGAGGTTGAGGGTGTTTATGTGACTAACATCTCTGCCTGGGGATCTACCAGGAATCTCGAAGTGCAGAGATTTATGAAAATAAAAATTAATGAGAAAAAGTTAATCAAAATATGGCAATCTCCAACAAAGGTTTGACCTAAACGAAGAAGTGAATATTTGGGTCAGGCCAATCAATTTTTTCTTAGCTCTGTAGCACATTCACAGTGCTACCACTTAATCAGTCATCCCCTGACAAAGAGCATTTTGAAATCTCTAATGAGGACAGAGATACAGGGGCTGTCAAATTAACATCCATCTATTTCTCCAAAATTGTCTGAAGCAGCAGCATAGCACCAAAAGAGCTCAGTTTGCAAGTGCACACAATTTATATTGAAGATAAAGATTGCACATTATATACTAAGCTCCAGGAGAGTGCAGTGGCATTGGGTTGACTCATTTATCCCAGTCCTGTCCAGAAAAGCAGATTCCTGCATCTTTCAGCATGCAGCTACATCTAAACGCTGACGTCCCATCTTGCTGCCTTCCCTCAGGCACACTACACAGCGCTGACCTGCTCCCCAGAGGTACGCTGTGCTTGTACTAATTACACAGCTAGGTGCAGCCCTGCGTGAGTGCTGGGAGAAAGCAGCTCAATTTGATTAGTTACAGGCTTTGTAGTACAAATCACAGAAATGATCTACCAAGCCTAAAATGTCCTGACAGTGATACTATCTCAGGATGTATTAAATCAGGATGTATTTGGATTCCTTAAGGAAATAGGAGAAAAGGTCAGAGACTCATGTGCAACTTAAAAAAAGGTGGTGGAAAAATAGTTCTATAAAAAGATGCAATGTAAAACAGTGATACCTCCCAGGCTATCAACATAGGATAAGGATGCTACCCCAAAGTAACGCTGCTGGTCTGGTCTTCCCACACTTCTGTATCTTGAGTTACTTACTAAGGGCCCTAAGAATTTACTGTAAAGCCAGGAGTTGCTGGAGCAGAAAGGAACCACTGTCATCCATGTTTCATTTTCCCCCTGTCCATGGCCCTTATAATTACTATGGATGGAAATGACATATGAGAGCGTCTGTGACAGTCTTGCATATTTAAGGACCTTGCTACATAGAGGATACACTCCTGTGCTGTAGTGGTACTATAAATCTGCTTTTGGGGGAATATTTCAGCATACTTTACGATAACACTGTCAAAATTTGCTAGATCATTGTGAAGTTCTTCAAGGCAGAGTCCACTCAGTTTTTGAAGTTAAAAAATACTTAGCACAAGAGCTTCATTTCCCATTTGGTACTTAGTAAAGTAACACATTTTGAAATATATCAGGAGAAAAGAAAGGCTTTCAAAGAAATATAGCTACTTAATAAAAAGTTAATTCAAAATATGATTTTAATGAATAAAATCAAACATTTATTTATAATAAAGTATTTTTGTTAGTTCCTCTGCTTTTATAAATTTTAGCATTAGTTATATATATTTGAAGCAATGTATGCATTTACAGATAATAATTCAGAAACGGTTGCCATTTTACATCCACTATTAACAGTGCATGATTTCCTCAGTGCTTAAACAATTTCTGGGTATCCTGGCAAGGACAGATTTTGTTCTCAGAAAAGTAAGAAGAGAGTGAACCGGATTGTGTTCAACAGTTTTTTAAAAGCTATATTTTTCTATAGCTCTTCAACTTGAGCCTAAGTGTAAGCTTAAACAAAGTAAACTATTCAAAATGGACTCCAGAAAAAACATGCATGCCATATCACAAATAAATTCAGAAAATGAACACAGTGTGTCCCTAAGCCACAGACCATTTGGCACACATAAGAAACCCAGTTTTTCCAATAATCCTGTAAGAAATAGAGGGCAAGGCACATTTGACTACTTAGCCACAGGATGCCCTGGCTGTATGCTGAATGGTACACCTTATTTAAAGGACTGTTATGCTCAAATGTCTGGTTTCAGAAGGTTCTGACTCCAGCAAAAGAAATCACCTACCCAGCTGGAAGGACACCTCACACCTGCAAGAAGATTAATGTCTGTCCTCTCCTACCTAGACAGTTAGTTAAGAAAAAGTGCTGTACAGACTGCAGAATGAAGGCCTGATCCTTTATCAGGCCTTTTATGGCAATAAGGCTTCTGTGAGAGTAGAACTTTTCGGAAGTATTGATTGTCAATAAGGCTTAGCTTTGAACCTTTACGGATGTGGCAAATGTCTTTATCCTGCTACACAATTTGGGGGAAAAAAAAGAGAAAAAAAAAAAGTAGCTGAATTTGTCTATAAAAGTTACTGCATTGAACAACAAGAGAAATGTCTAAGATTTTTAAGTGAGGCATTGTTTCTTTTAATTTGCTTCTCATCCTAAGCTTGACCTTCTTCCCTCTTCTTTCACATTGTGCTTTGTAAGACTCCTTAAAGAAGCAAAGTTTTTATTACCAGTAGTGGGAGCTGGGCTTAGGCAATGGATCACAGAATATGATCTCCTGTATTATTCAGCGTATATGAAATGGAGTTTTCAACGGTGCTCCAAGTGGGCTGAATTCTGAAGTCAGTAGAAAGTTTATCATTGACTTCAGCAGCAAATGCCTATACTGAAGCTGAATCACTATGAAAATCCCACAGCACATTAATTATATACAGTAAACTGAAAGCTTTTATTTTTTGGACTGGGCATCTTCTTATTATGCACATGCTAATCACACATTTGGATCCCTAAGGTGGTTCCCTTGGTAAAACTATGATGGAAGTAAATGCTGCTACTAAGAACATGATCAAGACATTTTTATATTTTCAGAAAAAAAGAAGAAAAAAACTTTCCAGTAGTGCTATTTAGAATGGCAAGAGGGATATAAACTTAAATTATGTGTAGTGAAAGAATACACTGTGCCTTAAACATTAATAACAAAAGAAAAAGAATATCAAAACACCATCACCATCTAGTCTACAATCTTATTTGCAGAGTTCAAAGTAGTTAACAATGAAAGACATAATTATGGAAGTATTGAATTCTGATTACATACTCACACTTTGAGCCTTGTTGCTTTCTTGTATCCTTATGAATATCAGCAGGGTGCTTTCCAAATCATATTTTTACAACAACAGTACAAGAGAAAATCATGGACTTTTCAGATTATTTACTTTAATGCTAGAAAAAACTAGTTTTACTTATAAAATCCAGTACAAGATTCATCCAAAGCATATCATTCTTTCTTTTAAAGAATGAATCTGAGTTATCACTGTGTGTTTTCTCATGTCAAAGCAAAAACCAGTTACAAGTCAAATAACTCAAAGATCTTTATTTTCTTTAAGATTAACAAGCTTTAAATAAATTTATTTAGATTTTGATTCTTGGGATAATATCTAAAAATGGATATATAAAGCTTCATGTGCAAATTTATGTAATTAGTTAAGGTTAAAATCTTAAAATATATTTTGTCTTGCCTTCTTTTCATAACAGCACAGCTGAAATCAGTCATTTTCTTACTTACTCTCCAGAATTTTAATATCCTGGAGATATTGAAACCTAACTTTAAAAGTTTCATACCAGAAATGACAAAGAATGTATATTCTAGATATTCAAACCATTGAAATATAGAACACAAAAAATTTCATCTGCATATACATTTCTCAATAGCATAATATTACCAGAAGACTAGCACATAGCAGAAATAAAGGTATCTTGCAATAGGTGGACCTATGGTCAAACTAGCACATTTTCCATTAGCAAATAATATTATGCATTGCTTAATGCATAGTATGCACAGTCTACGTAACTGTAATCACTCGGAAATTTTCCATGTGAGGACATCATAACCTGAGTATTTTCTTATTTCAAGACTTTGCCCAAAAGTAACTAGAATTTCAAAGAATAAGTTTAGGGAGAAAATATGGCTTTGCCTAGAGTAGAAGTTCCTCAAGTCATCTGAACCCATGAAACCCCATTATTTGTGTTAGAACATAGAAATTTAGTGAGATGGTTGATCTGGGCAACAGGGGTCTATCTATGTGTAGAAAAACTTCCACATCTGACCATTCTGAAAGGTTGTAGCTCTCATACATAAAGTGTGCGTGCCATTTAATAATTCTTGGAAAAGAGCTGAGCCCCTGTGTTCTGTCTACACTTATGAATTAGCAGCAGGAATTGATGCTTAATTTGGAGCAGACAATGTGTCCACACTCTCTCCACTATCTGTAAGGCAGACTGGCACAGCAGAAGTAAATTTAGTGGCAGCTCCCAGCACACATGCTTTGTGAGATTTTACCTGCAGTGCCCATGCTACACATCTGGGTGTGATAATATAGTAGACACTTCTCAGCAGCTGCTACTCACAGCAGAAATGAGTGCAGTGAGCATGTCCTTTCTTGCTTTCAGTATTGTCCTGATAAACCCAACCAGTATGACAGAAAGGAAAGCAAACAGGGATGGGGGGACTAAAAGAACATCCTAGAACTGCAAAATATGGGAGGATGGAAGAACAGTTTAGAAGACAGTTATTGCAGTGAGCCTTGTTGCTGGTTACTGATGGAAATGGAAGGATGAAATGTGGATAGTTGAGTGAAGAGGCAGGGAGTAGACATGTAGAAAGGAAATAGAGGCAGGTGACATGAAACAAAAGACGATGCAAAATAGATTGGGCTTGACCTGGACAGGATTTCCCTATGGTTACAGGTAAAATGAGATGTACAAAGACTAATTTTTGCTGACCTGAGACTCATCAGTGTATGCCCTACTTGTGAAATCTTCTTTCTCCTTTTAAATTACTGGAGGAGATGTTATCATTCTGATATTTATGTAAGTGAGCTGAGAACAGAAGGAGGATTTCTGAGGGTGGGATAATCATGCCTGAAGCACATTAGGAACTTAATTTTTAATTTCATTCCAAGCCATCATGCATTCATTTAAAATAAGCTATTTCTCATGGAAGAATATCCTGCAAAAGAAAAAATAAAATGTCAGAAGAAGTCCTAAAGCCAAATGGTTTTAATACAGCAAAGACATCAAGAGAAAGAAATATTAATGCAAAACACTTTCAAGTAAATGTGATAGATGTTAAGTTTAGCAAATATTGTTCTGCCAATAAGTAAAATATCTCTAAAGTCCAGGTTTGTTAGTCTAAAACAATCAACCAAACCTAAAATGTGAAATGTGCTGGAGACATTAATTCCATCTTAGAAACAGAAAAAAATTTCAGACCTGCAGATGAGCCCAGAGAAAGGGAATTTAAGAAGGATTTTCTAGATTTTATCTTCAAGGTTTTGATTGTCTGATTAATTAGAAAAGCAGCAAGAATTCAGTAATGATATAATGGCCTATTTAAAAATCTTTCAACATTCAGCTTTCCTTTCCCTCTCTAGGATGGTTGTTTTTTTCGTGCTTCTTTTGTTGTTGTTTCATTTTTCCTTTTGCCTTTGCTTTTGCTTCTTCAGATACAAATTTTGTTAAACATACAAAGTTAAAGGGATGGGTTTTTTGTTTTAGGATTCTGTCCAAAGATTTCAAAGGAAGATGTATTAAATATCTGTTGAGTCCTATCAGTTCAGAATGATTGATGCTTTTCTTTCAGAGAGTATATCCTAAAGTTACAGTCAGGGAGAACATTTTGGGTCTAATTTTTTTGAGATACTGAACATTTCTGGGGAACTCATAAACTGCCTTGATTCCCAGTGACTGCAGAGCTGGACCATGATTTGTTTCATAGATTATCATGCAGGGCTTGATTGCATCACAGCCTCATAAAGCAAGTAACAAAATCTCCCTGCCAATAATGGGTTTTGAATAGTCCTTTTGCCTGAGATTGATAAAACAGATTCTAAAAAAAAAAAAAATGAATTGAAGATTTTCCTCACAAAGTGCCTTTGGCATGCATTACTGAGATGAATATTGCAACAGTGAGCATTTAGGGACTTTGCCAATGAAAAGAAACCGCTCTGTAACATAGATTCAGGTGCCCTGGAAATGGATTCATCAGAATTAGCAAGGATCTGCTTTGACTTATCAATAAGAAATGAAGAAAGTGTACATAAGACTTGCCTTACTGTATCACATCGAATACAAAGAATAAAGTCAAGGACGAACTATAAAAATAGCTCATCACAGCTAACCAAGTATCCTGTCTGTGATAGTAGCCTGTAAGTGTTGCTTCAGAGGAAAACAAAATCAGGTCAGACATACAAAGGGTTTACTTTTAGCAGACAAAGTTTAGGGTTTTTCTGAGGCAGAAACAATATTACATCTTTGGGTTTAAATTGCTTTTAATGAACTTTTCTGCCATGTATTCATGTTTGTTTTGGTTGTAGGTGTACTGCAGCAATCTCTCTTCCTCTCTTTCATATTAGAGTTGTCTGGGTCTCTTGCCATTTGAAGAATGACATTCAAAAGCAAAAAAAAGCAAAATGGGTGATTCTTTAACTTAAAATTCTGTGCACTGGGACTCACAGATAGGGTGATAACCTTATTGTCTGTCTTGAGTGTAAAGTGACCTTGCCCATCAGTCAAATCTCCTAAGAGTAAGAGCACTAACTTGGGTTACAGGAGCTTTAAAACCTTCCTATTCTCTGTCTATATGCACAGATACTTAATTTCAGCTCTCATCACATATTTAGCAGCTAATAATCTGAAAACATGGCAGATCAGCACTATCTCTTGAATTTTGCTGGAATTCAGCTGATGAACTGGCCATGAGGATCTCCTTTACTGTAGATGGTGAGAAAAAGGGAACAATTCATCTCATCCTTAATCTAAAAGCTCATCTAACCTAAAGCAGATTAGATGATTTAGATTACTGTGTCCTGCAAGTGACTATTTCTCTCCCCTGGCTAAAAAGTGGAATGTTAGTGTCTAACATTGCAGGCTTACTTATTAAGCTATGGATGTGCTAGGGACAGTGAAGTGTGGAATAATGATCTATGTTTTTTCTAAATCATTTTATTGCTAAAAACTTTGTGAAGCTGATAAAAATAATGTGACCTATTGCCTTTTTTTGTCACTGACCTTACATTTTTTCATATCTTTTGTATTTCTGGTTTGGTAAGCAGTTACTCCCATATGTGCATGCACACATAGACAGACACACAGATGCATGCATGTGCACACACACACACACCCCCCTGTATATAAAAATTATTTATGGCAAAACCCACTTGTACCTAACCTCTTTTGATTTTTGTTTGTTTGTTTGTTTTTTACAGCTGTTAGTGTATTCTGAGAACAGAGGAAGAAAGAATGTTTCCTCCTAGATAAAAATCATTCTGATTTAGTGGTTTCAACATAGTAAGTTGCTAATTATTTAGTATCTTTTCTGAACAAGTAGAGTAGGTTAGATTTACTTTAGGATTATTTTAGGTTTATTTTCTTCCCTGGAGAAACTTTTGTAGGGGGACACATGCTTGCAGGACAATAATGTCCTCTAAATTTTATTAATAAATTTACTATCTTTCACTCATTATATCTCAATTAAGAATGTTAAATAATTATATTCAAGAACACTATCAACAATTATACAAGTTATGACAAAATTACCAGAGCTTCCTGACGTCCCAAGTCAAAGCCCAAGTCCATGTGAAGAGTTGCAGACATCAGGGGAGATTTTCTTCCACAGCATGGGATGTTCCAAGATCTGCCCATCACTGGTTTACATTTTTCTCTTAAATCTCCTCTGCTATGTTTGATATCACCCTCAAGACGCAGTTCTGCAGTGAGAATATTTGTTTGTTTGTTTGAAAATAGCTGAGGCTTTTGGTATCAACTATTATGGGGTCGCTTCTAAATGACGAATTATCCAAAGTACGGCTCCACTGTGACACAGCAGGTGTCCTGAAAGACAAGCAGTCAATGTTTGGTAATTGAGTTTTTCTTCCAAAACCTATATATTCTGTAGGCCATTATAAGTTTTTCCCACAAGTGGAATGAGATATATTCACTTTTCTGAGCCAACTCATAAAATTAAAAGGACCAATGTTTTGAATAATTTAAAATTTGTCAGCCAAACATCTTTTACAATCCCAAACCAAAGACCACTGAAGTGGGTTGGCATTGATCAAATTTATCTCAAAGAAGACAGAGAGGGAAATACATGGAAGAAACAGAGCAAGAAAGAAACTTAAGGTTCTTATAAAGACTATAGAAGAAAAAGTGACAAAAATACTGATTTTCAATAATTAAATAATATAACTAAGAGAAAAAAAACATTTACTTAGGTAAGGTTAATTTAATAGGGAATAAGATGTTTAATCCTGTTAACAGACTCTTTAACATTATGAGGTATATCATACAGAAAGTATTCTTGATTATTAAGTCAATAAAAAAGTTAAGAGAAGAAATGTAGACAGAACAGTGAAGAAATAAGCATGAAAGCTTTTCCATCATAAAGATTCCTGACTATGCATAAATGAGGATATGTTTACCATGCATACTGTAGGCAAATCTGCATTCCTATAGCAGAACCGTTTGTGTTACTTAATTTAATTCATTTGGCATTAAATCCTCTATCCCTACAGCTTCAGCATATACTGCAGACACACCCGAAAGAAAAAAGTAATTTTAATTAGGGTCTGATTTTCTAGTGACATTTCTAACTGGCATAAACACTTCCTCCCAAAGTTTTTCATTTATTAGACAAGTGGCAGTGGACTCCTCAGGATCATGACATGTGGTCTGATCTGTACAATAAGGCACAAACCCTTCATTAGTATCACTGAAAGCTGAGCTGAGATACTATGTTACAATTTCTAGATCACAGGCTATACTGAATGAAGTATATTTTTATTTAAAGTTATATCAACATATGTGCTAACAGCTATGTTAACGGAGTAAGTTTTTCACATTTGTCAGGAAATAAGCCCTCCATTATATTGTTCACTCATAAGAATAACACTCCTAGCTAGCACGTTGTTTAGGCATTTATTTCACAAATAGTTTTCAGAACATACTTTATGTCAGAGGTCTTACAAAGGAAGACCATTTTTTGTTTTCCTTAAGCTCAGGACATCCTCAGAAAGTATTTATTTTCAAAAGTTATGTTCAAAGGAAACTAAACAGGGGGGTATAATGTATTCAAGAATTTCTTATCAAAGTCTTTCATTCAAATTTGATGTTAGCCAAAAATTACCTTTTACAAAAGCTGTTTATTTCATTTCACTTTTTAAATCCATGTCACAGTCTGTCATGATTTTTTATATCATATCCACTGTCCTGCCATTATACGAGCATATGTTTCGTCTTGAGACGTGTCTTTCCAAAACAGGGTAGATCATACTAAAATTATATTTGGTAGAACTTCTACTCCATTTCATAACAGCAAAAAGGGACTTTAACTTCCAGTACTGACAGGAGGTTTTTTATGTGGGTTGTGCTTGCACTGCTTCTGAGAAAATGAAAACTGCACAAATGAAAAAGAATAAAAAAGTAAAAAGACTTATTTTTCTAGTAATGTAATTTCACAAAATAAAAAACCCCTCTAAGTATGAAACCTAATAAGTGGGCATAAATAGTATGTTCTTGGATTTTTACGTTGCTGAAATAACATTTATATTCCACTGCATATTGCAAAGGAAAAAAAGCTGAAGTAGGAAATTCCTGATGGCATAAGTTCATTTCAGGCTACCTTCAAAAAAATATGATATTATGTTTCAGTAACTGAGTTTATTTGCAAGTATTAAAAAATTAGCTCCTTTCAGATAAATTGAATTAAAATTAACACAGGTGTGTGTGTTTAGGATGGCTTAGAGTTTAAACCACATCCATCTCTAAGTCTTCCATTGTGCTTAAGATTTCCAGAGGTGATGCTAACTTGTACACTTTTCAGGACTTCACTGAGAGAAGGGAATAGATCTGTGCAAAATCAGCTTCATTCAATGTGTGTTCAAACTTTGTTCTTCAAGGAGTATCCTTTTTTTTCAACTAATTCAAGAATTTACTTTAAATACACTTCCATAACTGATAGCTATCCCCCCAGAAATATCAATGCAGCCTATCTTTCCCCTCCAAAAATTTGACTGAGAAAAACATGACAGACTATGCATTACAGAAGTAGCTAAATTAGTTCCAAATCCATTTTCTAAATAACTTTCCTGAAAAAAAAGACAGGTTTAAGAAAAAACAGCAGTTGAGGTTGTTAATACCAAAATGCAGCATCTGTACCAAAGGCTTACTCAATTTGTTTAAGACTGTCTGGCAGCTTGCCCCATAAGCAATAGTTAACAACTAGTCCTTATGGGTCTTTGTATAATTTCTGTGGACATGTATTGTCCACAATTGTCCCATCATAAGTTCAATAACAGTTTACAATTTCAGTTTGAAATATGCACTATATTTTAGGGGGAAACACTAAAACTTTAATAGGCACAAAGACAATATTCCCATTAGGTTTACATGGCCAGCAAAGGATAGACCTGGCTCAGCCATTTAATACAAAATGATCAATTACCTATTTCATAATGACATAATAATAAAAAGAAAATTAATGATAAATAATAATACCCTAATAAAAAAAGTGTTATTTTCTTCTGTCCAAAGAAAATTCTGAAAAACTCAAATGACCATTGAGTACTTAACTCCTCCTGATTTTCAACAAGAGTTATGTCTAACTTAGCCCCTCTTTTCCTCTCCTTGTATTCTTAGTAGATGATATGTAAATTCCTAAGTTATCTGACTTTTCAGTCAGGTCGACTGCCCTCCAACTGGGATAGAACAAACCTTCTGCAGACTACTGTTATGGCATGACATGGAAATTTCCATAGAAATTTCACCATGAGGAAAAGCTTTCAAAAAAAGAAGGGAAGGGGAGGGGAGGGGAAGGGAGGAGAAGAGAGGAGAGAGGAGAGGAGAGGAGAGGAGAGGAGAGGAGAGGAGAGGAGAGGAGAGGAGAGGAGAGGAGAGGAGAGGAGAGGAGAGGGGAGAGGAGAGGAGAGGAGAGGAGAGGAGAGGAGAGGAGAGGAGAGGAGAGGAGAGGAGAGGAGAGGAGAGAGCATGAACTCTGTAGCCTAGATATTCAAGATTTTTTTTTTCTTTGTATTTATCCATGGCTATGAGCTAGAGGGTTTGGATCTGGTTCTGACTGTCAAAGGAAAGAGAGAGCATTTTGATAAAATTCTGCTTTAAATATAACTCTTACTCTTTTAAATGTATTTTAGCACACTATGAACTCACTCAGTTGGCTAATTAACATTTCCCATGGAAAGTAATTAAGGTCTATTGGTCATCCTCTATTTCTGCAGGCATAGGAGGGAGTGAAATGGAAAGGAAGAGAAATCCTAACACAATATACTCACTGTTCTCCAAAGCCATTTGCTGGATATTGGAGGGTTCTCAGTTTCTGTGGTCATAGTGATGGTAAGAAAGATCTCTGACCCGCACCAGATTTTCTGCTTAAAAGAAGCTCACATTATAGCTTTTTCTACTTAATTCTGTCCCTTACTATGAAGATGCCATTTGATCCCAAGATCAGTATAAGGACATGAGTGTGTCACTGTGTTTGAACAAATGCATTCGTCTGAAATGTTCATTAGCCTGAATTAATGGTAGTTATTTTATTAGCTTGAACATTGCTTTGTACAACCCATACCAAGGCAGTGTGCTGGTGCTGCTGTACTGCTTTCAGTTTGGGAACTAGAGCTGTCTTTTTCTGGCTTAGGCACAGTGAGATGTACTGTGTAAAAAGCAAAAAGGTCTTGTGCTTGTCACAGTATTAAAATGCTTACTCCAAGCAGAAGCCAGGACAGCTGTATCTGGAGAAGAGCATCCCTGCATTGGAACTTTCTACAAGACCTGAGGTGTCAAGACGCTAGGAAGCACCTATTGCCGAAGCTGTATGATAGTATATAAAAGAGCCTAGGACTCTGAGATATCACATGGCTAATTTCTAAAGATTATTTGAGAGGGGGAAAAGGGAGAGTTTTTTGGTTTGTTTTTTTTTAATTAAAAAGAACCTACTCCAGTAATTTACTTCTAATTATCAAAATGTTATGATCCAAATAGGAACAAATGGCAAATTAAAGCTGGAAGAGAATTCCGTATCTTCTCTCTGTTAAATAAGAAATAGAAAACCAACTTTTGGTGCTTCTGTAAAACATTTAAAGTAAGTAATAATAGTGTTTTGTCACTAAGATTCTTTTCTATTGTATCCTGCACCACTGAAAATACAGACATAAATCTTTTATAATATCTATCCAAGTGACTCAGCTAAGTATCCTAATGCTCCTAGAGGGGGAAAAAACTCCTTAAACAGTAAATAGATATAAAATTGCTCCATAGAGACTACTCCAGCCTCAAAGAGCAAGGAGCATCTGTTGTTCCAAAGCCATCCTCCACAGGGTAAGAGAAGGAGAAAATACTCTGTTCAGACTAAAAATACTAATGCATATAGTGCTACTTTCCCAAATCCCAGGAAGAACTCCAAATTGCATTTTGAACTCTCAAATTAATGAGCAGATCTTTCATGTGCTTGAATAAGAGCAGTCTTTAACTCATTTGATATCTGACTTCACAACATTAGGCATTTACAGCTAACCTGAAACAAAATTAGTTAATAACAAGTCCTTCACATACAGAGTGCATCCTTCAATGAGCCTGATCCTCAAAGTTCTACTCAAAAGAGAAATTGCCTTTAAAGAAAACAATATTCCTAGGATTACAGCTAGAGATCAGGCTCTTTTCCCTCACATATAAATACTGGCTGCTGTCTGTATTTTCTTATACAGCAAAAGTAATGCCTCATTAGACTCTGACGTCAGTAAAGACAAGATATTTCCTTATCTAAGCACGCTGAATTTTTACAGGCCTGGGAATTGTTTTCTAACCTGAGTGATGGAACTGTAGGTTTTAGAAAATGTGTGTGATTCTCGATGAATTATTCAATGATAGGAAAAAGCAGATAAGTTTTTCTACAGATATGTTTAAGAAAAGTTCTCTCTTTTTTTTTTTCTTATCAATGGCTTCCAGGTTGCATTAATTAATTGCTATTAAAAGCTTCCATAATCTTTTAATGTCTTCTACAGAGCCAGTATTTCTCCTTTTATTGAAAGGACTTTGAGTTTTTTCTTTATTCAGCTGTGGGGGGAGATGTTTTTATGTGCTTTTTGAGACTTCTTGGGGGATGTGGGGTTACTTAGGCTGAATCTGTCATACGGTGTGAATAACTTTATATTTTCCAGATACTCACTTTTGATTAAACACTATCCTTATAAAAAGTAATTACTGTTTTTCTTTGCTTTTATGGAAAGCGTAGGTCCAGTATAAGAAAAAAACAAGTTAAAAGCTTTAACTTTTCTTAAAGGAATTCATTACTCTGTCATCCAGAGGAAAGCTGCAAAATAGGACAAAATGGCATGATAAAACTAATGAAAATAAATGGTGTGAAACAGATTTATGTACTAAAAGTCTTCATGTCATACATTTCAGTGGTTTATATGGTCCATGGGAGCATGTGAAGTTAGAAGGTGCAACTGAGGAGGAAGGGGAAAGGGAAGAGAAAGAGGAAAGGGAAGGGGAAGGGGAAGGCACAACTCCAAAAATAAAAACAAAGAGATTGAAGTATCCTGTTCTTTTTATACTAGAACATGGTGAATCTTTGCAGAATTGTGTGTCTAAAAGATGAAGAGACAAAGTCTGATGGCTCATTCAGTATCCCCGACTGCATATACCCAAACTCTTTCTTCACATTCTTGTACTTCAAGTTGCTAATTTTTAATGCATCAGCAGAAGTCCAAGTAACTCTGCTTCCAAGTAACTCTGCTTCAACCCGCAGAAAAAATAAGTCCTTTATCTGTGAAATCATTTTGGGTTTGGTTTAGGGGTTTTTTAAGGGAAAAGAAAAAAATGTTTAACAGGAAAAACACAAAAGGAAGGCTGGAGGTTGGATGTAAAGAAAAAAAATGTTTAACAGGAAAAACACAAAAGGAAGGCTGGAGGTTGGATGTAAAGAAAACTAGGAGAATCCATAGTTTGTGTTCACATAGAAGATTACCAAATAATAATTACTGAATGCCTGAAAAAAAAAATATATAGGTAGTAATTTGTCTCATCCATACTAATAAGGTGTTTCTATATTTCTCTGTTATTTTACTTCATGACCAATGACTAAGTTCAATAATCACAGCCCAGGGTAGTTTGCCAGTTTAAAGCACTGTATAAGATTTTACCTTTTGCTTGTCTACTTTCATATATTTTTCCCAGCAGGAACAAAACCCTTCAGAATGAGTGTACCTAATGAAGCACTATCAGTCCAAATCTAGTCTAGACAATATCATGGTGAACAGCCTGGAAGCACCGAAGCATATTTACTGGAAGTACTTTCCTCCCTTTTCTAATGACTACGAGGATCTAAGTGAAGACCTCAGCATCCTATTTTCAGACAAACAGTTTCTTATACAGAAACAATTTTAGTGCCAGCAGTGCCATCTATTTCATAGTTCAGTACAAAATTTTTTTATCTTTGTTATTCTTTAGTTTTGGAAGAGAGCCAACCAAAAAAAAAAGAAACCAACTAAGAAACTAATATTTTAAGCCACTTTTCTATGTAAACCATTTAAAAATTTCCTTGTTCTAACAACTATTTTTACAAGGAATAGAATAATTGGTAGATTTCATACTTTACACAATATTATCAACAGTATTTACTTAATGAAAAATTGTTGCATTCTCTTCTGCCATATGTTCAATAAATAATGTACAAGATCCTTAATTATTTGTTTATACATTTCTGAAACTGTGTTTAGCATGTTGTCTGCCTACTGTTTGACAAGACATAACAAAGAATCTTAGAAATCTTTAACTGAAAATACATTAATCATACACATGAGACAGCTGGACAGAGAGAAAGACCTTGATACTAATACGTTAATCTGTCAACATTTTCTTCTGCAAAAAGAAAAGTCTCTCAGAGAACACAGCCAACTTTTTAGCAATAAGCTTCCTTCATATTTCAAAGTATGGTCCTGACTAGTAGCATCTATGTGCTAGCAATAGCAAAAGATTCATGAGTTTCATCCTAAATTCAACCTAACACATTAAGTGTATTTCAAAGAAGCTACTAACTAAGGATTAACATTACTTAACTTCTCATTAAATAGAAATATAGTTCCTTTTAGTATGACTTACTAGATGATACTTTCAGTTCAGTATTTGACCATACTTACAATGTTTTTCCTCTTTCTGCATCACCCTAGTCCTTCTAATTTTTTTTGGATAAATACCTATGAGAAGGTACTTCTGTGTTTCATTTAATGCAGCTTTTGAGAGTCTCCTATGTATCTATTACACCACAAAGATCCTTTTGCCTGGTCAGGAATCAATATCATCCCCATTTACAAAAAAGAATAGACATATAAAGGATGCATTCACTTTGTCCAGCGCAGGGTGATTTGAGAACGTGCTACAGCATAGTAGCCTTTCTGACCTTTATTTTGTACTTCTGCACTTTACTGTAATGTGAGCATTTCCATCATAACAGACTCCAGTGACTGCAGTGTGACAAGCAGCTTGTGGAGGCAACCGCCTTGCCCACCCCATGTGGCTAAGCGATGCTTCTAGAAAGCCCTGTGGGATATGTCATAGCTGACTGCACTGCCTGTACATCAGGAGGGCATGTATTGGCCTCTGTGCTCAGGAGTAGCATGGCTTTGAGTGTTGCTTCTTTCTCCATCCATGGCGTAGCTCAGGTAGCTCATGACTGCACCTTAGCATGCATCCAGGCAGTGCTGACCATCCCATTATGTGCCTGCTGAGCCATAAAACATCACACAGAAACTCAGCGCTCGTAACATTAATCTCCAGTTTATTTCCTAAACACTGAACTAACTCATCTTCTGGAATTATGGTTCTCTTCTTGTAAATCACCTGTATTAGAGACAGATTCTCATGATAAGCATCAAGATAGAAAAACTATATACAGACTACTTTGAAGTGCAGCATTTCCAGACCTCCTGAGGCATCAGAGGTTGATGCATGTATAGTTATTCAAGAAACGCAGCATTAGCATAGTTTTCTCCCATGTACCAGGCTATGACAGTTTGGCAGGTATGAGGAAGGAGCAGTCTCCTAATTTGCATCATGGAAGAGACTGTCAGAGTGTCAGGTAGGCAGAAGAAAGAGGCAGAAGAATTGGGCATGGGCAGTCTGCTTTTAACGCAGCTTAAACACTTCTATTTTCAGGGCCTGACACAGGCAAAGCAAGTGAATCAGGTGTGAATTAGCTCTAGAAAGCTATTACAGTATATTTCAAGCCCCAAAAAAATGACAACTGGAAGAGAACTGAAATTTTTTAAGATAAAATATTTACCTGGCTACATAAATGTTACCTAAAATATGTGCATTTAAAGAGGGTCAGTTATGCTGTCATCTGAAAGCGCTCTATGGTCCTTGAAAATAGGTCTGTAATCAAGTTACTAATGGAGGAAATTGCATGATGCTATCCTGGAAGCATAATAGGGAAAGACTGAGCCAGGAAGCTAAGTTCCTAAGACCTCATCTTCTGTAAAATGCCTATGCACAAGGAATCCTGTCTTAAAAAAAAAAAAAACAAACAAAAAAACCCCAACCCCAAACAAACACCTAGTTTGGTAATCTAACAAAATATGACATTAACTTATTAGCATTATCTAGATGATTTCCATTTAAGAGACTTTTTTGTTAAATGATAGAAGTGGGAGAAAAGCTATCTAAAATTTTCTTTCCTGTTGGTTTTAATTCAGAGCTATGCTGGAGCACCTGCAAGGGTATGCAAAAGGGTCCTGCAGACTAAAATCCCTTTATTATTCCTCCTGCAACAGCTCCCAACACAGGAACCTGTGTGCCTCAGCATTTCAGGTATTATGGGAGTCGGCTACACTTCAGTATAACAATTCCCAACACATAATATTAGATACATAGAAAAGGTTTTGCAGCGTAGATGGAATTCTCAGATCATTTCCAGGCACTTCACAGATACTTATTTTCTTCCTATTCAGGACAACTTTTCACACATCTAAGACCTAAAAGATGGTAATGATATTTTTTTAACTCTTACATCCTCTTAGTAGTTCTTATGAGAACA
Source organism: Haliaeetus albicilla (assembly GCF_947461875.1). NCBI lineage: Eukaryota > Metazoa > Chordata > Aves > Accipitriformes > Accipitridae > Haliaeetus > Haliaeetus albicilla. The sequence goes on along the minus strand of NC_091516.1, from coordinate 65,926,862 downwards.
ACATGGCATAAACAAATTACGATGTTTGTGATGATTCTGGAAGGAATGACCTGCATTTCTCACTTATGTTTTCACTCATGAGTAGAACAGCCACAGCAAATGAGAAACATTTAGGTCTTAATTTGCTCCAGGAGATGCCATTGTGAATCTATGCAAGAAACTGAGAAAATCTAAAGATAATCAATGTAGGTTTCCCATATCTAATCAACTCAATGTACATAAAATCTAAAAAAAGTAGAAAAAATTACAGTGAAGGTCAAGTAATTTTAAATAAACATTAGAAAGTATTTTAAGAAAGGTTGCTGCACCTTTAAGAAACAAAAAAAAAATCTCAAATTGTAAGTACATGAGGAGAAAATTGCTCTTATGTTAAATTGTGTCTTTTCTTCTTTTTTTTTTTTTTTAATTGTCAGAAAATTACAGCCATTGCTGCTTCAGCTGTTGTAAAGTATCCTTGAAGTGGACCATAAGAATTGTTGCATCAGTAATTAGGTTTGATTGAATTGGAGGTATTCCTGATGAAACATTGTTGGATTTTTACAGATTGTTGTGGAATGATCTTTTATTTCTAATTATTATTGAAGACAGAGTGTTTAAAAGGACAAATAATTCTTGTGTAGGAATTGGGAGTTGATATATTGGAATGCAGCAGAACTGAGAGTTTATCATGTTATAGTTGTAGGAGGCATATATTTGATGTTGAAAGTTTTATCTGTTGATCAGTGTATCATACAGTGCCCCTCCCTCTTCTGAATAACTCAGTTTTTATTGAACAATTTTTCTTAATCTTGTTTTTCCATAAACTTAGTTCATGTCTATGATAGTTTCACGGAAAAAGAGAAGATACTGACCACACAAAATAAAGGAGAATAAAGGTGAAGCTACAGGCATTGTTTTGCAAGTGCTAATTAGGTTTTAAAACAAGTAAGATGTAAGATTTCATAATGCTATGTGGGTTTACAGCAGATGTTGAAGAATGTCTTTCTCTTTTATTAATATATTATATGTATGTCATAAGCATCCTCAACATTGTCTAGTGGAAACAAACTATTGTTTGTTACATTAAGGTTGCTTGTATGGGTTTTTAATTTGATTGAGTGCTCTGCACACATATTTTAACACCATGTGTTATGATCATTTGTGTGTGGATTAAGAGATGACAAGATACAGGCATGTTAAGGGAGGCTATTGATCAACTGTCGATCAATCAATCAGTCAATCAGGATATCTTTCAAAGAACAGCAGGGATAAAAGACTGGCAAATCACAAGTATTAGTAAGTATACAACCTTTAATCATGGTATTCTTTACCTTAATGCAGGGCTGTAGGAAAAACTAATCTCCTGAGTTATTAAATTAGTATATATTACTTAGGTAAAATCGGATATTTTTCTCCATTATTCCAGCTAGCTTCCATGGTGTTCAATGAAAAAAAATCACCTGTGTTTAAATTCCAAGAAGGAATTCTGACGTTTTGTTGCTCAAATATCCATCTCTCATTTTGTGGTTTAGTTTGCTTGTTTATTTGTGATAATATGTATATCTTTCTTGCAATCAACTGCAAAAATATTTTTAAATTTCAGTACTGGGAAAAAAGATTAAAGATGTTGTAAATATCCTTTCAGGTTAAAAAAAAAAAAAATGACCAACACTTTAATTTTTTAATCCGTGTATACTGAATACACTGTCAAATATATCAAAGATATCAAAGACTGGCGAAAACTGTTTTTTCAGACAGCAAACAAACACAGTAATTGCTACTGTGTATGATATTGTATGCTTTGAAAGACGTTTCTTCAAAATCTTAATTATGAATGTCCATAAGACTCCACCTCACTAAATAGTGCTGTTAAGGAAATTCTTGTCTTGGTTTGTTTACTTGGACTGCTGCCATTAAATATTACAAAGCATTCCCTTTGTAATATTTACCACTACTCTTTGTACTGACATTTTTGGTGTAATAATGATCGATGTAAGTGAAATTCCTGAGGAATGATGGCCTTGTGTTCTTATTTATGAAGCTTCAGATTTTGTGAATTAATCTAATTACTACAGTGAACACAAGTTACAGCAACTGTTCCTTGGTTCATATGAAAGTGGTTCATCCTCTAGCTTCCCTTTTTACCTTTTGGAAAAGCAATCCTGAATCAAACAAAAACATATAAAGAGGAGATACCATCTTAAAACAATGAGCTCAATAGGTAACTTTTAAAAGTCAATGGAAACAAGAGGTGATAAAACCAAAAACCAAGCTGCAAACTGAATATAAAAAGCATTTAAAGTTCAGCCAGAACACTAACCATAGGCTGTAGTAAATGCTGGCCATCTATACTGCTACAGTAGTATCTATTCTTTTTATTAGAGATGATATCACCAACTTTATGTGTAATAGTTTTAGTCTTTAAAATTGCTGGCTAAATGTATATTTCTTGCAAGTGATGAAAGTGTTAATGTTAACATTTGTTCATGGATAGCACCTCTCGTTATTGTAGATGAGGACAGAGAGAAATGTTTATTTTGCCTTTTCTACAACCAATAAATATATATTTATAAAATGTATTATATTTACATTTACAAAGCATAAAAAAGCAATAAAAAAGCAACAGAAGTAATTAAGCCTAGCTTTCTACATGTGTTGTCGGGTCTTTTTGTTTGTTTCTTTTGTCAAAATCTACTGCAATATCTGCATGACACTCCAACATGATAATCTGTGTCCTCCACTATAAAGCCACACTGCAGTACCATCAGGTCACCCCCCTCTAATAATTTGTTAATATTTCTCCTCCACACCACAGTATTTCAGTCTCTTTTAAATGAGCTTATCTCCTCCCTTTCGTTTTCTCAGCCTTTGATGATATTTCTAGTTACTTTCTGTGGTCCTCAAATTAAAAGGAACCTCTGATCCTTCTTCTGCTTCCCGTGCTGATTTCTCCACTTTTTTTTTTTCATGGAGAAAGACCTCCTCACCCCTGTACTCTGATTATTCTGCATCTTCTCATCAGTGTGAGCAATTGCTGTCTAAATTATGTGTGTGCCTTTCTGCCCATAGAGAGACAAATTGTCTTTATTTGGCAACTGATCTTCCCAATGCTTTGGGACATGCATCTATCTTTCAAACAGCTAGACTCTAAAAGTTAGTTTAAATGGCTGAAAAGAAAAATCCTGGAGTTACTGTGGGAGCATGAACTTCCAGAAGTCTCATATCCAACAGGAAAATGGGCTAAGAAATATGTGTCAAAGGAATATCAAACATGTGGTCTTTCTCAAAAAAAAAAACAACCTTAAGGACAGAGGAATTTCAGAGGAACTAACCTAGATTAAAAAAGTAAAGCTCTGCATGACAGGGAAGACTTCTGGGTAGGACTTGGAGCCATTGAACTCCAGATTTTCTAAAACTTCACAAAGAAGTTCTGTTTGCAATCCAAGCTGAACTTGCTAAATCATGGGGGTTTTTTTTCCCAATAATTGAAAGGAATTTCTTATTCAGATCATTACTACTTCTAAATAATGTCAACTAGGCAGATGCAGCAAATTTCTCTTGTGCAGTTCACAGTGTGGCAGTTCGGCTTTTGGAGGTTATAGTCGATCAAGTACAGAAGTAATTTTTGTTATCTCTGATGAGTACTTGGTTCATTGCACCTCAGTGTAAAGGGTGTATTTTTCAACCTTATAACAAAAGAAGAGCATCTGCAGATCCAAATGAACAGGATGAAAAAACCCACCATTTCTAAAGGATTGGTAGGTTGGGCCACTCCTTTGATCTCTAGGGACTTTAGCTGCCAAAAGCAGGAATGATATGTGAATTAACAAATAACATTTGGCATTGAAGTACAAGTCTTCTCTGTCCATCTAATAAAATGTGACTTTTCTTCAGGCTCAAAGGTCATAATTTTTTTTGTATTTCAGATACAATATTCTTGTATTAATCTGAGGACTGTATAAAGTGAATTTAAACCTTGCCTATACTGAAGAAGTTGTTCTGGCCCAGAAAAAAATCTGGGTGTAAATAGGTCATTCTTACCTGCATGCATATATAAGGTCGAAAAGCTGGATTTTAATCATCAACTCATCAAAGGTTAATGATCAAAATGTTTTTGTAAAGTTTATCTTTGGCTATTTTTATCAGCTTCTACCTTTTTTTTCTGTCTTCCCCCCGCCATGAAAAGAGGGATTTAGAGGGATTTTGAGTTTTAATATTTTTCTTCTCTATGGCTGCAGTGCTCCAATATTGGCTATTTGATTAACAAAGCTACAAAAACTTACCATTGAATAGATGTTAGACACTATTACGTCTCTGGTGAATGAGTGTACAAGACTTGTGAGAACCACCCTAATTTGCGAGATACTAAATATTTGACTGCCTGTATTAAAAAATAACTTGACAAATAACATGCTTCCATATTATATCCATCCATATTTTATAATGAATTTTACAGCAGTAATTAATCTTTCCTATTTAGCCGACTGGAACCAAAGGACTTGAAAGAAAACTACCTTTCTGAAAATTCTAATTCTTGAGCACCACATTTAAAAATAAATACATAGAGAAATATCCTTTATCATACTCTGCTTTCATGTTCTTGTGTAAGGAAATCTCTTAAACAGGAAGCTTTTCCAGACTGAGAAAAATGGAGGATGGAAATTTAAAATGTTCTTGCTTAAGAGACAAAACTCCCAACTGTAATCGTGAAACAAAGTGACAAAACCAACACTTGGGTAGCACTTCAGGATATCTAAAAGGAAAAAGAGGAGGGACATATAAAAAAAAACCTTGGAAGAAAGAAAACATTTATGAGAAATATTTATATATTTTACTGTTATTAATATTTATCCATAATATTAGAAACATGTAGTCATAAAGCATTATAAATTCTGTTGAATAGTACAGTCAACGTACCCATCCAGTGATGACATAAGCATCGTTTGTTCTACATGCCTATACTTAAATATATTTTTGCTTTCTGAGTTTCTCTTTATTTTCATTAGAGGAATTATTATTACCATTACCATTACTATTACTATTATTAAAATTGACTGCTAGTGGGGTAAAACTACTGCAGCAGTGGGGTAAAAGTACTGCAGCAACCTCCTGCTCCAGGGAGAGTTGTCCTGATACTGAACTCGGAAGAGACAACATGGCTGGTGCTCTGGGACCTGCACAATCCTTAAGAGGTTCTTGTGAGGATACAGATGTCAGTCTGAGGGCTGAAGGAGCTTTTAACTTGGACAACCCGAAGTCATCTCCAGATGACTTCTTTACTGATACCAATGGCCAATACAATTAATACCACAAACAGAAAAAGAATTGCATGGATAGATCTTATTTTATCATAAAATGTTTTATTAGTTTACTTATTCTTCTGCCCATTCACTTTGTTTCTCTCCTGCGCTTTGTCTTTTTGGCTGTAATTTTAAGCTGGGAATCCTCAAGGGAAGAGGCTGCTGCTGCTGCACCCTGGCAGAGCCTCTAAGGCAGTGCAGCCTCAAACCCCAGCCTCTACAACAGCTGTCTGGAAAATATGTTTTGACTGTCAATAGAGATAAAATCAAATAAGACAAAATGAAGATTTCTCAAAATTATCATGAGAACCAGAGTACTCCTTGGAAAAGTGGAGTCCCTGAGGGAAAAGAAATAGTCAGGATGGTTAATTGAAATACCAGAAAGCCAGACAAAGCAGCTGTATTGCCTGAATCAGAGTACAGGTAGGAATCTCAGCATTTTGTGTCAGGCAAGTTTTCTGGCTGCTGTACCACTAACAATCTGAAAAGAAAAGAGGATCTTGTGTCTTCTTTAGATGAGCATGCCCTTTTCCATCTTGCACAAAAATGTTCCACCAGTCATGAAAAATATTACCTTTCAGAAATTTAGCTGGAACTAGCACATCTCCTTTCCTCAACTTTTTTTTTTCTTTTTTTTTTGTGATGAATATAAATTTCTAACACACATCTTTAGGTCATCCCTCAAGAAACCAAAACAAACCAAACCAACAAACAAACAAAAACTATTAAAAAAAACAACAAACAACACTTAAAACCAAGAACACTTAAAAATAATTTTATATGACAAAGTTGTCATACATCAAGACAGGATGGTTCTGTTGGTTCACTGAAGTGGCATAAAACTATTCCTAAAATCTCTCACATTGTCAAATTCCAACCTGAATGATTTACAAAATGTCATGATAAGCTGCCAGCTCATCAGAAGATGAAAGAAAAAGTTTTGGTTAGTTGTCTTCTTGTTTCACACAAACCCAGTAATTGAAATCTATTAAGTGTATGTAATGTTGATTTGAAATGCACTCCACCATGAGAGACCAGGTGTCAAAAGTCTCTGGGCTCTAATAATATTCTCTTATTCTGAAATCACAAGATCTTTGGCTCAGTTTGCAGTTAAGTCTCTGAAATGCAGATGGCACAACTCCATTAAATACTTTATTGTGATTTAATGGTTCCTCCCCTGGGTTCTGAAATTCAGTGTGAATGAGCTGTTAAAACTAACTGTGCAATATAAGTGCTGAAAGTAAGACAAAATAATTTAAAAAATTATGTTCCAATCTCTTTTTTTCCTCTCAGAATAAAAAAAATTAATAATAATTAAAAAAGAAGAAGAAGAATAGACTTCTTATTTACTGGCATGATCTGCAACAGCACATTTAGGGAAAAGCAGCCTCACAGACCGTAAGAGCTGCTTACAGTTTAAACAGTTAAAGCATATTCTTGCTAAGATGAAAATATCTTTTGTAGGTATCTGAAACAAACTCTTTCACCAAGTTAATTTGTAGTGCTGTCCTCGGAATTCTAATATAAATAACAGTAGGATGCAGGCCTTGGTGTAACACATTTAACTTTGCAAAATTGCAACTTCAGCATTTATGTAGCACTGAAGCAAAAAAAATCCAAACCACCACCTTGGTCATTACAGATTTAAGGTAGGAACTTCAGCTTTGCATCGAAAAAGCTGCATTTGGAATCCTATCGGCTTTCTTCTACCACTGCCCTTGCATATTTTGTAGAAATTCTGCTTCAGACTCATTTGATCAAGTGGTAGCAACACCAGGGAACTCTGATATCAAAGACTGCAACATATATTGCATGAGAATGAATCCTTCCAGCTACTGCAAACCTGGCTCGCTGGGCTGCACTTCACAGATGTTCCTGCAATGATTCAGGGTGCTAATAGGTCCTAATATTGAGGAATGAGAAGCAAGGCGAACTTTGCTAGAGATTTCAAAGAACTGTTGCCGCCTTTTCTCTAAATGGCTGTTTAGAAGGGTATATGTGTATATGTGTTTGATAGGGACTTGACGCTCCCATCAATGATCATGATTTAGCTTTTTTATAACAGGGAGTACAATAAAGCAGGGCAGAACAATCTTTACTGGTGCAAGGCAGTCAGCGTGCAAGTGGAGAAAATAGGAATCATGCACCAGTGCAGAGAGAGATGAACTCGAAAAGGAGAGAGGTGTGCGTTAATTTGGGTTCGTAAGGAACCGAGGGTTGTTCAATCACATAGTCTCTCTTCCACTCACTGATTTCCTTTAAGTACACTTGTTTGCAGCTGGAAGCAGAATGCAGGAGGGCATGGAGGGCACAGAAACGTAATATCTGGGATGCCAGTCAGACGACTCCTCAGTATTGACTGCAAAGGCATTTTATAAACTGATGTAGGCAGCAAAGCATGGGGTTAAGCAGTGTCATGGACTCTCTGGGTGCTCATCATCCTCTCAGGAACCATGGGCATCCCTGTAGTTCTCCATCCAAGGGCCTTGGGCTCACCTGAGAGCTGCAGTCTCCCAGCATCACTGCCTGCTGGCACAGACTCTTGAGCAGAAACCAATCTGCACCCACGTCAGAAGACCCACCATGCGCAGCTTGCTGCAAGTGACACTTTATTGGGGTGCATCTTTGCCGTGTTAACTTAACCTCAGCAATGCAGAGGAGTGACATTGATGTTTAACTCAGACCTTCCTACGTAGAAAGTAGAGGAATCACATGGTGTTGGTGACGAACTCTCTGTAGCGGCAGTGAACAGACACAAGCACATTAGCACTCAGCTTCTACGTGTCTTGCTGCTGCCGAAAGAACCGCTGTTCACCATTTCCATAAATCTAAATTGCTAACTTTCTTCCTTTCACAAGTGGGCAGGGAATAATTTCAGCTGAAATTAATTAGCATCTATTTCCACAACTTCAGTGGTGTGCTGAAGGATATGTGGAAGAAAACGTAGGAATACTTCATTTCAGGGGTTACTCTCACACCTTAGCCTGTGTACCCTTCTCCTCTTTCATGTTCCTGTGTACATTACACACTCACATTATCGGTGGCAAAGGATTCATTTTAAAACATACTCAGACTTTTAGCCAATGCACGGGGTTCTTAAATATCTGTCCTCTGTAGACAGTAAAGCCTTATTTCCAAGATAAAAGAAGGGGAATCAAAACCAATTATGGCACTGATTTTGTTGCCTCCTTTCTATAAAGAGTCAAAAAAATCCATGCTACAGAAGTTGGAAAGAAAAAGTACTTCTTTTTTTTAAATGGAGTTCGTTTCCCTGTGTTGCACAGCCACTTCTCTCCCTTTCCTGTGATGCGGCATTACATGACACTTCTTTTGAACCAGAAAGGTTTGAGGGAAGCAGGATCTTCCATGCTTTATGCAACAAAACCCCACGTTTACTTAAGTGGAAACCTTGCATGTTGAAGAAGTGGTGGATCAGGCTTTGTTTGGGATGAGATAAAAGAATGAATTGTTCCCTTTTTCAGAGGCAGTGTCAACCAAAAGAATAATTCTGGCAGTGTTGTGGTGGTGGTGACAGACAGATGTAGTATCTGTTCTTTTCTCTGAGGCACATATACGCCAATGACTCGCAGAATCAGAGTAGCCAGTTTTGGTGAATGGTGTACGACAAATCCCTGATGAACAAAGTACATATTATTAGAAAACATTATGGAAAGTTCCACTGCTTGTGTGCAGCAGTGGCTTTTTATAGTGCTAATTATAATTGAGGTGGCAATATAACCTCTGCCTGTACACCCTGGGCGCTGAGCTTGTCCAGACCTCTCACTTTAAGAAGGCTCAAATCTGGCCAGTGCTTTGATGGGAACCAGTGATAAAGCTAATCTCCTAAGCAAAGCTGGTATCCATGATACCCTAAAGGTGTTATAGGGTAATTGACAGGTTACTTTTATGTTTACTAGGTGACTTCTAAAATTGGCAAGAGGTTGGCGAACAGTAAGATTAAGCTCTTACTCTTTTACTACTGCAGCACAGATGGGAGTTACTCGGTTCACCTTTTGTGTAACAAGTGTTAGACCTTATGTCACTACTATTAAACATGAAGCATTATTCTATTTCTTATGCTAAAAATGTGTTCATTTTGTGCATTAAGATTTGTTGTTGTTGTTCCTTTCCTGATGGCTTTTTATCTAAGGGCAGTGTGGCAAATGACGTGGCTGCCTACATTTGTAATGGTTATAATTTTTTCCTGTTTAATGTACTGCAGGACTTCAAAGGGTTAATTTGAGCATTTGGGGTAGGACAGGAAATAATGCAGACAACAGGCAAGGAAAAATAAGTACTGATGAAAGGAAGATGAAGGAAAAAATGGGGACATTACCAGCTGTGGGATAGCTCTTGCCCAGCATCAAGGAAGCTGACAATGTTGTGTTTTCCCTTTGAAAGGCAGCAGTTGATCTGTCTCTCCGCTATACCCCTTCCATTCCAGAAGATCAAGGATCCAGGGATCCTTAGCCTAAGCATGGTGTGTTGCACATTTAGACAGTTTTCACAGTCCCTATCTGGTAATCCTGTTAGGGAGAAATTCATGGTAAACAGCGCTGATCATTTAGATGGAAGAAGTTAAAAAACCTGGATGCAAAATTGTTCTTGACCTCTTGAGCCCATTTCAGTACTAAAATCCAGAACATGAAGCGCATCATGAATTCACATGACAGAAGGAAGAATTTTGCATTACAGATAAATATCAAAATACAAATATAAAAATTTAATATTTATATACTGATATAAATGTCAAAATTCATCTAAAAAGTGAGACCGTCAGCTTGAGCTGTAATGGCTTATGCCATTCCAGCCCCATTTCATCTGTATTTCAGCCAAGTGCCTTCATCGTTGGGAAGTCACTAAGGATTTGCAGATATGTAAGCAATTAAGGGAAAGAAACCCTTCAAGATGTCTTGGGGTTTCCCATTTGAAAATGATGTTTACATACCTATAGTACTTATAAATGGCAGCAGAGTCAGAAGGCAGTTTTTCCCACCATCAATTGAGGCAGTTGCTTCAAGAAAGGTGTATGCAACAAATGGCAAAAATCCACCATTTCTGAACTTTAGAGGACAATGAAGGACACCAGGTCAGCCTCTCCACCAAGAAGGTCAGGTCAGGGATTAGTCACTACAGGCGGAGAGTGCTGCGACATGCTGCAACAACAGCAACCTCGATGACAACGCTGGTGGTGTAGCACTGAAGAATTGAGGGCCCAGAGCACAATAGCCCAGGGAGACTTGGAAACTCAGACTTGCACAGTAACTAGGTTTGACTTATACATATCAGGAAATCCATATTAAGAAAACCTAGATGCAAATAATTACTACCTTTGAGTTGGGAGGAAGGAACAATCTGTACCTCGGAGCCGTTCTCAGAGCACCGAGCTGGAGCAGGATATGGCATTGCTCTGTGCTAAGAAAAACGACTGGGCTAGAAGGAAGGCACTGGATGAAGGGGAGATCCTGCAGCATCCCTGAGCCAGGGTCCTTCCCGAAATGCAAGGGAGCAAGCAGGAGGAAGCAGCGCGTGAAGGGGAGCCTGGCAGAGAAGGACAGCAAGAAAGCTGCAGGAACAGTCTGATTAGTCTGAGGTGGGGAAGATAGATTTTGCTGAATAAAACTTATTCAAAATCTGAAAACAAAAAGGCATTGCACTTTAGGTAAGAACCAAACATAAAAGCCTTTTGTTGTTTCATCCCTTTTGGCTGAATAAACAATGCCTGGCTTTGAAGAAGCTATTTCTGTGTCATTTTAATCAGCTGCTAGTCACAGGCTCTCAGTGGAAAAGGCTTCCCAGTACCAAATGTAGTTAGGCCCTTTAGATTTATTCTAATTGGGGAAATAAAGGGGCTGCATTACGGGATTATTCCCTCAAGAAAAATAAAAAAAGGCAAGCCTGCCGCTTGGGGGTGCAGGCATGCTGGGCTGCCACAGCAGCTAAAGTGCAGCTTGCCTTGTAATTATGACAGCTGGATTCTTGGTTGTAAAACAGAGATAAGCAGTAAAATTAGCACCGTTGTGGAGAAACGATGCATTAATATCAGAAGCTTTGTTAAGGTTTCCTAAATTTCCACTATCTCTGTATTGATAGTAAAGCAGCCCTCGAGGAGAAATAGAAGTATTTTCTTTCCAGACAGTTGTTCTTCAGGGAGATCTCTGGCATGGACACTGACGTGTAAAATCCAAGTTGCTGTAGAAGTAGTGATGCAATCTCAGAGTACGTCTGTGCAGCAAAACGAAGGCATAACTGTAGCCCATGAGAGTGCTGCCAGGTGCAGCGCACATAGCAGTGAAGACAGTGAAAGTTTTGGTGAATGCTACCAGCTACTGCATGTGCAGAGAGATACGCTGGACTAAAGCCCGTGCTAACATATCTTCTGTGCTAGCATGGGCTTCATTAGTGTAGGGGAGATGTTTTTTTTCTTTATCTGTCCTAACCTGCTGGGTAATTTTGCAGTGCCCCAGTACTGCTGGCTGAGTGCCACCAGAGAGGCTTGCACCTCCGTGATGGGTGAAGTGCATGCTTGGTGTGTGCACCTGCGTTCAGTATGCAAGCAGAAAATGCTCTCGGATTCTGGGTGTAAAATGCTCTTTATCAAGGAGTGTTATTTCTGGTAATTTCATCGCTTAACCAATGCAAAAAGCCTGATCCTTTTAATTCTTTCCTGACAATGCAATGTGTTGAAACTGAAATACTTCCCATGTCAGAGAAAAATGCGATTAATTGCAAGCTCAGATGTAAAACTAGAGCTTCAGGGAAGGGCTGTCACCGTGCCACTTACAGGCATTTAATGGTAGACAAAGGGCTTGTAAAATGAAATGCTGGGAACTATTGTGAGATGCTAGCCAAAGTAGCCTGCAGATTAGACGATTTAACGGGTCGTTTCTACTCTTAATTTCATGATGTCTCTCCTTGTTGTCATGCGACCGGCCCGGACATTCAGGTTGTGTCTATAGAAATGCTTCTCAACAGCCTAATGCTGTTAAGGGCATTCTTCTCACTCAGCAATTGCATTAACGTTTAATATAATATTAATATGGGCTCTTTTACTACGAGGGCATGTAGAGGGGATGCAAATTACAGCTATAAAATATCTGAAGAGCCTTTTGAATCCGATTGGGCAATTAGTACTTATTTCACTTTTGTAGTTGTATATACGCAGGTAGGAAAAAGAAAAAAACAAAAAAATTGTGAGTCGTGGTCTGACATGGGACCTTCCCGTCCTCCACCTTGGACTACTTCTAAAATTTCACCATGTCTTGCATTCTTGCTTCGGTTCCCTTTCAGGGATGACATCCTGCCCGGGGAAAGAGGTGGAAGAATGGACGTTCACATTTCATGCAAGTTCCCTATCTGGATGTTCAGGAAGGATTTTAAGTCGGCAGCTGAAGCAGCGCACAGCAAAGCGCCGGGCTGTCTAAACAGCACCCGCAAGAGAAAAAAAAAAAAAAAAAAAGTTTGTGGAGGGTAAAATTACCTCTGCGGACCGCGCCGGCCTGCGACCACCCCCTGGGGGAAGAGGGGCCAACGACTAAACCGCGACGCCCGAATTCGTCTCGGACGAGGAACCGCGGGGATGCGGTCCCGAGACCCCCACCCGCGCAGACGGCACCCGTGGGCGGAGGGGCGAAGAGCGGAGGGTCCGCCAGAAGCCAGACCCTCGCCGTGGCGCACTTCGCCGTCGTGTCCGTCCCCCCCCCCCCCCGCCGACCCCCGCATCTCCCGCCGCAGCGGCGGGGGAGGGAGGGGGGGGGCGGAGCAGGTGCCAGGGTGTGTCGAGCAGCACCGCCCGCCGCCTCCCCCCCCCCCCGAAGGAGCGCAAGAGGAGGAGGAGGAGGAGGAGGAGGGAGGAGGAGGCGGCCCGCCCGCGGGACGGAGGCGGCCGGCCGGGCCATGCTGGAGGCGCGGCGGCACCTGGCGGGCGCGCAGAGGCGGCGGGCGGCGGGGCAGCCTCCTCGGCGCTGCTAGGGCGGCGGCAGCGGGAGCCGCGGCGGGGGCTGCGCTCGGCCGGGGGCCGGGCCGCGCCGGGAGGGACCTTCGCTTCGCCTCGCCTGGCCGGGCGGAGGCGCCGCCGCCTCCTCCTTCTTCTTCCTTCGGCAGAGGCGGCGCGGCCGCGGGAGGAGAGGACCATGAGCCGCGCGGTGCTGGCCTGGCTGGTGCTGTGCGGGAGCCTGGCGGGGCCGCGCCTCGCCCGAGGTGAGGGGACGGGGATGGGTTTGGGGGGGATAACGGGGGGGGTCGGGGCCGCGCCGGAGCTCTCGCAAAGTCGGAGCCGAAGTGCGCCGGGGGACCGGGGAGGCGCGACCGGCGGGCGGCTCTCAGCCGGGTGCCTCCGTCTGGGCTTGCCTTTTTTTTTTTTGTTTGTTTTATTTATTAAAAAAAAAAAAAGAAATACTTACCTCTACGTTTTAAATAGAAGCCGAAGAAAGATCCATCCTCAGACATGTTCTGTTTTGAAACTACGCTTAATGAGAGGGGAAACAAACGCCGTGAGAGCTTAAATGTAATCCAGATGAGCGGCTGGGAAGATTTAATAATAGCCGCAGAGCTGTCCACATCTCTTTTCCCTTCCTCCCCCCCCCCCCCCGTCACCGGTCTTCATTTTAATTTGAAGGCTGTTAGCTCTCAGCCGAAGAGCCAGCAAACCGCGGAACACTTTGCAAACACGTTCTGGGGCTTTAGCATCTCGGCAGCAGCGAACAGCTCTTGTAAGGCGACCCTGTTCCTGTCTCCCTCTAACTAGGGCACCTCCATCTAAAACACCAACGGCGCCGTCTCTGTCTCATATTCCCCCCCCCCGCCTCCCCCCTCCTCCGAACCCCCAAGCAAAGCCCAACCCTACCCCAGAAAAAGAACTTTAGAGCTCTTGGAGTTCTCTTTATTGTTATTTAGAATAATTACGTAGTGGAGGCTAGGTGGATTTTCCCTCCTCCCGGCATTAAAAAAAGTTGTCGGAGCTCATCTTGCTACCAGCTGAGCGTCGGGAGGTGTGGGGGGGGCAAAACCAGGTTCCACAGCATCACCTCTTGCGAAGGGGCCGGGGCTGGCCCGGGGGGAAGGCGCTGGGGGGCGGTGGGGCTTCACCTGCCGCCCGTCCCGTCCCGTCCCGTCCGCTGCCGGTGCCGGTGCCGGTGCCGGTGCCGACCCGCCGCTCCCCGCCGAGGCGGGCGCAGCGCCCCCGGGGAAAGAGCTCAGCCCCCCGGGGCGCAGGGACCGCCGTGGGTCCCCTCCGCACCGCCACCTCGACCCACAGCACGAAACCCTCCGTGGGAGGCCGCCGTCCTGCGTGGGGGCTTCCCCCTGTCCATCCGTCCGTCCGTCCCTGCCCGGCACAGCCTTTTCGCCCTCCGCCAGCCCCAGACATGCTCCTTTGCCGGGGCTGTGTCTGTCCCTCCGTGTGATGCATCCGGCGTGGGGGGAATGTCTCGGGGTTGGAGACCTTTTTATTATCGCCCCAGTTGTTACCTTCCCCGAAGCTTAGTAGAACAACTGTTATCCTAATGAGTAACACAGTATTTCCGTTGACTTTTAGACCTGTTCCCGTCATTATTCACTTTTTTTATTTTAAAATGAAACCAGTGTATCAGTAAAATTGAATATTTTATTGGATCTTAAATTATTCAGCACAGTGGCTTCTCCGAATCCAGTAACATTCACGCAGTTGCAGCGAGCATGTGATAGCTTATGCAATATGTCCTTGTACCTGCAGTTTATGCCCAAAGTCTTTTAAGCAAAAGATACTGCGTCTGCCACAAAGTCTGGACTTGTCATAAATACTTTGCATGGGGCTTCTGTAGGACTTCTCATAGTTCGCATCTGAGACATATTTTCATCTAAGTCTACGGTCTTGCCATGCTTTTAGGTAACTTCAGAACAGAGATAACTTCTTAGTTTTTCTAAGAGAAGTGAAATAGGAAGGAAAAAAGATCCATTTGCTCTGTGATTGCTTAAGCTGTAATTGTTCAGTGAAAGGTTTGTCCTTGGCTTTCAAAATGAGACAGAAGAAAATTATACAGTCTTTTTTTATGCTGAAACAGACTAAAACGTTGCTTGACGCGTCTGATATACTGGGTTAATTTTGCTCACTGTCATAACGTTTACTTTTAATAGATCCTCTCAAAGTTATGATGACTGTAAGCACTGTAAGTAACTGAAACTCTTTAGAGAGCAGGTTTTGAACACTACAAAACTTTTTGTGCTTTGTTTGAACATTACTTGCTGATGAGTCCATTTGCATAATGTGTACAATGAAAACCCATGGTAGTGTCATCTCTGCAGTGGCCAGTTCTTCCCTGTCTTCTTTTGGGGTAAATTCCACCTGCAGATCAAAGTTAAGTCATGTAGTTCATTACTGACCCGTGTTTCAAGTCTACAAAGAAAAATACCAACTGCTTTTTTATTGGAGCTGTGAAAAGTAATGATGGAGGTCAAAATCCTGTTTATTCGTGGTATCTTAAAAACCTCTTTTGCTTTTTGTGTTTGGAACACATACATAGTAAGTATATCAGCAAGTTTTTTTTCTGTTTTTTTTTTTAAAGGGAGAGAGAAGGAGGAGAAAGATTGAGAGGTGATAATGATGATGATGATGATGTTGATGATGATGATGGAAAAAGTCATCCCAATGGAAGACTGCAATTTTCTTCTTTGGCCAGTATGATAAATTTGCAATCTCATGCACTGTAACAGGAGTCTGCCTTCAGAGATGCATTTATATGCCTGTATATGATGAAAGTAGGCTTCAAGGGTGCAGTGACTTCTACCCCTTAGTTTGCAAGAAAGATGCAGGTGCATTTTTAATAAGGAATGTCCTTTTATACATATTTCAAAACAGCTGTAAGGTTTTACATTTGCTGTTGTTGCTGTTCCGTGGTCAAATTTGAACATAAGCCAATCTGATGTTCTACAGTGTAGTGGACAGACAGTAACTGAAAGAGTGACTACAGAGACTGTAAGAGATTATTTCAGGTGGAAGAAATACAGTGCATCTCATCTATAGTAATACAGGTTCCTGAGTGCCACTGTGTATTTTTCTAGGAACAAATAAGCCAGTACCTTTCAGAACAGTCAGTGAAGATTGGGATCCAATTAAAGGAAAACGTAATTTAAAACTGGTGGCTGTTTTAGTCTCCAGATTTACCTCATGGAATAGGGTAAGCTGATCAATCAGCTATGGTAACAGCACTCTAAGTGCATAGCAAATCGGTATATTCCATGTCTATGTGTTAAATGTCTTTGCAACAGGATCTTCTGAAGATTTACCATTTCAGCTGTCTTCATTGTGAAGCTGGTCGTTAAATTGTATCATGCGTTTTCAGTTAGCTTGATGCTGAATTTTTATGTATGGTTTGCCTAAAAGCGATATTGACATTGCCAGAACCAGGCAAATCTAGTTCTTTGTTTCATGACTGTGTCCTGTCAGCCTGAGATAAATATTTTGGAACTTTCAAGGAACTGTTTCAAAGATGTTGCTTTTTCTCCGTTACAGTGGGAACCTTCACTCTCTCTGAGGCTTAGAAGTTTCTATAAAGCCTCTTTCTGCAGCTGGAATGAGCTGCAAGGAGTAAAAGTGCTGAGAATCAAGAGAGGTAAACTGTAGCTTTGTTCTCATGTAACTATACTGAAAGACTGGAAAGATCACAGAGACTTTTAAAGACTGAGATTCTTCTGTTTTACAGAATGCCTTTGCATCTTCGGACGGCATCTGCTTCTGTGCAAACTGCTGACAGTGTGACCCTGCATAATGATTTTCACTGTTCTTTTAACAAATTACATTTGTATTCAAATTGATTTTCCATGACTGCTCATATAGCCTCCAGAAAGCATATAGCAGATATACTATTGCATCCTGTACGTGTCTGGTCAGCACAGGACAGAATTTGGTGTCCAGTCATGCATTATTATAACTGGAATTAATAGTCCAGTTGTAATAGTGGTGGTATTAGTTTTTTTAAGTGTCCAACTTCCTCTTTCTCTGCCCTTTATGTCTTTATCCTCTATGGTTTTTTTCAAAGGTTATACTTCATACAAGGTTGTGTATCAATGGTAGCATAGTGAAAAGGGGCACTGTCTTACTTTCCCTCCTCCACATTTTTCCAATTACCATCCAGTTGAAAATCAAGGAAATGATTCACTTTGGAAGTTATTTCAAAAGATAATCACTTTTTATTAAAAAGTTCATTTTTATGCCTTGAATTAGCTGTTTGTACAGCACATGTCCATACAGCAGCAGTGACGTACTCACAGCTTGGTATCCCTTCAAGTAAAAATATCTGGAGAAGCGGCATTTAAGAAACTGCAAGAGTCAAGAAATAAATCTATGTCATTCTCAAATTTATTGTGAGTCACATAGGAATTGGCATGTTACTGTTTTCCATTTTTTAGGTTTTTACACATTTCAAACTCATGTAACCCACAGAGCCAGGAGTATTTCTGAAATCTTAAAGGATGGTCAGTGTTGTATTACAAGTGATATTGGGCTTTGTAGCATACTTGAAGCCCAGCTGCCTTGAGTTTGAAATAATATGGGTTAAACATCAAAACAGTATTAATTTATTTCAACTTTCAAAACAGGTTCGCAGTGAAAATAAGAGTTTTAATTTTTCTTGGTCAGGTGATACATTAGAAAATAAAAGGTGAGTTAAAAGATTCAGACCCAAATAAGGGTTGTAATAACCTTAACATTTGCAAACCTAAGACCTCTGGAAAATGCTGTCTTATATTGGAGGACCTACACACATTCTCCATTTAAAAGGGATGAAGGGAGAATGTAGGGGGAAAGCCAACATCAGCCTAAATTCAGTGAGTTATATCAGCCCGAGGAGTAAGTGATAATGGGTCTAAGTTTCCTTCTTTATAGGAAACATAGATCTTATGTTAGAGGGAAAGCCACTCACTGAGTGTAGTGACAGTAGGGTATGGCTAATTTTCTAATGATATGGTGTGTAGGGGGTAAAGCAGCCTTTGTGCCATTCGTATTGCAGGAGCAAAGTGTGGACCTGTTCGAAAACAGTAACTGCAATTGCGCAGCTGGATCTGGGGTATTACTGAAAGCAGGGGCTGAGCTTGCAGCTGGTGTCCCAGAAATTTGGAGGTGCAGAATTTTTGCATGTATTTTCACGGTTTGGGATTTTATCAAATGTCAGTCTCGTTGTTGGGGCAATATACCTGTGGGGTTTTTCTGTTGTTTGTTCGTGCGGGTTTTTTTCTCTTTAATCAGCATGCTGTGTTACCTTTCATCACAGTGGGGGTGTTCT
This sequence comes from Haliaeetus albicilla, assembly GCF_947461875.1. Classification (NCBI taxonomy): domain Eukaryota; kingdom Metazoa; phylum Chordata; class Aves; order Accipitriformes; family Accipitridae; genus Haliaeetus; species Haliaeetus albicilla. The sequence continues at coordinate 65,908,327 of NC_091516.1, read as the reverse complement.
TCTATTTTAAGTTTTAAAAGCTGAGAAATGAAACAGACCATGGTTATCTAATAAAGTCTCTAGCTAATAATTACAGTATGTGGTGTGTGTGTGAATGCATTATCATATGAAACACGCATGAAAACAATTTTACATACTATACAGTGGCTATATGCATACATACTATATTGTCTCTATATCCACATTTCAGATCACGTACAGAGGAATTACATTCACTTATGTGCCACACATCAAGTCTGATACTTCTTAAAAGTTTGAGTAATGTTAGATAAGACTTCATCATCCTATGAATTCGGGATGCACAGCTCCGTATTTCAAGTCAAAATTGGTTATATTCAACGAAAGCAATGAACGTCTGAGGCTGTGTTTTTAAGACTAATGATAGTATTCCTTGCTTCGCTCCACCACCTCCAGACTTTAGTAAGGGCCATTTGTAGGCAAAGGCTTTTTATGACGACAAGTTTGGTGAAGTTGTTTGAAAATACAGAAGAAAGTACTCATTCATTTGTGCCTTTTAAATGGAGAACCCTGGAGTATCTATCTTGGCTATACCACTTGTGGCAGCAGAACAGTTTTAGGAGATTTTAACCACAATATTTAAAGCAGTAAAGTCCAGTATGCAGATGACAGCAGGGAGGAGCAGCAGAAGGATAAGCAAGCGCAAGAAGATCTGCTCTCCTTGTGTTGTGCCTGGGTAGGAGCTTTGCACATCCCAGCGGGAAACTAAAGGTGTGAACGAAAAATGTGCAACTGCTTCAATTTCATGGGTCGTATGTGACCTTGGTGGCCAAAAGGAAGAGGGAGCGGAGGCAGGGCCTCCACGGGACGAGGTGGGAGATTCGATGTGGGTGCTCCATGGCGCTTCTCGTCCCAGGTGGTGCATGGGAGAGTAGGGGCAGATCTAGAGGTGTAACCTGTCTGGCATGCAGTGTCTGCATCAAGTGGTGACTCTTGGGTTAAAGCGATTGAGAAATTTGCCAACCAAAAGTACTTTATCAAAACATGGCAATTCTGTGCATACAAGAGTTCAATCAGTAATCAGTCTTCCCTCTCCTACTCTGGTGTTTAGGTTGACTGGGGCATGGACAGCATGGGTTAGAGTTGACTGTTAAGTGGTTCAGACTATGGATTTGAACCTGAGAGTTTCCAATTTTTTATTTCAATACAGGACATTTTCAGTGTTTTGCACATAAACTTTCCTTCTTCCTGTCCCACTCCCCTTGCAACTCATTTTTTCCTTAATTGTTTTCAGTTTTAAACAACACAAGGCATTTGTGCATAGCCAGATTGTGGCCCTACTGTAGGATAAAGCTACAGTTTAGACATAGAGGGCTTTTTTTTGTGTCTTTGAGTATTCTTACAATAGTAACTTTTTGACAGAGACAAAAAAAACCAAAAAACAACCAACCCTGAAAGGTGATTGCTTTGCCAATTTTTAGCTGCAGTAATTTTATTTGCCGTGCTTCTGTGTAGGGAGGCTGACAAAATTTCTACAAAAACTGCTTTTTTCCTATCATTGTCAAGATGCTGTGTCAGCCTGTATAATTATGGAGAGCTGTGACAGCAGTGCGTAAATAACAGTAATTTCTGCCATCTGATTACTCATGTCTTAGGTTTCTACAACAGTGAAACTACAACAGACAATATAGAAAATACTTTTGGATAAGATGTGTGAGTGTGAAAACCAAAAAAAATAGAAAATAAAAGATGTTTGATTTATTTTATTTTCAACATTTACATCTTTCAGTCTGTCTCTCCCTCATGTACAACAGCCTCTATCACTGCTGGATATCATTGCACACAACCAGCCCCTTTAATCTATGCTTCCTCTCTGATTTTTCTCTATTACAGTCCCATAGACCATACTGCTTTAATCTGTTTGCCAGGGTTTTTTTGTTTTTCTAGTTAAGTATTACGTTTGCAGGCAGTGGCCTGGGCTCTGACTTTTTTTTTTTTTTTTTTTTTTTTACTTACCCCCTTTGCAGCTTGGGCTTTTGAAATATAGAGATGGAGAAAATATTATTTGCTATGTAACTTGTCAGATTCCTTACTTGTGTGAGGAATTGCACAGGATTGCCTTACAAGGGCTTTTCTAGGTTAAAAACAAAGACCTAGTAGCTGATTGCTTTTAGATACTATTCCAGAACTATTTTAAAACCATGGAATGTCCATGTATTTGAACAATTTTAAGGGAAGATTAGATTAATACTCTGACTAGTGTACAGTGTGAATGGGGAAATCATGTACTGTTGTCATGGGAAGCAGCTAAAATGACCTAGTAGTTCTCTTCTATGGTACGTCCTATGTATATTTCTTTAATGATGCTTTTGTCTAATTTCTTTGATGTCTTTTTTATGGCTTACCTTCTGATCTCATACAAAATGATGCATCCTTTATAGGTAGTCCTTCAGGATAAAGATCAACCTCTTTAATAATGGCTTTCATTTTCCTGGGTGTGATCAAGCTCATCCTATTGTAACCTCTTGACTTGCTTCACCAGGCTTCTCTTTAACCTGGTGTCCTTGTTCAAATGCATGTTTTCTGTTAGAAACTTCTCTAAGAAATGCTGCATTTTTGCACTGTTGCACACTTGCACATACATGTAGACTCTGGTTCCTTCCTATGGTGGTTTTACTTAACACAAACTCTTCTCCAAATACGGGTCTTCTGGTTCAGCCCATTACTAAAGTCATAGTGGACAACCAGAGTGCAACAAAAATGGTAATTGAAGCAATGTCAGACATACTTGGGAATGTAGTCTTAGAGATGTATTTCTGCTTTCGCGAAATCTGTTGGGGGGAAAAATACTAAATCAACATTCTGAGTAAAAACCCTGAAATCAGCTGGAGTAAGGTGTGGTTGACTATATGTACTGCCTTAATATTAAGACTATGTCTGTATTGCTTCACACAGCAAGAGCAGTTACTACTCCAGTATGCCTCAGTATCTTTCAGTGTAGTTGAACAATTATGTGCTAATATGCATTTAAAATGCTGAGTGTGAGTAAAAGTAGAGTAGTAAAAGGTGCAGCTCTGACCTGTGGGTCAGAGCCTCTTGGCCCTTGGAGCGGTGAAACAAAGGTCTAGCCTGTAGGAAACTTCCTAAATCTCTATAGTTTGTTACTGCTAAGCATGTGAGATTTGACAGTATAGGCAAGCCTATCTAATTTCTCTTTGCCACTGAATTTTCCCTAATTTCAGCACTGGTGATGGTCTTACGCAGAGCAATAAAAAACATCATTTCTATGCCATGCTAGTTTTCTGGGCAGGAGCAGGCAAGCCCCAGTGCTCGTGCAAGGATGAGTGATGAGAAAGAGGGAGGGAGGAGCGAGTGACACGGTGCTGTTGGACACCATATGTGTCCTCACCTGGTTCCTTCAGGGCGAAGTTAGAGATAGGTTTCTCGGTGACAGCTTATGCATTTTTTGCCAAGAAATGTGTTTCTGGACCTACCCCTCCAGGTGCTTGCTGGTTCTCAATGTGTGAATGTTCCAAGTCTCTTTTTCAGGGCTAAACAGGTGAACTTAAACCATGTTGAGCAGGGAGACATGCTCACTCGCTCCCCCACCCTACCCTAAGGCACAGAATGCCACATTTCTCCCTGCCTTGTGTATAGCTATGTATCACCCACTGTGGAAACCAGGTACAGAAATAAGATCCAGGAGTATGCACTGTGTTCCTGTGTTCCTTGCCTTGGCATGACTGTAGGCAGAGGAGCAAATTCTGCATTTCTCCTGCCATCTCCCAGTACTGAGTATCTGTGTGCTGCCTCACCATCCTGGGGCCAATCAAGTGTTGATTAACTAAGCTGTCCTGGTAGGTTGTTTTGATGAGGACAGAGTACAGTGTTTTTCTTCCCTAATTATTTTGTGCCAAATATTTATCTTACGGATAAAGATCCCTCCTTGGCCATGCAAAGCAGGTGAGGCTCAGGAGCTCCCTGCATGCTCTCAGTAGAGTGGGAGGAGCTGCCTGCCTTAGAAATTCTGCCCTGGCGTATTTCTAAGCAAGTAAACTGCTTTGAACCACTGGTGAGTAGACGTGGTTCTAGCTCCTCCATTCAGACCGACTAAAGGCTGAGCAGGAAGAAGGAAGAAGCCAAAATGAATGAGTAAAATCACTACATGCTTCATTTACTTCAGGAGGAAAAAGAGAGAACTCTTCAAAATGTTAATACAAAATCTTTTTTGTTATTTGCTGCACAAGGACGTCAAGTGTGTGTATGTGTGCATGCTGAATCTGGCTGCTGGATTCAGCTGGACAAAGCCTCATCTTTCAGCAAGTAAACAACCTGATCAAGAAGCGGTGTGACCTTCCCAAGTGGCAGTGTCCCTTTAGCCCAGCTTCACACACCAGCCCTGTGGGAGCTGTGTCTCTTCCTAGGGTTTGAGACCAGTGATTGACTAATTTTGACCACTTAGTCTGCTGCTTGGTTGTTTTTGAAAGACAAGTTCTGATTTTTTTAATTTCCTGTAGAAAGCAATAAATAATTAAAAATAGGTACACTGGTTTCTTTTCCAGTGATGAATTGTGGTTATGGCATTATACTTGTAGAAACATATGAACAGAATTTTAAATCCCAACTAAAAATTTCCTTTTAAGGCAGAGGAGGGAAGAAGGAATATCCCAGAACTGTACCCCAACTTCACTGGAATAAAGGTCAGTCAGATTTAATTAAAATCAGTGTTCTGAACTGAGCTTTTCCTCTAGAGCAGCACCATTTTTGGAGCTGAAGAATTTTAGCAAGAAATACAGGAAGTTTTCTTTTATGTTTTTGGAGATTCAGGAAGCTAGTCTTTCACCCTATAAATGTTGTAGTCTGGCAGATAATCATAAAGTCTTTTGCTAGCGTCTTTCATAGCAATCTTTTGTCTCTTGTGTCACATCAAGCTTTTTTTGCCCCCCCCCCCTTTCTTCTTGAGGTGTGTGCACCTTCCAGATGATACAAAGAGCATCCCTGAAGTCTGAAAACAAAGGTCAATACATCACATAGGAAGGCATCTATCTTTAACAGAAATAATGAGATTTGATGACTGACGTCTGCTAAAAGCCGTGATGTTAAGTATCCTGTAGTGCAAGCTCCTGCACTGCAAGCATTGCAGCTGCTTACATGTACATTTCATTGTGTGTGTGACAAGTGTTAGTATACTGGTAATATTTACCCAGAGAGTTGCAGGGATCTCACAAACAGGTAATGATCTGGAATTGCTGTTTCAGGAGAACTCTCAGTTAATGTTATTCAGTGTTCCCACTTTATTACTGTATATGCAAGAGATTCTCATTTCTTTTTCATTTTCAAAATGAGGTGTTAGAAGCTTTTAAAATTCAAATTGCAAATGCCCAGTCTGTTTACAGCATGGTATATATATTTTGTAACAGTTGGAATAATTTTTAAAAGCCTTTAATACAGGATGTCAGAACAGATTTTCTGTAGAAAGAGCAGCTTCAGAAAGGGTATAGTTTTGTTCTGCCCCATTTTCCTGTTAAGATACAACAGTAAAACTACTGAAGATTTTAGACGTATTACATCTGTTCTTTGAAAGAGAACAGCATAAAAGACATAAAATTACTGTTCTAGTAGATTACAAGCTGTAGTGTGTATCTGTTGAAATTGCCTTTATGGAAGGTGCTTCTTCTAAGTTGTTGTAGTTTAAAAATAAAATACTAACTTCTTCAGGATCATACCCTCCCTGAGCAATGAAATAACTCTATCGCCTCTGCTCTTCAGCCACATAGGCTTTGCCCAGAGTTTGGGCTTTGGGGAGCAGCCTGAAGGTCACAGGTGGGCATCAGTCCACCAGTGGCTGATGAAGGAGTAGGGTCAGTCCTATGCCATGTACTTCCCATTGCTGTCTGTGTGGAAAGGGAGATTATTTAGTTTTTACCCTCTTTAAGGCATAGTAGATCCCTTATTTTCCTGGTGGAAATGAGGACTTGGAAGAAATTGTATCTGTATGGAGTTTATGATTCTTGGAGGAGCATAGATGTGTCACCACATGATCCTGTCAGAGCTCACAGGTAGTCTGGTTATATGGCAGTGGCATGAATTGTAAGAGGGATGTATTAGCTGGGGAAGATGGGTCATTACTGTACTACTGTGCAATTTTTTTGGTGGCTTTTGGCTTTTTCTAACATATGTATACGTACTAACACAGGACAGATCTTCATATAGTATTTATGTTCTGCAATATTCACCAAAAAGTGAAGAGTGGTGGTGGTGTTTATAGACAAAACAGGCTTCTGCATTCAGTACAGGTGTCTCAGGCTTTCCAAAATTTTTCTGGGAATGTTCCTCTGCATTAGAAATTACTATATTTATCCTTGATAGCTATGTAGTGACCTAGTTTGTTTATCACAAACTACCCTGAATTTTTAGACTACGTTCACTGTTGTCTGGAATAGTAAAGAAGAGGCTTATTTATTTATTTATTTATTCATTCATTCATGTGTTTTTGTGGGAAGAGGTGTAATTCTCTTCTGTTTGGCTGGATTTTTTGTTTCTTCAACCTTTAGGTTTTTATGAGGTCCTACTTTTTTCCTTTGCACAAAGGTTTTACATGGAGTTTTCTCTTTTCCTGGAACTCTCTGATAATTGAAAGCTTTCTAATAGTTCTGAAAATTAGCAGTGTTACAAGCCATAATGGCCAAGAACTAGAGTCAGCTGCAACCGCTGTGCACTCAGGGCAGGAAATGCAGACAAAAGGCTTCACTGTGTCAAACACAGTCTTTTTGAAAGTGTTTTGCAGGTTTAGGATTTATATTGTACCTTAACCCACTGCTTCTTTTCTCTGGACTATTATTTTATCCCTTTTTCTTTCTTTTTTCCATTCATAATGTTGACCTGACTTGAACTTCTGGATTTTTGATTTTTCAGTTGATGGTTCAAAGACCAAGGGCCCTGGTAGATGTTAATCCAAATTTGACGTTGAAAGTAGGTTGGTCTTCAGATTTAACTCTTTAAGGAATATAGATTCTTGTGGCTTCTCTTGATTTTAATAATGCAAAGACACCTCTTGTGAATACAGAAGAATAACTTTACGCCAAAGCTTGCTCTAGATTAATGTCTGCAGCTTTGCCAAAACTATTATCTATATTGCAAGCTGTTACTTCATGTCCAAACCGAGTAATTAAATCTTCAAATCAGATGTGCGGGTTTTTATTATTATAAACATAGTTTAGGATTCCATGGGTTCAGAGAACCTTCAGGAAAGAGCTGTATTAGAGCTTACTAGAGAATGGGCTAAAACCTCTCTGAAATTTTGATTTGTTATATTACATTTTCAGATTTGGACTCCTGTCTCTCACACAAAAACAGAGAGAAAAACTGCCAGGACTGCATTAGGTGTGTTTGAGCTTTAATCACTGCAAGTCTGTTTATGATCTGATCTGGGGCCCTTAATCTGGGTTGCTTGCCAGCAATTACATAAAACACCTATCAACTTTTTTAATACTAAATGGTGAAATTATCCTTTTGCAATAAGCCAGTTGAGTAACACTATGTGTACCTGAAATGGACACCACTGTCTTTCAAAGGTGTTGTAGGTGGCCATTTACTCTTGAGAGAACATGGTTATATGTGCCAAACGAGACTGCCTTTGGCATGGGCTGCACCAGCTACCCTGGTAGACCAGAGACCTTGAGGGAGGATGCTGCTGCCCCAGCCTCAGGCTACAGAGATGGTCAGGGGAGGGACGGTGATGGCCTTGCCTGCCGGGGTGTGCTGTCTGCCATCAGGGAGGACAAACAGGAGATTGACAGGATCTCGCAAAGACCCCACAAAGCCAACAGCTCGAGTCCTGTGTTGCAAGGGAGGAGGGAAATCTAGAGGACCCCCTCCCAATGAGCTGTGGATAGAAACTTCAGTGATGGGGGAAGCTGGAAACTCATCAGTTCTGATATCACATCTCAGCCCTCTTCACCACCTCTGGTTTTGCAGTTACAGGTACCGACCAAGTTCCTGAACAAGGCAAAAAAGGAGGATGATAGTTAATGGAGATTCCCCTTTGGGGGGTGGAGGCACCTGTCTGCTGACCTGATGTCTTGTCTTGGGTGCTTAGGTTTGGGATGATGCAGAGAGACTGTGGCCAGTGATACTGCCAGGGACACCTGGCAAAGAAAATGTGGGGTCGTTGTGGAGTGGGGTGGGTGATTTGGTGTGACAGCAGGCACAGAAGGCAGAGGAACTAAACACTGACATTGCTGCAGTCCTCCCCAGCCAGTCCTGCCAGACCTCTGCACTTGGAGAGACAGGTCAAGGAGAGAAATAATCAGGACTGGGTGAGCATCAGGCTGATCCTGGTGAGTGGATACAACCTCATCCATGGGCCAATGGGAAAAGATGGACTGCACCCGAGGGTGCTGTGAGTTGGCCAATGCCCTTGCAGGGTGAGACATCTATAACCGCTGTAAAGTCATTGAGATCTGGGGATGTCCCCAGTGACCAAAGAAAGGCAAATGTTGCACCCATCTTCCAAAAAGGCAAAAAGATTGACTGAAAGGGAAACTCCAAGCTTGTCAGCCTTACTTGGTCCCTGGGGAAATCATGGAGCATGTTTCTAGGCATGTGAAGGAGAAATCAGCATGGGTTTACTTGGGATAAACCACACCTGACCCACCTGATGGCCTTCTGGGAAGAAATGATTGGTTTGTGGATGGGGGGAGAGTGGTGGGTGTCATGTACCTGGGCTAGAGTTCTTGACACTGTCACCATTCTTGCATCCAAGTTGAGCAGTGATGGTCTGGATGGGTGGACAGATAAAAAACTGGTTGGATAATGGTACTTGGAGGGCAGTAGTTGACCAGTCACATCAGCCTGGAGCTTGGTAACAAGTGAGTCATTGCTGGGGTCTGTCTGGGACCTCTCCTGATTTACCATCTTTATCAGTGGCCTGGAGGAGGTGACAGAGTCCTTGCCCATCAGGTGTGCAGGTTACACCAAACCAGGGTGACCAGTGGGTGCCCTCAAGGGCAGGGCTGCCACTGAGAGAGGCCACGCTGGGGGAATGACCCAACAGGAGCTGTAAAAAGGGACAAATGCCGAGTTCTGCCCTTGGCAGGGAGAGCCCCTCTGAGGGCACGGGTGTTTGGTTTTTGGACCCCTAGTCCAGGAAAGACCTGTATAAATGGGGATGAGGTCAGGGAGACCACCGTGTTGGTGGGGACTGGAGCTCCTGCCCTGCAGATAGAGAACCTGTGGGACCAGGGCTGTGTCAGCAGGCAAGGGGCAGCTTGAGGGGCAGAAGAGCAGCCCCCACTGCCTGCAGGGGGGGGGTCGAGAAGACAGAAGCAGACCAGTCACAGCAGTGCATGGCAGGTGAATAAGAGTTGTCTTCTCTGTAAATATGACCCTTACTGGGGGGTGAGCATGAAGACTCATGCCCCTCCTGAGCCCCATTTTGAGTAGCTGTGTGAGATTAAGAGTGTTGTTCAGTTAGCCTTCTGCAGAATAGTGGTGGTTTTTTTGCCTTTGAATGTAAAGAATAGGATTGGATTTTATGTAGATGCTAGCAAAAATAAGATCTTAAGATCTACAGGGTACATCTGGTGTTTTTTGGTTTTGTTTGCTTTTTTACTTCATAATTGTTGCTTATCATTAATAAAGTAAACTAAGCAACATTAAACAAGCTGCGATTTTCAACTTTTAAGTTTTTTTGTTTTGCTTTGCAGTTTACATTTTATAGTCTTGCAGTTGTGTGGGCTGGCAGTAAGAACCCCAAAACAAAGATTCACTTGCATTATTAACTTACTTTTATGTTTGTTTATGAAATACAAATGGAAAAAAATGGGTATCAATATGTAGAGATTCTTCTTGAACATTTTCCTCCTTGAGTTGGTAATAATAGAAATGTCCAATTTCCAGATTGTGACAAAAACACGGCTTTCAAGCATATTGGAATGAAGTTATGAGTCTGCATTTTAAAGTGCAGTCGGGATTTGGCAAAAGAGATCTCAGATGAAAACCCCCTGCTGAGATCATGAGATTTATAGATTTAAGATTCAGTGATCATGCAAAGAGTTTAACAACTCTGCTGATATGGGTGTTAAGGGAAGAAATTAAAATGAACTGAATTGGTGATTCATTTTGGTTACACTCTGGGGGAAGAACAGACATTTTCTGATAATTAATTATCTAATTCAAAACCTCCCCGTTTCTTGGCTGAGTTATGAAATTAGATATTTTGTATAATAAAGCAGCTGATCTTTAAAACTAATGGGAAGTGCTTTTATATTTTTCATGAAAACTATAGGCACTTCAGTTCACTGGGCTCTGGCTCAAGAAATTAGTTTCAAGCAAATTAGCCAGTAAAATGAATGTACCCTGCATTAGTTTATTAATAAAAGTGCTGTGTAAACATAGCTGATCAGTATATGGCAATCTGCATAAGATGAGAAATAAAAATATGCATAAATTAAACAGTCTTGATTGCTGACCATTGATCGCCAGCTATGTTTCTCTTAGTTTGGTATGAAATGTTTCTTTTACTTGAAAAATAAAGACATGTCGGTCGAATAAGCTGGGCAGTTTTCATTGCCTTTGGTTGCCTTCATTACAAATTGAGAGTGTTCAACAGAATTTAGAATAAAAAAGGCACAATCTTGCAATGCTGTGCTTTCTGGAAAATGTATTCTGAGATGTTAACACTTCACTCTTTATCCCGAAAGTCATCAACTGAGGATTACGTTCAGGGTTAATGTTCAGATTCCTGTATTTTCCTCTAATGCTTACACAAGTGTTCTCTCCCAGCCAAATGTACCGCAGTGCGAGAGCCCCAAATTAAGGGCATGCTTTCTAGTTTAACTTTTTCACTAGGATCCTGAAATAGTAACAGTGCTGCTGATAGGGCACTGGTGGCATAATGTGTGCAGGATGTTTAGATGTTGCAGGACAGTTGCTGCTTTCTGTTACTCCTCCGTAGTAACTTGGCTGCAAGAATAAGGTGGCTGTGTTTTATTTTTGAGCCATTGGCTTGATGTCCAGTTGTGCAAGTATCCTATTGCTGCTCCTATAATTTCTGATCTAGAGCATGCAATTGCTTTGCAAATACTGAGAGTGGTAGTTGGGGTAAGTAGTGCATCTCTCTTTTTTGTAAGATAGTGCATTGCATTGCAGTGGAACCTGTGGCATGGCAAAAGGTTTCATGGCAAGTCTTTGAAGACCATGGTTAAGTAAACCTGTCTAAATCTGTTCTCACAATGTCTAGGGACATATCGGCTGGCCCTGCAGCATTGTATGTAGCCAACGATACAAAAATAAGAAGAATCCCCAAACCTTGCAGCCTCAGGAAAAAAAGAAAATGCTGCTTGAACACAGATGGAGCCTAATGAATTATGAGACTGTGATGGTCAAAGTGGCTATAGAGCTCGTGATCCCCTGCTGTAACTAAAGGTCAGCGATATGGTGTGACAAGGAGAGTTTTAAGGACGGGTTTAGAGAAGATGAAAGGCAGCTTTGTTGAACTTCTTAAAAATATCTTTCCAAAGTGAAAGGGCGACGTCGGAGAGAATGAAACGCAGGGTGCTTTGGTGATGAATTTTCAAATACATGGAAGGTTCAGCTGGACTTCTTGTTACTGAGTACAAGATGATCTGTTAAGAGATCCCCTTTCAAAGAGCTTTGAAAATACAGAACAGTGACATATGTTGGACGTGATAGGAAAGGGTGAGAAAATGGAGCTATGAAAGGACAGTAATGATCTAGTTAAAGCAAAAGGCTTGTGTAATGCTCTGCAATAGCGTTTGGAAAGTCACTGTTCCATTTCTGAAAGCATGAGTGAAAGATGACAAATTAATACAAACTCAAGCAGATGAGAACTTGGGATGATTAGCTGTGCCAGTGGATAGGAAAGGCTGTGTCTTAGGGGTATAATTAGGGAAAAAAATTGGCAGAACATCAGCTAGCATAGCTCCTTACTCTCACCCCTTTTAGAATCAAGTGGCAAGCAAAGTAACAGTGGTCAGTATTGCAATATTATTTTTGTTCCATATAAGCTATGGTAATTCAGGATCCTTCATATACTGACAGGAAATCAAGGTTGCTGAAGACTTGGAGGGAGTAGTTTACTTGTTAGTGTGCTTCTCGGAGAAGTTGAAGATTAAGGCTTAAATCTTTGTTCTCCTTTATTCAAATCTCTCTTTCTGTCCAGAAATTCAGGCATGCAACAGGAAAAGCTCTTCTGTCTGCCTGTAGGGTGCAAATACATGAAGTAAGTGGTGAAAAGGGAAAGCCTTTCCCTAACAAAGTTTCTAAACCAACTAGTTGAACGTGTCCAGCTGATTCTAGTTGGCAGTGTTTGGAAGAAAAATCTGTGTTGTAGCCACTCTGCTTGAGCTGACAAAGAATGAAATGGAAGTTGGAACAAGACGTGATCAATCTGTTACAAAGATCTTGGAGAAGAAAACAAATTCATTCCAGTCTTTAGATCAAGTGCATGCTTTTCTTCAAAAGAAAAGGGTATGCAGGAGAGAGTCTCGTCTCTAAAATGAGAACTTCCACACTCCCAGACCCAAGTGCTTGTACAAGCATTACTCAATGCTGGGCTGAGGTCTGAAATCCCTTTACCCTCCATGCTACCACAGCCTCTTTCTTTGCACAGGTTTCCAAGGACAGGAAATCCAGATGCCTTGATCTGGTATGTCCCGTAATTACTGCAACCTAATGTGGATAATTGGGGGACTATAGTCTTGGGACAAGTCACGTAGTCAACTGAGAGATCATTTCAGATTTAGTTCGTGAAGGTCAATGTGTAAGACACTTGGAAAAACGAGGTGAAAGAAAAAAGTACTTTTTAACACTATCAATGCAAATAATATGGTATGCAGAATAGAAAGGCTGGATAATTATTGCGTGCAGATAACACCAGTATCATCAGCCTCCAAAAAGCAGTCTGGTGGATGATTTAATTGAACTGACTTAGAAAATTATTTACCTTAGGTAATATCCACGAATGTTTTAGATGACCATGTGTAATGATTCAATGAACTCATTGGGTACTAGAGCATGTTTCATGAGAGAAAGAGAGGAAGGAATGTGATTTTATGTTAGGCAACATTAGTCAGTCCAATTTATGCTGCAGGAGGAGAAGCACATCTCTGGAATAAGTTGTGATGAGCAGCAAATCTTGGTAGCTTGAGGCACTGGTCTGCTAACTTAGGCCAAATGGAGGTCATTGGTCCCCATCAGTAAAACTTGTTTGTTTTTAACTATTATACATGAAAAACTTCTTTTTCTGTCTTTAGGGGAAAAAAAAAAAAGCTGCACAGATCCTTTGGAACACAAAAGGAGCAAAGTACTTCCTGGCAGTTGAGACCATATAGGAGCATTTTTGTGAAAATAGATCTCTATCAGTTTTCTAAGTGCAGAGTCAGAATTGTCAAGTGGGAATTCAGACTTGTGAGTTAATTTGATATGAGACCCTGACTTGCATTTGTGCTTTATTTGCAGAATCTGTGTGCTACCAAAGGAAGATGAGGAGCTTTTTTCTTTACCTCCCACTTTCAAAATATTTTAGGTGTCTTATGCTTAAATGGTATTAACAAAGCTGCATGTATTAACACTTAAAAATAATGAAACATTGAAAAAGAGAGAATCTCCTTACATTGTGTCCTCTCTCTGCGCAAATTGAGGAAGGGATAGCATGTTCAAAGAACTATACATTAATTTGCTCAATTCTTGAAACAGTTGGAATTAATTTTTATTTCCTCTTAAAGATAAAAAGATAAAAATAACTGGTCTTAAGCTATAGCTAAAAATAAACCAGATTAAAATATTTGTAGTTTTCTACCTGGCTTTTTGGGTAAAGGTGATGAGGAGACCTGACTGAAACAAGGCAGTCTTTATGTCCCCCTAGACTTTTGAAATCTCAGATTGTAAAAAGATTTTAGGTGGACATTATTTACTGTCAGAGTAAAAATTGAATGGAGGACAGAGCTTGCATAAGCTAATTTTTTTGTTCAGTCCTACTGAAAAAACAAAATGGCAGAACATCTTCGTAGAAATAGTGATAGCAGAATCTCAGAGGAAATGAGCCATAGAGGTAAAAGTGACTTAAAGTTTTTTATGCTTTAGTCTCTATATCTTTCTGTCAGCAGTTCCAGTTTTCAGAAGGAGCCCTGCTTGCTTCCTGATGAAAGCCAGAGCCCGGTTCTTGGGCAGTTTTGGAGGAGCTCTGTCTTCCACCAGCTGAGAGTTTGGCCCCAGGTTTTTGACAGAGAACAGCACCTTAAAGCATCTGCTGCTCCTTTCCTCTGTTTTCTTTTATGGGCATGAATTATGCAAAGTTTTGATTGCTACATGAGTAATGACTAGTACATGCAGGAAAGTAATGTTTTGCTAATGTTTGCTTCCCATAGTTGTTTATATGCTACCATTCGTGAGCGTCTGTCTAGCTCATGGATAACAAAAAAACATATGAACAAATACTGTGTTCAAACAATCCCATATAACCTTAAGAAAAAAGACTGGAAATAGGTTGAATAGCTGTAGAACATCAAGCAATACTATAATAAAGGCAAGATGCACTTGAGTATGATGATACTGTGAACTCTTACTGTATGAGTAATGTTTCAAGCATCTAGATATGATATTTACTAGTATCAGCTTGCCTGGGAAATTCCTGCTTGGGCTACATTCCCTGTAATTTTTTATTGACTCTTCATATACGTGCTTCTTACTCTTCTAATAAGGTTACAACTGAATTTGCTGTAACTCAGGTGCCAGGATACATTTCTCTGTGTCATTCTGAGAAATTAGCTAAGGTGAATTTTGATTTAGCAATAGATGTGAGCAAAGCTGTGGCTTGTCATAAAATTTCTGGATTTTTTATTTATTTATAAAAACTTCTCTTATTTTAATAGTAAGTACGATCAACTTAAAAAAATCTTGTTTTTTAATCATATTTCAGGTGAATTATGTGGCTGCTTTATGTTCTTATGGAGCAAGATGGAGCAGCCTGTCTTTGAGGTCATCTATATTTTTGAGTTCATTAATGCTATCAGGATACAGCCTACATCATGATGGTGTACAGCCAGGACCACATCAGAATATAGCACCCCAGTTTTACTGGTGATGCTTGTGCTGTCGTCACTGGAATGGCCTTTGAGATGAAACAGTAGGAAGGATTAGTGCCACAGAGGCGGCATCTGGGGAGGTTATGAGAATGTGCGTAGAAGTAGGATCCTTCTCAAGCCAAGCTGAAAGTCTCTCTCTGCTTCTTCTCTGTAGTACTCTAGTTTTCTTCTGACTGGGTTTTTTTTGTTCATTTGTTTGTTCCCACACCTTTGGTAATGACACTGTGTTCTGATGGGTTTGGTTGGAGAAGAATCAGGATTGTGTTCATAAGAATTTCACTGAAATTACTGAAACCATGTATTTCAATGAAGAAGAGAGAAATGTAACCTTTGGTGAATCCAAAAGAAGGAATTTTCTCCTGTTTCGAGTTTCTGGTGGTGTTTCTGCCCCCGCCCCAGTCACCAAAGTTAGTAAATCTAAGTAAAACCATCAAATTGCTAGACACATAGAATAGTTTCAAAATTAGTACCTGAAGGGATTGTTTCTTGATCACCAAGACAAACAGGTTTCAAATTTTTGTCCTTCAAAATCGGAGGTTTTAAATATGCTCCACTGAGTTCAGCTATGTTAGAGTTATTTTTAAGCTATTTCCCATTTCTTTCATTAACTTCATAACTACTGAAGTTTTTAGGAGTAAGAAAGTAAATCATGCTGATTAGAGCCTTCCATTAAACAGAAATAGTAATTTTCTGCACTAGAATTGCATGCATTTTTAGTTTTAAAATAATTAGATGTATATAGCGAGTCAGCTTAAAATTTGCAATTAAAACCACTGAGTAATATAATAGAAGAAATTCTTGAAGCAAATGAATTTCCAGACTTCCATTACTATTTCAGAAGAAAATGAATATATATAGTATGTATTTTCTTACAAAAATATGAAACTGTTGCTCCTCATAAAAGGTAGAGAGCACAGAATAGATGAGAACTTACATTAGACATGCCATAAGAATCAGATATTTCCTGAATACAGTGGCTAGTATCAGAAATGTTATTGTCTCTCACTAAGGTCCTCATGATTGTCATGGTATTTCAAATATTTCATCAAGTAATACAAACCTGAAGAAAATGACTAAAATCTAAGTATATTTAATCTTAAAGGTAAATGCTTACATTCCTTCTCAGATTTGTGAACAAACACCCAGTCATTTCAGTATTCCCTTTGCTGTTTTTTTGGTGGAAGCTGGATTTCTGGCTGCACTTCAGCAGTGGCTTATTTAACTTGACAGTCTTCCGTGTTTAGCAGTGATGTGGCTATCTGAAATGCGAATGATGTGTTTTCTTTCACTAGTGTTGCCACAAGAGGATTTAAATCATCTGGCACTATTTCAGTCAGGGACTATTCCAGCAGAAAAGCCTAAAGACAGCAGAATCATCAAAATGATAGACTGGGATAGAGAAGTCAAAGGGAGAAGAGAACTTAATAGTATAGACAATAATAATATCGTCTTTGGCATTTAAAGAGTATGTCAAATGCTTTATAAGCAAATCCAGTCTTTAAAATATGCATGCTTGGTCTTTTTGCCTTTATTCAGAAACAATAGTAACTGCGTGTTACCAGGATGTATTTGAGGATGAAACTAAATCTGTTAAGGACCCCCCCCCTCCCCCCCCCCAAAAAAAAGGAGTCTATAAATAAATTTGGTAGGTTTGTACATAGGACCTTCTGTAGTACTCCTCTGTAATACAAAGGATACCTTCTCTATGTTTGTTAATAGATCAGGTACCAGCAGATGGGGCTCAAGGTTATGCAGCTTTTATGGATTTTACGAAGACTAAGGACATTTCTGTCATCCAGTGTGACTGCTTATAAAAATAGGCTCTTACCAGAGTAGAAGTCAACTCTAATGAAATACTGGGTATGTTTTTGGGACATTCCACATTTGAACTGAAGTATTCAAACCAGGGTAATTGACGAAAATGTCCTTTCCCTGGATGAGAATTATATCCTGGGACTCTGTTTGCATCTTGCAATACTTTTTGTTTTGTGTTTATAAAGCATTTGGCATGATGAAGACCTACTTCATGACTAGTAAACCATTTAGACAGCTCATTACCCAGAGCAGTAGATGTGTAGAAACCACTGCGTGGCTCCCCATGGGGACTATAGGTGCATGTACTTCGCAGTTCTTTGTAGCATACTGGTAACTTGGGGTATAACTTTCAAGAATATAAACTCTTGGATCTCCTTATACATGTTGCATCCCTTGCTCCTAGTAAGTCTGCTGCCTTGTGGGAGTCCCCAGCTTCTTGTGCAGCCAGAGGAGAAGAATTAGGTGGCTTTGAACTAGACTGACTCAAGCTACTGATGTAGGCATGTGGAAGTGCTAGGGGAATAAACTGAAGCCAAAACACTTTTCTTGAAAGACTTTGTCAAAAGTCTATGCAGAAGAGATTGACCTACATATGGTAGGAATTTTCAGTCACAACTGGTTAGTGCTGGCTGCCCCAGTGCAAGCTTTCATGTGCATGTGGTGTAGCACGATGCTATGTAGTGGTACACCTGCAGTCAAAAAGTAGCACCATACCAACACAACGTGCACTGCTGCGTCCTTAGTACTTTCAGGGCTGATGTGGATTCTGTTGCCTTCAGATCTACCTGAGCAACTTGGAGCAGCACAGACCTGCTCTAAATTGTTTTTCATGCCTGTTGCACACATGGGTTTTTTGATGTGCTTAAAAAAAATCGCCTGATGAAAACAGGAAAATAAACGGGAAAGTCTAAAGAGCATTTGCTGTGTCTTAACTACACGTAACTACTAGCATTGTCTAATAACAGCTGGACATATATTTGACTATATTTAGGATGCTATTTGACTTATGTGGAGCTTGCCTGTTAATTAGCCAATAGTATGGAAGGTTGCAGTACTGCTGTAGGTTCCATCACGTCTGCAAATAGTATGTGTGGAGCAGGTCATTACTTAAAACAAGAGGGCTGAAGTGTCATGGCACACACAAGGAGGCTTTAGAGGCAGTCAGTTTTCTTCAGTTTTTTTTTTTTTTTTTTTAAATGTGTGTGTGCATGCACACATATGCACACTAAGTGGATAAGACTATGCATTCCATGAGTTGAGCAGAAAAACTAATTTTGTTACAGCCCAGCATATGCTGTGAGTGCAAAGCAAAGAGGCTGGACCCTTTTAGCCCCTCTGTGTTGCATCGGTCCAACGCTGCTGGAGCGATGGGGAATGGTACTCGGCACTGCTTGTGCCAAAGGCAAATTGCACGTCCCAGGAGCAACGGGGCAATGCAAAGCAAACAGTCTTATACAAGGTTGTGTCATATGCAAAAAGCATCCCAGTGTTACTCTTAGCTCGGGGCTGTGCCAGAAGGCACAGACCAGTGCCAGGTTTTTGTGTTCTGTACTTTCTGCTTTCTTGTTCCTTTTCTTCCTTTTTCCCTGATTCCTTTTCCTTTCCTTTTTCATCACATAAATATACACATCCTTGGTTTAGTAATGAAATGCAAAGGGTGTTTACTGGGACAGAAGGAGCTGGAATAGCATCGTGGGAGGAAATTTGAAAGCTGCCCTTTCCCAAGTACTTATAAGCTGTGAATCAGCAGGAAGGAGGGACTGTCATAAAAAGATCACCAGGCTGTTTCATCTGTGTAAAATCAGAGATGCTTGTCATGTTATCAAACAGCCAAGTGTCTTTTGTTAATTCCTATACTGTTTTGCTAGGTGTTCTGTACTTAGAAACCTTCTCAGAATATAAAATATCTAAAAGGCACCATCCATTTCTCTCTGAAATTACCTTTTTCTTGTTTGTCTGAATTGTCCAATTAGTAACTAGCCATTTTTTCCTGTTTACAGATATGTTTATAGGTATGAAAAAAATAATCTTAATTGTTATTGCAGATTGGTTTCTTCATTCAGAAAAAAAATACTTAATATGATAAATACACTCCTGAATTACTTAGTTCTTCATAGTGGAGAAATGATTTGTGTCTTTGTGAATGTTTAAGACTCATTGTCTTATTCTTGCCCTTTCAGTAAACTGATAGTCTTGGTCACCTGAGGGTTGAGATGTCAAAAAATGAGAGGAATTTAATAGTCTGAGTGTGCTTCTCACACAGTTCTCTAGTCACATGTGGGAGTTAGCGAAGCGAAAAAAGTAAATACTCAGTAAAATTTTCCACTTCTAAACATGTGGGATTTCTGGGGGTTTTATGATGGAAATCACTAAGTGAATTTTAGTTACTCCTGTTAGTCATGTCTGAAGCAGAACTATTTTAGAAATGCTAAGTAACCAATGTGTAAGTTAAAGATGTCATTTTTGGAGGTGTAGACCAGCTAAGTGTTATTGTTTAGGATATGTAGAGTAGCCCAGGTAGTAATAATTGATATGGTAGGGCAGTTTTATCTATTTTAGGGGTTTTGGTATGTGTATGGAGGAAAGTTATGGAAATGACTGTGTATTTTGACCACTGCATTCAATGGTAGCCTTATGTCAAACTTCGGAGAAGGTCTTTTAAAAGTCCCTTCTGTGCTGAGGGCATTCTGTCATTTTGTTTGGAAAGAGTGAAATTATTCTGGGAGCTAGAATTTTAGGAAGAGTACAAAATACTTTGATTTGGGTTGCTTTGTCATCAATCCTTAAATTGAAAGGTTTATGTAAGCCTTGCTTTTGAAGTTTAAGTAGCCCACGTGCCTGTATCTCTCCCATGCAACTGGAAAGCTAATAATTAGGTCTGCTGTCCATACCAAGACTAATTGTTTATGTGCCAAAAAATGTAAATGTGTGAACTTGATCAAA
The DNA here is from genome assembly GCF_947461875.1 of Haliaeetus albicilla. NCBI lineage: Eukaryota > Metazoa > Chordata > Aves > Accipitriformes > Accipitridae > Haliaeetus > Haliaeetus albicilla. The sequence goes on along the minus strand of NC_091516.1, from coordinate 65,888,504 downwards.
ATCAACTGGCTTAGAAAAGATTGGGAAAGTAAAAAAGGTATATGTATTTCGTTAAGCTGTTCATCAAAGGTGCAGACTGAATAGGACACAGTTGTAGATACCTTGAGAAGGGTAGCTCCATGTTCTCTGTGCTGTAAAATGAGGACTGTAGTACCATTGGATGTATTTCTCAATACATGGCTGTGAGTTGCCTGATTAAGTCATTTCTTCGTAACGTCAGCATCAATAAAAATGCTTGGGAGTAGAGGTTTTGAAGGCTTTTACTCATATAACTCCAAGTGTAAGGCTGTGTTCTCTAAAACGTTGAACCATAATTTTGAATGCATAGTAAATATAATTTCAAGGGTTTTGGTTCCAGATGAGAACTTCCCAGCTCTAAAGCAAAATGTTGCTCTAATATAGACCTACTCCTTTTGCTGGTGTGTGTTTGACATAAATTATGTATCATTTGCTCTACCTGACGTAAGAGAAATACAGTCCTACCTTCACTTGATTTGGTTAAGATGTGTTGATTTGGTTAAAATGTGTACTGATCAGTAATCCAGCAGTTCATAAGTCTGATATTAGTAATCACTGAAGTAATATGTAGATACCTGTTCCAATTTTCAGCCTTTTATGTATGAATAATTAACATACATGAGTACCTGTGTCAGTACTGATATTTTAAACATGTAGGGAAAAGACCAGGAAAGAGCAGTGCTTGAAATGAATAGGAATGTGTTACGCTCTCAGTGTTGGTTTATCTAAACAGTTATTCTGAATTCTGCATGTGTGGTAAGCTCTCTACTCCTCTGTGCATGCTTAAAGTCACTTTTTTTAGTGACCATGACCGTATATAATGATACAGATGAGAGCTCACTGAGATCTTACTGAATGATACTCAGGTTTTTGCATCTCTACTAGAAATACCTCATCTAATACATTCTTAGCATGCCGCTTGCCTTTTTCATGGAGTGAGAACAGTATGGATCTTATGATTGATTAGGTCTTTGAGCCCACAGCTCAGAGGGACCTATTAATCCCTAGATATTGAGAACTGGCATGTTGTTCTGGTAAAGGCTATCCCATCTGTATTATTGCATTCCTTGAGTTCGTCCAATTACTCCTCTCCTGTACCAATCTGCCTCAGTATTGATAACATTCCCCAGCTTTGTATCACCAGCAAGATTGCTAATGGAAATACTAAAAGACCTATTCAATGACACATTTCAGAAGCAATCCCACTCTTTGCTGGAGTTACTTTTTTCAGCTTGCTCATTATCCACATGAAGTCCGTATTCACCTTACATTTCCTCTGCTAATGATGCTGACAGGAGGCCCCACTAACACTGAGTTGGTGAATGTAACTCCTCCAGCATGTTGCATAGAGAGTAGCAGTTACAATTAAATCATATGGAGAACAAGGATGTAGTTGACCTGTTATGGTAATGATGTATTTCTGTGTCTGTTGTGAAGATGATTTTAGACATGCATTAGACTCATTACAATTTCACTGCATAGAGCCTGAGTCCAGGAAAATGACACTTCTAATTAAGCTGGGAGGCATGGGCAGGATGTCTGTTGTCATGGATGTCGGCATACCTGTGATAGGTGAAGCGTGCAAGGCAAAACTGAGGGTTGCTGATCACTCTGGAAGAGACAGTATCCATAACATATGGCTGTGCCTCTAGGTGTCCTATGCAATTATGGCATAAGCTTGAGAATTGGTAGGAAAAAAAAGAAAAAGAGCAGTTCAGACATGCTTATAAATGCTATTGTCATTTACATTTCAGTAGGGGATGTTATCAATACAAAATGTATTAACATAATAAAAGATTTTTTAGAAGTGGTTTTGAAGGCGTGTTCAAGACAATGATACAATAGAATATCTTTCTAATCTTCAGCTCGCTTTTATTTTTAGCTTTATCTATTAGTTTGTTGTTTAGAGAAGAAAAGTCATGAGTGGAGAGGAGGAAAGAGAACAATAACATTCCTTTTCCAAGTGAAAGAATAAAGAAGTTTATGTAGAAGGTGGTTGTGAGCACAATAAAAGACATCAGTTTGAAAAAGCACTTATGGGAAGTGTCAGCTGCTCACTGGTCCTTTAGATAATTTTGAGCCTCCTTTCTGGGCAATGATAGAATTGTAAGGTTCAGTTGTATTTCATCAACAGCTCTGTCTTTTGCATATCTTCATCTGCCTATCCTGAGGTGAGACGCACATCATTTACTGAAAGGAAAAGCGAGGCAGAAATTGGGTAGTTGTGGTACTTGAGCTAATAAACCTCTTGAGAGCTCAGGAAGAGTGCCATGGGGACACACTTGCAGGGCTTTTTTTGAATTGCAAAGGACAGGTATTTGGCAGCTTGGAGCACAAACACGGAGTTTATACGTATGTAAGCAAAAAATAATGTACTGTGTGGTTTAATACACTCAAACTGTATATGTGATGTAGAGAATATAGTGACCAGACATTTATTAGAATGTGCTATACACTTATATATATTAAAGAATGTACTATAACTGGTGTTGAATTAAAGATATAACAGAGATCACATTATTCTTTATTAATACATTATGTTTAACATAGGAAAAAACAGTATTTTGGACCCAAGGAGTCTGTGGTCTAATAATAGCTATAAAACCTATGAACATACATTTGTAGGTATTTTTATTTATGTGTATTTGGTTTATGTATGAATTTTGGTATTTACAAGGCCAGAGTTTTTGTAACACTGTGCTAAGGTATTCCAGACTTTCTGTTGCAGGATTATAGACTCTGGATCCCTACAGCCTCTTTACAAACTGCAGAAGGAAATCATTTACCATAGAAAGGGTACAACAGCATTGAATCTGGATCTGGGTCTTTCACTTTTGATGTAAATTTTCAGCACATTTTTTTTTCTCCAGCTGTTTGTGTGGATTGTACAGCATGGAGTTCAGGAAATGTTCAGGAAACATAGCGTGAAGTAGATGAACATAGACCCTCTATCTCCTACACTTGCATTTCCTTGAGTATGCTTGAGCATACTTTTTTAAACTATTTTTCTTGATGGTAGGCTTTTTGTCCGGTTTCTGACATTCTGGTGTGGGTTTTTTTAATAATAAGCTGTGATGCAGAACCCCACTCACAGCACAAATTAAGCTAGTGAAGTGATTGATGTAAGGTTAATGAGCATATAAGCTTTTACCTGTAGGCCAGTAATGTTGGTTAACTACAGAGTAGATGGTAGAAGATGTTTTTCCCTTTGCTTGCACCTGCAAGGTCTACTGTTTCCTTCTGCCCTACACATTCAGCTCCTTCAGAAACAGTGATGTTGCTTAATTCTCTCACCTAGTTACTGAAGCCTTCACTAGCCTCACCTGGCCTATTACGTAGTAATTCCTCAGTGAAGACTGGGATTAAAAAGGAAAACAACAATTAACACAGAAACTTTAGCTCAGGAATTTTACCTGCTGAATCTGAACACATTTATTCTGCTAGGTGTTCAGCTTAATCATCTAGCCCATATCACTCTTGCTGTGTAGCATTGTCTTCCTGCTGAACTTGCATTAGTATTTAATGAGGTAACTAATTTTTAAAATTTAAATCATGTGGCTGCCACTGTTCTCCTTCAGAGACAGTTCCAAGACTTGATGTCAGCGTTTAGCTTTGAAAAGACTGGCAGGTTAAAAAAGTCTGCTTCTGGTCATTGTAATAAGTATGAAGAGTGGTTATTAAGAAATCCTGTATACCCCTTGACTGGCGCTTCATAGACCATTGCCAGAGAGCTAGAAACTAGCTGCAGTATTTGTTTTGAGCTTGCATGGGGTTCAGTTGCTTCATTTAGAGATCAACAGCATATCTCCTTCCATTTAAATAGCCATATAATTTCAAATATCATTTTGTGGGTATTGAGTGTGAATAAGTTATCTAGCTTTTTTCCCCTGTTTTTAACCAAGAACTCATAGTGCGCATTCTTCTGTGTCCCCACTGTAAATTACGCTTGGTTTGTCAGAAAGGGTTCTTAAAATATTTGTTTAAGTAGTTCAGTGAAGACTTTTCTAATGATGTCTTTTGATTATAAGAACAGATTTTAAACTGTTACTGGTATTTAGCATATTTATAGAGTGGGCTGGCTGATATCTGATGAGGGATAACTGGACTGTACATTTTGGCACGGGGATGGGATGGGACATGAAATAAATTATCTATAGCCAGCTATTTTCACAAAACTAAGAAGGAGTTTTGAGAAGAAAACCAAACTCCTTTTGAGAAGGAGTTTTGAGAAGAAGGAAACCATCTTTGAGTTTCTTAATATTCTACTCAGTGAACTGATGCACATTTAAAAATTAATTCAATTAAATAGCGTACATCTTTTTGCTTAGGAAAGCAGACAAAAACACTAAGAGGAGTTGTAAGTCTCAGGTCTAGGTATTTGTGTGGGCAAGGGAAGTTGCACAAGACATGGAACCAATTCTGTTCATGTTCCCCTTTCCTTTTTGCTTAGAACTTCCCTGGAAGAGATAGCTTGAGTCTGTATAATGATAAAAATGGGTCCAATTTCCTCCTTCCTTCTTTAATCCTTCAGGAAGAAGGGCTATACCTGGAAGGAATATATAGCTACAAGAGTTATTGGCAGTTTAGCCCTGAGGGAAGACCAGTGTGGAAGGAAGAGCTGAAGTGTGTAGGAAGAGAGAGCACACCTTTCTGTAATGTACTGTGAAAAAAAAAAAAAGGAAATCAAAACTGTTTTTTCCCCCACATGTATTTGATGCAGGAAAATCATGAAAGAATCATCCTTATAAGCAGGGAGATGTGCCAGGTCTACCCAAATTAAAGTTCTACCTTGGAAACTTAGAGAGAAATTCTGCAGTAAGGAAAAAACATTTCGAAGAGTAGGAGCTGGGAGACCTGGGTTGTCCTGGTTTCAGCTGGGATAGAGTTAACTGTCTTCCTAGTAGCTGGTCCAGTGCTGTGTTTTGAGTTCAGTATGTGAAGAATGTTGATAACACTGATGTTTTCAGTTGTTGCTCAGTAGTGTTTAGACTAGAGTCAAGGATTTTTCAGCTTCTCATGCCCAGCCAGGGCACCTGACCCAAACTGGCCAACAGTGTATTCCATACCATGGGACGTCCCATCTAGTTTAGGAACTGGGAAGGGGGGGGCAGGGAATCGCCGCTGGGGGACTGGCTGGGTGTCGGTCGGCGGGTGGTGAGCAATTGCCCTGCGCATCATTTGTACATTCCACCCCTTTTATTACTATTGTTGTCATTTTATTAGTGTTATCATTATCATTATTAGTTTCTTCTTTTCTGTTCTATTAAACCATTCTTATCTCAACCCACGAGTTTTACTTCTTTTCCCGATTTTCTCCCCCATCCCACTGGATGGGGGGGAGTGAGTGAGTGGCTGCGTGGTGCTTAGTTGCTGGCTGGGGTTAAACCACGACATGGGTTCAAGTTACTGCTCCTTCTCAGACTTAGAATAGAATAGAATAGAATAGTTCAGTTGGAAGGGACCTACAATGATCATCTAATCCAACTGTCTTCTTCTTGTTAGCTTGCTCCCTCTTCCTTCTTCTTTTCTCTGTCCTCACTTTTTATAACTCACATAATACTGCTTGCTTAGTGTGCATAGTGATAATAGTGCTTCTTTAGTCTTGAGTGTAAATAGGGTTAAGAACATTAAACATTTTCTCTTCTACAGTAAAGAGGAGCATGGCCACACTGGGGATAGATTACTTCCTACACGTGTCTTGTGATGAATAGTATTTCCCATTGGAATGGGAACTAGAAAAACTAATATTTGGAAGTCTGGGAATAGTTTTAACTATCCTTCTGTTAAGTTTAAATTTGCCTTCTGATGCAGAATGCAATTACTTTCAGCAGCTGCAGTGGGAATCAGAGTTTAGAAATTCATTTTATTATTTAAAACGGCTTTGAGCGATAGACAAAGGTTGTTTTCTCATTCTGAACTGCTAAAGTTAATAGCAAGTGCCTTCACACAATTAGCAGATTAATAATCAAGGATTTTAAGACTACTCAAGATTGGGAATTTATCTGTAGGCCTTTCGAGTTCTCAAATGTAATCCGTTTAATTAGTTAGATGATGCCACCTTGAAGAATGTTAAAATTCATTGAGCATTGGGCTGTTCCTGCTCTCCAATTTGCTTTCCTTCAGAAATGTGTTCTCAGTTGAGTGCTTCATTCCCAGTGAGCCATGCAATAACAGTAAATTTTAGAGATTATTTTAATGATTTCTAAATATTAGTCTAAAGTTAAGGCTTATAGAAATAACTAAGTTTGGAAACTGACGAAACTTTTAATTTGTTCTGTCCCTGGAAGAAAGCTTTGTGTTTCCTGTTACTCAGTTTCCTAAATAAGTCTCTTCAATTTTTATAGCTTTTTGTGATGTCTGAGTTCATACATTTCCTTTCCTGTTCAGCTGCACTAACTTGTGTGCTTAGGAAAAAAAAAAAAGGCATGTACACAAAAGAATGCTAAAGGAATATTAAGTTTGTAAAGTCAGGCAAGCACTACAGAGGAAGGAAACACAAGAATTAATGTTGTTTGAATGGCCTTTATTTAGCCCATGTGTGGATTGTGATGTAGTATGTGATTACATAATGCTTTCTGTCCTTCTATAGAGGTGAGACTCTTCATGGCACAAAGCAGTGATCGGTGTGTTCACTTAGTAGTGTATCTCCTCATTCGGTAACAGGTGGCTCTTCAACAGCTTTTGAGCTATTATGCAATGTTCTCAATGGTAATGCAGAATTCTTTTGAAAAATGCAGATGACTATAGTGAGTTGTTTTTCATTAGTTTGTTGAAGTGTTTTTGTATGATGGTGTTATTTGAGCCTAAAAGGACAGTCAGAGAAGCTGAGAGTGAAGTAACACGATGTCTACACACAGAGTATAAGATACAAGTTTTATATGGAGTTTATAGATACAAACTGGTATTTTTTCCTCATTTTCTTTCAAATATGTGAGCATATGTACCTGCTGTTCAGGTCAAGCAAAACTTTTTTGATCAGTTCAGGGATTCAAAAAAATAAAACTTATTGAAAGTTCTTCCTGGATGGAAGATGATCAAAAGATAAAGTAGGGCTTGAAGATTTGCCAATAAAGACAGGTATGTGCTAAGACATCAGAGTGGATTGATCATCCATGTTGTGGGCACACATCTTGTTCCTCTGCCTGTGCTCTTGGATGAGGTGGTCTCACCTTAAAGCAAATAGATGGAAGTACTTCTTAATCCAGTGTTTTGCATTCTATTCAAAACATGCTCCTGAAATAGAATGATTAATTTCCTTGCAGGCTCATCAGTGCTCATCTTTGTAGTTATCTTTGCAAGTTTCCTGAATATGTCTGAAAACATTTCCATAACAACTCTCTGAAATGAGACAATATCATTGTCTTTGCAGAAATAGGAAACTGAGACAGGACACTGGCTATCTGATACTGTCATAGTATTCTGCTTCTTTAAAGAAAATTTTAAAAATTCAGCTCACAGATCGTACATTTATTATAGATTTAAGTTCTGATCAGTTTTGTTTACAACATCTGGAGTTCAGAAAATAAGCAGCACAGATAGCAACCAGTTATGAGCAGTCCGGGTGAAACAGGAGGTACCTCTGTGGTTTCATTCTACTGTTTAAACCATGAGTTTGTTTCTCCTTTTCCTGTAATTACCTGTGTCAGCCATTATGCACCTTACAACACTTCCAGTAAATGAAAAAAGTGGTATCTCCAGTGTCTTTCACTGCACGTTCCTGATGTGACCTTTGTGAATAACTGTTTTGCTGATCAAAATGGAGAAAAAGTTCTTTCTCCAAAACAAAAATGTTGGTGCTTGTTTCCTGAAATAATACATTATAGGGTTTTGGAGTGTTTTTCACTTTGCTAAAGAAACCGCAACAATCACATTTCAGAATGAAATTTTGTTTCAATATACAAATTGAAAATACTTACGCTGTGTTGAAAACTGTCCCGTTTTTTTCTTTTGGGAGTCCAAAGTATTCATGAAATTGATTTGTAATTCACCATGTTCAGCTCAAATTGTTATTTCATGAGTAACTAATCTATTAATAGAATATAACTCAGCTTGCTCAACTATGACGCCTACCAGGTCCAGCCTGTATGCCTTTACTGTGGCTAAACATATTTTTCACTCGCCTCATTTGCATATATGACTTAAGTTTTTTCTTTCCCTAAATATCCTCTGAAGTAGAAAACCTGGAAGACTTCAGTCCAACAGAAAGCGAGGTTTTGCAGTTGTGGATGAGTAAATGTAGCCAAAGATAGCAGGATTGCTGGTTGGAAATGTGTAAACCCATATCTAACACTTAACGAATCCTTGCAGAACTGCTGTTGATGCAGACACTGGTGGTTGCTTCCTCTATTCATTTTGACATACAAATGATTTTAGCATGGAGAATAATTGACTGTCACACCTTCATGCCAAGTGCTTCTGCATTTCAGAGTTTGCAAACACTAACTTGTTAGTGTCAGGGCATTACGTTAAAGCCACAGCATCTTACCACCTTATTCAGATTCTTCTTCCTTCCATATACTTGTGAATTCTCCTACTTAAAATCTGGACCTATTTCCTTTTTATTATAAATTATCAGTACCTACTTGGCAGAAATCCATAGTTTTTCAAGGTGTTTCCACAAACTGCTAGAATAAGCCTTTGGACTAATGTGGTGATGAATGTTATCCACAGCTTTTAAAGACAGTGGTTTTATTGAGATTGCTGACTCTCTGTCCTTTTATAATGTGTTTCCTTGTGTTTCCTTGAGACACCTCTGTCAAGAATCCCACACGTTAGGTGAGAATTGACTGTCTTGATGATCCAGACTGTTTCAGGTAGTGGCACCATGTCTCAGAGGTACTGAGACACCTCGGTTACCCACCAGCTTCCAAATTCAGAGTGTTCCAGCACACAGACCCTTACAACTCCAGAAGGTGAGTATGCAAACTCCTATCAGTCCGTTAAAATATCAAACAACTACAAAAAGAAAACCCTAGTGCAAGTGGCAGAGCTCCATCTAAATCTTGTATGTGGAAGGCGGTTTGTGTTGCTTCATCCAACAGAGTCCTTAAAGATTTTTAATTTATCTTTCCACTTACCCAGCTGAGAGGGTTGCTCAGTGTTTTGACTTTGACTTTGAGTTTGTGGAGACTGTGATCTCCGTATCTAACTAGGGCCAGAACAATACTAGAAAACAGGTAACATACTTTCTGATTATTTGGTGGTGAATTAGCGGGAAATATAAAAAGGTATTAAAATCTGCTCTTCTTTATGCACATTTGACTGTGATGAGACTTTAGAGGCAGATTTTGGAAATCCACGTATTTTATACAAATATTTCCACTCATAGTAAGTAGCTTTAGTGTCTAAATCCAGAACCACAAATTTATTTCTTGCAAATGCTTTTTTTCATGTAGCTATATATGTTTATCTCTTCTATTCAAGTAGTACCAGAAGAGAATAAACCCCTGTTTTTCAATAGAGAGAAAATAAACCATGTTTCCCATCCAATGATGAGAAGAATAGGAGGGGTATGAGAAGAGCCAAACTTACAACTGGGTTGCTGCAAGATTGGAATATCTGGGTTCAGATTCATTACAGAGAATGGCTTCTTACGTGCTTTTGTTGTGGGTACCAGCAAGCAAAGCTTCTAGAAACATCAATGAAAATACAAATCCTGTAAAATTACTTGGAGACTGCTATTTCCAACCTTTTCTGGTTAATTTTACTGCATATCTTATTTTTATTTTAAGTTGTCAAATTTCAAAACCAAGTAGTAAACAAAATGTATGTTTTGTATTTGCATAACAATCTACTTCTTCCACTTCATCCATTTAAAAAAGGTTCTCCCAGAGACTGAAGATGGACAATTATTTATCTTAGCATCAAGGGACATGAGTGTAAGAGCACATAGAATAGGGAAGGGCTGTTGTGTGTGTCATCATGCTGAGGAGTTCTCTGTTCATGAACTTTTATAGCAATAGCTCTTATTAATTAATCTAAAATGGGTGAAAGTGCCCATGCATGGAGTTAGCTGGGAATACCTATTACAATTAAACTCATGTGCTACTTAATTGTGATGAACGTGCAAGTGTGGACAAATTGTGAGCTGTAGCAGAAGCACTGCATACGCTAAGTGATCTCTTACAATGTGAATGTGGTGGAAATTTCAGGAAGGTGATGCATTATAAAAAAGGAAGTTGATATTTGGGTAAAGTAATTGTGGGATAGCCTGGCTGCTTTATGAGTCAGTGCCAGCCAAAACCTCATTTTATTCTGAGGTGGCAGTTCAGAGTGTTGCCGTAGCTATTAGCCATTCATCTATAGGATGTACCCTTCTGTCTTACTAATTACCAAGGGATACAGGGAGCTTCATAAATAATAATAAAAAAAAGGTAAGAAAACCCAAGATAGCTCTCTGCTGAGAAGGTGCCACTTTTAGAATGAAACTTACAGAGGTCTAAGAATGTCAGCCAGGATGAACTTACTGTCTTTGGTCCAAGACTCAGGATTGATAGGATTTCTTGTATATTTAGGCCCTACCACCACCACCAAAAAAAATCAATTTTAAAGTCTCTGTAAGGAAAAATTTGAGCACGGATTTTCCTTGAGAAAGAAAAGGTGCAAAATGTAGGGGAAAATGTTGTTTGCTTAGCGGATGTAGGAAATAGGAAAAAATAGTAAATATCTAGAAGCTTGAGCTGAGGTTTCCAATATAGATTTTGTGATAACCTCTAAGGCGGAGGACAAGTGTTCCTTTACAAATGTACTTCTTTCTAAAAAACCCAGCAGGCAAGGGCAGAGCAAGTAATCTGAGGAAAAAGCTATGAAAGCATTTTCTCTCCCTCCAAGGATTTTACTAGTGTCTGTTGCTCTCAAATTAGATGTTTAAGGATTCAGTCAGGGGGATGGAGAGATCTTACTCTGCACTCAATATTCTTTTTTTCTGGCACTGCTGGGATCTCTTTTTTCCCCTTATCATTTTGTCTCTAGTGACAGGAAGTGCCCAGGCAGGAACCTGATGAACAACATGAGAATGACCAAGGTTATTATTTTTTTAAAAATCAGGTTTCCTTGCAAACACTATCTCCATTTGATACTTTATTTTCTTTCTCCCTCTGCTTTTTTTGTCTGTGTAAACAGCAGTTCTGCCCATTCTACCTAGTAATCCAGGTGGAGGCATAGCAAGAAGGGTAGAAGCAATCTTCTTGGGGATAGCATCAGGAATGGATTTGAACACTTACTTTCTTAGACTCATTCTCCAAAATGGAAGGCTTGGGTGGCTCAGTGTTGGATCTACTAGGTGGACAACTGTGTAGAAGTTTCAGAATTCATTAGGATACAGGCATGTGGCCTACAAGTGGGAATGAGGACAGGTAGTGTTGCAAGGGGCTACTGACTTTGAAGTGAAGTCTGTTTCTGTTGCATGTCTTGAGACAGTTAACAACTGCAAGGTTCAACAACCACTCATTTGAGAAGCTCTCAGAGAAATTTTTATGTAAGGCTTTTTTTCATCTACCCTTAATGAATTTTTTTGTGGCACAGAACCAAAGGTATGACTTCAATGTAGAGATTTCTAACAATATCATTATTCCGATAACACATTCAAAAAAGCAGATGTTTCAAAGTTAAGTTCATATTCTTGAAGACCGAGGAGTGATTAAGCTATCACAGCAAGATCTTCAGAAGAAAAATGCTTATGACAAATAGAGAGTTTTCCATGGGTGGGTACAGTTGCAAGTATGCAGTTTTGACCACCACAAGACAGAGACTAATTTTCTGGAAGTGGTATCTTAATCCTACAATCAAGGCTTAAGTGTCTTGGAAGACCTATTTTGGAAGATGGTCAAGTTACTGCATATGCTGAAAAGTGGTATGATAAAAATGTATGTTAAGCGTTCAAAAGTTATTTAGACAAGGTTAAGTGACAAACAATAAGACCCTTTTTATGGTTTGAAACTTTTCATTTTCTTCAACATTGTTTTGCTTTCAGTTGCTAACGTGAGGAAATCGTAATTAATGGTCATATGCCCCACATTAAATGTTTGTTACCAGAAGCAGTTAAAAAACACAGGGATCATCTCCTGAGCCCAGAATTGTTGTATTGTAAGCCTCAACTAGCTGTAGTGTCTTTCTAATTTATATCCCAAAGACAGAGGATTTTAGTAGCACTCAGCGTTACATATTTCCATCTTTCCTCAGTCTGGTGGAAAACTTGGTGTAATGTGAGCAGCTGTTGGTACATAGCAGCGCCTTTGAAACTTTTAGCTAGACAGCTCTTAAAATGGAAACTAGGTCTGGCAGAAGAGAGGATCAGCACGGATAGCAAAATTAAACCTAGTGAAGTATATAATAAAATTTTTACCTTAAATAGACTCCAGTTTCTTACAAAACTGGAAACAACCATTGGTATTTTTCTGTCCGGATTTCCATGATGATGGCAATTAATCCACAGCACTAGCATTTTCATAATTTTATTCCTAGAAAACTGTGTAGGAGACCTAAAACATCCTGCTTGTATGGATTTAGTATCTTGATGTTAAGGTGCTTGGCAGCAGGTTTGAAGTTTCAAAGAAAAAGCAGATAACACAGGTTAGTTGTGTGTGGATCTTTTAAAAATATTTGAGCCTCTTACTGGTCTGCCAACTGAGGAAGATTTTTAGAATGGAGTAAAAAAAATATCAAGCTTTCAACCTCATCAAATGCTGGCAGAAAACCTGAAATCATCTGGCTGTATTCTGCAAAGTGGTTATTTTACTTATGCAGATCTGCACACTTTCAGTGGCCATGTTTATAGGGTTGATCCTTCTCATGCAGATCACTGGTTTACAACTCCTGAACTCTGGGTTGTCCTTCTGCTGCCCAATTATGTCTTTCTCTTACTACATTTTAACTGATTACCCGTTCTCCGTACTGCCCATCCTGATACCCTGTTGTTTGTTTGGGTTTTTTTTTTTTTGCATGGATTGGTATTTCTGATATAAGTGACAGGCCACAGACAGTTAAGACCAAGGAAGACTAAATGATTTCACCATCAAGTATTGGACTTCTGCCCCTTGTTCACTGGTTGTGATGTGGACTAACCCTCTTCTCTCTAAAATCTTGACTTCCAAAGGGAATGTAGAACGCTCCCAGGATGGCTGCTTTTTCTTCTGGAGACAGAAATACTATAAAATTGACTTTTCATTTCAGGAGAAGCAGGTTTTGATATATGTCCTTAACTGTACTGGAACAAGATGATTAGGAGAAAATCAGTGAGGGAAAGGTGAATCTGGTATTAATGTAATTCTAAAGAAACAGCAGTGGCAGAGAAACCGGGTTTAGGACATTGCTTGTAAAAATAACTTATCTGTGGAAATATGCCTGCATTCATAACAGTTCTGCATCTTTGTTTCCTGTCTGCTGGCTGTGGTCTCTTATTATATGTGCTGTTTGACTGCCTTTGAATGTTGCGCATCTGTTGAACTGAAGGCATATTTAAATTTGAATTAATGTCACCAATGCATTAATAATTTTAGCCACATGCAGTTTTAGATTATTGTCTGTTTATATCTTCATGTTTGTGCATTTTCTTGCAAATGGCAGATTGGAAGAGTGAAGTTAAATAGCAAGCATCACATCAAGCTGCTTCTGATGATTTGTATTTAGCTATACTTTGACCAATCATCTGAAGACTATTATGAAGAGTGAGGAAACATTGAGAATATTTTATTGACATCACTGATAAAAATAAAAATTCAGCAGAGAAGTGTAATTTATTTATTGGCTGTATAATAGATAGTTCCTCTAGCAAGTACTGCAATCTCAATGCTGTTCCTGAATGCACGGTTTGGATTTTTTATGCACTGAGTCATCCACTTGCATCCGGTCGTTGTTACTAGAAGGTAGAAAAGGTTGCGCTAACAATATAATCTTCAAATAAATGGATTTTGGGGGGTCTTTTTTAGATAGCAGCACCTGAAGGCTTATTTTGACTGGTAAAAATGTCCCTGAAAAGTCAAAGCAATGTTGCAAATGTGGAGTGACACAGCTCTAAATCTGTTCTCTTGAGGAAGGTCAGGCATTTCAGAATTTTATCAAATGGGAATCTGTGGAGAGAGATACATTCTTCATGCATCTGTTTTGAATCTAAGAGTTTTGTTCATATTACGACAGGTTTTTTGAGTAGACCTTTACGAGTTTCTGTTAGTAAAAGAAGATTGGTTTTACTCGTGCAGTCACAACCCCACACCCTTCGGTAGAAGTCATTTTTAAAAAGTGTATGAACCTGAAAGCTAGGCACACCAATGTGAGACTTAAAAGGAAATAAACCATTTCAGCAGCTTTTCAAGATGACAATGATAACAATAATTAAAAACTGTGCATCAGCTAGACTATTTTCTTATGGACCTGAGAAAGTGGTTATTACCAGGGACAAGTCCTCTCAGACCTTCTGTAAGAGGTATCTAAGAAGGAGTTGAAAGGCCCTAGATCTGATTGGAATACCTCTCCAATGTCTTCCAGACTTGTCCAATCTTCATACTTGCCCAATCTTCATACTTGCCCTTGGAAGTGGAAGGATGGCAGGCAGTGACTGGTACTGTGGAGCCAGTCGTCATCTGCTTTTCTTCTTAGCTACAGTTTATGGCCATGAAAAAGGAGGGGCAGGTTGATTTGTCTCAGGCAGTGTAGTGACTTATTTCCCTGGTGTAACTGAAGGGATGCTGTCCCAAGACTTAGTCCTTCCTGAAACAGAGTTGTTACCACCATTTAAATCTTGATATATCCCTGAATAATGCATAGTCCCAATAAACTCTATACAGTGCTTAGGAGGAATTGCATTTACACATAGATGAGAAAATGTGCAGTTTTATCTACCTAAGTAAAATGATGTTGTGAATACATTTTAAGAATAATTGTCTTTTTTTAAAACTGAGAAGTTGACACAGAATACGATCCAGCTGAGTATCTGCTAATTAAGCTGATTTATGCAAGTCTGGAAAGCTCCTAGGGAATAGCTGGTTAGAAGTTGTGGAAAACTAAAAATAGTGAAGCGAGTCCAATTTCATATGTTTAACATATTTAGGTATATGTTTTATATGCATATGTTATATATGTTTTTTCTCTGAAAACAGGTAGCATTTTGTTTTCTCTGTTTCAATGGTATTGGATACCTAAAAATTCAAAGGCAGTTAATATTTGTATGTTTAATACAAATCTCAGATTTAATGTTCAGATCTTCTGTTACTTAACCGTTTACATCTTTCTCATTTCTTAGAAACTAGAAAGCGTATTGAACACTCTAAAAAGTGGCGATTAATCTCTGGTACTTGGCAGCATGTACAGCTTATACGTTCAATGTTTGCTGAGCACCTGGGAGCTACATTCACATCTGTGCAGTGTTTGTGTGCATGTATGCAACTGCCCAAAATGACTTATACAAGTGGATTGGGGGCAGCTACTTTAATAAACATTAGTTTTCTAACTACAGAAAAAAACAGGTACAATCAAATCAAGAGAACATTCAGTATAACCTTTCATTGTGTATACCACAATGTAGTGATACCAGGATTTGATGCAATTCATTATTGTTTCTTCATAACTAAATAACTCTTAAATGCTCACAAAACCCACAGCTCATATGTGGTCAGAGTAAATTACTCTTTTCGGCAGTGTTGGACAGAGTGTTGGTAGTGAGGACAGAAAATAGGGAGGTGATTAGCTGTAAACATTAAGGCATAGAATTTTGAGGTTAGGTGAGATGGATAACACCTTAATATCACAATGAAGGGACTCTGCCTGAACACTAGGCTGCTTTAGAGGAAAATCATGTAGCTCACTGAGTCATTATTGCAGGTAGGACTCTGACTACCTGGCAAGCAATGTCATATGTGTTTTCCTATATTTCCTTCTAATTCCACTATGTGATAATGGTTCTTAGTTCCACTAGAAAGCAACTGTAAAATGGGTGTAATATTTCAGGCTGGCTGATGAGTTCGGAGAATTTGAAACAGTGCTAGATTCTAGAAATTAGAGGGCTTTTTTTTGTGTGTATTAAAAGGCCTGGAAAATTGCTCACGAACAATGTCACACTTTTTTCAGGTTTGTTGGCTGGGTAACTGCTTCTGTGGTTATATTATTAAAATTACCTCATAAACAATCTAAAGAGGAAGGTGCGGTCAGAAAGTCAGTCATGATCCTGAGCATCCGGATGTATATTTATCCTTCTTTAAAAATGGTCTTTTAGCTGTTGTGACAGCACATAGAACTTCGGATCATTTCTTCATTTTGTTCAAATACCTTTAATGTGATATTGAAAGAAGCATGGAATTTTTCAGATTAACATGCATAAATGTGGTTCTCTCTTCTCCACTGAATTTGGGAACAATAGATTCTTAACAACCATTTTCTGAGTTTCTTTGAACTGCTTAAATCAGTGCTTTAGTGACAGTTTCAAAGCCATGATGAGACTCTTGTAATTATAAAACCTACTTAATCCTCTCATGCAGTTTTTAAAATGGTGAGTGCTTGTACAAAAATAGCAAAAATCAACAAGTGATATCTATGGATTCTCCTGCATTATAGCGTGCAAAGTTCTGATGTTCTGGATGGGACAAACTTCTTCATTTCCTTAAGGAGTGTCACTGGCACATAGATGTAGCTATGTGGATTCTGCTGTGGATTTGTAAGCAAAATGTTTTCCTTTTAGGAAAAGCTCTGAGCTTGTTGGTGCCATGCTGCAGTATTGTGGTGTACTGAGATACCTTGTTAATATCACGTTGATATGTCAATATATCTCCTTTCTGTTTTACTCTTGGGTTTTGCTGGGTTTTTTTTTTTGTTTAAAAAAAAGACACTTTAATAGTGAATTAATATTAATTGCATATTAGTATGGTAAGTTTTTCAGAAGGTATTTTCTCCAACGTACTTGGATGCTCCATGCACATTCCAGACAGTCTGTGGAAATCTTCAGTTTGCAAAAATAATCCAAGAAGTGGTATTTACAGCAGACATTTCAAAATAAATGCTGTATCATAGCATGATATATACAGTCTTTATATTTGTGAGTAAGCTAACTTCATAATTAAAGACACTGGTCCTTGAAATTCACTACAGGGAAATAGTTTTGTGAAGGGGAAGATGCAAACCTCAAAGCCAGGGGGCAAAAATTAGAATGGATAAAACCAGTCCTACTGAAATGTCTAGTGCACAATCCTAAAATCCAGCCTGTAAGTTTGAAGCCTCGTCAAAACCTCATTAACTTTAATGAGACTTATAATATGCATTCGAGGAAAACAGATTGTAGGGTTGAGGCTCAAATTAATAATGAGTTGTTGTATGACAACTTACTAATAACATTAATCTTTCTATGACCTGTTCCCACAGGTTATTTTGTGAAGAAGGTAGGACTTCACATTTTTTTCATTGGAGGATTTTTTGGCTTGCACCTGATTGCCCAGGGAAAATGCGTCACATTAAATCCTTGGGGTTTGTGGAGTCATCCATTTTACCTGTGTCCGTGTGTGTGTATGTGGTTGCATGGACTTGGGGGTTTCCTTGCTGGAGGACACAAAGGTGTCTTGTGCTGTCCTTGTGTCCTTTATCTGCTTTCCTACTGACTGACTGTGTTTGCATAAATAGCATGCATGTTGAGAAATATATTTTGTTTTTCTCCTTTGAAAATGAGAATTTTTTGCTGCAGAAAACACAGGTCATGTGATGATTTTCCTCCTGCTGTATGGCATGCTATTAATGTTGGCTCAGTTGGCTGGACTGCTCTGCACCGTGCTTTTGTTTTGTTAAAAGTTAGACGTGTGTTTTCAAATAAGAAACAGCACTTAAAATTGGGTAGAAGCCTGTGCATTAATTGTGTAATGTAATATGTGAAACATGGTGATTGAATGAAGGATTCTATTTTCTGTAAAGTCAGTTCCATTTTTTTGCAGAAAGTCAAGTTTTGTTTTATAGAAAGTCAGTCTGCCTGATGTGTTTTAACACCAGACATCTTGGAAAGCCACTTCCTCAACTATAGTCTTCCAAGAAAAGTAGATGGAAAGGTGACACTGCAAGTGAGGAAACAGAGAGAAGGAAGAAAACTCACTTCCAAATTATATTCTGGATATTCCTAAATATATGCAAACAACAAAATTTAATTGACATTGTTTCCTCAGAAACTCTGGTAGCAATTGTTGGACAATTGATAACACCATATAATCAATGCCAAGACGCCCTTTGTAGCTTTAGAGTGAAAGCAAAGATAGGCCCTTTAAGGACCGTCAATACAACACTTAGAAGTCAGGATATGATCAACTTAATCATTCTTGCAGTTTTTCCATTGAGTTTTGATATGGCCACTTTTGAAATCTCTGGTTCAAAATAACAAGTGCTAACCTGAGTAACCCATCAGTGTGGCTGCTTGGGTGAAATGAGGGATTTGTCAAAACTGCTGGCTGAAAACAGTAGCTTGAGAGTCAGAAAGAACAGCAAGTAATGCAATCATTGCAAGAAGGACAACTGTGAATTATTTAATTTTAGTTCAATTATTCCTAATTTTTTTCTTTTTTTAAATTGCCAACACAATTTTTTTCTGGCCATTGACTGCAATACTGATTATTTAGATTTTTTGATCTGAAGAGAGAAAGCAATGGGTTCTGTAGATATAAGTTGCTTTCCTCTTTCCTGCTTAATGCAGTTTCAGTAACATATTTGCACTGCATGTTTCATGTAGCCTCTAAATTTTAAAAATTGTAATTGTAAAAAAATTAATTGCTGGCTTGTTGTAAAGTAATTATTAAGAAGCAGGCACCAAGGAAGGTCTCCCTGTTGTGAGTGTTTACTGCTTGCTTGTTGCTATGACTTGCTCTGTATACCATTCTCTGAAGCTGTTAATTAATGGGTATGGATGAGCTGTTACATAAATTACATTGTTTAGGAAGTTGATTGTTTGTTTGACTCCTTGGGACTTAGCAAATACAACAAGTAAATTTCAGAAGTTCTTTTATGTCTGTACAAAATTAATACCTTTAATTTTGAGTGTTTGGGTTGGGTTTTCTTCTGCCCCTTTGGTACATGGCTGCATCTTTGTATGTTTAATTAGCACCAGAAAAGTTCAGTCCATACATGATCCATTGTATATCACCGGTGTTTCTAGTGAATACTGAAATTATAATAGAATGGTATTCTCTACTTTAAAGTTTTTGAAAAATCATAAATCCTTTTACATCATGACTCAAGCTTAAGTCATGAGGTGCTCTTCTCATTTTGAAAAGCATATGTTTTTTATGTACTCTTGGGTTTTTTTAGTTTCTTGATTCTATTTATGATCATTTTTGTTCTCCAAATTCACATGTAAGCTATAAACTTAATTTATAAAGTAGACTACCAGACTTGAGATGTTCACCTAATTCCTTGCTTGTATTGAGGTATTTAAAGAAAACACTAAAACGTATGAAATTTGGGACATATATGCTTGGTGACACTATGTGGGAGAACAATCAGTAGCCACAGCATGCTTTCATTTTTTCTGACAAAGAGTTGAATCATATCTGTATTTCAGTTTTGTCAAAGTGGTGTCTGGAAGTTGTCTTGTTTGTTTGTTCGTTTGATGATTACATTTTCTCAGCTTGTAGCTTCAGTGTGATTGGATTTTTTTTCATCCAGCAGTACCATGTTGCAGTTGTTCTGTAAAAGAAGGCAGCTGTCTTAAGAGGTTTGGCTTAAAGGGACAGTTAAGACAGGCTCATCCCAAAACTGGTGTTAAATTTATATTAACCATACAAATGCTTTTAGTGGTAGGATCATGTGTGTAAGAAAAAACAAAATAAATGTACAAAAGTATGTTTGTCTAGAAGTATATGTTGGGTAAGTGGACTGAGAAGAAAAGGATATGATATTTCTATTCTAACCTGTCTTTTAGGTTGGATGGTAGTGGGCTAACGTTAAAAGAGCTGGCGTATTAGCATTAGTAGCCCTCAAACTGCAGGTATCAGATTGTCAGTGAGAACCATTCATGTGCAATGGATAACACAGGTTAGATTATGTCTTTATGCGTCCTTGCTTGTCTCTTAAAAAAAACCTCCCAAAATCCAAACCGTAAACCAAATAGTTGAAAGAGTTCTACACCTGTAGGCACAAATCACAGTTGGGTGTGTTACGCAGAATTTCAAGGATTAGGAGCTCATATGAAGTAGTTTGAATAGCTTAAAAATGTGGTTAATGCTGTGCTTTCATGTCACACATCAGGCTTTTATGGCAATCCTGGAGAGTTATGAATTTCATCATAAATTACTATGATTCATCATACTAATCATATTTAATCATAAATTACTGTGATTATTCATTATTTCAGCTGTAGTTTATATGTTTTCTGGACTTCACTGGAGATGCAATTACTTACAGAATGTCAGTTGTCACCCCTTATTGTATTAAAGATAAATTAAATTTTGGAGCCATTGCAGTGATTTGTTTGTACACTGGCTACTCTTTGCAGCGCTGAAATCAGGAGAAAACAAAGAACTTGAAAGTTCCCATAGTCTGAAGCAAAGCCAGATGTTTGCATCCTCTAGGACCTTATTTGAACAGATTAGACATAAGGCCAACATTTCTACGTTCTCAGAAGCCATATAAATATTTAAATACTATTAAAATAATTATTTCTTGCAGTGATGCCGTTTCTGGTAAAATTCAGAGCTTTTATTAATTCAAATGGTAAATAATTTAGATTGCTTGAAAATTAACATAGTAATTCATTTATTCCTATCTATAATACTATTAAATAAAAAACCCTTTTGATTGCTATGACAATATGTGTTATTTACATACCAAATGTGGTTTTCATTTAATGAATTTCTCAGCAAGGTGATACCTAACTAAAATTTCTTTCCATCTTCATTTTTTGTTATAGTAGCTCTGAATTAATAACAACATCAACACAAGTTTAGAGTGAGATTTTTAAAATTTTCTTATCCTAAAACTGAAATATAGTAATGATAATTTAATGTCAAGCTTAAGGGAGAAACTCTATTTCCCAAGTCATTTCCATGTAGGACTTTATGCTGACTGTGCATGAGGTACATTGAGCAATATTGAATTAAAAAAAGGAGAATACATCAGCTGAATGTTGTAGTTAGCTTTATGTTGTGTTTTAACAACATTCATAGCCATGTCAATGCAAGAACTCAAAATAAGCTACCATTCCCTAATAATGACTTTTCCCACCAGCTTCTGTGTAATAAACTTGTAGGTTTTGGTGATTTGTTTTTTTTTTTTTAAATAATCCTCATTGATCTTTTAAAGTAACAAAAAGAACAACATGACTGGATTGCAAAAAGCAAACACTTTGGAGTCTTTCCCTAATTATGGGCCAGATAATCCTTTTTGATTTTTGCCATGGAGAGGGTGATAGTAACAGCAAAACTATTAAATGGCTGGAAATCTGTTGGTACTCAGAGTTTGGCTTATCTGATGTTATCTTTTACTGCCTTCTGATCTTTTTCCCCCTTTTAATTTCTATGTGCTTGAAGAAAAATTGTGATTTGAGATAGGACTAGAGATGAAAAAGATGTGTTATGGATGAAAATGATGCTGTTGGCTCATGACATAAGAAAAATACAGGGATTCCAAATAATATTTTTCATAGTTTAATGTTCTAGCTGGCAAGTATCCTTGGAGGGACTAAAAAAATAAATGACCAGGTGCAAGTATGGTGAGATGGCAGCACAACTGAGCTGGAACAGAGGAATAATCAATCAGGTAGGGAGTAGCCATGCAGAACCCCTTTCTTCCAGAAAGTACTGAGAACTTCATAATTAAGATAGTCTGTGATTATTATCCCATGTTTCCCAGCTCCCCTGTCATGAAAACAAATATTGGTTTATGTCTGCTGCAATTCCAGAAAGAAGGCTTGGGTTAGGTCTGGGTATTTGCCTTCATCTAGCTTTTTGTAGAAAATCAAATTCCTGTCTTACTGTAATTGTCAGAAAAAACCTTAGACAATAGTGTGCAGTACCCATGCAGGAGAGTGACTCACTTGTCTGTCATAGTAAACTGGAGTCATAACCTGGGCTTTATTACAGGTTTCTGTATTTGGCCAGGTATTGGGTTTATTTGCACTAAATACATGCTTAGTTACACTGGCGAACACCTTGTTTTCTCTGTAAAAGAAAATGGGCTTAATTATTTTCCTCACACCACATTTATTCCTGTATACCCAGTGACTCTGATGAAATTTTTCCCACTTTATTTTGATAGAGAGAGATAAAAATCAAGGCATGGGTAAGTATAGAAAGTGCATGTGTCTGTATACATTTTGAAAGAAAAAATGTAGGGATTTATATAGCACACTGAAAAGGAGTTCTCCCTCAGTTTATTCTTAATTGAATAAACATCCTATTTATAACTTAGGTTAATTAATTCAACTAAGGAGTCACTAACATGTCAATGGTGTATCCCCAAAGCCTTTTTTGTTTTTTTTTTTAATGCCTTTGGCCATGAAGTGGAAAGTAACAATGGGCTTATAAGTCTATCATGTATAATCAGCACTTCGTGAATGTAGTAGTAATAGTGATAATTTTTTGCCATTTAACATAAAAATATATCCCGTGATATTTATCAGTATTGAAAAAAAGTCTCACAAGAGTGTCATTATTAAAAAACAAGTTTCAAGAGACTCTCACAAACTCTGTAGTCAGATTTTTAGTCTCATGAATTAGTGATAAAAACACAGGCACTGGCTTCCTAGTGCATTTCATATTTAGAAACTAAATTTATTATTCTCCCAGATTTTTAACACGCTAATCACGAAATTCCAGGAAAGCCCTGGAGGAAGAAACGTTATTTCACACCTATTACCTCCTGCCTTGACAATGAGAAGTGACGGCATCTCTTTAACTGTAACGTGTTCCTCTGGTTGCTGATGGCTTGTCCGTATGCTGTGCATGACCCGTGCCCTGGATGCTCTCCTTTGTGTCCCTGCTGAAGCCCAGGCAGCAGCAGATACAGAAACAGTCACTGTATGCAGTACACTTTACTGGCATTTTTCCACTGGACAATTTTGTGCATTGTTCATCACAGATTTATATGTCATGTGTGCTCAGATCACTATGTATTTAGTACATGGCAGTAGAGCATTGCAAGTTAAAGATGGCCTGGAATTCTTTCACAAAATGGAATTTCATGGGAAAATACCAGAAATGAAAAACATAAACTCTTTGTGGAAATACCAGTGTTGTGAAAAGGTTGACCAGAGATCGAGGTCCGTACTTGTTTCATTAAAGCTTAAATCTTGCATCAGGTTAGACATGAAACTATAGCATTCAAAATCCACTGTGCAGTATTGCAGGTGGTGTGTAAGAGGTATTGCCTTTAAGGGAGGATGCTGTTGACACAATACCTAACCATGCTATGTGGTTTCCATTTGGACTGGTGGGAGTTAAAACAAGGAGAAGGGCAGGTCACAGGGAGAAGGATGAGAAAACTAATGTCTTCTCTCTGAGCAGCTTCAGACAGGAGCAGAGAGAGATGCTTTAAATTTAGAGATACTGTAAATTACTAATCTGTAATACTGTTTACTAATTTGTTGTTCCAGTACTGTTTTAGGGTTTGTAAACTGGAGTTCAGAATACAATCCAGCCTATTAGCTACATGGACTTTTAAAGCAAATCTTGATACATCCTGACAGTTTTGTTTTATTTAAAAATAAAAAAGGAGGGGAAGTGGGAAGTAAGAGAATTAGTTTGTTCTTGAATACATGTGTGCACATTCCTATGTCCAAACAGTTGCAGAAGATACTGGCATTAGCTAAATGGCCTGAATGCCAGAATGATACTAAGTACTAAATTTCTGAAGAATTATGAATTTCAGAAGTAAAATTAGTTGTGTGTATATGAAACGGGTTTAATTTGGGAGTAGCTATAGTCCTGGCTTCCATTTAATTTGGTGTTCAAGACCTGAAGCACAAAGCATGCAACCTGCTCTGCACAGGGAGGCTGCTGTGTCTTTGAAGAGCCTCTTTGATGCCCGTGGAACAGGTTACACTTGAAGTCAAAAAAATCTTTGAAATGCTAGGATTATCATAACTGTTCCCATTCAGAAGATCTAGAAATGGAAGCTAACATTTAAGAATCACTTCTTTAGGGCACATTAGCATGTTTTGTGAAGGTGTTGTGCAGTCTCAGGATGATTTGCAGTCTGAGAAGAACTGTTAGTATCTGTGGTTATCACAAGGAAAAATGTTGTCTGCTTGCCTGCTATGGTAGTTAGTCTTCAGGTAGTCCAAAAGGTTTTCTTTTTTGTGGGTCAAACCCTATGGCCAACTGCTAAGGCATTTAAACCCATTGAAGTTGTCTTTCTCAAAGGCTGAACTCCAGATCCAGGATCTGAAATAGCATGCTGTGAGTAACCATCTAGAATAATGTGTGTCAGGTTGTTGGTGGTGGTGTGGGTTTTTTTTTAATTTTCTGTGAATTCTTAGCAGTTGATAAAGTCTCTCTTCTTCTTGGATTGTAGCAGGGCAGTAGCCCATATCAGAGTGCATTGGCATGCAGGAAAAGGGACATGGTAAACGGGCTTTTAGCTCTTAATTCTAACAGGTGTTGTATTTTCCCTGTATCCTCCTTAGCAAAAAAAAAAAAAAAAAAAAAAATTACTTGCTACTACTGCCATGGAGCAATACTGAAGTTCAGTCATGTCAGTTTAACCTAAAAGATTCAGACTTTTCCCAGGAGAAAATGAGGATACACATAAGAGGTGTTCTCACTGGTGCCCTGTGATCTCCTTTCCTTGTGGTTAATGAGATCTTTTGGTCTTGCTTTGCCCCAAGAAACGGCCTGCTCTGATTCTGTGCTATAGTCTGTCATTGAAAAGATGAGCATTTGATACTTTTACTTCTATATTACATTCATCTGAAACCTAGACCTGCATGGTAACAGTGACGGGTAGGGAAAAAACAAAACAAAGCAAAAAGCAAGCTAGCAGAAAACATCCAGGCATTTGCCAATTCTGTTTAGAGAGGAAAATGCACTGTTAAATCTCATTAAAATCTATAAGTTTCATTATATATAGCCTGCATAGCGTAGCAAAAATGCTTAATATATTGCTAGAAGAGGAATGTAGGGAGTGTCAGTCGCCTCCTTTCACCACGATAGGAGCAAGAAAAATTGGAGATAGAGTCATAGAATAGTTTGGGTTGGAAGGGACCTTTAAAGGTCCTTTCCTTTAAAGATATAGATAGAGGTGGGATCCAACTCCTCATAACTACCCCTTCCCTTTTGGCCTATTGATGATCTCTGTTTGCATCTCTAGCCATGGAGAGCAGAAGAGCCAAGCCTTCTCCTTCTACAAGAGGGTCTCTGTTTCATGAAGTAGTTCTTGTTGTTCAGATGCTGATAGCAGAGGAAAGGGGATTTTTGGTGTCTGCAGAATCTGCATCACTTATCATAAACTGGGTCCACCATATAGCGCCAGGCAGAATCCCACAACAGTCTCTACTGCTTAATTCTTGATCCTCTCCTTGGCACAGCTTTAAGGTATATCAGCTCTCTGACAATGCTTGGTACAGTCTGGAGGATAGTGTGATTTAAAGGCTTGGTAGTAGAGAGATTGGATGAATCATCTATGGGGAAAGAGATTTATGGGCTTCATAATGCTTTTGTGTTTGTTTTGGGGTTTTTTGGGGGGGGGGGGTTTGTGTTGTTTGGTTTTTTTTTTTTTTTTTAAGATGGCCATAGGCAAAGATGTGTTTGTTGGTTCTACACACCATTTTTAATAATCCGTGTTTTGTTCTGTTTAGTCAAATTTGCATTGCAGTAAGAGCAGGGTTTCTTACAAAAGCTAATCAATAAGCTTTGGACCTGATCTATTAGAAAATATCTGATTTCTTTAGGACTAGGTATCTGATGGATTTATGAGGAAGTAGATGATTATGGAGGTAGTGATAATTTTCCTGTTAAAAATAGAAGCAATAGAGTACCCTGGGAAATAAAAGTTCATGCAACTTATATTTCATGCTACTGAATAGATAAGCATTTTCAGCAAATGCTTATACCTACAATTTTCAACCAGTGATTTTGAAGATAAACACAGAGGTCTCTAGCACTCATAAATACTGTGCTTTCCATGTTTTTACTTTCTTTTAACTACTTTGTGATCATGGTTTTTGCTCTTAATTTACATGCTAATATGTTTTGTCTAAGAAGACCTGTTGTCTTCATTGCACTTCTGACAATGAAACCTACCAAATTTACTTCATGCTTACTTTTATTTATTTATAGCGTGTTTCAAGAAAATAAAAGACTGTAGTAGAGTGCAATAGTGTCTGGCTTTGATCTATAATTATTCAGGATACTTTCTATTGTGATGCCTTGTAGATTGCTTGCAATAGTTAAGCTTTTCAGACAATGTTGTTAGGCTTGCTTGGCAGCTGCTGCAAAGAAAATACTTATACTGCATTGTCTTCATTTCAGTCATCTACCAGGGTAGGTGTATAAAGAAGAATCAGGTTGCAAGATGATGAAATTGTTGTTTGAAGTGACTTGTGTTGAACTGTATGCAATATCCTGATACTTTGAATGCAGCTTTCATAATCTGGATCACTTTATTTCTGAATAACATAGCAGGAGTCTTCAGAAAATACTTTTGTCCAGGGTAATAAATGTCTGACCTCTTTCAGGCTTTTTTGTATAACATAAATGCAAATAGGGGATAAATAGTTTTTTATTGATTTCTCTGAATTGTCTTAAATCCATCTTCCATGTCTGATTTAAGCAAGACTAGCAAGAGCCATTTGCAGCAATTTCTGGCTTAGTAACCCAGCAATCAGCAATGCTACTGAGGCAAAACTGATATGCCACTAGAACACACTAAAGGGTTTGAAAGTTTCTAGACACTTCTTAAAATAATAGCTCTAAACTACTTAGCAAGAAAATTGTAGCAGATAAGTAACGAGTGGAAAATCGTGGAAGGCTGTATACAAATTGAAAAGCAAACACTACCAACTGAATGAAGTTCAAATAAAAATAAATTGGGCTAAAAAGGAAGAACTAATCATAAAGTTATGAGAAATAGAAAATGTGGTTTAAACATTGCTGGATTAAAAAATAAATGAGACAGGAAATTGGAGGAAAGGATAGAAGAAATACTGTGAGGAAATAAAAACCTAAGAAATTGTCTTAAAAATTGTTTTGGTGATACAATATAATTAAGCAACAGAGAAAACGATTCAAATACTGCTTCTATTGACAATATTGAACAGGAATAACGCCATCAAATTCATGGAGTTACTTTGGACTTGCACAAGAGTGATGCAAGTAGCATTTGGATTTAAACTGATTCTGCTGATCTCATTAGAAGTCGTTGTATAACAGCTCCTGATGTAGAGATCTTGAGCACCAGCAGTCTGATCCAGCTTTGTGGAATAGTTTTGCTTTTAACTTCCCTGGGAGATTTATTAGGCCTTAAACCTGCAGGAGCACCAAGTGTTATGCAAATAATGCTTTTATCATTCAGATGTTCAGCACTGCTGTGTGTTATATACTCCTTCTCTTTCCTCGTAATGAGGCAGTATAATCAGGGGGAGCACTGCCTGTGTCCTGGCTACGGGGCTTGTGTGAAACAGCAGCTCTGCCTTCAGCTCTGATGGGGAGAAAACCTAATTTAGAGCGGCGATAATGTCCTAGCCCCATAGTGGCAACTAACTGCAGGTGTAACAGCCTCGTGGTAGGCAGTGGTCTGGGGCAGCTTAGTAAAAAGAAAATATTTTCAGAAAGTTAATTTGAGGTCAAGATCAAAACAAAGAAACGGCAGCAGTTAACCTGTTGCAATTCTGGTCTGTGGCATCGGCCCCCGCATGCGCAGGGCTAGTGACAATAATTTGAGTTTGGGGAGGGGAGGGATCAATAGCTGTTAAAAAAGAAATATCTAAGACTCTTCTCGGAGAAAAAAAGGAATTAGAGTTCCGGTGGCAAATAGAAAACTACAACATGCACAAAGTAACGGGTGATTCCTTTAATGAGGCCCACAAGCAGAGGGAAAAAGAAATGAATTCCCTAATGAGCCTCCAGGTTGTTGTTAATAGCTTCATTTGAGAAGAAATACGTTGAATTTCAGACTCTACTGTTATATTCTATTTATCGGTCTTTTTTATTGTAGTCCCTTTGTTTCTCAAGATCAGGCAGTAGCAATCTGTGTATCCAAAATAACTCTTTTATATTTCCTGTCGGTGAATAATGAGGCTTCTTTAATCACCTATTTGTGCTATAACTACTGTGTTCTTTGTTGTTGGCATAAATTACTGGATACCAACAGCAAACAATAAACAGTAACATTTGTAAGTTAGGGTATGGGATTGGAGTCAGGAAATGGTCTGCATTTTGTGTTTGGGGAAATAGAGAAAGAAAACTGAATGAAGTTAACTCTATGAACACATTTGAAAATAAGTTCAGGTACAGGGCAGAAAGGACATAAAGAAGTGATTGGTGGTGATCTTGGCCTGCTGTGTGGTTCTTGCCAGTCACTGTGGATCAGCAAAATAAGCTGCATTCAGTGCCCCAGAGTTTTACACTTTTATACAAAAATGCACTCAGTCCCCCAAAGTGTACACTTTTACACTTAAAGCTTTATAATTTTATGTGCTTTATCTGCTTATTTTCTGTAGGTGTCCTGGCAGAAGAATTTAAGGTGAATCGGAAGAGAGTGGTTTTGGTACCTTCTATATAATAGAGATGGCATGTGAGAAAGAGCAGCTGTTCTCATTAGCAGGCAAGCTTTACTTCTCAGGAGTATTCCACAAGACATTTTTCTGTCAGCAACTATTGATTTGTTGAAACTGGAAGGCTTCGCAGATATGTAGTACTTCAATTTTGATTAAGAAGTATTTTATTATCAGTATCAGAAACTCAAATGTGTCATGACAAAGTGTACTGAATTTTCATTTAAAATCATCTTTAATTTTCAGATTAATCTTTTTTTTTTA
The DNA here is from genome assembly GCF_947461875.1 of Haliaeetus albicilla. Lineage (NCBI taxonomy): Eukaryota > Metazoa > Chordata > Aves > Accipitriformes > Accipitridae > Haliaeetus > Haliaeetus albicilla. The sequence goes on along the minus strand of NC_091516.1, from coordinate 65,859,562 downwards.
GCAACAAATTCAGTAAGGTCACCATCTGAATACCCAACTGCAATAATTACCATAAATAATTACTGAGAATTGAATAAACTCAAATACAGTTGTGAATTGTATATTTCAAAATGTTAAACCCCCTGAAGCTCTTTCAAATAATGCTATTTCTGTATTTTGCAGGTTATCAGAGGTGATAAAAAAATCTAGAAATACGATCTGTACCCTTAGAATTTAAACTAGATCTTTCAAACTGAATTATTCTTTTTTCTTAATATATCCTGCACCACCAGCAAGTTTGCTGATGACACCAAGCTGTGTGGTGCAGTCGATATGCTGGAGGGAAGGGATGCCATCCAGAGGGACCTTGAGAGGCTTGAGAGGTGGGCCTGTGTAAATCTCATGAAGTTCAATAAGGCCAAGTGCAAGGTCCTGCACCTGGGTTGGGGCAACCCCTGGTATCAATACAGGCTGGAGGATGAATGGATTGAGAGCAGCCCTGAGGAGAAGGACTTGGGAGTCTTGGTTGACGAGAAGCTCAACATGACCCAGCAATGTGCGCTTGCAGCCCAGAAAGCCAACTGTATCCTGGGCTGCATCGCAAGAAGCGTGGCCAGCAGGTTGAGGGAGGTGATTCTACCCCACTCTGGTGAGACCCCACCTGCAGTACTGCATCCAGCTCTGGGGCCCCCAGCATAAGAAGGACATGGGCCTGTTGGAGCAGGTCCAGAGGAGGGCCATAACGATGATCAGGGGGCTGGAGCACCTCTCCTATGAAGACAGGCTGAGAGGGTTGGGGTGGTTCAGCCTGGAGAAGACGAGAAGAGAAGAGACGAGACGAGAAGAGAAGAGAGAAGAGAGAAGAGAAGAGAAGAGAAGAGAAGAGAAGAGAAGAGAAGAGAAGAGAAGAGAAGGCAAGGCTCTGGGGACACCTTATGGCAGCCTTCTAGTACCTAAAGGGGGCCTACAAGAAAGCCAGAGAGGGACTTTTTGCAAGGACATGTAGGGATATGACAAGGGGTAATGGCTTTGAACTGAAAGAGGGGAGATTTAGATTAGATGTAAGAAAGAAGTTCTTCCCTGTGAAGGGGGTGAGGCACTGGCACAGGTTGCCCAGAGACGTTGTGGATGCCCCATCCCTGGCAGTGTTCAAGGCCAGGCTGGACTGGGCTTTGAGCAACTTGGTCTAGTGGAAGGTGTCCCTGCCCATGGCAGGGGGGTTGGATCTAGATGATTGTTAAGGTCCCTTCCAACCCAAACACTTCTGTGATTCTGTTTCCTGTGCTACAACAGTCCAATGCTTTGAGCAGCCTTCCACAGTAGTATCCTAATGTTTTGTTTTAAAATGCAATAAATTTAATCTACTTTTATCTCAGACTTTGTTGAAAAGTAAATTCATCATTCTTTCATCTTTTCAACGTGAAAGGGTCTGGGTTTTGCAGAGCAAAGTGAATTTTCCATGAATTTTTTCCATGAGAAACTGTACTTGGATGAAGTCTTCTGACAGAAAAGATGTTCATGTCCATGGGTGTTTTCTATTCTGGATCCTTTCTTTGTTTCTGAAGATGATAGTGATCTAGAATGTTATTTTGTATACTTTACATACTATATACTTTTATGTGCTTTATATGCATATGTATATATAATACACATTACATTGGTGTAGTGCTAGCACATAGCATGAAAAGCCTCATTCTTACTCCAAAAAAACTACAGTCTTCTGTTGTGACATCCCATGTTTACAAATTGTAGGAGTGTGGAATGTGGCAAAAGATCAGAAGGCACTGATGTGCAGTGACAAAGGCTTATGAATGTAATTGCACCTATTAAACTGCAATCACGTTCCTCCCTTTGTTCTCTATGCTTGATGAAAAAAGGCATTAATTTGTTTTTCATAGATTATATTTATTCCCTAAATATATATTCATAATATTCAGTATCTTCACCTCCTTTTTAGTATTTTTCCCTTCCTTTGTTATTTACTTTCTGACTAGTCCTGTGTTTTTTAAATTATATGCTATACATGCAGGCTCAGGACTCTGTTAAGCGTGAAAGAACAGCAGTTGATTTTAAACAGTACGTCGTGGACACCCTATACATAATTAACCACGTTAACATTACCTGGATGCAGTTAATAAAGCAAAGCTGCAGATAAACAAAGAAAAAAATAGCAGGCCAGTTAGGCAAACCCTTCTTTTTCTTTTTCCTACTAATTAAGCCAGAGTGGGAGCCAGCTTTATTTTCAGGTCCACTTAAGACATGCTGTTGAATCTGGGATGTAGCTGGGATGTTGAAGGGCAGGTCAATGACTTGGCCTTGAGACTAGAAGCAATTATAGTGCACTTCAGTTCTCCAGATCAGATATTTTATTTGTCTTGCAATGCCAGACAAGAAACCAGTTGTTATAGGAACATTTGTCTATGTTCAGAAGCTGAAACAGAATAGTTATTTAGCTTAATAGTCAAGGATCTGTATATACCATTATTAAAATAACAGTTAAGGTCCGTCTTACAATGTGGTGTACAAAAAGCATCACATTCTCAGCCACTCCATTTGTGAATATCTTTCATTTATACTGTTTTTTTTGCCAGACTTTTTTCTTTCTCATCCTTTTTCAGTTACTATTCCCAGTTCTTTGTTTTCAAATCTTACTCCATACCAAGCAACAAGCAGCAAGCACATTCAAGCTGCTACCCATCTTTGTTTAGGTTTGGTTTACAGATTACACTAGAAAATAAAAATAAATTAAAAAAACACTACCAAGAACACAGTTTGTTAGTGCAGTGTGGCCATACTGATACACAAACTGTTTTCTTACTTAACATTCCTGTAAGCCATCATATAGCCAAGTGGCTTTTAAAGTCTTAGACAGTCCTTGCAGCACAGCTTTGAGTGCTTGGAAGGCCACTATGAAAGAAAAACTGGGGAAAGCTGCAGAGCAGTGAGGCTAAGTGGTTGCTTAAGGTCAGGGCTATGCTGCACAACTGAGTACAATGTGGATGTGCGTGAAGCAACTGTGACCATCAAACGATTTTATGTAATCCAATTTACCACTTTGGCCAAATCCTTGTTTTAGGTCTTTGTGTCACATGCTGGTGCATGGAGTAAGTGCTCTCAGAGGTTCACACTCAGTTCTTGCCTGAGGCCTTTAGTTAAAATGTGCCTGGTAGACATGTTGTTTCATCTAATTTTATATTGTATTGGGGAAGATCTAGGGCTAGAAGAAACCTCTTCTATAAGTAACAGTATGCTATACAATCTATACACGAGTCTGTATGTGCAAAAGTTTAAGATTTTATTCTATTTCTGAACAAGTTTAAGTAAATAAGGTAAAAATTGTATCTGTTCACCTTTTCAGAGACTCTCAGCAAAAATTACCGAAAGGTTTTGCATCATTCATCCACAGAGCTTACATGTTACTGCCAGCTGCATGATCCAAAATAAAAAGCATCACTTCTTTATTGTAGCTGACAGCTGTAAAGCCCTTATTATTTCATATTTTTCACAGGAGGGACACATATCTTCATTACCTAATTAGTATTCTGAGTGTGATCAGTAACATCACCTTCCTGTAAAGTCAGAAAGAAAATGATGAAAACCAGCAATACCGTTCTATCTCCTTAGGTGACATGTCTTTTTTGATGGTGACAGAACTTTCATGGTGATAGATTTAAATATCTGTGTGGCCAAAAAATGCATGAAATAAATGCAGTAAGATCAGCTAATTATAACAACAGAAACTTAAAGAATATTTTGCTTTATTCTCTTTAGCTGCAGGGTTTGGTATAACAGAAGAGAAGAGTTCATTGTAGAAAAAGTTCATGGAGGAAAGAGTGTTCAGTGCTAGCACGTCTGTTAAAATGGTCATCTAGCGTGCCGGTGGGCTCTGGAAGTGAATCCCTTGATTACCTCCACGTCCTACACTCACTTTGCTTCTGCCTGCAGAGGGGTTTTGATGGGTGTGAGCTGGATTCATTCCCGAGGACGTCGCACGAGAAACTGTACTCAGGCGGAGACCCTAATGGTTACTTAAGGGTCTGAACCAACGACTGGTCATTTAGGCACCTTCAAATCACATGGTGGGAAGTGATTAAATCTGAACAAAATCCACAGACTTGATATAATGTAGATACAGAAGCCTGAGCACTACATGCTTTGAAATATTGACCTGCTCACATTGTGCCAGGCTATTTTCTAATTTAGACATAGCCAATGCAGACTGCTTGACATGGAGTATTTTCAAATATGGTTTGCAGTTTGGAATGTTGCTTGAAAGCAGAAAACAGTCCTTCATTTTCAGTACACATTCTGAAACTGTTGATGCAGGTGAATGTGTGTGTATTTTTTTATGAATATATATATTTTTGTAGATATGTGGACATATATTTAAGGGTTTTTATAGGATGCACTTGGTACTTACATGATTTGTCAAAATTTTGAAAAGTGAATTATAAATCTTGCCTGTTCCATTTTTTGGATACCTAAGTCAGGATATGAAATGCTGCCCATTTCTTCAATAGTGTTGACACCTCTTGTAAAAAATGGGACTAAATAAGGTATTTAAGAGTGGATATCCAAAAATAGAAATAACTAACTAGAGATCGATGAATACTTTTCAAAGTGTAATGAGAATATGTTTAGAATTCCTATTGTTTTAAGGTATTTCATTTTGGTGAACATAGGAGGATATCATGAAATGTAATTAGAGTTTTAAAAACTTTTAATGATGACTTTTTAATTGCTCAGCTTTCAAATTTGGATTTACTTAGGATGGGAAAAGATAAATTCACCAGTGCTGAGATTAATAATTGCCTAGCAACCGGTGTCTGAATATATCCAATATAGGGCAAACAAAGGGAGAGCAAACCACTTTAATTTCCCTAGATATATAAAGTATATGTAAGTATCTAAGTATGGAGCTAAATATATATATGTGTGTGTGTGTATACACATAGACACACACTCTGGAACTTCCAAATTGCTAACCTCAAAAGCTGTGGAGCATAAAAAGAGAAATGGAAAGGTAAAACTGAGATGTAAAGTGTGGATGAAAAGTCGGAATGTTTATTTAAAAGTGATACTTCACAATAAGTTCGTTTTTTTTTTTTAAACCATCTTGCTTCACTGATGAAGTGAAAGTAGAAAATGGAAAGATAACTGTCAAGTCCAGTAAGAATATGTGTACCTGAATCATAGAATGGTTTGGGTTGGAAGGGACCTTAACAATCATCTAGATCCAACCCCCCTGCCATGGGCAGGGACACCTTCCACTAGACCAAGTTGCTCAAAGCCCAGTCCAGCCTGGCCTTGAACACTGCCAGGGATGGGGCATCCACAACGTCTCTGGGCAACCTGTGCCAGTGCCTCACCCCCTTCACAAGGAAGAACTTCTTTCTTACATCTAATCTAAATCTCCCCTCTTTCAGTTCAAAGCCATTACCCCTTGTCATATCCCTACATGTCCTTGCAAAAAGTCCCTCTCTGGCTTTCTTGTAGGCCCCCTTTAGGTACTAGAAGGCTGCCGTAAGGTGTCCCCAGAGCCTTGCCTTCTCTTCTCTTCTCTTCTCTTCTCTTCTCTTCTCTTCTCTTCTCTTCTCTTCTCTTCTCTTCTCTTCTCTCTTCTCTTCTCTTCTCTCTTCTCTTCTCTTCTCTCTTCTCTTCTCGTCTCGTCTCTTCTCTTCTCGTCTTCTCCAGGCTGAACCACCCCAACCCTCTCAGCCTGTCTTCATAGGAGAGGTGCTCCAGCCCCCTGATCATCGTTATGGCCCTCCTCTGGACCTGCTCCAACAGGCCCATGTCCTTCTTATGCTGGGGGCCCCAGAGCTGGATGCAGTACTGCAGGTGGGGTCTCACCAGAGTGGGGTAGAATCACCTCCCTCAACCTGCTGGCCACGCTTCTTGCGATGCAGCCCAGGATACAGTTGGCTTTCTGGGCTGCAAGCGCACATTGCTGGGTCATGTTGAGCTTCTCGTCAACCAAGACTCCAAGTCCTTCTCCTCAGGGCTGCTCTCAATCCATTCTCTGTCCAGCCTGAATGCTCTTAGTCCATAAGGAAGAGACAGAAGAAAGATGTTACCTGTCTAGAGAAGGTCATAAATACTTAACAACTGTTCATTTTAAAGGGCACCCTTTGGTCTGTGCTGCTGATTTGACTGCGTGCATGCTTTTTTTCCTCCACGGAAACCAGGGTGTTGTGGTTTAACCCCAGCCAGCAACTAAGCACCACACAGCCACTCACTCACTTCTCCCCCACCCAGTGGGATGAGGGAGAGAATCAGGAAAAAGCAATATAACTCATGGCTTGAGATAAGAACGGTTTAATAGAACAGAAAAGAAGAAACTAATAATGATAATGATAACACTAATAAAATGACAATATTAATAATAAAAGGACTGGAATATACAAGTGATGCACAATGCAATTGCTCACCACCCGCCGACTGATGCCCAGTTAGTCCCTTAATGGCGATCCCCCGCCCCTCACTCCCCCCAGTTCCTATACTGGATGTGATGCCACGTGGTCTGGAATAACCCGTTGGTCAGTTGGGGTCAGCTGCCCTGGCTGTGTCCCCTCCCAACTCCTTGTGCCCCTCCGGCCTTCTCGCTGGCTGGGCATCAGAAGCTGAAAAATCCTTGACTTTAGACTAAACACTACTTAGCAACAGCTGAAAACATCAGTGTGTTATCAACATTCTTCTCATACTGAACTCAAAAACACAGCACTGTACCAGCTACTAGGAAGACAGTTAACTCTGTCTCATCTGAAACCAGGACACAGGGGATGGGCAAGAGAGAAGCTGCTGTGTGTCTTGAATTGTTTCCTCATCAAGGGGTCGAGGCATTTCCAGAGCCTTGGGAACCATGAATATTTTGAAGAAAGATTTAGGAAGAGCTAATGATCAAAAGCTCAATGTAGGTTAAGTCAAATAAATCTAGATCCCTATATTGACCATCTGATGGTCATGGATATAGAAGTGGAGCCTACTAGCAGTTGGTGTAGAAGCCTGCAGGAGCCCAGCTGATTTTTGACAGAAACCAGTGAAGCTGTATCAAGAGATCTGCAAAACATAGTAAATTCTAGCAGGAAATGTGAATATTTTATTAACTGAGAAATTTCAAGTGAACATACTACTAAAAATCTCCTGATCAGCTTTAAAAACAAAGGACAAGTGACTGGAAATGATAGTGTATTCCCATCATGACTTGATACCTCTCTGAAAAGTTTTAATTGGACAAAACAACTTAATGGAGGGACAGTTCAGCCTAAGTGCCTTGTACAGAAAGTCTCAAACTCTTATTCTTTGCCTTTTCATAAACCTCTCTCATCCTGTAGATCTGAACAGGTGCAGAAATGCAGGCTGATTCACGTGAGTGTTAGTGAGTGGCAAATAATTGTATAAACACGGCTGGTGTGAATGACAGCTGAAATCAAATGAGTATGTGCAAGGAGTGCCTAGCTAACTTTTGCTAGCTTTGTTGAGCACAAAGAGAGAAAAGATGTTGTAGAAGGTCATGTTGATAGTGATTAGGGCACCTTCGTTAAAGGCATTTATCAGCTATCTCCCTGCTTGTGTAGGAAGAATCACTGCTGTTCGCTGAGGTTGGGTGCTAGGGATGGTGTGCCACTGGTACCATCAGCTGATCAGTTTGGGGAAATGTATCTTTTTTGCTTTGATGACACAATGTCTCAACTGATGATAGCTTCCCCCAAATCCTTGTGACAGTGTGTGCATGAAAAATTTTCCACAAGTTGTAAAATTATTCAGAAGTGTATTATATAACCATATTTCTCCTTTAATCCATTTTTTACCAATAAGGATTTGAAATGACAGGAATAGTTAATCTTTTTCCCTGCAGAGCCAGTTGGCATAGAAGTGAACTCTCTGCAACCTATGAAAGAAAGAGGAGTTTACTTTTTAAGCTGTTTTCTGTTTCTACTTGTATTTCATCTTGTCAAACATCAGATGCTTAAAAAGATGGTAACACAGCAGGCTGAAGTACAGTGACCTACTGCTCTTTCACATTCAAATGAATAAAGTAGCTCATACTGTAGACCTTTAGAAAGGGAAGAGATTATACTTTTTTAAGGCAGGAGGGGATTTATTATGGTAGAAATTAATCTCTGCAGACATTACTTTAGGGCTCTCTTCTAACCCTGAAAGTAGGGACACACTTTTACAGTATTGTACTATTAGACTAAATCCAAAGCTTAAGTCAGCACTTCATCTTCACCCAGGATTAATGTTTCAGTCCAGTCCCAGGGTGGTATTTGAATGAGAATCCTCTGCTTAGAATAATCTGATTTTCTTTTCGTAATACCATCTCAGGTTTTCAAAAATCAGCTGGTGCACCCCCTCAGATTACAAGACCAGAAAAAGTTAAATTTGAAGAAATGTTTACACCTAGTTTACACGAGTATGCTGCAGTTCTCCACAACTACAAGCTACCTCTTGTTTAAGTGCATACAGTCTCTTGATCCTAGAGGCTTTCAGAAGAAGAAGCAACTACCTCAATTTTCATGAGATCTGTGATAAAATCATGACTTTATTATTCTGAGATTTACATTCCCTTGTAAGTTTTCCCATCCAATTTGTATACAGACGTTCAGAGTTGATGATATCAGTTTATTCATTTTCTAAAACCATTTAAACAGTCTGCCATGAATATTGTAGTTAGAAAGTTAGCTGAGCCTTCTACCTGCATAGTAAGCAAATCGGCCCAGAAAACAAGCAGAAGGAGGTAGATGAACTATTGACATCTAGGAACTTTAACTTTCCTTTCAAATAATAAAGGATACTAATTAATTATTCAACTGTCTTTTTACCTTGGGAAATAGCTGCCTCACCATTAAATCTGAAAAAACAGCTTACAAATTTCTTAAAAGAACTGCAGACCTCATCTGTTTTCATGTTCACGTTTTGCATCTCTGCACAGGTGTGTCTTCAATATGATTTATAGTTCTGCTTTTCAGTAGTGGTTCAGCTGTGGAGAAATAGATTTGAACTTGGACACTGTACACACGATTCTGTAAATCAGAAAACTATTAAAGCTTTTTTCTGAAAATTTATTTTAACATTAAACTGCTACTGGTAGCAAGTACTTTCTCAGTCTTATTCTGAAGCTTAGTTACTCTTCTGGGCTTCAGAACTGAGGCTCATTTTTACTATCGCTAGACCAAATTTCTATTGACTGTGTGTTTTCTGGACTGTTTATTCTTTGGTGCCAGCTGGAGATTTCTTCTTTGTAACAAGTTTTATTGTCATGAAAGGGAATAGCTATTCATTCTATCTCTTTAGAGAGAACTTTTAAAGTAAGCCATATTTCATGTAGCAATATAGGAAATTGAATAAAAATAAAGCTGCTATTTTAGGTAGAAGCAATGGTCCACCTTTTCCCATCAATGGTGAAACCAAACACTTGAGCTACAAAGCACCCTTTGTATAGCATACCAGTGAAGAGTGTTGTACCTCCTAACAACTTGCATGTTAGCACCCTGAACTTGTATGTCATTACATTTGCAGCTGTTTACCTCTAGATTTCATCATGCCTTTTGTTTCAATGAGTGTCAGCATCTCCTTGGACTCCTGCAGTATCAGTATATTTACCTCAGTATCTGCTTCTGTAAATTTCACTGCATCAATATGTAATGCATACTAAACGTGTTCATATTTATATTCAATGAACATTATATAAAAGAATAAATAGGGTTGAATTTTTCCAGGCATACATTTTATTTCAGGGAATATGCTCTATTCTTAAATTATAGAAGAAAAAGTGGCCAAACACTGGAATCATCTTTCTTCTATCACTTCTTTCCTTCCAGTTTTGAAATCTTGTGAATCCGTGTGATTTTTTGAAATTATGTATCTTTCTTTGTCATTATTTCATTGTCTCAAGCAGATATTTCTTACAGTAACACTTCTGACAGAAATAGTAACAGTTGTCATTCTAGGTGTTATAAGATAGTTGAGGGAAATTGTATTAATTTGAGGATAATGATTTTGTGCATAGGGACTGGAATGCTTCTCCCATGCCTAATTCAGGATCCTGTACCTTAGGTTTTTTGCAGATATTGCTATCTCAGGAGCTATAATGTTCAAGAGTAAAGAGTTTTAAGTTGGAGTAAATAATTCTTTCTCTTTTTTTCATTGACAAACATTAGTGAACTGCAAATTGATTTGCATATAGTAATGGTAGCTGGCTGGTCTATGTGCTGTTACAACCAAGAGTGCTTTATGAAGTATTGTGTGCAGGTGGTTGTGGATGGTACTCTTCTGTTTGCACAGTGCATCTTCTTTAGCCTTCATATCACAAAAATTGTTTTCATAAACTCTGTGAATTTCTGTTCTTGACAAGGATTGATGGTCTAACTGCAACCATCATGGTGTGCTGCATTATTTATACACAGCAGTTGAGTTCCTTTTTTCAAGTTGTCCTTTGCTGTCAAGCAAAGTATTGCACTCTTCAGTCAAGAATCGTGTAACATTTTGTGGGGTTTTATAGGATCAAAAAGTATGCTACATAAAAGTGTAAAGTTCAACAAAGAGCGGATTTACAATTTTTACCCTCCTCCCCACCATTACCTGCTTGTGGAAAAAAAGCAATAGTTGTACATTCAGTATTTTGTGAAAAGGATATGGCTTAAGAGTGGTTATGTGAAGGTATGTCGTGGAATAACGTAACAGTTCCTCTCCAAGTGCTTTTAATAAGAGATCGAAGTTCACTAATGGAGTTACTCACTATGGACGAAAGCTGTCAGAGTCGTTAAAAAAAGCCTAGAGAACAATTTTTTTTTTTAAGTGTGCTGTATTCATTTTATTGCTGTGTTGTGATACAATGACAATTAAAAATTTATACCCGTGACTGACAGTAGAATTTGGCCCAACGTGGTGGGTCAATAGAGCACTTACTGCAGTTATTTCCTGAATGTGGAAATAAATGACTGTTGTTAGAGGACAGCATCTGCTTTATTAGTCCTGAACTGTAGGTGGGTCACTTCAGACTGGAAAAAACAACATGAACTTTCAGACAGATGAAAACTACATAGTTAAGTATGCACACTTCAGTTATAGTAGGCGATGTCAGTTTCCGGAAATACAACGGAAAACTGGGGATGTGTTCTGCTTGTCAGTCAATATAAAACTTACAAATGGAAACAATATTTTGTATTTTTGCCTTTCTTTTTCTTTCTTGTATTGCATAATTGAAATCAGAAGAACACTGAATCAGGAAACACATAGTAAAAATGTCCCCTCTCATTTTAATCAGAATATCCATACAGATTTGCATAAGTTTTCCTGCTTCAGATGCTATTTATTAATTTAATTAAAGTTATGGGAATACAGTTGTTAAAGCATTCAGTTAATAGTAGTTGTTCTTTCACAAGCAAATGCCTAAGCCCTATGAAGTAAAAAAACAAGCATCCTTTGCTACCCCAATAATGCAGCAAGCACTGAAAATGAGGAGTCTTGACTTATTTAGATTCGGTTAGGAAGACAGATAATGTCTAGTCATTAGACAGGTAATGTCTTGTGTCTTTTGCCTTTTTTCAAATAGCTCTACTTCTCTGCCAGCGGGACAGTTTTCAAGAGAAAACTGTTAATACCAAGTATGTAGACACAAGACAATTCTCCGTGTCATGAAGGCAGCTTTAAGCTGACAGCGTAAAATTAAATAAAATTAAAAATAACCCAGCAAACTATCCCACAACTAGAGTTTTTTGCTGCTGATGCACGGAATTCATAAAGGCAGTTTTGTATATCAGTTAAATTTCTTAAGTGATTGCTAGATCAGAATTCTTACACCAGGCACTAATCTGAAGTCGATTTGCCAGAAAGGCGTTGAAAAGATTTTGAGTTCCCTTACTACCACTGTAGTCCAAAATGTATTATAATGTCAGTACTACTGACATAAGCAAGTGGATTTCTAGAACTCTTTACAATTACATGGCAAAAGACTGGCAATGTTTCAATTTTAAAAAGCATACAAAATAAAGTACTTATTTTTTATTAATACATCTAAATATGTATTTAATTATCGGAGAAAAAAAAATGAAATTGAAGCTGACAAAGCCTAGGGCATTTTTTAGGATTGTGTCCAGTTATCCCATTGGGAACAGGATGCAGTGCTGTATTTCTGCATAATTGTAGAACTGTGATAGGGTGGGGTTCTTTAAGGGTGTTAAAACTGAGGAATTACAAGAATTGAACAGAGACTCTGTTCTCTTCTTTATATCTCTTCATGAAGGCCATTTTAAATAATATTAGATAGGAAATCACAGTAATGTGTTGTACACACCGGTAATACTGGAGACATATTCAACTTCGGAGCTTAAGCAGCAGCCCTGCGGTGCATCTTTCAGAGTTTATGTCTTTCCACTGTTGATCACCTCAATGCTAATTGACTGAATAGGGTGTCTTCACTGAAGAGCAATTGAAGGATAAGCAAAATCTGCTTGTTTAGCATTATTTAGGCAGGCTGAAGCTTGCCCTGTGTCCCAGGAAGTTTTGAAGCATAGTTGGTTCATAGCATAGCATAGTTTTGAAGCAAAGCATAGCTTTGTTTCTAACTGATTCGTTCTGATTCTGCAATCAAAATGAATTATGGGAGAACTTCACAAACTTCCCTGGAACATGGAGGGGACTGTTGAGGAGCACTGAGGGACTTTGGCTGCTCAAGTCCTTTAGCTTCCATCCCTCTATGGAGTTGGTGGGTCACAAGTCATAGTGGAAGCCTCTCTGGGGGCACAGTGTGAACATACAGCAGCTCCAGTCATAGGGCTCCACATCAAAAATCATTGGTTGGGTGTGAACTTACTGTTAGAATGAAATTGCTCAAAACACTTCAATGGCTTTAGTCTGCAGTGTTAAACTTTATCCTGGGATCACATATAATTGGTCTTCGTCTGACTGACATAAAGCCAACATAGAAGCACACATGGCCTGAATGCCATGCTCTGTGTTTAGCAGAAATACAGCTGCCTGCCAATGCCTGATCTGGATCAAATCTGTGCTATAGAGTGATTTAAGGGAGCATAAGTCTGGAGCACATGATGGTGTAGCTACAGCCACAGTTCATTGCTTATGAACTAGGTGATAAGCCAATAGCCTGAATTGAAACCACCATTCAGCTTTATGTTGAAGGAAACCTAGAGAGATAGAATCCTGGGTAAATTCCTTTCCAAGTATATGTCCTGAATGACTTCAAATGAGAGAAAGCAAAAATGTATTTTTTGTTAAATTTTGTCTTTTGCAAGTGAATAGCTGTCAGTGTATCTAAGAGAATCACATTTTACAGAGTAGAAGGCTAGGGGGAGATGATTACACAGAGGTGTGCTGTTAAATAAATAACAAATGGAATTAGCCAAAAGGTATTCAGAGGACACAGAGGTTGTTATTCCTTTCTGTTCTTGGTTATCAGCAATCTGTCATACTTAGAACTTGTGCATTAACTTTTGGAGAGTTTTATACAGGAATTCTTTTTTCCTTTAACCCACAGGGGATGTGTGTGACTCCAACCCATGCAGAAATGGTGGCATCTGTCTGTCAGGGCTGAATGATGACTTCTACTCATGCGAGTGTCCTGAAGGCTTCACAGACCCCAATTGCTCTAGTGTTGTGGAGGTTGGTAAGTGCAAACTTTAAATGCTGGAATAGTCGGTCAAGTATCCTATTAGTCTGTGGCTGGCCAACCAGTGATTTTGTCCATGGCATTTTGTATAGTGCTGTGGTCATTGCATTGTTCATTATTGGTTTCTTAACCTTATCTCTGGGTCATAGATACCTATATTGTAATTAACAGACAGTTAAAGCAGTATCTGACAAGTGTATCTGCAGAACATAATCAGTCAGAAAAGTTCAGTGCTCTACTTCACAAAGAGAAAGGATCGTAATTGTGACTTAAAGCGAGCAACATTTCTCAAAGATCAATGTAATTAGATATTTCTCTATATCCTTCTGCTGATCAATGACCATTTAAAGCTCAATTTCTTGTAGTTTTATGCCTAGGTCAGGAGTAAAGAGTAATTACTTAAACAAGTTAAATTACAGAAACAGTATAGGAGAAACCAGAATAACACATAGTAGTCACTAGTTTGAAGTTCAAAATGATTACCCAGCTGGAGGTTGTAATTGATCATGATATGAGTGCACAGAGTGCAAGTCAAATGAAATTTTGTGATGTGTGTTTGACTCAGAGTAAACGTAAATATGAGTGGTAGCTCCAAAACATCCGACAGGCCAGGCTCCTGTCTTAAGAAAACTTAAGGAGAAAATCAAACTGCAATGGAAAAGATGGTAGACCGCTCATTGTGTCACAGGCCATCCCATCATTTTCGATGAAGAGCTGCAAGTTGACCAAGCTTTTATATTACCCCGAAGAAGGTATAGAAGTACATATGGTAGAGCAAAACAACAAATAGACACTACTGTTTAAATGGGTACATTTTCTACCTATGTCTTCCATGGAGTTGTTGGAGTTAGAATAGGAAGGTAAAAGATACAGAAAAGCACTGACTTACAGAAGAGATGGCAGTGTCTCTTAGTTTGTTCTTATTAGGAAAATACACAAAAGTGGACTTTCTCTGGCAGTACCTCTTACCCGAAGGCTTTGCATGCCCTCCCTGCATTTCTTCTGCTGACAGCCAAAGTATTTGAAAGCAGTATGACCCTTCAGGTATTTCGTATCATACATCCGTGTCTGTGATTCATCAGACTGGGTTACACTAACATGCTTCAGTCTGTGACAGCTCACATGTTCTGCTTCTGCCAGCTGTACTGTAGGACACCAACCTGGGGGCAAAAAGGCAATGCCAACAGCCTTGCTTCTACAGATGTCTCATTGAAACTGTCACAGCTAGCCTTAGCAACTCTCTAACACTGCAACCATCCCAAATCTGCGTGGCTTTCATTCTTTAATAAATAAATAAAGGCTACACAGGCACAACCTGAATACACTGTTCTGGGGATTAAGTATATTCCTCTCTACCATGAGATAAGGTGAGCAGAACTTAGTCCAGGAACCCAGGGTTGGTTTGGTTTTGGTTTTCTGTTTTCTGTTTTTCTTTTATGAAAATGATGCTACTGTTGTTCTGGGAGTGAATTCTAATTCTCCACAATGCAATTTTAAGGAATTTGATTTCCCTGAAGGTCAGTTTTCTGCACACAAATGAACTAGTTCCTGTGAGAGAATGACCAGCTTTGATCAGACACCAACCGCATTTTTTTCTGACCGTAAGACATCATAGTAGCTGGTTATTGTCTAACATTTGACTTACACAAGAAACTGTTCCCTCGGTGCAGCCACAAAAGAAGCTGTAAGACACTGCCTCAGAATCCTGTTTTCCATCCCTTTCCCTACCATTTTTATGCATGCTTGAAGGGTCTGAATTTATCCTACAGCTATATATCATGCTACCCTAAAATGGCCTTTACATGGGTTTACTGCAGGAAAGTTTTGGATTTATCATGTCCTTCATTGAGAGGAAATTGCATTGCGCATAACTGGGAGGATGCCGATCATGAGTGAATCTGAGATAAAAGCATATTGTGATAATTGCCACTGTAATTTACAGCTAATTACTAACAAGGCTTTAAAAAATACACATATACTTAACTAAATTTGTCAAACACGTCAACAAAATCTCAGTTTGGTAAACAAAATAAAGCATAAGCAAATAGAGAGCTTGAGAATATGTGCTAATCACAGTGCTTATGCAAGCAGAATATTACATTTTTAGTTTGCAGTCCAGGGAAGGTATCTACTGGACAATATTGGTTAAGTAAGGGACTTATTAATATTCCTATATTAGGTATAATCCAGAGTGTTAATTTAGTTTGTGTCTGTCCTGTGTGATTGTGCTACGTGTACAGATTCAGAGACTAGCCATTACTTTTTGAAAACTTTAAAAATAGTTTTTAAAATAATCTTACTTTTTAATAAAGGCTGTCTGAAGCATTCAGCATTATATTCCCCTACATAGAGGCATATAAAGCACTGAAAAAGGTATTTCAAGATAATATTTTGATTTTTCCTATGAAAATGATGATAAATAGTGTAAGCTATTAGTCAGTTAGACTGTTAATTCAAACACTGGATTGTTTCAAGTAAAATAATCAGTTGAAAGGGGGGTCTGCGAGGAGCCCAGGAGTGTAAGACCCTGTGTGATAGCTTTTACTAAGAGTGTTTGTTAGCGGATGTAAGATTGGAGAATGCTAACAAAGGTTACTTCTCTTTGGCTTTTTAATGAGTTATTGCCCCAAAGCCCTTTCTCTTAATCCTTAGTATCTCAAAAAGGTTTCTTGACAATTTCCTGTGTAGTTGAAAACACTAAGATGGTTGAAAATTAGGCATATAGGGTATCAGGAGGCACTGAGTAAGAGGAAAAGAGAAGGGGGGGGAACAACAACACAGAGGAGCCTATGTCAGTCTCTCTCCCCTCAAAAGGGCTGTACAGTAAATTTTAAAAGCAGTTGAGTGTTCTGTGCAACCCTTTCGTTAGATACTCCACTATTAGACTTTATTCAGTCCTGGTGACAGGGTACTGTTGATCTCTGGACACTAGCTGGAAAGTCACAAATTTTCAAGGAATGTACCTCAGACAGGAGGATTTCACAGTAAAAGGTAATGGGGATTTTACTTAATCACATGCTAAAGTGGGTAAATAAAAAACAATAGCATACAAATAGGAAGTTACAAATTCATGTACTGAAGTTGATCAACAAAGATTCAAGACAGTTTGGGAGCTGCATGAATAGTTCAAGGACTTAAGAATGTAACTCCTGTTATTGTCCTAATAAAACTAAGACGTAAAATAAACCTACATGATCATAGCACCTTATGTCAGTGTAAGAAGATCCATTATTGCTGGTTTTTATCTAAATTTACCCATGGAAAATCCTGACTGCTCTGCCATACCTGTCCACTGGTCCTGTAACTTTGAGTGTATCTAAAGCAAAATTTTTGTAAAATGTTTGTAATAATAATTTATATATTTTAATTTACTAATCCTATTCTGATCCTACTCTCATGGTAATACTGCCTTATTTCCTGTGTTTCCTTATACTAAATACTAATACTATACATAGTCATGCTAAAAGAGTTGAGATTAGGCAATAGATCTCTAATATCACCCTGTTTGTGCAGCCAGGTCATTTCAATGCTCTGTGTATCCTGACAGATTCTAAATACCTGATAAACTGGCAGAGAATAATATAGAGGCAAGCAGGAAAAAGTACACTGTGATTCTTTTCAGTACAGCTCATCCTCCAGTGAGTTAGAAAAGGATTTATCTAAACTGATAAGAGTAAAAGGTAATTATATCAAGCTTCCCAAATAGCAGGATGTTTTCCAAAGATAATAAGGACACTATGGCCTGAGTTGTCTCTTTAGCAGACTCCTATCAATATCTTTGGAAACATGAATTTTAACCTAGATTGAAAAAGATTCACGTGTAATTAACATTGGTATTGAAATGCATTGCAGACAACAAGTTGACAGACTTTACGTCATTTAAATAACTCACAAGTAATTCTCAGAAGCCAGGTAAATTACAGAAATGCCATAAACTACAACTGTTCCATACAATTAATAGAAGTCTTTAATACAAGTCTTTAAAAGTCTTTAATGATCTGTAATAGTTCAGGAAAACTATTAACATGTGTCCTAGTCAACATGCATAATTGATGAAAGAAAAGTGGCTTAGTCATGAGGGGAGCAATGACAGTGTGGCTATATACAATGACATAATACTGGGGAGATTTTTTGATGTAAAAATTATTCCTGTTTTGTTTTGTGTGTGCACAGGGGAAAACAGGGGAAATACATGACTGAAGAAAAAGTTAAAGAAAGAGCATCTAAATTTAGTATGCCATAAGGCTATCACAGTATGTACCATGAGTAACCATGTTGTTCATGTTTGAAAAATGAGCAACTTAAAACTATTCAGTTTTGATCTTCCAAATCTGAAATTCAGTAGCTGTCTGAGAGGATAAAGTGGTGAACATGTTTAGTTTATGTAAGTGGAAAAATAAATGATGTACAATGACAAGGAGGGTAGAGGAGCCATAAGCACATTAGAGAAGAGCTGGAAACACTCTCCAAAGCTGCATTCAAATAGGCTGTCAGTACGCTTTTGGAAAGTGACTTTACCTTTTGTGTCAGCTCTCAATACTCACTGAGAGGAACTCATTCTTGAAAAACATCGTAAAAGTGTCTATGTGCATTTTAGAAGGGTGGAAAGGCAAGTTAATGATCTTATAATACGGAAAACTTGGGCCTAATGCAGCATGGTGGCTGAGAGAAGGGAGGAAAGCTGAAAGGAAAAAAAAGAGATGGCCAGTTTTGCATTGCATCTTTATTCTGCCAAGTGATTATGAAGCGATTGTGGGCTTCCTTGTTGATCACATTGCAGTGCCTTCCATATCAGTTTAGTCTTTCCGGTATCCAAGGGAAACTATTTCTTTGACACCTACTGTCTCTGAGCCTGGGATGCAGGAATCAAAGGGGTTCTTACCTTTTCATGCTGTTAAATAAAAATTCAGTAGGGTGGATGTTGTGGTTTAACCCCAGACAGCAACTAAGCACCACTCAGCCACTTACTCACTTCCACCCCACCCAGTGGCATGGGGGAGAGAATCAGGAAAAAGTAAAACTTGTGGGTTGAGATAAACACAGTTTAATAAGACAGAAAGGAAGATAATAATGATAATAATGATAATAATGATAATGATGATGATGATGATAGTAATGATGATGATGAGGATGATGATGATGATGATGATAATATGTCAGTAATAATACCAAAAAAAGAATTGGAATATACAAACCAAGTGATACACAATTCAGTTGCTCACTACTCACCAACTGATACCCAGTTAGTTCCTGAGAAGCAATCTGCCCCCCCCCCAGTTTGTATACTGGACATGACGTCACACAGTATGGAATACCCCTTTGGCCAGTTGGGGTCGGCTGTCCTGGCTGTGTCCCCTCCCAACTTCTTGTGCCCCTCCAGCCTTCTTGCTGGCTGGGAATGAGAAGCTGAAAAAAATCCTTGACTTCAGACTAAACACTACTTAGCAACAACTGAAAACATCAGTGCATTATCAACATTCTTCTCATACTGAACCCAAAACCATAGCACTATACCAGCTACCAGGAAGAAAATTAACTCTATCCCAGCCAAAACTAGAACAATGGATTAGGTCCAGAGTACTATGATCTGTTGGCTTTGTGGCTTTCTTTGCACAACCTAAGTCTCTACCTTTGCTGTCCTGATTTCTGCACTGACAATACAAGAGCTTGTCAAAAAATTAGTAAGGATATATATCTGTCATTGTTTTCCAGTCAGTGTTACAGATGCTTTTTAGTGCTGTGAATGGAAATGACTGAATGACTTCAAAGATGTTTTTATCGTCCTACAATACTTGATTTTTTAAGGAGGATTGTTTGCACCACACATTGAACATATGTACTAATGGATTTTCTCTCTAAGGTAGAAATAATGAAATTAATGCATTACAAAAGAATTCCAATGGCTCAGTGTCATGTGTATCTAGTATGCAACTGATATGAATGTAGCTGCCTCAGCTCTAAATTAGGTAGCCTGAAATAATGCAAATTAAAGCACTGTTCATCACAAAATCAGAGTAGTTGAGGATGGGAGATACTTCTGGAGGTCTCTAGTCGTAACCCCACCTCTCGAGGCAGGATCAGGGACCCAGGTTTCTCAGGGCCATGTCCAGTTGGGTTTTGAATATTGCCAAAGATGGAGACTTCACAGCTTCTCATGGCAATCTGTGCCAGTGTTTGATCACCTGCACAGTGAAAAGACAAGCAAACAAACACCAAATATGTTTAAGTGGAATTCTGTGAATTTTAGTTTCTGCTCATTGTCTCTTGTCATGGCACTGTGTACCACTGAGACGACCCTGGTTCTGTCATCTTTATTTCTATGACACTTCTCTTTTCCAGGCTTAACAGTCCCAGCTCTCTTAGGTGCTCCTCATATGTCAGGTACTCCAATCCCTTAACAATTTTAGGGAAATAATCACATCCCTTAGCCTGCTGGCAGTGCTCTCCTTAGTACAATACAGTACTCAGTGCGGATTGCCCAGGATACTGGGAAACAGAGTGTGGACTCCAGAATTCAGCATCTGCTGTCACACAAATTGACTGTATTTATTGCTGTCATGACAAAATCTACCTAAGTAAGTGACTTATTCACTGTGTTTCTTATTGCCAACAGGGAGATTTTATGTGGCTGTGAGTTTTTCAGTAAAGTGTCATGGTTTGCTTTTGATACTGATTTATTATTTGGAAAAATTGCAAAGGAAAGGAGTATCTGTTTGTTTATATTTTTGTTCTTGAAAATCATTTCAGTGGTTCTGTTGGTATAAAAGTGAAACAGTGGAATGGTGAGTTGGGCCCGTGTTTATTTGAATGTAGGAAGAATAATCAGGTTTCATGGTCGAAGGTTAGTCTCTTCTGCGGAAAGAGTAAGATGGAGTGAGAGGGGGAGGTAAAAAACAAGTTCTTCCCTGCTGGGCTTTAACTCTGATACCTGTTTGGATTCTGTGCTGATTTCTTTCCATGTGGGCGAAGCAAGAAAGTGCTAGTTTTCTTGAGCAACAAACAGCTATTGCTGCAGAGTTCTTAATAATGTCTGGGTTTCCACTTCTGAGCAATGAAAGAAGTTGTTAAGTGGAGCCCTATCAGCATGGCACCTGATCAAAATGAAGCTGATTTTGTGTGAATATGATTTTTGGTTGGTTGGTTTTAGTGGGAAGTATCCCCAAGGTATTTGCTAAACTATTTGAAGTGCACTCTTGTATTACTTTCTTTATGATTAGAATTTGCAGTATAAGTATGGACAACTAAATTTACTCTTAGTAAGGCTGTAGCAGTTGTACGTTCAGTATGTTGAAGACATTTCTCAGTGTTCTGTTCTGAAGTCTATAGCCTATAGTTTCACATCTCTTTTATAGCAGTATTTCATGTGGACTTCACTATAAAACAGATTTTTAAACAAGAATTATCAGGGCACTTGGCTCATTAGGAGATGTTCCTAATGGAAGGTTGCAGAATTCTGTTGAAAGGCAATCAATAGATAATAATAAAAATAATGTGACAATTGTCTCAATTTTAGTTTTCTGGGTAGCCTGAAGAGTGCGTACTGCACAGAAACCTAAATTGAGTAGACTAAATGCATATAAGCAGAATGGCTTAATAAATGGCATTAAATGCACTGCAGAAAATGTAAGTGATAATTGTACAGTGTTTGTGCCAAACCAAATGCGTTTGGTGTTGATTCCTAGTAAATCTGTTGTGAAAGTGTGGGCTCAAATCAAAATTGTTGAGAATGCTAAAATAATGGATATTTGTAGAATCATAAAATACCAGGTTCAAAGGGACCTCAAGGATCATCTGGTCCAACCTTTCTTGGCAAAAACATGATCTAGTCAAGATGGGCCAGCACCCTGTACAGCTGAATCTTAAAAGTGTCCAACGTTGGGGAATCCACCACTTCCCTGCAAAGATTGTTCCAATGGCTGACTGTCTTCATTGTGAAAAATTTTCCTCTTGTGTCCAATCAGAATGTCCCCAGGAGTAACTTGTACCCATTACCCCTCAACTTTTCCATGTGTCACCTTGTAAAAAGGGAGTCTCCATCTTCTTTGTAGCCACCCTTTAAATATTGGAACGTGACAATAAGGTCTCCCCTAAGCCTTCTTTTCTCAAGGCTGAACAAACCCAGTTCTCTCAGCCTTCCCTCATACGGCAGGCTTCCCAGTCCTTGGCTCATCTTTGTGGCCCTTCTCTGGACCCTCTCCAGCCTGTCCCCATCCTTTTTGCATAGCAGGGACCAAAATGAACACAGTATTGCAGGTGTGGCCTGACAAGCGCTGAGTAGAGGTGGATAACGACTTCTTTCTCTCTGCTGGTGATGTCCTTGTCGATGCAACCCAGCATCCTGTTGGCTTGCTTTGCCGCAGCCGCACACTGTTCACTCATACCGGGCTTGTTGTCCACCAGGACCCCCAGGTCCCTTTCCACAGAGCTGCTCCCCAGCCGAGTAGATCCCAGCCTGTGCTGCACTCCTGCATTATGTTTTCCCAGGTGCAAGACCTAACGCTTGTCCTTCTTGAACTTCCTCAGGTTCTTGTTAGCCCGCTCTTCCAGCCTATCCAGCTCTTCCTGCAGGGTGGCTCTCCCTTCCCAAGCGTCCACTGCCCCACTCAGTTTGGTATCATCAGCAAACTTCATCAGGGTACACTTGACCCCATCATCCAGATCACTTATGAAGATATTACACAGCGTTGGGCCCAGGATCGATCCCTGGGGGACCTCACTTGTGACAGGTCGCCAGTTTGAAAAGGAGCTACTTACCACCACCCTCTGGGGGTGGCCTCAGGGATTCCCCACCCACCGCACAGACCACTTGTCTAGACCGTAACACATCAGTTTCTCCAGGAGGAGGCTGTGGGAAGCCATTCCAAAAGCCTTGGAGAAATCCCGGTAGACAATGTCCACCGCTCGCCCCACATCAACCGAGCAGGTTACTTTGTCGTAGAAGGAGGCCAGGTTTGTCAAGCACATTTGCCCTTGGTGAATCCGTGCTGGCTTTTCCCAATCAATTGTTTCTTTTGACTTGTGATAGCCCCCAGGAACATTTGTTCCATAACTTTCCCAGGGACTGAAGAGTGATGGGCCTATAATTTCCTGGATCCTCCTTTAAGCCCTTCTTGTAGATGGGGGTGATGTTAGCCTTCTTCCAGTCTTCTGGGATGTCTCCCGATCTCCACGACTTCTCAAAGATTAGGAAGAGTGGCCTCGCAACGACGTCAGCCAGCTCTCTCAACACCCTCGGGTGGGTCACGTCAGGGCCCATTGATTTGTAGGGCTGAAGCTCCTGTAAGTGTTCACGTACCAAGTCTTCCTTCACTAACGGTGGGTCTGCGTTTGTATCAACCTGGATTTTTGCTCCCAAGGCCTCGGCCCAACAGTGCTGGTAAAGACAGAGGTAAAGAAAGTGCTGAGAACCTCTGCCTTTTCAGCATTGTTGGAGGCTAAATCACCTCTCCTGTTTAACAGCGGGCCAATATTTTCCTTCTGTTTCTGCTTATTGTTTACGTACCTGAAGAACCCTTTCTTGTAGTTTTTGACATCTCTGGCCAATTTCAATGCGAGTTGAGCTTTTGATTTTCTAACTATCTCTGCACACGCTGGCAATGCCCTTGTAGTTCTCAGTGGGTACTTGTCTGCTTGTCCATCTCTGGCATGCTTCTCTTTTGGTCTTGAGCAGACTCAGAAGCTGGCAGTTAAGCCAAGGGGGTCTCTTGCTTCACCTGCTTCCCTTTTCTTTAAAGGGGGTGAACTGGTTTTCTACTTCCGGGAAAGCATTCCTGAAAAACTCCCAGCACTCACTATCTCCTTTATCCTCCATGGAAGCTTCCCACAGAACCCCTCCCAGCTGAGCTCTGAGTGAGCTGAAGTTTGCTCTTCTGAAATCTAAAACCTTTGCCTTAGTACTAACCTTCAACATGCTCAGCAGGATCCCAAACTCCACAATATTGTGATCACTGCAGCCCAGGCTCTCACTGACCGAGATGTGACGCAGCAGGTTTTCTTGGTTTGTGAGCAGCAAGTCCAGCAGTGCCTCATTGCTGGTTGGCACATCTAACGTTTGTATGAGGAAGCAGGCCTCTACACATTCCAGGAACTTGACGGATGACATGTGAGCTGCTGTATTGTCCTTCCAACAAACGTCTGGGTAGTTGAAGTCACCCATAAGAAGCAGGTTCTGTTGACCCAAAGCTTGCTTAAGTGACCCAAAGCTTGCTTCATTGGCCTTATTGTCTTGGTTTGGAGGTTGGTAGCAGATGCCTACTGTAAGGTCCCCCTAGGGAGATGACCCCTCTGCTCTTGACCCAGAGACATTCGACAGGGCTTCCACAATTGCCATACTTGACTTCTACGCATGCAAGGCTCTCCTTGACATAGAGCCCGACTCCGACTCCTCCTCTTCTTCCTTGCTTATCTTCACAAAACATCCTGTAGCCATCCATTGCAATCCTCCAGTCATGTGAGTTGTCCCACCGTGTTTCAGTTATTCCTGTGATATCATAACTTCCTGACTGGGCACAGAGCTCCAGTTCTTCCTGTTTCTTCCCCGGGCTGCGTGCATTGGTATACATACACTTGAGGAGGTTGGTCTTCTGGTTCTCATCTTGGGAGGCAGCTAAGGAACACTTGTCACTGCTCTGGTTGGCCTGGCTTATCCCCCAGTTGGTTGCAATGGCATGAGGGTTGCCACTTTGGACCCCGCCCCCATGTCCTTCAGTTTAAGGCCCACCTCACCAAGTTGGCCAGCCTGCTACCAAAGACTCCTTTGCCCCTTCAAGACTGGTGGATCCCATCCCTCGCTAACAGGCTGTCGTCATCGAAGGATGTCCTGTGGTCATAAAAGCCAAAACCCTCACGATGGCACCAGCCACAAAGCTACAAGTTGATTTGCATTGTACATCTGTTTCTGGCTGCGCCCTTCCCTCTAACTGGTGCCACGGAAGAAAAGTAACTTGGGCACCAATACTTTTCACTTGCACCCCCAGGGCTTTGTGGTCGTCCTTGGTTCTGCCCAGGTTCTGGCCTAAAGTGTCATTCACGCCCATGTGAAGGAGTAGCCATGGATAGCAGTCTGTGCTCTTGTAGTGCTCTGTCGGCAACATCTCGGACCTAACCTGAGCTCTGGGAAGGCCGCACACCTCTCGTGACTCCCTGTCAGGCCGGCAGACGGGCACCTCAGTGCCCCTTAACAGAGAGTCACCCGCTACGAGCAGTCAATGCTTCTTTTTGCGGTATCCGCTGTGTGCTGCTGGTACAGTTTCTCCTTGCAGACCTTGCTCGTGGGTGTCTACAGCTGTTAAAACTTCATGTCTGGTTTTGGTTGTACTGCTGGAGGGTGGGGACTGAAGCAGATCCCTGTTTGCAGGCCCTGGTCACAGCTCTCCTGGTTGCCAATGCTTCCCAGGGTCCTTCAAAACTCTGGTGGTTGCTCCTGACACCACTCAAGCCTCATCAGCCTCTCCCGCGAGAGCTACCAGCTGCTGGAGGGGTTCTCTGCTCTTCTTGAGTTTTCCTTGCTCCAGGAACCCCCCTGTACACCTCCATCCAGCCCAGCCACAGGACTTAACATTGCCACAGCTGCATGCCTCGCTGACCGGGTACCATGTTAAAAAAAAAAAAAAAAAAAAAAAAAAAAAGAACATATAAAAATATTGCATCCGTCGGTAAATTGGACAAGTAATCCTTGAAACACTTTTCCTGTGAATGATACACAACCATGTTCATTTAGACTGGAGCTAATATTTTATTAAAAGAACTTCTGTATTTCAGTACTGAATCTGAAATTGGGATAGTATCACAGAATCACAGAACCGCTGAGGTTGACAATGACCTCTGGATATCACCTAGTCTTAATCCTCTGCTCAAGCATTGTCAACCAGACCATGTCCAGTTGGGTTTTGTATGCATATGAGAGGTTGTGATGGAGATTCTAGAACCTCTCTGGGTAAACTGTTCCAGTGTTTGCCCACACTTGCAGTAAAAAAAAAAAGTTTTCTTGTGTTCAGGTGTAATTTCCAATGTTTCAGTTCGTGCCCATTGTCTTTTGTCACTGGATACCACTAAAAAGAGTCTGGCTCCATGTTCTTTACACCCTCCCATTAGGTATTTTTATACACTTGGGTAAGATCCCCTTGAGGCTTCTCTTCTCTAGGCTGAGCAGTCCCTGCTCACGCAGCCTCTCCTTGTATGAAAGATGCTTCAGTCCTTTCTGCATCTTTGTGGCCATTTGCTCAATTTGCTCCAGTATGTCCATGTCTCTCTTGCACTGGGGAGCCCAGAACTGCATACAGTACTGCAGATGTGTCTCACCAGTGCTGAGCAGAGGGAGCGATCACCTCCCTTGACCTGCTGGCAATGCTCTACCTAATACAGCCCAGGAAGCTGTTGGCAGTTGAAAAACGGTGGTTGAGAAACTCTTGGATTTAATCAGAATGTATCTTTTATAAAGCATTTTGAAGTATATGACTAATCTTAAAAGTCTGCTTAGTACCACTGATCTCGAGATGACCATCCACAGTGTTTGTAGGTAGTGGAAAGTTTAGTACCTTTGTGAAAGATACCCTCTTAGATAAACCCTATCCTAAAAATCATATCAGACATCTTTTTTTCTGTTTACAAATTTATTATTTGAAAGTACAAACTGGCAAGGAATGAGTAGTTGTAGTCACACACTAGAGCATTTGAAAAAAGAGCAGTGGAACATACTGGGGAGATTTTATGCATTTTAGTCTAATTGAAAAGACAAACGAAAAATATGCAGACTCTTGCTGCCAGAGCTACTGCTCAGGATGAGACCTTGCAAAGATAAAAAAGGTTTGTGAGCACGGGTTTGTTCTGCAAAGCACATGCCCAGCCCCTCTTTTTAGTTGGAGGGGTGAAGTTCTTGGTAGTAGATGATGTTTGGATTAAAAACTCCCACACCGACGCCAAGCCTTGCATACAAAAATGTTCAGAAAAGCATGCATGTAGGCCATGGAGAACTGTCACAAAGCCATGAGGTGTGGACTCTCAACCCAGGTGCTATTTTATTGGAAATTCCAAGTATATAGAGTCTACTAAAGGTGTGGTGCTCCTGAACAAGACTTGGCATGCTGGAGATCAGACCTGCCCGGGCTGTGTGTACTGGAAAGGAGGCATCTCCTATGAGCCAGGTCCATTTCCACTGGGTTCCTGTCTACAGCTGCCCAGGATTTTTGCCCTACTTTAGGGGGTGAAGAAGAGACAGAAGAAGGAACAGGAAAAAATAAGAGTGGTTTCTCTAGTAGTGTGATGTGTCCAAGGCCTGCTACGTTTTAAACTGGCTTCAAACAGTAGAATGGGCAGAATAAGCCAATTATGTTTTACCAGATCTGCCAGTAAAATAGGCAACACGTAAAAATTGTGGAGACCATGTTAACGGCCAAAGGAAATTGCTCTTTGGATAGGCACTCTAATGTTGTCTGGAAAAAGAAGCTTACAAATAATTCAAGCACTTTGAAAGAAAGAGGTCTCGGCGGGCAACAGCTGTAGCAGATTAAAATAGCTGAATCCAGTACATGACACATCAAGATCTAATGGAATAAATATTCTGGTACACAACTTTATGCACATTTCACATCCATTTGTACCTTTGAAGTAACCCAGGTGCCTGCAAGACTTACTGACATTGCTGCTAGGCTGTTTGTAGTGAAGTTCCATATTATGTTGACTTTGTTATTCAGTGTTGTTTATTTTTGGCTGGTGAGGAAAGATCTGGAGATTTGTAGTTTCTATGAGGCCATGCAAGCACTGGTTAGGACAAAGTGGTGTTTTCTGCAGAGCCTCATGTTATGCTTGTCAGATGCTCATCAGCTGCAGCACAGACAGCCCTGTCCTGGACTCCTTGGTTCTGTATAAGCTTGAAGAGGTAAGTGTTTAAAATAGGTCTCTCACTGTTCTTTTTTATTTGTGTGTGTGTGTGTTTAAAAACAAGCATGTTTTAGTTTTTTAAATTACTAGTAGATTGTTACTGCCCTTAAGAGAGTTCCTTATATGAGATCATTTTTGTATGTATGCCATTATCTTTGCCAAATACTAAATCAGAGATCTGTATGTTCTTGTCTGACTCTTAAGAAATGAAGAGTTGCAGAACTTCTTATACTTTTAAAATACACCACTCATTAAAAATTATCAGTAAGTCTGAGGGATTAATTACTCTTCTGTTTTGCTAGAAAAGGGGTGGTAGCTTTATAGATTCGCTTTCTTCTTCCTTTAATTTCTTGGCTAATGTAAAGCAGTTTTGATGTTTTTGACGAGACCAGACAACCTAATTTCTCATAAAATTTATACTTAAGAAATAAACGTTCTTAAAGTACTGGTCCTGTTTATGTTCCCATTTTATGTAATATAGTGTGCTCCTGGATTTTTATGCAGAAGGATGTGATTCAACAGCATGGAAACAACTTACTAAAATAAAAATGCCAGAAGGAAGCCAGTTCTTTAGCTGAAAAGGCAAATTGGTCTTTAATGAGATGAAAATTCTGGCATCCTAGGAGATTCAGATTAGAAGATTTTAGACTTCTTAAGCAAAAACGATCAGATGGAAAACCTACTAGTGTTCAGGTTAATGGAAGTTCTAAATGCAGTGCAGTTCCAGAGTAAAAGAAACAAAAATTAAAAGCTGAATATTGAAACCCAGAGACAGATGGGCATTACTGTTGTTTCTTTCTTTTCCCCTCTAAGTTATTTTCCAGATGTTTTTTTCAAAACTATTTATATAAAGGACTCATTAAGCAGAGAAAAATTCATCATGATTAGGAATCACATTTGCTTACCATTTTCTCCCCATGTATATTTACTTATATTTAAAATAATGAATTAGGGAAATATTTCTTTTATACTAGAAAGAGTTGCAATAGTTCATAAACCTTTTTTCTTTTCTCCAGTAATAAATATTCTTATGCTCAGAAGCAGTAGAATAAGAGTGCCCAAATGTTTCTTTGAATAAATTTTATCTTTCTAAGTGGGAAAAGTTGCTATTAGTAGCTCAGAAATTTCTTTTCACTTTTTAACTCTGTGGGATCTGATGCCTTTGTATGCTCATTCCCTTTTTATTTAAAATCTCTGTTAAGTCATTTGCTTAAGGGTGCAAGATCTGATCTTTTCTATTCAGCACTTCATTCCAGATGCAAAATTCTCTTAAGTGTTTAAACCAGTGTAGAATAATGTATGTACTCTACTCTGTTACCATTTTTTCTGTGCAGTTCCAGGATACTAAATTAACTTGTTAAGATTTTAAACTGGAATATTTACAGCTAATACTGTCTTGAGCAAATAAACCTTGTTCTTAAATACATAAAAGACTGAGAACTGTTGGTAGAGTGGGCACAACTCTGAACGTAGAGTTGTGCTGGTATACACCAGATGAGATTTTTATTTTACTTTTTTTGGCAAAGGAGTACCCACAGAATCCCATTTTACCTGGGTAAGAGGAATAACTAAATGTTTCAGTTCTTACTTGGTTTGGTTTATTGTTGGGGTTTTTTGGGGTTTTTTTTTCAAATACAGATGTAATTATGGGAACTTCCTAATAGATTTATGGTGGACAGTTTTTCCTATTACGCTGCTGAATAAATGCAGGTTTTATTGCAAGAAGTAAACAAAACAGGGGAATTATACAAGATATTCTAATAAAATGGGAATCAGAATTTGAAAGACCAAAGTTCATTACTGAACTTCTATGAAAATTATTAGTCAAAATAACAGGAGGAAAAAAGTCCTTTCAGTTCTCAGAGAAACACTTTTATTTGATAACCCTTCAGTGTAAATTAATGAGAGGTTGGGGTAATCTGGATAAAGAATGAACTGAAATGGTGCTGCTATATCCCAGCTCCAGGTGGCTCATAAAGAGCCATCTGAGGGGTGTCGCACCATCCTTGCCTCATGTCAGGGTAAGGTCAGCTTTTTGTCTGGGATGGTTGCTGTTTAATCAGACATGCTTGAGCTGCACCAGGTCATGTCAGCTGTTAATCACCAGGCTGAAGGACCCCCACTGGTTCCTCTTCTCTTCCTTCATTTACCTAGTAAATTATCTGGGATGGTTGTTTTGAGGGTGAAAAGACACTATATGCCATGTGCCGATCTCTGCGTGCACCCATGTCTGCTGGATCTTGACACACATGGGGAGAGGTACAGCCACTCTGATGTGGCACTGGGTGTTATTCAGGATGGGTTTTCACACTTCAGCTATTTAATGGCAAGATGAGTCAGGCATCCTTTTTCTTTTCTTTTTAATTTGGCCCCAGAGTGGATGATGAGGACTTAAGTGAAATGGTGACTCTATGAAGCAAATTAATAATTTTACTTAGAGATACTGGGAGTTTTTCATGTTGTATCACAGGTATACAGCTTTCTCAATTTGATGATGCTATAAAATACTGATTAATAATAATTCAGTCATATTTATGTTATAATATTAATGACCAAAATGATCAGGGCATGAGATTCCATACTAAATTGTGGTTGCAGAATTAATATTTCAAATGTATTACTTGAGCTGAACACCTGCTTTAAAATTGCCATTGCACCATGAGTTAGGAGAGTCAATATATAACTTTCTATGTTTAAAATAAAAAAGATTAAAATTAATATTTTTGGCTGGTCCTCTCTGGCTATATATATAATATTAGAATATTAATTTGAGGTACAAACTCTCCAGTCATCCATGCCATCTTCATTTTGAATCATGCCCTGGACTGATTCCACTGTAAACCAGGTAATTCTGAAGTCTGGAAAAACATGTGTGAGGGGTTGGCTTGGGCATGAGCTTGATTTTTTGACCCTGAAACTAGAAGGGGTGAGGCAGAATTCAAGCTGCATGATTTGGTATAGGCACACTTCAGCTTCCTTGATATTTATGATGCTATTCAGCTTATGTGTATCTTCATGCATAATTGGTGCAAATATGCATAGTTCCACTCTTCTGATCTATGCTTTTGACAAATATCTAATTCAAATATGCATGAATGCATGCAAGGTTTCAATGTTTTTTCAAATGGATGGGTACAAGATGTGCATATATAATCTACTTTGTTTATCTGTCCATATGCATAAAACCCTGATATCCTACACTTACTGCCTTTCCTAACAGACTAACAGGGTTGGTCAAAATAGCCTGGAATATTTAGGTTTGCCATACGAGTGGTTTCTACATAGAGAATGGGATACAAGTGCTCAGGCTCCAAATCCTCATGGAGATGCTTCAAATATTGCATTTCAATTCATACACAGCTCTTTCTTGCCCTCCCTCTCTACATCAGTGCATCCGCACAAACATACAGTGTTGCAGAAAGACATGTAACTGTCATCTGGGTAATGCATTTGTTATGCCTTTTACCCACCAAAAAAACCATGGAAACTATTTATCCTGTGTAACATTCCTCACTCACAAAGGTGCATGTGTGTGGATTCGGAGCTTCTACTTCAGAGGGAAAGTCCAAGATATCTCTAAATCCCAGCCAGTATGTTTTGTAGTTCCTCGTGGCTTTGAACAGCAGTAACTATTTGGTTTCTGTTGACTATGTTTGCTCAGCTGGTCTTTCTAGCTGCAGATGTAGGAAAAACTAGAGAGGAAAGAATAGCTGCTGCTGTGGTAACTGCCTTAAAGTTAATTTTTCTTCTAAACATACTTAACAGTTTTCATGGAGTCTGGTGCCTTTTATGGTGTAAACAGAAACAGGACAGAAGTTAAGTTTCTCTTCTCTGCGCAGGTATCAGTGTATCTAAGTGGAGTGATGCCCATGTTGTGCAAAGTGCTTCACTCTCCAAGTTTAAATCTGGAAGAAAAAGAGTTGGCAGCACAAGGTAGACAAAGCACTAGCCACAATTGAATTGATTCTGCTAAATAAGGAGAATCTATGACAAATCAATGTCAGGTACTGCTATAGTATCTTAGAGTTTTGCTGGTTTCTTCACTGAACCAGAGGAGGCCTGAATTTTAACCTAACTTGCAACACTGCCAATGCAGTTAGCTGTTAGAGGTCTGCCAAGATGTTTGCATCCATTTAGAAGCTAGTTTGTGCAAGTATATTTTTCAAACACAAAGAAATTTTTTTTTTCAAATGCAGTATGAGTCATTTCTAGTATGTATTTATTAAGCCTTTCAAAGTACAAACAATGAGAAATGTTGAGAAAGTTATCAGAGACTATTAACAGAGGAAGAGGTACGAATGGTTTGTTGTGAAAAAAAAATAGAGGTGGTATAATGAGATGCATGTAAAAGATGAACAAATAATGCAATAGAATGCCAAGTTTTGGAGATTATGTCTATATTCAAATAGTGAATTCTTTCTTCTTTTTTTTTTTTTTTTTTTTTGTGTCTTGTCATTGACTTCTGTGTTTGTAATGCTAACGTTTAGGAACATATAATGACAATGACCTCATCTCATTTCAAACCTAGTCTGGAAGCAACTACAGCTTCAAATGCATATTTAAGGCTAAATGAATTTGCTATGAATCAACAATTAATGTGTTTTATAAAACAAACAAAAAACAAGAAAGCAAGGCAAAAAGAAAGATGGTAGTCCCCAAACTGTTGGATGTGTTGTAGCAAAAGCCATCAATGGGGAAAAACAGGAGCAAGGAATGTTCTCGCTCTCCTTTCTTTCCCTGGTCTGGGGAGTTGTGGGAAAGGTTTGATCCAACCATATGGAGAAGGTGCTTCTGTGGGATCTCAGGCAAAGAGAGCACTGCTTAACCAATGAGAGAAAATGGAGGCTGTGGAGGTTGGGACTAACCAAAACAACCAATTCTCAGATGTTAGGATACTTAAAAGAATCCTTCATGCAAATGTTTCTTAGCTTCAAGTTTGATTTCACCAGGAGGAAGGAGCATGCACATGTTAAGTTGTGCTGTTTCAGAAGTTTATTCTGCAGAAATACCTACATCCCTTGCTGTAACTCATACAGGGTTAAAGGTGTAAGCAAAATTAGACTTTGTTAGCTACTGAACTGGTCTTGTGGCCTCTGGCAGCTTGACACATTGTTCTGTTTCTTGAGAAATGATGGAAGAGGGACACTGCCTGTGAGGATTCACTGGGGAGGCCAAAGAAAGTGTCTGCGAAGTTGTTCAGTTGCAACATCCAAATGCTGCTTCCTGTTGAGTTTTTTGCTGTGTGGGTGTCATCAAGGCTTTTCACCAAGATGTGGTGAATAGTCATGTGCTTTGACAGTATGTCAGATGGACAAAGATAGAAATGATGTGATCCCAGAAATGGCATGCCTTGAGATGCAATGAATGGTAAATGCCAATAAAGGGTGTAGCTTAGGAAAAGGTAATACATTATTAGAAATGTACCAGAACAGGAGAACTGAGTTCTTTTATGTCCAGTTCTTCTCCAACATGATCGTAACATTAAAAAATGCTTATTTCCTAGTTTATTTGTCAGTTGCAGTGACTAGAGGTTTAGGAATAGTGAAAAGCTCAGTTCCAAGATATTTGTGCACAAACCAACAAGTTGCATTTAATTAAGGTGAAAATTAGATTCTCAGTGAGAACCTACATTGAGTGCAGACATCAGTATTTTGGGGCTCAGTGGAATGCACTTGTCTAAGTATTAACATTGTTTAAAAGGCATCATAAAACCCCAAACACACCATTTTCAGATATTCAAAACCACTCTTTGCATTTAGTTCTGCACACAAAAACCCTGTCCTTGTAGTAGATTAGTCCTTCCACTACATTAACCAGGTTTCTGCTGTTGATCAGTATGAACTAATAACATTCCTACTGTGGCAAAGAGAGATTCCATCATTAGTAGGGACTCTTAGCTACATAGATATGCCTAAGCAAAGGTCCTGAGAAGTTGTTGCCGACCTTTGCTGGCATAAGATCTGCACATGCACAGGCAGTGGTAAGATGAAGGCTTGTAACAGAATCATGATTGTGGATCATGCCTTAAAGTCCTGAGAAACAAGCAAGAAAAATATTTTTTAACAGCTAAAACTCAGTGTATTAGATTACTACTATCTAGAAATACAAAACACCATATCCAGTTCTGAATACGGTAAAGTAATTTTGAATTGGCATTGATTAAACAAAAGGCATCCTTGAAGGTGTCTTCTTGGGTTTCTCCATGTGTAAGTAAGGTGGGGACAGCAAGGGTGTGATATAATACAGAGACATGTCAAGGTACAAATGTACTCTTGTTGAAAGAGAGAGGTATGTCTTGATTAAAAATCCTTAGTACTTTCTGCACCATTTTAGGCAGGCCAACTTTTTAATCATCAGCTATATTATTCATTATGAACAGTCTAATGAGGCCAGAATTTGGTCCTGTAAGATTAATTTTTGCAGATAGGAAAACTGCATTGTCAGTACCATTTGATTTATTCAAAAATATGACTGAATGGGCTATAATTTATAAGGGGAACTATAATGGTCATAAAAAGAAAATATTTAATTTCAGCTTCTGCTTTTCCTGGCATGAAATAAGAAACATCTGCAGGAGTCATTAGCTCATAGCTGAACAATACATTAGCCTAAGTCAGCAACAAAAGTAACCAGTGGATTAACTTTATCCTCACTAGTGGTGTCATTGGGATCAGTCTTAGTTAGATTAAAACAACAGACCCTGACCAATGTAGCATTAACAAAGTAATTAAATATATCAATCTGAATGCAAGTTGTGGATACTTCCAAAACATCAGTATGTTCATCACTTGCCCTGTCAGGGTGGAAGAAGGGACCTGCGCACTTTCAAAGAATCAGTAATCCAAAATTATATAGATTAATTATGTTTCAAGTATTGCAACTGAATATATGAATGTCCAAAAACCATGAAACAAAAAGTTTCCTAAAATAAGGAATGTGAATATTAAACTAGCAAGCTATGAATCTGGATACCATTTAGAATTGGGATGTGTTAGGCATTTCTTTCATGCATCTTAAAGTTAAATACAGAAAGAATTAAATTACACAGTTTTTGTCTGGCTTTGCTGAAATCAAACTGATAGCAATAGTTTTAGAGAAATATCTGACCCTTGTTTAGGAAAAGAAGTATTAAAACTACAATAATCTGGTTAATCAGATTTGAATTAAATGTTATATTTTTTATATAATTTCATTTGCCACTGAATGTAATTTCATACTCTGCCTGTAACAAACAGTATTGTAGCTGTGTTTCTCATGAGCTGTGTTCATTCAAAAATGGTCCATAGTAGTCCACTGCTCTTTGACTTGGCAGCCCTAAATCATAGCCCTGTTTGTTGCCTACCATTTGCTTTTCTTTGCAAATTTTCTTGTCTGCCTCAGCCCTGTAGGGCTGGTTGTCCTGTGAGACATGGGATGTTACCAAATGCCTTTGGCCTGCCCAAGAAGAAAGTTACATTTTCTGTGCTGAAGTCACTTAGCTTGGTGAGACAGGTCTTCCTGGAACCTGAGAAGTCTACTGGTTGAGTGGGAGAGGAGACGGGACTTGCGGGTGAGACTTAAGAAATCTTGGGTTTTTGTACCTTATAGTCTTCACTAGCATATTTGGATAGGAAGGAGACATTTTAGCTTTATAAACACAGAATTTTTTTTCATGTCATTACCCAGCATGTGGTACATGAAACACAGTGGCAATGGTCTGTCTAGTGAGAATTGGAGCAGCAAAGAGAATGTGATTAATAGAAAACCAGAGTGCAGTACAGTGAAACATAACGTCAATGGCCTACCTGGTGAGAACAAAGTGATGAAGGGAGCGTGATTAAAAGGAGTCAAAACAGCCTAGCAAAGCAGCTGAGTAGTAACACAAGAGAAGGGGAGGGAACTGATTCCACAGTTCAAGTTGAATTCAGAAAAATTACATTTTGCTGATTAGTAAGTGGCATGTGTAAACTCTAGGACTATGTCATCTGTAGGACTACACACTTCCACTCTTTGGGAATACAGAAAGTATTGAAGAACCTGGAAAAGGGTTCTCAAACCCTTTGTCAGGGCAAAATGATGACAGAGGAGCTGAGAATGCAGCTGTCATGCTTCAGGGAAAGTAGAAAAATATGTTCAGTTTATGGGATTGTATGGTAAACAAAATCATGCCACCCTATTTGTGTAACTACACTTACAAAAGAAACAGTGCTTTAGTAACTGATGATTTGAGCATTTTCCAAAGAACCAAAGCACATTCATAGTACTTTTTTTGAGATTTTTTTTTTTTTTTGAAGGTATGTGCACTATAAAATTTTAAACAAGTATTCAGGGTCCATTATTCACAAACATGCAACTTGAATAGAATTGGATTTCTGATTGGCTATGAGGATTCATCAATTTTAGGACCCAAACAGACCATTAGGAAATACAGTATGACCTCCTGTAAATCACGGTGTGTCATCATACCCAAATTCTGCTGCATGAAGTCCGACGAGTCAGACTAAAGCTTTGCATTTCTCAGGAAGCTTGCAAACATGATATACAAGGAAAGAAGAAGGGATTTTAGAGTAGGGAATTTGATGAGGTGAGAGAAGCCTAGCTGATCTAGTTGGCAGTCTCTGCTCTAAAAGTTGCTGGAAAATGCCATTGTTTTGATTATGCATATTCCAGGGTAATTTTTTTTCCTGACTATTTACATGACTACCAGTGTGGTACAATATACAGTTACACCTTCATCTAGACACATCACTTCATGTTTTAAGGTGAATGTCTTCAATTTACTGAACTTCGTTATCTTTGTCAGCACAATGTGTTTAAAAAGAAAAGAAAAAGCTTTTCAGCATCAGATTTATTTTCTATATGTAAATAGAGCTCAGGTTCTTCTCTGTTTATGTTTCCATCACCTGAGTAACAGAACTCTCTAACCCTTATTTCTGGTAATTTCTAGTGTTTCTTGTTCTGGTAACATTTCTGAGGTGTTAGTTTTCTCTTTCTTTGATATTTTCGAGTCTTGCTGAAATGTAGACACAAGAACTGGGCACCTTAATACAAATCTGTTTTAGCATCATTATAAGAAGCAGGAAACTAATTTCATGGGTTTTTTTGAAGATTTGTTATGTCTCTATATCCAGTAAGCTCATTTACAGTAATATTTACTCCTAATATTAAAAAGAAGTGAGTGACATGATGAAAAATGGACTGTACGACACAGTAAAATAATTCTGTGATCAGTGGGTAAATATAGATTGCTGATGAGAAAACTGTAGAGCAAGAAAAGATATTAATCTGGCATGGTGTCATACAGCAGAATCATTGTCATGTAGGCAACTGGATATTGCAAACTGTACATAGGACTGTGCAGAGTATAATATCAGCAGTGGTCCCAACTTGAAAGAAGAGGAGAATGCAGGTGTGTGCATTTGAACAAAGTGTAAGGTTGTGTAATTCGATGTGATGACCACCCAGAGAGAAGCTGAATATAGAAATAAAGTTTCCCATAAATATTCCAGTAGTAATGTTCATGAATGAAAGGGTGAGCAGTATGAAACCCCATCGTATTTTGAATACACCATAACTGATCAGCAGCTTAGCATTGAGGATAAACTGAGGGTTTTGCTTTAGCCCTGGACCGCTGCAGTAGTTATTTAAAAACAAATATTAGTACTGGCTGTTATCCAACATAGTGTGCTTTGAACAAAACCAGATGACAAATGGTAAGTTCTGGATTGTTTTGACCATGTTCAACACATTTTTTGGAAGTTGTTCCTAAACATGGACTTTTTGTGGGTCCAGACGTATCCTTGGTTAACATAACACCAGGTACAACTGACATTATGGTGATGGCATTCTTACTGAAAGGATAAAGGAAATAGCAACCTATGATAATGATATGAGGTGGTGGCAACCTGTAAATATAATTTTATTGCAAAACAGCAGCAGATAACAGGCTCAAATTTGCAAGAGCTGATGCAGACCACAGGACATGGATGGGATATCTTTTTGAAAGGCTTACAAGAACCTTATTCACCCTCTGGTTTGGCGTAGGAGAGCTGGAAGAAGTTTGATATACAAACAACCTAAAGAATTAGTATCACTAGCATCATAGGTTGGAAACAAACTCCCAAACCACCATAGTAATCCAAACGATTTGGGACATTTATTCATGGAATATCATACTTGAAGATGTACACAACATACAGAAAAAAAAACAAAATAAGGAAGTTTATATCAAGTACAAAAATCTAATTCATTTGCAAGATTTCCATCAGGAGTTCTTTTGAAAAGTAATAGGAATTTTCATTTTTAAAAAAAAAACCAACAGCATCCCTCTCATCACTGTGCAGTGCAGATCAAACAATACAGAA
Organism: Haliaeetus albicilla; assembly: GCF_947461875.1. Classification (NCBI taxonomy): domain Eukaryota; kingdom Metazoa; phylum Chordata; class Aves; order Accipitriformes; family Accipitridae; genus Haliaeetus; species Haliaeetus albicilla. Next base: position 65,821,732 of record NC_091516.1, on the reverse strand, counting down.
AACAGACAAGAAGTACCCTTCAAAGGGTTCAAGGTGACTAAGAAAGGCAAAAGGACTTTCAGAAGATGAAGGAGAGGAAACATGGACAGAAAACATTTTGGTTCGCTTGTTTTCAGTTTACTGGTTCAATTTTTATGGATAACATGGATTTACTGTTAACTTTTTTCCTCCTTACTTTTATTAGGAAACAAACAACATCTGCCATTCCTGAGTTTTTACCAAGTTCCTCAGTCCACCAAAATGACTGTCACTTTTTAAGTTTCTTGATAAATCAGGTACAAGACTATCTGAAGGAAAATAAAGTTCATTAAATTGAGCTATCCTCTCCCCTGAGAAGCACAGAAGCTTCTGCCAATATAAAAAAAAGGAACAAAAACCCTCTCCTGTGAACTGATTGACCACCTTGATGCACAGTGACCAAAGATGTACCTTCAACTACTGACCTTTGCTGATCTTGTGAGGCCACGTGTGGAGTGAAGGCTGAAGATTTTTGCACTATAATAAATTTTGGAAAACAGCTAGAACCTCATTAAGCTTCTCACTCACTGAGGTGTGCATTTATCGTGACAAAATGGTAGCAAAATTTACATGATCACTTTCTGCTGGGAAGGTTTGACCTAATTACAGAGGAATTAATTATCCTGGAGTTGTAAGCTCAGATTTTGTCCTGGCTAGACTAAACTCCAGTGATTTCAGTGGAGTTCCTATCTGCATTATATAGGTCTGAATTGTCCCTTAGTGGTATGAGGGGCCATTTAAATAATTTTTAAACTGCAAGATAGTACAGTAAAAGAAGGACAGCCAGTGGAAGGTAATATAAATGTGTATTTGATTGATTTATTCCAGGTCAGCAGAAGACAATAAATTCAGTCAGTCACTTCTACATTTATAAAATGAATCTTAGGTAAAGGCCTTTGTGTGGTGCAAGGAATCACTAAGGAGATACATAAGTAAAGGAAATTCAGTCAAATATTGGCTGTTTCACTTTAGTAATTGACTGCAGATAGCAATCAGACATTTTGCTCTGTCAGCCTACAGTAGGAGGGCATGTATGTCTGTATACATGTCTGTGTGTATTTTTTTACATATATAGTGTGTCATTTTGTCCTTTTAATGCAGAGTCATGGCTAAAATTCACTAGGTTAAAACATGGAATATTTATGAAGTAGAAGAATTTGCTCACCATATGAATATTTCATGACTACTATTTTTTCTGTCTATTTCTTGAATATATCTTGTATTTAGTCATAATAATCTTTGATGTAGAAAGCTCTTGCAGAATGTTGTAGATAGTAATTAACATAGACTTTAAAATACATGGTTTAATTTAAAATTTAATACTATAGTGAATTTACTTAAGGGGATTATTTTCTGTTCAGTGAAGTCATCATAAAATTCCTAGTGAAAAAAAGGTTTGGGGGGGGGAAATTAATTTTGTTTGACAAAATATTGTGGGATTAATTTTTGTCTTTTAGTTAAGTCAGTGGAGTTATTTCAAGTTTGCTTTGTTATTAGATACTGGTATTAGAGACTATTTCGTGTTAACTTTAATAATACTGTATAAAGTTAAGCAACTGAAAATGCAATAAAACAGCATCTGTTAGCATTATAGGCATTTAGATTGCCCATCTTTAAACTTGAACTTTTTTTACATGAATATTAACTGGAAAATGCCATGGGGGCCAAGCAAATTATTCATGAATGCAAGTTAAATTCAGAAGGAATTTTTTACTTTAAAAACTAACACATATATCTTTGACCTAAAAACGAACAGAAAAAAGGTTTAACCTAAAAACTTGGGAAAATATTCATGAAAAGATATTAATTAATTTCATTTTTATTTTTATGAGACAATGTTTATTGATGTCTAATTTTGAAATTTTTGAAAAATATTCCAAGTGTTTTAAAATTGTTGGGTTTTTATTTTGTCTCTTAAAAGGGTTGATGAAATTAAGATAAGGTATTTCACTACAAACATGAAAGTTTTAGGTTGACCCAAATACAAAGTTTTTCACTTCTGCTTAATATATACTGATTTTTTTTCCATTAGGTGGGGAAAAAAACCCCAACACAACAAAAGATTGTTCTTCAGGTTCTGTCCTGAAGTAAGCAATTAATGATGGAGAAGACATGCTCGTAATTTCTTTTTCCTTAGTGCACTTAACTGTAATGGAAATCAGTAATGTTCCAGTCAAGGTTCTCTCAGTGATTCCTCCAAATTAAGTATGTGAGTATTTGCTTATCATTTTCCCAGCTCTCCAGAAGCATACACTTACAGCACTTAAGTGTATTTACCTTGAACATTAGAGATGAAGACTATGGAAGCAGTAGGGATTTTTCTATCACTGTCATTGTAATTAGTCCTTTAAATGTAATGTATTTCAGTAATGATAGTATGACAGTTAACGTGTCATAAAATGCATGTTAGATCACTATGTAAAGAAATTGGAAGGTGGCTAATACTTAAAGGAAAAAAGTTGAGTAACTGTAGAAATATATTTTGTTTCTCTCCCATTGCACAGCCCTTCTGTTAATTGTTCCTTAAAGACGATGTGATTCACAGAATCACAGCAGGATTGAGGTGTGAAGGGACCTCTGGAGGTCCTCTGGTCCAACCTTCCCTGCTCAAGCAGGGCCACCTAGACTTGGTCGCCCAGGACCATGTCAAGATGGCTTTGGGATATCTCCAAGGAGGGAGACTCCACAGCCTCTCTGGTCCTGTAAGAAAAATATAAAAATCTTACATATTGTCCAGTATCCGGAATCTAGAACAGTGAGCACTTTGACAAAGTGCCACATAAGCAGATAAGAGGTGAGATTATGGATCTTGTACTCAATGGTTGAAAGCACCATACAGCTTTCTCTGTGTATCCTGCATTTCTGTATGCCTTTTTACGAAGAGCACAAGGCATTACCGGATCCAGAAGCAAGGATCAAAGTATTGATTTACGTAATTCTGACTTGAACTGACCAAGTAAAAAGCATTTGCAACATCTCAAGTGCTGAGGAGAACAGATCTTGTGAATAGTAATCCTTGTTTTTGTGGTGGGCTGCAATGGTGTGCAGTGGAGATGCGAGTGTATGGAAGTGCTTGCGATTCCACCAAACATCGGCTGGAAGGGGGTAATGCAAGGAGAGGTTTTGCCATCTGTTTGCAGCATGGAAGAGGGAAAATCAAAAGGAATGAAGGACAGATTTTTAACACACCTTGCCAGAGCCCGACAGCTCTTATTTCTCACAGTGGGAGGTGCTGGTTGGGATTGCTTTTGAAATGCAGCCACTGGAGAGGGTGCTAAGCATCCTCTGAAAATGCAGAACTCTGCTTCTGACAGAAGTTGCACCGAAAATGAATAAATCTGCTCTGAGGAATCTCTGGAAAAGTAGGGATGAGGTGGTTTTCAGAAAATCCATACACTCGGGATGAAAAAAATCTAAAAAAAACCCCAACAGCTCAAAATCAATAGGCCTGACTCGTACACTAATGAAAATTGAAAAGCGTGGAGGAGCACCAGAGTGCTGACTGACGGCTGCTGTGAAAATGCTTGTTACAGGGGTGAAGTCAGAATGGCTGATAAACTGTTGACTTCTAGTGGCTTTATTCATTATGATAAAAGAAAAATCAATGTAAATTATCTTCACTTGTTCTGAGAAAAAGCCTTGAGTACTCAAGTTTTAATTATTTTCTGAAAAATTAAGAGTAGTGTATAGATGACAATTTAAAGGGAAAAATGTAGGATTTCTGAGAATAAAGAAACCTCATGCCAGGTATAATTTTTTACTTCATATCACCTTGTTCTCTCTTGCCTTGTTTCACTGCATATAGCAAAGCCATATTAGTGTCAGCAAGAGAGAAAAACATCTGGTTTTACACTTATATTTAAGCATGTTTCTCTTTTGGCATTTCTACTTGTTGAAATACAGTTGTCAGCAAAGAACTTCACGTGCTCAGTAAAACCAGTCTAGGGCATAGTAATTTGTTCAAACTGCCCCAGGTTTAAAGTAAGCTTCTTTGTCACCTGTATTTTCGGGCAGATCAACGTGCTAGTTTTGAAAAGGTCCAGGTTCAGTATGGGCTCTGCAGTTATCCTCAGATAAATTGATATTGTCTGTGAGTCATTGTTGCTGTTTTTAACATAGACATACAGTAATAAATTCTTTGAGATCTGGATGAGGGCAGTGTTTTATTGAAGCTGGACATTATTGACACTGTTTTGCCACAGCCTACATCATACGTATGTTTCAACATGTATTTTTCAACAGTAAACAATAATGGATTCAAACATATTCAGGTACTTATTCAGGTTGTACTGAAGTTAAATATAAAGCCAATATTAGCTACAAAGATAATAGGATCTTCTTTTGTTTCTGCCCAATCAGAAAAGCTAGAAGTGAATACTGATATAACAATCATTCCTGAAGCAGTATGTCCCAGTCTCCAAAATTTACCTGGGCAATCAAAATATTGTTTTATTAATTTAAAAATATCTGCTTTGCCTTTCTTGCACCAGGACTCAAATCTTCTCTTTTCTATACCTGTATTCATGCCCTGTAGCTTTATGGTGGCATATTTCCTATTGCTCATTCCTGAAGTTACTAAAAAACAATTAAAAACACATACTGCACCAAAGTGATATGTCTCCCTGCATGGGGCTCCTCTAACACCACAGCCTTCATTTTAGCTACCATCTGCTCCTTTGAATCCTCCTCTTGGCACGTTATGCAATTTACAGCTCAAATTTTCTGTGATGAAGATTATGTTGCATGGAAATTATCTCAGTAAAGCAATATGCCGGCCCTCAGTCATGCTGAAAAGAGTACTATAGACTTGGATTTTTAAAAAAAAGTTAATTCTTCTGTAAGGCCTATGAACTGAGCAAGGCATTTGAACTGAGAACTGTATGCTCATGGTCCTATGCAGTTGTGTTTAATATGTTGTATTTTCTATGAAACAGTGACTATTGAGTACTTCTAATTTCATCGTGATGCAATCTAAAGACTTCTCATATGGTGGTCTGTTTGTTGGTTTACACAGCTTCATTCCCCAGAAAGGATGGTAGTACTATCTTTGTAACTGGCATATTAGAAAATCTGGCCAAAACCCACAAAGTATTTGGGAAGTCACTGAAAATTGCAGGATACATCTTCGTCCTGAAATTTTAGGGTTTGAAAATTGTTGGGTTTTCCTATGTGTCTATTTAACTTCCTAGTAAGTATTTCAGCAAGGCAAGCTGGTCAATCTGCACATACTTTGCTTGCAGCAGACTGGTGGTTGAGGTTAGTCTGGGGTGAGAAGTGGCACAATAGTAATGCACAATAGAAAGTTTGTGCATTAAAGTTGGTATCTGGTGTTACAGGACCATGTAAAGTGGGGTTTATTTGTCTTAACTGCTATTTTCTGCTCTGTTTTGAGCATTGTTTATTGTCTTTTGAATCTTTCCTCATGCTATTGGATGTTGGATATTGTCAAGTACTATGGTAGTAATTCTACCTTCTTATTTCTGGTGGAAGATTTGGTGATGCTCAAACCCTGTTCAACATTTACTTATCTCAGTCCCACTTGGTTTCAGCCTGAATTTTTGTATCTTTGAGAAAGCGTTGCTCTCCTCTCTTGCACAGAGAGCAAGTGCCAGGATTTTCCTAGCTTTGAGTAAACTGTTCTCAAAAGCACATCAAACTGCCGTCTCAGTCAGCTTCTGTCATCTGCGTATTGAGATGGAACACATTTTCAGCCCATAATACAAAGGAGTGGTATATCTGGCATGGCACCCAGGTACCTTTGACTTGGCCTGGATCAAGTACTTGGGTACACAGCTGCAGTGAGAGAGCTAATCCAGCCTCCTATACAATTCCAAAACCAGACTCAAACACACTGCGAGCATCTGAGTCAGCTTTTATTTTGGTTTGTGGCTTTTTTTTCCTAAGAGGGAGAATATCCATAAAATAAAGTTATTATCATCATCATTACCTTTCAGTGAGATATATGATGTTATTTTAAAGCTCTCCATTCACATAAGAATATCTTGTCAAATTTCCCTTAAAACACTCAAAACAACCAAGTGAAAAAGCTTCAGGCAAGTGACTGAAATATGAAAATACGAAATTGTTTGGCTTGGAAGACAAAGCTTTCTGTGTGTAACTGTGAGGATATCCTGGATAAGTTTTTGCATCCATGAGTGTAACAGATGCTAGCAGGTACCTACTTAACCATAACTATATTTTACAGCCTTTTTTAGTATTTAATTTTAAGATTACACATTTGGATGTTGGAGAATGCTCTTTGAAATTTAAAGAAGCAAATACTACTGTATACTGTGGTCTTAGTGGTCTTAGTCACTTAGCTATTTGAGTATACTTGGTTTTGTACATAAAAGTGCTAGGACATTTTCTGATTACATTCTTTGCTCTTTTGGAATGTGCACATCTTCTTAAAACTGCATATGACAGCATGCAAGTGTGTGTGTGTGTGTGTGTGTGTGTGTGTAAAATTGTGTGATATTTCAAGTCATGACAGACTACTCCTGGTTTCAGAATTATGGCTTTAAGTGCTGTTGCACCTTTGGCAGCACTTGAAACCTTGGCAAGAACTGCAGCTGACTAAGAACTGAATAATTGTTTTAAAACTACATCTTTTTATGCTGTTTTCCTTAAGAAGAACATCCTGCCAAATACAAGGCTCAGTGGGCACTTCATTGACTGCCTTGTTCTACAGAGTTGTAAATGTGAAGACACTAACCACAAAGATCATTATCTAATCTTGTCTTCTTCAAAATATAGAATTTCACCTAAATAAATCTTTTCTTTCATATTTAAACATGTTCTTGTTTAGCACCGGGCCCTGATGCTTACAAAAAAAGGAAGACTAGTGAGAATGAATTAGCCACCCTTATTGGCATTTCTAACACTGTCATTTTAAGACATGAGTATTCTAGATTTTAGTAATACCTGAAATTTTGCTCAGACACCCACTTTTTGTTAGAAATTTATTTCTTGAAATAAAATAATGAAGAGAAGAAAGAGTAAGTTTTTCATAGGCTTAAGTGCTTAAGTGGATGTAAACCTATGAACAGTAATAGGTTTCCTCTATTAAGAGCCACAGGCATTTCTAGGGTTTCTTAATTAATGACTTTGTTTTGCATTTAATATCTGTCATCCAAGCAGACTTTTATCAGTTCATAGTGAGTTATCTCTGACATGCATTAGTGAGTTGCCTTGTGTCTTCCTTCTTGTTTTCTTTTGTTTTTTTTCCAAGAATAGCTGCAGACACCACTTAGCCAGCTGAAGCTAGAAGGAGGCACTGCTGTTCCCAAGGGCCTGTGAATAGTGAAGGATGTGCTGGTGTCCCAGCTCTACAATTACAATTAACACACAGTAACAGGACAAACCGAACCTCACTGTAAAACTGCAAGATAAAAACATCTTACTCACACTACAGATGTATCTTTGACCAACTGGCAGAAATGGTGCATTTTCCAGATTCATCAGATTCATGCATCTTAAAACCAATCTGTTTTTCTTAGGATTTGCTGCTCCTTTTTATAAGTAGGGGTGATGATTGTATCAGTTGTTGCAGTGGCAGCCAGCTGAGTTGGTTGAATTAGTTGTTACAAGTTGGTGAGATAGCGTTAATCATATGAGCTGTGGCTTGGAGGTGTCTTTAGCACGTTTAATCTGACAGCATGGGGCAGACCGAGGTTTGGTGCAATGGGGGCTTTGGTGGAAAGACGGCTTGTTTCAGCTCTCTGCATGACGATGGGTTGCCTCATCAGTCATGCCAATACTGCCCACAGGGCCATGTTGAGAACCAAAGAAGATTGAGTCAGTCTATGGAAAAATGAACTGGCATCTGTCAAATGGTGACCAGGTAAAGAGACAGACTTCCTAGGCATGTATTTTCAATGAAACATCTGTAGCATCAAAATCACGCTCTTAATGTCTGATGCCGAGTTTTTGGGATGTCAGTAAGTCTTCGTAGTCTGCAAGTCCTCTGAGATCGTGAGATTTGATGCTGAGCAAAATATCTCTTTTTTTTGATGGTGCATTCAGAAAAAGGTTTGCTTTTGGATCCTACTGTTCACAGGTGGTTCATTTGGATAATTTTGTAGAGCTCTTGCATAGACTTTTTCATATAGACAATGTCATATATCTAAGTTTATTCTTTTGTATATGAGTCTTACATTTTATTTGAATGTTAAAGACAAACATATTTCACGTTAATATAAAATTAACACAAACCTTAATATAAACAGTAAACTAATGTAATGTGCCATAATATGTAAAGTGGTGTAGCACACTGTTAACTGAATCTGCCTCCCTCAAGTTACCTATGCTTCAAAGTTCAGATTTTTCTCAGACATTCAAGGCTTCTGCCATTGTAACAGAAATAATCAGAAGTCTGGCATAGGTATTCAGATATTAGCCAAGCATTGCCTTGTTACATTATCTCTCTTAAGCTAATATATGTTAGACAATATATATCCCGGTATATGCTTTCCAAATCTGCCCATGCCTTCTTGTGTTTTTTTCCCCACTAATGTCATGCAGTATTATTCATCTATAAGGAAAACATGATTAAGTTTTCCCAAGTGAACATCAGATTTTCTCTAAGAAGATAAAAACTAATGTTTGTGCTGCCATATGTCTTAATATATTCTGTCAATGAACCATTAAAAGGGGAAGAAAAATGTTCTTTAAAGCTGCAGGGTAGTTTACAATTTAAGGTCAGGCAATGCTGCTATAAGACCATGATTTGGGGATGTCCTTGACTCTTCTGGGGGCTTTTTTGTCAAATACCTGGCTCCTCTGTGTGAGTCTTAGAGCTCTGGAGTCAGAAGGAGAAAGCAGGCTGATGGTGATCCACCACCCAGTATGGTGAGTCACCAGCTTGTGCCAGCTCAGTTGAGCAAGACAATTCCAGCTTACTCCCTCTCCACCCCTCTGAAATAAGTAAAGAAAGTAAATTATAGATAATTACTATGGAGATGAGTCACTGTATAAATAGCTTTTTAAAATAACTTCAAGTTTTAAATCACTGCAGATGCAAAAAAAAAGTGGTGTTGTATAGGAAATTTTTGGTGTGGTAATTTAGTGCATTTACTTAACGAGTGGAAAACAGAGTGCTGACATTGCATTTGAGCTGGTATGATAAAGCAAAAATAGTATATTCTTTGAGTATTCAATAGCTTACTGAAGGCTGTTTTTTTAAACATGGTTTATCAAGCTATGGACGGTGAAAGAAGTCCTGGCACATACAGCAAGAGATTAAGTTCATTTGATTTTTAAAGAGTGTGCATGAAGTAGAAACAATTTCTGAACTGCATTTTCTTATCTGTTTTTAATACACATCTTTAATTTCTGTCTAGGGTTAAGAAATACTGTATTGGCAAGTAGAACTAGGTCTTTTGCATTTTACAAAAGCAGTTCTTACTAACTCTAGTCTAACTCAGACAAGAAATTAATATAGTGTATTCCTGAAAGAGCCTAAACCAGCAATCAAATAGTCAATGTAATTAAATAAACAGAAAATGTATGTTATTGGCATAGCTGTCTTGGCATCTGAATGACGTATTTCAGCTGAGATTCAGCTATCATATTTTATTTAGATGTGTACCTAAGTGCAGGGTGGTCGCACTGAAACAACCCTCAGAGTAATAAAGGAATCCAGGTTTGAATTGCTAATGCTGGTATTCATCCCAATAGTAAGTCTAAGAATATTATTCAAATAACAATCTGAAAAAAATTGTTAGTGCAATATTCTTTGTATAATTGAATTATTTTGTTTAACCAGTTTTAATGCACAGTCACTAGTACTTTTAATTATTTGTTGCTCAAGCAGCAGTTGAGCTCATAGCTAATAGAGATTTGAGGCATTTGTAAAATTTAATAACAGAACTTCTAACTAACTTCCATGTTCTGTTCTGTTTGTGTAGTCCTCTGCCACTGTTACCTTGAGAAATTACAACATGCTTGATTGACTTAGTTTGTAGTTTGTTTATTTACTTCTGATTCTGTTGTTCTTAAGATTTAAATACTCCGTTTCCTTTTTGTGGAATCAGCTGTCATATTGTTCTTGAACTAATGATGTATATGATTAGTTCAATTTAAAAACAATAGGGTGGCATTTTCCCTTCTTTCTTTCACTGTCTTGAAATCCTCTACTCTTACAAACACATTTTACTTAAATTCAGTAACTATACAGTAGAAGAACATGTTGTTGTAAGATTTAAAATCTTGATGTGATCATGACATATGTACACCTCAAATTGGATTAATCTAGTTTCAAAATACACATCTAGACACTAAATGAGGAGTTACAAGAGGAAAAGATTAGCCTGTTAATTACCCTTTTAAAGCCATTTTAGATTATGTGTTTCATAATGCACTGTTCTTGTAACATAGCCTTCTTCAGTGTTTATCTGAATACCAAGCTATATAAATAAAAATCACCTATTTACCTCAGGATGCTTTAGTTAGAGACAAGATGGTTGGCTGGTGCTTCAGACAGTAACTGATTATTTTCTATTGATTGGATTTGACAGCCCCCAAAAGGACACCATGCTACTCCGCAATGAGAAATAACTGATGTGTCCAACGTTAATTGTTACATACAGTTGCATATACAATATTGTACTGTATTAACCGAAGTTTATAGTTGGTCTTAAATGCAGTTGGTGGCTGTTGATGAGGTCTCTGCTGTGTCTGATGAAGTTTCACTAAAAGGAGGAAAGATCTTCCTGCTCCTTTCCTAATTTCTCCCAGCATAATACATGGAGTGATATTGAAGGCAAATAAGTCAATTTACCAAGCACGGCACTGATCTTTGAGAAAATGTTTGAAATCTTTATGTATGCCAAGTGCAAGCTCTGAAGCCGTCACGGTGGATCGGTGTTTGCCATGGCTGTAGGAGCACTGTTTGTATGGAACTGATTCCACAAGAAATCCAACAGAAGTAGCTTCCATTTCAACTGGTAGAAGAGACTTCTTAAAAGAGAAAAAAAAAAGTATGGATACCTGTATTTAGTATCTTAAGAGGGTCTCTATATTGCATTTATGGAGAGTCTTCTCAGACTTCTAGGTGCTTTTAGAGTATACAAGTGAGAAACACTTGATTGCTGCTTTTTCTGTCATTGAAAACTTTGCAAGACTGTGAGAAGACCATTTTTATGATGCATGTGTATATAAAACATACTGACTGCGGGGAAAGAAAGAACTAGGTCACTGATGTACTTTTAAAATACAATTTTACTGTGAATATGTCTGTTTCTTTCTTTTGAATGTAAGGGTAATAGATAGTCTACAGTCAAAGGTGCTTTCTGATGGTAACTTAAGGCAATTTAATGGTTATCTATTGCCAAAAAGGAAAGGTTCTAGTATGAAGATAGGGATTTTTATCGCTTACCTCAGACAATAAACATCTGGAATGGAGAGTCCAACAGGCAACTGCCCCCCTCCCCCCCCAAAAAAAACCCAACCCCAAACTGCTATTTTTGCTCCCTAACTACTTAATTTCAGGATCATTAATTCATTACTGCCAGCACCAAGTTGAGAAGAAACTGAATGGAACGGAAGGGGTGGAAGACGGAGAGATGGGAAAAAGGTGCGGACAGTGCCTCTCATTAACTGCTTGCTAAGCAGCAGCTGTCTTAGCTGTGTCATGAGACAAAGCCTTCATTAACTGTTCTGACCAAATAAATGGGTCCTGCAGTTGATTATTTAGAAGGCTTTGCCTTAAGAACAGCTCCTTTTTAGTACTGCAACAGCTAGCTCTGCAGTGAATTTGACTGCAGGGAAGTTGACTGCAACTCTTCTGTTGAACATTGCTGTTGCAATATTAGGCCTACCCTACCAGATAAATTAGAGGGAAAGGTTAAGAGTGTGATGTTACAAATGTAAGCTGAGATCTTAACTCATATTAGCTTAGTTCTCCACTAAGATGAAACATATTACTGAAGTTGATCGAACTATTAAGAATAAAGTTCTTCATGATGTCTTGTTGCTCATATAGTAAGGAAATGTAAATAATAAAACAATTAGAACTATACGGATTTCTTAATCTGTATTTTTCTCTCTCTGCCTTCTCTTCTCTTCCCTTCCTCTTCCCTGTCTCTGCCTCCCCCCGGCCCCTGCTGCCTTTTTGCACAGCCTCAGTTGAAGAAGAACCAACTTCAGCAGGTATGAATAATTTATGATTACATCTGCATCATGGTGACCATTTATTGAGAGCTACCTTTTTTAAAAACCATTTTAACCAGGTTTATTTTCTATATAACGCATGCTAAATAGCCATATCAGTGTTGGGTTCTTTTCTGTCTGCTCCCATTCCTTTTGTCTTTTTTTCCCTCAATTTGGAGGCAGTAGGAGATATAGTCCTCCAGTAGTAGTTCAAAATCTTCTCTGCCACGTGTTCCTTCCTTTTTGCTTCTTCCTTGGTTAAGCTGGCACATCAGACTTCACACAACAAACCAGGTCAAAAAAATCAGTGTTTGTGCAAGTTTTTTATCTGTGTTTATGCTGGTGAAGCTCAATCATTAGCATGACCCCCAACACTGGCATCCTTAAAGACGGTGCAGCCCAGGAACAAGCAATGAAGGAAAAGGAAGGACAGCAGGTGCAGAAGCATCCTGCTCAAAGAAAACGTTCTACAAACTATGGCCTGGATATCTGCTCAACGAACTTTTATTTACATTGACGGGCTGCTAAGTAGTGAGAATGGTTAACGACACAGTCGTAAAAATTAGTTTAGGAACTCCCCAAGAGACACAAGCATGTAGTGTTTATTCTGTTGCGAAGATTAACTATTTCTAATTAATTGGCAATCTATTAGCTTGGGAGTATTTAAAGAAAAAGAAGACAACATACCAATGCCACTAAACAGCTTAACATACTTGAAATGGCATTGAGTTGTATAAACTCAGTGAGCTAAGCCATCAAATGAATAGGGAGTCACTTTATAGTGGGTTGTTAAAAGAAGTAAAGGTCTCCAGAGGACCAAAGGAGAAAAGGTAAGTAAAGTGAATGAAGAAAGGAAGATGGCAAGGAAGGATTGAACACTGTTTACAACACTAACCTACAACTTGGGAGCAATATAAGTAATTAGGTTACAGTGGAGAATAATAAATGAAAGGACAGAGAAGAAAGCCAAGAGTAGAATGTGAGAGAGGAAGAATAGTTAAGACTAGCACTGAATAGAGGAAGAAGCAAAAGGGAGATTTTAACATGAATATAGTAGTAGAATGGACAGAAAGCATTACTGAGATGAGGAAAAAACACTGCAAAACAGAGAAAGGAAGAGTTTTGGAAAGAACTGTAGAGTATTAATACACCCCTGAGGATTATATATTATTATTAAGCATCAGCCTTCAACTATCTGTTGCTTGAGAGATCTGTCAGTCTTGAAATTTTCATGGAAAAATCTTAATAGAAACCTATTGCAGGTGTTCAGTAGACGTGTCAGTTAAAAAGGAGATTTTTTTACATGGGAAAGAAAAAAAAAGCACCCTTTTTTCCCTTTATGGAATTGGTATAAGTATACACATTTTGTAGAGATAGAGTTTAGAGGCATATATGAATATGCTTCAAGACAATCTTATTACGGTTGTGAATTGTAAAACCATCATTCCTGTTGAGTGGAGCGTCTTATGAAGATACGGCCTTCCTCTTTGCATTTTGATCATCACTGCCATTTTTGTGAAAGCCTGTAACTGTGAGCTGGCCAAGCTAACCAGATACATCAGCTGAAAATCGGTAAAAGGATGGAAGTGGAATTTATAAGACAGCCACATGGGCTCCATTACAGGTCTCTGTTAGACTTACCAGCTGAAATTTCAGTAGTCTCACAAAAGCCTACAGATTCTATATTAGGTTCCTCGGGAGCCCTTGCCTTTTGGAGTGCCAGATGACACTGTTTGTTTGCTTTTGTATTCGTTTAAATGGATTTTTTTATCACTTCTGATTGCTTTGTTTTACTCTGCCCTAGTATCACTGCTTTGTTTATTTCTCCACATAATTTTGTGTTCAACAAAGCTCAGCCAATAATTTACAGTGAATGTCTTTTGAGCATTGCTCCATCACAGAATATTCCTAAATGTTCATAATCTCCTTGAATTCACCCATTATCAATAACATCTTTTACACCAGTATATTTTCAAATATTTTGCCCCAAGACTTGATCAGATATGTTTAAAACTCAAATAATTTACTTACTTATGGTTGGTTGAATGAGCTGCACCTAATTTTTACCCATCATTTTTATTGTTATAGTTCTTAGTGTTTCAGGGTTTATTGGCATCTAAAAATGTGCCACAATTATTTATGCAGTAATAGCTATACCAGTGTAACTTTCTGTATGAAAACTCCTAATGGAAAGACTGGTGACCTTTTCATGGTAGTTATTCCATGAGAGGATGCTATTGCAGTAAAAGTATACATGTGGGAGTTGCACTGATATAGCAATGCAGATAGATATTCCCACACAGGCAAATCAACAGCTAGAAGTACACAAACATACAGCACCAGAATGTTTTTGTTCTTTGATTTGGACAGATGAACAAATGCCTCTGGCATAAATGGTACATGGTAGATCTACAATATGAGACAAAACACATACTTGTAAACATTTGTGCAAATAAATCTCAACTACTTAGAAATTATGTTACAAGGGAACATGACTAAATACCTGCAAAAATAAGTGAATTAATGTAACAGTAACACTTTCTGTTATTTAATCAGGTTCTAGGACATTGATACTTCAAATGATTAGATTATTTGGGAATTATTTTTGAAACAATTATTTTCTTGGGAAAAAAAAATGATTAATCTGAAGCTTTTTGCAGAAATTAATTTGACTAAAATTCTCCAGACACAGAATGTTATTTTTTTCCCATTCAAATTAAAATTTCCACCTTTGGGAAAACAATTCTAGTCTCTGCCTTGAGGAGCAAACTTTGGATCCTAAACTCTTCTGCTAGTTATTAATAGATTATAACCCAACTCTACACTTGCATGAAATGTGACTATGATCAAAATAAGCTATATTTAAGTATAGATACTATTTTTCAGAAATTCCATAAGGTGAAACAATAACTTTTTGCACAGCTGTACATAGCTTGTTTTGGATCTTTCTCAGCAAAGCAGTGAAATACATGGTTAGTATTTGAATAGTAGACCTGTTGTCTTTGTGAGCATGTGTTTAAGCATGTGTTTGATAGATTGGAGCTTAAATTAGGTGCAGTGAAAGTACAACCTAGAAGTGCAATATAAATTTTAGCAATAAAGAGCACTATCTTGCTACTAGGAGAGTCAAAATCAAAACCAGACTGTTGCAGTAAGAGCAGGAAAAAAGTTTTAAATTTAGAGATGCAGGGCATGCATGTGAAAATGAAGTTATTTTTAAACCTTCATTATAAAGATATTACTTGCTCTATCTTCCAAAGGAAGATCTATTAATAAAGTGCAATTGTTCTTTACCTAACATTATTTATATCTTAAAATTTAATAAGCAATACTAGCTTTTCAGATGCTCTATAATTTATAGTTTCTATTGATTTTGCTTTAAGATATGACCAGATATTGTTTTGAAAGTAACAGATTAGTGCATTCTTATGGGATTGTTTTAATACAATTTATTTCTCAGATTGTATTGACATTTACAAAGCTGTGTGTTCTGCTTAAAAGAGCTACCTCTTCCTCAGAGTAGGAAGGCAGTCATCCGGTTTGAAAGATGCAGGGGTGCTGAAAAATAAATAGAAACTGCATCCAAAGCCTCATTCAGTCACCCAGAGCCTTTCACAGTAATTTCAGTGGGATGTGCCTTGTACAGGCAGAAAGCAAGTTTATCAACTACCAGATTTTTCTTTTTTCCAAGAAAAGCAGCAAGTTTCCTCCAGTTTGTGACTTTTATCTTAGTGAAGTGTAATTAACCTCCTGATTCTAGTGCTGATCCAGTATTGTGGGGGAGGAGGTGTGCACACACTTCCAGCTGCAAGTCATCACTTAGCATTCAAAATCATTAGAAGTGCCTTATGATTGTCTTCTAAACATTCTGAGACAAGAGACTACATTTAGTGTAAGAGTTGCAGGGGAGGAAAGATGAGAAGATTAATTGGAGGACAACGTAGTATTTTTCCAAACAATACCTTTACTTATTAAAGAATATGCGGTAGGATAAATTGCAGCTAATACATTAATTTTACAGAGTTTATAAACTATATCTGAACATTTTATGAACGTTATAAACTTTTAATTGACCTGTGATCGTGATCAAAACTAGAATTTCTTCTTCTAGTCAATCAAAGGGATAAACCAATGTTATTTCCTATACTCTGCTCTTTGGGATAGAGTGTAGCTTCTGTGACAATGCCCTCTGTGACTAATCTTGTAGAAGTTACGTTACTAAAATTTTACCCTGATTGTTGCAACCACTAGGTTGAAGATTAGTAATCCTTAATTAATAAATGCCCTGTGGCTATCTCAATAGAAATAGTATTTCACAGAGGTTCCTTCAGTTTCACAATGCTTCAGTCTAATGAACTGTAATTGTTACTCATGAAGCCTATTTCATCCAAGACAAAGCATACTTATTTCTTGCATGCCTTTTAACCAAAGCTAAACCAAGGAGTTTTTCAAATGATCCTCACAGTTTCAACAAGGTTTTACTTAGTCCTTTTTCTGGATAAGCATTGCTCTAGATCTCTTTTTCCATTCCAGTTAAATACCTGTGATTTTATGTTGTCGTAGACATCTAAACACTCTCTTCTGAGCCACTTCTGCATATCTGTTCATTTACTTTGAGTTTCAGATCAATTAAATAGTTTTACCAGAAGTGTATGCATCCTGTGAAGGCAACCTAGGAGAATCTTAGGACAGTTCTTTTGGAGATTTGTTTCATTTTCCATTTAACCATGTGGCATGAGTCTTTTGAAGCTGTTTGTTGAACTAGGAGAAGGTTGCTTTGTTGAAGTTGTTTTTAAGCCTAATGTATCAACTTCTGTTGGGTGTCCTGCTGTTTGAAGCTTTGCATCTGAAAAATGTTTCCCCATGGTTTTATGTATTCCGCCCCCCCCCAGTCCCCTCCTCAAGAGTCTGGAATCATTTCTAAAGATCAAAGAGTAACTCTTCCAAGAAACAGTAAGACAGAGTACAGCATTACATGCAGCATTTTGTTCACTTGCCTTTACAGTCTGACTTTGACTGAAATAATAAATAAATGCCCTTTGAGATCATCACTTAACTGAAGTCATTCCTTGCTTTTATCACTGGTTTTGTTTTTTTTTTAAGCCTCGTGTTTTAGGTAACTGGCATTTGTGTTTTCATATTACATCTATATACAAAATGCAAATGTATTTAGAATTTCATTACAATAAAAGCTCTTTTACAGTTTGAGTTTAATAATGTTTTAATGAAATTTAGGTTTTCAAGAGATAGGAGACTCAATATATGACAGAAATTTCTTCTTAAAAGACATTGGTAAAAAGTAATCCCTACAACAGCCTCGTGGCACAGTATGCACATGTGCACACAGCTGCATTGTATATCCATGTGCGACTACTACAAGCAGTCTATTTTTTCCCATGGAAAGTAACATTATTTTTCTACAATTCCATGTGGTATCAAATCTGTTCCCTTCCTTATTTAGAATTTCAGCTTCTCTAAAATTTATTTTAGCATTTTTTTTCCTAAAGAAGTAAAAAAAGTTGAAAAAAATAACTTTTGAGAAAGAAAAAAAGTTGAAAATGCCATATAAAGTGGAGAAGGGGGCTTCTGTTGGAAGATCTCTGGAATGAACTTTTAATTTAGAAAAAAGAAAGGAAAGGATTAGAATGGAAAAGCACAGTAGCAGCAGTTCCAGGAAGAAAGTTGTACTAGAGATAGCGCTTAAGAGTTATCAAAAAGTCATAAAAAATAGACATCTGAAAATCTTAACACTTGCCCATTAACCTTACTCTATGAGCATGTTGCTAAGCAATAACTGAAATCTAAATTGCTTTCAAGTTACGCGTTTTGTTTCTTTTAGGAAAACTCCAGGTTTCTCTGGCTATTAAAACTGGTGCTTTGTTTCTCCCCTGGATTTCTTGTTTTTAAGAAGCCTTTTAAATCAGGGCATCACAGTATATTGCCTTAGTGTTTGCCTTGGAACCTATTCGCAGAATAAGAAACTATGGATCAGTCACTGTGTTTGGGGAAAAAAAAATCAAAAAGATGAAAAATTAAAAGTAGTTATAAATTATTTTAACCAACAGATATTTCAAACCTGACTTACTGGACATAGCCTAGATACTTCTTAAGAGAGACCCTATTAATTTTCCTATTAGACATCCTCTAGACTTCTGTAGTAATATTGGAGTTCTGTTTTCTTTTCTACTTGTTCTTTAGTATCTCTCTTTTATTCACATTAACATTTAGGGAAATTTGATTTAGATTACTAGCATATTAGGAAGAAACAATGTGGCTTCCCTGAGCTCCACTACCTCCCAGGGATTGTCCTTGGACTCACTGAGAGCCTTACTGTGAAAGGGGCAGTTTCTCATGGAGGTTTTAGACCCACAAGCCCTTCCTTGATGTAATGTCCGAGTGCTCACACACTGACTCTGTTCGTGGGAGTAGCATGCTGAAATGGCAAAGCAAAGCCAGCATCTACTTTCTAGCTCATAACTTATGACAGAATGGAAATTATGTACTTGCTCCCATAAAAAGATGCCTACGTCCTGGATTGGGTTTCCCCTTACAGACCTCTGGAAATTGACAGGATAGAGACAATAAAGCAACATATTTAATGTGCATTTGCCAGGCATAAGTGCTAAACGTTACTAATGTGTAGATATAAAACTAGTATGCAATCTTGTATTAGCTATAAGTAGAATTTTTTATGAATCTCTGGTGAAATTATTAGTTTCTCAGAAATAAAATTGTTCATGGGACATGGTAAGTTTAAAAAAACAGAATGGAATTTGTATTGTAAAAATGTTGTAAAAATGTGAGCCACATTTTTGGCAAAAGATAAGTGCTTTTTCTTGTTCTAAATATCCTTGCATTAGAAATCCACTGAATTATCATTTTTCATAGATTTAAAACACTAGACATAAAATTATTAAAATCCCAGCTTTTCCCTTGGCCTGGTTTATTTTTATTTTGAGGTAATTTCATAGTATCTAATTTTTATGATTTTGATTTTTCGTAACTGTTTATGGCAGAAGGTAGGAACTTTCTACTCAGCACCATTTTAGATTTATATTAGATAGTTTAGAAAAGTTTGGTATTACATAGTTTAGAAAGCGGGTAGTTTTAGATTGGACATAAGGAGGAAATTTTTTACAATGAGCATGGTGAGGCACTGGCACACATTGCCCAGAGAAGTTGTGGATGCCCCATCCCTGGAAGTGTTCAAGGCCAGGTTGGACGGGGCTTGGAGCAACCTGGTCCAGTGGAAGGTGTCCCTGCCCATGGCAGGGGGGATGGAACTACATGATCTTAAAGGTCCCTTCCAACCCAAACCATTCTGTGACTCTATGATTCAAATATTAGATAGGGCTTTTGCTTGAATAGAGGAATATTGTAATCAATTTTTCATTGTCTTTCCTTTCTTCATGTCAGCAAATACATTTCCCATTTGGTGCTGCACTGTTCATCAAAGAGCAGAAGAGATCCAGTTGGTTAAAGTTGGCAACATGTCATTGATTCTCAGAGAACTACAGTTTGAGTTCAAATTAAAAACATCTGAGATTAATATTTACATAGCAATTATCCTTACACACTGACTATATTACATGTTTGCCTTAAAAATACTTAACTGATTGGGGGTATGAAATTGGATTTCACAAAGGGTATCTCTTCTTCCTGAAAATGATGCCTTGATGGCCTGTTGATTGCAAGAAATTGAAATTGTAACTCCTTTGATGATTATCAAAAAAGAAAAAACCAAAACAAACAGATGTCCCTAGCTTATTGAAAGGAAACTTTCCAAAAAGTTCATGAGTTATTTAATCTGCTTACTCTCTCACCCTCAAAACCTCAAAGATTCTTCTGGTTTTGTCTCAAGGGGTTCAATTTACTGCCTGCTGTACAGCAGTGTCCAAAGTGTAGTTTTGCGACAGCATGCTCTCAGGCTGTCTTTCGGTGCACAGTAATTTTGCTGTAGTTTGCAAAGCTATTCTGTTTCACGCATTTCGAAGAGGAAAAGCATCTTTCTGTATTATTGTAAGGGAAAGGATTTGCCATTCCCCCAGGGTCTGTAACAGAGATTTACTCTCTTGCTTAACTTGGTTTACACATTTGTAACAATTCCTTTTCTTTTTCTTCTTGAAAGTGCATATTTTATTTTTCAGTGCCTGAAGCTAACTTGTTAATTACTTTTCCATCTATTCCAAGCAAAATATAGACTAAGTCAGAACATTATATGAAGGTCATATTGAACCCTATTCTGATGGAAATAAGGCTTATGCAGTAAAAATAGCTCTAGATGCCAGGTGGCACTGAAGGCTATTACAGTAGGCTGTCACATTTAAAAGCTGGAAATCTTGCTTAGGTCAGGAATGGAAATTAATTAGTATTTTCAGCCTATCCCTTAGTGAATGTTTGTCCATATATCATAAAAATAACTCAGTTCGGCAAAATTGCTCACTCCTTTTCAGGATTAGACAAAAAGGGTGCTAGGAGGTTGAGATTAGCCTGCAGTGCTGGCAAGTCTCTGAGAAACTCATACATGGGCATTTTTTCCATAATCTGCAAAGTTTTAGAGAGTGATATTTGTGATGAGTATACAACATTCATCCCAGCCTACAAATACAAGTGGAAGATCATACAGTGTGCCTTAACCTAGCTATTGCTTTATGTCATGAACATTTTCTTTTGGTTGCTTATCATTTTCTCACCTGAACTTTGAGACAGAAGTTTGCCATGCCAGGTGTCTGCCTCAGGCTGAACTCGGCTCAAATCGTTTCACTATTTCTCATAATGAGGTTAAGGAAAAAAAGTGTTCTGCTGCCCATTTTGATTCTCAAAGCTGTTCTACTGAGAAACCTTTCTGTTCCGACACTTTGGAGCTGGGACATGTAATTTCACAGTGCGGTGTCAGGGGTTGCTTTTATTACTGCCATGGAAAAGTCCACAGAGTCAGCCAAGGAGGTGGGCTTAGCTCACGCTCAATTAGTAGAGACAGCTCCTAACCTAACAGAGCTCAGAAGTCTGTTATAGGGAAACCAGTGGTGCATACTTCTGTCTGAAGGTGGGTGATATCAAGTCTGCCATATCAGCTACCAATGCATCTCTGTACCAAGGCGAGCCGTGAGCAGAACAGATGGAGATGTCATGCTGGAAGGGAAACACCACTTTTGTGTCTCATGCTCCAACAATGTCAGCACTGTCTTTTGGTACCAGGTCTGTATCGATGGCATAGCTTTACATAGCTGCTTTTCTATCTGGGAAGCAGTATTCCCCAAGAAGAGGCTTTGCAGGTGTCTAGACCTTGCTTGGACAAAGACCAGAACTAGCAGTTAAGACAGGGTCATGTGAATAAAACAGTCAAAGATTATTATTTGCTATTGATTGCTTCATCCTCTGAAGATGGAGCAAGAACAAACAAGGTGAAGAAGAACAAACTATCATTCTTACTGCTCCAGGAATCTCAGTGTCCTCTGTTGCTCCTTGAGTTCTCTATACTTCCAAGAAGTGCAGCTGAAGCACAGGAGAAAATATGGCAAAAGGCTAACCATGGCAGAGAACAGATGACAAAATGCTCTCCTGTTAGAATGGACCAGTTTTCATCTGGGAAGAGATGGAATGAGAAATTGCAGAGGGAGAAGGGACTTGACATGCAAAGAAATGAGATTAATGAGTTGCACATGGGCACAGAGTGAGTGGGTCTGAATACATGCATACAAAAGGAAAGGCTGCAGTGGGATGAACTGTGTTGGTGTTCTGGTTTCGGCTGGGGTAAAGTTAATTTTCTTCCTAGTAGCTGGTATAGTGCCATGGTTTGGGTTTAGTATGAGAAGAATGTTGATAACACACTGATGTTTTCAGTTGTTGCTAAGTAGTGTTTAGACTAAGTCAAGGATTCTTCAGCTTCTCATGCCCAGCCAGCAAGAAGGCTGGAGGGGCACAAGGAGTTGGGAGGGGACACAGCCAGGGCACCTGACCCACACTGGCCAACGGGGTATTCCAGACCATGTGACGTCACACCCATTGTATAAACTGGGGGGAAAGCTGGCCAGGGGCCGCTGCTAAGGAACTGACTGGGCATCAGTCAGCAAGTGGTGAGTAATTGCATTGTGCATCACTTGTTTTGTACATTCTAATTATTTTATTATTATTATTATTATTATTATTTTTATTTTATTACCATTACCATTTTATTACCATTTTATTATTATTACCATTATCGTTATTTTCTTCCTTTTCTGTCCTATTAAGCTGTGTTTATCTCAACCCATGTATTTTACTATTTTTTTCCCCAATTGTCTCCTAAATCCCACTGGGTGGGGTGTGTCATGGTTTAACCCCAGCCAGCAACTAAGCACCATGCAGCCGCTCCCTCACTTCCCCCACCCAGTGGGATGGGGGAGAGAATTGGAAAAAAAAAAGTAAAACTCATAGGTTGAGATAAGAACGGTTTAATGAAACAGAAAGGGCGAAACGAATAATGATAATAATAACAATAATAAAATGACAATAATAATAAAAGGATTGGAATGTACAAAACAAGTGATGCACAATGCAATTTCTCACCACTCGCTGACCAATGTCCAGATAGTTCCTGAGCGGCAATTCCCCACCCGCTACTCCCCCCAGTTTATATACTGGACATAACATCCCATGGTATGGAATATTCCTTTGGCCAGTTTGGGTCAGCTGTCCTGGCTGTGTCCCCTCCTGACTTCTTGTGCCGCTCCAGCCTTCTTGCTGGCTGGGCATCAGAAGCTGAAAAGTCCCTGATTGAGTCTAAACACTACTTGGCAACAACTGAAAACATCCGTGTGTTTTCAACATTCTTCTCATACTGAACCCAGAACATGGCACTATACCAGCTACTAGGAAGAAAATTAACTCTTATCCCAGCTGAAACCAGGACAGGGGAGAAGTGAGCGCGTGGCTGCATGGTGATTAGTTGCTGGCTGGGGTTAAACCACGATAGCTGGGTTGGCTGATCTTAGAAGA
The DNA here is from genome assembly GCF_947461875.1 of Haliaeetus albicilla. Taxonomy (NCBI): domain Eukaryota; kingdom Metazoa; phylum Chordata; class Aves; order Accipitriformes; family Accipitridae; genus Haliaeetus; species Haliaeetus albicilla. The sequence continues at coordinate 65,798,587 of NC_091516.1, read as the reverse complement.
GTTTTTTCCTTCATGCAAGCCATTTATTTCTGATTCCTTCTTCAAACCTACTCATGCTTTCTTGCTATCTCCTTTATGCTTGTGCTACCAATTGTATAGCTACATGTTGAGCTGCATCAGGTGGCTCTTCCAGCTGAAAGTAGCCTCTTCCCTAATGCAATTTTCCTGATAGAGTTAGTGTTCATTTGGTTCAGCTCCTTGATCTGACTTGCCATGTAGTGGCATGTGTGGTCTCAACAGGAGGGGGAATTTGGTGGAAACATGTAGTGAAAGCTAGAGTGAAAAAAAACCCCAACCAACAGTCATCTTTGGTAAGATCCTGTAATTAAATTGGATTAGATTCCCATCCAGGCATTAGATACAAGGAAAGGGGAAAAAAAAAGCAAATACTAATCAAAGCAAAACAAACAGGAGCATTGGTTGGTCGAAGATTTGGAAGTAGGTCAACAAGCTTGATGAACAGGACTCTCTTAAAAAAAATAGCATACCAAAGAAGTTTATTTTTGTTTTAAACAGTCTTATGACCATCTTTCAAGCATTGGATCGACTGTGAAAACATAAGAGTACTGAGGAAGAAATTTTACTCATTTTCTGCTTAGTGCAATTCTAAGTGGTTTTTAGTTACTAAGGCTTTGTATTACACATTGATTCAGGAAGATGAAGAAGTATTGAATAATGACCCATTTGAAGAATTACTGCTCCTATAGAAAGATAGTACATGATAGCAAAGTTAAGGACTATAAAGTAGGTGTGCTCTTAAGGATGCTAAATATATTTTGAATGGACAATGAACCAGACCCTTCCATGATAGACATAGCATAAGATTTTAGTGCTGTCATATACATTATGAGTGCCAGTTCATGCATACATACAAATTTGAAATCCTCACTGTTGGCAGTTGTGCATTTGACACTAATTTGTGCCAAGACTGATTGGGCAGTAGTCTTCTTTTTGGATAGCAGTGCAGCAGCAGCATGGGTAGATGTCATCTCATCCTGATCTCCTCTTCAAGAATGAAGAGTCCACTCTAGGTCAGTTTTTGCAGCCAAAGAAAAGAAACACAACCTGTAGAGAATGAGTCATCCCAGTAAGTTAGATACTTAAAACAAACAAATCAATTATTACTGCATTTTTCTCTATTTATTACAGAAGGAATGTAGATGGTTAATGTCAGTTTGGAAGAAATTCTGAATTTAAATAGATCCCTTTTTCTGATTTCTACAGGAAGGACCCACAAGTGGATCTTGAATTTGTCTAGCCCAGTATCGTGGTGTGTATGCACATATGAGTATGCACATATTTATGATTTTTCTCCTGAGATTTTTAGGACCTCACTCTTTGTATAGCTGTTGATTTGTTATGTTTGTCATTTGTTTTTCTTCATATTCATTTATGGTATCTCCTTCCAGGACATACATTTAACACATTGAATGTTCTGTGCTTCAAAGATTTTGAGTCTACAAAAAGCTACATCCCTCTGTAACTGTACTGACACAAGTTTCTAAAGATCAGGCTACAAATATTTATAGTTACATAAAATAAATAAGAGTGGCTGTGTTAAGGTTCCCTGAAACCTAATGATCTTTGAAGTGGAATTTTTACACTCTTGGTGCCAACTACCTCAACATAACATTTGCAGATTCTGAGCAAAGTTTAAAATAGAGCTGAGGTGGGTTGTTTTCTTCCATCTGGTCTTTCTTATTATGAATCTCTGTCTTAGCAGCTACTGGATGCCCAGTTCCCATCCAGATGAGTTTCTTCCTGCATTGCACTGTGTCTGCTGTTCTTCTGCCTACTACTAATCTCCCCCAAACCCCTACCAAGTAAAAAGGCCCTGCTCTCCCAAACTATCTTGACTCTGGCTTCAGTCAGTACTATTGGCCAGTAAGGGATCAGCTAGCTGGACTCTCTGAGTAGAAGATCTTTAAATCTATCCCAGCTTGAACAGGGAAAAAAAATGTTGAAGGAAGATTTGGCATTTATATTTTAATAAACAGTCACAGGTTTCCTGCCATTAACATTGACCAAGACTAAACAGCCCTCTTTAAAATGTATCATTGAAGCAACGTTACAGGTGAAATCCAGATGTAGTTCTTACCATAAAGAGAACATAAATTGCTTTAGGGGCATGTAAGTATCAAGCAAAGGCTTAACCAAGTTCACTCAGACAGGGATGTGGGGATTTCTGCACATATGCCGCAACTACTTGGGCCATTTGTTGCAATAACAAATACTACCACTTCATTCATATCTACTAATTCTCATTGTTGTTCTTATAGATTGACTTTCCATATGCTAATGACCATTTGCCAGAGCCAAGACCTCCATTTTTCTTTTGTCTTAGAAATTGAATAGATTCCTTTTTACTGTATATTCTCTTGAAGCCTTTACTACTGCAATTAAAATGCATTTCATTTTTTCTCACTGTCTTTTAGATAAACAGTATATTACCTCAGAGCATGAATATCCATTAGCAGGCTTAAAGAAAGAATGACATGCAGTATTCAGCTATCTTCTGCTGTATTGTTTAATCTTATCTATACAATTACAGCATTTCAAAATACTATTTTGGAAACCATTTTTTTTCTTTTTTTTTGCGCTTATATAAAACTATTGACTTCAGTAGTACTCTTTATGAATAAATACTAGGTGACTGGAAAATTGTGGCAAAATTACTTACATAAGATCTACAGTACTGTAAAGTAATAAACTGCCACATGAAAATTATCAGTATGATTGGAGATAAGTAGAAGAGTGGAAGCTTTCACAGTCCAGTCCAGAAGTGTATATTCATTACTTGTTCAAGACACAACTTCCACTGGCTGCCATGGGAGTTGTGGTTGTATGACAACTGTTCACTGTTCTGATAAAAATAACAATTATGGAAATGTAACATGCTCCCATGAATGTCTAGTTGTCCATTACTAAAAAATATTAAAATTAATTGTACCTTTATATACTTTAGAAGTTACTTGAATTGTGTCAAATAAGCTGAGAAAAGACTTGGAATTTATGAAGTTTTATTGAAATGGCTAGCTACAATGAAGAAGCCATAGCTGAAGACCAAAAAGATCTGGATATAGTTTTATATATTCAATTTGTCTGCAGTACTGTATTTTAACATTTACTCGCAAAGCATGAATTAACACCCTACAGCAATATGACAAGTCTCTGTAACAACTAATATGAATTTCATTAGTTTCAAGCTTTCTACAGTACTTTGTCCTGTTAAAACTGCAGAACAGTATTTATTAATATACACTAAGGGAAAGGGTGACAATATTTCAATATCTCATCCTTAATCTTTCCATATTGACCTGGAATTTCTCAACTTTCTTTTTTTAATCCACCCTCCTAGATGAGAAAACCATTCCAATAATTCTCTATTCAAAACAGTAATACTGAGCATTTTTTGAAACAAAAAACAAACCAATGATCCTGTCAGGTCAGCGTTCTGCTTTAGCCTCCCTTGAGCAGGGGCAGGGACAGAAGGTATAATGTAATGTATTTGTCATGAAGTCTTGTTTCTATCTAAAATTTTGGTATCAGACCACAGGCAATTTGTTGCAACTTCTTAAGAAATTCCAAATCAAGAATTTTCTTCAAACCGTGTAAATCATGTAGCTAGGGATATCCTTGATGAAAGTATACACTACATTAGTAAAGTAGTGGGTTTGTTTTCATAGCATATCCTATTGGTCTTATTCCTTGTAATTCAGAACCTAACAGCAGCATCCACATTTTTCAGCCAGACAACCTTCTCTGTGTCTGACTCCATTCCATCAACAGATGAGTAATATTATGGATTCCCTTTCAGGAACCATATTCAGGTACCAATTAGACTGGGTTGGAAAGAGAATATTAACATGCACTCAGGTCATCTATCCTGAGGTGAGGGGAAGTTAACTAGTTCGTGCCCTCATATCTTGAAGTCACTTGGTTGAATATGGCCACCATTATGTCTGTGCACAGATCTGTGAATCTTGCAAACCAGAGGAAAGTTGGATGTGTCTGATGAGTTACCCATGCCACAGCTGAGGGTGGACACCTGAAAAGAATGCGTGGCTCCAGAGGGAGTCTGCCATGCCCTTCCCTAAAGGAATATATTTGTGACCTCGGGAGCACCACAGCTTATGCCCTAGCCCTTGCACAAGGCTCTGCTGAAGGCAAAGTTTACTAGTGCAGAGAACTGTACTTGAGCGACAATAATGACAACAGCATTGTATGTAATAACACAAAAAGGAATTTGAAGTTAAAGCATTATTTATCAGAAAAGACTAATCACCAGTATTGCTGTGCAGGAATTATTACCATTACCCACCAAAATAGGTCAGTATTTTCATCCACGTACAACTAACTGCACGTGAGTCACATTAACCAAGAGCAATTAATTCATATTTGTGCAGTAGATGTAGCTGGTGCAAAGGAAGCAGACATCCAGTGATTCTACTGTGTATCTTAAAAACTGAAGGCACATAAGTGCAAACATAGGTTGTGATTTTAAATTGGGATGGATATGCAGTGTGTGGTTTTCTGAGATGACAAAAGACCAATATGAAGCAAGAATGGGGTATGAGGAGAAAAGAGAACACTAAGAGGGGAGTAAGAGTTGGAGAATAGTGACAGGATCTGGAATTCAAAAGGATTTAGGGTAGGGTACATGAAATCGGAAGGGTTTGATGGAGCTGGAAAAAAATGCAAAGAGGAAAGGATATATTTCCTCTGTCCTACATCCTAAGGAAAATAAATGACTGGAGTGTAAGTCTTATCTATTTCCCTTGGTTTCTGCTGTGGACAACTTTATGCCTTTTTGGACTATATATATTTCACATTTAGTAGTTCTCTTTCATCACTTTTCAATAATATTTTATGTCCTAAGGATAACCACCCTCTGAGATTTGCTTCTGCTGTTTCTGTGTCATTAATGTGACACTAGTAATTAGGACCTGACTCATACAAATATGAATAGCATAAGTTTAGACTGTTGCATTTTTTAGTTCCCACTGGAATGCTCAGCAAGAGGACTAACTGGATTTTAATCTATTTGCTGTTATAATTAAAGTTCACATAATCTTTTCATTTTTTTCCCACTTTCCAGTTATTAATGGAACATGGCAAAAAGAGGATGAGAGGTCCTGATCACTGGCATTTTAAAGTGCAGTGAAACAATGAAAACTGACATCTTCATATTTGATGACAAGAATTATGATGATAAGAATAGCACTGTTGCACAGAAATCCCAATTGGCAGTGAGGTTCTGCTTTAGGTACCAAACTATGTATAGTTTCCTTATTGCTGGGTATATTTTGCTTAAGCAACAGACCAGTGCAGTAAATATGGAGATGGATTTGTTTCAACTATATAGAGAATGAATTTTGAGAGTTTATTTTCATGCAGAACCTGCAGATATTAGGGTTGTCAGAACTGCACTTTTGAACTGAATCTTTCAAACATCCCAATATATCAGAATTCTCTGAATATTTTAGCATACAAAATTCTTCAAGTCTTTGCAGTCCTCCAGCAAAATTTTTACAAAATACAAAATTCTCTGTGTTTGCAGAGGTTTTTCTGTTTGATGTGAACCAGAATCAACTGAAAAAGATTTAGAAAATATTTCTAATGTAAGTTGGAAAATTAATCTGGATTTAACAATGATGCAGAGTAAATCACAAAAAATAGAGTGTAGAAACCAAGCCCCCACACTTGGGTCAGCAATACTGGGAGAAGTCAGTGGCAGAAACAGTATCATCTAGGAAAAAAATAATGATGCTGCTGCCTCAACATAAAATTAGAGGAAGAGAAGGAAAAGGCCCTGAGCCTGGATTTTCTATAAACAAAACAGGTATTCTTTGGGAAGATAAAACCATCCTGTGAAAGGTCATGCAGAGATGCAGAACAGGTCTCACATTAATTTGCTACAGTGGGTTTATCAGATAACGTGGGGGAAGAATACTGTGGGCTTTATTCAGAAACACATTTGTAGGTGACAAAGAGGTGTAAAGAGCTGAAAAACAGCAATGAAAATGGGGAAAGAAAGTTCTCAGGCTTGGAAGCTGAGGAGTATGAGGACAAATAATGAGAGAGAACTTGGAGAAAATGTCTTCTAGTGTATTGAACGCTTCCTTCAGCTTTTGGAGTTTTTTCAGGTCTCACCCTGTGTAGTATCACTACATTGCGTACTACACTGACCATGCCTCCAATTTCAATACAATCTGTCATTCGCAGTTGATGGAAGGGTTAGGTGAGAAGCTTAAGACTTATTTATTAAGAAAAGGTGCGGTATAGCCTTCAAGTTTAAATAGCATCTTGTCAGAAAATATTCTAGTTATTTAGTTAAAAAGAGGTTGGGAGGTGGCTGGGCAATCAGTTTAAATTTCTTCTCTGTAATAGAAATCCACAGAATAGAATTAGAGGGAAGTGTGCAGAAATGACCTAAAGCATTTTGCACTCAAGGGTGAACCTTAGCTTTTGCTGCATCCAGATGGAGACACCTTGATCATTATAATCAGCACGCTCCATTTGCTGCATTAAAAACAAGATAAATATTTAATCACAGTGCAATTAAGTCTGGATCAGTGCCATTAGTTTATAATGAATATATAGTTAGATAGATTCTAATACAGTACTAATTCACTTATGAACCAGGCTGAACAGATTTATTTTTTTTTAAAGCTGATATTTTGAGAATGTTAATGAGATGAAGGTGTATTTAATTGCTAATTATTTTTACTATTTTCATGCATAAACTGGAATAACATATAGCAATCAGTTAATATTATCAATAGTCCTCATAAACTGTGAATGATGTTCTGCAATGCCTATTCTTTTCAGGTTAAAATAACCAAATAAATAGCAAGCTGTCGTTACAATAAATATTTGTTGATACAAGACTCATTTGTATCCTAACAGCAAAATAGAATCATCAGTGGCAAATTCCAAAAGGAAATCATATGAAATATATTGATCTGTAGGAGCTATTGTGGTTTGACGTTTGGTTTTTTTTCTGTCTGCTTTGCAAATATTCAAGTATGCTGGGCAAGCAAGAATTTCTTGTCACACTTTGGAAGACTTGAAGGTTGAGGTAGTTCAAAATACATCACATTCGGCTTTCTTGGGTTTTAGTTAAACTGAGGGACTTCTTTATTTTCTTTGAGCCATGTCGTGATGGAACAGTATAATGGGAGCTGGGCCCTAAAATGTTTAGATGTTTATGTAAATTTTGAACCCAGAATGACTTTTAAGGGTAAAAAAAAAATATTTATGAGTGAGAAAGAGCAAGTACTAGACTACAACATATTCATTCATTACTGAAGACGCTTCATGCTTAAGTGGCAGAAAGAGCATGTTGACTAGAAGAAACTGTTTTCATGATTACAGCCCCTTCTGGCAGAAGGTCAATAGCACATCAGCTGGAAACACTCTCTTCAAATGTCCTCAAAACCGTGCCTTGCAAAGCAGGCAGCTGACATGTAACTGTAGATTCAAGTAGTGAAAAAACATGCTGTTCTTCAGACCCAGCTATGTCAAGAGTGTTCTTGGGAAAAGGTCGTTTTCTTCTAAATAAAGGTGAAATCTACAAAACACTTGAGCAGAAGCTCAGTCTTACCCACAAAGGTGGTGCACCGGCTCGAAGGACATGTACTAGTGAGACCTAATCCCTACGCTGCATTGCTGGAATGGGTATGTCATACTTGTGTGCTTGAACCTATAGATAGGCTGAGACACAAGTATGTTTTTTAGTACAATTTAATGATCCCCAGAACTCAGCAAATGCAGGATCATTCCTGTCAAGTTGTTAAAATGGTCTCTGAAGTATCATGACTCCCACACAGACACACAGCTGGGGGCATTCAAAGCCAGCCTCTGTGTCAGGTAGCCTTGCACAATCATATTAAATTAACAGGCAAAATAGTAAATGTGAGTAAGATCAGAGACCCTCAAAAGCTTTTGTTACATTCCTCACCTCTTTGTGCAATAAAGCAGTTTTCCGTCAGAACCTGTAGGGACATTCCTGCTGGATTTGAATGTTCATTTGTGTGTCTCTGTGGAATATGGTCTCCTTTGAATAGAACTATGTTATATTTTGGATTTGTGTCTGCTGAACTCTGAAATCTATAAGCTCACATTTGAAGTGGCACACCTTTCAAAAATCTATTTAATCGAGTATTTAAAAGGATGCTAAAGAAAGAAAAAGGTCAATATACTACTGAAAAAGAGGTGGTCTCTCATTTGTGCATATATAGGTGGTATAAACATAATTTTTTACTCTATGGAGAAAACATACATATTAGTTAGAAAAGAATGTCAAATATAAAGATTCAGAGATTAAGCTCATCTCAAATATTTCTGAGATACCTAATGCAGATTTCTAATTATTCCCACTGCAGGATTCTTCAGCTTTCTTGTCAGGTTGCAGGAACTGATGAGCAGCAGGGATAGGGTGTTGGATTACCTGGACACTGAGCCTAATTCAGTGTGATAATCCTTCTTCATCATGGGAAGCTCATGCCATTCTGCTAGCTCTAGCAGCAAGGAGATTAATTCTTCTCTTCCCATAAAGATGAAAGCAGTCATATGTGCCAGTGGCTTCTTTTACACATACTCATTTCAAAATATAAGAGCTCCTGCTAAGTGAGCTCTGTCACAGCTTATTTTGAAGACTGCTTTGGCAGAGGAAGCATCTAAAGTATTATGTATTATCAAAACATGGGTGGGGGGAAGACTTCAAACTACTGATATTGAAACTGTATGAGAGATCTCTGATGAAGATTTCAATTTACCAGAGGGGAAAAAAAAATATTTGACTGACATTCATGTAGAGCCAAGATAGACTTAAGAAAAGCTAGTGGTATGAAGGCAAGCAGCTAGAGAGTATTTTTCTTTTACAGTGAAATGTAAAATCATTTGATACCTTTTCTTAGTTTGATGATAACTCCAATATTTGTTTTTATAGGATTTGAAGCTTAGTGTATCATCAGAGTAACATTATCTATTAGTCCTACTTCACTAATACTCCACAGAATACATAAAGCAATTAGCTTTGTAGCTAACAGTATCTTCATCTTGATGTATATCAAGGTCAATATCTAATTTGGCATTTTTCCTTGAAGTTGCAATATTTCTACATGAAGAGAAGATGGATAGAAAGATAGCATCAAAAGCATTAACATTTGTATTGCACTGCCTTTAATTTTACTTTCTTAAAATGTGATTATTTAGCGTATGTCACTCCATTGGAGTATATTTGTCTTTTTTTTTTTTTCTCTTTTCGTTTTTCGTATTCCTCATTTGATCTTGTCTTAGCAAGAAATCATGGGGTTTGATTTTTGATCGTCTTCTTGTTTTAGCACAGCAGCAAGCACAATTTTGAGTATGGAGAATCAGACTTTGAGGAAGATGCAACTGATGTAGAGTTCTCGTTTAACTACATCACCTGTAACTGCCTGGTATTTTGTATTGTCTTTCCCACCAAAGCAGCAGCAGATTTTATATTTGGCAAAAAATGCTTACGGTATTTGGTGGAAGCATGTGAAATGGCTTGTTTTACAGATGACTATCACTGAATTGGGGAGTGTTAAGGGAAAGAGTCATTGAGGGGACATTGTTTTTTCTTCCTGTTACGGCTGCTATTTCAACTGTTTTCTGATTTCTTACATTTTGCTAAGCTAATGCTACACAACTCCACTGTTAGCCACTGTACTTCAGAGTTGGCCTTTGTCATATTTTTAAGTCCTAGGTAAAGATTTATCAAAAAAATATCTGGCAAAGTGTCTGTAGACTTCTTGATAATGCACTTCAGTGCATTGTACAAAAGGTGTTCCGCTGAGCATCTGCACAGCTGCCCTTTCAGACAGGCTCTGTGTCTGCCCCTGATGAAGTTTGCACTGGCTTGTGTACAGCTCTGAAATTCTAATGCATCCTGGACACTTAGAGGGGACAGTAATTAGTGTCATACCTCACACATACAGATACAAACCTAAGCTGATGAAAAGCCTTGATAGAGACTAGAGTTAGTCTATCACCAGAGTAATTCTACCACCCTCTTCTCAGGAAGGACAATGTGTGGGCATCAGGTCGACAGCATCAGCCCTCTTCCTCTTCAGATCACTTCCCATTGCACTGTGTAGCTTGCTCCTGTAGATGCAGCCAGTCTGCAGTAAAACTAAATAATTGAAATGAGAACAATCAGAATTTTAGGTAATGATATTCACATACACATATTTAGATATGCTTCACAGTTGTCAACATTTCTAGGCTTTCTTGTTTGTTTATCCGTTTGGTTTTTTTCTTAAAAATGGAAGACCATGCAAAAAAAAGAAGCTCAAAATAAGACTAGGTATTTTAAAAAATACATTTCCTCCAGACTACCAGGGGGAAAATATAGAAAGGTATTTGGACACTTCTTTCTATTACTTCAAAAGAATTTGAATATCCTACAAGACAAATGAAGGAACAGTTTTCCTAAATGAGCTAATTCACTCTTTGTATATGTTATCGTCAAAAATTACATTCTTATTGGTGAAACGATGCTTTCCTTGCTTTCCTGGCCTTTCTTGCTATAGACAAACTAATGTTTTCTCTCAAATATGTAATTACCACTTTTGCATTATACAAGATTTTATTGTTGACTGTGCTTGTCAAAGAAAACAGATAGATAACATGGTTCTGCCTTGAGCCCCTTTGCAACTCTACTGAGGATGCATTTGTTTGATTTGTCCATCTATAAAATCTCAGAGATTTTAGTAAGAGCATCTAAAAAATTTAAAACCTGCTATGCTTTAAGTTACTTTTAATATTTTTTCAAAAACAGTATGGGATTTCAGTTGAATAACAGGATGATATATTTCGGACTATACTTATTATGTTGGCTAATACCACTGGAGCTGCACAATGAAGGACTCAAAAGAGCAGCAAAGTGAATAGATCTATTATGCTGAGTGCACAATTAATCTTGTTGACATTATTTTATATGAACATGGATAAAAATGCCTGGAAAGCATACCATTGAATTCCACTGCTCATTAATATTGATCAAATGTTGTTGTTCTCTTTGTGTTGGAAGCCACTTAAAGATTACCTGCAAAAGTATTACAGTGCTATTGATTTAAAAAACCAAATCCCTGATGTCCACTGTATTTTGAAAATTAGTTGACAAGTTTGGTTTTTTATTTTTTTTGGTAAAGAAGGATGTTTTTGAACTTGCTGCTATAGATCTGAGTCACTGAGAATATTAATCAGATTGTTGGGGAATTAATTATCCAGCATTCAATACAATGTTATTTAAAAGCCTATACATCCCTATGGAAGTTAGTTGGGACCTCTCACGATCTAGCAGCAGTGCCTAGATTTTTACATACCATTTTTGATGCTTAGATGGAATGATGGCAGGATTAGGACTCAGATCCTTCAAGACACTCAAACCTGCAAAACTTGCGTCAGGCATCCTATACACCCAATGAAAAAAAAGAAACATATGCTTGAAGATTCATGCAATTTAAATATCCTGAAGATGTGTGAACTCAGAGTATGGTCCTCTGGAGAATTAGGAGAAATAAGGCTTTTTAAAGTTTCAGTCGTTCATTGTTTTAGAACACAGATGAGTCTAACCCATGTCCTTTTGAGGCAATGAATGTTAACTAGTGAAAATTAGATGATTGTTGTCTACTAGTTTCAGTGCATTTAATTAGGATGTTTCATTGCTCTCAAAATAATTTTTGAACTACCAGTTTCTATTAACAAAAAAACCCCAAAGCAAAATTACTCAACAGTTAGACTGAAAATACTGCTATTATATGTCTATGACCAAATAACAACTATAATCAGGCAAAAAAAAGTGTTCATATTGTTGGTGTGGGGTTTTTTTCAGTATGAAGGCATCATAGAAGACTAAGATTCATTAGATAGACTGGTGTGCACCAGTATATTATTTATTACTGTGCACCTCAAATGACCTTTTAAGTCTTTGTACTTCAGACTGATCTGAGAAAGTGCAAAATCTAAAGAAAATTAATGAAAGTATGCTGAACATGTGCTTAACAAGCCATATGGAGAAAGCAGCAAGCAAAATGAGAAAGTAATTATTAAAAGATTTATTGTTCTTCGAAGATTAGAGATCCGCATGCATAGAAGTAATTAACATATGAGGCTACCTGCAGATACTCCCCAAACTGAAGCACTCTGATAGAGACTTGGAAGAAAAATACACACACGTATTCATTGGGAGACTAAAAGTGCAAATTATTAAACATGTTTCTTCCCAAAATATTACAGAGGAGAAATAACAGGAACAGAAGCTGTAATACTTGAAAGCCATGAGTCTTCCTAGACCTGTTAAAGGAGTGATATATGTTGTCTGGAATTAAGAATGTAGTGTACCATTACGTTTAAAGTGTAATGCAGAAAGTGGATAGGGAAAGGCAAAAAAGGCAACAGCTATCTCCTCCTCTCCATCTTCATGATTTTTGCCCTTTTTTTACTACTAATTGCATTTAGAATAAGCTGCTGTATATTCATGTCTTTTATTTATTGGGTTCAGTGAGACGTATCCCCTGTTTAATGATACACACAAGCATACATTCTGCAGGATTGTGTCCTGGAATAGGCTGATGACGTAAGTTGTAATAGAAATGTGTCCATGGATAGTTTCTCAAATTGCTATAACCACCCGGGCAGTTATAACTGGGGAATGTGTTCTGATATCCTTGTCAGCCTGTTAATTTTCATTTTTGCAAATTAATATTTTCTTAGACAGTGCAGTTTTCACTAATGTGACGTTCTGAATGAATGGTGTTGCTGTGAACATCTGTCAAACCTTGGGTTTGTAATTGAAAACATAAACAAATAGGTAGACCCTCAGAAGCATTAAACTTATAGCTCTTTTAAGTTTAAATCACTCAATTCCGAGTGCTGATTGTCAGTAAATAACGCTGCAGAAAGAAGTTCTTTTCTGTTTTGGTTTTTTTTTTTCTAAATGCAATTTTAAGTAGGTGAATAATTATGACATTGCATCTCAGTAAGTGAAGACTGACACTTTTCTGTGTACATGGCAAAGGTTGCAAATAACATACTATATATTGAATTCATATATCTTGTCACACAAAAATTTGCACATGAGGCTTTCTAATCAGTGATTACCACTAGTTCTTTAAAGTGAGACTGGAAAAAAAAAAATCATCAAAATGCTAAAGTGTTTTCTTCTAGTAGGAGGTATATTACAGATAGTATTAGCAAGACAATAAGATGTAAAAATCTTTTAACATGTGCCATTAAATGAATAAACTTCAGATCTCAGTTCAAAAACTGCTATTATTTAAAGGTATGTGTAGTCATTCATTGCAATCCTAACAAATTTGATCTCACTGCTGAAATTTTAGGTATCCTAGCATGTGGTTAGTGGGAAAAAATAATTTAGTCAGAAGACCTTTTTGAAATCAGCTTGAAGTGGATATGCTAAAAAGGTACTCAATGGAAGAAGAATAGTTGGTTTAGTAGCTGCTAACTGCTGGCCCATATAGTCACATATGCAGAAAGTCACCCAAAGCCTTAGCAAAGATCTCAAACTACTAACTTGACATGTAGTGATTATTTAGGGATATTGTACATGTCACTCCATACATGATAGGCACGTTTGATTAATACATATTTCCTCAGTGGTATAAAAGTTAGAATGCCTGTTATCTTTAATAGGAGAGCAAGATTTAGCTTCTCTGTCTCCTGTCTTCTCTTACATTAAAAAATAATGTTGTGATTAATGAGTAGTGACATGCTTCATATTTTTTCTTGTTCATAAAAATCTGTGCTGGCAAGTTATCTGAACTATGTGAAGGATATATTTTAGTGGGTTAGTGGAATATGAAGGTCTACATAAGGGATTTTATTTCTTTAATGAACGCATATATGACTGAAATTATTATGTTTGTTACAATGTATGTATATATACTTCTTTTTTTTCCCCCCTCTCTCAGGACCCTGCCTTCCTAATCCATGTCATAATGGTGGGATATGTGAAATTAGTGAAGCGTACCGAGGCGACACATTCATAGGATATGTTTGTAAATGTCCAGAGGGATTTAATGGGATTCACTGCCAGCACAGTAAGTTCCACATGGTAACTTTTATTGTATTTATAGATAGGAGCCTTTTTATTGCTTGCAATGTTGAGGATTAATATCATATCTGGTTTTCTGAAGTGTATCAGGTTTTGGCCTTTATATTATGAGCAAGCTAATACTACTGAATACTACTGCTACTACCTTCAGAAAATGACCTTACTTCCAACTTACTGGACACAACAGTGCATAATTTGCTATGCATATTGTAGAGCATGGTAAGGAAAGGTAACCACATTTAGCATGGATTTCATGGAAAAGCTTATTTGAAATAGTAGGGATCTCTTCTTATCTTGGAATTGTTTGTGGATTTGTTTTGATTAATGCTAGACAAAAGTGGAAAGAATAACTGAAAATAAATTTGTGAATAAATACATCTTCTAGATCTTTCTTTACCTATGCATTTATCAATTATGAAGAAATGTTGTGAAACACGGTACTTAAATTCAAGGCTAGAACTTCCAGACTTAAACTGGATGTACATTTAATCCTGTTTAAAATACAATATCTGGACCTCTTTCTAATCATTATCATATATTTGAAGAGTTTTGCCTGGTTTCAGGTCAGACTGGGAACAGCAGGTCAGTATCCAAGTCTTAATGTTTGTAGTTACAGAACTGACAGGTAGCCATATGGAAAAAAAAAAATCTTGAGATTTCAATAATATCTCATGGGGGGATTATATAGTAAGATCTATACTTCACCAATCAAAAATTTTAAGAAGTAAATAGATATTTCAATTTTTGTGCTCATACTGAAAATTATAGGTGCATGTTTGTCCAATTAATGTCATCAGAAGTTCTGTGTGATCAAAACCAATTAGTAAGAGCTATGCATGTTCATCTGCAAATGACCGATCAGCTCATGTTCTAACATATAAACATGATCTGCATTATCTCTTTGTCACTTAAATAGAAGCTATTTTTTTTAATATGTAAAAGCCATTTAGAACAAGTGCTTGCCCAAGGAGAAACTCGTGCCAAACTTGTATTTTCTTTTGTGTAATAAAGCACAGCATGGTTCTTAAATCTCATGTTATTGATGCATTTGGAAGCCAACTGTTACTCAGTTAGAAGGTTAAAAACTCAAACAAACGGTCAAGAATCCAGTTCCATTTGCACACAAAAGATAAATTCACTCATTCAAATCAGAGTGAATAAGCACTGAATCCAGTCTACCTTAATTAAGTGCTCCATTTAGATACTTGTCTGTAATTTGAAGTGTCAGGAACCAATATAGTCCAGCTCAGATAACTACTTAAGTTCATTATGTCCCTTATATACTCAACGGAAAGTGTCTCCAAAGACCTGAATATGGATATTCAATTTCATTAACTTTGGCCACCCTCTCTCTCAATTACATAGGTAACGTAGGCAGTCCCACTAACTTAATCTAGTTAAATTATGTGTCTACCTCTTCCACTGGGAACATGGAAATGTTGGATATTCTGCATTCCTTTGGAATCTGTTCCATCTAGCCCTGATTCTGGGGACAGCCATCTAGTGGAGCTGAATGCCAGCAACAGTCGTACTGACCACCTTTTGTTTCAATTGTCATATCATTAGAGCACTCAGTCAAGACAAGGGACTGATTTCATTGCGTAATCGTGATGGCAAAGGATAGACATTGCCAGCCTTTAAACCACATAGCCAGGAGTTCAAGAGTCTCACGACCAGGACAGCAGGCAAGATTATGTCTAGCTGTAACTCAAGAGTTATGCCAGCTTAAAGATTGTACCTGGGCTAAATTGTGAGTGCAGTACCTTGTGGTTCCCGACCCTGTTCCTTGTACTTGCATGCATTTTACATGAGTCTGCCACCTGAGAAGTGAAGCAAAAGTTATTGGAGAGTGGAAAGACAGGAAGCTGTACCTTCCTCCCCATGACTGCTGTAAGTGAGGGTACAGGCAGACCACTTCTGTGTGCCACTGATGTCCAGTCATATGGAGGAGCTCATGTGAAAACATCCTCATGTGGCCTAACATTCTCAGGCACACTCCATTATGGACCAGTCACGTAGTGAACTTGTGAGTCTAAATGTTTCTGTTTCCATTAAATGTCAGAGGTGACGTTTGTTAAGGATGAAATGAAGTGAATAACACCACAAATTTTCATCCAGCAAAATGCACGCTTAACATGTGCTGTCTGGAAAATATAATTTCTTGTTACCTAATGAATGAAGAAAACATACAGTAGTACATTATGGAGTGATTCATCGTAGTTGTTTGCTGGGTCCCTAGTATCCTTTTAAAAATATTCAGGTATGTAACAGTTAGCTAATGGTCCTGATAATCAGCAAAGTGTATTTATATCAACTTCAGAATAAAGTAGAGCTCTCACACGGGTGATTCAGATTCACTGTGGGGAGACTAGAACCCGAAAAGGCAGCTAAAGTGATTTAAGATAAGACAAGCTTTATATGAACAGTTACTCTTTTGGGGAGAACGAAGTTCAGTCCCTTCCAGATAATCTGGTTTAAGATGTGATAATAAATCATACACAATATATAGGTGTTCAGAGGGTCTGCCATGAGAGGCAGCAGAGGAGGCCTGTGCAATCAGGAAGAAGTATGGGACTTCCAGTGGTGGACTTAATATAATTCTTTTATATGATATCCCTTTAGCTCAATTCACAAAGTTCCTTTGATACAAATTGATAAAGTTTAATAATTCAATTCTGAGCTCACTGTAAAGCAAGTAAGAAATCTGTCCAAGTAGTTACATCATAAAAAGTTAAATTACCTCATTGCAAGACATGTATCTTCATCTAAACTATTAAGATTTCAAAAAATCACATTATACTTCTCTTGTACAAGGTTTTTTATCTTGGATTTCTTTCATGTCTAATACTCTGTTGCTAAATCAATTAAGCTAGGTGATTGATTTTGCAGTCAAGATACATTCCCAAAGCTGGTACTGTCATTCGCATCAACAAACATCCTGTCAATATTTCTGAGATTCCTTGACCTTTTACCCATGTAAAGAATTAATATGTAAATTATAAGAGAGATCATTAGCAATGTATATTCTAGATTTATTGTAAAACTGATATTAATTGGCAGTGGTTGTCTGAAAAATTCTGATTCCCCAGTGGCAAAAAGGAAACAAAAGTTTCCCGTTTCAGGGCTCATAAACGAACCAAGGTTTGGATAGGAAAGTCTACCTCAGGTAGAAACCTGGGCAGATTTTTGTGGCGATAACCCAAGAACAATAAGTTCTTTAAATATTCCTTCATTATTTAAGAGGCATTTACTTACCTGCTTGGTATGAAGATTCTTCCCAAACCCTGTCCAGGTTGCAATTTGTCATGCTGTTAATGCATGGCAATCTGGCTTTCAAATGTGCTATTGACAATATCTAGTGACAAGGAGAGAGGAGTTGTTTGCAAGAACTACCGTGAGGCAAGGCAAATCTCCCTACAGTCTTACACTGAGAAAGCAGCTCTTCCAGGGATTAACTCAGAGCACTTAAATTCCTGAAAAGAGCGTACAACTCATGCCCAAGAAGACTAAGGTGTACTCTGTGGCGGTGATGCTCATTTGTAAGAGCAGCAAATAGTTTTGTTCCTTCGGGATCACTTTGACTGAAAGCTGTGTAAATACATGGCCTTGTCATTCACCAGAAAAAAGCATGTAATCATTGGGTGTGTTATAATTCCCTTTAATTTAACCATGGATTTCAAGAAAGTCAATCTTCTGAGATCTTTCTGGCTTTTGTTGAAAAAATGTCTACTGCTATTCTTGAACCAGCATCTGTTGTTACACCATTATCAACTTCGCTAATCACTCTTCATACGACAGATGAAAATGCTGGACAAATTGTTGCTGTTCAGATAACTAATACCTTCATCTACATATAGAGGGATTATACTGTCACCTATTAAAACAGCCTAGAAATACAGTTCTGCAGAACAAGTCAAAATCCATGGAAATACCCAGAAGACTGAAAGGGACATTTTTTCCACCAAAAAAAAATTCCATGACATTGAGATACAGACAATATTCATTATTGTGATTATCAGACAGAGATTGCCTGCTGAAAAAAATAGAAAACTGAGACATTAGTAACAATATATGTCAAAGTGTGGGTTACTGGCTGCCACTCAACTAACTGAAATGACACAGAGATCCAACCAGAAGAAATCGAGTTTGAAACAACAGAGTTCAGATTTAAGGGTTTGATTTGGATGTGGTTTTATATTCTGATGATCATTAACTCTGTCAGCCATAACTAAATGCCTTTTACTCCAAGAAGAATAAAGGTTATTATTCAAACACATTTAATAATGTAAGCAAGTCCTTCCCAGTTTTTTGTACAGAGTTGTCTGCTTTCTACCTCCCCGTCATAGATGGTCAGTGGTATTCACATCTGTTACATTAATGTATTGGGAAACTGCAGAGATGGGGGCCATGTGGCGGAGCGTCAGCTCACATTTTGATAGTATGTTGAAGCATCATCCCAGCTACCCACAGGGCAGTGGCTTTTAACTGTGGGGCTGCAACTGGGAAGGCCAGTGGCCATGCATTTCTGGCCAGTCGACGTGATGTATAATCTACAGCTTCAGCTCTACCAGCAAATTCAAATCCGAGTAACTCTTCCAGCTACTAGGAAGAAATATATGTGAGGAAGCTGTAGAACATCCTGTGGCATGGATTTTGTGTGTTACTATGAGCGAGTGCTCTTGCTAAACCGTTCTTGGCTGCAGTTTGATGGTAGAGCACTCCAGAAACCATTACCCACAGGTGGTTTTCATGCAGCTGTCTTGTTTTGGAGGCTAAAACCAGTTGTATCTTTCACAGATACAGCTTGTTCCAAGCCAGTCATCCCCCTAGCCGAGTGAGCAAATGTAATGTACTAGGTTACATACAGTTGCACCATACCAGATGTTCATCCCATGCTTCTGCTGATAAACACTCACTATGGTTTCTCCTTTGAGGAGAAGTATCTGTTTGGGGAGTTCTAAATCTAACTCGGGTGTTCCTTTCTATTTGGGGGTGGGCTGGGGAGTAATATTCATTGAAATTAGCTGTATGCATAGTTTTAACAAATTATACTAGCAGTAAGTTATATAGTAGATTAGTTATAAGCTATATAGTATACTAGTAGTAAGTTGCATGTATAAGTAGGCCCTAGGCAGCATATATGACTAAGCATTGTTGAGCTGAAGTCTGAAAACTATTCCTGTGTCTGACCAGTAGCTTAGATGAAAAATGAAGAAGGGAGGATATACCGTTGCTCATTTGGGAATCTTCCAGAATTTTGCTTAATTAAAATATAAGAGCAAGTGGGTGATTTGAAAGACATCTAAGAGAGATTCCCAATAAAGAATAAAAAAGCAAAGAGCCAGTAAAGCCTATTGGAAGAAAAGTCAGTAAAATACTGTTCCTCAAATGGAAACTGTGTGAGGGGGCAAAATGGGGAGTACAGAAATGGCAGAACCACCAGGTTTGGGAGCACAGCAAAAGTTTCCCCCAGTCACAGAAGTCCAGGAAAACTTTTGTGTGGAACTGCTGGGAAAAAAAAAATGCTCTAATGAGGTAAAAAATTATGGGTTTGTCAGTTGAAAACAGAGAAAGTTTCAATGATGAATCTTCTTACAACAAAGGTGTGGTGAGATTGAACAACAGTGACAACGATTTGGGGGCTATTGGAAGTAGGGGTTTGTTTTCCTTCAAATCCAAATAAGTATCTTAGTTAAAGCAGTAGGTGACTGAGCTAAGACTACCTGAAGCCCAGAGAGAAAAAGCGTTAAATCTCAGGTAACAGACCAACACTAGATACTTCTCAGAAGGGGTCAAGACACCCTCACCAGGAAAAGACAGCGCATGTTTTGCCCCCTACTTGAAGATTTTATTTCATGGTGTAATAGCCAGAGATTGGCTTAAAATGCCAGGTAGGAAGTATAACATCCCTTCCAATTTTGTTTCACTCTTGTTAGCATTTGCGTATATAGCACTGTTTATTCTTCTCATTCATACACACTGCCAATAGCTTTTTTTTTCTTTTTTAATTATTGACCTTAACAATTTCCTGATGCATTGAGTTTCATAATTATACTGTATTTTGAAAAAAATCCCTTTTCAATTTCAAATCTGCTGTCTTTCAGCATCTTTAAATGTTTCTTTCTTTGTGTATTATAAGACTAGAAGAAAAGCAGCTTTTGAGAGCCTTCTGTGTGCCACTTACTATTTTGCATACATTTGTGTAGTGGGTTGACCCTGGTTGGATGCCAGGTGCCCACCAACGCCGCTCTATCACTCCCCCTCCTCAGCTGGACGGGGGGGAGAAAATATAACAAAAGGCTCGTGGGTCAAGATAAGGACAGTTTAATAAAGTGATAGCAAAGGTTGTGCGCGCGAAAGCAAAGAAAAAAACCAAATTATGTTATTCTCTACTTCCCATCAGCAGGCGATGTCTAGCCACTTCTCGGGAAGCAGGGCTTCAGTACGCGTAGTGGTTGCTCCGGAAGACAAAATGCCCCCCCCCCTGCTTCCGTCTCCCTTTACTTAGCTTTTATATCTGAGCTGACGTCATATGGTATGGAATATCTGTTTGGTTGGTTTAGGTCAGCTGTCCTGGTTATGTCCCCTCCCAAGATTTTGCCCTGCCCCAGCCTGCCATTGCGGGGGGGCAAAAATGTTGGAGAGACAGCCTTGATGCTGTGCCAGCATTGCTCAGCTGTAGCCAAAACACTGGTGTGCTATCAACACCTTTCTAGCTACTGATGCAGAGCACAGTGCTATGAGGGCTGCTATGGGGAGTATTAACTCCATCTCAGCCAGACCCAATACAATCTCCACCCCTTATTCCATACCATTTGCGTCCTGCTCAGGTTCCACATAACTTAATACAGATATCTTCTAACCATACTATTGTATTTAATTCTCATTACTGAAATCCTTTCTCACCAACACTTACAACTGAAACTACATACTTAAACCACTTTTATACCCAACGTACGGATTTATACATTCTTATTAATTACTATCCCCTGTCCTTTAAGAGATAGATATTCCATGGGCTTCTTCCACTCTTCCTGATGTTCACATACAGGTTATGACTTGAGCCCCATCCATCAAGATGAGTGGTCAGGACAGGAGAAGCAGTATGTTCGATCGTTGGGCCCCAACACCAGCTTGGTTTGGGTCACCGATGCACTTTGGTTCCTTGCGAAGTTCACTCCTCTGCAGTTCAGGTCATTCCTGCTACATTACTTCCTACAACATACAACTCACATCACAGATTATTTTTCCCCCAAGGTTAAATGTCCTTGAGGCACACACTGGGTCTCCCCATCCTTCCGCATTACCCACCAAGTACACCCAGGTCCCTGAGCAAAGACAATCCCACGAATGGGTTTGCCTTTTCCCATGGGAGGTGCAATCCACACTGCCTTCCCCAGCCACTTCCCCATGTGCACTACGGGGACCTTATCTCCTCCCACAGTATGTAGGGGTTTTGTTTGGGCAGGACCAGGACGGTTAGCAGATCCTCTGGTGTTAACTAGCCAAGTGGCTTCTGCTAAATTTGTATCCCAATGCTTCCATGTCCCATTGCCTAGCGCTCTCAACATAGTCTTCAACAGTCCATTATATCTCTCAATTTTCCCAGATGCTTGCGGGTGATAGGGTATGTGGTACACCCACTCAATGCCATGTTTCTTTGCCCAGGAGCTTATGAGGTTATTTCGGAAATGAGTCCCATTGTCTGATTCAATTCTTTCTGGGGTACCGTGTCGCCATAGAATTTGCCTTTCGAGGCCTAAGATGGTGTTTCGGGCAGTGGCATGGTTTACAGGATATGTTTCTAGCCAACCAGTAGTTGCTTCCACCATGGTGAGTATGTAGCACTTGCCTTGGCGTGTTCGCGGCAGTGGTCCAATGTAGTCAATTTGCCAGGCCTCGCCATATCGAAAACCCAGCCACCGCCCTCTGTTCCAGGGAGACTTTACTCTGGTGGCTCGTTTGATTGCAGCACATGTTTCACATTCATGAGTGACCTGCGTAATGGCCTCCATGGTCAGGTCCACCCCTCGATCACGAGCCCACCTATATGTTGCATCTCTCCCTAGATGTCCCGATGTCTCATGGGCCCATCGAGCTACAAATAGCTCACCTTTACGGTCCCAGTCCAGGTCCACCTGAGCTATTTCTATTTTGGCAGCCTTGTCTACCTGTTCATTATTTCGATGTTCTTCAGTGGCACGGCTTTTGGGCACGTGAGCATCTACATGACGTACCCTTAGAGTTATGTGTTCTACACGGGCAGCAATGTCCTGCCACAATGCTGCTGCCCAGATGGGTTTACCCCTGCGTTGCCAATTGGTCTTCTTCCACTGCTGTAGCCACCCCCATAGGGCATTAGCCACCATCCAGGAGTCGGTATAGAGGTAGAGTACCAGCCATTTTTCTCGTTCAGCAATGTTTAGGGCTAGTTGGATGGCTTTCACTTCTGCAAACTGACTTGACTCGCCTTCTCCTTCAGTGGCCTCAACGACTTGGCGTGTGGGACTCCACACAGCAGCTTTCCTCTTCCGATGGTTCCCTACCACACGACAGGATCCATCAGTAAACAAAGCATAACACCTTTCGTCTTCTGATAACTCATTATATGGTGGTGCCTCTTGGGCACGAGCCACCTCCTCAGGTGATGCTCCAAAATCTCTGCCTTCTGGCCAGTCCATGATCTCTTCCAGAATTCCTGGGCAGTTAGATTTCCCCAGTCGAGCCCGTTGCGTGATCAATGCTATCCGCTTACTCCATGTAGCGCTGGTTGCATGATGTGTAGAGGGGATGTTTCCTTTGAACATCCAGTGTAGCACGGGCAATCGTGGTTCCAAGAGGAGATATGCTTCTGTACCAACAACTTCTGAAGCGGCTCGAACCCCCTCATATGCTGCTAGTATCTCTTTTTCAGTCGGGGTGTAGTGGGCTTCTGATCCTCGGTACCCCCGGCTCCAAAACCCTAATGGTCGACCTCGGGTTTCTCCTGGTGTTTTCTGCCACAGGCTCCAGGTGAGACCATGATCCCCAGCTGCAGTGTAGAGTATATTTCGCACATCTGGTCCTGTCCGGACAGGCCCAAGAGCTACTGCACGAGCTATTTCTTGTCTGATATGCTCAAAGGCTTGTTGTTGTTCAGGGCCCCATTCAAAATAGTTCTTTTTCTGTGTTACTCGATAGAGAGGGCTCACAAGCTGACTGTAACCTGGAATATGCATTCTCCAGAACCCCACAAGGCCTAGGAAAGCTTGTGTTTCTTTCTTGTTAGCTGGTGGAGACATAGATGCTATCTTGTTAACCACATCCATAGGGACATGACGGCGTCCATCCTGCCATTTTATTCCCAAGAACTGACTCTCCTGTGCAGGTCCCTTGACCTTGCTTTTCTTTATGGAGAAACCAGCTTTCAGAAGAATCTGAATTATTCTTTTCCCCTTCTCAAACACTTCTTCTGCCTCATTGCCCCACACGATGATGTCATCTATGTATTGTAAATGTTCAGGGGCTTCGCCTTGTTCCAGTGCTGTTTGGATTAATCCATGACAAATGGTAGGACTGTGCTTCCACCCCTGGGGCAGTCGATTCCAGGTGTATTGGACGCCTCTCCATGTGAAAGCAAACTGTGGCCTGCACTCTGCTGCCAAAGGAATGGAGAAAAATGCATTGGCAATATCAATTGTAGCATACCACGTGGCTGCCTTTGATGCCAGTTCATATTGGAGCTCTAACATGTCTGGTACAGCAGCACTCAGTGGCGGTGTCACTTCATTCAGGCCGCGATAATCTACTGTTAACCTCCACCCTCCATCAGACTTTTGCACTGGCCATATAGGACTATTAAAAGGTGAATGAGTCTTGCTGATGACTCCTTGGCTCTCTAGGTGATGAATCAGCTCATGGATGGGAGCCAGGGAGTCTCGGTTTGTCCGATATTGCCGACGGTGCACCGTCCTGGTAGCGATTGGCACCTGCTGTTCTTCAACTTGCAACAATCCCACAATGAAGGGATCTTCCAAGAGGCCAGGCAGAGTAGATAGCTGTTTGATCTTCTCTGCATTTACAGTGGCTACACCAAAAGCCCATCGGTACCCCTTTGGGTCCTTGAAGTACCCTCTCTTGAGGTAGTCAATGCCAAGGATACAAGGGGCCTCTAGGCCGGTCACAATGGGGTGTTTTTCCCACTTGTCCCCTGTCAAGCTCACTTCAGCCTCCAGTATAGTCAATTCTTGGCATCCCCCTGTCACTCCAGAGATCCAGATGGGTTCCGTGCCCCTGTATCCTGATGGCATCAGTGTACACTGTGCACCAGTGTCTACCAAAGCCTTATACTTCTGTGGGTCTGATGTGCCAGGCCATCGAATCCACACAGTCCAGTATATCCGGTCATCCCTCTCCTCCTCCTGGCTGAAGGCAGGGACCCTCTATTGCTGTTCCTCATCAGAATATTCACTGTCCGATCCTTGCGGTACTAGACCAGAAGTCCCCTCACCAGAATCAAGGGAGGTAGTTTCAGTTCTTCTATGCCTGGAGGATCGCTGAGTGCTTTCTTGGGCCTCTACAGCAACTACGCTGACAGCCTTCTTCTTGGGTGACCCCTTCTTAACAGCTGTCTTCCCTCTCAGTTCACGCACACGGGCTTCCAGCTTAAAGGTGGGTTCACCATCCCACTTCCTCATGTCCTCCCCTTGGTCATGCAGGAAGAACCAGAGTGTACTACGTGGCATACGCCTTAGGCTCCCTTTCCCTCTGACTGGGGCAGGAGAGGACTGATTTCTTGGAGCATCCCTAACAGCCAAGGCACTGTCCTGTAGGGATGAGGAAACACAGAGATTTTCCTCAAAGTTTTGGAGCCAAGACGACACTTTCTCCACAGTTGGTGTTTCCATATCTGGACAATACATTGCTGCCAAGCTGTTAGAATACGATGCTGGGGCACCTTGAATCACCTTTTGCCACATGGCCCGTGTGCACAGGACATCCTCTGGATCTTTGGAGACTTCCTCATCATCTAGATCACTGTAGATGACTTCCACCACTGCTAACTCTCTCAGGTACTGGATGCCTTAAAGACTGTGATGGGTTGACCCTGGCTGGACGCCAGGTGCCCACCAAAGCCGTTCTATCACTCCCCCATCCTCAGCTGGACAGGGGAGAGAAAAATATAACAAAAAGCTTGCGGGTCGAGATAAGGACAGGAGAGATCATTCACTAATTACCATCACGGGCAAAACAGACTCAGCTTAGGGAAAATTAGCTCACTTTTTATTACAAATCAGCCAGAGTAAGGTAAATGAGAAATAAAACGAAATCTCAGAACACCTTCCCTCCACCCCTCCCTTCTTCCCGGGCACAACTTCACTCCTGGATTTCTCCACCAAGCCCCCCCAGCGGCACAAGGGGGACAGGGATGGGGTTTACGGTCATCACATGTTATTTTCTGCCGCTTCACCTCCTCAGGGCGAGGGCTCATCACACTCTTCCCCTGCTCCAATTTGGGGTCCCACCCACGGGAGACAGTCCTCCACGAACTTTCTCCAATGTGGGCCATTCCCACGGGCTGCAGTTCTTCACGAACTGCTCCAGCATGGGTCCTTTCCACGGTGTGCAGTCCTTCACGCACAGACTGCTCCAGCGTGGGTCCCCCACGGGGTCACAAGTCCTGCCAGAAAACCTGCTCCGTGGGCTCCTCTCTCCACAGATCCGCAGGTCCTGCCAGGAACCTGCTCCAGCGCAGGGTTCCCACGGGGTCACAGCCTCCTTCAGGAACCCACCTGCTCCGGCGTGGGGTCCTCCACGGGCTGCAGGTGGATATCTGCCCCACCATGGACCTCCCTGGACTGCAGGGGGACAGCCTGCCTCACCAGGGTCTTCACCACGGGCTGCAGGGGAATCTTCGCTCCGGCGCCTGGAGCATCTCCTCCCCCTCCTTCTTCACTGACCTTGGTGTCCGCAGGCTTGTTTCTCTTACATGTTCTCACTCCTCTCTCCGGTGGCTGTTTTCCGCGTCCCAACTTTTTTTTCCTTCTTAAAAATGTTATCACAGAGGCGTTACCACTATCACTGATTGGCTCGGCCTTGGCCAGCGGCGGGTCCGTCTTAGAGCCGGCTGGTATGGGCTCGCTCTCTCTCGAACACAGGGGAAGCTTCCAGCAGCTTCTTACAGGAGCCACCCCTGTAACCCCCCCCGCTACCAAAACCTTGCCACATAAAACCAATACAATTTGTCATGCTCCCTCTTATTTTTCCTATGCAAACAGTTAAAATTGTTTCCTTTTCTGTTTCACATGAGAGTTTTTGCAGGACTTTTAAATGGTTTCTCAGTGGCATTCTCAAAACCTTTTCTGTTCTGTGGTATATTTTACTGCGACAGCGACCTGTACTGAAGACAAAGCTGTATCATTTATTTGGTAGAAGATCCTTACAGTACTTTCTATGTTCTTTATGCAGCATTTTGTTGGAATCTTTTCGATTTTTCCTGTTTTAACCAGAACTGGATGTTGAGCTAAGGCTTTTATTAAGCTGCCTTCTTTGATGCCTAAGTTTCTTTCATAAGATGTCATAGTGGGAGGAAATAGATCTTCCTGATTGCTTTTGGGTTTTATGGGGATATTGAACAGAGGGGTGGATTTCTTATGACCTATACACTGACTGAACTATACAATGAATGATACTTTTAAGATGTGTGTTTCTATGGTATAAAAGTCACTTAGGTTGTAAATAGCCATTATAAAGATCTCTTGTAGGAGGGTAAATCTCTCTTCCCCTAATTACTGTCTTTCTTAATGATTAGTATTATTTTACTGTGGCAAGAAACTAATGTTCCAAAAATACATGACTTGGTGTTTGATTGTGAAAGAAATTAAATTGGTTCATGTTCTACGTTAAAAAGATAACATACGGAGATATTTTGCACATAGAAGTTCCTCTTTATATTTGAATTAATAACAAATACTGAATGAAAAATGATCTCTTTACATTCAATAATAGTTATCCCATTGTAATGTCAACATCACATATTCTCTCTTTTATAACATAAATATTATAATATGCCTTTTCAGTGGGTTTCCTCAGAATGAGAATAACTGTTCATATTCCTGAATACATTACACAAAAATACTAGCAAAAAGTCTTCCAAATGTTGCATGAAAACACTTTTACAAAAAAAGGCACAAAGATTGCCTTCTAGATTTTCAAAAACTAGACTGCTTTTTTGAGAGCAATATGTAAATGGTCTTACACGGCTTGTGAAATGAGAATGTGGAAGAATAAATTCATTGTGCTGTTGCACTTATTTTGTACCAGGTAAATATTGTAAGAAAATGATGAGTTGTTTCAGAACTTATATGAGGTTCTTCAGTAACAGACAGGGAACCGGACACTGTGATTCATCTGGTTTCTTACACTCCTACTTTCATGGTTTTTTTTTTTTACTTAAGCTATCATACCAGAGTTTAGAGTTTATATTTCTTACATATAATATCTCATAGTTAAACAGATAGGGTGTTTCAGATAAATGCATAATGACGCACTCATCACTCAAACTTCAGTTTACATGAATAGAATGTTTTCTTGGATAAGAGCAGCAACAATGAATTCCATATCTCTCAATGTGTTATGCTTATTCTCTATCACTTAATACTGCATTATTCCATGCAGTATCTACTATATAAATATTTTCAGTTTTCTTCAAGATTATCCATTCAAACAAGCAAAAGCTATTATCTAGGATCTCAATGTCATTTTATTCTTTTGTGTTCTCCTTTTTTGGATTCCTTTTCATACTTACCAAAAAGCACATGTTCATCTCAATTCTGTTATGAAAAGTGGTACAGGATTGTTTTCTTCACTGGAAAAGGTAATTTTGTAATACTTAAATGCTATTCATTCTTTCGCTTTTGAGATCTTGAGTCAAGAAAATAACCATTTCTTACTGCTTTGCTTTCTCTATTTCATTTCCCAAATTCAATATTCTGGTTTTGGCAGCTTTCCAGAAGTGTGACGATTGTCCATTTTCTTTTTGTTCAGTCTTAGCCTTCTCCATGGGAACGCTCTCAATGCTCTTTTAGCAAGGATTTGGCATAGAAAGGCTCTGCAAAGGAAAACAGACTTTAAGTGGAGTAAGAGTGATTGGAAAACCTAAACTCACCTTGTTTGTTAGTGAGTCCTTTAAATAGCATTACTGATCCTAACTGATTTCTATTATTGTACACTTTTACCTTCACGTTTGTCAATTTGACAAGCAATACACTTTGTGAATGAGCCTGCTTTCCATCTCTTTATGTGACTCCATCTTTCTAACAAAGAATGCTTGTTATTGAGACCAATATCCTTGGCTTTCTGTAGGGTCATAAGCCCTTTTCTTAAAACTTTGCACATGAGTTTCTATGACACATGTCATGTGCTAAGTGACTAAGATGCTTTGAGATGCTAAGTGACTTAAAAACATTGGGGTGTTCCCAAATTGTCACTTGTACAACTTTTCTTCAAGAAAGTGCATCAATAAGAAACTCTTAAGACAGTGTGTTAACCACATTATTAGATCAGTATGGCGTTATTATTGTTGAATGTGTTAATATTTGCAACTGTGACCCACTAGATGATATAGATCATAGAATCATAGAATGGTTTGGGTTGGAAGGGACCTTCAAAGATCGTCTAGCTCACCCCCTGCTGCCATGGGCAGGGACATCTTTCACTAGACCAGGTTGCTCAAAGCCCCATCTCAACCTGGACTTGAACACTTCCAGGGATGGGGTTTCCACAACTTCTCTGAGCAACCTGTTCCACTGTCTCACCTCCCTCATCATGAAAAAAGTTCTTCTTAGTATCTAATCTAAATCTGCCCTCTTTCAGTTTAAAACCATTGCCTTTTGTCCTGTAAGTATGGGCCCTGGTAAAATGTTTCTTTCCATCTTTCTTGTAACCCCCCTTAATATATTGAAAGGCTGCAATAAGTTCTCCCCAGAGCCTTGTCTTCTCCAGGCTGAACATCCCCAACTCACTCTGGCTTTCTCCATAGAAGAGGTACTCCAGCCCACTGACCTTTCTCATAGCTCTCCTGTGGAGGAGGATCCACTCTAACAGGTCCATGTCTTTCTTGTACTGGGGAGCCCAGAGCTGGATGCAGTACTCCAAGTGGGGTCTCACAGGAGTGGAGGGGAAGAATCACCTCCCTTGACCTGCTGGCCATGTTTCTTTTTATGTAGCCTGGAATATGATTAGCTTTCTGGGCTGCCATCACACATTGCCGGCTCATGTCCAATTTTTCATCCACCAGTTCCCCTGTGTCCTTCTCTGCAGGGCTGCTCTCAATCCCTTCGTCCTGCAGGCTGTACTGATACAGGGGCTTGCCCCAACCCAGGTGCAGGACCTTGCACTTGGCCTTGTTGAACTTCATGAGATTCACATGGGCCCACTCCTCCAAACTGCTAAGGTCCCTCTGGATCCTGGCATTCCATCCCTCAAGCATATTGACCACATCACTAAGCTTGGTTTAATCTGCAAACTTGCTGAGGGTGCACTGTGTCCTGTACAAGAGAACAATCGATTAACCGTAATAGAATTATGGATGGTTAGAAGACAAACACAGGAAAACTGGAGCTTCTGTTCTCTGTTCCTTCTTTCCACTTTTTATGCCTGTTTAGGTAGACACAGGAAATTATAAGAGAATTTCAGCCATTGTGATGGTTTAGGATTGTCCTACCTACTGAAAGCACAACAAGGATCAACACAGCCACACCACAGCTTTAAAGGAAGGATTGCTTTCAGTCTTTGTTGTAGTCACAGATTCATTACAGGTATAGCAGCACGTTTCTTTGAGGAAGATAATGAAGATAAATGAAATCTTGAAATGAAATCTCATTATTTAATGAGACAAAACTTATCATTTAGAATTTTGTCACACAGTGGCACAGTCTGATCCATCTGTGTAGGAAGCAGCTGTTAGAAAAAAGATGTTTTGTAATTTAGATATTTTTCTTGTTTTTTCTTTTTATTGTTCTGCTCCTGTAAGAACCACTGTGCTCAACCTTCTGTGTGTGTAGGTGTGTCAAGGATGCGGAATTAAAATACTGTACTTCTGTTAGGAACTCATGCTGGCACACAGCTGTGCGGTTCCCTATTACTATATAGAATATTAGTATTTCCATTGTTCATTGAACTAGTTGAAAATTGTATGACTGACTTTAATGTTTGGAACTTGAACAATTCACATGGCAATTTTTCTAAAAATTAAAGAAAGAAAAAGTTTAGTCATCAGGTGTTGTTTTTATACTACAGACCCAGTGAACAGCTTGAAGAAGCCAAAGAACTTTTTAGAAGGAAGATCCAGAAATCTATTCAGTAGTCTAGCTACTCTTTTGAAATTATAAGTAGTATTTATTCATGTGGATACATTTTTAAGATCAGTGGGCTTATTTGTAAGTGAGCAGTATACAGAGGGAGAGAAGGATATAGCGTCAGACTCATTACGTATGTGTGCAAAACTTGAAAAAACAGTACTTTGACTTGAAGCTCAATATAATGAGATAATAGTCTAATAGTATATACCAATCTGCATTACAAATGTATTCCCTTTGTATTCATAAAATATCTCAAGCAAAACTCATGGTGCTGTCACATTTGCATATGAATACCCAGGATATTCTTCTAGCCTGCATTTATTCTGATGTGTTAAATAACATGCAATTATTTCTGTAGGGCATCTGGATGAGTGTTTTAGTTTGAACCAGGAGTGCATTTTTAAAGAAAATCTCTTGATCATCTCCACTTACTCTGCTTTGCTTCATGTGACAGCAGTCTCAGAGCACAAGAACTAGATCCCTTTGAGATGAAAATAATCTAAAATAAAATAGTCTGGTAGTCTAAATTCCTTGTGTACACACTAGGAATTCACATAAAACATTCCAGTGGGTAAATGGGCATTCCATCCACCCATCCAGGCTTGAACTTGTACAGAGAACACATCCCTGAGATGCGTGTAGGGACATGCAGACATAGTGTCCCCTTCACTCTACAACTATAGTTCTGTAAGACCACAGTACTTACAAATGTAGACATAACCTATCTGTGCCTACGTTTTTCTCCAAGTACACCAAAAACAATGAATAGATCTTGTTTATCTTCCTTTTCTTATGACTTGTTAATGGCTGACATCACAAGAGGCACTTGGCTTTCTGCAGTCTCTTGAGCTGGCTGAATTTTGTTTAATCCTCTGGTGTGATTGCCTGATACTGCCAAAAGTGATGATGCCAGTCTTCCGTGAGAGTATATCCCCATCCAACTTCAATCTGAATCATCTCACCAGGCTGATCTGGAAGTGTACAAACTAATCGCAAGAAGGGATTTTCAGTGGGATCAGGTCACTGAATGTAGCCTGTACTGGGTCCTAGAGGAGTGGGGAGACAGGAACATGCAGAGGGACATAAAAGGTGGAATTGGCAGCTCTACACTTCTAACAGATTAGATATAATGCTGAAACTGATACACACCCCTTTGGTAATTGCTGTTAATAAAAGCATAGATACTCCTAAGGCTTTCCAGAGGAGCTTATTAGTTCTTACTGTGATACTTTTCTGCCCAAGTGCACAGAGCTTCAGTAGTTGCTTATCATCTCAGAAGGACTTCTGCTGGGATCTGTGCTTGGCCATGAATGAGCAATAATGATAGCATTCAGGAATTGCCCCTTATGACAAAACATTAGCATTGAACTGATGTTCCATGGTCCAGGTGTGTATGCATTACACCATAAAAGAGAATTTAAATTGCTATTTACCTGCAAGTAATAGGTAAGTTTTGTAATCTTGTCAGATTTCATTTTATCCTCTACACAAGTCAGTGAGGCATCTGGTTCTGAAAATGTATTCTATGTGATCCTTTTGTGTATCTTGCAGAGCTGTTTATGCATACAATCAGTACTCTCATGTAGTTTTTAGAGTTTGTTTAAATACAATATTCTCTTCCATACCGGTAGTTTTCATTGTTACAGACAAATTAGTCCATTCTTTTCTCATCATTTCTATTTTGTCAGTTAATACTTAAAGGAGCTTCAGAATAACACTGCAGAAGGCATACACCAAAATTAGGAAAAAAAGTGAAAGGTGAAAGGAACCTTTGCCCGAATCTAAAATTCAGTTTACAGTATTTATTTCTGACTTCATTATTTCAGTGCTCTAACAGAGAGAGAACCTCCTCCCATTTCTCAGCAAAAATAATCTTTTACAGGGATTGTACCACCCATGGCCCTAAGTTATGGTACAGATGATATGTATAGACTGGAAGGCAATTCCTTAGCTGCTAAACATAGTCGTGGAAAATGCATAAAACTATTTGGATAGGTCTTATCTGATGTGATCATCAAGCAAAGGTGACATTGCCTGGGCCAGCTGCCATAAATACAAGTTCCAGTTCTGAGAGATGGTTTTAGTGCAGGACGTATAATTCTCTGTGAGTCATGAAGAGCAACCAGGGTGTATGTGCCCTGAGATAATAGAGCTGTCAGTCAGATGGAGACAGAATTCACTGCAATAAATATTTCCCTTCCTGTACTAGACAGTCATTGGTGATGTGAGGAAACTACTTCATATACATTTTGCGTCTTATATGGGGAGGGAGATGTGGTCTTCCTTTTCACCTTTGCAGAGGAGACAAGGAAATTATCATAGTCCAAAAGATAAAATGACGGATAAGTTGTTAGCAAATAAGTGTATTTGCCAGAGATAATATATACTATATACATAGGATATATATTGTAGGCATATATCACTGAATCATAGAATTGTTTAGTTTGGAAAGGACCTGTGGAGATCACATAGTCCAACCCCCATCCTCAAGCAGCGTCAAACAGAGCAGGTTGCCGAGGACCGTGTCCCATCATGTTTTGAATATTTGCACAGATGAAGACTCCACAACCTCTCTCCTGTGACTGACCACTCTCACTGTAAGAAAATGTCTTCAGATGGAGTTTCTTGTATTTTAAGTAGAGCCCATTGCCTCTTGTCCAGTCGGTGGGCACCACTGAAGACAGTCTGCCTCTTTTGTCTTCATTCCCTCCCATCAGATATTTGTACATGTAGCTAGGAGTCCCCCAAGCCTCCCCTTCTGCAGACTGAGCAGTCTCAGCACTCTCAGCATCTTGTTGTAGGTCGGATGCTCCAGTCCCTTAGTCACCATAGCCCTGTGCTGGACTGACTCCAGAAAGTCCATGTCTTTTTTGTACTGGGAAGCCCAGCATTGGACACAGCACTCCAGATGCCCCATGCCTGGAAGTGTTGAAGGTTAGGTTGGATGGGGCTTTGAGAAACCTGATCTAATAAAAGATGTCCCTGCCCACAGCAGGGAGGTTGGAACTAGATGATCTCTGAAGGTCCCTTCCAACCCAAACCAAATCATTCTATGATTCTGTGTCTCCCCAGTGCTGAGTAGAGAAGAAGGATCAGCTCCCTCAACCTGCTGGCAATGCGCTGCCTGATGCAGCCCAGGAGGGTGTTGGCCGCCTTTGCCAGGAGGGCACATTGCTGTCTCATGGTCAACTTGTTGTCCACCAGGACCCCCAGGTCCTTCTCTGCCAAGCTGCTTTCCAGCTGGTCAGTTGGCCAACATGTCCTGGTGCATGGGGCTGTTCCTCCCCAGGGGCAGAGGCAGGACTTGGCACTTCCCCTGTTGAGCTTCATGAGGTTCCTGTTCAGCCCATTTCTCCAGCCTGTTGAGGTCCCTCTGGACGGCAGCACACCCATCTGGCGTATCGGCCGCTCCTCCCGGTTTTGTGTCATCAGCAAACTTGGGGAGGGTGCGCTCTGTCCTAGTGTCTGGGTCATTAATGAAGATGTTGAACAGTGTTGGCTCTTGTATTGATCCCTGGGATACACCACCAGTGTTTTGCCTGCAACTGGACTTTCTACCGCTATCACTACCCTCGGCCCAACCATTCATCTGTTTTGTAATACATCTCACTGTTCACTTATCTAACCTGCACAGTCAGCCTGCCTATGTTACAGGAGACAGTGTTACAAGTTTTACTGAAGTTGAGGTAAACAATATCCACTGCTCACCCCCATCCACTGACCCAGTGACCTCATTGTAGTAGGCTATCAGCTTGGTCAAGCATGGTTTCTCCCTCATAAATCCATGCCGACTACTTTGCATCACCTTCTTGTCCCTAATGTGTTGGGAAATGGTTTTTAGGACGGTTTTCTTCATCACCTTCCTGGGGCCTGAGGTGAGATTGACTGACTTGTAGTTCCCCAGGTCTTTCCTCTTGCTCTTATGTTTGTGTACACATACTATAAGCAAACGTATAATCCTTATAGGACTAAGGATGTAACAACGGTTGTAATGAAAATAGTGATTTGCTATAGTGAATAACAGACATTTGGTTAATCATGTATTGAGCCATCCATTCATTTATTAACCCTCCATAACTCTTAAGTGATTTATAAATATGCTCTTAATCTAATATGTGTCCATGTATGTTAAATGTAATAAAATGTGGTACTCCACAGCCGCTAGAGGGGAAAAAAAGGTTAGAGAACTGCCAAAATATCTAACCCATTTTCCTATTTAGAGTGCTAGATTATTTCTGTGATTAACAATAAGATTCATAAACAGTAAAACATGCAAATATTTATGAGCAACTAGGAGTATGAATTTGAAAGGTATTAGCAAAGAGTAGAAATGACCTTTACACAGCATATTTATATGCACTTATGCAACATAAGTGTACTGAAGTCCCACAGATGACTTTTTATGAGAGCTTAAATGAGATGTATATAGATTGGTCATAAAGGAATACACTTCACCCCGTGTATATCAAATACAGACATGTGAACAAATACAACCATCTGTTTTAGTCATTTTAGAACATCCATCATCATATCCTCCAGGACTTGTTGGTCTAATAACATTTTTGAAAACACATGCCATAACTGTACTCATGTGAAAAAGATATATCCCTACCCTCACTCTATTCTGAAATGCATAAACAACTACATTTTGAAAGAATACAATTATTTTTGGATATGTGAAGGGAAATATGCTAATTCACTGATCTGGGTTCAAACTTGCTTTGAAAATAATTGGAGTTCTTGCCATGAGCCCACCTACAGTATTTTAGCAAATAATCCAGTTAGAGGTTATAGTCTAATGCTGGATAATTTAAGTTTCCTTGCGAAGTTGAGATTTTTGGAGCATTGCTTGTAATAAAAAATGATTCACAAGTTGATTCACTTTTTAATAAGAGGGTTTTTTTCTCAACTACAGTTAAAATGATTTGTCAAATGCTTGTTATATAAATAGCCAATTATTTTAATAAGGTTCATTGGAAACGATAGGAATTGTTGCCCTGAAGACATGCTTCTACAGTGTCAAATTAAATGGTACGTTATTTAATGGGACAAAGATTTTCATGCCAGTATACATTAAAAGTAATTAAAAATGAAAAATCTGCTTCAATTCATATAAAAACTTTTAAAGTACCAACTATCTTATAACTAATAAGAAAGGTCCTGGGAATGCTATTCCAAAATTCTATTAAATTTAAATTACCTTAGATGAAAATCCATTAAATGTGAATTTAAACCAGTAAATAGAAGATCAGGAAATACTGACATAGTCCAGTGTTGTAAGTGTGACTCCACGGAGAAAATTATAATAGCTTTTTAGTGGCTGTAACTAAAAAATAAAAATTTTGCAAGACAGGCACTAGGTACCAATGCAGATCTCAATTTCATTGTATGATCAGAGTGATAGTCGGTTTTCTCATTTATTTTATGGGAGTTTTCAAGACAGAAATGGAGGTAAAAAAAAGTTTCCTCAAAATACACAAAAAAGTATGAAAATATTGCTGTGAATGTAACAAGATTTATAGTTACTGTGGGGAAGATTCCTGTAGAGCCCTACCTTATTCAGAATCTGCTCAAAGTCCTTCAAAGTCAACAGGCACCTTTATACTCTCTCTAGAAGGTCCCATTAGACTTTATGAAATTAATTATGTGATCTCACCATTCTTTTACATAGTTTCCAATAGTTTCTAAGGAAAACAATTGAAAACCACTTTTGGAGTGTAAAAATACAGAAATAATTAATATTTGCTCTCTTGCTAGAAAACCCGCACATTATAAAATGTGCATAGCACATAAAATGCTAAATGTGTATATTGGAGTGATGCATAAACTTTGCAGTGTTCATAGAAGTTGCCCCTGTAGGTTCCTAGCAATTCTTAAACTGAGTAATTTTTTTCTTTTTTTTTTTTCTGGTCTTAATTCAAAGTCCCAGAAGAAGAACAGTATTCTGCAAACTATTTCATTGGGTCTTTTTCTTGTTAATTTTTTTATTATTATTTTTCTGGTAGTTCTACAGTTAATCTTAGCATTCTGAAAACTGTGGTTATAATTACTATTGTATAGAAATGTATTCATAAGTGACTTGAAAACTTTAAATTTAATTTGGAAATTTTTGTTTAAGTGAGGGTTGCATAGGGGAAATGCCATTATAGAACATGAAGAAAGCTGGGATAATGCTATAGATAATAAATCTATTTTAAAATGTGATTTTACAGATAGATGCTACAGGTGATTTGCTGATACAATAACAGCATTACTTTGAACAGAGGTGTGAATTATAGGTGGAAAAGATGTTAAATGAACTGGCGGGGAAAGGAATTAGTCATAATAAAAAATGCTGTTTTGTCAAAATTAAAGATTTTACTTGCCACATTAGATTGAAGAAAATGTCATATAAAAGAACTTTGACATATTTTTTCATTTTCAGTTTCTCAGAATTCAGATTTCTTTATGAATCAAGGTGAACAGAATCATAGCTATATATTCCTATTTTTCTTGAAACAAGTTGACCTAAAACTATTTCAAAAACCACCAGGATAGGAAATAACACTTGATTTTTTCCAAACTAAGGAAAAAGATCAATGTTTACAGGTAGCATGAAGTCTTTTTTTTTTTTTTTTTTTTTAAGAGGGCTTGTTAGACATAATGAAAAAATTATAAATTAGTCTAAAGAAACCTAAGAGAACATAAAATTGCTCTGCAAGGCAAGCCTGTTATATGAGGAAGGATGCATAAGAGGCAGTTCCTGACAGAACTCTAGATAAGAGCAGCTGAACTCTTTTCAGAATTGTTTTTGTTATACAATCATAGAACAGTCCGGGTTGGAAGGGATCTCATAAGATCGTCTGGTCCAACCTTTAGAAATGGTTGAATGTTTAGACATTAACATGTATTGCTGGTTATGAGATATCTCAAACATTCATGCATAGTCAAGCCAAAAGTTCAGGCTTATGTATAGACATTATTTTTATTTCCTTGGCTTGCTTATTTAGAATGCCTCTTTTGGGTTCAGAACACAACTTTAGTAACTCTCTTACCTGACTTACTCTCTTCTTAATAGAATAATAGTATCTGAAATATTTGTACTGATTAATTCAGGAAAGATTCTAATAGGCAGCTCTGTAATGGATTATTCTGGAGGACATTTACCACAGTATGTTGTCCCAAATACTTGGAGGAGAAGGAAAACTTTATGTAGAATAATGACAGCAGGGGTAGTATAATGTTTAGTGTCTAAGGATGAGGAGCAAGAGGCTTGTACTTTTTCGTTTCAAGTGTAAAGCTGTTTTCTGCTTTCTGTACCAGATAATAAGGATATCTGAACAGTGAATCACTTCAGTATGACATTATAGTTGAAGTTTCCTGCAGGTTATTTGGCACAGCATTTTTAGAGCCTTCTGTGGTCAGGAAACTAGCTTTGCAAAAGCAATCAAACCACTGAATTTTAACAGATGTCTGTTCTGTGTTGAATATGCATTGAATACATCCAGTTCAGATTTAATAATATATACTAAATTCCCAAATTTCATGAGAATATGCTCTAGTTCTTTTTAAATGTTTCACACCAGGGTTGTACCAGTAATGTATTAGTGCTTGTTTTTGTATAATCCTGGTTAAATCAAGGAACAGTTATAGCTGAAGTTACAGCTTATTTTTTGTTTAAATTAATTACAGCCAAAAACTTCTTCAGAAGCAGGTTAGAAACTTTCTTAAACCTATAATTAACAATAATAAAATGAATTATTATCATGGTAATTACTTATCTCTTCTGTATCTTTTAACCAAAAATTGAAGGTGATCTACCTGTGCTCGCAAACTTTTTGGTGATGCTTATTCATTCTGTTTAAATACAAATTTTTTTTTTTTTTTTTTAAACTTTTTAGAAAAAAATGAGATCGTCCTCGTTTGGGAGACCTTTACAATTTAAGATTGTTGTAGCAAACCACAGGAATATGAGAAAGAACATTTTCATTTCTTTTTTTTTTTTTTTTTTTTAATATTTTACCAAGAGCCTCCTACTTTTAAAGGAGATGTGTCCTTCTATATGTGAATTGCTGTAATGCTTCAAATTTTATCATTTAAGTAGCTCAGTGTTAAGATAGCCGTTTTAAAGTCTATTGATTCTCAAGGCAGATTCTTTACCAAATAAAATTGGTCCAATTTTATTCTTTTCAATGGAGCTTTACCATTTAATGTCTGGTAAAAAATATGGTGCTTGAGCAAATTGGTACAAATCTGTAATAAGAAAAAAAGAGTACATAATCTGACTTTCATGGCATTTATTAAGAAAGTAATAATGAAAAATTTGAATATCTGAAGGCTCATGTTTAAACAATAACAGGCTATTACAAACTTCTGCAAGCAAGATCATATACTTTGTGTGGTCTTACTCATACAGTACTTATTCATGTAATTAAACCTTCAGGATCAATATACAATAGAAAATAATACAGTGAATACATTTTAAAAATATATCAAGAACCATCAAGGAACTACAAGAAAAGCCTAGACTAAGCTCCACTTTATGCCTTACCAGTTTCCAAATATAAAGGTATTTGAACATGTTAGTTATCAACAACTTCTACTTTGAAATACAACTGGGGAGGGAATTTTCTAAGTTTTCTGGTTTTCTTTAAAAATAAAAAAAATTCAGGGCAGGGGTGGGTATCATATTTCTCAAATTGTGACTTGATCTTTAACCAGTGTATAGTTGTGGGTCCTCATAGAAGCCAGTTATGATACAGAGTTTATAACCAGTTGATCTTCTGTTGGCATCTGTTTTCTATACACTAAATTGACTTTATTATGGAAGAAAATATTTGCAATATTAGTAAGGCATAACTGGATTATGTCTAATCAGTGCTCCTACTAAAGGCCAATTTGACTTCCAGTATGGACACTTGAACCTAGATTCTGTGGTTCTGACAGGCCAACTGTTCTATCAAGATAGAAGTCTGATTAAAAACATGACTTACAGTTGAGATGAGCAGATCAAGTGTGATCAGGAAGCCAAAACAAGTATAAAATCAAGGGATAAGGAAAGAATGTACTTGTCAGCAGGAGGGAACTCAGGAAGTCTGTACTGCAAAAGGTAGTCCTGGATCAGAAACAAAGGTTCAGGTGGCAGGAACCAGGAATTTGGGCTACATAAAGAACAAGGAAGCAGGGGACAGGAACAAGATACTGGTGTGCACTTGCAGCCAAAACACAAGCTGTGTTGGCAAAAACAACTGATTGAGCTTATCAGTCCCTTCATCACAAAAAGCCAGGTTTACATCAAGTAGCTTGCTGAAGAACTCAAATTACTGGAAGTAATAGTTAAATCTTTTATTAAAACAGTTACATAATTTGTATACTTATTTCATGTGGTGTAATTTTTCAGAAAAACACGTGTGACTATTTAACAGGTGAAGTCAAATTAGGATTGTGGCTTTTTAATTATATTATGTTTGCAAGTACAGTACTAGGCTTTATTCATGTTTATTAAATACTTCGAGGGTTAAATATAATAAATAATCTAGCAAAGAAGGACAAAACCCCAGAACTCTGCTTCACAATGGTTCTCCAAATCACTATGTAATATAGTGAAGCTGTCTCCTAGTTGCCCAGTTTCTGACAGCATACTTCTGTTCCAGGGTGCACAATGACTGTGCTTCAAACAGAAGTGTGCTTAATAGCTTTGTAGTTATGGTTTGATCTTACGAGGTAGGAAATGTAAAATTAATCATCTTCAACATAAAAAGAAACCTTAGCATAGCCTTTACTTCCTGATCAACTGTCTTTGCCCTTCAAGCTATTATGCAAGGATCAGTCTGTTTTCAGAAAATGGTCAGTGTTTCCTTGTTCCTTCACCACTATGAAATTTAGAATCCATCTTCGGTAGAGAAATCTTGGGGGGATGGGTCACAGACCAGGGGTGGTTTGGGAAGGGTTGGGTTTTTTTGGTTGTTTGTTTGTTTTCAGCTAACCTGGACACTTTTTAGAAATACAGGCTTTTCCTGTGCTGGCAGTTAAACCTCTTCAGGACCCCATTTCACTCAGTATTTAAGAGTCTTACTAGGTCCCTCTGTGAGGAACTCAGTTCTCTGGTAGTACCCAGCTACCTGTGTTATAGTTACTGCAGTGTATAAGATTGTTATCTGAACAACACTTCAAAATCTAACCTAAGCTTACCTGAAAAATCATGAGCGACCTACAGTGATTTTACTTTATATTAGTTAATTTACATTAAAAGCACATCCTTATCACTTAGGTAGTTTGATTGCATAGTCGGTGAAGAATTTGTATCTGACAACATACAGAGAGCTTTTCTTTGGGAACTTTTATTGTCTTTAGGAACAACTACTTCAGTAACTCTGGAGTATTTTAAAATTTCTATTCAAATTTACTTCTAATAGTGACAATATAACAAAGTTAAAAAGGGAATATATATGTTTTAGAAGAAGGAAACAGACCAGCTGGTGTAAGGCTTAGTATCATAATTGGCACACCTAGGAATTTGAACAAAAGCTGACCACAATTTGCAGGAACCTCTTTTAATTAAATATTCTACATCTGCACATTCAATCAAATGAAATAATGAATAGTAAATTAAATAATTCTGTAGAACTTATGCTCCTTTCTTTAACACAGTTAGTTGTTATCTTTCCAAATAAATGTCTGTTCTGGTATCAAACATGCTGCTACAATGAGCTAGTCTTTCCTCATTCATCAAATATGACATACTTGTCTGAACTGATAGGACTGAAGGTTCTCAAATTACTGGGAAAAAAATCACTGTAGGATCCAAGTAACAAATATAATAATAATAAACTTCCATCTTTCTGCACTGATCATAGCTAATTGCTCCATAGGGATAGAATGTGAGGATTGCTTTAGAACTACTTGGTACTTAAGGTTCAGTTTGTTTTCTACATCATTGCATAGACAATATGAAATATGCTGGAAAGCTGTGCATTTTTTCCTACATATTTCAATATGAATGGCAAATCAGAAACATTTAAATATCTTGAGAAGATATTATCTTTACACAGAAAAGCTTTTAAGAGGATAAATTACTACCTTTATTTCACCAAGTAAGAGATAGTTCATATGTTCATTTAATGTTTTTTAGTTCACAGTGACCTTGATATTTTTTTTCCCACAAATGTGTTAGCCTGTATGAAAATGATGAATAACCTGATGAAAATGTTAAGGTTAATGGGCTTTGCTTAAAAAGGCAAATAGGGAGCTGAAGAATCTTATTAAGTTTTATAAATACATATAAAGAATTTAATTGAGAATTGAGCAGGTCTGTTCTTTGGTCATTTCCCTTGGCAGGTTTTATTTCTCGCACGCTAAGCTGGTACTCCTCTTCTTCCTCTTTAATAGACAGAAATTCAGCTAACACTATGAATTTTTATTAGTCCAGTATGTAATATCTTTATGGGCAACAAATAGTAAGACACAAGGGATTAAAAAGAAGCTCAGAGATCAGTAACCATCATCAATTTTAGTATAAAAATCTGAATTTTTTCTTGTTCAAAGGACTGAAACTAGCCTCCACATTTAGCTGGAGGTCTGTCCCTGCATTTCTCTTCACAGCAATGGAAAGATTATCACAGAATCACAGAAGGGTTGAGGGTAAAAGGGACCTTGGGAGGTCATCTGGTCCACCTCCTCCTGCTCAAGCAGGGCCACCTAGAGCTGGTTGCCCAGCACTATATCCAAATGGATTTTGAATATCTCCAGAGATGGAGAATCCACAAACTCCCTGACCAGCCTAAGCCACTGCTTAGTCACGCTTACAGTAAAAAAGTGGTTTCTGACGTTGAGATGAAACGCCCTGTTTCAGGTTGTGCCCATTGCCTCTTGTCCTGTCACTGGCCACCACTGAAAAGAGCTTGGCTCCATCTTCTTTGCACGTTCCATTCAGGTATTTATATACATTGAGGAGTTTCCTCCTGACCCTCCTCTACTTTAAGCTAAACAGTACCAGCTCTCTCAGCCTTTCCTCGCAAGTGAGGTGCTCTAGTCCCTTCATGATCTTAGTGGCCCTTTGTTGGACTCTCTCCAGTAAGTCCATGTCTCTTTTATACTGAGCAGCCCAGAACTGGACCCAGGACTCACCAGTACTGAGCAGAGAGAAGGATCAGCTCCCTCAACCTGCTGGCAATGCGCTGCCTGATGCAGCCCAGGAGGGTGTTGGCCGCCTTTGCCAGGAGGGCACATTGCTGTCTCATGGTCAACTTGTTGTCCACCAGGACCCCCAGGTCCTTCTCTGCCAAGCTGCTTTCCAGCTGGTCA
The DNA here is from genome assembly GCF_947461875.1 of Haliaeetus albicilla. NCBI lineage: Eukaryota > Metazoa > Chordata > Aves > Accipitriformes > Accipitridae > Haliaeetus > Haliaeetus albicilla. The sequence goes on along the minus strand of NC_091516.1, from coordinate 65,755,858 downwards.
GTTGGCCAACATGTCCTGGTGCATGGGGCTGTTCCTCCCCAGGGGCAGAGGCAGGACTTGGCACTTCCCCTGTTGAGCTTCATGAGGTTCCTGTTCAGCCCATTTCTCCAGCCTGTTGAGGTCCCTCTGGACGGCAGCACACCCATCTGGTGTATCGGCTGCTCTTCCCAGTTTTGTGTCATCAGCAAACTCAGTGAGGGTCAATTCTGCCCATGCAGATCATTAGTGAAGATGCTGAACAGGATCAGACCAGTATTGGCTCTAGTGGTACACTGATAATTACTGGCCTCCAGCTAGACTTCATACCACTGATCAACACCCTCTGGTCCTGGCCATTCAGCCAGTTTTCAACCTACCTCCCATACATTGCAGACATAATTTAAAAGCTACACAGCTTTTTGGATCTGCAGAAAAGACTGGAGGCACAGAGTCCCTTGGAGACATCACAAAATCAATCAGAGGTAGGCAAGTTGTGTATATTAAACCACTGAATTTTTGTACATAGATTCCTAGTAAATGTAAAAAAACAAATTAAAAGTACAAAAGTTACATACTCAAGTACCAGAAATCAAGCAACTTTATTGACAGAGCTGAATTCTGCTTCTTCCGCACAAGCCTTATTGCATCAGATTTAGACCTTATGTAGCATCTTCTTTAGTTTGCATAAGCCAGTGCAAACCAGGTTTGCATTTTGGGGACAGAAGCAGATTCAACACAACAGTGAGGAGTACTACTTCAATTTGTAGTGCATTTCAGCCACCAATGAATGCCACTAGTTCATCTCTGTTGTCTTCTCATTTGAACTTATTTCTGTGCTATGCACATAGGTGCTTTATCAGCAACTGTATTCAAAATGAATATGCACTTAAGCAAAATTGAATGAAGTAAAATTCTAGAACAAGCTAAAGACTGCTTTTCTGTTTGCTGTTTACAGTGTCTAATGCAACAGGACTTAATGAAGCTGGTGTGGGCTACCATCTTTTAAATACTTAACTGTATGCATTGATGCAGCCCTTTGAGACAATGATGTATAAAATCCATACAATGTTTCTACTCCATACAGAATAAACATAAATGCAGAGATGGAGAATTTTAATTATGAGATATCATTATCCTTCATCTGTCTGTTTATGATGACTGAATAATACTCTAGTACATTTGAGAAAAAGACTCTGATGTTATACTTGAAGGTTACTACACTGAAAAACATGGGGGAGTATTATTCTTGCAGCATTTGACAAAGTGTAGTGGAAAAGGGAAACTCAAATGAAATTAACCACCTTTTCTGTCTTTTGAATTTAATAAAATTTGCAAGCTTCTGGATCAAGCTATTAGTTTCAATTTGCCCACTAACTCATGCACAGGAAGGAAATTTTTTAGACGGTTAAACAACCTTGTCAATTAGATGCTTAATGAATTAAGATGAACTGAGACACATTCTTAACTGGCATCTGTTGATAAAGAAGTAGCTACATTTCTTGAAGTTGCGAGGATCACTAATGAGTACTCTGTTAGAACTAATTGAATTTGTTTATTTAAGGCTCAACTATGACTTGTGGCCCTGATGTCCTCTGGAAGTTACAGTGAAAATCCCTGAGCAAAACTTTAAATTATGTTGTGTGATGGGACGTAGTAAAACTTTAGAAGGTATATGAAACTAGCTAAATTTATATGAGATTGCAGTGGTTTTTTCCTAAAGCATGACCTGTTTAGTCACATCCTTTACTCAGCATGTTTGCTGGGCAAAAGAAGGTATGTCTTCTAATGTCAATTGTATAAATATGTTGTGGTTTAGTGCTTTGAAACATGTGCTTATTGCTTTTACAATTTCTTTTTGCTAATACTGACATTATGGGTTTTGCTTCTTGCAGATGTAAATGAATGTGAAGCCGAACCCTGCAAGAATGGTGGAATCTGTACAGATCTCGTTGCCAACTATTCCTGTGAATGTCCAGGTGAATTTATGGGAAGAAACTGCCAACAGAGTAAGTATTGCATGTTTTTACATCTATTTTTTGAAATAAAATAAATAAATAATTTCTTTTGCAGAAACAACTATAGCATACTATGGAAATACTTCTCTAACCTATAAATACCTAATGCTCAAAATAGCCATCTAATTCTTTTTAAAATGGAGGAAATTCAAGAGACCAAATCTGTCATGCATTCAAGTAAAGCATCTGATATGATGGAAACATTTGCAAAATGCAAAATTATTATCTGAGTCAAACAAGAAGGAGTAAATAGTGCAAAGTAGAAAAACACAAAAACTGTTTCAGGCTAGGGGTTCATCTCACCAAGTATCCCATCTTCAGCAGTAATTATTAGCAGATATCAACAAGTTTAAGAGCAGGGAAAAAATTTTTTACTTTCTCTGACATGTCTCTAGCCTCTGAAAATGGGACCACTGGTTTACAGAGAGGTCATTAGTGGCGTTCTTCCTGGATCTGTCCTGGGAACAACGTTGCATGATTTTACCAATAACATCGACTATGAAGGCACTATAAAGGTCTGATTCCTAAAGTTGTTACTACAAAGGAGTTCTTCACATGTGAAAGACTAGGTAGTCTTGAAGACCAAAATAACAAAAATAGAATAAACTGCTATGGTATGAGATGCAATGTACCTTAACTTAACAGTTAATAACAGATGTTAGAGGTTCATGTATTTGAAATACTGCAGAGAAGAAAGCCCATGTGTTTTAGTCGAACACAGGATGTCAATACTACAGTGTTGTGTAAAAAGCTAACATAGTCCCGAGATATATCAAGCTTGGTACCTTAAGGAGAAAAAGGAAAGTGTTTGTGTGTTAGCATCTGTAGTATTAGATACTGCATTCAAAATACCTGAAATACTGGAGTCATCCACATTCAAAAAAGGAGATTTGTATTTCAAGGAAGACCTACTATGTGTAGCAGGAAAAATTAAAAAAAAAAAAAAAAGTTGCAAGTTGAATGCTAAATAAATAAAACCGTAACAAAGCTGAAGAATATGCTTCATTTTCCTGTGTTCACATTGTGGATGCATGGGGAAGAATGGAGAAGAAAACAATATGGACCAATAACCACAAATGACAAGCTGGAATCTTTGAAGTAGCCTCAGTGACTTCCCAGATTTATATATGCATCAGGCAAAAGATTTGAAGCATCCAATATAATGTGTATATAATTCTAGAGAGAAATCAAGTTTTGCTTTGAGAAATTTTACAGGCCTATATGGCTACCTGAAAGAATTTGTAAAAAAAAATTAACATCGATTAACATCTGTTAAAGTTTTCCGTAAATGTTGCTGGTGAATCACTTCGTGTATTTCTTTATAAGGTGCAATTGAATTACCATTTGGAATTCCACCAGGAATCTCATCCATCTCTTCAGAGTTTATCCCTTCTGTTTTTTTGGCTGCGTCATGAACGTTGCTCAGATTATAGACCACATAAAACCAATCTCCTGTTTTGCTAGAAATGGGGTAGTCAGAGCTATTACTTGAAGTGATCATTGCATTTTCTGAATCATCATCTGTTATTTTGTATTTCTTTTTCTTTTTATAGATGTATATGTAATTATATATAAAAATAAACTTTGTGTGTGAAGTTGTATATTTTATACATTATACTGGATTTGTTTTTATGTGTGTATATATATATATATATATACAAACATACATATTTCTGGTTTGGAGAGCATATAACAGAAAATATATATATGTATAAAAAATAGAAATTTCCATTGTATTGAAATAGTGAAAGAATTCTGCTAATGTCAGTAAAGCATTACTGAATTGCAAAATATCCTACCTACAGTCTGTCTTTCTGGGTCATACTTTGAGGATTTACACTGGTAAGCCAATCACCTAGTCAAATGATCTTTCTGGAGATGCTTCTGTATATAAATGCTGACAGCTGTGACCCAGGACTCCATTGTCTAGCCCATAGAGAAGAATACTAAGTTATTTGAAAGGATAATTCTGTTGAGTGTTAAAGAATTTTTATAATTGCGATAAGGCTCTATACAACAGTCAAATTGCTTTGGTGTAGAGATCAAGGACAGTGAGTTTTAAAGTGTGCTTTGCAGTAACTATTAATCTGTCAGCTGCAAAGTGTGTACAGGCTGAGAGAGTTGGGGTGGTTCAGCCTAGAGAAGGCTCCAGGGAGACCTTATAGCAGCCTCCCAGTACCTAAAGAGGGCCTGCAAGGAAGCCAGAGAGAGACTTTTTACAAGGACATGTAGGGATAGGACAAGGGGTAATGGCTTTAAACTGAAAGAGGGTAGATTTAGAAGAGATGTCAGGAAGAAGTTCTTCACTGTGAGGGTGGTGAGACACTGGAACAGGTTGCCCAGAGAGGCTGTGGATGCCCCATCCCTGGCAGTGTTCAAGGCCAGGTTGGATGGGGCTTGGAGCAACCTGGTCTAGTGGAAGGTGTCCCTGCCCATGGCAGGGGGGTTGGAACTAGATGATCTTCAAGGTACACTAGTGTGATTATACCTTCCAACCCAAACCGTTCTATGATTCTATGATTCCATGGTGTGGTAAATGGGGGGCATGGCAATGCAATGCTGAAGTGCAGTGGTAAAAAGCTTCTGTTCTGTACTTCCTCTGGGTAGGGACCCGCATAAGGAGGTACCACCAATCTGGTGTCTGCAGGACAGTATCATGGGAGGAGCGTGAAATCAGATGTGCTTTGGAAACTTAAGAGAAAAGTAATATGTTACTTAAATTAGTAATTAGAAAATGCTACATGAGGTAGATATTTGAATATTTCCATTATACCACTTTTTATACTCATGTTATTCAGCTAAGTGTATAAAGGGTTATCAATAAATAACAGATAATTAAGGATGGGAATAATGTTTGTACTGACTGTAGTCATTGCACTGTCCCTGTTGAGGGAAGTCAATGCATTCTTCCAGTACTATGGCAGAGTTCACAAACTTTTAGCATTCATCTACTTTTGAGCTAGCTTTAGCACAGCTAGCATTAAAATGGTACATTTTCTTTTTATACCACCAATATAATTATGCACCATACTGGTTCCTATAGCTGGGCTTGTAAATATCCTTTTTTTCCATGAGAAGTTTAGTTACATCATCATACCTAATTATGTAATTACAAGTAGTAATTACACATTCTAATTACACCATTAGAGTTTTACACATATTTACAGTAATCATATAATTAAATACTGTTATGCTAATTATGTAAATTACTGATTGCTGTCTCAGAATTACCTCACAAAGCTCAAAGATTGCTAATCCACATCACAGAATATGTGAAATAGTCTAGATCAAGAATAAAAAAGGCAAAAATACATCATGCTGTCTGTTCTCCTGTCATTGCAAGCTTGTTCTCCAGGATGCATTTTGTAGTAGTATATCTAGTTTGGTATGTCCCAAATACCAATGCTTTGTACTGGTGACTTGTCATGTTACTCGTCAGCTTGAAGTAGTTTATATCAGAATGTTTTTTCTAATGCTCCAACTGAGTTTTCTCTCTTTTTTTGATCCCACCATTTAATTCCAATTCCACCATAATGAATTTTGCTTAGCTAATCTCCTGAATAATTCCCTTCCATTTTATCTCATGTGTAGCAGTTTCTAGGTGTGAGACAACTCTTGTATTACACCCAGGTCTTGCAAGCCTGTGGGACACCCATCCAAAGTCCTTCTGACTAGTACCAAGAGCCTTTGCTAATAACTAGTGCAGCTGAAGTGAGAGGGAAAGGCTTGTCTGGAGCTGAGTACTAAAATAGCACTAAAACGCCTCGTGAGCTTGGAATCGTGTTTGGACCACCTTGACTATCTTCTGAGTCTCCAGTTTGGAGTTGCTTTCTAAGGGCTCAGCCATGAAGTAAAGCTCTCAGAAGACATGGCGGTGATTTCCTGATGTGCTTCACCCCGACAATGCTTCTGCTCCTTTGGGGCCTTCTTCTGTTTTACTTACATATCCTTCTCATTTTGAAGCACTGGCCTGACCTCTAATGTTTTTTGTCTGGAGAGACTTAAATTCAGTCTTCTTTCTTTCTTATTAGCTACTGCTATCTTTAGCCATTCAGGCATAAATGATACTTAAACCAGCTGCTTCTCATTGCTGGAAAGCACAGGATGAGGTGAAGTCAAAGTAATGTGGAGTGCAAGACCACTGATGGCTTCAAAACATACTCAATTGTTCTGGAATAAGCTTATCAACCTGTTAAGAGATGCTTCACTGAGCATCTGGTATTTACAAAATTTATGTGCAGATGTTTAGTAAACACAAAATGGAAAGAGAGCACCTTTTCCCGTCCTCTGAAAGCAAAAGCTAAACTATATTAATTCCATATTACTTTCCAGATTTCTTAAGGCCTCAGCATTTCCTTGATGCAGCTGCATCTCCTTCTGTTTTTGCACTCTCTCAATCTATTTTTTGCTTCCTGCTGAATTCAAGCTATCAGTTATGATTACAGCTTTCCTTAGTCTTGGAATTTCTATAAATAAGTACTGCTTCCAAGACAGATTCTCCTGGGGCTGAAGTTTTTAATTTCTGGATCACAAAATTCTCTTGCAGGCAACAGGGAGCCACTTTCATCAGTGTCAGACTGTTTGCATTATTCAGTACAAATCTGTATTGTTAAAATCTCCCATGAGCAACATGGATACTGAATTGCAATAATTTGTGACAAGTTCCACAGGTAATTTTTGGTCACTTTTTTTCTAGCAGATGGTACTATACAGTAGACATGTTATAATTTCACCATTGTGCATTTTGAAGCTGTATTTTGCTGATTGCCAAGAGTTGCTGCCATTAAAGCATATGGCAAATTTTCTTATGCTTTTTCTTTAAAGATATAGATCAAATTAGTCACTGTAAATATTTTTTACATGTGCTATGGCCCCTTCACCTCTCAACATGCCCATATGTAGGAGAACTGCATTCAGAGCGAGTGCACCAATTTAGTTTGTCTAGCATATCAAAAATCCTGCTAAGCAGTGTACCTTCACATTATTTTCATTTGTTTCCTGGGCTTTATGTTTTAGTACACTAGTGTGATTATACTGCACTTGGTCGTTCTCTGCCTTCCTCTCTGTGGAAATCAAAGTAGCATTTTTTATTTAAATGAAAATGCCTCTTCTTTCAGTGTCATTTTTACTTAAAAATTATGTAAAGGTCTGACAGATCTAGGCATAAAGAGACTTTCAAGACTTCTGCTTACATGCAGCCTTGTACTCCCAGGCTAGATGGTGTCATCCAAGCGTTCTGATGCACTGTGATTTTAGAATTGTGTTTCTTTTAAAATTGTTCCCAGGAATACAGGACACCTGCAACTTGCATGATTTGCAGCGCAGAATAAATAACTAGTTTCACAGTATTTTTTTAAGAGACTGTATTGCTTCTTTTGGTGTCTTCTGTATTTCACTTACAAGCATGTTTTCAAGGCAATGTCCTCACTTGGTGGGACTTTTTGGCTTCAGGTGCTTGTCCTTTGAACTCCCCTGCTTGATGGTCACTGTCTTCAGTGAGTCTTGGGTATCTCTGTCTTCCCCAGCTCCAGCTCTTACCAGCCCTGACTCAGCAGGGTTCAGAAAACCTCCATACTTAGGTTCAGAAAAACCCTTCACAAAAAAAAAAAAAAAAAGTCACAGGATGAGGGCATAAAAAATGCACAGGCAATCTCTTTGCATGAGATTTAGGAGAACCTAACTTTCCCTGCAGCTCAAAGTATTAGTCTGACTAATTCTGTGAATAATCCAATACAAAGTTTGGTTTTAAGCGTATTCTTGATTGTTTTGAATACCTGACAGTTTTATGATCTGAAATACTGGTGTTGTATAAAATATAGCAAAAATTTCTGTAAAACAAAACTGGCCAAACAAACTAAATTTTCTTTTGTGTTTCTGAAATTGCTCTATAGTTCAAGATGTCAATGATTTTTGATCTACTAACCTTTCATGTTTAATCAGTTGATTTTGGTTTTCAACTTTCATTAGGAAAAAAAATGAAGTATAGAAAGAATTGTAGTTTCTAGAAATACAGACTCCTGTGTTTAAATTAAGGGCATTATGATCATCCACAAAAGAAGAAGATACGCATTCATTGGTACAAAAATAATTTACTTTTTCATATTGGAGTTTCTGTTCCATTTTCATTCATCTTGCCAGTATGTACTGGAAATTCTGAGAAGGCATGTGCTAAACCTGAGAGATTTCTAGATGACCTGTAGATTATGACCTTAAACTGAATCAAGACAGGTTTCCTGTTGCTCTCTTTCCAATTTATTAAATAGGTAAGCTCTTGTAATTGCCTTCGAATTCCAGAAATTTTCAAACAGGTTTTCTGTTTTTGTCAGGAAATTGAGACAAAAAAAAACCCACCCCTGTTTTTCACTGCTTCATACTGTAAAGTAACAATTCCTTGAAAACTGACATAAACCAGCCTTCCTGCTGCCTGAAGGAGTCTTTCTTCAGCTCTTCCTTGCCCATCTTGCTCCTTTTGTGGCTGCTTATTCTGGGCTGCCATTTTACATTTTGCCTTGTTGTCCTGGCAAAAACTGACCCAGGAAATAAAAAGGGTAATTAAAGAACCAGATCAGTTCTTTGATCCAGTGAACTTCACAGCCACACAAATACTGGGCTGGTACAAAGGAATGGTAGGGGACAGAGCCTGGGCATGAAATCAAGGCTTAACACCAGTTAAAAATGTTAATCAAGCCACAGTCTAATCAAGAGAGTACAAACTGTTTTTTAAATTCATGTTTAAGGGAAAGAATTTATTTTAAATTTTGTATTTTTCTTGGTTTGTTTCTCTTTGAGATCATAAAATCTAAAAGCTACAATTCTCAGCTCATTTTTCAAGTATGCAATGAATAAAAATTCGGTAAATATTTACATTCCTGTTTGTCATTATTTAGATGACAAGTTCAGTACTCACATGGAAAAATTAGGGAGGTTTTATAGGTATGTGTATATGTATGTGTGTGTAGGCATATGTATACACAAATACTACCCTTAGAGAAATTAATTCACTTTTTTTAATGTACTCAGGGTAGTTAACTTATAGAATCATAGAATTATTTAGGTTGGAAAAGACCTTCAAGATCATCGAGTCCAACCATCATCCATGCCTACTAAACCATGTTCTGGAGTACCCCGTCCACTCGCTTTTTGAATACCTGCAGGGATGGTGACTCAACCAGTTCCCTGGGCAGCCTATTCCAATGTCTGACAACCCTCTCAGTAAAGAATTTTTTCCTAATATCCAACCTAAATCTCCCCTGCCACAACTTGAGGCCATTTCCTCTTGTCCTATCTCCAGCCACCTGACAGAAGAGACTGACCCCCACCTCACTACAGCCCCCTTCAGGTAGTTGTAGAGAGCGATAAGGTCTCCCCTCAGCCTCCTTTTCTCCAGACTAAACAGCCCCAGTTCCCTCAGCCGCTCCTCATAAGACTTGTGCTCCAGGCCCCTCACCAGCTTCGTTGCCCTTCTCTGGACACGCTTCAGCACCTCAGTGTCTTTCTTGTAGTGAGGGGCCCAAAACTGAACACAGGACTCGAGGTGCGGCCTCACCAGTGCCCAGTACAGGGGAACAACCACCTCCCCGCTCCTGCTGGCCACACTATTTCTGATACAGGCCAGGATGCCGTTGGCCTTCTTGGCCACCTGGGCACACTGCTGGCTCATATTCAGCCGGCTGTCAACCAACACCCCCAGGTCCTTTTCCACCGGGCAGCTTTCCAGCCACTCTTCCCCAAGCCTGTAGCGCTGCATGGGGTTGTTGTGACCCAAGTGCAGGACCCAGCACTTGGCCCTGTTGAACCTCATACAACTGGCCTCAGGCCATCGATCCAGCCTGTCTAGATATCTCTGAAGAGCCTCCCTGCCCTCAAGCAGATCGACCCTGCCTCCCAACTTGGTCTCATCTGCAAACTTGCTGAGAGTGCACTCAATCCCCTCATCCAGATCATTGATAAAGATACTAAAGAGAACGGGGCCCAGCACTGAGCCCTGAGGAACACCACTTGTGACCCGCTGCCAACTGGATTTCACCCCATTCACCACAACCCTCTGGGCTCGTCCATCCAGCTAGTTTTTCACCCACCAAAGAGAACACTTGTCCGCGCCATGAGACACCAGCTTCTCAAGGAGTATGCCATGAGAGACAGTGTCAAAGGCCTTGCTGAAGTCAAGGAAGATAACATCCACAGCCTTTCCCTCATCCACTAGGCAGGTCACCCAGTCATAGAAGGAGATCAGGTTGGTCAAGCAGGACCTGCCTTTCGTAAACCCATGCTGACTGGGCCTGATCCCCTGCTTGCCCTGGCCTTGCCATGTGAGTGCTCTCAAGACAAACCGTTCCATAATCTTCCCCGGTACCGAGGTCAGGCTGATAGGAATCATTCATATGATATCCCAGCTGGTTTAAGGAATAATGTATGGTTAATCTCAGACAAAAGGAAGAATTGAAAAAAAATTGTGCCTAAAAGAAATGTATCAATTTAATATAAAATTAATGGTAATACTTTATTTATGACCTCCCTGGATTACAGAAATATCTTAGAACAGAAATATATTAGAAATACATTTTGAAAGTGCAAGAGGGAAAACTTTTACATGTTAAATGTGACTTTAACTCATGTGATTCAACTCAATCTAGGTAATTTGTCATTTTTTGAACATGCTATAAGAATAAAACTAGAAATTATTTAAGAGGCTAAATAAATGCTGACAGACAGGCTAAATGTATCAGTACTAAGGGTAATGCTTTACATACATTTTTAACTATTTCAGCTAATCATGGACAAAACAAAATTTCTATATTTGCGTTGGACAAAACCCATCTTGAATCTCTTGCTGAAACTAATGAGGTTTGCTGAGGCTACACCATTTTGGGAATATTGTCTGGCTAACATTTCTGTGTAGTGTGTTGGTATAAAAGTGCAGAGAGGCAGAAAATGTTATAGAAAGGATAGAACACATTGTTAACATTGAAATGTTCTCCCAGGCATTTCAATGACCTGGTGAGAAATATTAATCAAACTCTAATGTTTCTAATATTGAGTTTTCAAACAACAAGGCACAGTCTGGCCCTTCCACTGCAGACCTTCTTTGTCCAGGCATCCTGTGTAAGACGCAAAGGTGTGCAAAATTAGGCTCAACAGATCAGAACCGTAGTTCTTCCTTTCAACACAATAGAAAAATGAGAGTGATCTCTCAGTGTTTGATGTTGAAACAAAGTCCTCAGCCCTATACCTTTGGGTACCTTTTCATCTTGCTGCAGTTGTACTGTACAGCAATGTCTCCCTGTGGAAATTCATTTCTCGATATATTACTTTGATTAGGCAGTAGAGGATACAATCTTTACTCAGACACCTGACAGAAACTCACTGTAAAATATTCAGACAAGCCCTTAGGACCCAACAGGCATATTTTATGCATTTAATTATTTCCTTACTACATTAGTCACCTAGTGCAATAGTAGCTTTTGGGTTGTGTCAATAACTACAATATTAACTCAACCCTACATTCAAGCATCTACAACTTGACTTTCTAACATCTCATTTTAGCTTGAACCAGCTAGTTGTGATGATTTTCTTGCCATGTTTTCTTATTGAAACCTACTGATCTGCTTTTCTCAGGCATTGTGTCATTCTTGACTCATGGTGCCTCTGTTACCCTCAGTAAAGAAGCAGGAAGGTTGCATGGGGATTCCTTCTCCTACCTGTCTTCCACCTGTCTGTTCTACCTACCGAGGGAGCAATATGACCCTACCTTTTCAGTAACATAGAATCATAGACATTCACAAGAAGTAGGAGGAAAAATACTTACCTTATAAATATAATCCACTATTCCTGTGTTGGAAGAACTTTTATGGGCATTTTTATGCTGGGCAAAGCCTATGACAATGCATATTTCAGCATTTCTAAGCCTTAAAAGAAAAATTACAGCACACCATTACTCTCAAAGTAGCCTCTATAGCTCTTCAGTTCCTGGCCTGGTCAATAATGCACATTCTTTTTTTATGTCCTCACAGAAATGAAAAATAATTTGCAGGTAAGGAATTGGTACTGTAAAAGAAATAAAAGCCAGACTGTAGCCAGTAGAAGCAAGCTGAAAACAAATCACTGGTTATTATGACCAAAAAAATCCTTAAAAGTATGGAAAAACACCTTCAATAAAAGCACTAATGATTATAAATACATGTAAAGAACAGTTTACAGCTGCAGTAGGCTCAACAAAGTTAAAAATAGACAAGTCACAGGACCCTTTTTCTGTTTCAGGTACTAGCCCAACTGGAAAATACCTTATTTCAAGGCTTAGTGTTATAAGATATAGGCTATTTATTTCAAAATAGACTAATCGTGGAGGGTGGCTTGCCATCTGAGTCAGCCTGGTCTAGTCTGCTGCTGTTCTTTGGTGGACACAGGAATGAGCAATGAGAGGAAAATCATCTTTAGAGCCTTACAAACTCTTCATAATGAAACTCCCTTAAGGTTTGCAGTAGTTAACAAATCAGACACAGAATAGAATTACAGGCGAGTATGGCATAAAGCTTGCAAAAGTTGGAGGTTTGAAAGTTGTTTCATATTTTGGAGATTCATTTGGACTTGTGTGTTGGGTTTGTGTGGCAGTGTTTTGGTAGCAGCAGAGGGGCTACAGGGGTGGCTCCTGTGAGAACCTGCTAGAAGCCAAGGCCAAGCCCATCAGCAACGGTGGTAGCACCTCTGGGAGAACAGATTTAAGAAGGGAAGCCTGCAGCGGGGGAGGAGAGCGGGATGTGAGAGAAAGCCCTGTGCAGGCAGCAAGGTCAGTGAGGAAGGAGGGGAGGAGGTGGATGCCCCCGCAGCCCGTGGTGAGGCGGCAGGCTGTCCCCCCCCAGCCCACGGAGGGGAGCGGGGCAGCAGATATCCACCCGCAGCCTGTGGAAGTGGATGCCCCCGAAGACGGCCGTGGCTCCATGGGAAAACCCGCGCTGGAGCAGGCTGTGACTGAAGGACTGCAGCCCGCAGAAAGGACCCACGCTGGAGCAGTTCGTGGAAGACTGTCTCCCGTGGGAGGGACCCCACGGTGGAGCAGGGGACAAGTGAGGAGTCCTCCCCGAGGAGGAGGGAGCGGCAGAGACAAGGTGTGATGAATGGACCCTGACCCCCATTCTCCATCCCCCTGAGCTGCTGGGGGGGAGGAGGTGGAGAAAAGGGGGACTGAAACTGTGCCCGTGAAGAAGGGAGGGGTGGGGGGAAAGTGTTTTTAAGATTTGGTTTTATTTCTCATTATGCTACTCTGATTTGATTGGTAACAGATTAGATTGATTTTTTTTTTTTCCCTAAGTTAAGTCTGTTTTGCCCATAACCGTAAGTGGTGAGTGATCCCTCCCTGTCCTTGTGTTGACCCAGAAGCCTTTTGTTATATTTAGTCTCCCCCATCCCACTGTGGGGGGAGGAGCGAGTGAGTGGCTGTGCGGTGCTTTGTTGCTGGCTGGGCTTAAACCACGACAACTTGGAATTCAAGGCAAGCTGTGAAGGATGAAAATCTATGTGAACTAAAGAGAAAATGGAACAAAACATGGTTACATGAGCCCTAAATGAACTAAAATCTCCAGGCGTGGCACAGCTCCCACCTGCAGTTTTCAGAAAGAGAAGGAAATGTAATATGTTCAGTGATCAACTTCCCACTGAGGCAAGATTCACACTTCCTGCGGCTTAGGACAGACGGAGAGTCCAGCAAAGCTCCTGTTCCAGGCATTGGTGCAGTGATGTGTAAGATACGTAGGAGGGGAATGAGTGATGCTAGTAGGTAACATCTATTTTAGTCCGTGACTACCACCATGATCATTTGTTGTATTCCATTAGATGATCCGAGGACTTACAAGAAATTCAGACAATTTCCACCATCTTATTGTTGGTTGTGTTAGAAGGAAAAGCAACATGTTGTTCATCACAACTTAGTCTGCTCTCTAGTCTCTTCAGGGTTCAGCATGAGAACGGCGGCCATTCATTGCCTGTCAGATCAGACGCAAATGGCATGCCTCCGTAGCTGCAGGCAGCTGCACAGGCAGTGGCCATCAGCCTGAGAGCCATCCCATGTAGATGCACCCGTGCAGCTTGGAAGATCAGCAGCCGCAGTGTTACTTAGTCAAGGGTGTCACTGCTTCAAAATAAATGAGGAGGTGAATAAGTATGACAAGTTTGGTAGCAACACAATACTAAGAGAGAGAAAGACTTTGTGTCTTTCTGTCATGGTGTACATAGATTGGGACTCAGAAGGGTGCAAGTGAGTTTTTGAAATGAAGTATAGTTAAAACTTCAAAAATTCAGAAGTTTGCCAAGAAAAGCTGATGGAATTACTCTTAATTCTAATCCTTTTCCTTTGTATCAGTGATTGTTTTCTAGTATTAATGCTAAATGTAATTTGGCCAGCTCTTGGTTTGGTGTAGTTACTTAAAAATTTTGTTTACAGAAAAGTATCACACAAAACTTTTACCTTTTAAAACTGATGGTTAGGTTAATATCCATTACTGATCCAGCAAAATCTGGTAAAGCTCACCCGTAAATATGATTTTCCGTTGTTGGCAAATCTGTACAGTCGATGGTAACTTTGCATGCCTTCACTGAAGATCAGTTTCACTGTGTAGTTTGTAATATTGTACCTATTGTTATTCTAATAATATAAATTCCCATTTATGCTCCTGTTGCTGAAAACTAATTTCATAATTACTCTGTTCCTATTTTTATGCAATTCACTTTTACCCATCCATGTTTTGCAATTTCATCCTAGGCGTAGCATAAAAAGTAACCATGTTGCAATTAATTACATCAAAGTTAGAGAAAAGCAAATATTGCTGTGAAAAATGTTCCCCAGTAGTCTTTTAACTTTGAAAGCAAATTTGAATCCTACATCCACTGTGTGAAAATAGGATTCTTTCTTTTTCTTCATTGTTTCTAAAAATTGTCCTTTCTTTTCTGGATAGCAGTAAAATGTCCGTACAGGAAGCTGAATATGGATTTTACTGTGATAACTGAAACCTCCTCTTCTTTTTCTTACCTCCTGGTCCTTCCACAATGTTTTTCACAATGCCTTTAACTTTTCCATTAGGTGCGAATTTGAGTGAGTATTGGTTGTGTTCATTTTTAGACATAGGAGGTTTTTTCCTTGATAAAAAGTGTAAGGTGGAAAATCCTCAGGAATGAAATTCCTTCCCCAAAGCGCATGATGGAATCTGTTCAGCCTCTTCTCATCTCTGCTGAAGGTGGTGCTGGGTCTCCCCCTGATTTC
The DNA here is from genome assembly GCF_947461875.1 of Haliaeetus albicilla. NCBI lineage: Eukaryota > Metazoa > Chordata > Aves > Accipitriformes > Accipitridae > Haliaeetus > Haliaeetus albicilla. The sequence goes on along the minus strand of NC_091516.1, from coordinate 65,740,615 downwards.
TCTGCAGGGAAGATGGGGCACAAGTTACATAATGTCCTTTAAAAGCTGTGCTTTATTCTTAGACATACAAATATAACTTCTGGAAGTAAAATATGATTTGTCAATGAAGTGTAGTGTGTTTGTCCCCTTCACCTAAGAAGTTAAATCTCTCTAGCGTTAATTGCATATTGATTTAAAGATTGAAATGCTAGTTTCTTAATGCTGTTCATTATTAGTATTTAGTGATGGAGAATCATAATTTCAGACACCTTAATATACTTGAAAAGTGGGGTTTGATTCAATATGGAAAGCCTAATTGTTAGTCATCATCTTGCCTAGTGACATCGGTGTCACCTTTGCTATGTCTGCAAAGTACAAGAAGAAGTAGACCCCAAGGAATTCACCAAGACAGGTTACTGGGTAGGGAGTTGGAGAAATTAGCCAGTTTGAAAAGCTGAGGAAAGATGTAAATCTGTGAACGGCAAAAACTGCATCTGCCTGCAGTGCCCATGTGTAAGGGAGGTAATGCAGAAGAGTGTTTCTTCTTGGGAAAGCAGAGATGTCACTGTGCTGTTCTGTGACCAAAAAAGGGACCTGAGGAAGAGCAGATTCTGGTCTCTGATATAATTGGCATCTTTTATGCATGGTGGAGCACCTTCAGAAGACAGTGTGAGACTTGCAACCCATAATTCCCAGTACGCCACAGCCTGAGTTATGAATAACATGATTGCAAATTTGATGAGATAAGGAAGGAATTTCATTCTCTTATAAGTAGATACTAGTTTTGTTCACTTAAACTTTACAACTCCTGAAAGACATATAAAACTTCAACTCAAGCTGCTCCATTTTCTAAACTGCAGTTCATTCTTATTCGAGTTGTTACATGCAAATGCATGCCTGCTGAAGAGATACGATAGTTAAGTGTGCACATTCCTCCCTGTGAGTTTTGCTGAGATTAGGTCATCTTGTGCAAGACAAGAAGTTGAGAAACAAATTCACCTGCTCTGTCAATCCTACTGCAGTTAAATTAGCAGATCAGCATCCAACTTTGCAATATGGTGGTCCATGTTAAGTCATAAGGATTTCAAGTCAAAAGAAGTTTTACACAGGGAGACTTAAACAAGAAAGGCATTAAAATGTTTCCAGGGTCATGTGAGCTTTTTGCACTGGCACTGAGGACATAGGATGAAGAAGTTATTGGGAATTTAAACCGAGATGGGTAAATCTTTATAACATGAAGTTTTTTGGTAAGTCATTATGGATAAATAATAGCATAGTTTAGTGCTATTGCTACTTTATTGAATCAAAAGAATCAAACAACTTGGCTGTGGTAATTGCATTGTAATTCAGTCATGTGGAACTTTATCTGGAATTTCTTAATACAGACACTGTAGCACAGACATTGTCGGTGGGATCTGGCTCTTACTCAGCCATCAGAGTCTAACGCATCAAGATGAATTTGTAAACAGTTGTGCGCACTTATGTATTGCTGTCGGGTAACTTCCCATTTACCTTTTGTTACAACATTTTGTGAATAGTTCTCTTTGCATAGTCATAAGTGAAAGTTACTAAATCAGTCTGTATCTTTTCAAATGTCTAGGCATTTTGTAAATAAGGTGAGAGGATTTTATCCACAATAAATGCAAATATTTATTTATGCTTTAAGAAAAGACATATAAAGACATATAAAGAAAGGAAAATGCAAGAAGATTTGGATTTTGGTAACTGATGATGTTCTCTAATATCTTCCATCTTTTCTCTGAACAGCTAGAATGAAAAAAGTCTCAGCTCTCTAGTGCCTTCATTGAAGGTGCTTATTTTGGAGAAATTTCAGGAAAGGGGATATTGTTTCTTAGTTTGTTATCTTAGAAATACAACTCTCTTCTTGGTAATCCCCTAACAAACATTTTTTTTTTTCTGTAAAATATTAAATTATTGGATAATTAGGTTTCCGGCAGAATACTAAGAGCCTAGAAACAGTATTAAAAGGAGATGCCTTCTGAAGTAGTAGCTTTTTAATGTCTAGTTTCTATTCTTAATTGAACTGCTATACTTATTCATTATGTATGCAGTGTGTTTTCTTGGGGACTTGTTTTTAAAGAGACTGTTTACATGAATAACATAATGGAGTCTTAGCTAAATTTCACTACCATTTTATTGGTAATTTCTTAAAAACATAAAAAAAGCATCCTATTGGGTCAGATAGTTCAACAATCTGTTTGGCTTACTGTCATGTCTCTGACTGTGGCAATGACAAATGTTATTTAAGGAGAGAATGTAGACTTGGGCAGTATCTGTCATTTGTTCCCCTCCTATCTCCTCCACGTCTACAGTTCCTGCAGGAATATTAGAGATTACACCCTGGTCAGTCTCTTTAGTATTATTAATAGTGGACCTATTATGCCTGAATTTGTCCAATTTCTTTTTGAACCTGTTGATACTGTATCTGCCTCTAGAAGGCTCCAGAAGATCACTACCCACTGTGCAAAGAAGTACTTTCTTTTACGTGTGTTAAGCTGATTTCCTGTGAATTTCAGTGAGTGCTCCCTATTTTCAGTAATGTAAATGTGATGAACAGTACTGTATTCATCCCGTTTATGTTTGTGTAAAACTCAGTCATATCCCTCCTCGGCCTTTTCCTTTCCAACTTGAAAAATTCTAGTTTTTTATTCCCTTTTACCACGATACTTGCTTTTTCCCTTTTATCATTTGAACTGCCATTCTCTATACTTTCTTTATGTCTACACCTTCTTGGGATCCAGAGACCTGAACTGCACATGGTATGTGGTCACACCAGAGTTTCATATACTTGTAAAATAATACTCTATATCTAGTTCTCAATGCCTAACTTTTTATTGGCTTTTTTTAGCTGCTACTGCATTTTGAGCCAATGACTTCAGAGAACTGAGGATGATGACTCTGAGATCTCTATTTGCAGTTGTAATGGCCATTTCCAAGTTCAATATTGTGTAGGCACATTTTAGGGGTTTTTTGATAGATGCAGTATCTTCCTTTAGTGTACATTGAGGTTCACTTGTCACCCTTTTGACCAGTCCTTCAGTTCTTTATGTCCTTCTGGAGCTGCTCATCATCAGAGTGGCATTTGATCAAGAGAGCTTAGTAGCTTCAAAGTGCACAGCTTCCCCATTTGTACTTTCCTCCAGGTCACTGATGACTAAAACAGAGTCCAGCAATGATCCTTGGGGGACCCCACTGCTGACATTTCATCCTGAAAAGCCAATTCCTGTTCTTCAATGAGATTTCTGTCTATAGCATTGCCTTTTCCCAACCCCCTGGCAAGAGCCTTTCCTGTAGAACCTTATCAAATGCTTTCTGAAAATCCAAGTATGCTGTTTCCACTGTGTTTCATTTATCCCTACACATACTGTCACCATTAAAGAACTCTATCAGGTGAGGCATGACTGCCATTTACAGAAGTCATGTTATCTCTTTTCCAACATATTGTCTTTATACAGGTACTTAGTGATCTTAATGATAGACACAGAAGCTTACAAGATGCTGAAGTAGACTCAGCTGCCTGTAGTTCCCACAGTGCACCCTAGAGCTGTTTTTTGTAGATGAGAGTGGAGCACTGATCTATTGGTGCAGTTCTGTAAGTCCGTAAATCTATCTTTTAAATCTAGGCACAATTCCTAAAAACACTATGTCATGAAATCACATTACCACTGGGAAAAAAAAAAGTCATTATTAGGTGCTAAAAGAACTTGAAAATCCTTTTGCTTCCAATTTTAAAATCTCAGACTACCTAAAATTCACCTAACTTTATTTTCAGTCTGTGTCCTCAGCACGGAGCTTGTAGAGCAAGTAAAGGCCAAAAATGTATTTTACAACCTTACTGTAAAAGTATGAAGAGAGGATTTGGTAATGGAAGTGCATGATAGTCACTTAGCAGCAATGGCACTGTTGAGAAGTAGAATGTAACATCCAATTTATTTATATCTGATTAGTTCTGATAGCCATTGCTTACACACATGAACTGTGTTGACCAGTACGGTAACACAATAATGCACTGATGTTGGTTGAGATGCTACATCAGCATAAAAAGCATTTAATCTCTTTGGACATATCAGCAAATGGGTAGCAGTTCTTCCCATTACTGTCTGAAAAGCTGTCTTCTGTTGCATGCAACATAACTAATCACTTCATTTTCTTGTCACCTCCTAGAGACTTGTAGCTTAACACAACATCATTTGAAAAGTTTGCTTGTCTGGAAGTGTCTGTGTACTCATTAGCTGCTACTGATGCAAATTGGTAAAGATGTTGCCTTTGACATACAGTATTTTATGTGAAGGCATGAAACAAGATTAATCATATTCTTCACCTCAGTGCTGCAGTACCACACTGGCTACTAAAATACTTGGGATCACACTTCAGAAATCGGAGTAATAATAATTAAGATGTTAATGGGTCAGGAAAATCCATTTTGTTTTGTTTTAAATTTGTGAAGCAAACTTATGGAGATAAATGCTTTCTGTTAATCAGATTTCAGAGCTGTATGTCTCTATAAACTTACCAGGGCTGGGCAAAAATGTTCTATTCCATTGTGTAGTTAGGATTCACCTGGAAGTTATAAATCCTGTGATGTTAAGTTTTTTATCTATTACTGAAATAATAATCTGAAATAAATCACTGACATTTTGTGCTCTCCAAGTCTATTGAAATACAAAGCAAAAAGGACTTTTGTAAATTCTGGTTTGTGGCTTCATTTTGCATTGTGATGAACTAGAAAGAGGAACGCATGATCTGTTACTTTGTCTCAGTAGAAGTGCCGATTAAATTCCTTCAATAGGAACGAAAACATTGATTTGGTCTTGCCCATCAGATTAGTCTTCAGAACAACAATTAACATAAGTTGCTACAACCAAGTTACTCAATATCACTCAGATCAGAACATCGGATTGTGGAAAAAACACTTGAGCTACATGGAGTAAGCAAACAATTTGATTAGCTGCAGAACGATTGAAATAGCCAATAGCTAAATGCGCGAAGTTGAGCTTGTGGTCTGCAGGTGTATCCCCCCCTATGCTATGCTCACCAGCAGTCTTCAAACTCCAGTCCATATAATGAGAGGCTGAATAGCTCAAGTCTCAAGCTTCACTTGAGCTAGAGATTTTTATGTATGGGTAAAGGTCTGATTAGCAAAACCAGATTTATAGCTAATGTGGATGAGGTAGTATACCACCCTTTTTGGGCAGTGGTGATTTTAATATTCATATTAGAGATCTGCAGAGTTTTAAAATCTAAAAAGTCAGTGTTCCATACACAGCTCATACACAATTTAGGATCCATTCCAAGTGAAAATCTACCTCTGTGTGGGAGGGACCGTAGAGGACCTAGGCTTTGCTTGTATTTAAAAGTGATGTTTTAAGAGATGACATAAGAAGCAATAGCTGCTACAGGGGGAAAAAAAACTGTCAGGAACTCAGGAGCAGATGAGATGGCAGTAAGAATGTGCTTGACAAAAAAAGGAGGCCAATACATTAAAAAAATGGGTATGTAGGAATATACCTACTGCATCTGCATCTCCAGCGTTACACTGTACACTGTAATCAGTGCTCTTGGACTGCTGAAGCCAAACCATGAGACAATTAATGTCCTTCACAATGCCTCCACAAAATATGTTTGCTCTGTGCAAGTATGACTGAAGTATACTGAATGTACAAAGCCGAACAGAATGCTTTTAGTAACTTAAGATTTTAGCCCTTCTTCAGTCTGTCATAGTGTACATTTACACATAACAGTCTGCATACACATGCAAAGACAGCTGGAAAACAAAAAGTCTCTTTGGGTCTCTACCTTCTACTGGAAATTAAGATGTAATTCCTACAATTAGAAATTCTTCTGCTTTTTTAAATACACTGATTATCCATGCAGCTAACAGCAAAAATTTAATTTGGTATAGGAAAACAGTGAGAATTTTTGTATGTCAGGTATCATTCTAACAGACTGTGACTGACTGGGACTCAAACATATCCAAACTTAACTTTATCAAAAGAATTGGGACTGCAAACACATTTGTATAAAGTGTTCTGCTTAAGAATGGCTCCCGAGAAGAAAAAAGTGCTAAATCAATGAACACATTATTTATTACTATTATTTCATGTAGCACTGTATAATACTGGATTAAGTGAAGTACTTCAGGGGCAAATCCTCACCCCTTGTAAATCAGTAACACTCCAAAGTCAACAGAACGATGTCGGATTATTCCTACTCAGGAAGGGCTCCTCTGATGGTTTGACACCAGGATATACCAGTCTGTGAGCATTGATCTGAAAAGAACCTGGACTTAGAACTATTTGGAATCAGAGCGTTACAGAAAGGTTGAGGTTGGCAGCGTCCTCTGGAGGTCGTCTAGTCCAACCTCCCTACTTACACAGGGCCACCTAGAGCCTATTGCCCAGGACTGTGTCCAGTCAGGTCTTTAATATTTCCATAGATGGGGCTGCACAACCTCACTGGACAACCTATTCCAGTCAGTGTTTCACCATTCTCACAGTAAAAAAAAAAAACAACCCAAAACTTTTTTCTTGTGTTCAGATGGAATTTCCTGTGTTTTAATTTGTTCCCATTGCTTCTTGTCTTGTCACTGGCCACCACTGAAAAGACCCAGGCTCCTTTGTATTTGTTCCCTCCCATCAGACATTTCTACACATTCATATGATTTCCCCTGAGCCTTCTCTTCTGCAGGCTGAGCAGTCCCAGATCTCTCAATGTCTCCTTGTAGGTCAGATGCTTCAGTCCACTGGCCATCACGGCCCTGCACTAGGCTCACTCCAGTACATCCATGTCTTTTTAGTAGTGGGGAGCTCAGCACTGGACACAGCACCCCAGATGGGTCTTCCCAGTGCTGAGTAGAGAAGAAGGATCAGCTCCCTCAACCTGCTGGCAATGCGCTGCCTGATGCAGCCCAGGAGGGTGTTGGCCGCCTTTGCCAGGAGGGCACATTGCTGTCTCATGGTCAACTTGTTGTCCACCAGGACCCCCAGGTCCTTCTCTGCCAAGCTGCTTTCCAGCTGGTCAGTTGGCCAACATGTCCTGGTGCATGGGGCTGTTCCTCCCCAGGGGCAGAGGCAGGACTTGGCACTTCCCCTGTTGAGCTTCATGAGGTTCCTGTTCAGCCCATTTCTCCAGCCTGTTGAGGTCCCTCTGGACGGCAGCACACCCATCTGGCGTATCGGCCGCTCCTCCCGGTTTTGTGTCATCAGCAAACTTGGGGAGGGTGCGCTCTGTCCTAGTGTCTGGGTCATTAATGAAGATGTTGAACAGTGTTGGCTCTTGTATTGATCCCTGGGATACACCACCAGTGATATTAGATGTGATGCAGATGGAATGAGGAGTCGCTTGGTATTTCTACAGCATATAGCTTTCTGAGGTTTGATGTAGGTATTTCAACTTGAATCCCTTGGTAATTCCAATTCCAGTGTCACATTAAGATTCTCGTGATCATCTTTTTCAACAGAAAAATCGAAGTCTGAAAAGTTGTTTATTTGCTCTTATGCTCATCTCTTCATTGGCATCTGTTTTTAAAAGACCTTTTTCCATAAAGCCCAACTATGTTAACTATCTAGTAAATCTAACGTTGCAGAAAAAATATACCTTTTTTTTATTTTTAAAGTTAAGTCTTTTCAGTTTTTTTAAAACTCATCTGGTTAATTTCACTTAATTTTAGCCTCTTAAACCTAGGTGCTAAGTTGAAGATAGTGCTCTAGTCTTGTTCCTTGGTCAGTAGAAACAGAAAAGATTATTACATCTGTCTTAAACACTTTCTCAGTAGATAACGGAATCATGGAAATCATGGTTTAGGTTGCCTGTTTCTTCCCACAGATGACAGAAAAAGCCTAAGCAGCTAGTTCATGGCAGATATTTAACTTTCAAGTGGCTGAAGCTGAGTCACATGGATTGCATCCCTTATGTTTGCTTTGTTTGGTTAACTATTTCTTAATATAAACACTTTGGAATAATGTCCTTTTTATGATGAAAAGTGATGTTGATATGGGAAAATAAGGGGATATAAAAAAAGTATATGTACAGATTTATGTTTAAAATACACCATGGAGTCACAAATATAACATCTCATTTTACTACACTGCTGTAGTAATGAAAGACTTCTTTTACTGCACATACACAAAGATAACTTTCTGAGTCTTCATTCTGAATTTTTTTCCACCCTAATAAAAGTCCATGACCTTTAAATTAATTCTGTATTTTTAACAGGGCTTCAAGCCCTGATCCTTAAAGCTGCTTTACATGGATATAAGGTTATACCTACATCAAATGGCTGCTAGGAACAAGATCCAAATGCTGATATCTGAATTTCCAGTTATTAAAAAGTTAGATGTGTTATAGAAGAAGATGAAAACAGCTTAGAGACCATAAGAACTGCTGTTTCTGGGTAGTCAGATTTAAATAACAGTCGTTTGCATGCAGTTTGTGTTCGGTACTGTGGATATAGCTCATATTCAGCGTATCACTTCAGCAGTATGTTGTAGGATATTGCCATCTTTTTACTTCTTTTGGAAGAACATGTATTCCATTGTAATGTAGAATTCATATTAGTCCCGCTAGTAGTTTTTAAACAATTTCAATGAATACATCTTGTAACTGGTAATATTGTCATTTCTAGGAACAGTTGCTGTTCTTATGGGAAAAAAAAACCACCAAATCACAAAGACAGAAAGAATGTCTCTAGGCAGCAAAATGAGATTTTCTACTTGAAAAGCACATACTCTTCTCCTCGCAAATGAACATTCTCATTGTCAGGCTGGCTTGCAGGAATGCTAATTACACTGATGTTGTAATCCCACTGATTTCCATTGTAGACCTGCTAGAAAAATGCTGATTGTCCTTCAGTGTAACTATATCTTGTCTTTCCAGGTTTAATTCCAAGAGAAGGTTTGGTTTAGTTTTTTTTCAAAGTTGCTTTTTGCTATAGGCAGCTTTTGAGAAGAAGCAATCATTAAGCACATAGATATATACGTCACGAGCTGCCTTCAAATTATCAGTACTTGGTTAGCACTTTAAAAAAACAGTATCTGGTTCCTATAACTAATTCAGAGAATCAGGCAGAGCTTCAAAATAGTCAGCTGGTCAGAATCCAGGTATTTCACCTCTCCTGATAGGGTTTAAGAAAAGTTATAAAGGAAATCAGTGAGATTTCCTGTTCAGTTAGCACCTGTGAAATTAGCATTACCACCAGCCAGCACGACTGTGAGTTTGCATCAGTGGATCACTCCAGTTGGGAGGCAGAATATGAGCTTTCTAAGTGGTGAACCCCATTTTGCAGCACTGGTATGACTATTCTTTAGCTTGCATTTTTTTTTCCTGGGAGTGCTGAGAGTTCCTGGAAATTGTAATATTATCAGTTTAAGATATATTCATACACTCTATTTAAAAATTACTAGTTTTTTTAGTACAAGTGTTGCCTGTGACAGAAAAAAACATGCCCTTTGGAATGAACTTAGGGAGAAGAGAGGATACACTACAACAGAATGCATTTGCCACATATGTAAAGTTTTTGTCTGTACTTCATGCTCCTTAGACAAAAAAAAATCCCACCAAACTGCATGTTAGTAAAGACAGATTAATGTAAATATAAAACCAAGAAACTCTGAAAGAAGTTGTCTGTAGCTATCCTGAAATCAGGCTGAACTTCCACAGAATAATGTGTCTCATTGGCAGATTTCCTAACATAGGTGTAAAGCTGCTGAGTTTTCTTGTATTCTTTTAAGAAATATTTCTATCAATAGCTGAGGAGGGGAGAAGTGCACAGATTGCACAGGGTTCAGCAGCAGCAAATAAAAAAGATTATTTTAAAATCCAGTTGGGTTCCTAATTTCATTTTTACATGCCTAAGTTACGCTTAAATTGTTAATTGGCTGTACTCTGTACCACAACCATTTACAATGGCTAGAAGTGTAGGAGGTAATTAATAGATCCACAACTGCACAGATCTCCTCCACCCACTGCTGCCCAAGTCCAGCTCCACCAAAAAATCCTGGGATTGGTAAGTAGAACTTGGAAACACATATCTTTTCGTGTCATTACAACCTAAGATAATAATAATCAGTTACAGTGATGTGGAAGTTAGGGGCTATGGTTTCTGTGTCTGCCATTCATTAAGTGTGTAAGTATGACCACACAGCAATTATTTTATAGTGCGACTTGAAAGCTCGTATGAATTTAACTTATATAATATCAATGTAAGTTAATTCTTGTAAGAAGTTTTTTTACTGTCACTCCATAATTTCTGTTTTATTCAGACTAATTTTAGTAGTGTTTAAATGCCTATGAATTATGTAAAACTGGTTAATGTCACTACTCAAACATGGTAGAAACACTATTTTTAACAGTGCCAAATTGAAATGTAAAAATAATTTTTCCCATAAAGATTAATGTATTTCTATATGAGAGCTTAGCAGAGGAGTTTAAGAAACTAAACTCCTACTGCAATATAATTTAATTTTTTAAAATAAATTCATAACTGTTGCTTGAAAACAAAATAAAATAAAGATAACGTCTATCAGTGAATTGTTGAATGCTGCAATTTGAATAATGGTATAAACTCAGAGAAAGCGTTTTGTATTTGGTAGTCAGACAATAGTGCTTGTCCTCTCTGAAATCGCCATGGAGTGATAGTAGTTTTCTGCTGTGGCTGTAAACTGGCCATATGGTGCACCACGGTCAAGCTTCAGCCAATCGTTTTTCTGGGCTCTGAATTGTCCCCTGGATTTTGGGTTGTGCCTCCAGTTAGTCCCATAACCCATACAGCAAGGACAGCTGTGCTCCTTCACACTTTGTGCTACCCCATGTGCTTGGTGTAAATTGTGATTATTTGGTATCCCCAGGTAGACGAGAATAAGAGAGGAGACAGATATACTAATGGCTATTTTAAGAATAGAATAGAATAGAATCAGGACAAGAAATAATAAATGGAATAAGAAAGATTCAAGTTGCACTTCAGTCAAACACCAAATGAGATTGTTGAATGTTCACTACTGGAGCTTTTGAAAAAATGCATTCAGCAAACATTTGTCAGGAATGGCATGGCTGTAATGGAGCTGACATGTCTTGGGATAGAGACTTTTCCAGATTATTTGAAGCCGTGGTTTTCTCTGATAGGGATCCATAAGCAGAGTGTCTTCATTCTGGAAGTCCTCTTCCCAGGCCAGCTCCATTAAAAGCATTTTGAACATGTCTAGGGATGCTGTCAATAACATTAATGTGATGGAGCTCAGCACAAACACAGCAGCAACAATCACTTCTTGGAGCAATACTAAAAAACTGCTTTTTCTGATTACAGCTTTGCAGATGGGAGATTTCAGGTGTTGCCTTCTTTTTGAGTTTAAGAATAACCATACTTGGTCTGATGACAGTCCAATAGCCCTGCCATGGACAGTGATCTGAAGTGAATGCTTAATGAACGAGTGTAAGAAAAGGGACAAGAACTAAGTGATCGTTCTCCCATTGTATTTTCCCAGCTTCCAGCAGTCTTCAGTTTAGGGAGCTCCTAAATCAGAAGTTGTATCTTCCTTTAATTTTATTCCCATTGGATAGGTCCCCTCTTCAACTGTGCTGTATGTTGCAGTTCCCCAGACATTAATCCCTATGCTTTTTGTGGGGAATGTACAATCCTATCCATTCTGCTCTAAGAGCAGAATGGAGAAACTGTCAAACTAGAACTAAGCAAATTAGTCCTGAATAACAACCCTCCATCTCAGACACAGCACTATATAACAAAGACATAATCTGCTTTCAGTGTCTGAGCTGTCATCTCCATATGCTTCTGTGCTATGCTGGAAGTATAAGTTTTTGCAGACTTGCTCAGTGTAGAAAATCCCTCTGGATGTCCATCAGAGGAATGTGAATCCTACCTTGGGGTACCTGCAGACCGGTGTGGGAAAATGCTTACAGTCAGAAAGCTGAAGTCTCTGTGTGAAGGAACAAGAAGAATAGGAGGCTGAAGCCTAGATTGCACAGTGGGGAGCTTATGCATGTATCAGCATTAATTACTGCAATATCAGTGGTCATCTGTAACCTCATTGTGCAATGGGGAAGTCAGCAATTGGGGACCATCGTGTCACTAAAACCATGAGAGGGTCCACTGACACCTCTAGTAGGAAGGGAGGCTGTGTTGCCCAGCCACCTCTCTGCAAAAGCACTTTACATAGTATCTATAAAGAAGAGAGGATTTGAGCTTTATCCTGTCATGGTCGTGAAAAAACAAGCCCTACAAGAACATCGTTTCATACATTGCATATGTGTCGGCACTTTAATAACAGACTGCTAAATGTCCATATCCATCTGACCCGCTCCTGTAAAAACAAATTCACTGTTATCTGAACAGAGCTATCCTTGACAGAACAAACTGGGCAAGGATGTGTGGGTGGCAGGAGGAACAAGAAGAAGAAATAGGAGGCTGAAGCCTAGATTGCATGGTGGGGAGCAGCATTAATTACTGCAATATCAGAGGTCATCTGTAATCCCATTGTCAGGGTTTATGTTCAGCACAATTACCGTGCTATGCTAAACACAGCCAGAGTAATCTCACTCCAGAAAATGAGGTGCTTGGAGAAAGACAGGATTGCAGATGTCTAAAGCAGATTTGTTTTCTGCCTGCCTTCAATTTTGCATCTGTTTGTTTTGATGACGTTAGCTAGACACAAACCAACAGAGGAAATGAAACCTATATATTCATGCTGCAAAGTCAGGCATGTTTCATCGTCACTAATGAGAAATCTTCTTCTTCTGTTCACAGAGGCATAATCCACACATTTTCAAGCAATTTTTAAACCATTTGGAGGTTTTGCTTAATTTGTGGACTGACATAAATGTAGAAGTCCAAATTAAATATACTCAAGTAACATGTTTACCCAGTGCTTTCGGCTTATTATCTCCTACTGTAGTAATTCTTTATCTTAAAATGGTTTGTCCTTCCCTTATTAGAGGGTAAATCAGTGACATATTTCCCTATTCCAATTTACCTCTGAAGCGATATCAATGTAAAACACAGTAAGCTGTCATCTTCTATTTCCTTTTGCACAAATATTTTTGTTCAGCTGGAGGGATTTATTGTCCTAAGAGATAAGGGTGAAAATGCAGAACTCATCTTTTGTCTGGGGAGCTATTTGATCCCCATACACTTTGTCTACAAGTGAAATCTGGACTAATGATCATTGGCTTTGTGGTGCAAAATGGTGCATAACGTTTCAGATCTAGTTAAGTTTGAGATTGTAAAGCCTTCAAGGCAGTTTCATAACCATGCCATCTTCACATGAGTTGGTGAGGATTCTTATGAGAACTGAAAAGATATAAATGAATCCTTCACTTTTCCTGTGTTGTTGACTTTTCCCATCCTTCACTGGATCCATTCACAGGTGTAGCTTATTGCTACACCTTTGCATTTTGTCATCTTCATGGACAATGGTGCATTGTGGGCATACGTTTGTATTTGACAAGAACAAGAGAAGTGTCAATAGGGTTTTATTTAGTGCATACCAATTGTCACTGTAGGATTAAAAACAATATTGCTGGAGTTAGTATTTTGCTATTTAATGACACTAAAATAATAGCTCCAGATAACAAAATCTTCCTTGTGAATCTGTATCATGAACCTGTCAAGCAGCTTTTTAGTTGCCTTTTTATTTTTTTTACTTTCTTGCATCAAGCTGATTGTCATACCCCAGTGTGTCAGCATTAACTAATAAAAATGGTTTTCTATTTAATGGCTGATGTTGACCAGACTGAATGGTACAGTCACTAGAGTGATATTATTACTCCCTTAGAGAATGCAGTTTCCTAGGCTGTCATGATTTTTGTTAAATGAACTGTGGATTTAATCGAAGCAGATGTGTAACAGCAAAATATAATATAGCTTGTACTTGTTCTGCAAAATATGTATCTCAGTTTTATTTAAAAGACAAACAATCTCCAAAAGCTGTATTTGCTTGTTTTTTTCATTGTTAGTAGTCAATGGCATATCACAGCCCTTAAGCACTAAAAGAAATAATTGTTATCTTAACTTGAAGGAAAGTATTGTTTGTGTCTCAAATTGACTATCTCAAGCAGAAGCTAGTTTGTAACCAGTCCTTTACTGATATAACATGTTTGATGGAACCAGAAGTAGGTTATTCAGCTAAAAGGTTTTGGGCAAGGTAAATTTCTTAGGAATTTGAAGTGTGATAGCCCCACTAGGGCTTTTGTAAGGAGAAAGCATGACTCACAAATCTATTGGATTATGTGGAAGAAATTAATGAGCATATGGCTAAGGGCAGTCCATTTGCTGTGTGGTATTTGACTACCCAAAAATGTGTTCAACTATTTCCTTCTAACTGATAAAAGAAAGTAAATTGAAAGGTTTTCTTGTAGAATAATGCCTGATTAAAGACCTAAAGGGTGGGTAAGTGGGCAGTTTTAACAGTGGAAGGAGCTTACTCACAGAGTCCTAGCAAAACTTCCGCTAGTCCTGGCTGTTCAATAAATAAGAAAGACAGCAAAATGTTCTGATAATTTAAGAAATGTACTTCACATTATTAAAATGGACTGAGGATTTTTAAAAATATCTTGAAATACGGATTGACTTGGCTATGAAACAGGAGGATAAATTCAATGTGGTCAAGTTCAAGGTAAGACTACTCAAAAAAACCCCCTCATGACCCATGTGGAGGTATCTTACATCTCAGGATGAGATAGCCTTGGGGGGGGCTTCCTCCAGGCCCATCTGCCAGGGCTGTGCCTAGGCAATTGCTCAATTCATCAGCACTGCTATGGTCAGAGTAGGATTGCATTGCAAGTTTTGTGGTTTGGACCTGCAAGCAGGTCTTGAGCAAGATTAAGTTTTAGCTTAATCCAAGCTTCCCACCTCATGAGAATGATCTGATGTCCTTCAGGGAGGTAAAAAAAGATGGTTCTCTAAAGACAGATCTTAGTGGTGTCTACATATATATTATGTTGTAAGGCTAATATTGTTTAGAAATTATTATTCAGTCTCATGTTTCCCACACATCTCATGTTGTTATGCCTGAACTGAACACCAAAGTAGAAAGTATCTCTGATGTAGTAGTTTTAGTTTTTAGGAGTGGTAAATTTTGTGTTTAACTCACATTGAAAAGCTGGCAAACATGACAAACCAAGACTGGAACTGCAATTAAAATAAGAAGCTCATACAATGAAGTACCTATTCTCTGAAGGTAGAGATTTGCTTTGGATTTCAGGAATAATCCTCCTAAAGCTAAAGAAGGTAAACACTTCTGACTATATATGGTCACAGCTGACAAAGTGCCATCAAGTGCTGCACTTGCTAATTTAACTGCCTTCGATTTAGAAAGGAAAATTCACCTTTCTCTTGTAAGGAATTCACACATATTTCAAATACCATTTAATGCATCTCAAACAAGAACTAACGTGCCTTCAAATCAACTTTCCACAAAGTTCTGCACTTTAAACAGAGGCTGATAAGCAAAAAAAATGGACATCCACGTCTCTTCCAAGTCTGCCAAAGCTGGGATGTCTATAGGAGATCAAGGGTCTTGGCATCAAATGCATGTTCTTCTTTAGAAAATTATCTGCTAAAGCCCTTATTCTGGACCCCACTCAAAACTGGCCCTGATACATCCTCGGGCCCTGTCCTCATGCATGCATTTTTCCCGTTAGGTCACAGAATAATGCCAGCAGGACTGGCAGGGTCCTCATCCCTGTGCTTCTTACCACAAGGAGACAGAATACAGCTGCATGCTCTACATCTGTATTAAAACACCTGCCATGCCTCCATGCCTCCTTTTAGGCTCTTTTGGAAACCTCCCTTCTGTTTCTCACATCTCTATTTTAAAGTAGTTATCAATTCAAGATACCAGCTGTTAGGAGTGGTTAATTTCACAGTAAACTGGAATCAGTCCTGTATGTATGTGTGTGTGTTTGTAAGCTACACATACATATAGATGCACCTGTGTGCACTTGTGCACTTTCTTTTCCATTATGAAATGACAGAGATATTTCAGTAAGTAAATTTAAGGAACTTTTGAAAATATGCAATTTTCTTAGAAAGGTGGAGTAGTTGACCTCTGGCTTGCAAGCAGATATGGCAGTTTATACACCAAAGGAGTTTATTCTGATTACATGGAAAGATTTCAGAAACAGAGCTAAGATTTGACTAGGTCTTTCGATTTTTAAATAACACTCGATAACACAATGAAAAATGACACTTTTCCAACATATGTAGGTTTTTTTAATACATCCAATATTGTTCCTGTCTATGCTGGTGACAAAGAATTTGTTTTTTTTCTGGCACTACTACGCACCTGGCACAGCAGCAGGAGAGAGCTGCATTTTGTTGTATTTTGTGCAGCCTGAACAGAGTTATTAGTCAAGTGCTGAATGCACCACCTTTATTGTTGGGTGATACATGATACAGAAAAGTAGCGCTAGGACTTTAGATTCTAGCTGAGCTTTGTGGACTGTTAAAAATGTGGATGAGATCACTGTATGGTGCAAGTCAGTCATTAATTTCAGTGAGGCCAGGATTTCATTTAGGCATATCCTGGAATTAAGCCAATTTTTGCATTTAAGAAGGAACACATTCAGAACCCCACCTGTGTGGGGATTTGGG
The DNA here is from genome assembly GCF_947461875.1 of Haliaeetus albicilla. Classification (NCBI taxonomy): domain Eukaryota; kingdom Metazoa; phylum Chordata; class Aves; order Accipitriformes; family Accipitridae; genus Haliaeetus; species Haliaeetus albicilla. Next base: position 65,724,015 of record NC_091516.1, on the reverse strand, counting down.
TTTATCTTTTCAGAGTGCAAGCACATGCTCGTCTATGGGCCTTTCTCCATAATCAACTTAAAACTGCAGTTTAGTTTATATTTGTCTCCATTATCAGTGACACACAATACCTGGGGATTGTATTGCCAGTGACTCCCAGCACTGTCTCCCTGCCTCAGCTTCTGCCAAGAGGAGCAAATTGCACTGGTCAGTTTTTCTTCTCTGTACCTTTAAATTAATGAGGAATTAAATTATTTCTGACTTCCTGCCCATGTGGTGTAAGGAATTCATAGCAGTACCATTTCAGAGTTCATTCTTGGGTACTGCTTGAGGTGAAACACTGCCAGGCTTCTGAGAAAACCAAAAGTGTAAGTAAACATTTGTCCTGTTGTGTTCAAAATTGCTGAAGTGCAGTTGACCCACAAAGCAGAAGGTCTTTTGGGCAACTGAGCAAGATTGGCTGCTACAGTAGTTCCTGCAATTAGCTTCTCTTTATACTTTGCATCAGAATTGAGTTGAGAAAAAAAACCCTCATTTACCTAAAAGTGTTTGGGGGTATTTAATATTAAGTAGGTAGACTGCTAATCACTTGTATATAATGAATTTTGAAAATTTTCTCTGTTTGGCTTGCTTACAATAACTGAATGTTCTTCCTGTACCCAAATGGAGTGGCTTCAGAAAAGAATGTATGCAGAAATGTTTTGACTTTAAAAAAGATTATGTCTATATCAGGTGAATAAAATAATGATGAATACCACACATAAAATTATGAACACATGAACATTACAGTTAAATACCTACTTTGTGGCTTGCTGATTAAATGTATAAGACCTGTAACTATTTTTAGTGTAACTGAAAATATCATGTGTCTAGTTTCATATTTCTGAAGATAGCTGCAATACAATTTGTAGTGTATTGGCTAAATGCTAACCTCTATGGCAAAAGCAGCAATATGGAGTTTTGCAGTAATTACAGAATTTTAAATTTGCTTTTAGTAATTATTTCAGTATTTGAATCTAAGGATCATTCTCTTTCATTGTATCCATAAAACCCAAACTCACAACTCTTCAGATAGAAAAAAAATAAAAGAAATTGAAAGCTTAATCTATTTCATTAATTTTGCAATGGGAATAGTTATTTGCAAGCAATATTTTTGTACTTCTCTTTTTTTCATTTCTACAAAAAGATGCTACTCAAGTGCTTTAAATCTCTTTCAATAATGTATTTGACATCACATTTTGGAAACTGTATTCTATTTGTAATTATAGCCACTTGGGACCCAGAGGAGTTGATCATTTCAGTTGCATTCATTTCTTTTTTGTTTCCATTTGCAGGATGCTCTGGCCCACTAGGGATAGAAGGAGGAATTGTGTCAAACCAACAAATTACTGCATCTTCTACTCATCGAGCTCTTTTTGGACTCCAGAAATGGTATCCATACTATGCACGACTTAATAAGAAGGGTCTTGTGAATGCTTGGACTGCTGCAGAAAATGACAGATGGCCGTGGATTCAGGTAACAGATGGAGCTGAGGAGGAAAAAAATCTCCTTGATGCAATTGCCAGAGTCACTTAAGAAACTGATGAAGACAAGTGGTAAATTAACAGCTAGATTCTTATTCACTGTCAGAAATGTAGCCTAGACTAAAAGGGACTATTTAGTTGTGAAATAATAATAATCTTGACTTTACAAATACAAAAATCTTTTTATTTAAAAAACGTGTGCATATGTTCCATTGTGGCTTTAAACCATGGAAGCAAATTTATAAAGACTTTTTTCAAGGAAGCTGCTTTCCACATATGTTAGACTTGCTCGTTAGGTCCTTAGTAGCATTTCCCAGCAATATCTCTTGGTAGAGATACTTTGACACATGCAGCCTTCCTTGGGCATCATTCTAGACTGCTTTAATGTTGTTTTAGCTGTACCAGAGCCTGCAGGAATAGTCTGTCCTCTCTGCTGAGCTGCTCTGGGCACACAGGTTAAGCATTGTGTGCATCATACTGGAAGCAACAAGAGCTGTTTTAATTAAGGTTGAAATAGCTGTTAGTTCAGCCACATCTGTGGGGCTGAAAATACACATTTTTTCATTCCCACTCAAGGATATTGCTAGAATGATTCAAATAGCAGTGCCCTTGTTGTGGACTGGATTTCTCTGTGCCCAGCAAATGACTTCAGTAAGAGTCATGAAGCAGTGAATATGAAGTCCTGTGGCTGTATTTTAATGAAGGTAGTGATTACCTACTGACTGCTGTAGCTTTTTATTTTTATGGTGTTTTCTTTTCATGATACATGAATTGGGCTAAGCTTTGGCATTTTCAGCTGTTAGCTAAGAAAGTTGATGTTATATACTTTTGGGAAAACCTTTTGCACTAATCAGTGTAGTCAATATGTGAAGAGAGTGCTTCCCTCCTAGTGAACCCACCACAAGAGTAGCAAAAGATGGTACTTGAGCATCTTGTCTACCAGCACCAAGTTAAACTGTCTATATGTCCCTCAGGTGTGTCAGACACACTCTTCTTGAAGTTACCTTTGTGTACATGGCATAATTTTTGTTCATATTCAAGTTTTTGTGCTGACGACCATTCACGATTTTTCTGAGCGGTTCCCAGATATGTGGGGGAAAAGCATGCAGGACTACCTGTTCGTTTTTCTTGTTTGGAGAGCAGGCACAAAGCACTATTTGATGAAGTTTTCTGAAACTGGTGTGGTGAGAGTGCTGGATTTTGTCAGTTCTGAAAAATGAAGCTGGTGTTACTATTTGTTATTCACTGCAGGGTGAAAACACAAAGGCCCTTCAATGTATGTTAAGTCAGTTTTCTTCCACGAAGACCAGAGGGGTCAGGAAGTCTCTAAAATTTATACATTGACAAAGAACTGGAAAGACTAACACTAAGGGACTTGAGCAGAATATTTCCACAGGAGTAGAAAGCTAATGTAACTTTAATGGATAATGAAAAAGTCAGTGTTACAGTAGCTTTTGGTCTGCTTTAGAGTGTGGGCTTTATTACATGAGCTGGAGAAAAAAACTCAAAATCATTTAGCACTGGCCCCCTAGACATGTCTTTACTAGGAGATGAACTGGATGGGGATGGCTAATGCTGTGTTGCTTCTGCATTTGTACTTGGCAAAGTCACCACCCACCGTGGAGGCAGCTGTCAGACAGCTGTGCATGTTTCTACCCAGAGCAGCGTTATGTCTGCCTTGGACTTTGCTCCCAGGGAAGTCTTCCCTTTGCTCTTACCTGGAAGGAAGGTTGGACCAATGAAGAAAACGTGTCTACAAATCTCAGCCCATGGCATCGGGTTTCAACAATTTGTTCTTTTTTGGAGTTAATGACCTAATCTAGGTGGTGCCAATCCCATGCAGGTTTTTCTGTAATTTTGACAGCCATAGTATGTAAGGACTTTCTAGAAGCTAATTAAGTTATATGATTAATGTGTACTAAGGACCTAGTAATCCCTTCTTTTTCCTCTCATTTTTCTTTTAAAATATACTTTGGTCTATAATTTTCACAAAACTTGCTGAGTATTTTATTTTTCTTTTTAGTTCAGAGCAAAAATAAAAGTAGTCTTTGTAATTTAAAAATGGAAGTTTAAATCTTGAGAAGATTTTTTTTTTTTCCCTTTTCTGAAGACTTTTCTCCTTAAAACACCTGGGAACAGAAAATCTAAATTTTTTTCAGGGAGATGATACTTGTAGAGAAAAAGTGCTTTTTAGTGTTCTGCAGAAACCCTGTTTTGATTTGGCAAGGACACAGACCTCCACAAACTCACACTTTATGCACTGCATAGTAGTTCTTTACATCAGAGCACTGCCTTGTTCTTCAGGCATGAAATACACTCTAAGAGACAGACACTGCCTGACCCTAATATGGGTGAACAGTTTCTGTTGAGAGAAGAGGAGAAGCAGAAATCCCACATCTTATTTTGGCACAGCTTCTGTAATGGCCAGGGAGATACTTCGTAAGCATTTGTGGAAGGTTACAAAAAGTCAGCCCACTCTGACTTGTGCTGCTAAGTTTCTGGCTACCTTGCTTCTGGTCTTGTGGGAGAGATGCTCCCTCTAGCAACAGCCGACTCTGAGTTTTTACTTTCTTTATCGTGTCACCAGCTTCTTCCCAGATCCTAATGTGAGGGGTCTGTATATGGGACCTTTTCCATTTTGGTCTGCGTGACAAAGCAGCTGGTCCAGAAGATGGCTCTGGAAAAACGGTGTGAATGTTTGGCAGAGATTAACTGGAAGGAAACCAGAAACTCCATTTTTAGGAAATGTAAAATAACATTTAGCACAGTGAACCTGAAGCAGTAGCCTGTTACCCTCTTATAGTTTCTAATGCTAGATAAATTCTAAAGGAAGCTGTGTATAATGGGCAAAGTCCCCCAAAGTATAATTATGTACAGGCCTGTAGCTATTTTTGCCTTGTTCCATTATTATCAATTTTCTTTGTCATTTAATTTCTTTATTTATATGCAGCTTGGCAAATGAAAGGTTTGAGTGCTTTGCTTATAGCTCACTTGTAATGAGTGCAGAGTTTTTTTCTCTAATCTTTCAGGTGTCTGACACACATGAACTAATTAGTATGCAATTTCATTTTCCTGCATTCTCCCAATGAACTGAAAATTGAAATTGCCATTTTAAATTACACTGTCAGCACATAATTAGTAATGGCACTACAATGCTTGTAATTGGCTTGTGATTTAAAGGGTCAGTGACCATGTTTTTGAAAGCAAATTAAAGTCGGAGTAAGTCATATCTGCCTTTTAAAGTTCTGCTGACCTCTGTTTCTCCTCATAGGTTGGCTGTGATAAAATAGCACCTGTATACTGTTTACCACTTTATTAGTGACACTAACTTTTCATGTTTCGAAATATAACAAGAAAAAATCCCACACTTCTATTTTTCATTAATTTTTCCTGAGATATAAGCAAAATGGTCACTTTGCCTGTTCCGTTAACAAGTCTTTTTTGTCAAAACTCTTTTTTTAAGAGAGGACTGGTTTCTCTTTTCCCTTTTTTCCTTCTGCATTTATGGCTTTAAAATATGCTGTTTCTTTTTATTCTGATTTCACTTCATCTCTACTCCTTCCTTGCACATATCTATATTTTTCTATTCACACGTATTTTGTCAAAGCTGTATGGAGCAAAATAGAGATGGCCATGGGCAGGATTGTTGTTTCTGTTACCTCTTTACCATATCCAATGTCATGATAACTGCTAATCTCTAACAAACTGCTGGCAGGACCTTCTAAATGTTACTCCTCTCTAGTGATTTCTAACCTAGGGATCTGTGCCTATGCCTTTACATTTCTTCTCTCCCAGTTTCACCACCCAAACCTAGTATTTCTTAACTCATTTTTCCCCTTTCATGACTGGTTTCCATTTTGCTTCCATAAAATATTACCCTTTTTTATATCACTGCAGTTATTACCCCTGTAATACACAAAGAGTTAAGCCATGGTGGATATGCCAAAAATGCACAAGCTGAAATGTTGTGAAGAACACTGTAAGACAAGGTAGAATAATTCTGTATAACTAGCAATGTAAGGACTGGCCTACATTATCGAAATCCAAAGTCAGGCATTTAAGATGTAAAAGTAACTTTGGAAGAAGGATGGATGTTGAGGAACCATGCTCAGGGATAACAGAGCAAGGCAGGTGAATACTGTCCCGTAAGATAACAGTCTTGCTCCTTTAGTCTTTTGGAGTAGGTATGGTCTTTTTGTTCTACAAATAATACCAGTGCCATGGGTTCTTGGTCAACAGGTGAACCTTCCTAAATGTTAAATTTGCCCAAGAACAGTAAGACATACCACCTAGGTCAGGGAGCCTGGAGTGGAGAAGGAGCTTTGGTGCCTCCTGCCACTGCATCGGCAGGGTGGGTGGTCAGTGTGCCAGGGGGTCCTAAGAATATTAACCTAAGAAATACATCATGGTCTTAGAACAAAGTAAGAAGATTGGTAAAGGCATGGAAGAGGTATAGGGTAAAAGGTATCAGATTTAAGGCTAGACAGCAAAAGTGTGGGTATGCAGTGAAGCCTGGTAGGAAGCATTACACAGCAAAGACTGGTATGGTTCGCAAGATGATGTTTCGAGTCAGGAGGGGTCAGGGAAAGTTTTGATTAAGGAAAGGATGGGGTAAATTTGATTTCCTGGTCCTGGCTGTAGCCAGTCGATTAAGCAAGGAGAGGAAAAGATCAGTGCCTGCTGGTTCCCATGCAGTTGCTGCTGTTTCACCATGACTGAGCTATCACATCTGAGAACAAGAGATCCCTTAACTTCTGCTCATCTCCTGAGCATGATTGTGGAGAGGATCCCTGCCTGATGATGCAAAACTTTTAATGGTGCACAAGAGACTACCACCTCTTTTTTAAGTGCTTTGTGGTCTTTTGGACATGGAAATTGTTTTTACAAGGTCAGTATTAATCCACAGCCACCAAGAGCAGATTTGAGCATACCTTGTATGTGGAGAATATTAAGAAAATGAACTAATTACTGTGTATCATACCACTGTGTGGGAGCTATGATTGAACACCTGAACTGTTGTTGGAGACTGTTGTATATAAATGTAAGTTATTAAATAGAAAAATAAAAAAGCTATTTTGTTATCGCTCATTAAAACAGCAGGAACCGTTTCTCCAGAGACATCAGTGTGGCTATGGATTAGTTCTTAAATAAAATATTCAAATATGTAATTTTATTATTGTGAGAAGGAGGATTCTTTTACAAAACAGCTGGACTGCTCAGTTCGGTTGCAGAATCAAAAACTGGGAAATAAATTTGGTTCAGGATGAGTACTTGCCTTTTGCCCCCCTAGTTTTTATTGCATACAAAAATATCCAAAATACTTAGTTTAAGGTTTTTTTCCTCTTCAAATAATTCATCCCTTTCCATCTCTATTTCATTTTTTTATTCTTTTTTGGGGTCAATTTTTGAATGTCAAATGTGATTTCAAAATGGAAAAACGAGAAGTCTTATTTAGAATATATGAAAAGAGTATTCTAATTCTAGCCTTTTTCTAATTTCTTCCTTAAATGGCTTTTCTGAAACTAGATGCTAAAGTTCAGCTGAAACTCCATATTTTGAGATTGTCCTGGTTTCAGCTGGGATGTAGTTAACTGTCGTCCTAGTAGCTGGTCCAGTGCTGTGTTTTGAGTTCAGTATGAGAAGAATGTTGATAACACTGATGTTTTCAGTTGTTGCTCAGTAGTGTTTAGACTATAGTCAAGGATTTTTCAGCTTCTGATGCCCAGCCAGTGAGAAAGCTGGGGGGGGCACAAGAAGTTGGCACAGGACACAGCCAGGGCACCTGACCCAAACTGGCCAACAGTGTATTCCATACCATGGGACGTCCCATCTAGTTTAGGAACTGGGAAGTGGGGCCAGGGAATCACCGCTGGGGGACTGGCTGGGTGTTGGTCGGTGGGTGGTGAGCAATTGCCCTGCGCATCATTTGTACATTTCAATCCTTTTATTACTACTGCTGTCATTTTATTAGTGTTATCATTATTAGTTTCTTCTTTTCTGTTCTGTTAAACCATTCTTATCTCAACTCATGAATTTTACTTTTTTTTCCTGATTTTCTCCCCCGTCCTATTGGGTGGGGGGCAGTAAATGAGTGGCTGCGTGGTGCTTAGTTGCTGGCTGGGGTTAAACCATGACAGAGATACAACAGTTTGATGGAAAAGGTGCCCAACTTCTAACTGGTAATTTGAATATATTAGTATTATATAGTATAGTATATATTAGTCCAAAATAAAATACATTGGGTTTATTTACTTTTACCTTCTCAGTGCATCTGTTTTAAGTAATACTTTTTTAATAACTTTGCACAGGTTTAAGAAAATTTCTTCATTACATTTCTTGAAACTGAGTAAATAGTCTTCCTGTAGAGACTCTTAATAAAAAAAGTGATCTGTGATTGAAAGGGATGTACCCCAGCAGGTTCAGGGTAAAATTTTTCCCAAGCCACTGTGCAATTTAGAATTTTAAGGTCAACTAAGTACAGTTAGAGTCACAAAAATCTAGTTCTTATAAGGCTTGTTCCCACAGCAGAAATCAGAGTGATTAATTAGGGATCAATACATTGGGTGTCCCTTGAAATGCATGGAAATGTCCATTGCTTTAGAGGACGTGCACAGAGTCAGCGTGCTACATGGGTGATGGCAATGTTCTTCCAGAGAAAACGAAGCATGAGGGTCTTTCTTAAGTATTGCCCATACACAGCATTCACTAAAAATATATCTGAGGACTAAATAGTGTATTGATGTGCTCTTGGATATGATGTTTAAATTAAGATAGTTTAAAATCAGCAGGGTAAGATAAGAATTGTGCAGCACAGTGATTAGGATACTTGTGTGAGAGAATCTAAATTCTAGTTTCTGCTCCAGAACCCATGTTGGTACTTTATTGAGTGATTACTGAGAACACTTGTCTTTTTTCTCTTTTTAAGTCTAAATATATTGGGATAATGTTTCTGGTGGTTAGAATGTATGTTTTTATTTGTGGCTTAATTTGTTTTTTACACAAGTGTCTCCTATCTGTGGTTTCAATCCCACCTCCAGTGCTCAGCCTTACATTTTGGGGGCTTGCAGTCCCTAATACTGGCATAGTTAATTGTGTGTCTGTGAATCTCACACACCTAATCATAATTACGGTGACACACAAAAAATGTACTTATAATACTTTCTAAGTTCCACTATTCTTATCCCAAGGCAGGAATCAATAAAGTGTTGGGTTTTTTTCCTCCAAAAAAAGGCAAGGAGAAAAATTAGCAGTTTGCACATCAAGAACTTCCAAAGGGCAAGTATACACCAGGTGATAGCTATTTGCTAATAAAATGATAAAACCCAAAATACACAGAGGTCTTGCAGAACATTCATTCAAACATCTGTTAGTAAAAGCTCTAAGCAAACTACCATCTGTCAAACCATTCATTTTGTCAAAGTTCATTTCCTCATTCATGAGTACTGTTGTAGTATCAGCTTCCAAAAATACCTGTCATCATAGATTAAATATTTAATATTACTTATTATAGCTCTAAGCTTAGTATAATGTGGCCAACTGAACCTTAAGAAATACAATCTCAGAGTCATCATGTAAGATGACTTGAACCATATAGAAAGACTTAATCTGCTAAGTTAAATGCTGAAAAAAACTATTAAAGCTCTGCATTTTTTGTCAATTCTCCAAAATTTGACTTAATATCATAGGAGGATTTCCTTGGGGGATATTGATGAGTGGCAGTAAGTGAAAGCCCTTGGCAGGGGAGAACAGAAACTAATAATGAAAGTTGCAGTTGAATTCTCTCAAAACTATCCCACGTAGGACCTTTGAACTGCAGGAATTAGGAGAGATCTTCAACTAGGCAAAGTCTGCCATAAGTTCACTGACTTCAGTGAAATCAATACCAATGTCTGCTGGCTGCAGATCTCCCTCAACGTCTATACATTTAGCTTACAGGCTAAAGATATAATTTATGTGCTCAAAACAGACAAGAAAACAAAAGGACTGGGAGCCTATTTCTTAGTGTAATCATCTAGATACTCCTGCGTGTCCCATATCTTGGTATCTATTTGATATCATCTTATAGCTCCTAGTTTCTTTCTTTGTACACACAAACACCCACGCACAGATGTATTCAGACAACTTTTGACTGAGGTTTTGGATACACAAAAGCAGTCAGTTCAGAGTTAGCATCCCCATGGCAACTGAAACTTGATGCTGTTATGAACACTATCCATAACATGCTCTGTCAGCCTGCATGCCAGCTTCCCTTAATTACTCTATGTAATATGGCTGAACGACCAAAGTACCAGTACTTTTAAACACATTGTTTCATGCATCTGTAACACCATCTATTTTGACTTAATGGTTTTCCCATTTACCATCCTGATATTAAAAGTAATCAAACCAGCAAGAGGTGACACACCGAAATGAGCAAATGTGTGTCCATCTGGTTTCTCGCATCAGTAATAAGTTGCATGTGGAGATGCCCCAGCACCTATATGGTGGCTCACCAGCTGTAATAGAGTGATGTGTGGGTGTCATAGTCCTCCTGTGGGGAGGACAACATCTAAATCTGTAAGATGATACTATGCTAATGTGTGATATTCAAACAAGTCATATTTTATTTTGTAAACACTTTCAAAACCGGAAAACCAAACAATCCTCACTTACAGTTACTCTTCTGCTAGGCTTGACTTCTAGAAAAAAGCTGTTTCAAGTTACTTCTTTACAGCTAAGGTTCAGGAAACAAAGTTCAAGAAAAAGTAAAATTACATACCAATATATTAAGATTTTTTTTATGTCGTACAGAGGCATGTATATACACTTAAGCTCTGTGCCGATGGCCCCAGAGCAGTACCTATATGCTGAGTTCACATGGGTGTAGGTAGGTCACAGAAGTGCACAGCAATCAGAAGAGTGAAAATAGAGGCAAAGCCTTGGTACAACTCTAGCTGTGGAGAAGCAAGCATGTGGTCCCCAGCTGCACCTCCATGTTTCTCTGCTATTTTATAGCTGGTGGAGAAAAGTTACTCTTTTATATGGGCTATTGGAAATATGGGAAGTCACCAGCATCATGATACTATAGCAGAAAACAAGGGCTAACGTAAACTCATACTGCTTGACCTCCCCTGGAAATGATTACGTGTGCTTGTCATCTCAAAGACCTTCAGTGGAACATCAACTCTGTAGACTGAAAAATAGGAGTGCATTTTACTCTTGCATTCTTAGAACCTTCTTATTCCATGAGTGGTTAAGATGAAGAGACATCGTTCAAGTCTTGAGTCTTTCAATGAAACTTTTCAGATTTTGAGGATTTTTTCTTTGTCTGTTGCAAAACCAAGAAACATTTAATGTTTTTAATCCAATCTAGTGCCTGCCAATTTTTGTAGAAGGAAAAAGTATTTTGAGGAAAAATGCAGACATATTTAAAATGATGGGAAAGTCTCACTGAAGGGTAACTTTTGTGTTTATATGTGTCGTGGTTTAACCCCAGCCAGCAACTAAGCACCACACAGCCGCTCACTCACTCTGCCCCTGCCTTCCCCGCCCCCCCCCCGCCAATAGGTCAACTTTTTTTTCTATTGATTCTTAATATCATAATATATATAAATATATATATATAATATATTATGAGTCTGTTTGTTGTGATTCAACCAATATTCAGCCAATTTCTTAAGGTTGAGGAGGCATTAATCATTTGAGCCAACTTTGTGTTTTCTGTAGTAGCATCTGTGGGTGGAGAAACCATTTGAGTGTCATAGTCTTTTCAGCAGTCACACAGCCTTCTGTCCCTTGTGTGCTTACTAATCTACCTCTTTACTCCACTTGTGTCCATCTAAAACCTTGGCCTCTCTCCCTACACAACCAGACTCATAGCAACTAACACATTATTCCCAAAGGTGACTATGTTGGAAGGATTGCTTTCACATACTCCCATTTTCCCATTTATCTTTCTCCCACAAATTTTATCACAACATGAACACAACTAATTATGAGCAGCATTAACAGACTAGTCAGAAGTCCTAGTTACAGCTGGAACTTCACTGTGCTTTGGGTCCTCTATAAACTGACAACTAAAAAGACTCTGCACTAAATAGGCACGGTCCTTGCAGATACATGGGTAGGGCAAAAGGATGGTATGGTCAGCATGATAAGCAGCATAAAGCCAGCTGTGGCTGCCAGGCTTATTGGAAAATAAAGTTTTAAGTAGGTATATGATGATTAGGATTATCTTGACCAAGGAAGAAAGCTGGTAAAGATGTGTATTTTATGATCAGTGTTATGAAATTTGAAATACTGCATTGTGAGTTATTTAGCAACTGAAAAGACCATTTCATTACTGGCTGCAGAAGGGTAACTGAAGTGTGATAGCATGAGAAGTAGTTACTCACCAGGAGTCTGCAAGCACAGATCTACTGTGTCACTTGTTCTTCATGGAATCCTTGCAAAAAATCCAGACCTTTTCTGAATAGTGGGATTTGCAGCATCTCCCAAAGCTGATGTAGCCAGGATTACACAGGAAAGGAAGTCTGCCCATTGCACAGCCCATGACAATCATGTCCTGTGGAACCACTCTTCAGGTAGACTCTTCCCCTTCCTTTACAGTAGTAAACAGTATAACTTCTGTAGATAAGCTGCACAAAAAGAAAGACAAGCTAGAGAAGTATGGTTAAGAAGCACTCTGTGCAAGTTGTTTCTGCACCATTTGATAGCACTATTATCACTTACTGGGCTTATTCTGGTGGAGGAACTAAGTAGCTTTAGTTTCCCAGTGTGTTAAAATAAGCTGGGAATGTGCAGTGATCACAGAACCCCAGTAGGGATCTCACAGTGCCAGGGAAGTCTGATCTCCTGTGTGTTCCCTGCTATTTCAGTTTTTGGTTTAGCTCCCATCTTTCAGTGGGTGGGTTTAGTTCCAGGTTCAGCTTTAATATTCAAAACTAATTAAGAGAATTTCTTCATCTGAGCAACAGACATGTCATTTTCTAGCACATTTCCTTCTTACTTAACATTTCTTAGTTTGAGAAGATACATAGGATCTAGACAAAGCCCACTGAAGTCAGAATTGGGAGTTCTTCCCTGTAGTCCTTGTTGGGCTTGAGGGCAGGTCATATTTGTTATCAGAATTTTTACCAGAGTGCATCTACCAAAGTGCCTTAAAAACAAACGGAAAGGATGCAACAGAAAGTACCTCTGAGTTTTGCAATGGGCACATTAAGAATTTTCCCTGAGTGTATTTTCATGGTGATTTTAATACTGTAGCTTTTGAATTTACTTCTTTTCCCTGAAGAAGAGGGTTTTCATGTAGGATTAAAAGAAAAGTGCGGGTTTGTTTCTGTGACCTGAGTCTAACATCCTATCTTCTAACCTCTATGAGCTATTGATCAAAGCTCTTTTACAAGTGGAAATACATATAGATATTTTCTCTGACATTTTTATTTACACATTCTTTGACCTGATACTTTAGGAAGTATTCTAGACATTTTGGGGAAGTACCTTCTGGGAGACATTAGCATGTCAAAGACAGAAAGAGTATTCACAAGTTCATAGTATATGAAGGAATTCATAATAGCAATAAATGACCTTAGTGTTTCTTAGCTAACCTTAAACTGCAGGTAGTTAATACCCATTTAATCAATACTTTGTAAATGAGATGAAATTTTACAGGGCTACAAACCTCTGAACAATGTGAGATTGATTATGGGCCTCTTCTTGAGATGACAGTCTAAACATGCCAGTATTTGAATAATTCATATCATCCAGTTAATGGCATTCATAACAACTACCTTTGGGACTAAAATAATGACTTAATAATACGAAGAAACAGACCAAGCAAGTTTTTAGTCTGTCTAATTATGTAAACTCTCTGAGGCATACAGTGAAAGTTCTCAACAAAAGCCAAATGAAGTGAGTGCTTTTTGGTAATATTCATAACATATGCTCCTCCGTATTAGCATTACATGGGCCAAACAATCCCTGTACTTCTGTTTTCCATAGAATTAGGTTTTAACCTATAATATTCTGATCTTTTCACAGAAAGGCAAATTAAATTAATGGGCCAATTTCCATCTCTGATCCAGCATGCCTAACCTGAAGCACATAAATAGTCTTATTGAAGATAGCAAAGGTGATGAGTTGCTTTTAGATGGTTGTCTGGGGCTAAGGTGTAAGTGAGTACAGGGAACACCTGAGAGAAGTTTGTTGTTACCGTAAGGTGTGATAGACTGGCAAGGCTCTCTGGAAGCAACAGTATTGGGAGGATGAGTTTGCAGAGGATTTAACAGCAAAGTTGTGAAGGACTTTGCTGGATCTGCATCCATGTAAGCGGAAAAAAAAGGGGTTGGGATCAGAAATAACTGAGTATTTAATTAGTTTGTCTGCAAGGTGAAATCCCACAATCACTTTAGGAATTATTATTTGTGAAGTGAACTCTAGCAAATGACCATGTTAGTTTTCCTAGACTATCACAATTATAAGATAAAACATGTCAGCTTTTCTCCATGTAATAAACCTCCTTCCAGAAAGGCAGCAACAGCTGGAGTGCTACCATGGATAAATCACTGTGTTACCTAATCTGGATGCTAGTTAAAACACGTATCACTGCTACTGTGCTGACTGCATTAATGCCCTCAACTAAATCCGGAGAAGCTCTGCTGACAGTGCTGATTAGGAGAGTAACAAAAAGCCATAGACAGGCAAGATATATGAGCACCTTATGTCCAGGTGCCAGCAATGCTTTGCAACAGGGAAGATAATAGTGACTGACCTGCTCTGACCTTTCTGCACCTCATCACATGCGGAGTCCTGCTCTGCAGCCCCTTGCTCTCAACGTGACATCAGGATGAAACAGCAATGTTCAGTCGTGTTCGGGGCCTCTAGTGCTTGAAGTCAGAAGATGAAACAGGGGAGGGAGCTTTCAGGCTCACTAAATTTCCCAGTATTGAGGGAATCATGTCAGTTTACTCCTTTCCTGAGTTTATTACAAACATTTCCATTGGCAAGTGTCCCTATTTTTCATCACAAAATGTTTCTGTGGGTGCTTTCTATCTAGCTTTATCAGAATTATGATTTTTAAAAAAAAAAAGACAAAAAAATTAAATTTCAATCCTTCAAAAACTGATGAAATCAGCAGGGAAGAATTTCTGTAATAAATCTTTGAATGCCAGTATAACTTTGATCCCTTATTCAACCCTATTTTTATATGAGTAATAGTGAGTATTAGTAAATATATATATATATATATATGTTGTGCTAGAAAAGATGGAGAATTATTTATAGCAATGCTATTGTATCTTATAACTGAAACAGGTAAACACCATAGTTCTTCATAAACTGCATTTCTGTTTATGAATGAAGGCTCATGTAAAACTACATTTATAGTCTCAAAGACCCAACATTTCATGAAGACTTTAATCTGAGCATTTCTTGGAAGCTTGCTCTTAAGATATACTTCAGACAAACCTGTTCTGTATGAAATGTTAGTGGTGTTATTGCTAATAGTGCAATAACAAATGAGGGGAATATGTTTATGTATTCCGGCCAGGAGCATCACATATGGTGTCTTCCTAAAGTCACTTCATCTTCTCATGCCTCTTCTCTCCAGTATGTAATAATGTAGATGAGACAGGTGCAACTGATTTTTTTTTTTTTTTTTTGTCAAGTACATAGTTTCTGCACGCTGAATATACTATTTGATCACAAATCGAAAAGGAATATGAACTTATTCTACTGGTGCTGTCCCTAATCTCTGCTGTTTTCTTACATTGACGTATTACAGTCTTTTTCTCTACAATTCTAAGGTTTGTTAAACATGCTGGGAAGTTATTTTAGGTTTTTCTTTTGTGGAGCCTTTTGGACTATTAAGGGAAAACAAGCATGAAGCAGTTCCCTCCAGTGTTAAGGTCCTACATTTACTCAGACCTAAAAGTGAAGCTGCACACACACCATGCAGATTTGCAGGACTGGTTCTGAATTGCCTTTGAAAATTATGCACTGTACAATCTATGGGAACTCATCAAATTACCTTGTTCATACTGCCACTTTCTCTTGGGAAATTTTTTTTTATTTGTTTTATTTCCTTTCTGATACAGATTTTTTTCAAGTTCCAGTAAAATATTGATTGGCTACATCTTCATCAGTGTAGAAAACTGAATGATTTAGCATCCTGAAACAGATTTGTGTGAGTCATTGCAGTCAAAAACATTAGTACACCAGTGAAGATTGTTTAATGCATAATTACTCCTACAGAATCAGTGCTGAGATGAGGAAACATGGCATGCTGGTTACTTTTTCCCCTCCTGTTGAAAGAGGCCATGACTCTATAATCTGCTGTGATGATAAAAGTGGTCTAATCATGGAGTCAAGATGATTGTGGTGGTTGAAAGGAACAAGGTTAAAAGAAATTTCAGGGACTGCTGGGAACTTTTTAAACTGATAGAGTCAATTTTATTCCCCAGCTCCTGGGCATACACCACACTCGAGGGAGTATGCCTCAAGTGATTTTCTCTTTATGTAGTTTTGGCTATATGACATAGTATAGAAAGCACCGAGTAACTGGCAGTACATGAATTCAGCCTTCAACAGTGTATACAGCAGGGACTCCGAGGTACTGTATCTTGTCCCTCAGCACTGTCTATTAACTTGAGCTGAGTGCCATGCCTGGGCTCTAGCTGAGCTTTTTGCAATATCAGCATGGTGACTTTGCATCATCCACCATATACTGTGTAGACATAATCTGCTTTTTGTAGCATCAGATTTAAATGAATTGATGTGAGATTACTGGCTTTTTTTACATGCAGTTTTACCTGAGTGATTGAGTGTTCATCATTTATTCTAGCCCCAGAAAACTTCCTCATTGAAATGCAAAACCTGTGTAAAGCAGATTCCATCACCTGTAGGTGTTAATCAGCACCTTACCCAAGTTTCATAAAATGCTTCATGCCATGAGGATGTAGGGCAATGGGCATCCTTGGATCTGCTTGTGAACATCACAGCCAAATCCTTGACATACGTTGGGTGAATTAGGTCCTGTGGAAGTTGCTGGATCCAGGAGTCCCTCTGAGCTGGGGCTGAATGCAGCTCCATGGACAGGGTCTGAGTGTCAAGTCTGAATTCATTACTCAATCCTAAATTTATAGGGCTCATAGAACTGATCTGTCCCTTTTTTTTTTTTTTTTTTTTTTTTTCCTGGCTGTAAATAGTTTCCTCAAATTTTTGTGCAAGTATCTTCTTCTTACAAGGTCCTTACCATGCATTAATACTTAAATTACTGGGGTAAATCCCTCAAAATACTATTGATCTTCTACCATCCTTGATTTTTTCCAGTTAATCTAGGTAATGATAAGGGTTTCTTTAAAACTGACTAAGCTATTACCTTTTTTAAAAAGATATGTTAAACTCTTGTTCTTATCCTAGTGACTTTCACCTCTTTGTTTGTTTTAGAACACAGTCACCCATGTAATTAGAATATATAACATTCTGTCCTAGATCTGAATCCACAAAGCAGAGCTTCCTAAGCTGTTTTTCTTCACAATTGCCACAGAAAAACACCTTTGAAAATGCTTTTAGTGCTAAAGGAGCTAGTTCACATTTCACATGGGGAACTTTGCTGCCTACTGAAGTACATTAAGTAAGAAAGATTTCAGCACCTGCTTCGTTGTAGTCATTGCAGAGTTGTAATATTTTGAGTTTTGCTAAGCTCTGACTTGAAAAATTTAAAACACATAAAAGAATTCAGACACAAAGGGCCAGTTAATTCCTGGCATATCCATATGCACTGAAAGGAGCTACCGCAGGCGTGACGTTAGCCCCATGGGGATTTTGTATGTAAGCAAGGTGCAGGGATTTGAAAGAGGTTTTTTCCCCCTTCACTGGGATTTTCTTGCAAACACTGACAGAATATATAGACCTAATTGCAAAACACAGTATCCTGTTTTTATTTCCTGTGTTATATCAAGCTCAATACTCATTAGAGCCAAAGCTCAGTTTGTGACTCAGAGTATGGAGACTGATCAAGAAAGCCTCTAAAAGAAAAGATTCTGTCTGCTAAAACAGAGAAGTAAATAAAATTGTATAGCTTATATGTACAGATACCCAGATAAGGGTATAGAGCAGGCTGGTATATAGCAGAAAAAAGGCCTGCTTTTTACCTCCTGAAACGCAAAGAACACAGGTTAAACAGCATGCGTATAAAATGAGTATTTAAATTCTTTTTGTTTCGTTTTTTTGATTACCTGACCAAATCTTCCCTTCATTCAGTAGGACTTTTTTTCAAGTTTGAGTTTCAACTACAGTATTAAACTCTTTGACAGATTACCTTTGGGTGGGTTTTTTGTCATTGTTTTGCTTCTTGGAGTGTAGTGGTTGATTTGTTGTGCATTAGAGATGGAGGCTGGGGCATGGAAAGGAGCCAGTGTGGGAATACAACATCCAGTGGTTAAAGCCATGGTTTCATTAGAAACTACTCTTCCTGAGTAAACAGGGGAAAAAATTTCTACATAAATTCTCATCCAAAAAAACTCCCTGAGATTATTATCTGGAAAAACAAAGATTGGGAATGAAGCTGAAAGAATATTAGGTATATGCATAACTGGATCAAAGACAATTTATTTGATGTTGCATTGTATCTTCCTTTTCCCAAACAGTGAAATGTGAAGATACTACTAGTCAGTATATGCAAAAGGCAAACAATGAATGACTGATTACTGTTTGACTGTGCTTTCTAATTTCTTTTTGGTGATGGTGTTCACTTAATTATCAACAATTCTGTAAATATATGAAAAATTCCACTTG
The DNA here is from genome assembly GCF_947461875.1 of Haliaeetus albicilla. Classification (NCBI taxonomy): domain Eukaryota; kingdom Metazoa; phylum Chordata; class Aves; order Accipitriformes; family Accipitridae; genus Haliaeetus; species Haliaeetus albicilla. The sequence continues at coordinate 65,705,739 of NC_091516.1, read as the reverse complement.
CCTGTTTAATATTCTTAAATTCCATATAGAGAGTGAAATCTGCATAAGAGACTTCCAGAAAGCTTTATGTCTAGCTGGTTACTATTCCATGTAGCTGCATTTTTAAATATAGTTAGGGGGCTGACAGTAGTCTCTGGAGCTGTCCTCTTACAAATATAATGTGTCTTTTTTTTTTTTTCCTCTGGGAGACCTGGAATGGGGGAAAAGAAGGTTTCCCAAGACTGTAAAAAGGCATGAAATCTCTTCTTATTTATACCTCTCTAAATTTCTGTTGTGAGTCCATTCTTCCCATTGCAATTGCAAATGTTCCTTAGTTTTCCTGGTGTATCCAAGAAAGATCCTGTAAAAAATCTGATCTTTTATAAGCAGCTTCTCCTCTCTCAGTGAGTCTAAACCTCTGAAATACCCACTGTTGTTCTAAAGGTGTGTGAGTGTTTATTAGTTTTTATAGGGAGAACTATGGTAAAACTACACTGAAATTTCTTTTGCTTCAAGAAGAAAAATAGCAGAAGCCCAGCTATTTCAGATAAGTAGCAGAGAAAGAGCTAAGCTCAAAAAAACAGCAGTAAAATTCTGTCTTTCTCCAATTCCCCATTGTGTACACAGTAAGATATTAAAACACTGAAGTTTGATCATCTTACACCCTTAATACAGATTAGATTACATTACCAAGTGAGAGAAAATCTTGCGACCACAGTTGCACGTGAAGAATAAAGGGATTAAATTATTTGGACCGCAGATACTTGATCTGCCTCTGACTCCCCATATTCCTGTACTGGGGCTGCTATCCCAAATAGTAGGGATCGCACCAGGTCAGCTCCACTAACGAGGGAGCAGAAATAAGATTCATTTGGAGGAGGCAAGTGCTACTGTAGTTTAATGTATAATTCACACTGTCCCAGTCGTTTACTCTCTAGTATTTTCATTCATCTCCTTTTATCACACATCTGCCTGCATCTTCACGCAATTCTCACAGTATGACAGCTCTTTGTTAAGCTTCATTTGGTGCAAAAGTTACACACTTCAGCTGCCTACCAGCAAGAAGGTGGGAGTGCAATTGCCACAGATGGCTTCATGGTTGACTTCATTGCAGGGACGAGGCTGACAATGCCGGCATTGTTTGATTTGAATACCACATTCTGAATATTGTAAGAATATAGTTGGCTTTCCCATATCATAGATAGATAAAGAAGGCAAAATTAAGGTTGAATATTGTTGAACTCTCCATACTTCTTCATTTTGTACTTCAAGGTGTTGAAGTCAACTGAGACACAGGGAATGTTCATATCCATTGATAGCCATTGATATTTTGCCATTGACTGTTTTGGGATTAGCATTTCAACCATGATCTTTAGATGTATGAATTTTCAGTGAGAATCAAGGAAAGGTCTCTTTGTTTGCTTTACAGAACATCCATGTAATTTTTACTTTCACAAAGAAATTTAACCTGAAGTTAACTTAGGCTCTTTTGTATGGAATTGCAAATTGACTTCTAATAGAACAGAAGATTCAGCCTTTGGTAAATTATTGCACTGTTGCATTTCCTTTTTAGGAAGAAAATACATAGCAGTAATCCTATATAAAAGTAATATGCTAAATCCCAGTAATACACCAGTAATATCCTATGTATCAATTATATATATGTATGTGTGTATACATACACGTGAAGACATAAACATAGTATAGGCTTTTGGTTCATTTTTTTTTCATTTATTTATGTGCATATGTACATGAAATGAATGGAAGATAAAAGGAATTAGTGCAAGTGTAAAGGTAGTAACTTAAATGCTACAGCTACATTTCTTCCTTCCTGTCATTTAAAAAAAAAAGGGGGAGTCACAGGAATCTAGCATCAGAATTGTGTCCCTCATATGGTTAGTGATAACATTGTACTGTTATTTCAGATAAACCTGCAGAAGAAGATGCGAGTCACTGGAGTTATAACTCAAGGTGCCAAGAGGATTGGAAGTCCAGAATATGTAAAATCTTACAAAATTGCATACAGTAATGATGGGAAGTCATGGACAATGTACAAAGTAAAAGGCACAAATGAAGACATGGTAAGATTAAGTCATGTATATGAATACATCTTATGGTTTAGCTGCCTTCAGAAGTATGAGGTGTCTGTAGTAGATAAGCATAATTGCCTGACAGTATGATATAGGTTCCCTTGTTATTATTTTTCTCTGAAAAAAAAAACCATCAATAAATTTGCACTTTCTGTCTGCTAAGAATTTCTTACACTTTAATTGATGGTTGTATAAATACTATGTCCCAAGGCTAGAATAGTCCTGTTTATTACACTTAACTGATTTTCATTTTAATTAGCTTACCAGTAATTACTCATTACTCCATTTTGAATTTAGTTTTATTACATTGGCAGATTAGTGTTAACCCTTAAAAGCATAGAACCTATTCATCAGTGCTAATCTGTACTGCACAAACAGCATCATCCAGTGGGAAGTATGTGTTTACAGTTTATAGTTACCCTTTTTTTTTATAGAGTTGTGCATACAAAGCAACAAAAATCCCTTTACTGTGTAAGTTAAGATAGAACTAAGGCACTTAGCAGCATTAGACATAGTTTCTGTATTAGGAAATTAAAATGCTGTGTGAAGAGGTATATAATGAGAGAAGAAAAAAAAGTACAAGCATATCTGGTTAGAGTGAGGACTGAATAGAAGAATGCTTATAGGTTTAATTCAGCTCCCCCTGTGATCAGTGGGAGGGTTACAGTGCACTTCAGTGGGAGTTGGATCAGGTTCTTGAAGTGGAGGGAAAAAAATAAATGTCAATCAGCATAAATAATTGCAGGCTAAATTGAATTGGGACTATTTAATACACTAATTAGAAAAGAAGACATAATTTAGTTGCATTAGTAGCTTCAGTTTCTAGGAGTGAAAAGATAGAGGTCCTGATTCAGCGCAGGTGGCAAACATGTGCCGATGCAAGCCCATGGCACTATGTTTTGCTTAAAAACTTGTATGTTGGGCACTAGAAATGATGAAACAGTCTCTACTTGGGAAAAGCTTGCAGAGGAATGTACAGGGACAGTCAGAAGAGCAAAGCAGATATTTCTGAGATACAGAACTGAACCTCCAGTAATCCTCCTGGCTCATTTTTATGAATATGTCATTTTATCACAGGTGTTTCGTGGAAACGTGGACAACAACACCCCGTACGCTAACTCCTTCACCCCTCCGATTAAGTCGCAGTACGTACGGCTGTATCCTCAGGTGTGCAGACGACACTGCACGCTGAGAATGGAACTCCTTGGCTGTGAACTGTCAGGTGGGTTTCCTGCAATTGCCACCCCTCAGACGTCAACCATCAAGCAGTGCATTTTTGTGCCCGAGGTCTAAACTGTGCACAGTTTGTTCCTGGCAAAATGCAGTTGGCAGCTGTCGTGGTTTAACCCCAGCCAGCAGCTAAGCACCATGCAACCTCTCACTCACTCCCCCCATCCAGTGGGATGGGGGAGAAAATCAGGAAAAAGAAGCAAAACCTGGGGGTTGAGATAAGAACTGTGTAATAGAACAGAAAAGAAGAAACTAATAATGGTAATGATAACACTAATAAAATGACAACAGGAGTAATAAAAGGATTGGAATGTACAAATGATGCGCAGGGCAATTGCTCACCATCCGTCGACCGACACCCAGCCAGTCCCCCAGCGGCGATTCCCTGCTCCAGCTCCCCCCAGTTCCTATACTGGATGTGACGTCCCATGGTATGGAATACACTGTTGGCCAGTTTGGGTCAGGTGCCCTGGCTGTGTCCTGTGCCAACTTCTTGTGCCCCCCCAGCTTTCTCGCTGGCTGGGCATGAGAAGCTGAAAAACCCTTGACTTAGTCTAAACACTACTGAGCAACAACTGAAAACATCAGTGTTATCAACATTCTTCACATACTGAACTCAAAACGCAGCACTGTACCAGCTACTAGGAAGACAGTTAACTCCATCCCAGCTGAAACCAGGACAGCAGGCCTGAGTTTATCCAGACAGTTACCTGTCTGTTTTTATGTACATTATATAAGCAGCGACACTTACCTAAATGGTGTAAGTGACAACCGTTGCTTGCAGTAGGGCAGTAATAGTAGTAAGTTAATGTGGAAGCAACCTAATAACACTTCGTAAATTTTTTCTGTGGACATTGGCCTCCAATTATGTGCAACGTAGAAAAGGTCATTTATAGCAGTTTTATTAAGTGTCAACAGCTCTCAGGACCTGCAATGTTACATACTAAGCAGCTACGAGACAGAGTGTCTAACTCACAGTTACACTCAGCACAGCCTAAACTTAAGCGCTGAAGAGAGTTTCTGAGAGACGAAGCTGTTTGTGCAGTGCTATACATAGGAGTCACGGCAGAAGCAGGCATCAAAGCTGATTTCAGTAATTTCTCCTGGCTGCTGGGTGACCGCGCTGATGTGCTTTGTGACATCCTCAGAGGAACAAGGGTGCTTCAGCTGCCGTCAAGGACCACTCAAAGTGCAGTAAGATATATTTTGCTGGACTGCTTTAGTCAAGACTTCAGTTTAAATTTGTTTTGTGGCTTTCTAGCAGAAGCAGGGATTGTGTCTCATAGCAAAAAGTAAATGAACAAGTGGAGCCAATACAAACCCTCTTAAGTTTTGTAGTAGCAGAAGTTATAGCTCATAAATGTAAAACCTGACCTCTAGCCACTCTCTGCAAGAACCATGTTCCCTTACAAATTCAGTAAAGCATGTAAATTTTTTATCTTCTTCAAGAGATCAACCTTTTACTGGTGGCAGCCCTCCACTGAATTAATTTAAGAATGACTTTTATGTGGCTGCCTGCTTACTGTACAAACAATAGTCACCCAGTTTACGAATGATATATCAAAACAGCTGGAGTTAAATAATTCTCAGTCCTCTAGTGGCATCAAAACCAGATTCAGAAATGAAAAGTTAATGCATTAATCTCACTGTAGCCCTTTTCCAATATAGATAGGTTTGAGAGTAAATAGAAAATTCTGTCTAGCTGCTTTAGTCTATTACATTTTTTTTTATGTCTTCCATTTCTGGAACCACAATTTAGAGTAAGTCCTTGCCAGAATTACTAGGAATTGTTTTGCTCAAAGAACTGTGAAAGCTACTGAAGTGAATTCATTTCAGTGGTCTCCTAACAGTTTCAAGGTCATAATTCCTTAGAACTGCAGGCAGCCAAGGCTCAGCAGAACAATTTCAATCTTACTGAAAGAAGAGTATAATTATACATAACGACAGACTAATTTACTCTAATTCCAGGTGCTCTGTCTTAGGCAGAAAAACACTTTGAGAGGTCTGGCTTCTCTAACAAATCCTGGTGTTGAGAATAGAGTCAGTACTAAAGGGATGGCTACTGTCTCTCAGCACCAGATGATCATAAAAACTAATTCTTTCTTAGGACAAACTTCAGCAAAATATTTAATATAAGCTCCTCTAGGCTTATAAATAGTTTTACTTACCAGAACCCATGGTCAGATCTTATTGAAAACCATGATCAATGCTTGTGGAGTTGTCCATCAATAAATTAGGCATTAATTTTCATAGCCTTGTGTTCCTGCCTTTCTTGTGTTTTGCACATCTCTGTGTTGTAAATTCCCTTCCCTTCATAGAGTATTGATGTGGGGGGAGATAGAGATCACAGCTACTGTTTATTAGAATGCCTTTATTCATTAAGCTGTTATTAATAGTAGCATCAAGCTGTTGTTTTTAAAAACAGATAACTGTTCACACAACACAGTCATTTACTTATGAAATTCACTCATACACTCAAACGTGCATATAGCAGGCTCTGACTTCTTGCATGCGGTCCGTATCATACATTGTTGATGCTGATATATGTTGGTGGCCGTGGGCCAATTCAGCAAATTCTTGGTGTTCTGAGTTTGTTAGTTCTTGCAGACGGATGCTGTCTCCAGAACTTAACTAACCTTGTGAGACTCATAGCATCTTCTGAGCATGTAATTTTCCTCTTTTTGGCATGTTGTTCACTGGTAACTGTTTCTCTATCCTAACAGTACCTATAGGTACCACTCACACAAACTCACACACAAGGGGACTTTGTAACATCTGCATTTAATACTACATTCCCTCCCTTTGTTCATCTTCAGCACTATCTAATTCTATGTCACTTAATAGGAAGAATTTTTTTTAAATCCCTTGATTTTCAGAAAAGAAAAATATCCCAGTATTAATTAAAACAAAATCACCTTTGTCCTCAAATAATTGACCTATGCTGCTTTTGCCAATACTGCATGAATCCTGGCCCAAGACAAGGTGCATGTAGACCTTTGCGTGCCAATCCATTTGTGGTTTTGCCTCCACTGCACTAGATATTTAATATTTCCTTTGAGGGTTTGAGCTTTCTTGAAAGAAGAGGTAGATGAAGGGCATGGTACAGGATGCAGACTGAAGAGTAAAATATCGTGCCCTCAGAAAAGTCACCAGAGAATAACTTTCATGTGGATTCTTTCAGTTTTCAGATGCAAATCCACACTCATCCTCATTATTTCACTGCTCCTGTTTCATTGAGCTAGATGAAATAAGAAGTAACTGCAAACTTATACCAAGATAGGTTTAAACATATGGAGTTATCAGATATCATTTATCAGAGATGGTTATATCCAAAGCATCTCAAACATTTTGACCTAAGATGCTGCACTGAGCATAGCCATTAAGTATGACTACATCAGCTCTCACTAACTTTAACAGGTTGTAAAAATGGGAAGGGAGATTGAATCCTTTTGCAGGGACATTGCAAAGCAAACTTAAAGAAGATACAGTGTAGTGGAGATGTCCCGGTGAGTCATGAGCATTATTATAAACACACTTCTATGAGGGATGACTATCTACAGACACAAAAGTTTTGTACTAATTTGATGATTCTGTCCTTTGCACTCTAGGTTATAGCTCGCCTATCAAAATAAACAGGCATTACCTTCTGTCATTGCAGCAGGGCGCCATAGGAGCTGGGAAGCAACTGGGTCTGCTGTTGCTCTCTGTGACACAGCACTAAGACATTGTTCTGCCACCCGTGTGCACCATGTTCATCTCTTCTGTTCTCATTGCTCTTCTCACTTTATTCTGTTACCTTTAACAACTGTCTTCCTCCTCCCTTTGGGGCAGCGGAGAAGGAAGGCGAGTGTAAAATCCCATTAATGCATGCACGCATGCACAGACACACAAGCAGACACATCTGTTGTTTCATAAATCAATAATAATACTCAGAAAAGATAGAACTATTTTTGATGGATTGGACCAGCGCTGAAAAACAGTTTTGACAACCCATGTTTTTGTGTCAGGAACCACCTTCAGATTCCTCAGATGAAACATTCCTGCTGACAGCCCTTGTGATCCCGGAGTGATGCTTCAAAATTGAATAATAAGCCAAGTCCTTCTCTAAAGCAACAGATGAATCTCTCTCATTTGTGCTATCAATTGCTCTTTCATACTCCAAGGAAAACTGTTTTGTTGTTGTTTTGAACTAGGTAGTTCATTCTAAAAACAAGGCTGTGCAATTTGCGTTTGTGCACTGAGAATCAGTTCTGAAAGGTTGGGTTTTTTTCAAAAATTAACTCTCTTTTCTGTTTATTTTTTAATTGAATATGAAGCATGACAGTATTTCAAATTTTAAATAAAGTAGTTACTACACTAAAGAGCATATTATTATTTGTCTCTGGTAATTTGCATTTGCTTCTGGTGTTAGACCCCCCACAAAGGGCCTGGTCTTACCTTACTGATTTGAATACATAATAATTCCACTTAATTCTGTGTGTTAAACCTATGGGAGAAACAGAAAGTAGAATCTGACCAAAAGGTCTTTGCTAACAATATCAAAGAAACTAAAAAAGAATCAGGTCTTTAAATCTGGGTAAACATGCTGTGGAGGAAATGGACTTTTAAGAAAAAGAGAACCAGCTTTGATACCTAGCTCAAATAAAGTGAAAAACAAAATAAAAACTTTGAAGGTGTTTTAAGTGGTCACACAGTGCTCTGGCTCTATCAAGAGACACCAACTGAGTAGGGTCATGGTCCCAGCAGGAAAGCCTTCACGACTTACATGTGTGCTTTAAGAAACACAGCTGGTGACTCAGCAAATGATTACCTGATAGGAACCCACTCGGCGGCAAGGGATGTGAGTGTCAGGTGGAAAACCTCTGTCTTCCCAATGATACATAAAGTCAAGGTTCTGTGCATTCATGGTGATGATGCACTCCTTGCAAAACCAGGTATGTTAGATCCTGGGCACACTCTCACTCAATGAGTTAGGGTATGTTAAAATATTATTGGCTATTTAACTGAGTCCAGTCAGCTACTGAACTGAGTAGGATCCCCAAATTTGTGAAGTCAAAACTTTGGGACAACTGCACATATGCAGGTTTTTGACATCTGGGGCAGGAAGGAAATAAGATAACAGCTTCTTTTTATGTTCCGATCTCCATCTTTCACCTTTTGTTCAACCATCAAACATTACTTCACCCAGCCATACTTCTGCCCTTACTGACCTCTTAGCAGCCCTCTTGCTCTCAGTCACTTGACTTGCCTTTCTTCTTATTATTTTTTTAAATCTTAAAACCATGCAGCATATCTGCCTCCCTTGGCTTCCAGTACTGTTGGTACAGTGCTGCTATCAAAGGGTAACTCTACTGTTGTCAGCTTGCTTCTTCCCTCTTCTGGATCCAAATGAACCTTCCGTGTTCCTAGTGTACAACAGCAAGGCAGAGAAACACAGAGTCACTTTTTTTTTTTTTCATGAACACCCAACAGAGAAAGGAGAGGGCCAAGATCTCTCTTTTGCTATAATCAAAATAATTCAATGATGTGGGACATCCACCTGTTTTAAACAAATAAGCCATTACCTCTCGATTTCTCCTAAGCGATTATCTCCTACTATTCTTCCTCCTTCGCAGTTGTTTTTCTGTAGTCTTCCACTCTGTCAGTGGGTTTTGGGGCTTTCTAATTTTTTGGCTAGATGTCAAGTAATTCAAAAGTGTAGAAGAGCTCAGTGCTTGTTAACATTTTGCTTCAGCAGTGGCTTTAAGAAAAATTAATGTTTCCTCAGTAGGCAAACACATGGTTGATGTGACATGGCATAAAAGCATGAGAAAATCAAACTGAATAGGGGAAACAATAGCAACCTGCTGGACAGGAAAAACCAAGATAAGAAGAGACAAAAGTCATCTTTTCTGTTTGTTTGCCTTCATAAATTTATGCCAGGATAAAATATGTTGAATTCTCTATCTTGTTTTTGATTCTTCCAAGGTAGTGTGGAAATAAAGTGCCTTGAATTGGCTATTTTTCCTTTGTCTGTTTGCAAGTTCCTCCAACAATAGACTTGATTAAAGCCTTTTCTTCAAGAATTGCTAGTTTTCTTTTCCATAACGGAAAACCTAAACCGCTTACAGAGATAAATAGGTAGTGTCACAGATCTTATTTTGCTATTCCAGGTTGCTCTGAACCCCTGGGGATGAAATCAGGACATATACAGGACTACCAAATTACTGCCTCCAGTGTTTTCCGTACACTCAACATGGACATGTTCGCTTGGGAGCCCAGGAAAGCCCGCCTGGACAAGCAAGGCAAAGTTAATGCCTGGACCTCTGGCCACAGTGACCAGTCACAGTGGTTGCAGGTAAAGCTTCACATACATTTTCCCAAATGTTTATCTTCTTTGTGTTTCAGGTATGGGGACGGTTGACTGGTTTAGGATTATATTCATATTCTTCAGTTTCTGAGTGTAACCATCCTAACTCTGCCACATGTAGATGATGAAGCTATGGAAGCCCACACAGATCGTCGTGTCTTTGGTACCTCAGTTGCAGAAAACCCTGCTCAGGGAAACCTTCACCTCCACAAGCCAAACCTTACAAGTTGTCCAGCAGCCATGGATTTTCCTTTGTAAATGGACTCAAATAGTAGTTACAGATCTGTTTTACTGGCTTCTCATTTGCTGAGAGAGATGATTTTTTTCCCCCCTTCTGTACTTCCAAAGCTCCCCAGAAAAGCCTATTTACTTCAGCTGCGTGCACGTTAGAAAATCCAGCTCATAGAAATTATCTTTGTTGAATTGAGACGCTCAAAATTACCTTCTGACACCACACTGAAGCTAGCAAGACTGATTCAGCACATGAATTCATTATAAAGCTGTGCACAGGGGTTGTTTTCAGCCTGGGAGTGATTTATACAAGTCAGTAGCACACTAATGTGAAAGATTGCAATAAATCACCAGTATGGAAGCCTATTTGACCAGTCACTGACACATTTACATTTTTTGAACTGTTGAAAATAGCAGTGTTTTGAGTCAGCTGCCAGTTTACAGTGCAGTTCTCAGTGGGAAGCCTCAATAGCACTAGACGTGGCTATTAACACCCTGCAATATATTCACATATAAATTATGACATATTAGCTTTTTTACCAACAGTTGCTAAGCAGTTTGATTACTATCTTTTCTCCAAGTTTACATACATACAGAAAGGAAGGAGCAGTTGCCTTGTCTATTTAACTTTTAACTAGCTGAAGGTCCTGGGATTTGCTGAAGGTTTTTTACAGCAGCTTGTTGAACAGCAGTTAGTAACTTCTGGAGAGGAGAAAAATTTTATTGCTGTGTTTTACAATGGAGAAGCAGAAGAAAATGTTTCTCCACGTAAAAGAGAGGCAGTTGTATCATATTTAGCCCCATCAGATACCAAGAAACCAAGGGTGTGCAGAGACTCCACAAAAATATCCTGTGGTGTGTTATTCCTCCTGTGGGTGACAGAGTATTTTTAATTAACTACAGATGGCAAGGGGTTGCAGAGTTAATTCTTATATTCTAAAATTTTCCATTCTGTTCTAAGTCGTGCTATATTTGAACGTACCTGAACCTGCAAATTTAATCTGACCACTTGCACAGTCTCTGCAAGTCCTTGAAGTATCACGTGTGCTTTTTTATATCTAGTCAAAAAGAAAGTTGTGAAGAAATATTCATCTTTTAGTTCATCACATGTCTGTGATATGAGTAACTTCACAGGAATATGACCAATTTACCCTTTCCTGAAACTCATTTTACTTACAATATTTCTCCAAAAGAGATTCATAACATTTCTTGTGTGAAAAAAACCAGGAGGCATTAAAACCATTTGTTTTTTCAGTGCTTAAGCTGGTCATATACTTCTACTGATTATTCTGAATTCAGTCCGTGAGTAGAGATGGACTCACATGCTTCAAGTCTAGGTAACAATTCTGTAAGACATGCCTGTCATTTATATTCGTCCATTCATTGTTGTTCTCTTTGCTGGCAGTTCTCTGTTTTTTCCTTAAAGAGCAGAGTATTATATTGTAACCTTTTAACACACTGACTGCAATTTTATTGTCATGCTGCTTTCACAGAGTTTAGCCAAAACACATTTGTAAGAAAAAGCATGTGAAAGCAAACTTACCTGTATGCCCCTTTCCCTCACCAACTGCATAGTACAAGGAATAGTCCCAATAGAGATTCCATGGTATCCTAAAATGGGCTTTAAGACAGCGATTTTTGGATTTTGCTAAAGTAGCTGGCCTACCAATATGATATTTCACAGTGTTAGCTTTCCATGCCCTTTGAATTTTCTCCACATGCCTTATTTGCTTTACCTTTTATAATTTTCACTAGAATGCCTATAAAATTGGGTAAAAGCCTGCCAAATACCTTTAAAAATTATTGTTGTAATTTGTGGTATGTGGATGACTTGAACAGATCTGTTCTGACTTACAGTCATTTTGGGGGATCCTTGCCCAAATGCTATTGCTATCAACTGTTCCTCTGTTTAAAAGCTTGTGTGCTAACATACTTCTCAGAGCACCTGCTGTGATAATGGTTGCTGAGAAGTGGTGTTTGCATCATGCGTAAATGCTACTTGCTACTTATGGGCAGTTCACAGCACTTTTGGATGGACTCTAGAGATAAATTCTTCTCCATCATGAGCTGGGGTTGTTTTACTTAGTTTTCTCCCAAAAAGGAAAATTCTGAATCTTCTGTGGAATTAAAAATGCAGCCATTAACAAGTATGCTCTTTGTTTTAAAGTGTTCTGGATTGCTACATCCACAATTTAGCTCTAGAGGCAGGAATATGATGTATTATGTGGCTTCATGCACAGACTGTGCATTTTTGGGTTCAAGAAGAATACTCAACTTATTGGTGCTGCAATTGTTGAAAATCTGTTGTGATCTAGACTCAACTCACTTATGAACTACAGGTTCCCCACACAACACTTCTTTTACACCAAACAACATCATTAGCAATGGAAGAAAGTATTTTTGTGACGTGGAGGAAAAGTTAATGAGATTAGATGACCAAAATTGTACTTTTCCAGCTCAGTCAATCTGGGTCTGAATTCCCCCACATGCTTGCTGAAGGGCACTCCTTCCATTCCTTTAAAGATGATGCTGCAGAAGCCATGTCAGTTGCCTGGCTTAATTCATTGCACAGGAGCTTCCCTTAACTCAGGTAACCTGCCTGATTAGTGTCTCTGTACTTATCACAGTTCAAATCTATGCAGCTTGGTGATACGGAACAACGTTGCTGTTCAGGTTTGGTACCGAATGTAATGTGAGTAATCAGTTCCAGCAACTCTCTCTGCTCCTGGATACTTTCTTGAGGGATTCCCTTCCTTTTGGACACACTTCTGTGAAATCATCTGCAGCCCAGAAAGCCAACTGTATCTTGGGCTGCATCACAAGAAGTGTGACCAGCAGGTCGAGGCAGGTCATTCTCCCCCTCTACTCCACTCTGGTGAGACCCCACCTGCAGTACTGTGTTCAGCTCTGGGACCCCCAACATAAGAAGGACATGGACCTGTTGGAGCAAGTCCAGAGGAGGGCCACAAAGATGATCAGAGGGCTGGAGCACCTCTCCTATGAAGACAGGCTGAGACAGTTGGGGTTGTTCAGCCAAGAGAAGAGAAGACTCCAGGGAGACCTTATAGCAGCCTGCCAGTACTTGAAGGGGGTCTGCAAGGAAGCTGGAGAAGGACTTTTTACAAGGGCATGTAGTGATAGGACAAGGGGTAATGGCTTTCAACTGCAAGAGGGGAGATTTAGATGAGATGTAACCAAGAAGTTCTTCACTGTGAGGGTGGTGAGGCACTGGAACAGGTTGCCAAGAGAGGTTGTGGATGCCCCGTCCCTGGCAGTGTTCAAGGCCAGGTTGGATGGGGCTTTGAGCAACCTGGTCCAGTGGAAGGTGTCCCTGCCCATGGCAGGGGGGATGGAATTAGATGATCTTTAAGGTCCCTCCCAACGCAAACCCTTCTGTGATTCTATGAATAGAATTAAAGATCGGGGGGAGGCAGGGAAGTGACATTAAAGAAAAAGAAAGTCACGGTTTGCTTCCCATGATTGTGTATAACGTTAGCATAAACTAAGTGAGGTAAAGCATTTCAAGTTAATTACTGAGAAATTAAAGAAAAGCCTAAACTTCACTTTTCTTCAAGGCAGCCCCTTTCCCTTATTACTTTGATTTGGTTGTCAGCATCATCTGCTACCATGAACCAGTTCACAAGCTTCTGCCGGGATCTCTTGCTGAACCACCGTGACCAGGCTACTTTGCCAGTTTTGGGAGTGCTTCTGCTCCTCCTGGACACAATCCAGGACTGTCATTCAAGATGGTCACCCCACTCTTCATTTCTTCAGTTATTTGATGTTAAAAGAATTGTTAAAGAACTTCCTGCTGTATGCTCAGAATGAGGCACTGCGGCTATAAACATTATTGAAAATTATTCCTACTGACCTTTCAGATGCTTGGTGACTGCTCTTGTAAATAGATTTTCACCATTCTGTGTCTCATTTTCCTAGCTGAGACTATCATTCAAAAGAATTAACATTTTCCTCAAAATCCATTCCCACTCTACTGTTACAAATAATGGGATCACGACAGTGGTGTAACTCTTTTCTCTATTTACTGTTAGTTAAGTTTCAGAGTTTTAAAATATTTCCTTATTTCTGCTAGATCAACAGATGCCATACCATCATTGTATTGATTTCCCACTTTCTCTCACTGCCTAATAAGAACAGCAACACGATCTGCTTTAATGCCTTTGCCCATTTGTCCTTTGCCTGGTGCTTCAGCAAGTAATTTCTCTGATGCTCTTTCTCTGATCTACCGTCCTCTGCAATATTCCTTGGAGCTGAAGCATCTCATTTCATTTGGTGTCTCCAAATAGCTGGAGGTCTCTTCTCCCTCCTCATCCATCTCCTTTGCATAAACTGTTTTGTATGTTATCCTAGTCCTAACTTTATAATCATACATTTGTTGCTAGTATTTTATCTTTAAAATGGTGATATTGTGGGTTTTTTGAAGGCCTGTCTCTCTACAGAGCACAGCTGGGTGAAAAGGGTGCCTGTCTTGGAGCCTGCTGAGGTTCCTTTTATATCTCCATATTATCTTCAGGTCACCAGCAGCACTGCAGTAGCTTTAGGTTTCTAGTTGTAATTGAAACTTTAAAGCAGTTTACTCGCTGCAAAAATGACTTTCATCTGGTTGCTTAACTTGTATTTTGCTGCAAAGCTAGTGGAAGGTTCTGCAGCTTGATGTGCTTGAATGATAAACCTGATACAGTTTGTCCACAGTTATTTTATATATCTACCATTGAGCTCAGAAGAGAATCATCCTTCCCTTAAATAGTAGAATGGAGCCACAAGCAATGCCTGATTCTAATGTTTCTCTTGCTGATTGTATGTGATGGAATCAGCTAAGCACTATTAGGGAAAAAACAGTTGCTGATAAAGAGAGCAGATTGTGTGAATACTGGCAGAGCAACTGCCACATATATACCTATACATTTTTAAAATGTGATGTTTGCCAATAGTATAATACATTTGGGTTGGGTATTTTCCTGCTAGCCTAATCTCCAGTATTAGACAATATTACTGGGATTTTTCACCAACACCGTTAGAAAACAATTGTCTCAGTGCTGCAATTTGCTTATTCTTTCTGTTTAATACATGACCATCTTTTTTACATCACAAAGTCTCTTGTTTGAAAACAAAGACAAAATTGTATTCCAAATAATTACTCACTTTTTGTTATATATATGCAAAAACATCTCTATCTACAAAGTCTCATGCCATCATAGGATCTGCATATATTAATTTTCTAGCATTTATTTACAGTGTTTAGGCTTCTAAGTGATCAAATGAGAGAGTTGTTATTTAAAGGCTAAACCAGACTCAGCTTCTACTCAGTTTTTCTTATAGAGTACTCTTATAGAAAGTAGACTTTGTGCTACATTTCTCCAGTATTTACAAAACTTGACAGTGGTACGTGTTGTGCTCTGCACCACCAACACAAGTCAACTGAAATTGTCTAAGTACTAAGATAAATGAGGATTAAAAGAAGACAGAGGGTAATCGTGACTAATGCTATGTCAGCTACAGCAGCCTCATGCAGAGGACAGCTAACATGAGCCTAGAGAGACAAACCAGACCTTTTTTTGGATTTCACCAAGTTATTGGCTATATAACCTGATGCAAACAGACTAAACTACAGCAATTTTTAATTTTACAGATTCTATATAAAAAATACATACACAATTTATAGCTACTTTAAAATATCTACTTCTAATTAGTTGCTTAGGCTCCTTCTATAGTCAATGGAAAGAGGACAGCACTATCAGGGAATAATTCATCCTACCCTAAATAAGTGTCTTAAGTTTCCTGTTATGAATCACCCTGGAGATATGCCTTTACTCTGTTAGCCACAGAGAGAGAGAGACAATTAGCTTAAGAAGATGAATTTCTGAATGATGAAAGTTATGTGAGGTGAATCCTTCCCTTTTTTAATATGGGAAGAGAACATTATTTTTCATGTCATATTGGTTAGCTGAGCTTATTTTCATGTTGGTGTTCATTCTGTCACTAAAAAAAAACTAATATTGCTTCCTCTTTCTCATGTGGTATTTGCTTCTCGCTATTATTGCACCTGCCTCTTTCTCCCCTTTTTGTTGTATTTACCTGTGTATTTGTAATGAATTATGCAGAGGCTTACTAGGTAGGAAATCACTATGATGTAGCATTTCCTAAATGCTGAAAACCACTCATAAGGAGAAAATTGTATGGATCGTTTAATTACCTTTTGAATTGTGTCATTAGCAAAGCAAGCATTAATACCAATACTGGTTAAAGTAGCCAAATAAGTGGTTTCTGTCTGGCCACCAGCTTAAATATTTTAACAGCCATACTCTGGAAAAAAAGAAAATGCTTAACAACATCTTAATAAATAAGGACTTGAAAGACCCAGAATTGGAATAGGATAAAATGTTAGTTTAAAACCAATCTAGTAATTAACATAATGAGGAAATTACATGACTTCTAGAAGGCTTGGACTGCTAAGCAGTGTGTTGTGACTGGTCTTTGAAAGATACAGTATTCTATGGGAGTTGTAAGCTTAATTATAACACATTATAAACAAAGAGCATGTATCTTTCTCTGCAGCTTCAACAAACCACAGCCATCACCAATAGACTAGGAAAGGAACCAATGTCCTTTACATGTACAGCAACAAAAGTTCTCTCTTGTTCTTCAGATGCAAAGTTGGTACTGTTTTTTAAATATAATTTCTCACAAGCAGAAAAGTGAGTTCTCAGATTTCAGATGGCTAAAGACAAGTTGTGCGGACATCAACCTTTCTTTGTGCCCTGCTTTTTATTGGGATACTGAAAGATATTTACAGTCAATATTGGTAATTTTACCTTTCCAACTCAAAGTCATCTTTTTGTTTTCTTGTGGTTCTTTGCAAGGCAGCTGTCATTTCTGCTTGAAGGACTTCACTTGGACACTCAGCTTTGGCATCTCCTTGGTCTTATGTTTACCTTGATGGGGAGCTTCACAGGGTAATATTCTGCTCAAACAGTCTGATAGTTCACTGAATGCAGCAACATAACAAGGCAGGTTGTGATTAAATTATTAATATGGATCCTTCCTTTCCTATACTTGTCCAGAAACTCACTATATATAAATTTCCCTATAAAAAGCAGTCAGTGGTAGAATAAGGTAGTTATGGACAAATAGCTCGGAGTGATGTAGTCAAAGACAAAAGCAGGTAAAGAGAGATACCCACTCCTAAATTGCACACTGTTGTATTTAGCTACTTTGCACTGCCTAGGCTAGAATGCCAAACAGGTCACATTACTGACTTCTTTACTTGCACATAAGCCACAGACTTAAGTTTGCAACTAGATAATCACTATTTGCCTTTAGGAC
Organism: Haliaeetus albicilla; assembly: GCF_947461875.1. NCBI lineage: Eukaryota > Metazoa > Chordata > Aves > Accipitriformes > Accipitridae > Haliaeetus > Haliaeetus albicilla. The sequence continues at coordinate 65,688,519 of NC_091516.1, read as the reverse complement.
AGTCTGTAGCTTCAGATGAAGAACAAGCTTTTCTTCTTTCTTTCCTTTTTTTTTTTTTTTTTTAAATTCTGATCTCTTCATATGTTGCCAATGCTTTTTTAACACGACTAACAAACACATAGCTTAGAGAAATGGTATTAAGAGGTATGCCTTTATTTCCTAGTAACAGTTACCTGTCAGCAAATATTTGATGGCCATTCCAGAGGTCACTCTCTAACACAGTTTTTCCCCCAAATCATTTCAAGTTAAGTGCATTATTCACATTGATAATGTTACTAAATTGTGCATTTCAGCATTGCCCTTCATAAATTGCTTTTGACTTTGCAAAGCTTTCTTCTGCAATTCATTTTATCGAAATGTTTATAGTAGTAATTGAATTTAAGCCTTGAAATTAAATAAGGCAGCATAAAATCGTGGTTTATTTTGCCTTTTCAATGCTGTATTTAGGCTGTATTTTATCATTTAGGTAGTGAAGTCTAGAGCCTTGGTAGAATCATTGATTTTACTCTGGCCAAATAGAAAGAGATTGTTAGAAGGACAGGCAGAGTACAGTAGCTCTTTGTTGCAAGGTGTGCAGGAAATAGGCAACAAATAGATACAGCATGATTATTTCCTGTGATAAAAACTTGTATGATGACAGCTTCATAAACGGGTACGAAGGAAAGGGACTGTCTGAACTGTAAATTAGCTATGGGTAGGATTTTATAGGAGAAAAATGTTTCATTGCACAAAGTACTACTCTGTTCAGTGAATTATATTCCCTACTCTCTCAGTTAAGTCTTCAGTAAAAAATGAGGGGTTAACTCAGTGTTCCATAGCCTATCTTTGAAACGTAACAAATTCATCATCACTAACAAAAATTACCTGAGAAGTTTCCATAAACAGTTGAATCGTGTCTAGCTCTAAAGCATTGCAAGAGAGTACTGTCAGTTCCCTTACTGACTTGTAGTTTTTCTCTGTGTATCACTCCCCTGCAGATGAAAGTTAAATTGAATAATGACCCATTTCCTATTACAGTAACAGTTTTTGATCTTGCTTTAAAGAATCTGGGAGTCTAAGTGAAAACTCCCTGATTGTTCTGAATTTTTATGTACATAGGACTTGAGACTGAAGCAATTTTTGTTACTGTGCATTTACAGTGGAAATTTTGCTCTTGCTTGATGTCAATAGCAGCACCTTCGGAAAATGGCATGCATTAAATTTTAACGGAAAGATGTTATCTTTTCATTGTTTTAAATTCCTGACTGTTTTACCTAGCTATCCTTTCAAGTGATTTGAAATAAAGTTCTGTCTCTATTTCTGCATCAAAACTGTATTTTCCTTGCCCTGTCTTAAAATAACAAAATGGCTACAAAATTGGCTAGGTAGGAAAACAGAAAGACATGGTGCAAATGTGTTTCTTATTCTTGCCTTCTTCTTCCATGGCAGTGTTTCAAAACAGCATCCACTTTTTCCTAATAAAACCATTCATTGTTTCTGTAGCTACGTCTGAATTAGTTTTAGACTCAAGCACAATTGGACACAGTTGTTGCCCCACAATACTTTCAGTCTCGACAAGACAAAAGGATGACAAAGAAAATACAGATGACGGAGAGAAATGAAGCAACCTTGACAAGGTCAAGTGTCTTTAAGTAGCAAAAAATACCTGATGTACAAACAGATGAGACAAAAGCCAATGCAGGATGAAAGCAAAAGAATAGAGTAGAACTGAGTCTAGTTCTGTTTTCTGATAGCTTGATGCTTTATTAACTGGACTGTGCTGTTTTTATTAGCCTTGTGTGTTTGTTCCCAAATGTTACTTCTTGACTAAGCAAGACACTTATATTTTCTTCATGTGTCTGTCAAGATCTTATGAGTAAAATATACAAAGGTCTTGGAAAGCTATTCTTCACTGAACAGGCCTCTTAATTTTGTATTTGTATTATTTTAGTCTTTATGCCACTATAAAAACTCAATGAAGCTGTATTATGAGATTCAGGTTGACTTCAGAACATATTTGTTCAAAATCTGCTATTAATTTTCTTATTCTGTGCTGTACATAAAGTAGATGATGGAAACAGATCAGTTCCTGGCTTGGCAAATGGTGAACAGAGATAGTCTCTTTTTTGCTAAGTAAATAATGAATTTGAGACACAAACACAAACAAGCAGTGGTGGCAAAGGAACCTCAAATTAATCTAAATTAGAGGCAACAAGCTACCTTGCAGCCTTCTTCAGACGAGGGGAAAACGTGCTTAACCAGGCTGTTAACCATTGTTAACCATTTACCTAGCAGTAAGCAGAAAACTGAAACAGTCCTATCTCAGCATGTTAAAGCATAAAGTAGATACAGACATTTCTCTTACTGTTTCTGAATCTTATCCTATTCATTGGTTTCATCATGTATTTTTCCCTAATAACATCCCACTCATAGTTTAGTGTTGGTCTCAGCAGAATACGTAATAGCTTGGCTTTTTTGGTTTTGGTTTCCGTGTTAACTCAGGTGTGTCTATATAGCAATGTATTGTGCAAGATCCTCTTTCCACTCTGCTTGATAACATTCATCCTGCTTGATCCTCAAGTAATGCAAGAGCAGTTTCCCTGTCAGAAAACATGACATAGGAGAAAAATCTTAGCAGAAAAGGTGAGAAAGAGAGAAAGAGAATTTAAAAGGTAAATCACAGTAGACACAAAAATACTGCAACTAAACATTTCTTCAATTATCTGGGTCTTGTTCAAGAGCACCTTGAGACTTGTAAAATAGAGTGTCAAACAGGCTTTCATCGGAATTTCCTCACTGATTTTGGGCTTTTGTCTGTGCGTACATCTACTCACAGGAGCTGAGACTTACTCAACAGGCATAAAGATAGAAATAGAGGCAAATTTTCTCAGAATAGAGCCATGTTTTTTAAGGTATAATTCATCTTTGAAATCGGAACAGAGCTGAGAAGATAAGTGAGTTGACAGTGCTTGTACTCACATTTGATAATTTTCTCTAAAATAAGTCATATAATAGGTTATTGTAAAGGAATGCATGCTTTAACACTTAGTCCTTGGGATTACAAAAACTTCCTGCCTAATTATGTCCTATACATAACCAAGTCTTAATTGCTTTTGTTGTTGGAGTGATCTTCTTAGAAGCTGCATGTTTAATTAACCACAAGATATATTAATCCTATTTCAACCCAGCCTTTCTTTGTTGCATAATTAAGCAGAAAAATATTTTCACAATTAGAAGTTAATTCTATATATAGCTAGTAAAAGGAAAACACCTTTGTAGAAAAAACAGATCTGTTATTTCTAATGGCAAAAGTAAAAATATTTAGACCCATTTTAATGGGTCATTGTTGTTAAGAGGTAATGAGAATTATAACACACCAATACTGTTTTCAGCTAAGAAGTATTAAGAAGAAAACTATCAAAATGTTTTTTAAAGACCTTCCTGCAGATGGTTAATGATCTCCCTTTGGCAACATCAGAAATACTACAAAGGCTTGATACAGTATTTATAAATATAGGAACAGACCCTCACTGCATATTCCTTTATCTGAATTTATTTTTATTGACTTGACTTTGAGATGTTCTTCAGTTTGTCTTATTTATACTTCGGTTACATTGAACTCAAACACTGCCGCTGTATACCAAATATACAAATATTGTGGATTCAGTTTTGTGTTTTGCTACATAATGCTGAGCATCCTGAACTTTTAGAAACCTCAATGGCATGTTGGAGGAGTAGTGAAGACCTGCTTTTTTTGAGAGGTACCAGACAGCTTCAGCTGATGCTGTTTCATGGAGCCAAAGAATAAAAGTAAGAGATTTTTAGAGGATGGTCTATGGACTCACTAGCTAACTTAGATGGCAGTGTTGAGACTATAAAACTCACTGTTTAGCTGAATTCGCAAAACATAGATGCCACCGAACTCAATAAGGGCCTCAGAGCACAGCAGTCACACCACTGAGAGCAGCACACATGACCTCCACAGAAGAAAGCCATATTGTTTTCAGTGTCTCTTATTGACACTCAGCTTGTGAAAGTTCTTCATCCACTTCAACAGGATCTCTGGCAGTACCATCATTTTCTTCCATATATAAATATGTGTTGCATGCTAATACATGTACAAAGAATGGGGTGAACTGCAAAGAATGTGGACATCACAACAGTGATGGATCGATCACACCTTAGGAGAATATGAGCCAAATCCAAACAAGCTAATGGGAGTGACAGCCTGACCATCAGTGGAGAGGTGCTTGCTGACTAACAAACGAATGATATGTTCACTTTGCTCCTTAGACAAGCTTGCCTGTTCCCTGCCCACAGATCTATCTCCACTGGGAGGACTGCTTTACTCAAAATAAACCTCAGAGTGGCTTTAAAACAGCTGTCAGTTTAGTTATTAGTGGTTGAACGTTTTTCACAGCATCTGCCACCAAACCATTTATTCTTTTCGCTTCCCCCAAATGTACACTGATATAAATTGCAGGACCACAGCAGGATTTGCTTTGTGCTCCAAAATACATCAGAGGGGTTGTTTTTATTTGAGAGAAGCTTAGAAGTCTTGTTTTCCACGGTTCACAGCAATAATTCATAGTCCTAGAAAGTCTTTTGATATTAAAAATTAAATCTCTCTTTTATGAGAATTTAAGAGTTATTCGGGGGTTATTATCAGAGAGATTTAACATGGTTCCTGTTATTTTCTTTATTCCCCATCCTACTGTATGTAATTTTGTGTTACTAAGGCAATCTGACTCTCTATATATAAGCAAAATATTTTTTTTTTATTCTAAGATAGTTTTCCATTTAAAATATACATCATAAATAAAACACAAGAGAATGAAGGAGGGGTCTTTTGAGAATTTTGCATGTCTAAGTTACTTTATATCTGTGCAGATGCATATAGTGAGGGTGCAATCTTTCTCCTTTTTCCACTATAATTTTTTTACATTTTCTAATTGCATTCTGCTCTTCTGGTAAAATGTCATAAAATGTTACCTGGTTTTAGTTCTAATGAAACAATAATGACACCCACTATTGGAGCAAGAGAGGATAGGTATTGAAGGACCGCAGTGTTGTATTTTTTGACCCTCTTAAAAGTCAAACTTCAAATGGAATAATAACATTCTCAGAAAAAAATGGAGCAATTGGAAATAAATGTTGTCGTGTTGAGTAATATCTAGCTCAGTGATTTAAAAAGGTCTGTCATCTATTACAGAAGCTCACTTGGAAGGTGGAAATTGTGGCTAATCAATTTACATTGCAGTCCTCCCACATTGCATGAGCCTTTCCATTTCATTTTGACTGAAAAAAGAACTGAATTCTGGGAATTAGATTTTATTTCTTGCATTAAAAGATATAAGCAAGTTAAACTTTAATGTACAAGAAAATAAATGAAAACATTAAAATTAATTATTCAAATTTAATCTGTTCTTCAGTTTTACAGAGAACTGTAAATCTCATTTTAACATTGCACTTCAGCCTTTTAGGCATTGTGGTCTTTAAAACTGGAATAGAGACTCTATGGGAAGCTTTCTAGACAATTTGATAATCTGTCACTTTGCATTGTATCACCCCATTATTTCACAGATTAAAAGGAAATGCGTAAAAAGAAACTCAATGCTATGATTCTAAGAAGGCGTTTTTTGTAAAATACAGATCTCTTCACTGAACTGCACTTGATTTTAATCGTCATGTAGCAGCGATAAAAACAAAGGCAGACAGTTCTGTTGTTTTGTTATATTAATTAGTTTATCACACCAGCTTTAGGAGCACTGCCATAGGAGCTATTTGGGGGGATTTTTACAGCTCTGGAACTGCCACTAACTATCTATCACAGTACAGTAAAATTTAAATTTTTTTTACAGAAAGGTTAATATCCAAGATAAACAATGCCTACTTGAAGCAAAAGAAGCCAGTTAGTGTATGTTCAGATATGGGTGGCAGCACGCTGATCTTTACTCAGTTAGATTTAAGGACTGATGTTGTGGTGTTTCAAAAATAAGTGTCAGAAGTCTGATACAGAATGTAGCAAAGTCAGTGTAAATGCTGGTATTCATTGCTATATAGTTTTGCCACAGTACATAGGATAATGACTGGGAGTAAATAGTGTCGTGCACTGCAACCATTAGTCATACACCTCTACCTTACTAGAGAAGTCGCTCCTTTTCAGTGCAGGGTCGTTGTCCATACCATCCTGTAAATGATTTCTAGCTCAGTTGCCTAAAGCACTTGACAGACATTTATCAGTTTGGTTTTGGGTTGCGGGTTTTTTTTAAGTTTGAGATGAATCTTCTAAGTTCTCTGCATGTAACATAACAGAAAAAGTCAGAGAGGAGTATGGAGAAAGCAGGTTGGGAATGCAATATGCAGTATATTTCACAATATAAGAATTCAGTGGGGTCACATGAGACTAGCAGGTGGCAGGTTTATACAAACAAAAGGAAATATATCTGCATTAAGAGCTAGCATTGAGCTTGCTATAGTAGTTGTAGTCCATACCACTAGCCACCTGTAGACTCTGTGAACTGAGGATTTAGGAATTTCATGCCTTCTGCACCCCTTTTTCTTCTCTGTACTGCCCATAAGTGGATAATAAGATACTGCCTGTTGTGCCTGGATAAGTGAAGTATGTGTGACAAGAACTAGAGGACATCAACAGTGAGAGGCAGCTTTTAGGAGGTAGTTTTACATAGTGCATGATGGACCAGAGAAACTCTGAGAGATGGTTTTGTGGCTGTAAGAAACTGATCTGAATTCAAGGGGAGACTGGACATGAACTTATCCAGTTCTTACAGAAGAAATCCATTAGAAATTAGTAAATAGAAAAACACATAAAGCTCAAGAAATTCCCTTATCTGAAAATTAATGGAGACTGCAGGTGTATTAGGCCAACATATATGTATAAATTTTGCCTTTTTTATCTACTTTTTTGGATAGTAATGGGCCCTCAATTTGTACTAGTACAACTTGTCCTCTCCTGTTGGTCTTCTACAAAGACATTTACCACACAAGCAAAGGTACCACAGTCAAGGAAAGGGAAAAATAAACCAAACATGAAGGTTGGGACAGCATAATGATATTTCATTAAAATGGTATTCTTTCTTTTTTATTTTTTTTTTTCCAGATTTCTGTGTAATTCTATTGTTAGGAGAACTGTTTTCAAAAATTCCTGTTTCATTTAGCTGGAAGTAAATTCTCAATGCTTCAGGCCAAATACAGGGCACATATTTCTGTAGTCTGACAGTCAAAATAGTTTTCTCCACTGAGCTTGAATAATCTGATTGACTCAAGAATAATGTCAAAAGATAATTTATGGATGCTACTTTAATTTTATAGAACTTTCAGGTTTATTTCTGCAGAATCATATCCTGCAACTGTTGCTCTGGTTTACAATAGGACTTTTCCTGTTTTATAATTCTGTAAAAACATCATCTCAGTATGATTCCTTACTGTGCCCAGGTATCTGTATTTTTCCTAAATCTATTTAGCCAAATCTAAGCAAGTCAAGGGCACTCTATCTCTCTAGTCTCTCTTAAAGGGAGGCCAAGAGCAATTACTGCTTTTCTGAGGTGCCTATCTAGGAGATACAGAACGTCCCTCTGAAGGAGGCTGTTCTCTTCATTGACTCTCCATTCACTCTGCTGAGTTGACATGGGTAGCTTTGGTTAGGAGTTACCTTTCAGGAAAAAAGAAGCTAGTCAAGATTAAGTCTATCCCAGCTTGTCATTCAGTAGTTTTATTTGAAAGTCATTTTAATATATTTAATATATTTATCTAACTGATTTTATTTCAGTATTATTAGGGTAATAACCTGAAATATATTCCTGCGCAATAATTGCAATGCTAAGAATGGCATTATGCCAGCATGCTGTCCCCTGAAATTAACATACGCCTTTTCCAGTTAGCCCTCAGGAAATGGAGAAAACCTTGGGGGCTGGCAATCAGGTAAACCTGATTGTGTGGACAGATAGTATGAAGTATTTGGAATTTGTTTTTAGCAGATCTGCTGGTTTCATCCATATCACTGAACTGAAAAGGTCCCTCAGGCACTGTCAGGTGGACAAGGAGGACTGCATTAGAAAAGGGTGATAAGTACCTGAGGTCTGCCAAGAGGCTTCCTTATATCTTGTAAGTCCTCTATGTGTATGTCTTCCTCTTTCGATTTTTGTATATTTCATCTCAAGCACTGTGCTGTATTTCACATTATGTAGCTGAAATACCTTCACCAGAGAATGAATTACCTACCTAAGCAATTAAGCAAGTAGCCAGGAGAACAACACATTTTATGTTATTACCTAATTGTTTCATTATCAATATTTCTAAACTCTTAAATTACCATTATGTGTGATAGTGTCAAGCAATCTTCACAATATTGTTTCTCTGATTAAGTAAATTGCAGAGGAGTTTACACTTCATAAAGGAATAGAAAAGCTATTGTATAAATGCACAAAAGATGGTTTTCCACAGAAGAATTTTGAAGTGTTACTAATGGTCAGTGAAATTTTAAAGATACTAACAGTAGCTTTGATTTGTATAAATGACAGTATTTTTCAGCGTGGTTAAATAAATGACTGGAGAATAGGCAAGATGCTGATAGTGAGCTACGTACAAAAAGCTTAATTTACTGCAGCACTCAAATATGTTTGTGGCACATTGATGAGTAAGTAATCAAGGCATAGAACATAATTAGCTATGTCCACTATAAATGTTAGCAGGGGAAATAACCAGAGATTTAAAATCTGATTATGTAAGTCTGCATGACTTTCTTAGTATCAAAACACCATTATTAAATGCACCTGCTTTAATAGTACTTAAAATGTCATTTTACAATGCATGACATGCAGAATTTAGTTTTGGATTACAAATATCACAGGAAACACAGCTGAGTGAATTTAGAAGCGTGAGCACTGTAACAGGTACTTAAGAGTAACTTCATGCAAAAAGAGCTTCAATTTTTTTGTGAGAACTCATAGGAATCTCTTGCTTATACAGAAGATGAAAGATTTTTCACTCTGCTGTGTTTCACTCTGATCGAGGTGAAAGCACTTTGTATTAGCTGAAGCTCACAGTAACAAAAATATGTGATTTAGGCTAAGATGTTACGAGGAAACACTGAATGCTTGACGCTCCATTGTAACAATATCAGCTGCTGTAGTAGTTATGGGGAAACCTTATAGGGAGCAGAAGAGGCAGTAGGAAATTGGCAGGGAAATAAGAGCTTGTCCACTCAACAAAGAACAAGCAGGTGTTTATATAGTGTCTGTTCTTGTCATCACTTGAGGAGGAGGAAATATCGCCTCCAAGACATATTTTTTCTAGATGTTTGGTGTATTTTTTCCCTGGGGTGAAGGGTTTAATTTGTACAGTGGATCAATGGAAATTGCATGGATGATGCAAATTAATATCTGAAGACCAGTTTAGATACCTTCCTTTATAGTTTAATCTTTTCATTGTATTTATTTTGCGTTAACCTGTGTACAGGTTTCCAAATTAGTACATATTTGTGCAAATATCCATTTTCACAGATTTCAATAAATGTAGGAATATTTATAAAACCTGTCATAATAACATTATCAATGCATTTGCATTTTATTTTTACTGAGTTTTATACACACTTAACAATTATTACATGTCCATCCCATATACTGAATAATGTCTAGCAGTGTTTCAGCTTTCTTTTGTTTGAGTATATGTGCTCACACATCTCACAACAAACAAGTTCCATGTGCTCTCCAGAGTATTTTAGGCAACTCTGTCTTTCTGAGAGCACCTGAGTCTGAAGAGGCTGTTGGCTGGAAATTTGGATTCATGCAGAATGACCTGGTAAGGTGCTTGGAGCTCTCGGCAAAAGTCGAGTTACCTACTTTTTGCCAGCTTTGCAGACTGAACTCTTTCCTAATTCTGGTCACAACCCCTCTGCAAGAAAATTTGCCTGCCTGTTTCCCTGGCTAGAGAATTGAGTTACCAGGGTCTGAATTTCCTTTCAGAAGCTCCAAGTGACTGTGGCTGCTGCTGGCTTCATCTGGGAATTAGGAACATGTTGCAAGACCTGGTGAGCTGTTCTTGATTAGCTGCATCACAAGGGATGAAGTGGTGACTGTTGTTTTTGCAGAATACATCTAAAGCCTTACATGATGTTCAAATTCATTGATCTGATGATCAGGTTAGATTGGATGTTACATTGCAGTCACGCACTGGTCACACTGCCAGAATAAAAATTAATCAGAATTACCCATCTGAGGGTGGGGAATATGTTGTCACTAATGGTGTCTGTATTTCTTTTCAAATTCATGGGAAGATTTTGCTTGATAGCTGTAATCCACACCTTTGCACTTCTATCTATCTGTCAAAACTGTGGGATTTAGCAGGCGGATAAGGGTATCCTGAGTTGCATATTGATTTTATAATGTAAGTATGTCACTTCCAAGATAAAAAAGGGCAGAATCTTTTTAACATTTTACCAATGAAAAGTAACACAAGTGCCAGACTCATGTTAAAAGTTAAGTCAGTCTTACTACAGAAAAATCCAATACAGCCTACCTACCTTGAAAAATAATTCATATTAAGATAACTAGGCTGCCTCGAAACAGCAGCAGCCTGAGTCGTGTTGCCAACATCCCGCTATAATTTTCCTGTGGATGTTTCATCCCCTTAAAATAAACAAATGTTTGCATTTACATATCTTTACCACCTGTCCTCTTGCCTCCTGTCCTTTCATCCATCTCAGTCACACTGACATTTACTGCAGGCTCCTAATCGTCGTGTTTGTCAAAGCCTGCACGAGCGGCCGTGCTGGAAGCCATGAAAGGAGGGTGGCCATCTGCCGCCTCCTCTCCATATGCCTCCGCAAGTGGATGGCAACCCGATGCAGAGGCCACCACCTCGCTGCTGAACATCTCTTTTCCAAGCAGGTATCTTAAGTCTCTGTAGCATCGGTGTTCTTCTACCACAGCGCTTCCCAAGTCCATCCATGATGAATCATGAAGATCACGGGCACCTGCTTATTGAAAGTAGGGGATAGATATTTCATTTTACTGATAAGAGCTGCTGCATTATTTTGGGGAGATACAATGTGTAGGGCATGGTAGTTTGGAAGCAGTGCTCAAGGCAGCCATGGCAGTGGGGTCATTTATCACTAATTGGTATTTATCACTGCAGCTAGCCAAAGAGTCTGCAAGGTTTCAGCTCTTTTTGCATTTGTACATTCACAAAGCAGCCAGATGCCAAGATTTCAAATCAGCCATGCTGCATACACTGTAAATATTCCACACTAATATGCATCTAACGCTCATATATCAAAAGAGGAGCAAAATTATGAAACTAAAGAACTCTGAGCGTTCACTAGTTCAACACAGGTAACTTGGGGAAAAAAATTGATTCTGAGACAATCAGTTTAATATTGGGGAAAGAAATTACAGCATGTCTCATCATAACAGATTTCTCTTTTACTGCACCTACGTTTGTTACCTTAACAATCACATGCAGTTATATGTATTTAATCTCTGGTTATATTAACATATTTCTAATCTGTACTTAAGTGCAAGTGCGTGCTGTAATAATCAGATCTCTGCAGGACAGTTTATGGTGGTAAGCTTGTTACAAGTAACACACTTTGAGCAATAAGTCAAAAATAGCAAATACCACTTCTTAAGTACTTCCTTTTAAGAAGTATACTGCTGGGTTTACTCCTCAGTTGGGAAAAAAACACACAGTTTAATTTTTAAGATAATTAAGCAGATTGCAATATGCACAAGGAGGACTAGGTTTTTACATTGCTACCGTTCATTGGTAAAACTGTTTTGGAAACAAATTATGAAGTAGATAGACGGTCTGATGAGAATACTCCTAATTGAGCAGCTGTGGGAGCTAAACCTTTATTTTGTGTCTCTCACTGGTGGTGTAGCTGCTACAACAGCTCCCAGCTTTGTGTCAGACTGTAGCAGTGGAACAAGAGACGTGCAAGGCTAATCTGTGTGCTTTTGGGAACTGGGATTAAGACACAATATATTCCCCTTTGGGGCCCATGAAAACTACGCTAATTTAAGATCACATCTGCAAAAAGCAGAAGAAGGTTCATGTCTCACTGTTCCTTGCATGAGCTTGCAGATAAGAGACAAACTTAAGCATATTTGATATACGTACAGTTTTGGAGTGCTGCTGGTTTTAGTTTGCTATGGATGAAAGAATAATTTCTTAGGATGGTCTGGCAACGTGTCAGCTAGAGTTGGACTGTGTACATAGCTATGAATCTTGTTTGCATGCATGCAGAGACACCTTTAGCACAATTGGGGTATAATTTGTTAAAGCCTAAATTATCAGCATTTAGAGAGAGAAAAATATATGTCATATCCCTTCTTGTTGATTTGATATTCTGTTTAGAAAAGACTTAGCTCTTCCAGGAGTTTGTGCAGATAAAAATATATATTGCAGAACTCTACATTAAGTAGTACATAAAAACACTGGCAAGTCCCATCTCATTTTAGTCCAGTGTTTTCTCCTCTAAAAGGTTAGTTCCATATTTCTGCAGGCTCATTACATTTCATCTGCTGTATAGAAATAAGCCTAACTTCTCTGATATGCAGCCTGAGAAACTATGAAAACTATGAACAAATGAAATACAATGTTTGGTATGCAGTACACTCCTTCCTGTTGTAGGGGTAAATTTAAGACATGCGTGATGTGAGTTATGTGTAACAATGCACTTGTCAACAGGTTAAACATATTTTCAGTGCCCGGTAAAATTTTATGAAGTCTTTTTTGTCTTATTTTGGCCTAAATTCTTTTTGTTGATTTGCAGAGAAGTCAGAGTGGATTGGATAATAAAAGTAAGTGCATGTAAACTGGTGCAGAAAGCAATGATAAAAGAAGGATATTCCTACAATATTCCAAAAATATTTGAGGGAGCACAGATGTGTATAACAAATATCATTTGCATGCATCAGTGAGAATGTAGCTGAGACAAGGTTTGCAGAGAAAATAGATATTCCTTATGTGGCCAACTGATATATTTGCTATCATTAACAGGAAGATCATGTTCTTAATTTAATACTGAAGCATTCCTGGTTGTAGCTAATGGGCCAGCACAGGACTAAGTGTATCCAGTTGCTCTTAGATTTGCTCTGAAGGACTTCCACAGGCCAAAAATGAAAATAATTGAGAAAATGGGAAAATGGAGCTGCACTGACAGGTGATTGTTGGTTTCTAATAATATTGAAGCCTAAACTCGTAGAATAGTTTGAACTTGCCAGGTAAGGTGTCAGCTGTCTGCTTGCTACCTGTGCTGTCACCATGGGTGCTCAGGGGTAGAAGCTGTCATCACAAATGTTCTCCAGAAGGTGCTTTCCACAGTGACACTCTAAGGCTCAGTTATTTATCCCAGTATTGGTAAATACTGGAACATGAAAAGGGCTTGTGCCTGTGCAAAGTATTTATTCCTGTGTGATTCCGTGTTTTGCTTAGACCAAGCACCAGCAGCTATTTTAAACCTTCTAATTACAACTGCATTGTTTTCTGATAGTGTGTGGCTATGTCATCCAAAGCCTATAAAAGGAAACATTAAATGTAGACCAAATAAAAATAATGCAAATATGTGGGTTTAATATTTCATATGGGTTTGGTGAAAAATGTTAGGGACTTAATATCATCCAATACCTATATCGTTGGCACCATAATGAAAATGAAACTTCCTCAAGCTATGTATGCGAGCTCGTGGGTACAACTGCCCCAGATACAACAGCCACACAATGTCGCAGAATCTTATTCCCACTTTTTCATTAGATCACCTACATTGTATCTCCCAGTGTTTGATTTCCTCTACTTCAAGAAATTGTCATGGTTTAACCCCAGCCAGCAACTAAGCACCACGCAGCTGCTCACTCACCACCCCCCCACCCCATGGGATGGGGGAGAAAATCGGGAAAAGAAGTAAAACTCGTGGGTTGAGATAAGAATGGTTTACTAGAATATAAAAAGAAGAAACTAATAATTATAATGATAACACTAATAAAGTGACAGCAGTAATGATAAAAGGATTGGAATATACAAATGATGCACAGTGCGATTGCTCGCCACCAGCCGATCGACGCCCAGTTAGTCCCCAAGCAGTGATTCCCCTGCCACCACTCCCCCCAGTTCGTATACTGGATGTGATGTCACACGGTATGGAATACACCATTGGCCAGTTTGGGTCAGGTGCCCTGGCTGTGTCGTGTGCGAACTTCTTTTGCCCCTCCAGCTTTCTCACTGGCTGGGCATCAGAAGCTGAAAAATCCTTGACTTTAGTCTAAACACTACTCAGCAACAACTGAAAACATCCGTGTGTTATCAACATTCTACACATACTGAACTCAAAACACAGCACTGGACCAGCTACTAGGAAGACAATTAACTCTATCCCAGCTGAAACCAGGACAAATTCACTTTTCCTACTTGCTTTCAGCAATGTTTTTCTTTTTTAAATTTGCTCCTTCTTCCACATGTGCTTACAGCTGATCACATTTGAATTTATCATAAGTAAATTTATGTATCTATATACATATGTATAGATATAAAAGTTCCTATATTTATATCTCTCTGGCATAGGGACACACAATGCTATGATAAGGGTTAGTCTCAGTGGACAAATAATTCAGAATTCAGAATTTTGATGGGAAACTGAATTAAGGAGTATGTTTGGGAGTATGCTCATGTAACCCAAATAGCAACTTCACAGATCAGGAAATGTGAAAACCCTTAAGCAAAAATGCAATACATTTTGAATGTATGCACCTTTGTATGTAGGTATATATATGTGTGTGTGTATGTGTGTGTATATGTGTATGAGTATTTCTATAATGGAAGAACACTTTTTGGCTACAAAGGACTTTCAGCATGCAAAAGAGAACTTGCCAAATGTATGCAAACACACTGAAAGAGTTGCCTTATTAAAAGCCAAGGTCATCTTTCAAAACTTTGTACAAGAATTTCTTTTAGAGTTTTGAACAGGCCCTGCATGAGTCATTTGTGTAGCGTCAGGAATGAATTGCGTTCTTTGCTACCACACACGTCTGTGATGTTTTGCCGTGCTCAGCTGAGCTACAGCCAGCATGAGTCTCTACAGGCTGCTCCTCCCACCTGCTGTCAAGAGCTGGTGCCATCTTACAGCATTTCAAATAAAAGCTCTTTCAAAATCCTGCTGGTTTAAAGACTCCAATTGGCTTCTGAGCAATCAAAATAAAGCCAGACTTCTACTTGCAGATAATTTCACTACCATCTCAGTCAATGAGGCTTTCATGAGCTATGTGAAGTCCCAAGAAAATGGAAGAGATTGTGGGGGGGGTTTTTGTTTGTTTTCTAAATGGCCGTTGCCCACTTCAAACGTGCATTATTTGGACAAGCAAATTAAAACTGCTTTTCTTCAAAGTTCTCTTCTGCAGTTGAATGTGTAATCAACAATAGAAGTAAAGAATGCAGAGAAGATAACTTTAAAAGCATGAGTGCTCCACTCTGATTTAGCCTCTGACCTTTATGCTCTTTTGCAAGTATAATTGCAGACATACATATCAAATATCTCTTTCAAACCAAAGTTGAAAATGTGCTGTCATCACAGGATCATCATCTCAACCTCAGAAATAAATTACTGAATATAGCAGATAATATCAGGGTTTGTACAACCTGATTGCATTTGTAATTCTGGGAATACTGGGAATTAATATATTGGCATTTTTTTTGTTCTCGTTGTTAATTTAGAAATTATTTGCTTCACCCAAAGTGCTACAATCAAAACCACTACTGTGAGCAAACTACCCACTTTATATTAAGAAAATCAATACTTTTTGTGGTAGATAGTTTCTCTTTTTTTTTCCAGTCTTCCCTGTTGCTCTTGTTCAGGATGGACCATCTACCACGGAGAGTCACAAAGTACTTTTATATCAGGGTAACCCCTAAGTGTTTATGTGAACCTCTGTGCCTTCTGAATCTAAAATCCAAAGTACATGTAGGAAGAGCTTCATCTGCCTCGTGTGTAGCTTTGCAGTTTAAAAGGACTGAAATATGTAACCTCAATAGTCTTGGGGGATGATCTGCAGTTTTGGGGTGAGACCTCTGGCCTGTGATATAAGAAGGTCAAGTTCACTGAGTTAGTAATTTCTTGTGAACTCGGGATCCCCAATGCCTGTACCTGCGTGCAGTGCCTATAGCCAACGTTTTAATTGAAGCTTGTGGTGATAACTGCATTATTACATGTAAAGGAAGTTAATCAGGACCTTTGTGTGCTTTGGGGCTAACACAAAGACACTGTTTAATCCCAAATGAAATGCAATGCAGTGCTTGCTCCAAGAAGAATATTGTCACCCAGTTCCACAAAGCCTTTAAATCTGGTCGGTTTAATGTAACATGTGGGAAAAACACGACAGTTATATCCACTGTGGGTATAGTCTTAGGAGTGCCTTTTTAACCTCGCCTTGGCAAGACATTTCTGCGAAGACTTGCTGGGAGTCAGTCAGTGAGGAAAAATACTTAAGATGCTGTTGCTCTAAAAATTATAAACTTTCTATTAATGCTTGTGTTTTTTAAAATACAGTTTTCTGTGAGACAAATGGAACATTTTCACTATTGGATACCATAGCAAATTTGAAAATTATGTTCTTTCACTGAGTCATCTGATAAAGGCACAATAATCTGTTGTTGCAAGTCAGTACATAAATTACTGCTAATTTGCGTTGCAGAGGTATATTTTCTGCTGCCTACAGAGCAAATAGTTAGGAAACAGTCCACCCCATGGAACCACAATGCATGAGTGAGAAACATCTACTTACAGTCAGTGGAGAATATCTGTAAACTGCATAATGATAATTTTTAACTTGAATTCTTGATAGGAAACTCTACTTTAGCAGACAGTCTGCTGCAGTGATAAGCCAAAGATCTTTTATTTCTGTCTGCCAGCCAATGTAATGCTTTGCTTTCTAGTAGAAGTTAGTTAGTTAGAAGATGTTTTCATCTAGACTTTTTCCTGGTAGATGCAATTGGTACATGTTCAAGTTTATTTCTCTGATTTGTACATTTAAAATTATTTTTTAACCACCAAAGTATGAAAATGGATGTGTCACAACATCTCCCACATGCTTGAAGTTCACTGAAAAACTCTGTTTTTTCCAAGCCTTCCATAAAGGTGCAGATTCTTTGACAGTAAACACAGGGTTTTAATAAATTAGGCTTATACCCACCTGACAGAGCAAGGGCTGTAGGAGCCATTTAAAAGATCGATCTTTGGGAAGGGAACACTGGGAACACAAGGGGGAAAAAAAAAAAAAACAAAAAACAAAACAAGAAATATCTGATGGATCTACAAGGAAAACACATCACCCAGAGCTGAAAATAAGTTCTTTTCAGATTTCTTAATGCTGTGATTTCACAGGCTTCTCTGTGTGTTGGTGCTCAAAACTTTTTAGTTAAGATTTCATCTTCATTAATAATTGATCATCTCCTATCTTTCTGCTGGTTTATGGCAGACCAGACTTCACCCTCTGTGGTATGTGTGCAGCTCTTTGTTAGCTGTAACAGATGTCAGTGGGGGTCCTGTGTGCACGTGCAAATGTAGAATTCTGCAAACATTCTGCTTCAGATTTTACTTTCTTTGGGATCCAGCCTTGTTTATTATAGAAATTAGTTATGCTTTTGAGAGGATTGTGTTTGCTTTTCCATCCATAGCTATACATTTCTCTTTTCCTATCTTTGGCTCAAAAAACAGTTGTTTTCTTCTTTTTCAAAATGTTAGTTGCAATTAGTTGTAGCCAAAATACTCCTAGGGAATTTCGGCACTCTTCATATATTGAAAAATTACTCAAATGTTTTTACTAATCTGCTCAGTGTGAACATGAAATTACATTTGTTGTCATCTAAACCTTTGATATGTTAAGCATAGAAAGCAACAAGCATGATGTTTGGAACATATGTATAGTTATTTATACTGGAAATTGCAGTAATATTATTTAATACTTTTAACGTATCTACAATGTGACTTTCAAGTGTCATCTCAAAGATATGGCCATTAACAATCATTGAATTCATTCTAGTTCTTTCAGGAGGGCTTAGAGAGACTTTACATGTAGGAACCTATTCTAGGTAGTGCTTAAGCTATAAAAAACATGCACATGTGGTTTGTTTGTTGTTTTCTTCAGTGGAAGTACTGTAGAGCATAATGAAGAAGCGGTTGTAGATGTGTGAAAGAGAAGAGTAGAAAAGACCAAGCAGGCTCAGAAAATCTGTGCGCGCCCTGCCAGAAGGTCCATGTCACCCAGCTTGACCCTTGAACGGGGTAGTAAGTTCTGGTTACTGCCTGACCATTGGTGGCCTGTGGGGATGTCAAAAGAAGGGCTCTAGCTGTGAATCCCTTTCTATAATCCTGGAAGTGTTTTGTCCAGTGTTCTTTGTGGGGAGCCATCAGTTTTGAAATTGTTTTCAGCCTCAGTCAGCTAGATCCTAGCTTTCTTAACGTTATAAAAAAAATCTTTTAGACACCATTGTAGTGTTGGATGAGAGGCTGAGATTGATATATTTATGTGCCAACCTTCTGCATGATGTTCTTTTTATGTTCTCACATGGGTTAGGGTGCAAAAGTATGGGTGTTTTAATTTTATAACCCTGAAGAAAAAATATAATAATAATATTATTTAGGGCTAATTTGAGTTGTAGGGGCCAGTCACAGACAGTCAGTCATTTTCCTAAGGAATATGGTCTATTGAGGCATAAGGAGAGATTACTTAATTCCAAAATAGACATAACTTCAATCACCAAGCTCCATGTCCACAGACCTCCATTCTTCTGTGTCATTTTCTTTTTCAAAGTGAGAAGAGTATGGATAAACTTGGGAAATAATTTGTCTGCATTGATTTACCCTGTTGCCTATACAGCAAAATATCAGGTACCCCTTTGATTAATTATTTAACAGTACGAAGGATGGAATAGCTGTCATTTTTTTAAAAAATGAAAAATCTTTTAACAATTGAGATGCTCTTTTCATTTTCATGAAAAGATATGGAAAACATTCTAAGTGAAAATGCAGCATTTTGGTTTTTGCTCTTAAATTAAATTTAAAATATTTTGGACTTCATATTTTTAATTTTATACCTGTTTGTATGAAAAGGGAACAACTTTATAGGTAATTTTGAACTTCTTCAGTAGAAGTTCATACCATTATTAAAATGGTCAAACTTTTAACTTTATGAAAACTATCATTCAAATTTCAGAGACAACTTTTTATCACTTCTGAATACTAAAGCTCTGGTTGCAGATCCGCTTTACCTAATATCTAATTTAATATAGTGCAGTTTGAATTAACTGCTACTGCATCTGTGGGTTCCAGTTTAAAATATGGGTTTGAACTGTTTGGAAGTTCATTTAATCCAAGTTCCCTCTTGAAAATTTCTATGATATTTCCCAGTCAATCAGGTTTTGTGGAACTTTCATCATGAAAGCACTGGAATGGAACAGATGGTAAAAATGGTAAAAGTTAGTCAATTGTTACTTTTATCTGGAATGTGGAAGTCCACTCTCATGACCCTTCTTTCCCTTACCTGGATCAGAAACTGAACCTGGGCCAGGCAGACCTAATGGCCAAGATACAGATCAACTATTTCAAAAGCATACTTCTTCGTCTTACATCTCTTGGGATGTTGGGCTTTTTTTTTTCCATTTCTGAAAGTACAGAGTGATTTGTTTATTTTTTTAACTTTGGGGGAACAGGAAAATATTTTCCTGTTTAACTCCAGACTTGGTCAACAATTTTAGCAAAGTGTTAATCCCTTAAATCAGTCATGCCTTGTGCTTTCCACATGCTCCGCAGTAGGTGCAGAGAGCCGATAAGCATTACAGGGTGTTTTGAAAGCCAAGAAAAAATGTCTGTGTCAGATCAAAGGCAGAACTGTGTCCCAGGGTTGGATATGTCCTGCCAGTAGCCTAGTTTTATTTTGACCATAGGTCTATTTATGAAGCTCTATAATATGGGCTCCAGGGTGTCCTTTTGACTAAAACCAGATAATCTTTCTTACATCCTGGAGAATGAAGATTAATAGACCTTTTAATTGTATTCAAGCCCGTACGTTACAAGATTATTGCCTTAGAAGTGCCAAGCCATTTAGTCTAAAAGGAAAAAGAAACTTGATTTCTTCTGTAAACCTGGAAAAAATACTTCTCTAGCTAAAAAAAAGTCAAAGCCAATTCCTACATTGTAGTGCACCAATTTTGTGTATTTCTGCTGGTCATTAACAATGTATCACTGGAAACAAAAGCCTGTCCAATCATTTCAGGTGGGAACACACACACAAAAAAGAAAGTGTACTGGTGTTTTCAAAGTCTGGTTGCACAATTTTGACATTTTTAGTTTACAGCTACAGCAGGATAGCTGTATGAAACAGGTTATGCATAATAATCCTGGCTGACAGATGGGCAAAGTAATTCTTTAAAAAGAATGGCTGAATGATGCCATCTTGGCTGCATTTCCTGTGAAAGTAAGAGTCATGCACTCAGAGCTTTTAAATACAAGGAAGAATTTTCAGGCTAACCCCCCCTCATCTTCTAGGCAGATTTAACTTTTCTTACAGGCAGGTTTTCATTACTATTTCAACAGTTAAGTAGGTATATTAATTATTAGTCACTTTGCAGTATCTCGTGTGCAAGCTTATCTTCAGTTTACTTGTTGATGTATAGCCCAGATACTCATAGATTATTGGGACAATTTTATGTACTGCAGAAAATATTTGCAACGTTATTAATCACCTGAGAAGAACCGACCAGGTGAATAATGAACTTCCATATTACCATCATTATTTTTCATTTTAAAAATAAAATTAGCTGCTCATGCATAGGTGAGTCCATTTATGATCCCAACATTTTTACAAAGATATTTATCAGTCCTCCAATAAAAGGTGTCGTGTCATCTTCCCTACTGAAAACCAAGCAGAAGTTGCAGTAATTCATTTGTAAGGAAGGATGTTGCTTTCCCAGGCATTGCATCACCAGCCTTTGATTTCAGTTTAAAACCCATAATGCACTGAAAACCTAAGGCAAATGAAATCTGAGACACCTAGACATCTGACTGCAGTTCAAAAGCTGACACTGTTTCAAAGTGCTGGTATAAAACATTAACTTCCTTGCTCTTCACTTTTTCTGGTTATCAAGTGTAATTCTGACATTTACAGTTAGAAAGACTACATTTTCCCTGCTTACATTCCAAGTTTTCTCCTATCTGTGTTTGCCAGTATTTTGCTTCTGTTTTACCCAGTCCAGCACCTGAGATTCCCTGCAATGGTCTTTAACAGAAAACTAAGGAGTCTGCACTGAGACAGAGCCCAAAGCACTGGCATGCAGGAAATCTTACTGATAAATTTGCTCATCATCTTGAGATATATTGTAGTAAAATAAGGAGAGGTAACAGAAGTCCTAACTTGTTCCTCTCACAATCTAAAAGGAGTGGAGCATGCCCATCTAACATCGCAGGATGGTCTGTTCCTTATTCGTACAGTAGAGGAAAGACATGCAGAAATGCAAATGGTTGAGATTTTTCTTTTTTTTTTTTTTTTGCTTCGCTAATTGTCCTTTTCTGTGTTTTATTTTCACCTTTAGTCACAGTCAAAAGCTTTTGATCAAAGGTATCAGCATCATTGTTCGTACAGCAATAACTGCTTTAAATTATATCTTCCAGAAATTAGACTCCTGAAAGCTACTTCTTATTATCATCCAATTTTATGCAATTTTTACTTTTAAAAGCATGTACCATTATGTAAAGAGCTGAATGTAAATGAAATTTTTTTTCCTATTTCCGTATCTATTTCTAGCCATAACTAGGTGGGGGATCAGCAAATTGTACTGCACAGTCACTGCTTGCACTAGTGTTTAGATGAAGACATTCACAGAAAAGTAGCATAATATGCTGTCAGTGTGTTGTATCATGAACTACTCATGATCACATTCATATTTTTTCTTTTTTTTAATTGCTAAGTGTTGCTTTGTCCTTGGCTTTCCCACAAGAACTCCAATTGATTGATCTAACACAGAATGGTATTACAGATTTTATCAACTCTTGAAGTGTACTAATGCAGCTCAAAAGCTTCTTCTAACTCCACCAGATGTCTAAGCCTGCTTAATCACTAGTAATTTAATGGACTATTTTAAAATCTCTTAGCATCATCAAGGACTGATAAGCTTTGAATATTCTATAGGATTTAGACAGCCTATTGCTGTTTCAGTAATGGTTTCTGGACTATTGGTGACCAATGCAATCAATTATGTCATCTCAACGACAATCCTCTAATCACATTTATGGTAAAAATACTCCTGTACACAGATGCAAAATATTCAATGTTAGGAAAAAATGTTATGGATTTAATCATCACTGATGTTATCATTTTGAAATACTAAATTTTCTTTTATTTCAGACTACGTTCAGACCTGGACATGCCAGGTCCTGCCATTTCCCCTTGGGACGTGAATACTCCCTGATAAGTTGTGGGAGTGACCAACACCCACAGAAGTCATTCCAGTTTGCAGGATCAGTATGAAAACAGTATTATCTTGTGTGTGCTGCAGACGGGATTTACCAGTGTGCTGATACAACCACAGAACATCAAGTGCCTTGAGTTCCCATTTGAACATTTCCTAAATGGGTAGCAACTCCTCTTGGCGCTTTTGAAAATCCAGATCCTAAGGCTAAAATTTACTTTTTTTTTTTTTTTTACATTTTAGGTTTGAGATCTCAGTAAAATGAGATTAGTCATGGTTTAGTAAAGTGTGGTTATAAAAAAATTCTCTGTAAAAAATAGATACTGCTCTTAAAATGGCTATGCAGTTGATCATATACATCTGATTTATCTGAATTTTTACAAAAATGTTGAAAAAATTCTATAGTAAGTCATGTGTTTTTTCTCCTTTTCTTGTAATACCTATATAATAGTGATTACTAAGCACATAAATACTTTAATGGAGGATTTGCATAGTCTGTACTCTTTAAGAAGTAGCTGCTACTTAAGGAGTTGCTCATGGAAATAAAGTGACCTGTGAGTGTGTGTTTGTTTCACTTCAAAAATTTTAGAATAATGGCCTGAGATGTATTTTTGGCAGTTCATGGATATTTCAAGCAACAGGTTGAAATCAGGTTCTCATTTTTAAATTGTACTGGAGACAGTTGACAGTACATGGTATTCTTTCTAATGTGTTTCTGTGTGCAGTTGCTGCAGTCGTAAAGCGATTCAGAGGGAGTGTGCTCTTTAAGAAGAGGCAAATAAGAGTAAATAAGAAAATAAGAGTTGTATTTATTATCTTAGCTTAGAGGACTACAGACATTAAAAACATTGTGGCACAATGTTAAAATAATGTTAAAGGTCTAAGCATAAATTAAAAAAGAAGCAAGCAAAACAAACCCCACATTTTTAAAGAAGAAAAAGAATGGCACTCTAATCTTATTTCATTTGAAAACAACCCATCTCTACCTGAGTTCATGAGAAGAAGTTTAATTTTAAACATATGCTAGCTAATACAAACCCAATTAAATGTAATACATTTGATTTTATTTTATTCTAATTAGAAAGAATGAAAATCCTTTATAGTGGAATATCAAACAAAATGCTCTGAAATGCTTCTTCCTATCAAATTATTATGGCTTCTTCTAAAACATTTCTCTTTGTCTCATAACTTATTTTCTTACTGTCTTTTTTTCAGGTTTTGTTAATAAGTATTTGCCCTAATAACATATATTTAAGTGATTATACTAAAAACACTCTGCTACATATGATGCTGCAATAGAAATTAGGTTTCTCTACCAGAGTGTATAGTTGCTTGGTTGGTTTTTTCCTTCAAAGTTTTTAGATGCAATTAGGAATGATGGATTATAGTTTGGGGTTTGTTTTTTTTTTTTTAATATGAGCATTTGGAAAACAGCCTGAAATGCTAAGCTTCATAGTTTACAAACAAGAAATGCTGCTGAAATGTTGTTAGAAACATATAAATGTTGCACATCTGCAGCAAGTGTACTGTACCATCACCAATTTTCCTTTTATCTCCAGCATTTGGGCATGGAGGAGAATGTTAAGCGCCCACATCTGATGCAAGAAGGAGAGCTGCAGTTCTGCCTTTATGCTGTAGACACTGCAAGCCTGTCCCTCCTTTTGTTAGGCTTGGCTGCAGATAGCAACTATCCAGGTGTGCCAGTTTACCCTGGAAAAATTATGGGACTCATGAGGTCTTAAATGAAGAGTAAATAACCTGCTGAGGACAGCTTAAGTGCATTAAAATGTCTTGGTGGGATTCAGGTGCCCAACTATGAGTCTCTAACATAACCTTAAGCATCCCAAAATATCTGAGACCTCTTTGCTACACCAGCGTACATGATAGGCAGATCTGCACCTTGGTAAAGTAGCAGCTGGAGACTATGCAGGCCTTCTTTTTTCAATCTTTTAAGAGTACGTACTGCCCCCACTTTGGCAGTGCTTCCGTCTTATTCTCACATGGGTTGGATCCAGGTTTCTTTCTTTTTAATCCCTGGTGCTTTTAGTCCAAGGGACTCTTTTATTTGCCAAATAGAGTAGGACTACCCAGAAATTCATCAGTGTTATCTGGAAACAAGTGATAAAAAAAAAGTCTACAAGACCCACAAAGGTAAATAAAAGAAAACTTACATCTCTAAAATTACAAGAAAAATGGGGCATAGGATTAGCTATACTGGGAGCAGAAACATAATATCTGTGTAAGGAGGGGACTAAAATGAACATTTTAAATAATTATTAAAAAGCATTATTGAACTAACCTTAACCCTCAGCACTCATCTTCCACCCCCATCTTTCTCCTTTGCATCTTTGAATTGAAGCTGAGATTGTATGTCCTGAGATGAAGAGATGAACAGCTGAAGGTCACGTAAGCCATCTTACCATTATCTTCATTGTGAAGTAGGATCCAGTGCCCCCTGGATTCTGAGGGTTCTTTCTTCTCCAGTTCTTTCTTCTACAGTGTGGATAAGGAGTGTGTTATTTTTAAAGACTGTCTTCACTTTTCGTGCTTTGGTTCACATGATGGAGTATCCTTGCAGAGCCTGAAATTGATTCCTTTCAGATGAAATTAAGCCAAAAGGCATGCTTCAAAAGTTGGTCCAGACTAGCTGGAAGTAAAAACCCTGCAGCACACACTGTGTAGACATCCTGTTCTTCATATCGGCAGCTTTGCCTTACAGATCTGTGCCCATTGCACTGTGCTGCTTGTCAGTATAAACACAGCCTACCTGTGCTTAATGGTTTCCCAGTCTCCAATGCTTTGGGCAGCATGGCTGGGTTTTGCTAGGTATTGGAGAATCAGAATGGTTGAGGTTGTAAGGGACCTCTGGGGGTCATCTGGTCCAACTGCCCCCCGATCAAGCAAGGCCACCCAGAGCCAGTTGACATGTATGGCCATCTAGATCCATCTCCCCTGTTAGCATCTGAGGTGCTGGAGACTTCTGCAATTTGTTTCTTCTTGAGGCTGGTCTTGTAAGCCAGAGTCGCAGTGTGTGTTTCTGTTCCAGGAGAGTCTACCTGAGCTGTGTGGTCATTCAGCTTCCAGATGTGAACTCATGAAAGCTACCCACTTCCTCTCCTGAGTCCTGTCCACATGTGGCTTATCATTCATGTACTGTCCTGCCTCCTTAAAAGTCCTAGCAAAGGCCTGGAATTTAATTTGTTTCCACCAAGTATGTAGAAGAGGGAAAACGAGTGGGGAAGGGAATGTTCAGGAAGTTATGGTTGATACTTCATGGCACATCTACTCCACTTGTACTGAGCTTCCTGATATAACAGAGACCCAAGTCAGTAGGTTGTGGTAAGCAACGCCTCACAGTAAGGACTATCTTGAGTCCAGAAACAGTATAGCTGTGCTCAAGCACAGTGCATGCCAATGCCGTTGTACTGCTTGCAGATCCAAACTGGTTTATGGGCAGCTGTCCCAAATGTCTAGAAGTGTCTCATCCATGTGTTCCTGCTCTTGGGAGAAGTGAAGGTTGCTGGGTAGAAGGTCTCTGCATCTGTAAGTTGCAGATCTCAAGGAGTTCAGGTGCAAGGGTGGCTATATGAAGATTGGGCACATCTGCATAGTCAGATGGTAAGAGTTGAGGTTTATTAGCTCCAGACTACTCAGAGCAGGGACAGAGCATGCATGTGACTGCTTTCTCCTGATCAAGAAGACCTACTTACAGTACAAGTACTAGTCACTCCACATTTAACTGCACACTGACACAGAGTTCATGCTGCACATCTGTGCAGTAGTTCATTAAAAATGTTTCATACTCAGGTGGATTTATCTTTGTGCTTTTCTTAAATTAATTCTCCTCCAACTCACACTGAATTGTCTTTAACATCTGAAGCAAGGTGGGAAAAGGGAGTAGCTATAGCCCGAGAGAGTTCTTTCAGACACAAGATGTTAAACTGCTTTTTGATCAGCTGCTTGTAGAAATGTACATTAAACTGTAAACCATGGTTCTTCTTGTAACCAGCTAATGATCCTATCAGTCGCAGACTAATTGCCTCTACCTTGTTCTAAATTCTGCTGCATTGAAAAAGCCAAAGTCACATTCTGATCCTGTTAATCACATTCAGCTTTGAAGAGTACATAGTGGTTGTGTGTTAATTCAACTTCTCTCCCTGGTAATTTGTTTGATTGCCTGTTACTTGCAATCTGCACTAACTGAATAAATGTGTTCTGCATCCTGATGGGAAGTTATGACTTTTGTTTAAGCTATTTTAATGCAGATGTTTTGCCTAGAAATTGGTGTAAATTCGTCTCACCTTTCTTCTCTAAAGAACTTTCAATAGGAAGAAAGAAAAGCAAGGATGTTAACCCTTTGTAGAAGGTAATAAAGCAACGGAGTAAACACTGTATTTCTTTAATGCTAGGTTAATAGCAATCTTTATTGCCTGAAAGCTTCTCATCAGTTTATGGATAAATAAGTAAATAAGATATTAAAGTATGAGAAGGAGATGCTGGTGTTATATCCTTTTATTCTTTTCCTCCATCTCCAGCAATATGTATTGTCTGTATTGTCAAGACCTAGAACAGAGTCTGTCTATTCATTACTTTTTTTTTTCATTTTTTTAAATATAATACACAAACATAAATATTCTACATAGTGCTATATAAGTCTTTCAGAAAAAGATAGAACATATGCCAAATTACCTTTCAGCTTTCCACATCATTTTCTGAACAAGAGTACAAGGCCACTGGATATGTCCTATAAGCACAAAACAATTGTTACTAGGACGTTTTTATTAACACTGGATCTATGTGATAATGAAGATTTATTGTGATTTTACCTTTGAAATCCTCTGAATCTTAATGAGAATTTTTTATCCCTGTTCTGAATTTCAATGAGAATTACTCTGAGTGTCATGGCCATGTTAAATATTTGTGAAATCCTTTTAGATTACTTTCAACATTTTAAAAATAAACAACTGATTTTATGGAGGCATTTTTTCAAGTCAACAGGAGAGACATTCACTTTTAGTATAAGAAGCATTCTCTGCTAAAAAGAGGTTACATTTGTAAAATGCTAATGTCAAAATTATTTATAAAGAGAATCTAAAGTTGACTCTGAAATGTTTAGTTCAAATGCTGCCTGAAAGTGTGGACCGATTAGTGATGCCTTACCAGATCAGCCTTCTTGAAAAACAGACTATTCATTTAGACTCCAAAATATTTGGAAGTGAGGTCTGGAGACCTGGTGTTTATTAATTCATGAAGGACTTATACTAATTAGCAGTGTTCATTTCCCAGAGGCCCACTTAGGCTATGGAAGCAAGCCCCCCTGCTGCTGTCCTTACAGAATTCCCTTCAAGCAGTCCATGAGAGCATCCAAAGCGGAATCCTGCTCTGAGTGATCATTGATTGGGTCCTTCTCTCTCTCTCCATTGACCAAAGGGCAAACAAAAAGTTTTGCCTCCCAGGGATACTTCCCTCATATTCTGGGGTGTTCCTCTGAGCAACATTGCTGCTATCAGATGGCAATAAATTAGTTCATTCTGGTAGAATCAAAACTCTCGGACCATCTGCGGACAATGACATTTTCCAAATACTGTTGTAGTATCTCAGTATTGAAGCTTTTAAGTTATTCCTTTTCTTAAAAGGATTTGCTACTCATTATTTGCTACCTGTCTTCAAATGTTGGGGCAGGGGTCTCCAGTATTCCTTGTCTGATTGCTCTGAAAAATCATTTTTCCTCTTCTTTTCTTATAAATGTACTTTTACACTTTTCTGTGTTTTCTTCTTTCTAGAGTCCAAACTGTAGTGTCCATCTTTCAAAGGCATCGGCTTGGACTAGCTGACTTCTCATGCTTGTTTATTTTTCCTTCTATTCTCATGATTAATTTCTTATGCTTTGTATCACATCTGTTCTTCTGTCTTGCCCCACATTCCAGTCAAAATCTAGTTTGCTCAGGGGGCCTCAACTTCCCAACATCACAAGACTGGATCTTCAGCATTTGGTCAGCCAGAGATTCTTTTATTTCTTCACCTTCTTTTTTTAATTTTTTTGCTGTAAAAACATATCACTCGTCTTCTCATGGAGTTCAGCCCTCCTTTCATTTTACTGTAATATTTTTACTACTAGTCTCTCTTGCCTGATTTAACGGACAATGTTAAAAATGCCGACTGCTTCATAGCCATTTATTGTTTGAAATAAATCTACCTTTTTTCTTTTTTTTTACTGGCTTGCCGCATTGCTGGAGGACACAGAATGAAGCCTCAGTTTTACCTTCATATTTCAAGAAAATGTCAATTTTGATAGGGAATTCAACTCCTGCATTCTTCCTCTAAAAATACATTATTAGGTCAATTTACTTCTGTTATTGTATTCTGTGTCTTGATCATTTTAATCCAAGGCATCTGGCTCAAATCTGTTATATTCAGTGTTGGGTTCTGGTTCAAAAGAACTGATGACAGATGTGCTGACCCACATGAAAGCCACTTGAAAGCTCAGATTTTATTAGGCTTTAAGATTCTTGCCTTGCATTTTTAAAAGTCTTGTGCTAAGATTATTAAATAAAGAACTCACAAAAATCAAGGAATGAAAAAGTCAGAGCTTTAGAGGTAGAAAAAGAAATAAAGGCTTAAAGAGAGAAGAAAAGTTCAGCACGAAAAGAAGTGTGATAGCAAATGTTTTAAAAAACTTGGTAAAGCACAGGATCTGTTACTGCTAAGGAAATGGAAAGGCACTTGGGGAATCAATCTCTGGCATATTGTATTCTGATTATTAGGAGCACAGGGGAACACTTTGGCTACAAATTGTTTGCAGTGGTTTGGTGGGACCACGTATGGCACCTAGCACAATGGAAGATGGTATGAGGTTAGCCCTGCTGTGCCATTAGGTGGTATAAACAATAAGTAACAAACAGAAAACAAAAGTAAATTGACTAGGAGCTTGGAGAGGGAAAGTTACTGTTGATGGTGTCAGCATGCAGCGGGCACATTTGCAAAGCAGGGCAAGGCCACCTCTTGGACGGGGTTTTCTCTCACCATGCACTAAAGGCCTTCTTAACAGCCCTGGGTTTTCCTGCCTGCATCCAAGAACTGTCTGCAAACAATGCGTGACATGCTGCACCATTTTGCTTTGGTGTGGTGTAAAGTAAGACTGCAAACAGCAACTGTTCTAACTACCTTCTCCTGTGTTTTATTTCTGTTTTGTTTAGGTTGACCTGCTTGTCCCTACAAAAATCACTGGCATAATTACCCAAGGAGCTAAAGATTTTGGTCATGTCCAATTTGTGGGGTCCTACAAGCTTGCTTACAGTAATGATGGGGAGCACTGGATCATATACCAAGATGAAAAACAAAAGAAGGATAAGGTAAAGCAAAGAGAAAATCGGTATTTCGGTTGCATTTACAGAGGACTACACCTGTAGTAACTCCAGTGCTGGAAGCTTGTAGATTATTGCATGCTACCTGCTTTGTAGGGTTCCATATGCATAGGATCCCACAGACAAAAGTCAAGGTGAATAAAAAAAGAGTCATATAACACAATGACATTCACAGTGCAGTAATATCATACCTATCAGTGCAATGCACCTGATTTAACTCTATTAAATATGGGACATAAAACTTTACAGTTCTCCATTTATTGGAATTATTTCTTCCTTTAACTCTAGAGGAGAAGGTATATAAATAGAGGTTTATTTGTATATTCAAAAACAGTGTCTCAGTGCATATTTTGATAAGTATGCACTATTTTCTGTAAAGCAATCTTTAGTGTACTTCATTACTTAGCCATTTTGGATTTTTTTTTTTTCTGGAAATTAATCACTAGGGTTTCAAATACCCAATGGAAAGATTATTTTTTATTACACTATTAAATGAATACAAAACATTAAAAGTTCCACAACTTCCTTTGCAAATGTTAATGAGAGGCGTAGAGAAAGTATAGGTTTGCTGATTGATTTACCTGGAAGCATTTAACTTTTCTCTTGTTATTTAGGATATTATTCATTATACCTTTCCTTTAAACTATATAACACTTTTATACTGCAAATACCTGAATTCATAATATCATCTGTTAAGAAGGAGATTACAGCATATGTATTGCTTAAGGGAAACATTAAGCAAGCTGACAAAATGTGAATTATTTATTAAATATCTTAGTGGGATTATGTCTGATTGAAACAGAAGATGTACTAAGAAAAAATACCAGATGGCTGATATGTCTGATAACGCATGTCTCAAATCTGGTGTTTTTAACATCTGTATTCAGGGTGATAAATGTTCCCACTTGTACTCATTTTTATTAGAATAAACAAAAATTCTTCAGTGAAAAATTAATACCCTTTATATAGGTCAATTAAATTCATTTTTTGAAGTAATGAGAAGGCTTTTGAAATGTGTTGATATGTGTTGTATGAGTACAGATAGATCTATTGATGAGTGGTTAGACAACTGCATCTCTTAAATTTCACTGATTTTAAAGGACTGATCAAATGTACACCTTATTAGGAGAAGGTGTCCTAAATTACTGGATTAAATATGTACATAACGGTATGTGTGTGTGTGCATAGACGTTATGTTTGTAAGATTATTATCCAAAGATGACATTGTAAAGTCCCAGTCTTAAAAGCCAAATGGCAGTTCACTGTGGTTTTATCCTGCACTGAGATTTTTCCCCATCAAATTCTAAAGGAATTTAGATAGGGAAAACAAAATCAGTTGTTTTAGCCATCCAACTGAGAAGGTCCTGACACCCATGATTATGGATGTGTCTAGTATAATTGGTTGTCAGGTAAAAATTGGAAACAAACAACTCACCTTTCATAGACGTACCATAAATGAATTCAATATAAATGACAGATAGACACTTCAGGACTTTGTACACATCCCATTTTAAATCTCTGTCATTTAAAAACAGAAGCAAAAGATCTACTATGAAAGAAATGTCTTCTCTAAGGCAAACTTCTGTTAGTGAACTGTTGCATTCATTTTACTGAAAAAAAGAACACGCGTTCAAGTCTCTGGTGAGAAACACAGTTAACAGTCACAAGCAAATCTGAAAGAAAATGCACTCTCACTTAACAGCACTGTTCCATTCTACACTTGTTTATAACATTTGCCAAGGCAATTAAATTCTTTTTGCTTTCATCATCAGCTGGATTGTTAATTGCTATCCGCATATTCCGTTAGGAACAATGGAAAACTCTTAATCATTGTCTTATTAAAACATCTCACATCCTGCATTAATTAACATCCCTAAGAATGAAATAGATGCATATTATTATGATTCTTTAGCAAATCAAGAGCAATTAAAAGCAGAATGTGATCAAATACTCTTAGCTGGAAATTAGAAGTTATAACTTCTGAATTTAAATTTTCACGAAATAAAGAAACAAGATTGCTTGATACAAGTCCAGACCTCAGTCTTTGATACACAAACATTAATCCAAAGTATCTTTACTATTTCTAATTTTTTGCATTTGACAAATATCTGAAAAAGTCAGAAGTCTGATGGCAGAGTCTGACACTCCAGAAATACTAGCAGTTTGTCAGTGAACTTGGCAAAACTTTATAGGAGGTAGGACTGGAAAGGATCTTGAGACAGCACCTAGATGTGTACCTCTTGACCTATGAAGAGACTACACTCCTCTACTCCATCCCCTCTGAGGTCTTCTCAGCAAAAAATGGGATTCAGTAACCCCCAAGTCCCTTCCTGCTACCTTAGGAGTAGGTGCAAACAGTTCCTTGTTAGAACTAAGGCTTAATTCATTCACCTGTCCTTCACCTCATACAATGCTCATATCCTGCACCATTCTCCATCAGATTATTATTTTGCATGTTCACAGAAACACAGTGATGAAAATTCTACAATACAGGCAGTCTACTCCAGTGTTAAAATCTCCTAAAATGTGGAAAGTTTGCTTATCCCCCTCCCTGCAACACAGCCATCTTGTCCTCAGAGGACACAAAAACCTGATTTCAGACAGTTTGTTCTGGCTGAAGTACGTTAACCTATTTCTTCTCAGTTCCTTCTTGGGGAAAAATAATCTTTGTTCTTTCAGTCTTTCCTCAAAGGATATGTTTTCTCAACCTCAGATCATTCTTATGTGTTCTGCTTGGACCAGCTCTTCCTGAAGTGTGGTTTCCCACACTTGTAGTGTTGCAATCTTTAGCACAGAACTACTGCCTGCTCCATCATTCTCCATATTGTACCTGTGACATTGATTATGACTTCCTAAGGTTTGGCTTGCTACTCATCATTATTAAATTGCACCATTGATCTCCTGTGCATTTCTCCAATTTGTCAAGACCACTCTGAATTTTGATTCCACCTTTCAAAATGGGAAAAGGTTGGCCACATCTGCACATTTAACAAGCAAATCTATTTCCATCATCCATTTCATTACTGAGAATACATAAATTGCATTCAGCCAGCGGCATGGAGCGTCACCCAGAAAAACCATCCAGTTTGACACAAAACCCTTCATCACTGCTGCAGCTAGGTGTGTGTTGATGCAGTGTGGTCTGATGGGATTTGCCCACTGGATGTATATAGCACCAGAAATAGTGGCCACACTCTGGCCTGTGTGCAGTGGAACAAAAATATAAATAAAAAAATTAAAACAGCTGAAGACAAAGCAATGCTGTCTCTCATCCAGGGGGAGCAGAAGAGAAAAAGCAGCATTGGTCCTGTCTGATACAGGATTGACAACAATTTCCTTAGCTTCAGTTAAGATACAAGATTTGGCCCAAAATGCAAGAACACTGTAGAAGAAACCATGTTTTCACAGCAAAGTGAAACTTTCATGGAATGTTTCTTCTGTCCCCTGGCAATATGGAAGGGAGATAAAGGATAGATACTGGCAACTAACAACAGCAGCAAGCATAAATTATTCATAATTTACCCTCATTCATTCTATATATTAACTGAATACCTTGATTTCTTCTACGGAGGATAGAATATATAGTTTTCTTATTTCCTCTGCAGGTGATTTACTTATCCTATACTCATCCTGTGATCCTTGTACAATCATCCAATAATTTAGGAGAAAGATGATTCCAAAAACTTTCAGGGAAAGGAAGACAAGATAAAAGAAAAATAACTACTTTTAAAGTCCTAACAAAATTTGTCATTTTATATTCTGGAAAAGCAAAGATTAAAAAAATGTCTCAGACATAGAAATTATGCAGATATTGGTAGGCTGGTAACAATGGTTTGCAGATTAATATTGTGACTTTACAAAGCATTGAAGGAAGAGCTGAGAGTTTAATCCTGTCTGGTGCTGAATATCTCACTGTTCAGCATTTTACAGGATGAGTCCTAACATACCAGCATATCTCAGTGAATTCCTGAAGCCATTCACTTCTGCCTCTTCATCATTTGTGAAGTTATTTTACAAAGGAAAAAATATTGGTATCTTGTATTCACAAGTGCAATATGTGCAGTCTGTATCTTTGATCAATCTGCAACAAATTAGTTCTTTAAAACAGAAGGATATATGGTGTTCAGTTTTCTTCTTTGCACCATTTCAAATGGAAAAGCTGTTCTAAGAACAGCGGCTCCTGCAGCTCCTGTTTGGCTGCTGCAATTTTAACAGCCAGTCATTTGAGTTCACATCTGTGCTTAACTTCTGTGAATGCAGACAAAAAAGGTACTGGGGGGTAAAAAGCATGTCTTAAAAAAAATGAAGCCTTCCTTCTCATTCATTTTAAATAGTTTGAATGAGTTGCCTGGAAAATACGAAAGTTTTTCCCGTTGTCTTCAAGAAGCAAAATAAATTACATTGCAGGCTGACAAGCAGGAAGAAAATATATTTTAGAAAAAGGACCAAAGCTAATAGCTATCTTGTTTTTCTCAACTAGAGGTCAGTAGCTCACTGTGCCTCCAAAGCTAAGGATATCCAAACCAAATTTCACCTTTTTTTTTTTTAATCACTTTCCACGTGATTTATAAATTGCACAGCCTGCTCTAGATAACTCAAGGCCAGCTGCAGTGTCGAATGGCATTTTGGAGGCTGTTTTTTTAAAATATGAGAACATCTGAAAGTAGCCTAAAGGAGTCTAGCAGGCTGCAGCACCTTCAGTCATTATTAGCCATCAGCAGTGCAATTCACTGGAGGCAGACAATGTCCAGTATGCAAATGGCTACTGGATTTGTACACAAAATGATGAACTAGTTATAAGTTATATGCTTTGCATGTCTAGTTAATTGCCATAGCAACGGAAGACAGGAACCTACTTACAAATGAAAAGTTAGATCACGTCAGGTTAAATTTTTCAGCTATATTTGCTAATGGTTTTCTGTATGGTGTTTAATTATTCTAATACCTGGTTTACATTGATAGATTTAGTTCCCACATATAATCTACATGCTTGGCACAGTTAAAGAACACTTTTTTTTTAGTAATATTATTTTTATTTTTATTATTATTTAATATTATTTAAAATAATATTTCTAATCTAACAGTGATATTTTTTTCTGCACTGGTTTAAATTATGAGTGACTTCTATTACTTGCAGCTGAGTTAACATGATATCTATTAGATGAAGATCTAGCTATACTCATTCTAGGTTGTGCCTCCAGCACACATATCTCTCTCCTTTGTATCACACTAAGAGCTGAAGGAAGACAACATGCTCATATTAACAGTCTCTATCTTGAATTTCTATAAGCATTTCTGGAGGGACGTTGGTCTTCAACTTTTTGCTTGGCTTTGAACCTTCTATCATAAAGCACTTACAAACTATGTACAGTTGAGTAAATTCCCATTTTAGTAGCATCAGTACATAGATCAAGTAGAAAAAATAACAAGAATGTGATAGTTTGTTTCACAAGTTTAAAAGTTTTATCTGCCTAGTATCTATTCTGAACTTGAAGAAATAATAAAGCTCCCGTAATACATATTCTTATTCAGGTGTCACAGAGAGAGGAAAAAACAGTCTTTCTTCTGGCACTGGACTCTTTTGCATAGCTACCCATTGCATGCCAATCAACTGCTGACTCATCAGCCAGTCCCAGGAAAAGTGCTCGGTAAAGAAGAAAGGAAAATGGCTAAGATCAGAGTGGAAAATTTAGACCCAGAGACTTTATGTATACCAACTGAAAAGAAAGAATGTCTTTTTTCTCCTCTTAATCACTCCAAAAACACATGTGCACACACACACATACATGTGTCTACATATGTATATTCAAAAAAACCCTCCCCAGTGTTTTATAGTAGAAAGCATCTTCCAAGGGATGAAGTATGCCTGTAAACAGTAGCTCTACTTCTGGTGAGAAATCAAGACATCTTTTACCTAGTGTTGTTCACTTGTAACTCTTCATGATGAAAACGTTACTCCACCAAGAGCAAAAAGCTTCAAAGCAAGTAAACGGGCTGTTCAGATCTGCGCGTTCTCTCTCTTGCTTAAGCAAGTCTTCTTCAGTGAATAGTAATAAAGAAATATTTTTTTTCCCAAATAAAGGAATATGGCTGTCAAAAAATACTTTTCATACAGTTTCTTTTTGGATTTTAGATTAATAGTGCCTC
The DNA here is from genome assembly GCF_947461875.1 of Haliaeetus albicilla. Classification (NCBI taxonomy): domain Eukaryota; kingdom Metazoa; phylum Chordata; class Aves; order Accipitriformes; family Accipitridae; genus Haliaeetus; species Haliaeetus albicilla. Next base: position 65,652,559 of record NC_091516.1, on the reverse strand, counting down.
TTTTATTTGTCCAAACACTGAGATGTTCTGCACTCAAGCAAACTCCAAACAGAAGCTAGGTCCAGCTATACTTCTAAAATAATCTGCCTCTAATATAAGCAGGATTAATTGCTCCATGAAATAACATGTTTAAAGTGTGCCGCTCAGAATAAAAAATATGGTTAAGGTACAGCAGACAATATAGTGACTTCACCATCTGAGGCTTGACTAATAAAGTCTTAACTCTCAGCCATTATAAATAGCAGAAACCAATAAAGTTATGGCCAGTGCAGACTTTTCATGTAATTTAAGTTTCTGCGAGACATGAGATCCAGAAAGATTCTCTGTGGAGAATCAGACTCCCTGAATTTTCATCCTCCATGCACATCCATTGACACAGCACCACAAAAAATCTTACCTGCTGCAGCCACCTATTAATGAGTCCTGTGGATGTGCCCTAAAACCTGGTTTCCAGCTCCATGTTTGGAGTAAAGCAATCATCAGTTGTAATAAACTCCACTTTTCCGAAGCTGCTATTCTTCAGATCTTTCTTCTAAATTATTCTGTCATAAAACATACAATAGTTTTCTTTTTAAAATATGAATCAACTTACATTGTCGTCAGTCAGATTTGCTGCTTATGCCATAAAACAGTTCTGTTGAAAAGTGTCAGTGAACATTTGAAGGCAAGACATCCAAATTGCTTGTTGGACACAGTTATAAACAAGACTTGTTTATATTTCAGAAATCTTTTTGGCAGAAAGTATCAGTACCTATTTTCCAGGTTTTCATTCTCTTTTTCATGAACTGATCATAAAATAAGTTATCATATTTAAAAGTACAACAGCATATATTTTCTACTTTTTTATTTTAATAGCAGCTGTAAGAGACTAAGCTACAGGGGAGCTACACATATGTGTATGGGACGTGTATGTGTAAAATTGCTGAAGCTGCTGAGTAAATGTTTTAGCAAGTTACACCTTTGAAGCATGCAGACTGACATAAATAGATAATATCCACTGTAAAATCTTCAACATTCCACAACAAGATTGACGAAAAGCAGGAGCTTCAGTCCACTTTTCCCAACAGAGGCACCTTGTAACATGGGAGCCACTGGGCTGGGGGAGGCTGAAGCTCTGTCCAAGGGAGGGAGCATCCTGTAGCAGATGACTAGAGAATTAAAAAACACAGGGCTAGTATTCTTCCCTAGTGTACTTTTCCAGCCTCCAGCTTTCTTCTGTCTGCACGTTTAATAGCCCCTGCTGATTTTGCCCCTAACAATTTATCTGATCTTTAACGGTATTTAAAGGCTGTGGAAGCTGTGCCACAGTTTAATTATGTGTTGTACGGGGAAGCGTGACCTTTAGGTGGCTCAGGACAAACCTGCTATCATTCCTTGTTCCCTCGTGGCTCTGGTAAGGGGACAGTGCAATATTGCCCGCTATTGATTTTCTCCATGCCACTTACAATTTTATAGACATCTATCATATCTCCTTTCAGGCTGAAGAGACTTAGTCCATTTAATAATTTGCAAAAGGACATTCTTCCATGGTTGTGGCCATCTTGCTGCTTCAATGTGTATATTTGCTGTTCGAGATAAGGCAGGGCCAGATCTGCACCCACCCAGAACTCAAAATGAAGATATGCACTGGCTTTATGCACTGACACGTTAACAACTTACACTCTGCTCTTTATTCCTTGACCACTAATTAGCTTGGATTTTATTGTCATTGCGCATTTTTTTAATCTGAAAAATTACATAGAGCTATGTATTATAACTCCAACATCAGCTTCTTGAATGCTAATAAATCATTACAGTCTTCAGAGGTGTTGTGTACTGAAACAAACTTCTTGGAAGCAAATGTGGGAGTGATCATTTATGGTATGAGCATACCAGCTCTTCAAGAGCTTTTAATTGCTTAGGTGGTTCATTTAGTATTGACTGTTTTGGCATAAAGCAAAAAGTACTTAAGAAAAAAATTACTTTTGGCTACAGACATAGCTTTATTGTACTGGTAAGTCAGATATACCGTTTTTGTCCTTTGTCCTCCCCACTCTTTCAATGTTTCTTGACTCCATTAGTGAACTTAGGCTGAAGTAAAATGAAGAGTGACAAAGAATATATTTTTCCCATGCCATGGGTCCACAGCAAAAAAATCCAGTAAATTTGCTCTTAGAATGTTATATTTCATGCAGGTCACATTTGCAGATGCTGACAAAGATTCCCTCGCTTTCTGATAAATTTACTTCCCTAAAATCTTCTGATCTAGCACGTTTAGTTAATTTCTTGAAACCAGATCTTGAATTTTGAGGGAAGGTGAATTTCAGATTTGCATAAATTAACCTCTGAAACAGATGAGTTTGACTTCAAGTGCTAATAAAATCATGTATGAGTTAGAAATAAAATTTAATTCTTGTCTTCCTGCTCTACATAAATGATATAATCCTGCCTTCTTCAGCTGTATTTGTTGCATGGTTTGCATCACATAATTTTATTTATTTTGCATAGCTATACGTCGATATGAGTGCTGGAGCTGTAGATAGGTTCTTCTGGTAAACAACATTTTTTGTTCTAAGCCCTCATTTAAGTGTTATCTCTGAAATACATCTTCCATAGGGAAAATAAAATTGAAAGTAAAAGAATTTTCCAGTAGTTCTGCAGTAAGAATTGTCTGCAGTCCTGCATGGCTTATCATCTGGCTTGGTAAAAAATATCAACAGATATATTGCATGCATGCACAAGAAATCAAATGGAAAAAATTTACTTTTAAGCCTTCCTAGCTTCATATTGCACGTTGGGGAATGCCACTCTGTAATTTTAATAATGAGCTTACTGCCTTTTATTGTATGCTATATTGCCACAAATGAAACACAAATTCAGGCACAATCTTGTTAGTCCAAGCTCCAGCTGATTTATGTAATCAACACTGTACTTAGGTGACAAACAATTTTTCCCGTATTAAATACATTTTTTTTCCTTAGACTCACAACACTGTAGTTTCTGTGGTCAGTCTGTCTGCAATTTTACCCATCTGTCTTAACTCCTAGATGCTTTAATGCTCCAATCTCTGCATTAGTGAGATGCCAGGCGAGAAGGGAAATTTATCACTTGTGAAAGAGCATCACTTGTGGAGGATACATGTTTTGTTCAAGATGCCAAATTGATAGCACTTGAGAGAAGCTTTTGAAATTCAAAGAAAAGGTGCAGCATAGAGCCAAAAAGTGAAGATTTTCATATAGTGCTTTGTAAACATGTCACGAAAGAACCAGCTTAAGGGCTAAAATAGTACATCAGCCTCTTCTGAATTCAACCTCTGGCATTTGTCTTAAGAACTTCTAGGAAACTTGCCATTCTGTACTAATTCAGTCATATAATCACTTCTTCAGGAGGTCCATATTCCTTCTCAGCCTGATGCAAACGAAACTCATTCATTTGCAGTGGAAAAGCCATCAAATTCAGTTTTTACAAATGAAAAGTGAATTGGCTGACATTTGAAGAGAATGAACATTTCCCTTGAAAACTAAAAACATCCCAAGAGAATAATCCGAGCATTTTACCAAAAAGTGGTGCCGTGGCCTTTGAGTTTAAATAGTGGCTGCCAGGGGAAAAATCCAGCATTGTTTTAACACAGACAGAAGTTTGGGAGCTCACTTATGTATTGGTTAACCCATACTAGTGGAAATAACACTGTAACCCGCACTATACTGTGCTAGGATTTTTTAATTTGATCACAAACCAATGCCCTTAACTCATATGCTGACTTTTGTTTGGCAGAAGATTAACAAGGGTTTATATAGTTGCATCCAAGCTGCATTCATAAGTTATACAATAAAAATTCTTCTTAACTTTAATTATTAATGTTAGTTTGTTGGAAACGCTAACAGGATCTCCTGGGATTAATTTGACATGATACAAATGCCAAGTAAAAAGACATTTAGTTTTTTAAACGTTAATGTTTTTTTATGTAACATTTAGAGCAGGGCCCTGGGTGTTGGCAGAACAAGCTTTGAATCGAAGGCTGAATGTGCACCAGGGCTAAGCATACCATGCCTATACCCGGCTCCAAGGTCCCTGGCGTGCAATGAAATCCCAAGGTCTCAGCAAAGGCAGGTGCTCTTTGCAGCATGAGTTGGGTGCCGGGATGATCAAAATTCAGCATAGAGAGGTGCCCGGGGATATCAGGGGTGCGCCACAGCTCTTATTTAAGCCACGCAGTCTCATATCTTCTCGTTACGTGCCCTTCAGGTGTTCCAGGGAAATTTTGACAACGACACACACCGTAAGAACGTCATCGACCCTCCGATCTACGCCCGGCACGTCCGCATCCTCCCGTGGTCGTGGTACGGCAGGATCACCCTGCGGTCGGAGCTGCTGGGCTGCACAGCGGAGGACTGAGGCAGATCTCCACGAGGCGTCGCAGCTCTCAGTGTAGCTACAAGTCCCTCCGTAGAAGAAACTGTGCAAAGCCTGTAGGATGCTGAGTGGGGTTTTCATGAACAAGTGCTCATTTTATGGTAGGCCGCTAACTGTCTTTCGCAAGGAGGTCTAAGCCTGCCCTTTAAATGATCCAATCCGATTTTGTCCTTGAAATCTGTTAGTGTTGTCCCTTCTGCTGTGGAATTATCTTTCTAGTTTTTCTTTGAGTTGTTCACACTAGTTGAAACATGTTAGGGAAAAAACAGCAGCATCCTTTTTACAAGGGAAGAGAAATAGCATGACAAAGCTCATTTGCAGCTTTAGAAACATTGGGCTGACAAGTTCTCCATAAATCATACTGTCATCTTACTTGCAAAAAGTGATACTGCAGCTTTTAGCAATAAGTTTACTTGGGGATGACTGCATTATAGTAATTGTGCCTATCAAACACTGTCAGTATTTATGACATATATTTTGGAAGATACTCTGTGGTACTGTAAAACGCGGTACCTGCGATATTGCAAGCTACCTTTCATCACTTTCATCTGAACAGCAGAGTCCACGCACCTAAAGGGTTTTCCTAACTAACCCCATTTTCCCTCTCTGTTTTGCATGCTATAGACATGACCTCCATCTTTTCTGTTTAGTATCACCACTAATGTTATTTTCCTTGAAAGAGGTGACCCATTTGCATATGGAACAAAATCTGCTATGAGTGTACTATGAAGTTAATGAATTTGCCAAAGTTTACTAATTCTGCTTGAGATGCGCTTTTTCAAGGAGGCTGAGATGAGAAGCCAGGATATGTGTGGTATCTCATCTTAAGTACACACATAGGTAAAGGCACACAGTGCATCAGAAATCCTGAGCCCATTTCGTGACTTGCCCAGAGGTGAGCACACAACCCTAGATGGAGCTGCCTGCCCAGTTACTTCTTTCAGAAACCTCCTTAATTCCTGTGAGGAGGCAAATCGGGGTGAAGGAATTGGGTGCTAAAAGACACACAGGAGGAATGACTCCCTTACTGCCAGGAAACCCTCTTGGTAGACTCTTCTTATGGTGGTGGTCACAGCCTTCCTCCCAGGCGTTTAGGCAAGAGGTGTTGCAGGGGTGCATCAAACCCAGGCCCTCGACACCCCCCATTCCCAACTATGTCTTTGCAGACATACGCCAGTGAGCCACGAGGAGGCTGACTTTTATCATGACTCATCTACAGAAATGCTTCGTACACACTATGTCATTTTAACCACATGATAGCCAGCGTGGCCCCCAGTTTAAAAAGTAGGTTTGGGGAGGAAAAGTGGAGCAGTAGGGGCGACATTCTCCCCAGTGCCTCAGTTTCCCCTGATGATGAAGATAATGATACCTCCGAGTATCAGAGTAGAGCACTCCGAGTTTCCTTGGAATGAAGTGCTCTATGATTATGTTAGCGTAGCACCTAAGTCTAAAAAAATTCCTGGGACAAGGAGCGAGGGAACATTTTTTCTGTTACCTGAAATAACAGCATTTGGGATTACTGCCACCCTTTTAATTTCATAACATGCTAATGTGAAGAGAGAGAGAGAGAGAGACAGCTGCATGCTTTAGCAAATGTCACTGAAATTATTTTTTGTCACCATTACATTCTCACTGAAACGCTGAAGTATGAACCTGGGCACTGCCTCCTAGGCAAACAGCTAGTTGGCCCACAGTCTGCAAAGGGCAAAGTTTATTTTGGAAACAAAATGGTTTGGATTTCAAAAACCTGCATTTAATCACACATTCTCCACCACAGACAAAATATATTATCCATTGAACTGTGAAAGACTCTAGAATAGCAGCCAGGAATTTTACATACAAGAATTGGGGATATATTGGTGGCGGTTTTCTGATAGTGTCACTTAAACTGTCACGTTTTAACAAACAGAACACCCTGCCTCTATAAAATGATCCTTAAACTGTATTTATACAATTATTTATTTTATAAGGCTTAGACATTTAAAGACTTCTAAAGAAGAGTCCTGTAAAGGTAAAAGTATGTGTAAGAAATGTTGAGGTCCTGTGCAACACTGCTAAGTTGTTCTTTATTTTTTACTTTGTGCTGCATAACAAAAGCCACTAGACTGTTACTGTCTTGTCTGTAACTGTGTTAACAGCATTCCTTAATGATGTATATATGGAGTGGTCTTCAAGCATGGTGAGCGATTTTAAAGAGAAAGTCAATCATGATGGTACTTCTAAAGAGCAAAATAAAATCTGAATAATGGAGGACAATGGTATTCCTAAATTACCTACTGCCCATGTTTTGCACTTCAGGCTCTACAAAAAAAAAAAAGAAAGAAGTAATAGTTATATCTTTAGGGCACACACAATATTTAAAGAGGTCCAAACCCGCTTTCCTATTGTGGAAGAGCAATTGACCCTGAACTTAATTATATATATGAAAAATAGCATGTAGCTATTTCACTAGTTGACTGTACCCAAAAAATGGAAGGCCATTTCAGAAAATTAGGCTCCCTAGTTTACCAACTGGTTTTAATGTTCTTTGGAAATATTTGTTTGGTGTTCTTAAGTGATTTTTTTCCTGTTACTCATCTTTTGCAACTTCAGTTTTGGTTTTGAATTAATAGTTCTTGGTTTAGTAATTAATTGTTATCCATCCATCTGCATATAAAAATAGTGTTGCCTTGATACCTTACATAGTAATTTTATTTTCTATTAATTTAGAGTTGAGTATTTTCATCCTTATGTCCTGTGTCAGCTTTCATCTGCCAGCAGTCTTCACAACCTGCAAAGAAAGCTCCATACGTTGTGATAACACTCTGTAATAATTTGTAAAAGAATCATGTATGTGATGCCCTTACAATTTCAGCCAACATACTGGGGCTTTTTCTAATGAAATTATTCCTTAGCTACCAAGAATCTTTCTTTATATGGCATCGTGCGGCCATAGTACCAAATTCTGCTCCCAGTGTCAGCAGTATAAGTCTAAAATAACTCCTGATTTCTGTGAAATACTTCAGATTTAACAAAACAGATGAGAATCAGATTATAGTCTGGAATTAAACTTTTTCCCTTAAATTTTATTTTCTTGTTTTGGTTAACACCATTGACATATGGGACAAGTTATAAATTAACACAACTGTATTCTCCCAGTGAAAGCAACTGGCATCCCAAAACCAGAAGTGCAGGACAGGATATGTCCCTTTAACACGGGATGGAGAAACACTCTGAAACGTTCCTTGACTTCTGTATTAGTTGTAACAATGGCATTGAACAAGACAAAAAATGTTCTCCTAATTAAATTTCACCCTGAACCAGTTAAGTATTTGTAGGCAGACTTCACCTTCCTGTAGCTCTGTAACGTGCTACTTTTATAGCCTAGGAAATAAAGCACTGGCACGAGGCTCTGTTTTATCTGTGTTCTGTTAAGGGCTTATCACGTTAACTGGCTCTGGTTTTGAGGTTGACTTTCTCTTTTGGAATGGCTGCATACACATTAGTGTCACTTTTGAAGACTAAGGATACTAAATGAGTGTATCTTTGCTATACAACAAATATGAACTATAATATTCAGTGCTGGCTTCTGATGTGTCAGTAAGTACAGAAGTATCTTGGACACAATGACCTTTGCAACCTTTCAAGCTGTGTAATATTCAAATGGTTTTGTATATACTTAAATCATGTAGAACGATGTAAAACCAGTATGACCTTGTCTAGTCTTCAAACTTAACAATAAAACTTTTGAAAAATGAGGTCATTTTTGAAGCACTTATATTGCAATACCTTGAAGGAGGTACAACTTATCTCAGCCTCAGTGGCAGCAAATGCGGAGCAGATACATGATGTGGCATTTTCCTGGATTCACTTGCAGGGTCTTTGTGGTAGGTAAGTTTGTTTCTGGCAAAATCAACTGTGGTGCTGCGCTCCCTTCAATGTGTTCCCTTTGTTCTTTCAGATAAAAAAGCAAAGGTTTGAATTAGTCTAAAAATACTTTTCTATCTTACTGCTCTCTGGGTGAGCACCAGAGATGTAAACTGACAATTTCATTTCCTTTAAGTCAATTTTCTTGGGATATTTATCAATCCTTATCCTCTCTTCTCCACTTCTGCATAGGCAAATTAATTTCCGAAAAGATAAACAGCAGCTGCAGTTGCAGACCTGCTATGAGGCTTCCAGCAGAGATGCCCAAACAGGGCCAGTGCTTGCTCTCACCTCCCTTCACTTTATTTGCTGTACAGCCTGCTCCCCCAAAATTTCTTATTTTAGTTAACTGTATCATTTCAATTTCTGAAGAAGCATGAAGGTTAAAGTAGTGCACAGAAGAGCCATTCACTCCCAATTTTAAACAATGAGATTTAAAAAAAAAAAAAGAATTTTTGTATACTTCTGAGAGATGGTGCTTCAGTGGTTTACTCCTTACTGATCCAGAATAAGCCATAGCCCTTTTGTTTCATATCCGTTCCACCTTGTGTTTGTTCACCAAAAATTGTCTTTTAGAGATAAAAACCATCCACAAGTATGCACTGATGATAGCTACCTTGTCTGCCAAACCTGCGGTCTGAACACTAACAGCATGTCGTCTTTCAACAGAAAAGTCACAGAATTGATGTTGCAATTTTTTGTGATTACATATCTCTACCAGTCATAAAAAATGAGAATATAATGGTGCATACAAAAAGAGGATTACTTCTGGTGAATGATGGCTGAATATTAGCGCTTCAATCATAAATTTCTGAAAATACACATCTTGAATCTTTCTGACTTTTAATTATAAATTGCAACTCTTTCATGAAACACAAGGCCTGTTCCTGAAGAAATGAGAAGTGATTTTTCCTTTCATTCTTCATAATGTAGATCCCCAGGAACTCTAATGAAGACAATGAGAGAAAATAATGAGTAATTCTCTTCAGAATAGCAACTATTTATCAATGTCCATCCTCCCATACCTGTAGCTAATGAGCTCAAGGGATTAACATGCATATCAACACTCTACATCATTATGAAAAATGTAGTGTCTGATACTTCTGTGGTAAATACAATGACACTTACTTTGTACCTTAGATTCAAATAACAGGAGGTTAATCTGTTCACTTAGTGATCACTAAGTGACCTGTGATCACAGCCTTATAAAATAAAATAGGACAAAATAGAAGATAATTTTACTGATGCAAACTTTATTTTCTTTTTTAAAAAATTATGTAATTTTCTTAATAGGGAAATACACTTTAGGATGCAAAAGACTGCTTTAGATTAGAAATATAAAACAGAAAAGGCAGACTTGTGTAAGTCTTTGTTGTGTAGCTTTATAATGGCATTTATTGCAAATTATCTTTCAATGATACATATCAGTATCAGCATTTGGGGAGCTGTAAATATATATATTTAAATGCCTCTGAACGTAAGAACATGGAAACATGTCTTGGTCTCACAATTTAGCTTGCTAAGAGTGCATCAAAATATATTTTACCAATATATATTAGTAACAATACCCGTTGTGTTTTGATATAGTATAGATCCATTTAGAAGTAGGCTCCACATGTGTGGGAATGTATGGGAAGCACAAATAACCTAGTGAAATACAGGCAGGGCACAGCAAATGGAAAGAATGGTCAGAGCACAGCCGGTTCACCAGGATAATGCTTCTGATGCTGCTTTCTTGCTGGTTTCCAAGCTAATGCATTGTGGTTATCTGAGGTTGCACATCAGATGACAGGTTAGTGGGCACATTTCTGATGGCCACATGACTGGATGAAGGATATCAGCCCTCAAAAGATGGTAGGAAAGGTCACTAAACATTTGCATCAGACTGGAAAATCAAAAGCAGACTAAAGGAAGATCTTGAGATATATTGGTTTTCTGGGATGGTGCAAGAGGTCAGTAGGAGCTGTAGAGAAATGGATTGTATTGCCTCAACCAAAATAAATACAATTAAGTACACAGACCATTGGGCATAAAATATATATGTGATCCATTGAAGCAGGATCAAAGGCCCCTTAAGAAGTGATACAGCATGTTCCTATGAAAGTGTCAGACAATATGATGTAGACACTATGGACCAATACACTATGGACTTTTGTACTAGGTCTGGATGGATGGATTTACCTTTCTTCACTGCTGGGAAGGGCCTTTAGGGGAAGTTAGCCATTGCTCGGAGACTGGCTGGACATCGCTCTGCTTGTGGGAAGTGGTGACTGATTGCCTTTGCATCACTTGGTAGCTTTGGGGGGTGGTGGGTCCCACTCTTTCCTTCACTCATTAAACTTTTTATCTCAACCCACAAGCTTTCTCACTTTTGGTCCTCCTATTCTCTACTCTGTCCCACTGGTGGAAGAGACTGTGTCAGCAGCTGTGTGGGGCTTAGATGGTGTTTGGGGTCAACGCACCACAACTTCTAACACAAAACATAAATCTTATCTGGGGTCTAGAATTATGCACACTGAATTGTATAGAAAAACATTTTGTCTGAAAGATCTTTCCTCACTTTTTACATCTGTCTTATTTTTCTCTTGAATGGTGTTGCCTTTACTGTTTTTGACTTGGAGAAATTCCTTTACTACATGTGACTCATGTTACTGTATGTCATGGTTTAACCACAGACAGCAACTAAACACCATGCAGCCACTCACTCACTTCCCCCCACTACCCACTGGGATGGTGGACATAATCGGGAAAAAGCAATATAACTCATGGGTTCAGATAAGAACAGTTTAATAGAACAGAAAAGAAGAAACTAATAATGATAATGATAACACTAATAAAATGACAATAGTAATAATAAAAGGATTAGAATATACAAGTGATGCACAATGCAATTGCTCACCACCCGCCCATCGACGCCCAGTTAGACCCCAAGTGGTGATTCCCCCCGCCCCCACTCCCCCCAGCTTATATACAGGACATGACGTCCCATGGTATGGAATACCCCTTTGGCCAGTTGGGGTCAGCTGTCCTGGCTGTGCCCCCTCCCAACTTCTTGTGCCCCTCCAGCCTTCTTGCTGGCTGGGCATCAGAAGCTGAAAAATCCCTGACTTTAGACTAAACACTACTTAGCAACAACTGAAAACATCAGTGTGTTATCAAAGTTCTTCTCATACCTAACTCAAAAACACAGCACTGTACCAGCTACTAGGAAGAAAATTAACTCTATCCCAGCTGAAACAAGGACACTGTAACAGGTTCACAGCTTCATTAGAGGAGGCACAGATGGAGAATTCTTGAATAAGCACGGAGAATTTTTGAATAAACATGAATTTTTGAATAAGCAATTAAATCATGCATTGCTTATGTGAATATGGTGTGTGCATATATTTATTTTTATAGAGATAAATATATATATATATATATATATATGTGCCTGTGCATTTTCTACAGGCCAGTGTCATCTACTCTGCTTTAAATAAGTATGGGAAAAGAGACAGCAAAGATGAAGCAGAAGGGTGGTTATGCTTTCCACATTGCTGCAATACCAGTAGCTCTCTAATATTTGCAGGACTGCCCAAATAATAGAACACAACAGTGTGCATCAGGAGACTCAGGGAGCCTAAGAGTTAATTCCATTTCTAGTGAACCTTTTGATGTAGGTAAGATCAGTGATGGTTTAAGTATATTGCCCCTTCACTCACTATTTTCTTCCATTTCTTGCAGAGCAGACTGGAGAAAATAGGATTTGTTGTATGGAAACCATAGCTGTCAGAGGTCCTTCTTCTGTTTCCAGGATTTGTGTGTGTTGTATTATTTGGGGAGTAATTTCCTGTTGTGTACACACAGAATCATAGAATCATAGAATGGTTTGGGTTGGAAGGGACCTTCAGGTATCACCTAGCCTAACTCCCCTGCCATGGGCAGGGACATCTTTCACTAGATCAGGTTGCTTAAAGCCCTGTCCAACTTGACCTTGAACACTTCCAATGATGGGGCATCCACAAATTCTCTGGGCCAATCTGTTCCAGTCTCTCACCACCCCTCATCATGAAAAACTTCTTCCTTATGTCCAATCTAAATCTACCCGCTTTCAGTGTAAAACCATTGCCCCTTGACCTGTCACTACAGGCCCTGGTAGAATGTATCTCTCTCCATCTGTCTTATAAGCGCCCTTTAGGTACTGGACGGCTGCTATAAGATCTCCCCAGAGCCTTCTCTTCTCCAGGCTGAATAACTCCAATGTGGTCAGCCTTTCTTCATAGGAGAGGTGCTCCAGCCCACTGACCATTCTCATGGCCCTCTTGTGGAGGAAGACCCACTCTAACAGGTCCATGTCTTTCTTGTACTGGGGACAAGAGCTGGATGCAGTACTTCAGGTGGGGTCTTACAAGGGCAGAGTAGAGAGGTAGAATCACCTCCCTTGACCTGTTGGCCATGATTCTTTTGATGCATCCCTGGATACAGTTGGCTTTCTGGGGTGCAAGCACACATTATCAGCTCATGTCGTTTTTCATCCATCAGTATCCCCAGGTCCTTCTCTGCAGGGCTGCTCTCAATCCATTCATACCCCAGTCAGTACTGATATTGGGGATTGCCCCAACCCAGGTGCAGGACCTTGCACTTGGCCTTGTTGAACTTGATGAGATTCACATGGGCCCACTTCTCCAAACTGTCAAGGTCCCTTTGGATGGCATCCTGTCCCTCAAGCATATCAGCTGCATCACTAAGCTTGTGTTCATCTGCAGACTTGCTGAGGGTGCACTCAACCCCACTATCTATGTCATTGATGAAGATATTAAGTAGGTCCCAGTACGGACCTTTCAGGGACACCAGTGGTTACTGGTTTCCACTTGGGCATTGAGCCATTGACTGTAACTCTTTGGACATGGCCATCCACCCAGTTCCTCATCCATCTAACAGCCTATCTTGTCAAACCCATTTCTCCTTTAGTGGCAAGAACATTATAGGGGACTGTATCAAAGGCCTTACAGAAGTCCAGGTGAACGGTATCTGTAGCACTTCCTTTTTCCACTGATGCAGACACTCTATCATAGAAGGCCACTAGTTTAGTCTGCCATGATTTGCCCTTGGTGAAGCCATGTTGACTGTCTCTAATCACCTCCCATAAGTCTTCCATATGTTTCAACATATCTTCCAGCAGGATGTGTTCTATGATCTTAGTGGGCATGGAGGTGGGGCTGAATGGTCAGTAAACACACTCGGAGCAACTTTTTTTATCTAAATGGAAGTGAGAAGCAAGACTAATGGCATTGTCTATAGTAAGTAAGTTCTCTACATCAAGGTCTGTATAATTTTTCCTGAAGTTTAAAAATCCCCAAACTGAAATATGATGTTCTACTTTCTACTTTAGGCTCAATTTGGCATTGAGTAGCCTTCATCACAGGGGTGTACCCCGTGAAAATCTACCTTATCCTTCCCAAGCATACACATAGATTAGATATATATAGACCTGCACAGTACCTTTATCTTTTATAGTATTTTAAGATGCCTGTTCTTGCACCACTGAGATAAGAATAAATGAGCAGCACCAGGTCTATACTCCCAAGGGTGAAAAATGCACTGATCTATGAACTGAGGATGAGAGCTGTGTTTCACAAATGCTGCCATTGAGACCCAGTCTATGTGGGGGACAAAGTCCTCTGCTTTGAGTATGAAGAGAATAAAAACTACCAGAGAGAAAGGAAAACTGCAGACTGAGATTAGACTAGAATGAGGAAACAATTTGGGAAAGGATAAAGAGGACAGGGGCTTTGGGTTAGGAGGGCTGCCTGGAACCAGATGAACAAGTCTATATAGAAAGGAAGTTAATGTATTTGAACTATATTGGACCTGCAGCGCACTGCCCTTGGTGTTTCTCCAAAATTCATCTGTTGGGTTTTTTTAAGCTGACCCCTCTACTCCTTCCTTCAGTGGATGCAAAGGGAATAAAATAACCCCCATTTCAACAAGTACAGTGGGAAACTTTGCAAAAGTCATGCTGGAAACTACCGTGTCAACAGGATTAAACGTCCTCTGCTGCACTGTTGAAGAGCTGCAATTTCTTCTAGTGCAGCACCTAAGCCTACAACCTTGGCACAACCCATCCGTGCAGCCACTCTGCACTTCCCAAAGCAGCCACTTGCAGTAGTGTAAGGCATCCGAGCATCTCAGCACAGGTCTGTTGATGGTGTGGTGCAAGTCAGGGCACAGCCTTAGGTCAAAGCAGTGGAAGCATCTCTCTCAGGGCTTCATCCTCTCTCCTTGGCAGGCTAAAGCTGAGCAAGCATATTACTGAAATTGGAGGGGTATCCTGATGGCTGAAGCCTCAGCAAGCTCCCACAGACAGACGCCTGCAAACCAGATTGGTACCTGATTTATAGCTATCAGTTTATACCAGCTGTGGCACCAGACCTGTATATTCAGCAATGTGATTAGTCTTTTTTTTTCTAATTTTCTTACTCTTTAACTTTTCAGAACTAGCATTTCAAGGATGCTAATTAAGTTCTTCAACCTAATCTAGCTGTTCATCTTATGTATGCTGATACAATTTTCTTCCATTTAAGAGAAATAAGTGGGGATGGCAGGGCAGCACTTGTTTGTGGGTATTTTATTTATATTCCTGGTTTGTTTAACTATCTTGACTTAGCGGATCATACAGAAATGGAGTTTTCTTCACATGGGAACAGGCAACATTACTTGAAAGTCAGAAGTGCTTCTGTGTTTTAAAGCCATTTTTCCCTTTACTGAGTGATTTCCAACTATTTTATTAAAAAAGCCATCACTGACTGGTGACTGGAATAAGTAAGAAGGTTTTCTTGTTCACAAAGATATTCAATTTCCAGATAGGAGTCAAAGGAGTTTCCAGAAGAATCTGACACAATATTTATATAACATACATATATAGCACATGTCACTCACCACTTGCATTGGCTGCCCCACCTTTCCATTTCTTTCCAGTTTCTGAGCTGTAATAGAAAGTGTTGTTTAGCTGTGGGAATGAGACCATCTATTCACAAATGGCTTTTCACTAAGAACATGTTTAACTGTAACGGTCACATTCCCCAAATATTTCTGGGAGTCTAAAACCAGACTTCCAAACCAGAGCAGCCCAGGAGCTAGGTGTGATGTGGTGAAGGAAAATTTGTCCAGTCCCACTGCAACTGCTGAGCTGACTGAATGGCATGCACAGTTTACACCTGTAAACACAGAGTGGGTAACAGGAATGGTTGAGTAAACATGTCCCAGTTAATCCTTTCATGGTATAAAAGACTGCACTTCAACTAAAACGGTTTGGATATTTTTAAGCGTTTAGCAATCTTTTCCCTAGCCTCTACCACAAGCATTCCTATGGCCTGCAAAAAATGCATTTGTGGTTAATTTCTCCTCCAATGGGTTACACTCTATTCAGATTAATGTCTGCAATGCATTTAGACTGCCTGAATGAACTAATATGTTCCCAAAGTCAGATAATGGACTGCTAGAAGTCCACGACGACATGTACGGTACCGCTCCGCCATCCTCATCACACTAAACAGAAGCGCTGCCTGAGAAACCCTTGCTGCCACCAGCCCAGTAAATAGTCATATGAGTCAACACCTTGAATTCAAGCAACCTCTTCACACAGGTAAGGACTTGTTTAAGCTGAAGGAGAGTGAAATGTGCCAATAGTGTTCCAGTATGACTGGTAATGTGCTTTCTGATGGGTGCCATGCTCCTTTCAGGCACCAGCTTAATATTACTGGTTCAAATGGGCACTATTTAATTCTTACCCAATATCTCTCATGAGTGATTGTGAAATCATCTTGCCCTGTGTGTCTGGTGAAAAATCTCCATTGGTACATCGTTTGTTAGTAAATTACTGAGGACTCTGACATAGCTGCCTTTTCTCCTTATTTTGAGTCCTCTGTATATCCCAGTGATCCTTCTGGCTGTATTCCAATGTCACAGTGAATCAACTGAATGTCCTAACACTTTTGCAGCCTAGATCATCTCCTGAAATGCAGCAAAGCAGCGTTTTGATTGAAGAGCAGGAAATTAGCATTCAGTTACTGTCTCAAGACTGCATGGACTGGTTCTTCCTGGCCAGTGTAACATGACTTTAAACCAGGGAATGTCTACCTTGGGCTGTGCTGGAGAGAGAATTTTGATGAACACCCCTTTTCCCATTCATTATCCTCCCCAAATAAGGGTCCTTCTCTCTAGCTCTACAGTAAAAATGGTGATGGGACCAGCCCTCAATCCTGATGGATCTTACACAGATCCTTGTGCTTGCACTTCAGTACTGGAAAAAGGCAAGGTTTCAACTACACATCCCTGGCTGCACAGCAGTAATTGAGCTCTCATCTGCAGGACTCCTGGCAGAGTTTTTAGGGCCAGGTAAGCAATGCTGGTAAAGTCATGTTGGAAGGTGCCTCCAGCTCCCACTTTGCTTCTGCGTCCTTGACCTTTCCCATGGTGTTGGCTTGCCCTTCTTTTCCCAGTCTGGAGCACACAGACACTGAAATATATTTGGGGGCAAGAAGGGATTAGGCCTGGCCCCTGCATGCAGCTATTCAAACCATGAGGCTCCATGAACCGTGAGCATCACTGACAGAAACAGCATAGACAGAGTCAGCACCTCTCGTTCAAAAATGGTGCTCCAAGTCTATGCAGTATAGAATTTGTTTTTATGATTTTTTATTCACTTTGTTGGGACTGAATATCCATTGTAGAGGGACTGGAGGGGAAAAGGGTAGATCTTCATCTGAAATTACCCCCCTGCCCCAGCACATCTGTGACTCTTCAGGTCTTCCAGTCTCCAAGATATCTTCTAAGCATGGTCTGGCTCTGAACAGTTGAGTTACCCTTATTTAAATTAATTAAGTTAGGATTAATTTTATAACCAACTTGGTTGAAAGATTAATTCATACAACACAATTCTGGCTAAAATAATTTTAAATGTCAATGTTGTCTTAATACACATCTTAACTATTTCACAGAGGCTGCTGCTTCATCTGTTTTCATCTTGAGACAATCTGATTGCATGCAGTGGAATTAGTTACTTTGAGAATAGGAAAGATCATACCCATGAATACTAATCCTGACCCATTATTAAACTGAAGCTAAGGGCTGGGGGCAGGGTGGGGGGACACCCACAGTGAGGAGGGGAGAGGAAGAGAAAAGCAGCACCTGAAAATGCAAGCCAGAATTTGAGATATATTTGCACAATCAGAAGGAACAAAGCTGTAAGAGGTACCTTTTCCCTGTGCTCTCCTCAGGTGTAATAAGGGCAGTACAGCACTGCACGTGCATGCATGTGTGATCAACTTTAATCATGGGTAGGTGCAGAGATTTCAATGACACTGCTACACAGACTGTAACATGCAGAAGCGGCTGCACAACCGGCAACTTTGCCTATGACTTCACCATAACCTTTTTCTATTCCTATTACATTAAAGTCTCTTAACTTATTAAGCAGGATCTCAGCCTGCTATGTGATCCTGTTACCTTCAGGCATAATTGCAAATGAGACAAGAAATCTCAGCTGTACTGCTTCTTATAATGGCATTCATTCTTTGTCCAATGTTAATTATTCCTTGCAGCTGACAATGAAACACAAAGACCAAAGAGTTAATTTTCAGTATAATGAAAAATCAGTACATGCTAATATGTTCCACATTACTTTGCTTATTTACCTAGAAAAGCACTGTTTTGTTTTGCTCCATGAATATGTAAAAGCCAGGCACTAAATAAAAGGTGAGAAAGAAAGACACAAAGAAAAGCATCAGATTTGTCTGCAAACCGAAGAGGACTTGCCACAAACTGTGCTCAGAGAAAGCAATTCCTGAGCAGACACTTCGTAGGTTTTCATTCCGTGGCCCTACAGCTTTGATGGTGCCTTTACCCCTGTGGCACAGCCCTGTCCCTGTCACCACACCACGCAGCACAACATGTGTGGGTGTGCGACCGACCTGAGAGACAGCAGGGAGGATGGAGACATCCTCACGAAAACCATCCTAACCCTCCCCAATAGCCGTGGCAGAGGGAAGAGAGAAATGTGCCCTGGAGGTAGCTGATTCAGTGGAAGGTCTGCAGAGGTCTGCAAGTGGAGCACCCTAGTGACACTGGGGAGACCCAAAGGAAAACCATCAGGACTTACTGCAAAATAAGTCTCCTGGTGTCAGTGAAGCTGTGAGCAGGATCCAGACCATCAGATGAAGAAGAAGAACGTGAGTTATTCCTCCGGTGCACTGTGGTACCTGCCTTGGTCTCATATGCATACATGAGTGAAGAGTGCAATTCATCATCTAAAACTCATCTGATTCTGCAATGTAGCCAAACACATATATTGCACATTTGTAGGTGGCTGTTATGCTTGCACTTCACCATCAAACTCAAAGACAACAATATTCAGCTTTTCTCTACTTGTACATTATTTAGCTCAGGATTTTTGCTAGACCTAGGAGTCCCTCAAAGACATATAGTTTTTTTTCCACCATCCTTTGTGGTGACTTCAGCTCTGTGTTCATCTGTTGATACAGTGGTTTGTTTTTGTCCTGGTCTGTCTTCTGTTCAAATTCCATTAACCTGCATAGGACTTGTGTGCTGTCTCATATTCAGTATGTACTGAAGTGCTTTAATATATTGTGGTCCATAAAAAGTGTTTGTTGATCTTAATCCAAGTAAGTGGGAACTGAGAAAGTGGAGCTACTAGGTATCGCCATAACCATATTTTTTTTCTGAGAATATTGGCTAGAACTAACGCATCATTCAAATGTATTAATCAAAAATTAAATGTGGATCTAATTCAGATCTTCCATTTACTTTCAGTGATGCAGTTTCAAATTCATAAAGTCTAACATTTGCTAGCCAAATATTATGCAGACAGCTGACACTATTTATTCAGAGGATGACTCTTACAGTTTTGTGGAATGCCATATGATATTTGAGGATAAGGCTTATTCAGTCCCTCTTATTGAAGCCATTCCTTTTCTTCCCTTTTGCAGCCATATTTTGAGAGAGAGGGAAAATGAATGTGATAAATGCAGCAAACAATTACCATCAGGAGAGAGGTTATGCCTTATCCTCGCAGCCTGAAGGAAGGCAATGAATGCTGAACACCTTAGGCTTTTTGTAGCTCAAGTCTCTAATCAAGGCAGTATTTTGTTCTTTATAAGATATGTGAAATGCAGCTCATGAAATTATACTCATTATTTGAAAAAAAAGTAAAAGAAATAGCCTATACATGGTCAAAAGCACTCAAAAGCTAGGGTCTGCTCATGCTTAATTTCTATTGGTGTAAGTTCTGAATCATTAATAGTAGGAAACTCAGGGAAAAAACTTCTTAAAATTCAGTTATTATTTTCCCCTTCTAATTGTAATTCTTAACTGCATACATTTTCAGAGGTGTATGAGTCTGGATACTTCACCTAAAAATACTGGAGCTTCCTTTGGAGAAAGTATTTGAAATAATGGGATGGTGATACAGATGTGATGAATTTTTTTCTGCAAGATGCCTCCATGGATTCCTCATGCTGTGGAAATTATGTCATTGCACTCTAAAATGAGCAATCCTGGCTAAATTTATTTCCCTGACTTCTCACTGTGGGAAGGAAGGTGAAACTCCCATCTGACCAGTAAGAGCATGACCAAGTTGATATTCAGCAACTTCGATCCATATTCTTGTCTATTTGGTAACTGTGATTCAAACTGGCATCTCAACTGGAAACATGTCATTGGCTCACAGCTTTCTTCAGTGTAGTAATGAAAGTTTCCCTTGTGCTACAATCACTCATTGTATTTCTGCTTGAGTCTGGAATAACTATAGTGGCTTAAAACAGTATGATACACTCTTTTAGGAAGTTACCATAGAGACCACCTATCTTGTTTTTACAGGGAGTGGAGGTTTCCTATCTTAAGTCATTAGGACTGTTCTTAATGTCCTCTGAGACACAAAAGCAGAAGTAACCAGGGCTTACATTTAAGGACATGTAATTCCCTTGTAAGAACAAACATAAATTTAAAAAGTGGTAAATATATATTGTTAAAAAAATAGTTAATGTATATTTATTGGATTTATATGTCCTTGGCTTCCTAGATGTGACACAAAGGAAATCTCACAAGATTCATACATCTGAGCTAGGTCTCAACATGAACTCTTTTCCACTTGTTTCAAATATGTTTTAATACAACCAAGTGCTATCCCATTTCACTAAACTCAAGCTCTGCCTAAATAATAATGGAGTGTATATTTTACAGGTTTATTTTTGGCTATTTAGCTTCTTTTCACAATTTATTGCTCTGGAGTCACAAGGAACAAACCTCCTCAGAAGAGAAGCTTAACCCAGAAAGTGTCAGCATGTATTAATCTTCGTTATTTTAAATCTTACACACTTTTTTTTATGAAATATTGAAGCATTCCCACATGGCCAGCTGAAAACATTTCCCTTCAAAGAACAGAAAATGTCTAGCATCATTTGCTTAATGTTTTCATGCACACTCACACTTTCACAAATACACGTACAAACTCAGAGGGAGGCAGGGTCAGAAACTCATCTGTTACAAAATGAACAATTTGCGAAGGCTGTGGGACTCTCAGACAAATAGGGATTTATTAAGCAAAAAAACTGTAGGCTGGTCATTAGGAAAACATTCTCAGCACCAAGACTGATTAGACCATGAGGGCATGACAAGTCCCAGGTATGGCGATCAGTGTGTATAACCAAAAGTGAAGTCTTCATCGTCCGCGGTACCAATCTGTTAGTTTGGCTTTGAGGAAAACACAAATGTCACTCCAAGAGGAAGACCAAAACTCAACCCACACAGGGCAGGCAGCTCCTTTTCTCTCCTGAGGGCAGATGTGCAGGAGCCTCACACTCCTTTTGGTAAGAAAAGTGCTATATGATCTGCTGTGCATCAGCAGACCCATTTGGTGATTAATTAACGTCACAGGTGTAATTATTGACGAAAGGCAGGTAAGCTGGTTTACTTCAGAGGATTTCCTTCAAAGGTAAATGCAACCACATCCCAGCTGACTGCCACTTCAGGCCTCCAAGTACACAAATTGGAAAGGGTGTTTCATTTTCGCAGGGCACATTGCACCATCAGGCTCTCTGAAGCACAAGGCAGGCTGCCATTATGCTTAGCTTGGACTTGTAGTAATTAGAGTGACCCGGGATTTCTGAGAACTACTACATCTTAAGAAACATGGCTTTACCTCCATTGACCTTCTCCACAGCTGCCAGACTGAACAAGCACTATGGGACTAAAAGCATAAATTAACTTAGTGACTCCTTCAAAACAGTATTGATTCAGGAAGTGCAATAATGGACAACTGCTTCCTCAAAACCTGCACTCAGATCAAGTCTTTGAACAAATGTATAGGAGACTATGAATTCAGTGGGTTTTATAATGTGACTTAACCAATACAAGAGAGACTTAAGCAAAGTAATTTCAAACACATGCAATGTAGTATGAAAAGGAGTGTTTTGAAAAAGGGTGGGGAGTTGTATTTCATGTCATCACGACATTTTTTTCTTCCCTTTTTCTCTTCTATGAAGGCAGAAGTATATTCTTTCATTCTAAAAAAAGTTTAGTAAAAAAGCAAGCTTCATCAATAAAAGGGAGTGAATAAGTAGCAAAGTCAGAAGGACAACTGAAACAGATAACAATTTATTGAATATCACAGTTGTCCGAAAGATCTGTGTATTCTAAATTTGGGAAGAGTTTGGACTGATAGACATGTCATCTTTGATGTACAATCCACAGAACTAGTTTTTTTTAAATAGTATTAAGCATGCAAACGTTTAATTACTCAGTCTGGCCAACTTACCTGTTTTAGACCATGTATTTCCACCTTCAGACTTTTCCTAATTATTGAAAGATTTTTAGATGTATAGCTGCAATGCACTTAACTTTATACACACAGTATTGTCCAAATATAGTTACCTACAAATGGTGAGACTGTAAACCTTGTTTAAACAGGCTGTATAAAAGCTGAGCAGCTCAAGGTTAGTCCCTGCAAAACAAGTATGTTTGTTCTTTACAAGACCTTCCTTCAAAAATATCCATATTAACATCTAGATTCGTCACCTCTGCCTTTTCACATGCCTTGGGTTAGCACGGAGTCTTCAAAATGCCAGGCTCCGGGAGGCAAATTGTCGAGCTGCTGACAACACTGTCACGCTGAATGCGGTGACAAACCACCCCCAAAGTATGATGGGCTTCTCCAGCACAGGCAGAAAGGACTGACCTTCATGCATTATGCAGGATCCTGACACACATCTACTGCCCGTGTGGCTGCAAGGTTCCAGGTATGTGTGGTGTTCTTAAAATATCAGCTGTAGGAACTTCTGTCAGCTCAAAAGAAATATGATACTGTAATGGAGTTACTGTGAAAGCTGTGGGAAACTGAGACTGGTGTGTACCTGTCAATATCCCATGGCGGCACTGCAGAGCCGCTGATGTCAGGTTAGTGAAAACAGAGCTTCTTCCAGTGTTTTAAAAGGATTAATTTTGATAGTCCCTTAACTTGGATCAGTTTTACACCAGGGTCACCTGAACAGGATTCAGCTGCATCACTTCGATGTTATGCTGATATGAGCCAGGAAACCTTCTGATACTTCCCTTCTCTTGGCAAGAACAACTAGATGGAAAATGTCTGTGTGGGTAGCAGAGGGAAGAATAGAGGCAGGTTTTTGTTTGTTTGCTTTTGTTTTAGTGAGATTGCATTTCTGATTTGGAAAATTGATTAGTCTTGCTTGATCTTTCGCAAGTAATCCTGAGGATAATAGCTAAATATGTTTATCTTGAAATCTTTATGGTATTATGCTCTCCAGTCCCTAAAGACAATGAGCTCAGAAGATATACTATGCATTACTTACTCTTTGACAAAGAAATAATGTAGCACAACTTGAAAGAGACTACTAGAAGAGATGCAATTCAAAAGACCCTTTCAATTGTCAATATGACCTCCTTTTATATGAATATATTATACTTTAAAAATCTTTTGGGGAGATAAGTATACAATTTAGAACTACAAGCAACTAGAGGCAGAGAAAAATAAAAATTAAGGGAATGAGGAAAATGTTGGAATTCCAATATAGTGGGATTTTGAACAACAGTAATGATAGGGATTCATTTGGATCCATGGGTTTACCACACCACTAAAATTCTACTAGACATAATCAGGGAGTTTATGAAACGAGGGTAAAAGATGTGGCTTTCCAATACATTCATTTCCTTAGTTTACATGTCATTTACATCCTTATATTCTTTTTCACATGCTCCTTATTTTCCATTATCAGAAGATCACCTTTCAGTATTTTTTCCTGCATACTGGACAAGATGCAAAAACTGCCAGCGTGTATTTAGCCTAAGCAATAAAAAGAGACAGGGTCATGCATGCAGAAATCAGTTGCAATCACAACCTGTATTTACTTTGATTTCATACAAGTCTTTTAAAAAGTTATTTTCTGGAGAACCCTTTTTTTTACATAGATTTAATACAAAAAATTTGAAGACCACTTCCATCTTGAGACAGAGCTCCTAACTGCATGCAAAGCACCACTCTTCTGTCAGGACATAGTCTTCATATATTTGTATTTAAAGACTATGTTTAAAGTGGTTACCCTTAAAATCTTAATTACTGACATGCTGAGACCGTAACTCCCCTGCAGAATAAGTAAGGGCACTACTGTCTTCCCCTGGGCAGCAAGATTGTCAGACTTGGCACTGTAGGTCTTGCTTTTGGTAACCTCCACCTCTCACGGCAAGTATATACATGAAACTGCACTTCCCGGGTGCAGACAGCCACACTGACTTTGTGTGCTCAAGAAA
Source organism: Haliaeetus albicilla (assembly GCF_947461875.1). Classification (NCBI taxonomy): domain Eukaryota; kingdom Metazoa; phylum Chordata; class Aves; order Accipitriformes; family Accipitridae; genus Haliaeetus; species Haliaeetus albicilla. The sequence goes on along the minus strand of NC_091516.1, from coordinate 65,628,445 downwards.
CAGGATTGTTTGCATGGCTGCACCTTTATTCAGGTTTGCCAATGGGAGGCATCCCATCAGCCTATGCTGCCTTTTGCTTGGGCACAGGCGAAGGTCATAGAGACAGCCACAGTATACTGTTATTCCCAACTGAAAATGGGACTTCAATACAGAGTCAGTAAATTCACTTACAAAAACTTCAGTACTAACTATCCTAGCTGAGCTTCTTGTCCACGACAGATGACTGGCAGAAAAATATTAACTGACAGTAAGAAATGGCTGGGAAGGATTAGCAGGATGGCTTCTATTTTCTGCTGGAGCTCATCATAACATGTGGCATCACTTTTTTCAGGTACAGAGGAGGACTGGGGGAGCTGAAAGATCCTGTGGGTGTTTGCTTACAGGTTTACTGCCTAGGTGAAACCTTGTGATGTGCCAGGCTATTGAACTTCTGCAAACCTACTGCAATGCTTAAGTGCATCAGTAACAATGCTGTAAAATCCATATACTTTTCTGCAAAATCCTTTTCTTCTTAGTCCGGATGAAGGGTGAACCAAAAATCTAGACATTTTAACAGCACTCATGCATGTCAGTAAATGTTGGCATTAGAAGAATAGCAGGGGGACCAGGAGGTACATTTCATCCAGTGCAGGCACAGGACCTGCTTGGGAGCACAACCTCCCAACACGCTCCCATACAACGGATGGCTGAAGAGGAGGCAAAGAAACAGAGCAGTCCCACAAATAGCATTAGACCCCTGCTATTGCCAAAGCGAATCATCTCTCTTGCCTCTTGCCCAGCTGCTTAAAACTGTTTTCCACTGCACACTTTATTAGTAGCTTCTGTAGCAGGTCAGCACAGAATCTGGTATAAAGCTCCTCTATTATCCTGTTGCAGCATGAAAATGAAAAGGCTGCTGGCCATGATTATTTTCTACAGCTTGAATATGTGGGTGAAAGAAATTTAAGAAACAGTGCTGACAGCTCCTCAGATTATGAGAAATAACCGTACTTCAGTAAAATTATTCTTGGGTGTGCAGATCCCTTTCTAATTACTGGCAATGAGGACAGAAGAAAAACTTAGATTAGCAAAACTGGTTACATAAGAAATTTGAGATGAAAAGAGAGTGAACATTGAATCAAAAGGGTAATGATCCCACAAGCAGCAAAATGACTGCTGCTCTGCAGTGTGGGGAGACTAGGTTTTGATGTCAATCATGCAACACTAGAAATGATTCACCACCTTTTTTTGCAATTCCTTCTTTAATTAGTAGGACTTAACCTATATATCATACATGCATGTAAATCACCTGTCTATCCATCTGTCTGAATATCTATCTAGTTCAAACCTCTTCTTCCTTTGTTATTATTCACAGCTGTCCCTAAGGGTACTGTTGAAGCAGAACATTGCTGAGTAAATTGATATATTTTAAGTATGAGCTTTCATGCAAGTGACACTAATTATCACGAAATAACAAAACTGTATCTTCAAACCACCTGACCATATATACTGTACTGTTTTATGTTCCGTCATCCTTTGAGTGCCTCTGCTGGTTCCAGTAGGTGGGTTGTTTTTTTCTTCACTGTTCCCACCAGCTAAAATTAAACTGTCTCAGTCTGAAAGGAATTATAAAATCTGCAGTAATGGATAATCAGTCCCTTCAGACAGAAGCAGTCATAGGGACATTTTAAAACTTTCAAAAATTGTCACTTTCCAACTGTGGTGACTTCTTTTACTCATGAAGGAAAACAGCAAATTGCACCTGCTCTGTTTTCATGTGTAATCCTATGAGATTAGAATTTTGTTAGAAGCAGATATTTATTTTTAGCTTTATTGTTGGAGCCAGAGACAAGACTTCAGTATTACAGAGGAGACAGTAGTCTTCACTGATGGCACTGTGCTAATTGCTGTCAAAATCAGGTTCTTGACAGACAGAAGTAGCTTCAGAAGGAAAATAAATGTGAAGCCAGGTCTACTGATAAACTGCTGCTAAGCCCAATGGTTTACCTTCTTTGGCCAGTACCCTCCAGACACTGGAAAGGCTTTGCAATGCTCTTTATCACAGCAACATTTGTTCTATGAAAATAGCAAAAGAAAAAATGCATAGAAGCTTCTAAGGGAACACAGTGCATGGTTTTGTGAAGTTTGGAGTGCCCTTAGAGATGCTTGACAATAGATGAACATCCTGTATTCCCAGAAGCAGGAGGAGAGAAGAGGTGTGCAAGAGCAGCCGCAGCTTTGAACCTCAGTGTGCCCAAGCAAAGACAAACCATGGCACTACATCCAACTACTACATTAGAAAATGTCCCTCTGTGTGTGTATGCGTCTCACAGCATTGATGAGGGCTGAGAAGCAAATAATTACCCTACCTCCAAGAAGCACCTTGCCTGTCTATAGTCCCTTCAGAGTTAATCACACAAAGACATGGCTCAGCAACCGCTAGCTTTGCAAAACCTCACCCCATTTCCTATCTGTTATGAGCAGGAAGATTACATGCCCTTCCTTGTGCAAAGACACAGGACAAGAAAGGGTGGAATACAAGATCTTGAAGACTACACGTGCAAAAGGCAACAACACAGGCCTTGCTGTTGTCTCATTTTACAGACCACGAATATGATGTAGTAATGTGACAGAAGTTTGTGGATCCAATCCATCTTGGCAAGTCACCCATCTATTCACTGGTGTTAACAGTGAACTGCCACACTAGAAACTGTTCTCCTGGTGTAAATAATATTCTTAGAGTTGCAAAGCAAAACCAAACCTAAAAAGACCTTGATGAACGTCAGGAACAGCCAGTACTCAGCAGTGAGTACACTGTCAATGCACAGATGGCATGCCTCACTGCCCTCTCTCTGGCAGCAACAGACAAAGCAGAGATAAATGCGCAGCCACCATAGCATCCCCAACACAATGTGTGTGTGTATGTTGTGTGTGTCTGTGTGTACACAAGTGCATGTTTAGGATTTCATATGGCCTCTGCATTCAGTATTTTGGGGATCTGAGACATGCAGATGCCTTCACAGCTACAGCCTTCTCCACTGCCATCTCACCAAACTATAGAAGAAACATACATCCTGCCTGTCTGATGACTTCTGACATGCCTGTCACCTACTCACCCTCCCTTAGCTTTAGTTGTTGGCAGAGGATTAGTCTTCCTTAATGATATCCACCAACAGGATGGTAAGAAGAATGGAATGAGCTTAACTTTTCCTTAGAAAAGCTGCTATCCCTAACATATTAGTATGTAAAATACATACCTGGTGATGTTTGCATATTCCTCTGACTCACAGGTCTAACTATAAACTGCTATTTTATGAGTTTTATGCCAGAGGGACTGACACCAAGTGTTAATTCAGGATCATTTATAAATGTAATAAATGTGTTTTCATATTTTTATTTGAGGCAATTAATTCAGTTATTATATGAATCTGAAATTATTGTTAATCCTTTTGATATCCCAACAGCAGCCTTCCAACATCTTAGCACATTACTGTTTATCATGGCACTTTTTAATGATCTTCTGGTAATTTTCTCTTCATGTTTTTCCCAATTGACCTGAATTAATTTTTTCAGGTCAAATTTTATGAGCCATTATATGAAATGGTTCACTAAAATCTTTACATATAATTATATTATTCACTTCTTTGCATTATTGAATTCTGCATTTTCAAGATTTTCTTCTACTTGCTTGCCCATTGTCCATCTGTGACTAATCTTGCACTTCCAGCTAGAGATTAAAAAATATCATTGTCCCTATGAATTTCAAAAATAGCAACAAAAGAACAAAATAAGTCAAGTGCAAGTAGGTCATTTCCTTTTCTTTAGGAGTGAATACATGAAGTAATTTTCATTTAATGTCATGTAGCTATCTTACAGTGCAACCACTTAGTTGTACACTCCATCCCAGGCTTGTCCATACTGCAACTGCAGACATGGTTACATCGTGTACATTTTATTCTAGCAATAATGTGCAATAACAGCAAGGAAAGCTGGGCAGTATGATGCCCCACATAAACCTACGTGTACGTATCTACCGGTTTGCAGCCCAGGCTTGAGTCCATTTTGCTGTGTTCTCCCCATGACTATTAGCTCCCACATGCTTAAGCTCACACAAACCACCTATAGATGTTGCATTGCAGAGGAGAGTGTTAAGTGCCTTTATTTCCCACATATCTTAAAAGCTGCAGCATGTTACATCTAGTTATGATCCCCCTAAGCAGAATATCACTGATGCCTTCCTAACTTTCCTGTAAGTCATAAGTTACATTTAGTATGTCTGTGCTCATAGTCTGGTCTTCAGCAAATATACCATGATGCTGAGGAGATTTATACCACCTGAAAAGCCAGTTACAAGTAGTGACTTTAAGTGATTTCTGTTTCTTACTGCACAGTGTTATATTGAAGGATGTTCATGTTCTTCATCCTCACAGGTAGCTGAAATTTATTTCTTGAAATATAATTGTAGGTGTAGGGCTGTATTACTCAAGAAAACTTTTGCTTGATGGAGAAAATGCTGGAGAAGACTCGGAGTACCTACAAGCACCTCTGGGAAGGGCTGCTTCTCTGCTGCAGGTTTTCACAGGGTCTGGCAGTAATAACTATCATTATATGTCATAATCAAACAAACCAGATTTAACCATAAAATTATTACTGACTTCCTGAATGCTGAGTAAGGTGATATATAACCTGTCAAAGGAAATAGTGACTAGCATCTTCATGACTTAATGTTTTATACCTAGGCTGGCTGGGGCTCAGGGCAGTGCTCAGTAGGGAACAAATCTGCTGCAAGAGAGAAATGAACTAAAGGTCACAACAGATATACCTTATATTTTATGCCTTGTATTTTATGCCTATAATTCTTTGAGGTTTTTTTCTCATTACCCAAGTGATTGTTTTTATCTATATGTCTGCATAGAAACAAAGGAGAACTTCTTATAGTTATTTTACTGACATATTTCTTTAAGCATTTCCAAAGAGTATTTTACTGAATGTACTGAACACCAACACAATAGAAAGTGACCAATGTTTTCTAGATTGTCATATACAGTTTTGAGTTCCTCGGCTCCCTGAAGGTAATTCATCACTAACAGTGTCTTACTGCGATGTGCCTGAAATTCCTGTGAACTTATCACCAAGGTGATATCGCTATACTGAAAACATCCTGAAAGATACCGCATAAATGAATTTTAAAAATTCCAAAGGGAATAAATGTATGTGACACACAGCTCAGGTGGCGAGAAGTTTAAAAGCTATTACTTTCCATCATTAGTAATCCCTGGGGCTAGAGCATTCAGCTGTGAAGACTGCTTTGTACTTGCAATGGCACAAGGTCATCATAAAGAGATTATTTCCTGTGGTGCTTAGCTGGAGTATCTTTCCTCAAATGACTTCCATGGCTACAGGTAACCGTGTCCTTATCCCCAGAAAAAAATACAAAACAAACAAAATAATCCAGGCCCCAAACTCCTGTATCTTCACAGAACACTGAATGTCAAGAGTTTAAACTTCTGAAGAAGTACAGATTTTTGAATTTGCACTTTCCAAAAGCCACTTACAAATATTCAGTATAATGTATTTATCAGCACATGTGAAACACTTCAGCAGATATAAAGAAATTGTCTATTATGTACCAATTTACTAGCTCATTTCACTTTATTTCATGATTTATACCACATAGCTTCAACGGGATGACAGAATAGAAGGAGTAAAATGATGAGATTTAAGCTTTAAAATGTTATTATGAAGTGAACCAAAATAACAGTATTTCAAAGATGACTTTAAAAAGATCTTCCAATCCCTATGAAAAGAAAATTGAAAGATAAATATAATTGTAATCTTTCATTTTTAACTTGATTTTCCTTGTTTGCATTCTCCTCCAATACCACTGTGTTCAGTACTTATTCTCATTGACAGCTAACAGTAAGAGGAAAAGGACTGGAAAGTTGATACTATTATTGGCCATTGCTCAGGTAACTACAATGTCTTGACAATCCAGAGTTTTACAGAATTTCAGCTTTTGTTTTCTTTCCAACTACAGTAATAGTGAAAAGCAATGCTTTTGTTATCCTGGTGAAATCTGAAAGTGCACAGCTGTAAATCATAATCAAAATACTGTAAATAATACCAGCCTGGAGTCTTTCAAGTGCAGAGATCATTATTGTGTTCAGTCAGCATGTGAGGCTTTAGCAAAAATAAGAAATGCTAATGAAGTGCAATTTTACACAACTTCATGGGAATACTGGCAAGAGATGGAGCACCTGCAAACACCGCGACCAATCTTGAAATCTTGAAAAATCGGAAACCTTTTAGTGGTCATTCATGTTGTTATGCTGACAAAGAATCCTTGTTTCTTTGAGAATAATTACTGATTAGACACCTAGTGTGATGCTTGTGGGCAGAGCAGGAGAGGATTTGCATTGAGGACACGCAGAGTACTACCTGCTGGCAGCAATGCACAGTGTCCATGCAGAAGGACGTGACAAGAGGAGCACAATGGGGACAGGGAAATATACAGAGGGGGAAGGTACAGGGCCACAGGTTTTTCTGCTTCCTGTGGTTCTCTTTGAGATCCTCCTTGGTCTTGACCAACCCCATGAGACTTTCAGGTTTTGGCATGCCAGAGTTTTGCAATTAGCACAAGTATAATGCAATCATAAACTTCTATATGTAAATGTGATTAAGAAATGCTGTTCTTTTGAATGCACATTTTTCCTAGGTACTTTGTCCTTTGCAAACTTGTTTACCACAGAAAGTTGCCAGGGACACAATCCATTACACCACTTGTTTTTTCCACACTTTACTATTTTCTTATACAGTATTTTACCTCCTACACAGTCAGCAATTACACTACATCACATTAAATCCTGCTAAACTGCTAACATCTACTGTGGCAAAAAAAAGCATTAACAGAGGCCACTAGTGAAATCTTAGAGACTATAAAATATATGTGTGTGTATGTGTGTATGAAAAATAAATGTATTGTGGACTATTTCTAATGGAATATTTCACTAAGGAATAACCATTTGTCTTACTGTACTTGCGTTCTGATAAAACACTAGAAAAAAGCCTATCTTTGCTAACAAGGCATTTTAAGTATTAATAGATCTTTTCTGTTTCTACCTTCCTCCTGTCCCAAGCTTCTACATTATCAGTTTCTCTTTGGCTAGAAATGTAAAGTTTTCAGGCTGAAGGAATATAACATATAATTTTAAATATCCAGGCCCAAACCAGTGGATATGGACTTCAGTCTATTTTTCACTTAGACTATGTTTTTTTGAATAAGAAACACAAGATGTAATTATTTATAAGCAGTTGGAATAGCTAATGCCATATTCAGAAGATACATCCACTGAAAACAAATTTCAAGACCAACAAGTGCCTCAGTCTTTTGGTAGTCAACTGCCCAGGAATGAATTTCACTCAACTCATGCACAGAAGAATATCCTTCATTTTCAGGTGCTCAGCAGAGCACTCAAAATCCTTAGGAAGAAAAACTGCCCCTTACAAATATATTTAACTTGCTTTCCTCAAAGGAAGAACATAGAGGAAAAGCTCCCTTTTGCTTTTGTGGGGTCATTGAATAAAAATATACATAACTTATCTTATACAAATTACAGTAGATAGAATTTGCAATAGCAATTTTGAGTTACTAACAAAGATTATTATTAGGACTTGATAACACAAAGCAGGGAGCATCACTCTAAAAAGTTGCTTGAAGGCATAAGTGTCTTCCATTTTGCAGCCAATCACAGCAAAAATGGATTTTAATTGTATATTAAAGTTTTTTATAAAGGAAAACAAGAAAGAAACAAAGTTGCTATGTTTTAAGAGCCTACTTCCATTCTTCTGCAGGAATAGAAAAGAGATAATTTTGCATTACTGGGCATTCTTCCCAAGTTTAGGAATAACCCTAGTAGTGCTAGTTGGAAACCAGTGTGGTTTTCAGGCCTACTGCTGCAATTACCTCCCAGATCTGGGTGTTAAGAATCTTCACAGGATGTGTGTCTTACACAGCGGTACATCTTAGAGAATTTGTGCAGCAAATTCTCTAAGTCCAATTTTGGTGTAAAGTTTGATTTAAATATAATTATGCCCCTCTAGGCATAGAAGTAGCAGCTACTACTTCCTGAGGCAATAATTAATATTAAATTAATGCATAATGAAAATTCATTTGTATTAATGAATGGTACATTAAGCAGGCATTAATATTAAATTAATTTTAGATTTTAAAAATTGGATAATATGAAACTTAAGAATATGACCCCTCCTTTATTTCTTTGTAAAGGTCCGTGGGACTCTAGACAAAAAATGCACAAACTATTCCCATTTGAGGAAGGGGCATAATCATGCCTCCAAAGGGCTCCAAGGGGATCATGATTGACCATTGCAAGACAAAAAGAAAGAGAAGACTGACACAGAGTAGAATCATGGGTAGAAACTGAAAGAATAGTAACGTAATTGATGACAACCAATATTTTTTTCTAGCAAGTAGATTCTGTAAAATCTGGTTCCTCATATGGAAAGTCAAGCTGATCAAGGTGCCTGGGCTGACATAACATGCTTCAACACCACTAAGAAATTTGCTGTATGACAATGTGCAATAGTGTGATAAATATCCAGTCGTGTATTACGGTAATTTAATGGATTAATGATATAGCTCAGAAAACACTTTTAAAAAACAACTGTTGCCTTATCCTGCAGTTTTAGTGGAGTCCTGGAAGAATAAAATGCAGCTCAGTAGGGGTGTGCATATTGGCTCATCGATAGTAGTACAGTTATCTCAGCAGACAGTAAGTCCTGGTCTCCAGACGAAGCAATGCGAATAGCTGTGTTCATACTCCTCATCAGGTATAGACCTTAGTTTACCATCTTCTGTTCATTACTCAGGTTTCTGCAGCCAGAGAGTTAATTTGCTCATTCCAGATGGGAGCACAGGATCTAACTGACTGATGGATGAGGACCACAAAAAGAAGAATCGAGGCAACTTGATACTGTAAATGTACCCAGCTTAAAAGAAAAAAAAAAAAAAGAAAAAAGAAAAGATAGTAATGCTGATATCAAAACAAGCAACAGCAATTGTGAAGTGGCAAATAATGTATCAATGAATTTGGTTCACCTGGTGTTTTTGCACAATGTGTATTATGTCTCATTCAAAGGCAGGAAACTGTCTCCTCCAACAAAGTGACCCTGCAGTAGACCTGTGGATTGCATTACCAGCAGAGCACAGCTACAGCCATTATTCTGAGAGCCCAGAGGGGCAAACAGTACCCAGTATGATGAATAAGCAAGGAGAAAATCTGTATGAGAAGGAAGACATTTTTTAGCTCTATGTGTGACTTTATGTTGAGATTAGCCTCGTTGCAAAAAAAGATGATTGGGAAAAATGATTGAAAAGTTTGGAAAAGATTCAGATAATTAAAACATGTAATACAAAGTCTGGAAAGCACACTTCAAAAGAGCTTACTGCTAAATGAAGTTTAAGTGAAGGCTGAAAAGAGACTTGATCATGGTTACTTACAAAAAAGGGAGAATTATACTTCTGAAAGTGAAGGACCCATGAGTCTACCATAGAAGAATATTCTGTTGTTGAAAGAGTACAACAGACAAATACAAACCTGAGAAAGGGCTACTGATGAACTTATAGTATTTAACTACTAGAAGATATAGAAACGTTACCATTCTCTTACAAAGATATATATTCAGAATATTTCTGTGGACTTCTGAAATGTTAACTGGGGTGTAATTAAGTAATGTGCATAATTAAGAGGGTCCAACCTGCTCTTAGCTCTGCAAAGAAACATACGAGTCATGAAGGCAGGCCATTCAGCAAAGAAATACCACAATATGAAATGGAATAGAGACTTGAAATGTGGGGTTTGCTACATGGTTTTTGAAAAACAAACCTCAATTGTAAGACCTTGGAAAGTTGTGGCTGGCAGTTTTTTATAGCCATAAGTGGGTTAGAAGTTCCTCTGACCTTCGTGAGATTTAATCTTTGAAATATACATAATTTTAAAACTGGGACATGGGACTTGTACTCACTCATAAGTTATTCTGAAGTACTCTACTTAAACCTTACCTAAACTCTAAGTCTATTTTACAGTTACCAAATTCCAATGTATTTGACTCAGACAAAATTTGCCCTGTATGAATTTTGTATGAAAGTTGAGGCTAGCCTTACAGAAAGGTTTTAGTGCAGCCAACCAAAAGAAACGTACTTGGTTTGTAAATAACTACTTTTTATGATCTACAACATGACATGACCAGGTTGCCTCCCCATCACATGTAGCAGAATTTGAAGTACACAGTGTATGTTGTCTGTTTTTTAGCTGTAATGTCTCATAGTTTACTTGATTTTCAAATGCAATTTTATGTTCCTTTATTACAGGTGACCATAGTTCTTACCAAAAAAAAAGAAAGAAAAAAAAAGAGAGAAAAAAATACACAAAGCAGGTAAAATTTTCAAATTTTTGTGGAGAGGAGATGTTTGGGCTCTCCCTCTCACCCTCCTCCCAGCCCATGGCAGAGGGACAGGAGCTGCAGCTGAGCACCAGATGAATAAGCTCCACGTACCGTGCCTGCAAAGTAAGAGCTCTGACCACCTATTCACATTTTCTAAGCCGCTCAGTGTTGGCCTCACTCAGCTTCCCCTGAAGTCAAAAAGAAAAGTTTCACTGATTTCAGTGGGAGCAATCTGAGCCCAGTACTCAGTGCTTTCAAAAGCTTGTTTCTTGACTATATTTCTCCTCCCATTTTTTTTAAATTACCACCCAGGTATTTAACTGTGTCCGGTACAGGCTTTTTTTGTTGTTGTTGTTCCCCACAAAAGTCAATACAGAAGAGGTACATAGAAATTTGTACTGTGTTCTTCTAAAAAATATTTTGTAGTGTTTACCCCAGTATGACAGCTGGGATTTTAGGCTTAGCCGAAAAAAGAAAAGGCAGGAAAGTAGGAGCATTTTGTCTTGCAACTATCAATTCTATGGAATAAATAAACTCTATAAAAATACCTTTTAAGCTACTGGAAAATAACCTTAACATATAACTTCTTTCACAAGAGACCATTCATTTAACTGAGATGCTTTGCTATATATAATACAAATAAAATAAGATGGGGTATTTTTCTATATTTGTAATTAAACTTTATGCTCACAACAGCCAGGCAAGTAATCAGAAAAATTTGCAAGTAATTCTTTGAATGGCAAGCATACAATAATATGTTCCTTTATTACAAGGGAATATATTTCATACAAAAAGAAGAAAAAAACCCACAACCAACCCATACACAAAGCAGCTAAAATAATGTTAATTGAGCTAGCAGTCATAAGAATGTGTCTTAATTACTGAGGGTGAGACATCATGTGGATACCACCCCCCAGTCCAGTATGATCAGCTAACCATCTCTATACCATCATTTCCAATTCCTAGGAAAACCTTACTAGATGTGTTGAACCATCCGTTCAGTCCATTTAAAAGCAGTTTGGATTCATGTGAGTATTTAAGAAGTTCAAAAGTAGGAACAAATAAATCAACACTTTTGTTTAGTTCGAAGTACCAAGACAGACAAAGAAACAATTTCCACTGCTGGGATATTTCACTAAAAATTCTTCTCCTGGGAACTAAGGCAGTATCCCCAGCAAAAAGATCTTGGAATAATTTTGAGGGGTTTCTCTCAGTGAATGAGAGAAAAAATACACAAAGAAATGTTTGCTGTTGAGCAGCATCCATGCATGAAATCCCACCAAGAATTTCTATGAGTTGTGAATCTTCCTTGAAGTTTGTTGAAGATAAGCCATAAAACATAAAATCAATGGAAAATTGTTAAGTACATGACTACTGAATTCATTGACTAACTACAAGTTTCATTGCATTACAGCGTACATGCGGGACCTCAGCTAAGACCAGGTGCACTTCAATGTTTTTGTTATCTTAGTTATATCTGGTTACAGGAAAAGATAACAGTACAGTGCACCTGAGGTTGGCTTCGATCTAATTACGCTGATTGGAGAGAGTTGAAAGTAAAACTGCTGCATCAGTGAAAATTATTTTAGAATTCATTTCTGATTGCCAATGAGGGCAACTTCAGGATCCAACTAATAGAAATATTTTCAGAAGTTACTTACTTAAGAAATTAGTTATTCAGTTGCCATTCTAATAATAGCTTTTCAATTTTGTAAAAAAATACATGTTGTTATCAAAATGCTACCTGCATTTAGATATCCTCCCTGCTCTTCCAAACAGTAATAGAACACAAGGCACTTTAAGCTGTTTCTTAAGTTTAAGTGTCTGAAATATGCTGAGTTTAGATAAACAACAACCTAATTTCCCAATGGTTGCAGCCCATGTTTTAGAAAAACTACAGTTAGTTCTGTATTTTGCTTAGGAGGCTGTTCTCTGCTATATTTTGAGTCATTCTCCCACCACCTTCAGGAACATGACTAGTCACACTGTGGGAATTCAAGGACATTCAGATCTCAATTTTCCACTCCTTCGCTCTCCCAGAGTATGTTCCAGTTCTGTGTTTAAGTACACATTTCTCTGTCCCTACCCCCTCTGTACGCATGGTTTACACTAGCCTTCCAGCAGCAGTACCCCAACTATTCATCCGACACAGGTAACTTCTTCTTATCAAGTAAATACGTCCTTGCAATTTTGCCCTTCATAGTTAAGAAGAAATTTTTATGGATGTAGTATTGTCTTCCAGAGGCTGTTGAGTTAGAAACAGTCATTTCAAGATATGTGTGCAGCACTACACACCTGGAGGACTCCAGAAGCCAGAAGGCATTTTAAAGAGGCAACATTATTAAAGTATTTCATTGCAGCATTGGAGCAGAAACATCTTGCCAGTGTGTGCTTTCCCCAAAGCTTTTTTCTATGCCAAAATCCTCAGCCACCTCCCTCAACTGTCAAAAGCTCCAGCTTCTCATCTGAAATATGCTGCAATTTAATTATTTGTTATTCATAGAACCTTCTGCATCACCTCACTCTCATAACTGGAAGCACTACATAAAATTAACTGCGTTTAGTCTAAAAATAAATTTACAAAATGGGTTAATAACAACAAACATGTACAAAACAAAATCATGTCAAAAATGATACAGTAATCATGTAGTAGTGAAAATAAGCAGTCTATTTTCCTATGAAATTGATACTATGGATCCAGGTATCCAAATATCATTTACAGTCTAAGACTCAGCATACTCTCTGTGGTCTTAAGCATGAGCTCTGGAGCATTTTTAAGCTCATACAGCCTCAATTTAACCTCAGATTCAAACCATGTAATAGTGCCATGTAGTGGCATCCATTGACACTTGTATACCAATTTCAAGTTTGCCACAGTGTAGTTATCATACATTTTCTAGTATTGTTTCACCTCTTCCTCTTCTCCTTCTGAACTCTTTTTTTCCCTTTTGTTCTCTTTTTGCCCAATATGAAAGTGAAGAGTGGGGTAGGAGGTGGAACTGTTTCATTTAATCATTGGCATGTCAGGGCAAAAGAAGCAATGTCTTTTTGCTATGAAAAATACAGAGTTATTCTTTGATTACTGACTGAAATCTCATAACTTTTGTGCCGTGAGGCATGAAACTCATCCTGTCAAAAGAACAGCAACTTCAGTGTAGAGTTACTAAATATTTATTTCAGTGGCAATGTTCTGTAAAGCTTCAACTGCTTAGATTGAGTGCTACTCCCAGACCTTTTCCTTTTTATTGATTACATTAACACTTTTAACACTCTGCCTTCATAAATAGTCACCAGAGAGCATTCATTCAACACTCAGTGAAACACTTTTGCGTTGAGTAGCATTATATTTGCACATGCATAAATTGGATGAACTGTCTTTATCCAGTTGGGGTCACAGGGCGTTCAACTCACACACTTGATGCCAGCCAGTCCCTTGAATGAGCTCCCGAGGCAATAGATGGTTTTTCTGCCTTTCCTAGAGCATTTTAAAAGCTTTCTAAGACCTACTGAATCTCTTCTTCCAGGCCCATCAAAAAAGTAAAAGCAAGGATGTAGATCAAACCTCCCGGGAAAAGAAGGTGCTCAACACAGCTGCTTGTCAGGAAATATGCCCTCTTTGAAAGACAAGATAATTTTGTCAGAGGTAGGTGAAATACTTTCAACATGATAAATTTTTATGGAGCCAAGTCATTTCACAGGCATATGAATAAGGATCACAAAGTTTAAGGAAGATGGGAAAGACAGACCTCCTGAATCTGCTGTAGAATGTGAGTTTCTCATGGTCAGATTTAGCACAGGTTCTGAGGAGAAACTCTGCATGAACCACAGCAAGAACTTGAGCCTGGCTCTCCGATGTCTGTGACCTGTGTCATGACCACTAGCACATAAGCATTCAAAGTAGTTTTGATCAAATATCACCAAAAATGTATTTGTCCCTCAAATATGGACTTTTGACACAACTTGGACCTGATTTGCTTTTCTAAAAAAAGCATTTGCAAGAGGTTGCCTTGATAAAATGTGGAAATAAAATAAATTTGGGGGCTTTTTGAAAGGTAGTATGAAGGACTATTGCCCTCCAGACAGCTCAAGAATTTAATGTCAGCAGTGCCATAGGAGGAAGCATATGGTTGCATGAAGAAGTACGGACACAGGTTTCAGCCAAGGGCTTTTATTTAACTAATGCATCGGCAATTACTGAATGGGATCTGGTTTAATGCCTTACATGAAAAATTGCTCAACGTGTTAGGTTGTCATGCTTGTTATATCGGTGTAGTTGCTTTAGATAACCTTAGGGTCCACAGGATGGCACTGTGCCACAGTAGATGCAATCATCCTGAAGATGCTAAAATGAATATTGGAAAGTACAATATAGTCTCACCACAGCATTACAACCTCTGCTTATAATGAGAATCATTCCCACTAGTAGATACCAAAGAAGAGAATTGCTTCTTGAGTGATAATGCTTTCCCTTCCTTTTAGTGCTAATACATATGGTTGAAAGTAATACCTATTTGGCACCTTATGTGATAGAAAATGTCACTGAATGTGATAGTCCACTTTTTATCCATTGTCCTTGGCTGGCAGTGTTTAAATCAAAACTACAAGAACTTAAGGTCGTGAGAGGAATACATATACAAAATAAAAAGTGTCACAAGGATGGGTGATAGTTTGAAACTCTGGAAAACAGTAGATGAGGTGACTTCTACAGCAGTCAGGATAGGCTTTTGTGCTCAAAGGGCTGGCCTACAAAGTGTACAGATTAGAAACATTTTTGAAAAATACTTATTCCTATAATGACCGACTCAACCTATTTGTTTATTTTTCTATAAATAAAATTTCCAAGGTCTGTTTTTTGTTCCAAAGCAGAACAAGACAAACTTTCTGGAGCCTGTTCAGATAAATCAGGCCTAATGATAAGAATGAGTTCTGAAGCCTCCTTGAGAAAGTCCTCATGAATTAAATATATCCATATAATCTCTGCACTTGTCTGGACACAAATGTGCTGCTGCTTTCATGAAGACTAAATATTTCTGGAAATGCTTAAGATGCTGATGTTTAATATGTATTTTCATGCTTGGCCCATATCAAGATTGCTCTCCTTGAAATTTATGGCTTCTCAGATGAAAGAGGTTCTTCATCATTTTACAGACCTTTCATAAGGGCTCACCTGGAACATTGAATGTAATTCAAGTCACTTCTAGTCAAAAATAAGGTTAGCTTTAGTTGGACCTGTACAGAGAAGGACTACCAGAATGATAACAGGAGTGCATAACTTTCGTTATGAGGATAATAAAAGTGCATCTGAAGCCCAGAAAATAAAAATTAAAGGGAATATGATCAAATGCTGAATGCCTGAAGAAAGTAGGTAAAAACTGACTATGAATATTCTAACCACCAGAAATGCAGTGTTTGGGTACAAATTTTAAACAGTGCATTTGGGAGCAAGAAACCTACACTACAGCAAAAGGGAGTTTGATAAATTAATGTGTGGAAGTGACAGCAGTAAAGACATTCTGCATCCTTCAAAATACTCGCAATATTACTTGTAAGCTATTGACCATTAAATATTCATGTTTTTAAGCTTCTCTTAACTGCCTTTGGGATGATGGGACAATTCTCCCTTTTCACTGATAGATACTAGGGATTTTTCACTACTGAGACCATACCTAGACTTAGGGTGTATCTTTTGGATGGGCTACTGTACTTCCCCAGATTGAAAAACTTTTCTCACATTTCATTCCTGTGCCTCATTTATGCACTCATAATTAGACTGTTCAACAACTTTTGGGATCAGTAAGAAATTCTCAATATTAGAATAAACCATTTTGAATATTTTTGTCTTGTTCTGAAGTTTATTTCCTCTCTTACTCTCTCTCCTAGTGTTACTTTGAAATTTTTTAGGTCTTCAGACTTTATATTTTGCTAGTTTTATATAATATGGTGGTTTCAGGGTGCTTGTAGCAGAAAGGAGGTGGGGCAGAAAGGATGTTCTTTAGAAACATTGCAATTTTATTTTTTACTTTATTACCAATGAATTATTGCCTGCAGTAATGAAGAACAGTGACTTAATACCTTTACATATTGCCTTCCTCTTGGGTAAAGGCCATAACTTCGTGTAACATTTCTGTAGCACCAATGTACCGTTCTACCTGTCTCAGTAGCCACCCTTCACTGTTAGGACATCACTTTCCACTGGACACAATCTAGCTGGTGCATGTCTCCACAGGACTCTCTGTTTAAGTTTAATGCTATTGATTAAGGTGTCTTAATTGATTTTGTTTATAAGTAGACAGTAATTCACAAGTCCTCTGTGTTTCCTCAGATGCAATCTATCTGGGCTAAGCAGACCAATTTAGTCACATGAATGTTTTTCATTCTTTCCTTTATATCCAATCAGGTATTTCCTTTGCCCAGTTTTATGTTATTTGTGTACCCCAACTGCTCCTTCCTGTTGTTATGTGCTAATGGCAGGGAGGAGTCCTAGAGATGAACCAGGACACTACAGTGCTCAGAGTTAACCAAACACCAAACAAAAAGGCAGTCTGCAAAGAAGAAATTACTGTAACTTCCTATCTAGATTTTTATCACTAACTTCTGTTAATGTGTGAATATCAGCCTAAATTTGAGAAGAAAGCTGGTGTTCATTTGCTACCATTCAGCCATAAATCTTCACCATCCGTAAGGGAGCATTCCTCTTCACAGGTCCTAAGACTCATCAAATTCACCTTCAAAAACCACCTCTGCATTCCACTTTGTCATGTAGAGGTTTACAGAAATCCTGGAGAAAGAAATTTCCAGAGACAGAAATGCCGAAGTCCAGATCATGTCTGGGTGGTGAGTTTTCAGGTCATTCTCACACATGTCATAGCTTTAGTAAAGAGCTTTCTCTATGGAGAAGAAACAGTGATCTCTCTCCCATTAACTTTTCAAAGAACACAAAGTTGGTGATGCCTAATGAGTCCCTAATTAATTAATTTAGTGACTATTTATGAACGAGGAGATTAAATAAGAAAGTTACAAGCAAAAAGCAAGCTGCTGCAAAACAACAAACAGCTGATGTTTATTATTTTTTTTTAACCACTGGGAAGCTGTTCAACTTCTTCCACTTCCTTCTGTTATCCTTTCTTCACCACCTCCAAGAGCTCTCCTCTTTTTTCTTCCTTTCTGTTATTCTGTTAACGAAAAATTATAAGCTTTTATGGTTAACAAGACCCCAGACCATGAAATACAGCCACATGTATCTATTTGCTGATGAGCTTGCAGGGTGGGTTCCTCTAATTTTTACATGGTTTTTCAGTCTTCAGTTCCCACCTTGTTTGTGCTCAGCTTTTCTTTCCATTGAGCTTGTTGTCCCAAATTTTAATACTATTATCATCTGATTATATTTTAATGTCTTTGTCATGGGGAAATCCAAGAAAAATGGGTTTCTGTTCACTCTTTAACTTCTTTCCTGAAAACAATTTGTATCTACAGTGTCTTGCCTTTGTCACAGTATGAATCACACCCTTGTTTTACATTGTCTCATAACTATTCATTCCCTACATCTCATCCACAGTAATCAGGGTTGAATTGAATCTATCCCTCTTTGTGTTGGTGATTAACTGGGAGGAATAAGAAAAAAAAAAAAGAAAGAATGCAATACATGATCTGCTCATTTGACTAAAATGGAGGTTATATATACAAAATGACATTACTTTGGATATTCCCAGAAATGGCTATTTCCTTAAAGTACACACTTCTCTGAGACAGACAGATGGTAGTTACAGGCAAAGGAAAATGCAGTTCCCTAAAAGCCACCCACTGTCTGTAGCTGAAATGGGGGGGGGGGGGAGGCTGGAGCTGGAGCAGATCATGGCATTGTGCACAGACCCTACGAACCTTGCATAGAAGATGTCAAAGCAGAGTCTTTGCATTCACAGCGTATGTCTGTTTTCAGCTGGTGGCCTTGCAATGGTCTTTCTAATCATCACAGACTTGCCACTGGACCCAATTTTTGGTTTGAAAGAACTAGGTTCTTTCATAACAGTTTGTTTATGGCTCTGGGACTCCTGGTTAGCAAGAAAAGCAATGAACATTTTTCTTCACAGTGTCTCAGTTTCCCGGTTTTTCGCAAAGCAATCCCAGAGAAGGGCAATGCTCCTACTGCGCTCTACACTGGGGCTCTCAGGCATAACGGCCTTGGCTGTTACAACCCTGTAAGACTAGAAATGTAACAGAGCCTATATGACAAGTAAATTGACTACTTGAAGTCTATTTCCATTCATTTTCTAATTATTCTTAAAATTAGTGGTAACTATAAATTCATAGACATCTGAAGTCCATCACATGGGGCATGATTCACTTACCCTTTCTGTGAAAACAGCCCACTTCTTATGTGGGCACAAAACCTAGTCAAGATTATGTCATTGATTGCAGACAGCTCAGATAAGCTACCATTGCCATTTTGTAATGGGCAAAAAAGGAATTCAGTGGTATGTAAAATTAAGAATTTATTGTCAGGATAAGTAAAATCTTAATAGTCTAATCAAAGAGCTGTTACTAGTCTAGATCTAATTATTCTAGAAAAAGAAAAAAAGAAAATAAATGCTGTTACCAAAAAAAGTCTCAATAATATCAGTATAGTTAAAATTGTATACACGTTTCTAGATTCTACACCTTTTCCAGGTGTTCTGCTCATGCTTTCACCTCTCCCTGGGGTCCTAATGGTGAAGTCTTCAGTCTGGTGAGGAGCACAGCAAGTTGCCAGCATCCCAAGTCCTTTGACTGGAGCAGCACGATGAGGTGAGGGTTTTTTCTTCCTTACTCTAGGATCTACTTGGGGGTTATTTTATGTTTGCTAATGTGCTTTACACTTTGGTCTTTTCTTCATTGGTCTGTAAGTCACATTACATCCAAATTTACAATACATATGGGGCCTTTTCCACATTATATACTTGTTCTTTGTTCCCTTTTTTACCCCTAAAAAGCTGACTTTACCCAGCTCCAGGTCTGCATATGTTTAACGGATCAATGATGAGTTGTTTACAGCTGTAGGGTCTCCAGTGCTGCCCTGTGCCTTGCCTCTTATCACCCCATGACTGATCCTCTACTTCACATCCTGCATCCCCACTTCTCAAGGGCTCTGCTGTCGCCAGGACTGTATTCCTCTACACTGTGTCACCATCTTAGTCATAAATATTTCATTCTACACAGAATAATGGCTTGTTACAGTTATCTAGATAAAAACTATGGTTGTATTACACAAAGATAAGCGAAAGTAAAATAAATTAGGTATAGCCATCTGGTCTTTAGAAAGATTACTGCTGCAGCTAAACCATGAAAAAACAGAGCTCCAGGCGGTCCAAGAAAGGTGCAGACAAAATTGGCCTAAGAAGCTGAAGTCCTGACATCTTGCAAACTCACTGTAATGTCTGTGGCATATTAATAACCATGACAGTACTGTACTTACTGGGCTACAGAGCTACAGGTAAGTGGTAAACAAATGCCCTAATGCATTATTAAGTGTTAATTAATGTGCAATTAGTAATGCATTACTTTGCATTACCAAAGACTGTACAGGACATCACAGTTATCCCACAACAAAGAACTGAGTCTCCAGAACAGAGCTGTGCATCCCAACAGCACCTGACAGGGGAAATACCATAGTGGGCTCCATCACAGCAGCCAGTCTGTGGACAGACCACTTCAATTTTCAAGGCTGCCAGTCTTGCATTGCTCTCAAGCCCTGCATCAATTCCTTTGCAAAATGCATACACCATTTTGAAGTTGGTAAATGTGTAGGTAATGACAGCTAATCTTGTGCATTTTACTATTTGGAGGGAAAACATATATGAAAAGATCTATTTATTTATTTTGGAAAAGTGGTTAGTTTATTGCACTGCAAAGACCCACCTCTACCTTTTGACTGGAAATGTAGAACAAGTGGTAAAACAGAGTTGCCACCAGAAATTAATGGATTAGAAACAAATATGCTGCAAGTGGGTGGCTTTTGGGATTTGAGGTTCCCTAGCAAAGTATGATGCTTTCAGTAAAGCTGGTGTTAGCTCTTGCTTTTTTATCAAGACTTCACATAGTACCAGGTACTTTTGCACTAAAGGCAAAAGAAAACTCCCCCTTATTCCAAGTCTGAAAGATTAAACACATAGTAATGAAAGACTCCCTGTTGCCCTGGGCAAGATTAAACAAATGACCCCAAATTAAATTTGTACAGAATTTAAACTCTAAAACTGAAACCCTGAAAACCCAGCTTACCTCTAATTATCTTGAAGAAACCTAGTGTTGGTTATGTTGGACATCATTAAGATGCAACAAACACTCTCAATTAGATTGCAGACACTGAGCATCTTCTTTAGTCTCACCTGTCACTCAGGGCAATGCATCTTCCCAGGGTGTGAGACATGAGAAAACCCTCCCAATTAAGAGGACTTTCCCAGTGCAACTAAGATGAATTTTGCGATCAGGTTTGTCTGAAAGAGGTCAACATAACAACAAAATAAAATACTGATTTTTGAACTTTCCAAAATTTCATGGTCAACATTTTTATAAGTGTCATCATTTGTGGCTTTTCATTTTGAAACCATTATTTTTTATGAAAAGTTGAATGAAACATGAGGTGAATAAAAGATTACATAACGGCAAAAGAAAACAACATGCCTTTTTCTATTGAAGAAAGTATTTAAGGCTCACTTAATTTTCTTTTTTTTTTGTTACTTAGTTTACCAAAAAGATGAAAAAAGCCTAGTTTATTTTGCCAATATGAAAGTTTTCTCAAGATTTTGCAAAAACCCATTCACAAAATTTGAAAAACTCATTTGCTTTTTAAGTTTTTCTCAAATAACAAACCATGTGTTGTACTCTTTTCCTTTGTTCCTCAGTGTTTCACCTATATTTTTGTTATCCCTGAAGTGTTTTGATTATAAATAGTTCTGATGCGCTAACAAAGTTAGTTCCTTAAAGACTTACAAGCTCAGATGATTCAATGTATATTCATCAACCTGTGTATTAAGATGAGTACCATTTATATGGTATTAATGCATCATCTACTGATGAAGAGAGATATAACACTATCTGGGCAAGCCAGTATGAAGTAGTATTTCAAAAACATGTCTGTGTATCAGCAGCTAACATTACATCAGACAGATTTACATCAGCAGAAGGCTCATAAATTCAAACAGTAATCAAATTAACTATCAAGACTGTGGGTTATTGGTAATCCCCTTGGGGTAGGTTTACACTCTGTAGAAGTCGTGGTGAGTGAAGCAGTTCATTAAAGACAGACTCTGTCCTAAGTCAGAGGCTCCAGCTCAGGAGAGATGATGCCAGATGGATGTGGCTCGTTAGAGGAACTTTGTCCTAGCTCTAACAAGCTACGAATCCATCCTGTCAGCTCTTGGGCAAACAAGCAGAGTGGAGGCAGGAAACCCAGCCAAGTACAGCTGGTTAATAAGGTATGTAATTGCCTTGCTTCTTTGCATTCGCTTTCCAAATCTAAAAAGTACGTTGTTGACTTTGCCCTTTAGTAGCTTAAAATTCATTTTGTTTTCCATCAAAATCTTGTGTTATGTTCAGAGTGACTTAACTGAAGGCAAAACACAGACGTGTGGCCAGCGTGCCTCTCGCAGGTTCTGGTAGCCAGTGTCAAGGCCTCATTCTACTAAGCTGCAAGGGCTTGATACAAGGTGCTGACCCTGAGTCTTAAATGGTAGAGATTAAATTCCCTTTATTAAATGTTGGAGCCTTTGTGGCCTGCAGCAAGGCAGCAGCAAAAGAAGCTAAGTTCTCATATTCAAATATCAGCTTATGTCACTTACCCAGTCCTATTCCTATTTTCAGTGAGCCACCTGTTCTTTCTAAAACACATCTGGTTAAGAAGATGAGACCACCCCTTTACGCAGTACTGAAGGAGAGAACTAACCTCCCGGCCCAAATGAAGACGAGCTGTGCTGAGCACCACCTGTTGGTCTTGCTCTGAGCAGTACTGACGCCTGAGGAACAGTCAGGTTTCAGATCTGACCTGACCCCACGTGCCGTTGGTTGGCTCCATCCAGTTTCCCTGCTCAGTAGTCTGCCTGGTTTGCATTCTTTCCTGACATGTCCCCATGAACTTCTTCGGGAACTCAGCCACTTGGGATTTCACTCGAGGCAGAAGCCACCTAAAAATTACACGTGGCAACGCTCAAAACCACAGTACCTGAATCCTTTTATGGAAGACATATTTTTTTTAATTTAACATCCAATATCTGCCTTTCTCAGGAAAAGAGAGCAAAAGGGTGGTTGCTGCTAGGAATTAAATTTTCATTGTGTTCTTTCGGAAGCAAAAGGGCACCAAATGTTATTGCCTTGCTAGATGCTAGAAGGGTAGTAGAACATGCATGCACATCCAACCTGGTTCGATCTTTTTCTCAACTAAATGATATTTTTTAGTTCCACTTACGCATCAAACTACACAGCTGCAAGAAAATACTAAAATAAATCTTTCCCCCTTCAAGCTTTACTCTGAATCCATAGCAATTGTTTTCGTTCCTTGCACTTTTTCACTGTATCAGCTAGCATTTGCTAAATACACTGAATTAAAAGCTTTCTTTCACTCTTCAGCCAGTAACTCCACTAAAATCAAGACCTTGTTAACTGAGGACAGCAGATTCACACTGCTGTTGAAATGGTTAATGTGACAAGGAATGCACACTTTATGCAAAAAATCTGATTTGGCTGACAACTGTGAAGTAAAGCAAGCAGATTTATTGCCATTTAAA
This sequence comes from Haliaeetus albicilla, assembly GCF_947461875.1. Taxonomy (NCBI): domain Eukaryota; kingdom Metazoa; phylum Chordata; class Aves; order Accipitriformes; family Accipitridae; genus Haliaeetus; species Haliaeetus albicilla. The sequence continues at coordinate 65,605,253 of NC_091516.1, read as the reverse complement.
TTTTATATCCCACTGGAACAACTGTTTAGTGCAGAAGCTGCTTCAGACATAGGGATTATTGTTTAGTTAAAAATAATTATGGGAAGAGCTGAGAGCAAAACTAATTCCTAGGGACAGAGTATATATTATTGTAGCCACTGCACTGATAAATAGGACTTTGATGATCTTATGATTAAAATGTTCTCAAGCAGACCCTGGCAAAATAAACTGCAATAGATTTAAAGAAAATGTAGATGTAGAAAAATGTAAAAGTAAAACAGACTTTTCACAAATAAGTGCCCCATTAGAACACAAAATTAATGTATTGGCACAAGGAAATTACATGAAATCACATGGCCGCTGTGTCCTGATTTATGTAAGTGCTGTGACTCTCACTATTTTTTTCCTACTTTCTTTATATGGGTTTTTTTTTCCCTGAAAGGAAAAAGAGAAATTCTCGCCCAACTTCAACTAAGCTATTTCAGAGTAACATTAAAGCTTTGACTTAGGCTGATAAATGACCTCCCTGTAGGGATCCCTTTCTCTGCACAAACTGGCCATTGAAAAATATTGTAATCAGACATGGTGGTGATTTTATTGGAATAAGCTTATTCATTCCTGTTGGCTGTCAAGCAAGTTTCTGCATGAACCATTGATCAAAAAATCAATGGGAGGCTTTTGAATATCATTTTTCTTGAAAACTTATAGAAATACCTAAGCTTCATAAATGTATTGATGTGTGTCCCTGTGTGTGGGGGTGAGTGAAACGAAACTGTGTCTGGACAATGAAAAACGATAAGGAGTTCTGAAGTTCTCTCAGATGAGGTCCCAGTGTGGCAAAGAAAACCCAAAAAACCTTTCCATTAAGTAGGGACACTCTGTGGAGATTTCCCAAAGCAATGGAACAAATAAATGAGCAAAGTGACTTCCAAAAATGTGGAATGGAAGATAACTGTGGTAATAAAATTGAATAATATTCCCAGAGAGTTTCTAAAACTCAGATTACATCCTGCAAAAAGAGGCATCCTCATCATGTCCTGTTCTTGCTGGATTCTCTGACTTGAGTAGCTGCTACAGACCACTGTCAAGAAAAGGGATATGAGATAGACAGACTTTTGTTCTAATGTATTAGACTTATTCATATGTTTCATATATAAAACAGTAAAGAACAATTTGGTTAAATTAAATATATATTAACAAACTCCAATTGTGCAGACAGAAATAAGCAAAAAAAAAGTTAGAATACCTAGTACATATGAGTAGATAAAATTGCTCCATGACATTCTCAGATATTTGAAAAAGCACATCAAATCAAAAGCTTCCATTACTTTATTTAAGCCACCATTACTCCTCAGTAGCACAGAGCTGTCATTTCAAAGATCATGGGAATCTGTGTTGATTCCTACAGCTTGGTCCTGCAACCATGAGCACAACAGGTTTTGTCTGCTGAGCAATGACTCAGTGATTACCTCCAGCCCACTGAAGGACTTCAGCCATTGGACCATTTTGACAATATTTACTGTTAATTATCTGCATCCTGATCAGGAGTTCCACCACCAAGGAAAGAACAGGAGATCTGGAGCATAATGAGCTCAGGATCAGACACAGAAATAAATGCTAGGTCTGCTTGGATCTACTCCGTTATCCACTAACATGTTCAGGTTCTCCTCTAGTGCACGTATGAAGATACATCTGAGTTCAAACACAGCCCAGTAACTTTTTGTTTAGGCTCACCAAAAAATTGCTTTGGTAAAAACATATGGAAGGGCACATGTGCGTAAACAGATTAAATATGCTTACCTGGGCAGTGGTACCACATTCGTAATGTGCATAAAACAGGAAGGTAATTTTACGCAAACATGCATGGAAAATTAGATGTGCAGAGAAAGACAGGAGACCTCATGACTTTCCCTTCTAATGAGAGAAGGCGTGTAGAGAAAGACTGTTTCATTTCCATGCATCTTGCAGTGTGTGCAGCCCATGAGACAAAGCTTCACAGAGACCTCACCTTAGGCAATGTGCATTTTACCTCAATTTGAGGACTCTGTTAATGTTTCAGTGAGAGCAGTGGAGAGCTATGTATCCCAGTATTCTCACCTTGCATAGTCAATTCTTTTCCATTCGTGGATGATAAATGATCACAGACATTTCATTTGGTTTGCCAACTAAGAATTGTGAAATGTGGTGTGTCAATAAGAGAGAGAACATTTCCGAAATTAAATAGATTTAGATCTGCTTAAAACACCGGAGAACTTAAAAAGTACTCTGATGTCAGTACCACTTTTTTTAAAGTTCTGGCTATAATATATGAATGTGGATGAGGACAGATGGATCGACAAAAAGACTACTGTGATCCCTAACTAAAATTGTAAGAGATAAAGATAGGCTAAAATAGCATAAAGTAATAAAGTTTGGAAGTAAAGGTGGCAAAACCAGAAAAGATTAACTTGATGTAACTGTAATAGGGAATGTCAGAATAAAGCCATTTGTTTCAGCATGACACTGGTAAAAAGACAAGGAAACACACACAAAATTTAAAAAGAAGAGAAAGTTAATGAGGGCTTCAGGAAGCATTTTTTGTGCAAGGAATCTTAATACTCCAGCCTGCATTCAAGAGTAAATTGTAAGACAAAAGCTGTGTGATAATTCAAGAAAGAGATATGCAAAATGTCATGCTGTTATGCTGATTACTGGCTAGATTTATGATGTAAACTTCACAGATTACAGTATATAGAGTGGAGAGGCGGAATAAATATTCTTTCTAAAACTTAATCACTTTCTGACATGAAAAAGCTACAAGGTGATTCTTCAGAGACCAAAAATGTAACCTGTAAAAGCTTTTGTGTGTGTGTGGAACCTTAAGCTTAATAAGAGGAAATTGGAGTATTCAAAACCATCTGAGACCACAAAAATATAGTATTAGCAGCGTAAATTACTCTCATGTTCAAGCTGCCAAAAGCAATTTAGTCTGTGTATATAGAAACAAAATCACAAGATTAAATCAATATGTTTTTCCCATGTTTGTGGAGAAAAGATAATTGATTAGAATAGCAGGTCACATCTACACTAATGTACCATGCAGTAGCTGACATCATCTCTCTATCTTTGAAATGAACACCAACTCATAATACTCACTTACATACCTTTTAATTACTTTGCTTTGTAGCCAGAAAATGGAAGGCTAACTCATTAACCTTCTTTGTCTTTCAATAAGGTATTTTTTTTCTTAATGTTTATGCCTGTTTGGACCTGCAGTTATTCCCATAGACTGCAGAGGTACCTATTAGCAAACCTGGTCAGCTGCAAGTTCTCTTTCATTGCTTAATATATTCAGCAATCTGTTCTTCATGATTCAAACCCATATTCCAGTCTTATCAGTAAATAGAATTTTCATAGACTATTTTTTCTATTTCTAGGTGTGAAGCATTTTTTGCAAATGTTAAAACTATTCTATAGATTGTTTTGTTGATTCCAGATGATTAGGAAAGGAACATATAAACAATGATATAAAAGACTGATTTAAAACTGAGACATTCCACTTGTAACAAGAATTTCTCTTTCTTATGAGTAATGACTCCTATTTAATGCATTGTTAATGCCTTCCTAAAGCAGAAGCATCGATGTGCCAGGAAAAAAAAGAGAAATAGATTTCCTGGATCATTGTAGAATTTTTCAAAGTCAGGACTACAGAACTGGATAAAGACAAAGAAACCCAAACTAGAGAGGAATCATCAGAAAGCAATAATTCTGTTGCTATTAGGGTGTTTTGTTTATTTTCCTATAAGAAGGCCTAGAAAAAGAAGACAACCCTATAATAGAAATTTCTCCAGAAAATTGAGAGACTTTTGCACCTTTCTGCAGGTTGAAGCTGCAGTAAGGTTACATCATGGGTGCAAAAAAAATTCAAATAATTAGAATTTGTTTCATGGTCCCCCACCCCCCAAAAGAAAAAATGCATAGTCATTTAAAGGGAAAAACAGAGGAGTATGACTGCATCCAGTTTTGGTAAGAAGCTGTGATGAGCACAAGGGAACAATTCTGCACTTCAGAGAAAGCTTTAAGTGATAATAGGTTAAAACCATCTTTGTCTAATCAGTTATTTAAATACTACTAATCATCTGGGCTATGTGCCCAGATCAACGCCTATAATTTGAGGGTCCTAAATTTTAAAGTACAAGGGGTCACCTCATACTCAGATCACTGATTTTTATGTGCTTGCAAGTTATACAAATGGACTCCAAGAAAAGCTCACAAGTTTACACCTTCTACACCTTAAAAAGGGGCTACACACTGCATATGTAAATTACATGTTTATAAAAATATAATATCATATTTTAAGGAAGCTACAAGCACAGGAAAACAGCCTGAAGCCAGGAATGCAGTGATTAAGGTATCTAGTAGAAATGTTAATTGAAAGTTCTTATGCAGGAGGGCAGAAGGAAACAACCTAATTCAATGGACATAAGGCCATGGCAGTAATTCTGCATTAGTCTCTCTGCCTGCCTCTGACACCAATCTGCACATTTTGCGTTGTCCCCTCTGCTGTACCTGCACATCTGCTTGTACATCTGACCAAGTCTGGAACATGGGAACTTCCTGATCTGAAAAATAACCCTTTTTTCTTATTTATTGCAAAATAAATTTTGCTGACTGATCAATTCCATGGTCTAGCTCACCATATGACCATACAAACAGTTGGACAGGAGCAGAAATTAAAGACCTGGAAAAAGAAGAAATTGCTTGTGTTTATTCAGATATTACTGCTGCAAGGCAGAGCCTAAGAAATGAGGAAGCTGAATTGTTAGGAGAGAATAAATACCTTTCTTGTTTCATTCCTGCATAGAGAAACAGCTGGAGACTCAGTGCACCAGCAACAGAAACCACCTTTAATAAAAGCAGCAGAAAGATTTGGGTTGGGAACTGAGAGTATACGGCAGCCCCGGGGCAGTCTGCAGGAACTCATCAGCCACCCTCACAAGATAGGCGAGGTTGTGGAGCCCGTGAGACAGAAGGGTAAGCCTAATAATGGTCTCTGTTGTTTTATTATCTGCAACTTGCTTCCATTTTTGTCAAACCCTTTCTACAGAAAATACAGAAAGGTAAAGACTGGCATTTCCTACAGCTGAGCCTTCCGTGGAAGCTGCAAGAGTTTGAGGGGCAATCCACCAGTGATGACAAAGACCTGAATATAAAGATGTAACAAAAGATGCTCGGATAAGATTCACACACATTTCTAAACATCTGGAGATCTTATTGCCCCCTAGTGATTGTGTTATCATTACACAGGTTTACCACGGTGTAGCCCCAAAGACTGTCAGCAGGATGCAAGTATGAATCAATCTCAAAGCCAGAGCTCCTCAAAAGGATGTGCCTAATACCCTGCAGTTTAGGCTCAGTATTTTATTGTTGCTGAAGCTGCTATGATGAAGTTTGCCATTTGCCATCATCACAGCACCATATGCAATCAAATATTAATGGTTAAAATACATTGCTATTCCCAGCAGAAGGGAACCTGTGGCAATACCTATCACAATGTTAGCCCACTCTTGAAACCGGGATGCTAGAAATTATCATCATGAAAAAATCAGTAATAATGACAACATATTCTATATCCTTGCTCAAAGCACATCAACTGCACAGCAAATTGCTGTGTGTGCTTTCTGCTCCCCTGTCTTAGCTATTTCCTTCTACTAACTTCTCACAAGAAGACTGTAATATTGCTCCCAAGGTGCTCAACGGTCACCTTTTAACAGCTGCATGATGCTTTTAGGTAAAAAGTGAATGAATATTGTATGAGATTGGACCAGGAAGTCACGCTGACAGCACACACAGATTGGGTAACAGCTTTCTTGTAATGGCAACAATGGTGAACTTACATGAAATGCCAGTAGTAGTAAAAATGAACCATGACATAAGAAAAACTAAATGTCTCATAATCTTTTGAGGGCAAAAATAAGGTTCAGATCATATAAGATAACAGAAAATTCAGGAAATCCAATGGGGTGTTATACAGCAAGAGATAGCTCATTTGAAAGCTGACAAAGATGCAACTCATTAATTTGCTGCACTTTGAGAACTAGGAGAGAAATTCTATTCCACAACCAGCTAGGAAATCAAAACTAATGCCCAATTTAATGCTAAATGTCCTGGTTTCAGCTGGGATAGAGTTAACTGTCTTCCTAGTAGCTGGTCCAGTGCTGTGTTTTGAGTTCAGTATGGGAAGAATGTTGATAACACTGATGTTTTCAGTTGTTGCTCAGTAGTGTTTAGACTAGAGTCAAGGATTTTTCAGCTTCTCATGCCCAGCCAGGGCACCTGACCCAACCTGGCCAACAGTGTATTCCATACCATGGGACGTCCCATCTGGTTTAGGAACTGGGAAGTGGGGGGGGGCAGGGATTCGCCGCTTGGGGACTGGCTGGGTGTTGGTCGGTGGGTGGTGAGCAATTGCCCTGCGCATCATTTGTACATTCCAATCCTTTTATTACTACTGTTGTCATTTTATTAGTGTTATCATTATCATTATTAGTTTCTTCTTTTTCTATTCAATTAAACCGTTCTTGTCTCAACCCACAAGTTTTACTTCTTTTCCTGATTTTCTCCCCCATCCCACTGGATGGGGGGGGGAGCGAGTGAGCGGCTGCGTGGTGCTTAGTTGCTGGCTGGGGTTAAACCATGACACTAAGGCAAATAGAGACCAAAACTGAGCAGAAGGATAGTACAGTGCCATACTCCAGGAGGGGATGAAGGAAGGGATGTTAGAAACAACAGTAGGGCCAAATCCAAACTGGTTTTGTCATTGCATCGGTAGCTAAGTATTAAGAATCTTACTGTCAGAGTTTGGCTTAACTGTTGCTATGTCATATATGAAGACTGGTGAGACTCATGATGTAACTTGTTTCATTCCTTTGACTGACGAACTTTGTTTTAATTGATCATCTGTGAATTATACTAAAGGAACCTTCTGCAGTAGCCGGTAGTGAATTTCCACTCACTGCAATAACTGCTGTAATTTTATCCCTAGTCACAAAAGAAATTCACATTCTGTAATGCCTCTTTGAAGCAAATAGTTAGGATTTTAAAGTTTTGTCTCCTACAGGGAGGGATAAAAAGATGGAACTGAGTAATGACATTCCACTAGCATTTATTTATAAAGGATATACCATGTATCGTTCCCTTGATCATTTCTAGAACCAAAGGCTTTGCCCAAAACCCTTGACAAGGGGCTTATTTTTCTTGGGGATATCACAGTGGCTTCTCTACTTGTGTTTTAGCATTTTTTTCTGCTTTCCTACATCCTGCTGGGAACCTCATCACTCCTCCCGTAGGTGCACATGCACATGCCTCCACCTGTGCTCTGGTTCTGCTTTCACTTTATCATTCACCAAGGAATGATCTAGTCTCATACTCGTCCTTCTGCTCGAAATTTCACTCTTGAGCAGGGACATGAATGTGATTTCTCTAGCAGTCCGATTAGAGTGGGCCATTTTCCCCTCTCCCTCTTTTTTTTTTTTTTTTTTTTTTTTTAGCTACTTCAAAAGCTATCGTGTTAGAATCAGTAGACACATATAGCTTGACTGGAGAGAGGCGTTTTAGCAGTTTTAGCAGCCTGAACATCCATCTTCTTCTCCCACTTAACTGAATAACTTTCTCTCTGTGACTAAGCAGTAGTCAAACATTTTTGTACTTTTGTATAAAAATTCAACAATGATGATGGCTTTGACATTAAATAATGACTGTTGAAAGTACTGTAGAAGACAGAATTCAAAATTATATCAACAAAGAAATTTTCTAAAATCCAGGAAGAAATTCAGCTTGGCAGAGGACACTGAATTCACAAATACCAAATGGGGGATAAGCAACAACTGTAAGTCAAGTGGCAGAAAGGGTTGCAGGGGTTACAGGCAGACCACAAATTTTAAATTATGTTTTATGTTAATACTGCACTGGTTTACAGAAGATACACAAAGCAATTACTCTGCTCTACAACGATTAGTAAACTCTCAGCTGGGATGCTATCTGTTTTATCATGCATTGAAGGAAAGGTAGACACAGATCAGAGTGGGAACTACTACACTGTGGCAGGTCAATACTTGTTTTGGGAGGCTTAAATAAGTTTAGCCAACCTCAGTGCACGGGAATGGACTGTATGTCTTCTTGAACTCCTTTTCAGCCCTTTTTAGACTTGAAATTACGTACTGTAAATTTAGAGAAACTAAAGGTAGAGCAAAATGTTCTTACAAACCAGTATTTTAGCCATGGCTCCACTGCTTCAGAGTAAGCCCTGGCAGCTGGTAAGTCTTATGGTGTTGAATTTTAACTTCTATACCCATATGTGGTTTCAGAGGTGGTAAGCTAAGAGACTGCCTCCTTCTCTCACAGCTGTAATTCGTATCAGTGGAGACGGTTCAAAATAAATGAAAAGGATCTATGGACTGTCTCCTACTCTAGTCCAGATAGCTCTAATATCTTAACACTTTAGGTAAGATGCCAGGTCTATCTATTCTGCCATTCACTGGGGTGGGGTAGGTGCAAGGCTGGAGTGAATTGACTTTTCTTGTCTTCAGTGGGGACTGCGTGACTTTTCTGACTGCTATGAAGAGGCCTTTTATAACTGTGATGGCTGACGCATATATTTATTTGGTGTTGGGAGAATATCATTCACTAGGTATGTATAGCTGAATTCCTGAGGAGCACAGTTTATCATATAAAATCTGAATAAATACACATTAAAAGTAGGCCAGTGTTCTGCACTAATTGAATTTTGCTGTATATTCTTTAAGGAGACCCCTGACATTGGAGTAGATTTGGTCAGCCATGGAGTACAGTATGAGAACAAATTCATTACTGTTTAAGAGCTATACACACACTTAGTCTTTGATAATGAAGGTCACACAAGTTTTTCAAAAGAGAGACAGCTCAAGCCATGGAGGGAAAAGTGACCTCACCTTAAAAAAAAAAAAAACAACACAAAAACCCAACCACAAAATTAAACTCAGAAAGTTAATCCAGAAATGTGATTATTACCAATTTATTTCCTTATCTCTTTAGCTGAAATAAGAGACTGGCTATTTAAGTATCAACAAGAATGAGAGTTATTCTAGGCCATTATTCTCAACTTCATGCAGATGTCTCAGTCATTCAACCATAATGATAAATGTCTATTAACCACTGCAAAATCACACCACACGTTATTTGGAAAAGTATATGACCTCTATATGAAGTTTAAATGAATTTATTCTGATCAGCTTTAATCAACTATCAAATTAATTCATAATGTTTGGAACAGTATTACTAAGCTCCTGGAAACCAAGTTCACTGAACAATGTCACATAGTCATTACTTTCTGAAGCATAATGAAACCTGAAGTGCTAGGAAAGGATCTACAGTTATGATGGTGATAGTTGACACTTTCCTCACCAAAGAAACTACTGCAAATACACAAATCTCTTCTTTATTATCCAGGAATCCTTTTCCACTGCTAATGAGAATTTTTTTTTTTTTTTGTCTCTGTTTGCTTGTCTGACTGGGACCCAGCCAGTGAATCTAGAGGAACAAGGGCTCTGATACACTGCCTTGAGCGAACGGCTGCAGCGTCCCCTGCTCTGTCGGAGCTGCCATCCCCATGAGCCTGCAGAGCCTGCAGAAGAGCGAGTGCACCTGCATCTCAGCTGTTCCTCTCACCATAAACGCAATTCCATGAATGCTAGGTCCTTTTAGCCTACTCTGCAATGAGGTTAGCATTTTTGGAAGACTGGTAGGGCAGGACAGCTGAGAACAGTAACATCCATAACCTCTGGAGCAAGACATTGCCTGGAAAATAAATCCTAGAGGCTGGCTGTTTTCTGCTTTGCATTCCTTCCAGCCTGCAGGGTGGACCACAGGAGAAGCTTTGTGTTCACCCTCCCAGAGCAGGTAACACACACGAGCTGATCTGGCAGCAGAGGTTCTTGAAGGAGGATGCTATCGCCTGCCACTAGTCATCACAAGCAGGGTACTGCCTGGGAAGGAAAGTCTAGGGAAGGCATGAAGACCCCCCTTATATGAGAAGTAATATGCAACTTCTTTTTCTTGTAACTTGGTCTCCTGAACTATAAGTTGATTTAAATCTGCTAGCTTAATTGTTTCATCTAAGAACAAGATCAGGTGGCGAGACATTAGAAAACGTTCCAGAAATAATGTGTCAAAAGATGTCCCTGGGGCAGTTCTACCTTCTCAGGTTTTCTGAATTTTATTATTCAAAAAACTGCTTAAGCAGCTTGCTGATTTGTTCCCGGAAACCAAAAATGAGTACTGTTTCACTGGATCTAAGAGGCTGGTGTCACAGAGGCTGGTGTTTTCTGGGTTTAGGCATAATTCTTCTTTATTACTTTTTTTCACTCAGTACAGCACAATATTTTAGCTCTAATCAAGCACATCGTCCCATCAAGCTGACTTTCCCAAAGCTGCCTTTTAGTTTACTCAGTGGCTGAGCCAGTTAAAAGCACGCAGGACTGCCACGTTGTGAATCACAGGATAGGAAGTTTTACTCCTTAGCACAACACGGCCAGCCAGCTCCAGCTATCCCTGCAGACTAGAAACTCAGGAACACTGTCAAGATACGACGTTTTTGTCACATTGACTCTTAAAATGTCAATTCACACTCCGATTTGAACACAGGCAAAGGGATGGGAGTTTGTTGGCCTTTTCCTTATTCTGCCTCTGTTTGATGTGAAATTACGCATTAATACATACAGACACATGACATTTCAAGATGAAATATTTTTCAGCAACATGAAAAGCAGGAAAGGTCTGAAAAGTGTCATAATTTTCCAAACTTGTCAATAGAGTGCACAGTACATCTGATATAAGACTTTGCCTTGTGTATTTGTCATGATACAAACGGCATTTCGTCCTCAGGGGACCTGCTCGGTATGTTCTAGCCCCTTTTGCCCGGAGATGAATTAGTGCATTTAGAGGAGAGCACAGAGGCCGCTTTCTGAGGCTTAGGCCTTACTTTGTTCTTGGTCACAACTCAACTCACAGAAAGCATCATTCACATGCACAGACACTCACAGGCCCAGGTTTATGATTAATCCCACCGCAGTACGCTCACACATGTATAACAAAAATGGTCCCTTTGTGGAACCTGATGGACTAAAACAAGGGAACAGTATATTCAGTCGGTTTTTTGACCACTAGGTAAAAAGTTCAAATTCAGCCCAAACTGAAGGATGACTCAAGTTTCGTATTTGGACTTTCTGAAAATTTTCTCTAAAAACGGTATGTGTGAGAGAGTACACATGTAAAGGAAAAAGTGATTACAGGAGATGAGGAGGCAAAGAAGGAGCATGTTCAAGAATTTGTAATGCATTTGCACTTCTGTTAGTAACAGCACATGAAATGTCACTTGAATTCAGCATGTAATTGTTCTTTGCCTCCCCTATGTCTTGTGGGAACATTCCCTTTAGCACCTTGATTTTGTTTTCTCTAAGCTTAAAAATGTATTGGCACCAGTAATTGCCTAATCTGGTCCAGATACGATATGGTACGGTGCAGATTTATTACACTGCGACAACAAATTAGGAATAAAAGCTCCAGGGAAGCAGTAAATCAAGGTTGTAATAATTCTTCTCCAAGTGCCATGCAGAGAGTCCAGTGAAGCATCCAGAGCGCTGCTTCGTAGCCACTGCTAATGCTGATCTACAGGAGGCTGCTCTTCCCACCCCTGGCCGGGAGCTGAGCACAGAGAATTTAAACTGCTGGTAAATCGCCTGGCCCCACCCTGCACCTCTCTCCTTTCCCTGCCTCTCAATGGGAGTCGTTCTGCCCTTGATGCGAGGGGAGCACTCCCTGGGCACCTTGCATCCCCGCTCTGTCCAAAGGATGCTGCAACGTGTGCGTTGCAGCTCAGCCCTGGGACGGTGCTGTAAGGTGGGGCAAGATTTGGTCCACCGGTTACTTCTCATACTGCGAGCCCAGACGATCAGCTGCTCAAAGACATCAGAGAGTCAAAGATATTGCAGTGGAACTGATGTTTTTGATGGAGGAACCAGCAGTAGGACAACTGTGACAGCTTTACTGTATGAAGCTCATTATTGATGAGTTCAGCGTTCAAACATTGCTAGAGTTCGGAAATTTTAGTATTTGTTCTTGACAGCGGAAAATAGTTATTGCAGTGTGACTGCCATGCTTTGCAGCCCTCTTACAAATAACTGTGGGTTTACACGTTGTGTTTTTAATTATGATGCTGAAGGGAAATGGATGATACAAGTTATTTCAGTGAATATACACATGCCTATTCATCTTCACCAATCATTTCTCATATTGTGAACTGTCTTTGTAAGATAATTATTGCTGTGATTAATAAGCTGCTAAACTAAGATCACAGGTGTCAGTTCTTCAAAGAGAAAAGAACAAAACAATGGCAGTCACAATTCACACTTCGCTTACATTTATGAATTTTTAAAGTTACAATGAGAAAGAATGTCAGAAAAGAAGCAAAGTTGTAGAAAGAAAGCAAAACAACTGCATTGGATGGTATATAGAAACCACTAAGAATCATGAAACATTATTTCTGAACATTGCAAAGGAACAATTAAGTGCTTAAATAGTTCTTTTAGTGTCAATAGACAGTCTTTAACTTCAGTGAAGCTGCAGCAAATGCGGAAAAAGATTTTTGAACTAGGAAATAAGGTGCTTTATTCACAGAAAAAGTTACTGCTAAGCATGAGTAACAAGGACTTGTTCTGAGCCTTAATTTGTATGTTCACTAAAAATAGCAGGTTGAATTTTATTTTGTTGCCCACAGAGCTCCTATAAATTCAGTGGAATGCCACAGAACAACATCAGTTTATTATTATCTGAGCACAAAGTAATTCTGTCAGTTCAGTGTGTGTTTTTGAGACACACAGACTTAAAGTTGTAATAGGTTGGCAGAAGACTCAGGTTTGCTTCTTAACAATCCTCTTTAGTACCTGACTATGACAGCATCAGTTTAGGTAACAGATTGTAAGGATCACAGCCATATCTTCCTGTTTTTTGCATAGAAAAGTGCTATTGAATTCAGAGGAAGGTTTGTACCTGGAAAGACTGTAGATCTCAATCCTCTTTGATTAGTGTCTTATAAGCATGCGTAGCCAAACCAATCTCTGTTGTAACAAGTGTATCCTTGCTCTGGTGTGGATATCCCACTCATTTTGTCAGGATGTCGATTTCTGAAAAGCTAGTATGACTGCACCCAAAATAATCATAACTGTCATCACTTCTTACACTTTTTGTTCTGGGACTCTCTGAAAGGAAACCTGCGTGTACTTGTCTTGGGTAGTAATTCTGCACTGCTGGTGGTGGATCAGATCCCAAGGGTTTCCATGCCACTCCTTTGCAGGTTCAGCTGAAATGAAGTGACAACAAAAAGCTGGGATGCTGCTATTTCTGTTTGACCCTACAAAGCTGAACTGATGCGTGTACGCTATTCACAGCTGGCAGGAAAAAACAGTGGCCTTGTGGCCGTCATGGATATTCTGTTTTACACCTACAACCAAAGCTGACACTTGGCTACTCTAAGATGAGACCAAAAAAGGAAAGGGGAAGAAAACACTACATAAGGATATTTTTCACAATACCTGCTAAATGCAGGTTAACCTTCTGCCTGGAATAAATCTGTACAGTTATATTTATATAATATAGGTTTTATCAAAAGCCCTCAGGATTTTCCACTGACTTTAGTGATTTTTGGAGGACCATTGTCTGTAATTATTGGGATTCCTAAAATCATTAATAAGAAGCACATAAAAGTGTCTAGAAAAACTACATGCTGCTCAGCTACCTTTAAAGGACTTCCAGCAGGTACTAAGATAAAACTTCAGAAGCCTGAAGACCTTTCTAAGAGGTCATAGCCTTAAAGCAATGCTAAGGCTGTATCTCCCAAGGAGAAGCAGGTGAAGATCAGAGGAGATCAAAGGTTGTAACCAAGTGACCAACCATCTTAAGTTATCTACCTAGGCTTCTGAATTGTTTGTGGTTACTCCTTGACTCTTTAACTCTGCAAAGAGACTTTCATTTTTTATCTATCAAAGGTCTGGGTACTTAGCCTTTTTCTCAATTAAAGATCAATTCTTGTAAGTTTTATCGATTTACAATTTTCAGCAATTTCTTTTTTTTTTTTCTTTCAACTAGCAGTGTTGAAAATCTGATTCTACTATTATATACATTGATATGGCTAACAATTTTTTTTCTCCTATCTTTCAAAATGCATTAAGGAAACATAAAAGAAAAAAATCACCATCGCTTTCTCTCTCTGTATCTGCAGCAATTTGAAAGAAAATGATGAATGGCAAAATGTAAGAGCAAAGGCTCCCAGAATGAAGGAAGTGGCATGATTAGGTTCTGTATTTTAAATTAGAAATAACTGCTCTGAATACATAAGCAATCAGACATCCATTTATATCCTGGTTAGAATCTGAAGCTTCATTAATTGCAGTGGAATCACATACAAAATGAAGATTTCCTCCAAAAAGCTAGGCTTACTCAAAGAAAAACTTAATGTTTTATGATAGTATTTTCCACATTAGAGTTCTGCTCGTGGCTAAATCATCGTGGATAAACATACATATATTTAAACAGAGAAAGGATACACTCTTTTAGTCTAAAAACTGAGCCACAGAAAAACCACTAGACTGAATACTGCGTATTCATATGAATCATTAGTCAAACAGAGGTGAGAACCAAAAAAATATGAGTTACTATTTCTATTTATAATGTTCAAGTTTGCATGACAGTTCTAAAGGCCTTTTTGTCATACCCAGTTGCTCCATGTTGTTACAAATAGAGAAGAAAATTACATCAAAGGATAGCCTGTGTTGCTAGTACTCACCTACTAAACATCCAGTCTCCCTTTTCCTTTCAGTCATATCCTTTTTTACACTAAAATAAATCTGGGGTGACTCCTGTGTTTTTACCATTTAGGTCATCACATGATTTCCACTGGAGGATGCACCAAAATGAAGACAAACATGGGATAAATATTGAGCAAATCTGGATGAAATATTGAATATCCCCCAATTCACACTGAGAAAAAGTGAGTAAGCCCCCTGAGATTTCCTGAAGGACTTTATCCATGCAACTGAAGGACTCAAGCCAGGAGTACTGACATATGTAATTGTATAGTCAGGACCATAATTTGTAGGAGCCACTAAGAATTAGTTGTCAAAACAAACAAACAAACAAACAAAAAAAAACAAAAAAAAAGAAAAGAAAATGGAGGCATACATTTTATCACATCATAAGAGCACCCATAATCTATATGTCTACATTTTATAATCATTTTACAAGACTACTTCATTTTCAAGAAAAACATGCACGTCTTATGACAAGTTATACAGTGTGATCATTGCATTAGTTAAGCTATAGAAAAATTGGGTTAAAAATAACAGGCATGCTGCTAAACCGTGTTAGCAGTGAATGTGGTTTTTAACTTGAATCTTAAAGGAGCACAGTGTTTCTTCCTTATATTCCTGCCTGAAGTTTGTAGAGTATGATTTGTTCTCCACTTACCCACTTTTGCCATAGTCAGTTCTTTTCCTATTACAAATCCCACATAGTTTATCCAGGAACTTGGGAGAATCTAGACAACAAATAAGCACTATGAGGAAAGATAGAAATATTAGAAATGTTGAGCTCACAACAACAACAAAACACTCATTAAGTGACAAGTCAGACTTCTACTACATCTTCATTCACTCTGCCAGTGTTCATGTCTTTCTAAATAAAAACTGTGCATCAGTAATGTTCTGAACTGCAGCAAACGTTTTCCTGTTTAACAAAATCCCTTTGAGTTCATAATAAAAGCAATCTTAAAATGAACCTTCTATGGCTCTCATCTTGTCCATTTTACTGTTTTGCTACCCTCTGCTGGCTTTCTTTCCTCTTTCACATTAAACAGGAGCTGCTGATTTTACGTTGAAAGCTTTTCATAAGGCAATTTTAGGAACAGTGTTTGGGGCTTGGAACAGGAGAAGGAGTGAAGCTAATCAGGTGGCACTGACTTCTTGCATCTCCACTGGCATGAACAGGGATTTTCATCCAGATCACCAGTTTTGATGAAATTTCTTAAAATCAAGAACTCCCAGGAATACAGCCATTATGCGTGCTCAGCTCTCCTATGCAGTGCATATTCATTGAGTCTGATGCTTAAAGATAGTAACTAAGCCTGCATTTCTGATCTCTTGAGTAAAAATATGAAAACCCTCCACACATTTCCACATCATTTGGATGAGAACTTCATGTGCTCTTGATCTCCACATTCCTCTGAATCATTTTTTCCCATTCATAGTTTGTATGGAAGTCAGGGGAAAAAAAAAAACAAAAACAAACAGCAGACATCTTGTAGCAAATTAGGTAATCTTGACAGCAAACAGACCTTCCAATGCAAAACTGCAGGGGAAGAACATAGTTTGCAGCTGCAAATACATCACACTTGAAATCACAGGTAAAATAATTTCTCTATAGTGTGTGGCTGTTCTCAGAAAATTGTGTTTAGCCCTGAGACTCTCATTATTGAGAAGAGTTGTAAATTGGAGAGAGGTCAGTGCAAAGCCACTGATATGATTAAAGTGGGCTGGAGGCATTGACTTATGAAGAAAGATGAAAAGATCTAAATAAATATGGCCGGGCTGTGGAATACTTAAAAGGCATCAAGATAACCATTTACAAATAGCTGAAGGATATGAAAACTAAGCAGAGAAAAGAGATATCTCTGGTAGCATAAAGGAGAGTAGCCAAAAGTAATGAGATGAAAATTAAGAAAGGAAAATCTAAATCAAGTGTCTGGATAAACTCCTAGAAGTGGAATGCATCACGCCGCAGACCACTCCCCCAGGTATAATGGAAGTCCTATCGGCTGAGGCAAATAAAGCTGGATAAACAAAACTGAAGTGGTTGTACAACAGGTTTAACCCTGCCTTTACAGAGAGGTAGGCCAAAATGTACAAATAGGTCTTTATCATCCCTAATATCTCTGAATTACTGCTGAAATAACTCAGCTATTAATGCAATTCCTTTGTGAATGAAACTGCTCATGCCTTGCAGAAAAAGCATTAAGTCTATGAATGGCGTGGTTTCAGAAGATACAAACTCTGCAAACAAATCTCTTACACTGGTCCCCCAGAAATGCTCATGTGTTGTGCAGTGCCCATGAACTGATGTTCTTCAGACATACCAGACCTACAGAGTGTGCCCTGCAGAGTTGTGTTCACTGAGAACAAAACAGTGAAGCAAACCTGACATTTTCTGAGTCTGTTATAGTTACCACAGTGGTGATTGCCAAAAGGTCTGTGTTCATTGCAGGTGGCCATGCCACAGACATGCAGTTCTGACCTGTTTAGACATTTGGAAACTTCAAACATTATTAGTCTGCACACAGTCTGATTGACTTGTTAGGGCTACTAGGCATGGAGCAATTGTGGACAAATTGATGAAGACCTTAAATCTTCCTGGAACAAAAGAGAACATGCCTAGAAAAATCACATGTAAGACAACTCTTCCTGTGGCCATCAAGAAAATCCAAGCCAGGACAATTTTTACTCCTTCTCCTTCCATTTACTCCCAGTAGAAAGAGAAAATTAAGCAGTCCCTGGTTTTTTGTTCAGGGGGACAGTCATAATTTTACATAGGCTAAGCAGGAAAAAATCTCATGGCCTTTCAGTTCTCATGTTTTCAGCTGCAGTCACTGACATCTCTAGCTACAACAGTTTTTATCCCTTTGGGAGACTTCACGTGCTCAAAGGATGCAACTCTAACCTGATGTGATTGATAGGTTGATGGCTCAGAGATCCCAGGATCCACTGAAAGGGTGGGCAGTCCACACAGTACCAGAATGAAGATTATCACATAAACTGATGTCTGCTCATTCCAAACAGGCCAAGTCTCATTGCTGCACCTACAGCAATGAGAATAAAACACTCAGGAACTGACAGGCATGCACGACAACCAAAGAAATGTGCACTGTCTGTGAAGCAGTCCTAGATGTGGAACAGAAACATGACTTTTATCCTATTCATGCCTGAATAAGCTGAGCTTCCTCCTGCGCATATCTGATTTACCTCAATTGTGATGTGTTATTATCATCTCTCTTGTGATTCCGGGCTGCATTCCCACTTACCCACTCTTTATTATTTGTCTGCTTGATTCTGCTGACGCCATGCCACTTGTTGTGTGCTGTGTGACCTTCACTGTCACAGGTCTGAGCCAATTGCTGTGATTACAGGCACAACTACACTGCGAGCCTGCCCTTGTCTTCCGAAAAGCAGCTAAAAAGCTACTTTTGCTTCAATTTAGCAAATTAGCTAAATAGCCATTCTTCCTTGCATGAGACATTCACCATCCTGAAGAATACATTCACCATTTCTGGTCAGATTGCAAACATATCTGGACTGAGCCTACCTAGCAGGATGACACTAGCATTTAGAAGAAGTAAGACTCTAACATTCAGAAATATGACTCAGTTGCACATGCTGCTACATGCAGGTCAAGAAAACAAAATGACTTTCACTCCCAAACACAGAGCTGCTGGAATAATACAGACAGAATTAGTATGAAAAATATATAGAATCATAGAATCATAGAGTGGTTTGGGTTGGAAGAGACCTTTAAAGATCATCCAGTCCAACTCCCTGCCATGGGCAGGGACACCTTTCAACTAGACCAGGTTGCTCAAAGCCGCATCCAACCTGGCCTTGAACACTTCCAATGATTGAGCATCCACAACTTCTCTGGACAACCTGCTCCAGTGTCTCACCACCCTCATCATAAAAAATTTCTTCATTATGTCCCGCCTAAACCCATGCTCTTTCAGTTTAAAACTGTTACCCCTCATCCTGTCACTACAGGCCTTTGTAAAAAGTCTCTCTTTCTTATAAGCCTTCTTTAAGTATTGAAAGGCCACAATAAGGTTTCCCCAGAGCCTTCTCTTCTCCAGGCTGAATGACCCCAACTCTCTCAGCCTGGCTTCACAGAAGGAGGTGCTCCAGCCCTCTGATCATCTTCGTGGCCCTCCTCTGGACTCACTCCAACAGGTCCATGTCCTTCTTATGTTGAGGCCCCAGAGCTGGTTGCAGTACTGCAGGTGGGCTCTCACCAGAGTGGAGTAGAGGTGGAGAATCACCTCCCTCAACCTGCTGGTTACACTTCTTGTGATGCAGCCCAGGATACAGTTGGCTCTCTGGGCTGCAAGCGCACATTAATGGGTCATGTCCAATTTTTCATCCACCAGTATCCACAATCCTTCTCTGCAGAGCTGTTCTCAATCCCTTCATCTCCCAGCCTGTACTGATACCAGGGGTTGCCCTGACCCATGTGCAGGACCTTGCACTTGGCCTTGTTGAACTTCATGATGTTTGCATGAGTGTGGTGGGTTGGCCTTGGCTGGACGCCAGGTGCCCACCAAAGCTGCTCTATCACTCCCCTCCTCAGCTGGACAGGGGAGAGAAAATATAACAAAAGGCTCGTGGGTGGAGGTAAGGACAGGGAGAGATCACTCACCAATTACACTCACTGGCAAAACAGACTCAACTTGGGGATATGAGTTTAATTTATTAACAATGCAATCAGAGTAGGATAATGAGAAATAAAACCATATCTTAAAACACCTTCCCCCACCCCTTCCTCCTTCCCAGGCTTAATTTTATTCCCAATTTTCTCTACCTCGTCCCCCTGGTGGTGCAGGGGGACACGGAATGGGGGTTGGGGTCAGTTCCTCACATGTTGTCTCTGCCGCTCCTTCCTCCTCAGGGGCACGACTCCTCACTCCTCCCCTGCTCCAGTGTGGGGTCCCTCCCATGGGAGACAGTCCTCCATGAACTTCTCCAGCATGAGTCCTTCCCACGGGCTGCAGTTCTTCATGAACTGCTCCAGTGTGGGTCCCTTCCATGGGCTGCAGTCCTTCAGGCACAGACTGCTCCAGCGTGGGTCCCCCATGGGGTCACAAGTCCTGCCAGAAAACCTGCTCCAGTGTGGGCTCCTCTCTCCACAGATCCGCAGGTCCTGCCAGGAGTCTGCTCCAGCATGGGCTTCCCATGGGGTCACAGCCTCCTTCAGGCATCCCCCTGCTTCAGCGTGGGGTCCTCCAGGTGGGCATCTGCTCCCTCGTGGACCTCCCTGGGCTCCAGGGGGATAGCCTGCCTCACCATGGTCTTCCCCACAGGCTGCAGGAGACTCTCTGCTCTGGTGCCTGGAGCATCTCCTCCCCTTCCTTCTTCACTGACCTGGGCATCTGCAGGTTGTTGCTCTCACATATTCTTACTCCTCTCTCCGACTGCAGTTGCTGCCATAGAGTTCTTTTTCCCCTGTCTTAAATCTGTTCTCCCAGAGGTGCTACCACCATCACTGATGGGCTCAGCCTTGGCCAGCAGTGGGTCCATCTTGGAGCCAGCTGACATTGGCTCTGTTGGACATGAGGGAAGCTTCTAGCAGCTTCTCACAAAAGCCACCCTTGTAGCCCTCCCGCTACCAAAACCTTGCCATGCAAACCTAATACAATGGGCCCAACTCCTCAAGCCTGCCAAGATCCCTCTGGATGGCATCCCTTCCCTCAAGCATATCAACTGCATCACTCAGCTTGGTGTCATCTGCAAACTTGCTGAGGGTACACTCAATCCCACTATCTATGTCACTGATGAAGATACTAAATAGTATTGGTCCCAGTATGGACCCTTGAGGGACACCAGTGGTTACTGGTTTCCACTTAGACATTGAGCCATTGACTGTAACTCTTTGGACACGCCCATCCACCCAATTCCTTATTCAGCTAAGAGTCCACCCATCAAACTCATTTATTCTATAATGGCACGAATATTGTGGGGGACTGTATCAAAGGCCTTACAGAAGTCCAGGTAGATATACCCAGGCAGTACCAAGAAATACTAGCCCTGTGCTTACTGTTTAAGACCCACCCCAATAATAAATAACAGAAGGATATAGACAACTGATAGTGACTTTACTACTAATGTGAATCTCATTACATATTATCCTTACAGCTCCCCAAGTAGTATTTAATGTGTTTACTTTCCTAACACTACTGAAGATATTATACATTTTTCAGGGTTTAGAGATACAGGAAGATTAAGACCTGTTTTTTAATAGAGGGTCTGAGAGCAATCTCTTCCCCCACATCTTTTCCTGGGTCTTAGCTGCCTGTGTTCAAACTGGCTCCAATACAGCACAGCTGCATAACCTGGGATCAGGCTGCTACAAAAACAGTTATGCTGCCAGAAAGCCCTCTGGGGCACCCCATTTGGGGCCACCACCCTTGGCAGGAGCTGCATTTCAGCTCAGATGTCTGCATTTGGTCCTTTCTGGAGCTGTGATGTAGGCATGCCGGTGCCCAGCCTTCTGCCTCACATCCTCCCCTTGCTCATGGGACTTCCCAGCTTTACCTCAGACTGGCCCCATGGCCACAGACCAGTTTGTATGGATATGGAGGGTCCTTGGTGCTTAGCACACTGCCTGGCCTTGCTGCCTCCTGCCTTGCTCATGATGCTGTCTGCTACTAGCTTAAAGGGAAGAATTAAGGTATTTCTCACGACATGGACCCAATCCCTGCCCTACTGGTCACTTCAGTGGAAGTGATGGTCAGATCACAAAACTTTTCTACTTAAAGAACATCTGTGATTTTTGGGGAACTTGGACCCAAATCCTGAGATATGCAGAAACTTAAGTCCCAGTGTGGGGACTTTGGGTGGGTTATGCCTTTAGAAAAACCTGACCTATGGGAACTGCCCAAGCTCAGCTGTTCAGTCTATTTCAGAGTAAGAACTTGAAATTGAATCTCCCAAGTCCTAACCCACTGATGTAGCCACCAGACTTCCCTGCCTTTAAAATGAAAGATTATCTTGATGTGAGTCTCAAAATGTTCAGTTTAGTTTGCTTGTTACACAATGCAACTGTCAAATTAAATTTTTAAAAACAATGATGTGAGATGAACCATAGCCTCCTAGTTACAGACAATGACCCTTTGTGCTCCAATTAGCTAGATGTCTACTCACTTTTTGATAGGGTATCTGTTTTGGAAGCACTATGCTTCAAATGCAGAATCACAGAGCCAAAGGGGAAAGGGGAAGATGGCAATCTGCCAAGTAAAAAAAAAAAAAATAGAATCCCTTATCTGTTATATACTGAAGTCATTAACCATCTTACAGCTATAAAAAGTACATTAAAATGTCCCAGTGTGCTCCTAGCAGGGTCATGATTTGTTGGTGCCTGAGAGGCCAGCACAGTGCAGTTTGACAGGTGTTTAGGTCAGGATGAAATATGACATCTGTGGTCCCACTCAAGAGCTGGTACCAGTTCTGGATGATTTGCCAAATGAAGATCTATTCAGAAGCTTTCGGTTTGACAGATAAATAGCCCATCCAAGATTTTTCAGTGCTAGGGCATCCAAGAGATTGCCCCATTTATGGCGCTTTGTGCAACCTACAGGCATTTTAATCAGCTTTACTGGCATTTTAACAAACTGAGTTTGCCTTCAGAATTTCAGATACCAAGATCTGTACACATCTTCAAAGTAGAATCCAAGAAGAGGAAAGAAAAGAGAAAATGCAGTCCTGCAGATTTCACACTGAGACGAAGTTATGCACAATGAAACTATCCCAAAGTAAAAGGCAGAAAAAAGGTAATGAGATCCAGCAAAGACCAGCAAATTAATTAAAATTTTTTATATTCAATATAGATTAAGATTTAAACATTTGGTCCTGGTGCACTTATGTTCATGAAGTCTATTCCCATCAGACTGGCTGATCAGACTCCCAGTTATGCCTGTCACCTGCCTCTTAAATGTGACCCTGTGAATGAAAGGTGGAAAGCTTTGAAAAATATAAAGCATCATTCAGATTAGAAAGTACACAATTCAACACTCAGCTGAAACCCACAATTATGTAGTTGAAAGTGCATACAGGGTATCTGTTGCTATAGTACAGCATGCACATGAAATGAAGCTTTCTCTCTCTTCTTACAGGAACCGGCCTGATAATAGGAAAAAGATGATACTTCTAATGACACAAGGTCAGTTGCCATCATGTTGGGGCATTGATCTCTTGCTGAAAGAGGAAATTACGAGCTACGAAAGATAGCCTGGCTTTGATTTTTTAAATTTTTTTTTTAATTAAGAATTTGAAAGTAGGGATGAGGCTTAAGCTTACTTCCTGAGCTTTCTGTGAAGAACAACCCACAGAGGGCTTTTTTCATCTCTGCCTCCATTTGGAATTATTGGTAGATAACCTGTAAACAAACTCAAATGTCTACTCCCGTGAAAAAAATCACATCAAATCCAGAGTATTGAATACCTCAGTCATACTAGAAGAGTTAGAAAAAAGGGAGAGAAAAACTTTTTGGTTGTGATCTTGATCTTTATTTTAGGGACTCATGGATTCTGTATCACCTCATCCCCCCTGTTCAGTGTCATCTGAAAACTTGATGGGTAAGGACTCTGTGATCTCCTCCAGGCCACTGATAAAGATGTGTACTGGTTTGGGCTGGGATACAGTTAATTTTCATCATAGGACTTTGTATGGTTTAGTAGCTTATGTGTGTTCTGGATTTGTGATGAAAACAGTGTTGATAACACAGGGATGTTTTAGATTTTGATGAACGTGCTTACACAGCATCAAGGCCTCTTCTGTTTCTCACGCTGCCCCACCACCAAGTAGGCTGGGGGTGCGTAAGAAGTTGGGAGGGGACACAGCTGGGACAGCTGACCCCAACTGACCAAAGAGATGTCCCATACCATATGACGTCATGGTCAGCAATAAAAGCTGGAAGGAAGAATGAGGAAAGGGGCAACATTCGGAGTGCTCGCATTTGTCTTTCCAAGTAATGGTTATGCATGATGGAGCCCTGCTTTCCTGGAGATGGCTGAACATCTGCCTGCCCATGGGAAATGCTGAATGAATTCCTTGTTTTGTTTTGCTTGCATCCACAGCTTTTGCTTTACCTATTAAACTGTCTTTATCTCAACCTATGAGTTTTCTCACTTTTACTCTCCAGTTGTCTCCCCCATCCCACTGGGAGGAATGAGTGAGAAGCTGGGTTGGGATGAGCTGCTGGCGGGGGTTAAACCATAACAGATGTTAAACAAGAGAGGTCCCAGACAGACCCCAGCGATGCCCCACTTGTTACCAGGCCAATATGACCCATCGACCACAGCTCTCTGAGTCCCGTCATCCAACCAGTTTTTTATCTGCCTCTCTGTCCATCCATCCAGATCATCGTGGCCCAACTTGGATGTGAGAACAGCAACAGTGTCAAGAGCCTCGCTGCAGCCCAGGTACATGACACCCACCACTCTCCCCCCATCCACACACCAGTCATTTCTTCCCAGAAGGCCATCAGGTGGGTCAGGTGTGATTTACCCCCTGTAAACCCATGCTGACAGCTCCCAATCACCTGCTCTATATGCCCAGAAATATGTTCCACAGTTTTCCCAGGGACTGAAGCAAGGCTGACCAGCACAGTTTCCCAGATCAT
This sequence comes from Haliaeetus albicilla, assembly GCF_947461875.1. Taxonomy (NCBI): domain Eukaryota; kingdom Metazoa; phylum Chordata; class Aves; order Accipitriformes; family Accipitridae; genus Haliaeetus; species Haliaeetus albicilla. Next base: position 65,580,779 of record NC_091516.1, on the reverse strand, counting down.
CCTCATTGCCTTTTCGGAAGACAGATGCAACATTTGCTTTTCTTTAGTCACAGGGGACCTCCCTGGTTCTCCAAGACCTCCCAGAGGTTATAGATTTCTCACCGTGCAAGGACACTGGCCAGCTCTCAGCACCCTCAGGTGCAGTCTGTCTTGTCCCATTGGCTCACGGGACAGGTTGTCTCCAGCAAGCCCAACTTGATGCTCACGCAGTCCTAGTTATTTCTCTCCTTGACCTGTCTCTTCAAGCACAGAGGCCTGGATGGGGAGAACTGAGGCAAAGGCAGCATTTAGTACTTCTGCCTTCTGTGTCTGCTGTCACACCAAATCAATTAACATGTCAGTCACAGCATCAATAACTTAGCTACAGAACAAATGGGACCACAGCATGTTTATTCCTCCCTCAGAAACAGAGATTAATAATAATTAAAATATTTCTTAACTAAGGAAACACTGATTTTGGAATGGAATTGTGCTGGTCTCTTTATTATAAGTAGATATACTGTAACAGTACAAACATACCCACTAAAACTACTAAATGGAGAAGATACAGATCTGAATAAATTCTTAACAATTTTTATCTTCATTTTACTGTATTTTGGACCAACTGGGAGGACATTCCTTAACTATTGTCCTTGTATATTTGTCATACGCTCGCTGAGCTGCAATTGCTCCATTGTGGAGCGAACCCGCCTGAGCCTGGCAGGAACCACAGAATCTGTGTGCACCAAAAGCGCTGCTTCAGGTACCACTGAAATAATTTTATTAACTTTTCACTTCAGAACACAGGTGATATCTAGCGTGGCTGAGTGAACTGAGATTATTTCTGAACTGACTTCAGTGATCTTCCTATATACTGACAGCTGGGTTGCTGCATATGAAGCTAAGCAATCAGCCAATTCTGACCAAAAATAAAGCTATACTTACACAGCACATCTGGAGCACACATCTCTGACATGCTGTACAGCATGGATGCATTCCACAGGTCCGGAGAATTTGGGCCCTTCTGTTCAGATCTTGATTGAATAACGAACAGGTAAAATCAGGGGGTCTTGAAGAGAAGGTATGAATTAGATTCCTTTGCTAATACAAAAAATAGCATTCATCAATTGTTACTTACATTTCCTGAATTTTTTTTCCTCTAAAAGTTAAGGCATACTGACTATTTGCAAATCTTTCACCTTTTATCCTAATTCATGGATCAAGAGTAAGCTTTAGCTTTCACCTCAAGTGAGGCAATATTAATACCATATACTTTTTTAGTTAATGATAGTTTGAGATAGTTAATTTACTGCATATATATCTTATTTTTCATTGATTCAATTTTAAAAACCCACATTTTTGCCTTTGAAATGGTACATAAGTATTTTTTCCACTCTCATTTAGTTTCTTCCACCGTAACACTTAAAGCCTCCTGATTTGCAATGTCCCTTTTATAAATTGAAAACAATACTTTTTTATGGAAAATCAGCCTTCATATACATAGGAGCTTAGTGACTTCATTTTATATCATTTGACTGACTTTTTTGAATATCAATTTTTCAATATGTTGTAAACATTTTCAGACTTACAGGCTAGCAGTACTTTTAATGTCATCCTGGCATGACAAATTCAAGGTAATTGAATTTGTTGCAACTGACAGTTAGCATGATACCACATTTGCCATGATGTGTCAGCACTATCTTATCTGCCCAAGAGAGCTTCTGATCTTCAGATTACAATAGTTGCTTCTTACTATTGATACAATTGCCTTCCATGTACAGTCCAATAAAGATTTATAAATACTAATTCCATCCTTCTTTTGTTAAGGGCACAAAAATGCTTGTTTGTAACAAACTTGTCTTGATGTGATCACTTAATGTTGATTTCTTTAGTCATTCTGAACATCAAAGAACCATTTTGCCTCTAGCATTTGCCACTTGTTCTGTCAACTGGCATGTTCTTGCCCTTCCCAACCTCCCCCTTGCTCCCAGGTCTTTATCTGTTATCTTTGTTAGGATCTCTTTGGTTTCTGAGGGCACTGGGAAGAAAAGATACATTGCCACTACTCTGTGAGGTCTTCTAGAGTATCAAGTACATTGTGATGATGCAACGCAAAACTGGAAAGTCTCCAGTGAGCTTCTGCGAGGGACTGTGCTGAATTGCTGACTCACATGGCTGACTCACGGTGCCGCTGCCTCAATATCCTACCATTGTAGGGGAGAATGTGAGGGACTGTGCTGAATTGCTGACTCACGGTGCTGCTGACTGGCGGTGCTGCTGCCCCAATACCCTGCTGTTGTAGGGGAGTACGCACAAGATGTCCCCGAAGAAACCACCATACCCGCGCCTGCCGAGCTGTGCTTGCCCGATAGGGTAACGAGCTCTGTGGAAATGGGTGGACTCTTCCGAAAAATTGTGGGGACTGGGACAATAAGGGAACTGCGTGCTCCCCTCTCACAAACAGAAGACCCGAACATGGAAAAACATCGGAAGGACTGTGACACCTGGCTCTGAAGGAGAGACACCTGACTGGCAGCAGAGGAACCCGACCCTCCATCACCGACATCGGAACCGACTCAGCGGGACATTGCTGGCTTCGTGGTGGTGGTAACTAGTCTTGCTATCTTTCTTCCATTCGCTTGCTTAGGTCTGCCTCTTCTTCTCCTTCCTCACTCTGTTCTATCGCAGCTATTGGTTATTGCAGGAAATAGAAGTTGTAAGGTTGTACAGCATCTGACCTCGTTTGTGTCTTAATCTCGCTCTCGGGATCATTTAACAACCCTCCCCGATATTGGATTGGGACAGCTTCTAATCTTTTTTCACTTGGGAAACTGAGACCATGGATGAACTTCAGCTGCATATTAGAAGTCTTTCAGAAAGAAAGTATATTATCTTCACAACAACAGGTCACTGAAAATCACCAGATTAGGAGAAAGAGCAGAAAGCAACTTTCTATACCCCTCCACGCCACCAAGATACGTGCAACGAGAGGAATTTGTGTAAGATTAAGTGTTCCAGAAATGTGAGCAACACTGGATATCTGGCTTTTGGTTCCTTCTGCAGTGAAGATGTAGCAAGTCCAAAGCTACAACCAGCGGAGGTGGATTCAGTTCCCATGGGGCGTGCAGTTTCCACCCCTCATCCTTGCCAATACCTCTTGGGATGGCAGAGATGTACAAATTTAAGGGAAAGAACAAAGTTCTCCCTGGCCAGATGAAAAATGCTCATGATTATAGACAGTCATCTCCACCATAGTGGGATGTTCCTGAATGATACAGAAGGGAACAGTTTACACTTTTCCTCTCTATATTGAGAAAAAAATTACTTACAAATTTAGCTTTTATCCTTAGTATATAGGCACACGGTTCTGCCACACCTGTTCTCTGTGACATTACTCTTCCGCCCCTTGCTAACACAGGCCCCAGAATGAAGTATTTAGTGCCTTTCAGTGACCAACTCTTGATAACACAGGTTGGACTCGATGATCTTAAGGGTCTTTTCCAACTTAAATGAGCCTACTGTTCTACTCTATGAATGTTTTCTGAGGAATTAGTTGCGTGTAGAAATATACCTTTAAGTGTGAAGCAGAAGGTAGGAGCAACAGAACAGCTGTTGCTCAAATCACCCCCTTAAGTACCTTGCCAATATTTCAGGTAATATGTTAACAACAAAATATATATTAAGATATAGACTTAAACATATACTAGAGAAATAGCCCCAAAATAAGCACTCAGTAATAGGTACTGTGGAAAACATCATGCACCATATACCTAAATACTGTAACACTGAGCCTTGTTATGGCTGAGGATGGAAAATCCTCACAAACATTCTGAAAAGCAGTATAAATATTTCTCATTATCCCAAGGTTTGGCATAACTTTTTAATAGTGGCAAGAGCCTTATTAAGCTGAATCTCCTCTACTTTTTTCTGAGACATTCATCATTGTAAAAACAGCAGGAGGGGAACTGTATTCCCTGAAAGTCTAAACAGTGTATATAGAGTTAACAGGAAATGAGAGACAGCAGAGACAGCTTTAGCATGAAGGAGATGACTCTCTCCCTTTCATGTGGACAGTCATCAGTCAAATGTCAGGTCATTCTGATTTCCCTGCTCTGAGGAAAGTAAGACATTTACCAAGAAAAAGCTCTTCTTTCATTTTAGGCAAACACCATCTGTTTCTGTTTTCATTAATATATTTTCCTGTGTGCATCATAAAAACCTTTTTCTTCTAAAAAAAAAAAAAAAAGACAAAGAGAATACTGTCTCACGAGCAGATGCCATTTTGGAGTACTCCAGGCTGATGTACACTCCAGCAGGCCCATGCACTGAGATCTCCTGACAACACCAGAAACCCAGGGAGGAATTAGAGTCCTCGGCAGGCAGCAGGGTAGTGCCATTAACAACTTTAGCCTTTCTGTAGGCTCTTTACAAAAACCTGGAGGACCACCTTGATTGCCACAAGCGCCACTTCACCGCTGCCTGCCAACACTGTGGCAGGTGAGTTCCAAAGGTCAGAATCAGGGGGAGGGAGTGTAAAAGGGCTTCATTTTGGCATGTCTTTTCATTCCACTGAGCATCCCTCAGTCCTCCTAAAAGAACAGGAAAGAGTCTAAGCTCACTCCATTGCTCCATCTTCCACGTTTTTATACTATGGCCACAACTCCTCTGCACATTCAGTAATGAAAACCCTTCCCATTGTTTCAAGCTTCCTGCATAAGAAAAATTCTCTTACATCTGAAATAATGTGCTTTGTACTTGAATCTTTATTTAAGACAGGATGACCTTAATATATAGATTTTCTCTCACTTTTATTTATGATAGGGCTATGGGAGTTAATACTTGTTCAAGCTTTAAGCACTATTTTTATGTAATAAAAACAAGGGTATAAATAAAAATAAAACTAGCTGTCATCTCTCACCTTAAAACCAAACAGAAGATAGTCAATACCAAGCTTGTATACCTGTATTTCCTGAAACACTGGAATTCCTGAAGCATTAAAATTCCTGAAGCATTAAGCACAGAAATAAAGATAATGCATCTATACATGTAACAGTAATACTGCAATTTCCGTATCATTCTATATATTTTCCCTAATATAACCTGCTATCTTCTTTGCTTCTTTGACCACCATGGCACATTGAGCAGATGTTCTTATTGAGCTTTCCCCTGTGAGGCACAGGTCTTTCTCTGGAGTGATTACAGCTAATTTATAACCCATCAAGGTATATGAAAAATTCAGATGGTTCCTCCCAGTGATACGAGACCTTCCAGAAGCAATGCCTCTGGAATTCATCTGAGAACAGAACTGGGATTATCTGATATTTCAGTACCACGTTGCCAGCATCTGTTTAATATTTTCATATATGCCATTTGCCCTCACTAGAGCAGCAGGCTTACACTTTGCTGGTCTAATTACACAGACTTATATTTTGCTTTTTTAATTTCTCAAGGTCAGTCATTCTCCCATAAGATCTGTTCAATCTATTACGAAACTGATGTCACTTCAGTACGTATCTACAGAGAGAAATTAAACTGAAAAATTTAAAGTGCTGACAGCCCTGTAACTAAATTTTAAGTCATTTTGAAGAAAGAAACCAAAGTATTTAGTTTCTGGTAAATCACAGATATACTGAAGTCCAGCTATCAGGAAAAGGATTGGAAACTATAGCATGAGCCATATGGAGCCACATAGGATTCTTCTAGATTCATGAAGGGAAAAAGATGTATTTATGAAATACACAGTCATCTCCATCAAAATAGACAGCTGTCTGGAAGCATTTCATTTTCAAAAAAGACATATTACTGTTATAGTTTTGCATTAAAAAATGACTATGTTCCTTGAATCAGTACGTGGAAGAAGGAGTCCCATAAATGGTTTTGTGAGAGCTGATGAGCATGTACAACACCAAATCCAGGTTTTGGAAGATGGGAGATGACAGGCAGGCAGTGACAGGCACTCCCACGAGAGCTCAGCAGACTGGGAAAGGATTTCTTGGCTGATAGATTTAGCATATTGTGTAATGGTGAAAGAGGTTGAGATTGGCGCTCAGTGAAAGCTGCACTAGCATACAGTGTCCCGTTAAAAAATATGGCCTCAATTCACACAGCTTTCACTCCCCACATCCACTCAACAGTTCAGTGGCTGGTGCTTTCGTCTAAGCTGCAGGTTAAAACAATTCAGTTTCCTCCTACACCTGTGAGAGACTAACCACTGTGCTGTAGCTGGAGCTCTGCCCTTCTTGCCATATCCATTTCATGCTGCATAAATAATTAAACATCCACCAGGACAAACACTCAGATGTTTCACTAGGTGAGTCAGACAAGTTTTCTCTCTCTCAATAATAACCAATACAACTGGAAAACAGGCAGATTCTCACCTGGCTGCGTGCTGTGTGTGCATGGGTGCAACTAGTTTTATCAATGCACTGTGATTGCTCTAATGCTGTAATGCTTCTCTTTTCCATAAAATACTTACAGTTAGTGAGAACAGAGAAGTGGCTGTCAGAGGTGGCGAGAACATTTGCCTGAGAGGTGGGAAAGATTAATTATTCATTCAAAGCAGTAGAGTTTCAATGGGAGACCTGAGAAGACTCTTCTCCTGCCTTTCCCTCTCTCTCCAAAGCACCTTACAGACATTCATTAAAGAAATGCAGGTTCACGTCCTTCAGGAAACAAAAGAACTCTATTTGAGTGGTTGCTCTAACCCAGCAGCACTTGGGTTATAAGTGACATTTCCACCTGTTGACTTTAACATGCATTTAATTTCTTATTTTTGTAAGTAATATTTGCACTGAATAAATTTAATTGGGGAGGGTGGAGCTGTTTTCTCCAGGAAAAATGTGACAAATTACAGTTTCATTTACCATTTCTTATTTTTTGCTAAGATACCCATCTCAGAAGTCAAATTTAACCCTGCCACTGCTCATTTCTCTTCCACCCTCCCCCATTAAACTAGCAAAACTGGCTTCAGATTTATTAGTCAAAATTAAAATCTGCTAACTTATCTGCTATACAAATAACAAGCAAACAAATAATTTTAACTGATACAGGGTAGCCAAATAAGACACTTTTTAAATTTCATGTTATGTACATGAAGCAGATGAACAACACAGGGCAATTGGTGAATGTTTTGAGTTCAGCTGACAAAGTAAGGGGAAAAAAGTGAACCCAGTGTGAAAACCATTCCGAGTAATTGTAAAGCAGAATTCCAGAAACTGCAGAAAAGGTCATGGATAATGCCTGTGAAAAGGCTCAATGCTTGCAAACGTTAAATACCATTATTTAACTGCAATATACAAGGAGTGCTCCTTCTGTTCAATTTGGACACAAAATGTCAGTAAAGTGGCAGTGAATATGTGTCTGTTCAGTAATTCCAGTAATATGCAGTCTGAAAAAAACTTCATTTATTTCTGGAAAACTTCAGCACTGTATCAAAACAGTACTTTATCAATTGGAAGGGAAATCAGCACAGAAAGAAATGACCCAGGAAATTCACTAGGAAAGATGAAGACTGGTGATCCAGACAGACCCGCATGTATTTGAAGCGAACATATGTCCTAAAGAGGAGTAACTACTTAGGGAAACAAAATAGAGAAAAGGAAACTGTAGGAAAATAATTCTGACTGATAGTGAAATGCATCAGGTTGCTTACTAGTATTTCTCAGCATGCCCTTTGGGGTGAACCTAAGTCAGCACCTAAACTTGGAAAAGCTTTAAACATTATTTTCTAAAGTTTGTTATTTAACACACAGCAGGAGTTTAAATGCAGCCTTGAATTTCTCACAGGACACACAAGCATTTCAGGCATTGGTATTACACACTTGTTACAGGGAAATTATGCATCTTGTTCAACCTTACATCCTCCCAAACATTGTCCATCCACAGTACATACCCATGCCACTGACAGATGTGCAATGCTGCACTATCTGCACTGTCTCAGAACACACTCGTTCAGATGCTGGAAGAAGTCTAAACACAGGGTTCCCTCCAACATATAATTACCTCCACAACTTAGAGATTGCTCAGATAGCTTTTTTCTAGTTAGCAATGACTAGCTCAACTAACAATGACTACTCAGAAAGACTCGTTCAATGAACTTCCCACTGTACTGCAGCGTGGCTGCACCTTCACATCCATTGACACTCACAAGTTTAGAAAGCAGTACTTAATTTTACGCACTGCAAATGCAGACCTTAGGCTGTCAGTGAGAGATATTCACCTGCTTCATACTTCCTCTTGAATTTTTTGCAATGCATCATTTTATAAGAATTAACTCCACTGACATCCATCAAAAGAAAGTCATGGAACTGAAAAAAGGAAATTCTGCTTAACAGTAAGTATATCTCACCATTCACAATGAAAAGTCATCTTCAGGCAAAGTTTATCTGTTGAGAAAATATCACTCCTATTAGGAAGTCTGTATTGGCTTTCAGCTGTAACATCCATCCCTCTCTTGACCTTTCTTTGTTTAAATCAAGTAACTCTTAATTTCTTACCTATAGTCCACTAATTTCTTGTAGCACACGGTCAAGACCAGATAATTGCAGGAGGACAAGCGTCTTCTGATATGCAGAGGTACTAGATACCATGTTTTTTTAACTGAAGTATGAATTTGGTAGATTCTTTTTTAAAGTGCATTTAAGGCCACACATAGGAAACTTTGTTCAGACTGAGTTTGTCTTATTCTGTGAAACCAATAAGTTCATTTGCTTGTGAAATAAGATCTTCTGGCATCAATACAGTTTTCAGAATGTAAACCTATGTATCCAGCAAGAAAGGTAGATCCCACAAAAAAATGTGAATGCCAATCTAATCTTAGCCATCCTGTACCAGTTGCTCTTTTTGTCTTGAAAGCCTGGCACCAAAATTGTAACATTTTTATAAACTTATGTTACATAATATTTATCAGATATGTAAAAATAACAACAGCAGTTTGCCCACCACCTTAAAAAAACCCACTGTATGAATAGGGGATACTTTATTCAGGATTAGATGGTAAAGGCAAGATCCAAATCAATACTGTAGGTCCAAAAATAAAATAGAGGTTAAATGTAGGTAGCTAAATTCAAAACCAGATGTCCTAGATGCCTAATTCTATTTTCTCGTACCACCATGCTCAAACTAGAACCCTCATTCTGACTTTCTGTTTCCCAATTTAAGCAGCCTGAAGGATTCCTTTCTGGCACACCACAGAACACATCTTGACATCTATTTAGGGTGCATTTCACTAGTTGTGTATTCTCAGGTTTCTACCTGGCAGCAGAAACAGCTACCTGTCACCTTACTGTGAATCAGCATCAAACTACAAATAGATAGGTATACTCTCTAGTATATTCTATATTATACATTCCTAAATATACTGTAAAAGAAGTTAAGTGGCTTCAGAAGTATAAATCCATTTTTAATCAAGAAATGGTTGCCTAAATCTGCAGAAAATACAGAAATTTTAGATCATATGTGTAAAAACACTGCTTGGGATCTGACTACGAATGTCAATGCTCCTGCTGCACCCAATACCTCATAAACAGCTCTTCATTAAACAATATAATTTTCTGGCTCTTTAAAATGGAAATTAATAAACAACTTCCCTGGTAACCTAGGAATTTTTTTTCATTAAGGCTCTTTTTCTTGTAGTTCTTAATATCTGAAAGCTGCCACAGAGATCAGTAGGCATTCTGCCTAAGGAAGGCAGGAGAAATTCTTTTTATTTTATTGTTATATTAAAGGAATGTGGAGAATCCAAAATTCAATATCCAGAAACGTACTTCGTTCAAACTGAGTTTCTGTCCAGTGGATTGCACAGACATCTTAATCTGCATGGCTCAAAAGTCTGCTGATATGAAGAAAATAGCACAATGTAAATGACATTCACAAAATACTTAAAAATAAGATAATGTTGCCCTCATTGTTCATCCTTGTTCTAAGAGTTTACTGTGACCATGAAATTTTTTCACTGCTGGAAAGAATAATTCCTTTCACAAATTACTTTGGTAATGGCCTCCTGTTGCAAAGGCACCCACAGAAAATGTTCAGAGGACTGAAAAACACATTATTTCATCTCTGTTGGTATTATCCAGTAAAATCATGCACAAAGAATTGGACAAAAAGATAATATTAGCTTCATCTGAAAATTAGTATGTGACACAGGAAAGGACTAAAGAAGTTTCTTTTATTGACTATGGCACGTTTGAAATTCTTCTTCATTGGTGAGGACAGAAATACTGTCAGATTTAAAAAAAGACATGCACACAGGTATACATTATACATAGCAATTATTTTTAAAAGTACAAATGAAACAAAAATTAAAAATGCCTTTTTAGGTATTTTAGGAGTGCAAAATATTTGTGAAGCTATGAAAACATAACTGTAATTATTCACTGAACTTTTTGACATAAAATAGTATAAGACCAACTTTTTTTTTTTTTTTTTTTTTTTTTTATCTAAGCAGTTATTATAGCTTATCCCAGCTGGTCAGTTAAGCCAGTTATTTGCCCACCGCTTGTGGTGAATGGTTAGTGGTTAAGCTTGAAAAGAGCAAAGGCTCTGAAGATAGGAAACCCTTTTCAAATACCCTGATCCTCTTTATAGATCAGGGTAAAGGTCCCTGTGACTCAAGTTGTGCAGGGTTATATCCTGAATTGCTATTTTAGTTTAAGTCCTCTAAAAGTGATAGAAATCCTCTATTCACACTGTCTTTTGGCCAGCAAGGCTTCATCAGAGATTTTTTCTTTTACCATTTTTCATGTTTTTACCTCTCCTTCCCTCCTTCTACCTCCTCTACCAAGAGCAGTGATGTACCTTTTAAATCAGATATATTCTCATGTCGCTAAAGATATATTTGCATTTGTTGCAAAAGTATGAGGAAAGCTGCACTAAACTGAAAGACTGTTACTGTGTAGAGCTTGATTTTTAGTAATGTGGCATAGCTGACAACTATAAAACTTCAGCATTCCAAAAACATTTGGCTCTCCTTCTCGTATGAATGGTTTCATAGACTATTACTCAGAATTTATGCAGGTGAAGTTAATTTCAACCCTGGTGAGTAAGATTTTTTCTCCCATTTAAATTGTTTGTCTTAAATAGCCATCCTCATTTAAAAAGGAAAAAATCTGAATCTGGTCTCTTTAAGCCTCTGTTTCTAACTACACTCAGAAGATGTATTTCATATGAAAAGCTAAATCAACGTTTTCTTATTATATTGATTTTCCACTTACAGTAACTGCAAAGATTTTCAGTCCTCCTAAAAAGAAAAAAGAAGGATCAAAGTCAACACATTTTTATAACTTGATGAATATTTTCCACACTGAATCATTCAACAAATGAAATGTAACAGTCTATAACATTTAAAATCAGGTTGAGAATACACTCCAATGTACAAATGCTGCACTTCTAAATATTTAAGATTATTAAGTTCTTGGCAGCCATAACTTATATGCTTATATGCGTAATATATTTACACTGACAGAGATTCTACTTCAAAATGCTCCACCCAGATAGGAATCAAAAGACAGTACCGTAAATGACCCACTGGATCTTGTCATAAGTTAGATGAAGTTTTTGTCCCTTGTGGCAATTTCTCCAAGGATAAGTAAACAGGAAATGAGAATAACTACATCCAGCTTTCCCTCTTGTGTTAGTAGGTACAGCTACACCGATGAAGCCCTGCACAGAGGACTAGTAAAATTATGTGTTGGCATACACATATTGAAATAATTCTAACACTTTCAAAATATACTATGAAAGCCATACATACAGGTAAAAATACTGCTATCAAAAAAGAGTATTCTATTACAACAAAACAGCAGGACAGAAAACTTCCTGCAGAAAACAATTTAATAGACTCAAAAGACAAAGTGAGTACTTTCTTTGTAGAGAATCATGCAATCCATAACTTTCCAATAGCACCACAAATAACCTCCACAGACTGCTGTGCGTGACAGCTGATACTGAATTGCCTGGAAAGCTCAACAAGTCATTGTTATACTATTACCCTAGAACTGTTGCATATACAAACTGCTCCAAGACAATTCTTTAAAACACAGAAACAAATGGCTGTCACATTCATCTCTTTCACCAGCTCATGACTATCCATCAAACTGTTTGGAGAAAATATTCCTTGATGGCTAGAACACAAAAACATTAGTAGCCTTCAAGACAATAATCAGAAATAGAGCCTTCTAAACTATGAAAACTGTGAAACCTCTCAAACAGCTTTATCTCTCATAAAATATTTTCAAATATTAACACCTCTCTTTTGAAGCATGTCCCATAAGAAACGACAAAGCAGTACTTGAAATAAGAAAGTGATATTGGAGCTTTGCATGGTTATTAAAAGATATGCCAGCTATTATTGAAGCCAGGGAGCTACAATCAAGATGATCCTTATTAAAATAAACTAATGAGATTTGACAAAATATGAATTTAAGCCTAAATACCAACAATGTCATGCTGTCAGCAAATGAAATATATTAACTGAAAACTGTTGCATTTGATTTAAGGGCCTATCACGCAAAATGAGAAAAGAGGTCACCCTGGACCTTCAGGGAATCTGTTCTTACAGAAATTTTAATTTTGTTCACAACCCCTGGGAAGCAAAAATAATGAATTGCCTTGCTCAGAGATGTAAGAGGTGTACCAGTCACACACTGACAGCATTACAATTCATATTACCTCATCTACCTACACAAAATATTCAGCTAAAATAGCAATAATAATTGGGACTAGATAGTATGCTCCTTTACTCACACTAGAAATCCCACTTCAGCGGAACTGCTGATCTGAGCAAGTGTTAATAATTTCCCAGAATAACTGGTATACTGTGTCTGTCTCTTGTTTCAGTCAGATGCAGAAGGAATGGGTTTTGTATGTTTTAAGTGTAATACAATAGCTCCTTGCATAGCATGGAAGCTGTAAAAAAAAGGCAGAGTGAGCCATACATTCTTTAAAGAAGGACTCTTTGGGTCAGTTACTGACAGGAACTTGTAAATGCAGGCGTCTGAGCCTGTGCAGTTTTGGATGACAAAAATATTCACCCATCCAGACGTCAGACTGCATTTGCAAAACCAGGCAACGATATGTGCAAATAAAAAGTGACCCAAAACTGCGTGACACAGTTTCATTCATACATATTTCTAGGCCAGCTGGCCTCTGAGTATGACCAAGCCAGCTTGAAGGCTTAGCTCTCTGCCTCTGGATAGCAGCTGGTCTTTTTCCCTGGTGTCTGCAGGCAAACGCAGTGTTCTGTATCTGCCACCTCTTTGACAGCCAAGTGGCTATGGCTACTGGCTCCTGCATGGACTTCATGATCCGAACTCTTCTAACACTAAAATTTTTAGAGGCACTACTATTTGAAGTTAACTACAATTTCCCACATTTCCAAATGCTTCAGAAAACACCATTTAGCACAAGACAAATGCACTGCAAAGCTGCAACTCCTGCAGTACAATCCTAGCCCAGAGGTACAGAGCAGGTCACAACACAAGTCAGGACTAGACACCAGTTATCCAAGCTCACTAGCATGCGCTCTACCTGCAAAATAGACACTTGAAAACACACCATTGGAAAACTGAGCTGCCTCTTTATACTGGTACAACCGACTGGTTAAAAGCTGTACTGAGATTGCTTGGTGAACATTTTGAGAGACTGGCCAAAATCTTCTCTGTGGCACTTCAATTCCGGTAAATCAGGAGGACATGCAACAGCAAGCAAAAAAACCCTATTGCTAGTGGCTTGGACTACCCAGTAGTTCTGTAATAAAAAGTGTTTTTTCCTGTCCGAATGGCTTGAAAGATGACAGCATAATCAGGAATGGTGCTGCAGTTTAGCAACATTTTGTTGATATTTGTCCAACACTGAGTGAAAACTGCCTCAGTTTTCATGAGAAGGCCACTCCTTGGACTTGCTTCTTTTAGTTTTAAGAACACCATAATTGCCTGAAATAATCTCTTTCATAATATCAAATACCAAAGATCAGTCATATTCATATGGATTGAAAAAATATTATCTAGTATCTGTGATCTTTCTGCCATGATACATTCATCTCACACAGAAATCACTGACTTTTCAACAGGCACAGTGGATGTTCATTGACTATTTCAGAGAGTCAATTGACACTGCAGTCATATGTACTACTTTTAACAAATGAGCGTGGTAAAAACAAATCAAGTAATGTACAGGAACTGGTGATTTTTTTCATCTTAAAAGTATCTTATCCACTACTGAACTTGCAGTTCAAAGATTGCCTCCAATACTTACTTTCCTTATCACTTCCTAAGACATATTTCAAGGGTTGGGTTTCTTCTATCTAATGGAATAAAACCTGCTTATTTCTGTGGTGGGCAGTGCATGAACACTTGTGATACCTTTGAGATCTGTAAGAGGTATACTGTAAGTGTGAAGTATTTTGCTAACTTGCATGCTGATAGAAGAAAATTTCCTGCTTCTGCTTATATATGACATTTCAAAGTCTTTCTTCTTGTCTTCCTTCCTTCCTGCCTGCCTTCTTTGCTTCTTGATCACACTCTATTTCCATATCACCAATTCATCTTCAGGGTCTCCCAGGAAAAGAGAAACATAATTAAGAACAAAACGTATAGAGCCTACAGAAGATGAGAAGAAAAAACATAACTGGTTTGGTGTGTTGAAGAGCCACAACTACTTGCAAAGTACAGTATTAACATTAAAGGAGTTCTCAGAAAAGCCTGGAGCAGGCCCAAATTTATAATAAGTACAATCAAATTCCAAGGCAAAGATAACATAGATTAGAAGACAAAATCAATGAAAATTCTGGAGGGGAATGTGTAAAGATTGTGTGATGAAGTGGTAAGTCAAAAGTGTATTTATATGAAAATGATTCTCCCGATATTATCAGGCAAAATGAAGACCATGCAAATTCCTTTTACAGAGCCCATACATCTATCTCCAGAGAAACTGATGCTAAAAGTGATATAATCTGTAATTTTTTCATGAACTTTTTTTGGTGCTCCATTTCTTAAGCAGTAGAAATGAGAATATTGTAAAAAGGAGATTATGTAGCCAGGAGTATTAAACAACTATGAATGTCCAAACCTCGGTCTCATTAAAACCTGATAATCAGTCTGAAGAAAACAACCTCATACTGTAAAAAACCTAACTTGTGAAAAGAAAAACAAAACACTGTAGTCTGAGAAACTATAAATAATCTCAAATGGAAAGCTGGCTGTTCAGCTGGCATAAAATAATTTCCTTTATTTTCAGTCAGTTGGGAAAACTAATGCTTTAATATATTGCCTTTTGATTATAATTTTATTTTTTACAGGTGTTGTTTGATTTCTCCCCATGTTTCTATTTCTCTTCAGTGCTTTTTATCTTTTTCAGTAATAAATTTTCATGAATATGTAGGATTTGTTTTAAAATGAGTACGTTCTGCTGCTTTTTTTCCCTGTAGATTTCTGTAGCTTTATACTGGTGAGTCATAGCGTCCATCCTGCTGAATTTTCCAAAGAGAGGAAGTGCATAACCCCCACTTTTCACCATATTATTAGCTTTTACTTTATGTCTTCTTCCTCAGCAGGATCAAGTGTGCTTCATTTTTGCTGTCAAGCACACCCCTTAGCAGCTTTCTCCCTTTCTGGCTTAAGACTGAACATCTCACTGTATGTGAATATATTGTTAAGATATAATCACCGTTAAGCTAAAACTGCACAGTTACAACAGCTAGCTTTGAACTCAATGGGAACTGAGGACAACAACTAAGGTAAACAGAAAATTATTTTTAAGCATACAAAGATCACGTAAATCTTGTCACATTACTCCATGGAGTACTGTAGCATAGGACCAGTTGCCAGAGCCCTGCAGTTTCAGCTAGCTGTTTATTATTCTTTAAAGAAAGTGATTCACAGTTATTAAGAGTGTTTAGCAAGAGAACATCACTGTCACATGAACTGGAATTTGAGCGAATGACTGCTAATGAAAATCATGGTGAGCAGCAGTAAACAACTGAGGGAGGATCTGAAGGTGGTAGTGTCTGTGGTGCCCTTTGGGACCAGTGTCACTTAGCACATCCATTCCTGATCAGGAACATACGTGTAAGAAGAATTTGAAGAAGACTGAAATTTGAAGAAGACTGTAAATAAAGGAGCACTAAGAACAAAAAACAGTTGCATAAGAAGAATGGACTATACATTTCTCGTAGGACAATAATCTTCTTGCAGGAAGATGTGCCTGCCACTGTTTGCTCACACCTGATTTTTTGGCAAATCTTAAATGGACTACATTGCAACATGGAAGAACTCTGATTTTTATGTCAGCTGTGTATGTTTATGGTTGCAGCCCCCTCTCCCAAAAAAAACCCAGACAGTCACCAACTACTGTGATTTGAAAACTTCCAGGAAGAATTTCATGTTGGCAGGACTTTTATGTGGTCTAAAACCAGGTAACTCAAGAAGTGATCAACCCAAAACCAAGCAAGCTTAAGAAGTTATAAACCTGTTAAAAACAAACCAAAGCAAAACTCTGAAACTCTTCCTCTTTTGGTTTACCAGGAGGTCTATGTTTTAGCTGCTGTTTGCCAGTATGCTCCTCCTCAAACCCTGAAAATCAGTAAATTTTAAATGGTACCAGTGGGAATTTCCAAATTCTTTTGAAAAGTGGTCCAATGCAGCATGAATCACAATATCCACTTCTGCACAAAATGCCATCTTTGCACCCACATTGAAAAGGAAAACTCAAAATCTTTGGTTCAACGATACGGAACATTCATTCTGAAGTGCTAGGAATAATAATCAGCAGGCCTATGAAGTTGCCTGTCATGACAGCGCTTCTAGGTGAAAGCAAACATAATATCCGTTCATCTTATCCGGGCTGGGTTTAAGCAAACAGCTTTCATTCTGCATGCTTTCATGGTCAGATACTACAGAAAAAAAAATCTAAACTATGCTTGGAAGAAAGGCAATGCAACATCCTTCATAACCTTTATAGATACAATCCTGCGGTTACTTATGCTTCCCAAAGATGATGAATGCGCACAGAGCAGTGATCTGCATGTGGAACAGCTCTTCAGCTGGAGTTAACTGAATGTCTCTCTAAAACCCTCTACGGTATTTATACAGAAACATCACTATCAAGATATGTAGATTAGACCTCCAAATGTGACAGAACAATACGAAATAACTTTTTTTTTTTACCTTCGTCAAGTGCTAATCGGGTAAGTACCTTTGAGACAGCGCACTGTAGCTCATGCTGTGCAGAGCTTTTTTAACTTGAGACTCCTGCAATATCACAACTGCCTTCTCAAGTGAAGCTTATAATTAACATCATGCTTATTTTGAACCTACATCTTTGCTCAACAAGATGACAACATCTTCCTAGAGCTTAATACACAGAAACATTCATACTGCCTCAAAACAATACTCATCTAGCCCTGCATCTTGCTCAGTAATATCTAGTAGTGGGGGCCTGAAGGACGACTACGAAAAAGACAGCAAGTAAAAAATGAGCCATCCACTGGTACATCCTTTTGGTACTGGGCAACCAGCAGCTTAGGGACTTCCTCAACCACAGATTGCTCCTGAGTAAATACTCTGCACTAGACTTTCAGCTACATGTCTAGCTGCGCATATAAAGCCCCTAAATCCAATACAGCATTGCATGTAGACTTCCAAGTTTAAAAAAAATGGCATGAAATAAAACAAAACAATGGAATTTTATGAGCTAATTCACTTTCATTTCCATTTGTTTTGAATGTACGTACTGAACTGATACTTTTGCATCAAAGATTCAGGGCAGAAAAAGACTGCCTTAATTTTGTACACACTCAGGAAGTGCTATGGACTCCCCTAACAACAGAGCTGGGAGGAATTTCCACATGGCACTGCTTTCTTTCCACTCTCCCATCCATTAGCAAAAAGAGCAGGTATTTCACTCATGCCACTTGTGGGCTTTATACAATACGCCAACATTCTTTTCATATGCTTTTAGATGCACAAAGACGAAGCATTTCAGCCCCACTCGGCCCACAGTCAGCACAAGAACAGCTCACTGCCTCCATAATTTATAAAACCCCATGTTGTGTTGGTAATATTTAACACCATTCTATTAGGAAGTCTTCAGATGCCATAATGTGCCAAAACTAATTTTAAGATATACTAGAAGGCTTTAAGATAAGGCTTTGTGGTGTTTCATTCTCTAGTTACCTGCACCTGATCTGTAATTGGAAAATAACAGCGAAAATCCATACAGGATCACTCTCCTGAACATTTCTGTTGTTTCTTTTGGTTTACTACCGTCTCATAAACAAAAACAGGGCCCCTAGAAGACTCACTGACACAAACCCCACAGCATAGGCATTAGATTGGGGCAGTAGTGCTGTAAATTAGCTGGAGTCTATCACCTCGCAGCAGCCAGCCCCTGCTAATTGCAGTTGCTTTCCCCAGACATTTAAATTTCTCAGGCTGTCTTCCAGTGCTATAGGTGGCATGACCCTTTTCAGCTTTCAAAGTATTTTGACTATTCTGGAGAAGGAAAAAAAGAAGAAAAAGAAAAAAAAGGCTGTCATTGTGCATTAAAAACCAACAAACAAACACACAAAAAAGAGCAAACAACCCAAACCCCCCATCCAAATAAGACAAACCAAACCCGAAGGAGAGAGCTAGGGAAGGAAACATCTTGAAAACTAACGGCAATGGAACAACTCGGCGAATGCCCTTTTCGGGCCACTTTCGCAGCACTGCCGGGAGCGGGGGAGACCCGGCCTCACGGCCCGCGAAGGGGAAGCATCCCCGGAGCCGCGCCTCTCCCCTCGGGCCTCCCCGGGCAGCCACACCACGGTGGGGAAGGACAGAGGGAGAGAAACCGAGGCGAGAAGGACCCCGAAGAAGGGCAGGGGCACGGACCGCCGCCGCCTCAGAGGGGCCGCCGCACGCCGCACGAAGCCCTCCGCCCCGACCGTTCTCCCGCCCCACGAAGTATCCCTCCGCGCTACAGCCCCGGGGCGCGGTCTGGGCGGGAAGGCGGCGGCAGCCCAGCCCAGCCCAGCCCAGCCCGGCCCGGTCCGGTCCGGTCTGGTCCGGCCCGGCCCGCCAGCCCCCTCCCGCCCCTCCGCCGCCGTCGGCGTGCTTTCGCGCCGTGCCCCATCAAAGCCCCCTCTGTTATTGAAATATGAGTCCGCTTCCTCCCCGGCGGAGGCCGCTGGCGGGAGGCGGGGATCGGCGGGGCGGGGCGGGGCGGGGCGGTCTGGTCACCCGCCGCCCTGAAGAAACGTCTCTTTGTTCGGGCGGGAGGGGCCGGTCCCGCCTCAGGCCGGGGCACCCCCGGCCTCCCCTAGCCGGGTCTCTGAGACACCCCCTCGGCTCTGACCCCGGCCCCGAGGGGGAGCCGAGGGCTGCGGGCAGCCCCGGCCCGGCGCCTGAGGTGCCCCAGCACGAAGGGAGCGCGGGTGCCGCCGTCCGTCCCCGGGTGCCGCCTCGGGCCGGGGGGGGCTCTGGATCAGGGGCCGGGGGGCTGGGGGGGGGGCGGCTCTATCCGTGCACCCTCGGCACCCGAAATGCCTCGGTTGTGGCCACCAGAACCTAATTATTTTACATCGGGGAAATGCGCCGCGCCTCTTTTGTCGCTTTGGATAATAACCACGAACCAGTCCCCTGATATTTCTAGGCAGAGACCTGTTTATTTGTTTGGGTTGGGTTTGTGGGGCTGGGGGTTTTTTTTCTCCCTTTTTCCTTCCAGTGGGACCTGCTGTGAAGTAGCTGATGAGACACAGCAGTGGCTGACCCCTGCTTGGTGACTGGTAAAACCGATGTCTTCAGATGTGCTTTTGCACCAGGGCGTGTTAGGCTCTGGCATTTCCTGGTCAAGTAGGATTGATGAGCTGCAGCCTCTTTTGATGATGCAGGCTGAGAGTTTGACACCCACAATGATAAAAGCTTCTCAGGGTCCGGGCTGAAAAATTATTTTGGAGAGTTGTAGTGGATGTGGCACAGTTACATTCTTCTGTTTAGCATTGGAGAAAGGGGGGGAAAAAAGGGGGATAAAATGAATCTGCAAGAGCAAGTTGCCTGGGTTACTTGTGTTCTTTAATCTAGCAGAATTTAGAGGTTGAGAATTCAGGCATACATTTCCTACCACTGTTGGGAGATCAAGAACCTTATTTTTTTCAAGCGGAGGAAGAGCAACTACACCTGCTTGCAATTCAAATAATATTATTTGGACCCCGATTTGCCAACCTGTAGTACCTCATCAAGGCTTGGCCTTTTTTTCTTTCTTTTTCCTGTCTTCTGTTGTTATTTGATTTGGGGGTTTGTTTTTGGTTGGTTGGTTGGTTTCTTTAAATAACAGACACATTTAGAGATACAACAATGGCAGCACCTTTTGTCTGCAGTTGTAAGAGGGGAGGTTTAACATGTATGCTTTTCATTCCATGGGATTTAGGGGGTTAAAGCCACATATTGCACAGATTTTAGCAGGCTCCTTTGCCTGTGGGTCTGCTGATGTGAAATACACCATAATCCAGAGATTTTGGATGCTGGAGGATCACTTTGGCCCAAGGTGGTGTTTAGAAATTGCGTAAAGACTTGGTGCCAACAGTTGTCTGAATTTAGGGTTTTGTGATGCTAGTGCCCTGAGCAAGGCATGTTCTGTATTTGGGGTGTAATAAGAGAAGCTGGGCTTGTTTCCTGGATTAATAATTCAATTGGAAGTTGGGGGTAAAACAAAAACACCATGGGATCCTTTTAGGTCCAGCTGTTTCTACCCCACTACACACCCCCCACCTTTCACGCATCACTTTCTCCCCGTCTGAAGCCACGTTCCCACCCTCAGAGTTAATGGTAAGTTGGGGGGTACATAAGGAGCGGGGGCTGGGAGCAAGCAGAGGCAAGTAATCAGAAGTATCATGTTTCTCAGGGTGTCACACACCCTAAATTCCTAAATTCAATGATCCCTTCACGAGGAACACTACCAACATTTTTTTTTTTTTTTTTTTTTTTTTTGCCCTGTTTGGTTTTTAGCTCGGGACTTGTGTGCATTGCAAGAGGCTTTTTTAGGCGCGGATCTGGGAGGGCTGGACCTAAGGGGTGAGGACAGGGACCTGGAGGGGACAGGGCAGCGTGCTGGGACAGGGTGGGTGGGTGTGGGTGGGTTTATTTTTTCCTCTCGTTCCTGGGGTCTGAATGGAAAGCACGTTGAGCTGTAATTAAGACATCTTGGAGGCGTACTTAACTCATGACGTGTTGCTTTTCTTTTCCTCTCGGTGAGAAAGTGGCTTTCTCTTCCCTGAATCAGGTCCTCTGCCACCCAGAGCCACAAAGAGACATTCGGGACATAGGCACACACACGCACAAGCTGACTTAAGGTGAGCTCCAAAAACTTCCTCCGCACTTCGCTGTCCTCTGTTTCAAACTGCTGGAGTGTTCTGAGACCATCTCAACTCAGGAGCTCTGCACAAGGTAAAAAGAATAATCAAACTTTTGGGAAAGGTTTTTACTCCTTTATTTCTCTAAGTTGGATGGGGATCCAGTAAGCAATGTCTGTGGCATCAGCTCCAGGGCTGCATGGAAGGGATTTTTGAGCGATCTAGTTTGGCAGCTGAGGCGGGGGGCGAGTGCAAAAGGCGGATTGAAACTGGCTAACTTCAATGTGTTTGACTTTAAGTGCTCTGTGTTACCAAAGGAGAGATCATATTGCAACTGCAGATTCCGTTTGAAAGACAAAAGTTGTATGCTTCTGCTCTGTGGCTTCCTCCTATCGGCTTGTACGTTTCACAGAGAATTGTCTTTCTGAGGGATTTCTCCATCCAGACAGATGCTTTTAGAAGTTTTTAGTATGTAGGAAAAGCAGGACAGTAGACTGAGCAAGAATTTCAAGGGCTGGAAGTAGATTTGCATAAAGTACTGACCATCCAGTTAGAAGGAAAAGGATTTTGATAAGATGTGATAAATTACATACTGATGTCATATTTGGCTATTTATTGTCAGAGAATGCCTGAATAACATTTGGCACAGGTTTCTGTATTGTCTCCACTCACCAAAAAACTTAGGGTGCCGCAGCATTTTGAATGTGTAGCTGCACATTAGCTGGTCCATGCCTATGATAACTATCATTTTACTGGCTGTTTATTTGGTTCTTGGGGTCAACTAGATATAAATGTGTCATTCAGAATGTTTTTCATGGCAAAACTACTTGTGTGGTAGGTTTGGATATAAAGGGTTGGAAAGGATTTGCATGTTTGAATTAAGGAGGTTTATTGCTATTTGTATATCATTAGAAAGGGGATTCATTACCACTAGGATCTTTCAGGGCAGAAAATGTTGCCATCTATGTTGCTGTGTGATGTCAAGTAACTGATATAACACCTTCAGGAGACTCTGGGAACCTGGCAATGTGTACAAGAGAATCATGTAGATTGTTAACAGCAATGAGTTTGTGTCAATGGCTAGCAAGACTGTTTTAGTGCCTCAATGTGGAAAGAAGCAATCTGGAAAGATTCCTGTTATTTTGTTAGAAAAATATTGTTAGGAATATGTATGATGTGGTAGCTGAAAACATAGATGTAGTGAGGCTGTGTAACTATGGATACCCTCTCGATAAACACTGTTTCTATAGACAGGGCATTTTCAGCACGTGGAGAAATGTATCATAAACAGGAAAATTATTATCGGGTCTTACGGAGAGGGAACCAGGAGTCAGCAGCCTCGTGCCAAGGTGTGTCATGCAGAATGCCAAGTCCTTGTGCTACAGAGACAGCGCGTGCTTTGGTTTTTCACATCTAGTGGAGGCAGATCTTCAGCTCCTGTAAAGCATAGCTAAGTGGAGTTGCTCTGAATGCATTATCTGAGACTCCAACCCCTATATATGTACCTGTATTACATTTAGTGACAAGGGGAAAGGGAAGAAGTAAGAATGCAGGAAGGAACAGAGAGAATGAAAAAAAGATTAATTTGTGGTACTTTTCAATACAATGCTTTGTAAAAGCAAAAATAGGAAAAACAATTTTATAGGGAGCAGCTTTTTCATGTCAAATTAAAAAAAAGTCAATGTAGTAATCAAGACACTGCTGGTCTGCACTGAAATTGTCCCAAAAGGCCCGTATTCCTAATAAGATCCCTGAATGTGTAAGCAGATTCCAATAAGAAAGAGAAAAAACCCTGTGTCATTATGAAGAAAAGTATAATCCCCAGCAATGTCCTCTTCAGAGACGTGACTAACAGTGTAATTCACAGCAAAGCATCCTTTCATTATAAACGTAGCGGGTTTGGTTTCCTTTCATTTTCAGTTAGCATGGTTAAAACAGCTAGCAGCTACTAAAAAAACTCTAAAGTAGTACAAAGGCTTGGGGCTCAGGTTGGGGGGGAGAGTTTGCAGGAAAGGGTGAAGGGTTTCTGTGGCATGCTGCAGTGCACCTTTGTTTTTACAGTTTGTAAAAGGATGAGAAGAGCATTTGCTACTGCAGGTCCCCAGCCTCTCTGATTTTATGCTGATACGTGACTAAAAGAAATATTTTTGTCCACTATTGGTCACAGTCTTGAGCCAAAAGAACTGTTATCAATACTTACTTAATCAAGTCACTTAACCTTCTTGCCCCTCAGTAAAAATCTGGAAATAATTTTGACCAACCTTTAAAAAGTGTGTTGAGATCTTCAAGTGACGAGTGACTTTGCAATTGCTTATATTTAAATATATTCAAAGTTTCCCAGTTCACTGCAAGGAGCAAAGTGGGAGAACTGAAATTAGTATTTTTTGCTTTTCATTTGCCTTTTCATTGAAGCGGTAGTTAAACTATCCCTGGAAGTTGAAATACTTTGCATTTCTGTTTCTTTGTAAACCTGGCAGTGTATTTCACTACTTAAAATTCTCTGAAAATGAAAAGTTTGGGGAAAAAATTATTTTCATATGACAGGCTGCTTCTGTTGCTTGTGAGGAAGTATTAGACATTCTGTCTCCACTGTTAGTAACTGTAGCATACAGTACTGCACTTGAAAAGGTAGCTTGTAACTTGTGGGTAACAAAATGTTCTTTGGGGTAAAAAAAAGTCTGAATATACTTAGCATTTCAATCAATGGTGTTTAAGGAGGATTAGAGGAAACAGCTGGCTAAACAAATATTAGGTGTAGAGTGGATGCAGTGGTATAAATTAATAATGCAGTTCTTTATCTGCTGCATGAATGGGAGGTTTTGTGGCGATAAGACGACCGAAACATGGTCACTGTATGCCACCTAGTGGATATGCGGAGTCTTTCAGAAGATTTTTCTTTTATTCAGAACATCTGCCACTAATCCAGGTGCAATTTAACTGTACGTGCTTAGGTTTTTTTGGTTTTACCATTAAAAGCTATCAGCTAGCTTTTTTTTTTTTAATAGATTTTTAGGGGACGTTCTTTCTGCTTTTTAAATGCCTATTAGATCTGATAAAAATAAGTTTGTTTTTTATTTATTAATTTATTAACAAATATTTATTAATATCTATTTCTAAAGACTTGTTAAATCATTCTGTAACAAATAGCCAGAAATTAACACTTAGTTTGACATACTGAGCTGTTACGGTAAAAGTGAAGAGATTTCTGTACAAATATTGTGGCAGGAGAAGCTATGTTCAGCAGTAAGGATTTCAAAGCTCCTTCCAAAACTCCTTTATCACGTAGGACGTGCTTTTGTTAAACGCCCTTCTGTTTTGTCCCTGAATATTTTGTCAATGATAGTCATTGACAAAGAAAATGTCAAATTATTTCTGATGGCTAATAAAAGGTCATAAACCTCTCCATCTTCTTTCTGTGCATGTCATTTATCTCTGCCTTCCTCAGACCTCACACACCCTCATTGCTTGGATTGTCCCTTCTCTTTATGAGGGAAAGGAAAATTGCTTTTTGGTCCACTGGATTGTTTATTCAGTAGTAGATGTTCAGGTGTTGTCAGTTGTCATAGCTCTAAAGGATCCCATGAAATGACAAGGTTTTAAGCAGGCATACATCAGTCTGGATATACTTTGTGACTGTTTTTATGCTATGTGACCAGCTTACATGTTTCCAGTTCCTATACTTTTTAAAAATTCTTTACTTCTTTTCCTGATTCTGTCCCACATCCCACTGGGTGGGGGGAGAAGTGAGTGAGCAGCTGCATGGTGCTTAGCTGGTGCCTGAGTTTAAACCACAACAACCATCATCACAGCTTCCACTGCAGTCATCTCCTAGGCACCTAAAGCAAGTGGTGAATAATCTATGGTTCTGATCCTACGTTTTTCAAGTAAGTGCCACAATGGCTCCTGGAGCAAAGAAGTATTAAAATACTTGGCAAAGTCAAGCTCCCTGTGCTTTACTTCCTCCTGATTTTCATCACTGTTTGAACAATAAATCAAATGGCAACATCACACTTAGCAGAACAAACAGTTTCCATGTCCTTCTCATTCGCTTAGCTTTGAAAACACATTTTTTTGTTTCCTTTTAATTAGTACAACAGAGTGGAAATCTTGAACATGATCAATGGCTCCAAAAACAAACATTTAAAACATGCAGTAAGAAGTCACAGAGCAGTAATCTGCACCGACTACTTTGAAAACTTTTCTCAAGAGTTATATGAAATATTACCATAGGAGATTGTTAACATGATGCATGAGTTAATGGCTAAGTGAGAAGGAAATCTGCCTTTCCATTTTTCAGGCAAAGTTTACAAATGAAAGTCTAGGAAGGTAAAATATCACAGCAGCAAATGGGCTAATTGATTTGATGTTGTGCTTCATAGGTAACTACCTCTCTATTTAGCTCCACCTGACCTGGTACTGTGAATCACAAGAGCTGCTAATGGAATCAGACCAAACTGTATTAATGAGAGTCTTTGCAAGGTCACAGAGTCTCTCCTGGGACAAAGATTCCCACTAGTGTCACTGGCAAGCAGAGTCACCGCCATTTCCTAGAGCAGATATTACAGCAGAATCTACATCGTTAATTGTCTGGCATAATAGAAATAAAATCGTGAAACCAGAAGAATGTCCCTGGATATATGCCTCTGACTTCAAAAAATGTCATCTTGGCATTTGTCTAATAGCAGAAGACCATTATCTTGAGACGACTTTCCATTAATAATATCTCTGAATTACTTTAAATGCTTGCAGCCTACAAGGAACATATGGGCAATGGAGACCAGTTAGATTAGAAATGTGTTTGGCAGAAATCTAAGTATGGGAACACAAATGTTTCAAACTTCTCCAGGGGAAAAAGAAGGAAAAGTAACTTAGAGGTAGTTCAAATTTGGGTTTGGTCAATTTTGGTCTGTACTTTTGCAAGTGGATGTATTAAGTTCAGGGTTGCTTCGGGTTTTTAGCATGTCATATCTCTTTAATTTACACTGCTTATGTCATGATACCTGGTAACTCATCATCTGAAGTATATCAATAAGTATCAGATAAGTATATCAATAGTATACCATGAGGTATAATGACATCTATTGTGATTAACATTTTTCCACATTCGTAATTCCTTTTCTACAATAATGCCTATACACATAGAGAAGAGGCAGTCTGTGTACATCTATGCATATGTATGTTTGTATATAAATAAATATATATAAAAAAAATACATGCTCACATACCCTATTAGAATGTGTAGGTTTTTTTTTTTTGGAGCCTGGTGATTGAAAATTGATTGTGTAAAATGGCACACTGCTGTTGATTTGTAGTTTTTAGGATACAGACTATTACCCTCCATTGTTTTAAAACTGGTGATTCATTCTTCTGCTTGTTAGTGGCTATCAGTGCTTGGCTTTTGCATTTTGGAAGATCATATACACAAAAGAGATGGTACAGTACCACTGCACTGTGAGATTCTGATCCAGCAAAACAATATGTAAGAACTTTACTTACATTAGTAATTCAGTGAAATCAATCGAAACTCAGACAGGGCTCAGTGAATAAAACTATTAATCCATTTGCAGAATGGCATCCATAATATTGCACATGGCTGATCAAAAAGCAGTACATAAAGCTCCTGACCTGCAAATCTGTTTAGGTTTATAGACATAAGTACCTCAGCGATGTCAATAAAGTGTTAAGTAAAACTGTGCACATTTACAAAGAGTAGAGGAATCAAGACCTGCACCTATGGAATCTGTGTAGAAGTACAAGTTTAATGTAGGAAAAAAACTTTAATTGCTAAAATAACCTTGATACTCTCCAGTTGGAACTGAGTAACTACTCATCTATTTATTAATATTTGAGAAAATATGTGCTACACCCTGAAATATCTATGTGGTGGTTGTTTTTTTCCATAAACATATTTTCAAGCAAAAGAAAACACCTGCCCTGAGCCATATACAAAAATACTGCCTAGAAATGGGAAAAGCACATTGCAAATTTTCCTGGTTTGTAATAGCTGTGAAAACATAGTGTTGGGTCCAAGCAAGATGTTTATAAGAACCATATCAGAGAAGAATAATGTTAGAGTAGGTGTGGTAGTTCTGTTACTGAGATTGCAGTGATACATGTGTGTTGCAAATGTTGCAGGCCGTAACGGTGCTGCCACCTTCCGATATGTGCTGCTTATTGTCTAGGGTAGTTTGCTCCCATCTTCTAACACCCGAGATGCTGTACATGCAGTACTGAAGCTCTGCTGCTTTAATTTCATGCATAACCTGAAAGATTAATGAGCACATTGTTATTTTCAGATAAACTATGTTTCCGGATTCCTAAATGTCTGAAGGAAAATGTCAAGTTTTGCTGCCTGTTTGTAACTTGTTTCTTTAATAGCTTTGATTATATAGATTTAAAATAGGTATACAAAGTGCGATTCAGCTTTTATTAGCAAGTCAAACAGGCAGGCAGATTTTTTTGTTTGTTTTGGGTTTTTGTTCAGATGTTTCTGTATTTTTTCTTTGAT
Organism: Haliaeetus albicilla; assembly: GCF_947461875.1. Lineage (NCBI taxonomy): Eukaryota > Metazoa > Chordata > Aves > Accipitriformes > Accipitridae > Haliaeetus > Haliaeetus albicilla. The sequence goes on along the minus strand of NC_091516.1, from coordinate 65,552,967 downwards.
TGGTTTATTAGAACACATTTTCACTGGTGTACTGAAATATACTATGATTGGACTTGATTAACTTAAAGGTCTTTTCCAATCTAAATGATTCTAAAAAATGTATTAATGCAGTGACTGTGTATTTGTCTGGTTGTGCATGTGGTGGTGTGTCTGGTCACATATATCATCATGTCATGATGATGTACTTGTTTTGTACATGTACTTGTACATGTTTTTATGTACTTTGGGGACTTAATGGTTATCTCTGTGAGCCAAGAACCAATGAGAGACAGTAAAGATGTTGATCTCAAACATTTTCTGGATTTTGCTCAGCTGAAACAGTGAACAAAGAGGATGGTAATTCAGCTCTTATTATTGATAAAGATAACTACAGACTACAATCTTTTTACTCTTAAATATTGATTAAAAGGCTTGGTAAATCCAATTATAATCTGGCCACTTTGTACTGCAGGTCTGTTCTCTCGAGTGTTGTTGTAAATGAGAAAAGACAGTAGATTTCAGATAGTCAGATTTCACTAAAGAAGTAGGCTATCAACACATTTGAATGCCAGGGTAAGAGGCACCATGTTCAGAGTCATTTACCCAGGGGCTGGTGCCTGATATGGCACACTGATCTGACTGTGCCCTGTGCTGGTTTGAAGTGACCTGGTCCCTTACACCCTGTGCATAAGGGAGCACATAGTACGAGACAGATAGAATCACTTGGCTGCTGCAGGGGTTATATGTCTTTCAACACAGCTCCTTTGAGCCTGTAAACCATGAGCCAGAGAAAAAGCAGTTGCACTCCAGATGTGGGACATGCTGGTCTCAGTCTGACAACGTAAAATAAAAAAAAAGGCAGAAAAGAGCAGGTAGAAGTAGAATGTCTGTACAGGAGCCAAAGGTGTTGTGCAATTAAATAAACAATGATATATCCTGGGAAATCCATCAAGAAAAAAATGCAATTTTTAACCAAGAATGTCTCAGAGTAGATCAAAAGAATAATAAAACATTTGTTGATGTGTCTGAATGGTTCTCTTTAATACCAACATCTGGTCTTTTAACCAATGAATGGATTGTTGCATCCAGTTTCCAGGCATTTCATTCTGTTTTCCCCCATAAGCAGGCTAAGGGAAGCATGCAATTATTACATTTTTCCAAAGCAACCTCCATATCTGATTGCACCTGCATTTTAATGTGTGTTCCACTCTGATCAAATCAGAGAATAAGAAAAAATTTCAAATCCAGTAGGGCATTCCTCAGTAGGATAGGAGAATGGTAGTGGCATGTATAACATCTTCATAAGCAAGCTAGGAAGAGACTGTCTTGGTAAAACTAGTGTGACATGTTTTCAAAACTGTTTAGGAAATCAATAGCTCACTGTGAAAATAGAAGCACATATCAAATGGGATTTTGCCAGGGCTAGTCAGCTTTGATACTCTTCAATATTTTCATTAGTAACTTGGATAATGGAATAGAAAATATGCTTAAGTTTTTAGAAAACACAAAATAGGGAAAGATTGAATTCTTTCCGAAGCTGTGCTTTGCAGTTAAAATGTTCTTGCCTAACTGGAGAAAAAACTGGAATAAGTCTTTCCAGCAAATAGAATCTGGTAAACTGAGGCAGAAAGAAAACAATCTACAAAGATGAGTAAAGTTTAAGGTCTCATTTGAGCTTGCACTGGTGCCAGGTACTCGATTTTGAGAGCTGTATAGACCAGCTAAAGAAAGTCATAAGGAAAATAATAAAAATGATAGTTTAGGAAGCATGAGTTGGAAGAACCAACTGAAAAACCTAACCTAGCCTAGCCTAGCCTACAGATGAATATACTGAAGGACAGGCATAGTAATAGTCTTTAAATTATAAAAAGGTGCTACAGAGATAAAGTAAATCATCTGTTCCCTATGTCTATAGCAGAGAAAAGGAGAAGTATTGGATGCATATTGCAGGAAGAAAGACTGGAGAAAGAGATTTCTAAAAGATGAGAAAGCTCAGGCATAGGTTGCGTGGAAAGCCTGTGAAGTCCCATTGTTTCAGTTTTCAATACCATGTTAGACAAAATGCATAGAAGTATGAAGGTGGTGACTCCTTTTGGTTCTCTGTTGGACAACTTTTCTACAATTCTACTGAATTAGGTAGTTTTGTTTGGGAGAAATACTTTTGAAAATTATGACTTGCTTTGGCATCTAAACAAGAAGAACAGTATTTAACAGAATCTAAAGAGGTTAATGAGTTTTCACAGTTTGTGTCTCATGAAGGCAACTCTTTGTTCTTGAATATAGTAATTCAAATACATGATCTTTGCAGACACAGCTGAGTCCAATCTGGCTTCAAATCTCATCTGGGCAAATGGAGCTTGAGAATTACTTATTTTTAATCATGTACTGCAAATCTGAGACAAAAGAAACATCCTCACCTATGCATATCACAGCACTGAGTGATTCATTTTAGGTGCCAAGCTGATAGAAACTTTAGATTTACTGTTTTTCAAGAAGTATCAAGCAGAAGAAAATAGCAGAGAATTATGAGATAATGTCACTTGAATAGAACATTGCCGAGGAATAATGGTCATCTATCAGAAAATTAAAGCTACCACATCTATGGAAAACACTCCTAAGTGTCAAGGGAAAGTACAAACATTTATTTCCAGACCAGGAGACATAGATCCTGTCAAGTCACACTGTGAGGGTGAGTTATTTTTGGTGCATCTGATGATTGATGCAGATTATATTGTTTTATCTGAGGAATGTTGTTTCAGGACTGCACCATTACTGTATTACTGCAATTTGTTTGTTTGGACTTCAGCCTCCTCCTGACATTATATTGGGGATATGTGACTTTTTATTTCTAGCTGATTAAGAGTTTCAGCAAATCTATATTTATTTCTGTGACTTGCAGTGTGCAAAATACTCATCTTGGAAAACAACCCTCCTTCTGCAGACAATGATATTCATTGATTCTTTTATTATTATTACTCCAGAAACTGCTGTGGAACTACGATTTATAGGTTTTATCCTTTTTTATATATATATTAGTACCAACTGTCCAGTTGATATTGAGTTTCTCACATAAAAGTTAAATAAAATCTTACAGATGTTGTGTAATAATGGGGACCACATGTCAGAGGGCAAGAGCTCACTCTAAGAAATATATCTAAGGAGAAGGAGATGGGGGACTCCAAGGTGGAAGCACACCATCTTTGAGTTCCTTTGACACCAAATAGCCAATTTAGTATATTTCTTATATCAGGCTTGAATATGCCCTAAACTATGACACAAAGTCATTAGAAATCCAGGACCTTCGTTCAATAAATTTTAACTTTCTGTCTTCTAAGTCCACAGAAATGCCACCTATAAGCACTGCCTTTTTTGGCAATGGAGTCACACTCCCATTGTGTCTACTTCACGGAAATTTATAGATAGTCTTTGTAGTCTGGAGGAAAACCAGAAGCAAGAATACACCTCTTCTTTTGCAATTAGAGGTTTGCAAGTTCAGTTCCTGCACACTGTGCAAATAAATATGAACAAAAGGACAAATTAAACACTCTGCTGGTCAACAGCTGTAACTTTTTATTGCTGTGTTTTTAGGATGCATATTGTCATTTTAGGAAATTTGCACATCTGAACAAAATGTGAAAGGCAATTCTGGTTCTCTATAGGTACATAAACTCTTCCCAGATTTCAGTAAGGACAATATAACACAAAGGAAACACATGTGGGCTTACCTCAAAGAGAATTTGGTTTGTATTTCTCTGTCATGGAAGCTTAAATATGGCAGATGGTCTAGAAAGCATAACAGTCTACTCTTGCAATTCTCATAACATTTTGTGAGTTTGTTTTATTAGGTCATCGGTTTTAAAGTCATAATATTAGATAAGAGTCTTGACTCACACTAAGAAAAGTCTTTTTGGCCTTTGTGATTACAATGGAAAGCTTGAATAGGTGAACTGCAGAAGTAAATTTGAAAGTCCTAACCACACGATTTGGTCTAGCAATTCTCTGTATCACTGGGTTCAGTGAGACTGAAGGGGGCATTCTCATCTCAGTGGTGCCCAATGACAGGAACAGGAGGCCAGGGGCCCACACAGAAATACCAGAAATTCTGTTTAAACATAAGAGAAAACTGTGAGGGTGGTTGAGCACTGGAACAGGTTGCCCTGAGATGGTGGCAGCATCTCCATTCTTGGAGACAGTCCAAACCCAACAGGGCACAGACCTGAGCAACTTGCTCTACCTGACCCTGCTGTGAGCAGGGGGACTGGACTAGATGATCTCCAGAGGCCTCTTCCAACCTCAGCTAATCTCTGATTCTTTGTCTCCTACAGACAAATTCATAGTTGCTCGTGTATGATCTAGACTCATGGTACTGAAGAGGAAAAGAGTCATTGATTTTAGCTAGAAAGGGCTATGGGTTTTTTCTTGGCTGCTTGGATATAGAAAAGCACAGGAATAAAGAAGGACAATATATTACAAAATTATGCCAAACTTCCACTTTAGCAGCATTTTCTGATGCCATTCAGGGAAAGAGGAAGAAGGGCAAAAGTAGTGGGAAAGAAAAAGTGAAAAATATCAAAATTCCAATATTGCTTTTCCTCAAACAAGAATAGAGAGGTGTGGGAGGAAGCTCACCCCTTCTGTGCATGGTAACTACTGCTGTCAAACGTTGAACAATCCTCTTAAAACCGTGTTTAGCTGAATCTAGAGAAGGAAGCAAAGAAAGAAAGTGTACAGAAAACATGAGGCTCATTTACACTATGTTTCCCAATTGACTCTTCAATTTTCTATCATGCAGCCCTTAATTGCTCTTGGATTTGACCTTTAATGTAATTCTCTAGCGCTAAACTGATCAGCATCTCTAGATTGACTCAGGAAGCTATGGGTACTTCATGGTTGATTCAGTGCTAGAAGAGCCTTTTGAAGTGTTATCTTTCATCTCAAAATGACATCAAGTATATTCCATATAGCGTATTGCTTGGACAGTGAGGAATAAGCCAACATATTTGCCTATGACGCTGACCTTTTATTTCCTCCTTCTGAAATAAAATCACAGTAGAGGACAGCCAAAGGTCCATAGGCACAAAATAGACCATTAAGGATAAGTTAGTGCTTGCTGTATCCTTCTGATATAGTTTATCATTTCAGTGCTGCAGGAGTTCTAGTATGATTACAAGTCAGGCAATTTTATTGAAAAGATGAAGACCAGCACCTTACTGCTTATATTTCCCTGTCACTGAGACTGAGAATTTCTTGGTGCATAATGGAATGCCCACCAAGGACTTTTACAGGGAAACATTATTGCCATCTTAACTCCTTGCTGTTTGAAGGGAAGAACTGTGGTTGCTGTACTAGCAGAGAGAATGTAACACAATATCAATTCAGGCATCTGAAAACTGTTATTAATTATTATCTTTTAATTATGTATTACTTGCAATAGGGAAGAAAGTATTACTGACTAGTTAAGACATTTTACTGTAAAGATATTTTACTGTTGCTTGAGAAGCATAGGTTCAGTTCTCTGCTCAGACTTAGACCCCTGCATGACCTTGAATAAGTTGGGATCTATTAGTCCTTCATTCCTCCATCTATAAAAATGGGATGATAAAACTTCCCCTCCTCACAAGGATGGTATGAAGATACAGGTATTCACGTAGGCAATCTCATCAGTTTATCTAGTAGTGGTATAGAGCCACCTATAAAATGTGGCTCTGCAACCAGTTCAGTTAAGCAAGGCATAACCTCCAGCTCAGTGCCATATGTATTTACTCTTGTGACACTATCCCAGAAAGTGTATATCCGTCTTCAAGCAAGCCAATCTAATCCTGACCATCTCCAACGGCTTTGAGAGGGATCATAATGGAGGAAATCCAGAGGAACCGCATGGCGAGTACATCTATAGCATCAATCATTGCTCAATTGATACCACATCATTGTTTTTATGCTAAACTCATGGTTCCAAAGGGGTTTATGAGCTTTTGTGTGACACTGAATCACAGCAAGCTAGTCACTGAGCCCAAAACAATTCCTCTAGAAGCTGGAATAGTTCTCAGTGCTCGTATTGCTTGGGGCTGTCATCTTCTATAGTACTTCAGATAGTCATTACTCCAAATAAAGGAGAGATGCCTGCATGTTAAAGACTGCAAGAAAGTAAGAAGATGAAAACGGGACCATAGGTAAAGAAAAGCATTTAGATAGCCTGAGAGTACTGGGAATTTTATAGTTTAAAAAAAAAGTCATCTTCTGCCCCAGAAACTTTTCAATTTGATTCTAGAAAAAAAATACAACAAACTACACAGAGAAGATGTGGAAATAACAACATAAAAAACTTACAAAAATTCATACAGCTTGTCACATATTTATACACATTTTAGTGATCAAATTTAAAACTAGAAAAATGCATATAGTAATAGAAATTATATAGGGAAATTTGTGCACCTTTTTTAATGCAAGGGAACCCCATTATTCACCTTGTTTAAGATACTGTATGTGAATGCTATGCATTTACTTCAGGAAGATATAATTGTCTACACGAGTAGAAGGCAAATAAAAATCTGCTCAAAATTGAGCAATAAGGTTACCGTTCCATATGAAGAAGACAAAAAAGGCAATTCTGGCTCATGCTTTGTTGAAAATAGTCATGTAACTTTCCATTGTTTACCTTTCCAAATGTTAATACAGCAGCCTGAAAAATGTTAAATAATTACAGTAAAGATTGCATATGTTAATGTCTTCTGGCTCATTGACTCAGAGGACTATAATATTCCTTTTGATTTTCTGACTTCATGCTCCCTCTAAAGTATATATAGCTTCTGAAATCATTAATTTATAAATTTGTAGCATTAATGGGAATACATTTAGGTATTTCTTACTGCATATTCGAAGCAGGTAAAATTATTTTATATGGTGGCCAGCAACGTCATCTGTCATGTCAATATGTCTTATATTCCATCCTAGCCTAGAAGGATTGCTGCTGTCGTAAAGGTTTTGTTCCTCCATGTGCTGAAGGAAGGATTCAGTTATCAGAGTATGTGATCTTCTCTCTGTCAAGGTATTGGAAGGTCACCAATTCAAGTTGGAGAAAGCTAAACTTGGGAAGCCAAGCTTCCCATTGCACTGGTAAGTCTTTGTCTAGTCATGCCACTTCTTAGGCAATGACAGGCTGCAAACCCCACACAGAGCTCTAGCCTTGGGCAGGACTGTGCCATCAATATTCTCTCAAACAGTGTTCCCTTCACCAAACCTTTTTGGCAAACAGTGGCATCAATCTGACCAACTAACACGTGTCCAGGCCCTTGGGTTGGCTCTTAGCCAGCGTGTCAATCCTTGCTCTGCTGATTTCCTGATTATATTTCTGTGGGTATGTGCTTGATAAAGATGTCACAAAGTTCACATTTTGGTTCCTGGCACCTTAGTCATGAAGGTTTACCACCACGAAGGAGACTCTGAATTTTTTCATTCCAAGGAGAACGGTTCAGACCTTTTCTTGGTCAAGCATCTTTTGCCACAGGGAAAGGATGAGAGACAGACAAAGCTGGAACAGAGAACAGAGGGAGGGAGGTATGGAGACTTCTCCCCCAGCCACTGGATGGAAAGCGGCAATAGGGAGATCAACTGCTGTGCCTAGGCAGATGCAGCTGCCCTTCTCACTCCAGCAACATCTACTGTTCCACTCATCCTCCTAAGTGGAGGTAGCATCAGCCTTTCTCTTGGGTTCTGGCATAGGCAAACAACACAGTGAGACCATGCCTATTCCAATAGTCCTAGTAACTGCATGTTTGCACAGGCTGCCCTGAGCCACCTTTGATAGCATACATATCAACGAGGCTTGACTGTTGAACCACTGCATTAGAAATGCATCTCACGTTGACTGTGTGAAATCTTCCTCTATTTTCCTCTTATTCAGCCCAGTCAGTGCAGCACATCCTGTGCATATTTATTTCATGAGGAGCATTGGGCAAGGGCACCATTTTGCACACCATTAAGTGCACTCCCAAGATACTTTGATATTAAAACTGGTTTCTATACACCATGCTCCTGTTTTAAGCTTAGTATTTACTGCATAAAAAGATATCGGGGATTTTAGAGAATTTAGGCTATTCAGGATTTTAGCATGTGGGAGAGGACATTTATGACCTTGGAGTTTCAGGAAAGCCAACATGAACTTGGGCAAACTGTAGTAAAAGATGCTTTAAGTGTGATGTCTAATCCTAGCCCCATTGTGAGTAGATATGATACACACCATAGCAATGTGGCAGAAGTGGCACGTGGAAGGACCAGAGGTTTAACCCTGTGTCTCTTAGCAGTTTGTATGTGCCCATCCACCTGTTTGCAGTAGTTGACTTAGGCGAACTAGCTGAGTATTTCTGCTAAAGCTGTTACCCATGAAAGCATTAATTGTGGTGTATTTAAATAGTAATTTCTGACACTATACTTTTACTTCTTTGAAATAAATAGGAGCTGTGGGCCCTTCTGAGAGATACTGTTCTAGGCAGAATACTACAGGTTCAGCTAGGAACCAGAGAGCTGCTTGCTGTGAGCTCATATTCAAAAGGTTTTCTTCAGAACCATGAAAATCATACTTAGTTCCTACAAATCACTTTTCATCCCTACATCTTAAATTGTGTTACAAAGATGGCAACTAGCATTAAGTCATTTGGTAAAAGTGGAGGTTAAGTTAAATTTTTTTTTTTTAATAAAAACTTGTATTCTGGAACACGTTTAGCAGTTTGAAGCAAAGGGAAATCTTATGGGTTTTGCTTGTTTGTATGCATCTATTATGCAGAGAATCCTAAATATGCCAATATATACAGATGGCGACAAACTCCATTTACAGTGGCTATGCAATGACTGCATCCTGTGCACTGCTCAGAAGTATTGTACAGAGTCACCATGAGACTCAAGTAACACAACAGCAAGAAACACTTTGCCAGAAAACATTTTCAGATCAGGATATTGCCTCAGCTATCTTGCACTGCTGAAAATATTTACTGAATCTGTAGCCTATCACTGCAGTAAAAACTGTGGATGTCTCTTGTGAAATTTATAAACTTTGCCTCAGTGGCCAAGAACTATAGACAGTGTTGTTTAACCACTCCTCTTGCATGCTAAGAAACGAACAATATTTGTCTTTGACAGTACCCACTATGCTCTTTTGCCAACCCCCAAAAGTTAGATCACTTTTCCTTTTTTCTGATGGCCAGCAAAAGGGAAGCTGCACCTACACAGTTATTACTGTCTTTTTCTTTATACTTGTGAAACATCAAAACCCAGCAGTCTCAAATACCTTCATACAGTTTAGAAAGGCTTATCTTAGGGTTTTTTTTTTTGGTTAGTCCATTTTTCATAGGTATTTCTTTATTTTTCCAGGTAGTAGCATTATTCTAGGTGTTTTAGAACATCAGAGGGTCTATTTGTAGATGTCCTAGGAAGCAGTAGGTAGTTAGATTTTATTCTTTTATTTTCTTACCATGTGAACACAAGAAAGGAGAATTTTTAAGCTGGAGGTGAACATGTGGGTGGAAGCATAGTGGGAAATGGTTAAGACTTTTCATGAAGGGAAAGAATCCTTCTGAGGAAAGGTTAAAAAAAAATTACTTTGGATAAAATCACAATTGACTAAGTAGAGGTGCCTAACAGCCACAGAAGTTTGAAATGAGCATAGAGATGCTGGATACTAAATTGAAGGATAATGGACCATTGTCCTGGATTTTCTTTCTTCCTCGTATTTACTGCTTGTTATGCAATGGCATAGCAAGGAACTGCACTGTATTGCTCACTGGGTAGCAAGTGTGAGGCCTTTCACTGCAAACACATCTTTTATTTCCTGTCTGAATAATATTATGGAAAAAGTTTCTTACAAAATTTTATTAAAAGGTAAATAAGTAGTAAATAAATGGTGTAAGTGATGAAGAATTATAAAGAAAGAAATCAGCTAAAGTCCAAATATTGTTTCTGAATTCAGAGCACACAATGATAGTCTATGTTGTAGTCAAGGTGCTATTTATAGCTTGTACATTCAGAGTTTACACTAGAAATGAGTTTATAACGGAAAGTATGTCAGGTTATGAGTCTGCCAGTATCTTTTTTCAACAAAATCTAATTTGAGACATTTAAACAGAGGTGTTTGCAGTAGAGGACTAGTGTTGAAGGCTCTTTTTCCTTTTCTTGTGACCAATTTGAAATCCTTCATAAAATATGTGTGCCAGTCCTTTTATAGTAAAAATGAAGGGAATTTCTCAGCTCTTAAATAGCATCTGGCTTTACAGTCTTTGATGTCCCGGTTGTGAAAGAGGTCACCCACTAACTCACAAAGTAACTGGAAGGAACGGTGCACAACCACAGCACATTCTCAGTTCTTTCTCTGATTTTGGTTTTCTCCTTTCGCTCTCACTCTGCTCCCAAGAGATGGGATCTGTTGCAACGACCCTTTCCTTTATGCAGAATGGTCTGTCAATTGGCAATTTGTGGGTATGAATGTTAGAATTGACTCAGTATCCACTCCTGTTCCCCAACTTGTTTCAGCAGGGTACCTGCAGTCCCTCCTGGAGTCATACTTTTGCCTTTACTGCCAAAGTCTAGACTACAATCTGCTTTGCTTAGTATAGCATTTATGCATTTAGAGCTGCATTACAGCTGAGGAAGAGCTGTCTTCCTTTGGGTGATCCAACTAAAGTCCCAATCAGATGCTCAGCCAAAGTGTGTTCCTTTCCTCTCCCCCAGTTCCTCGCCCACATTCTTGCTTTTGCTGCTGCAATTGCTCTCCCTTTCCCATAGAAGAGAAAGTATCACATTTCTTTAATTGGTTCCTCACCCCCCCACACCCAGCAGCACATCTTAGACACTGTGACTCCCTGAGAGTAAAATGCCTCTGGTATCTAATGGCAGAAATTGTTCCATCTTGACACCAACAAAGATCAAACCTAAATGCTGCAAGTTAGTCTAGAAGTGCAAGGAAAATTGTCCTTACTCTACATTTATGTAAAACAGATCCATGACTATACCTCAAAAGATGTGTCATGTAAATTTCAGATGAAAATAGCAGGGTTCAAAGGCATTAATTCTATGTAGTGTAACCCTTTAGTGGCATGTTGGAGGTGTGAAATTGTTCTTCATTAAACACAGGCTTTATATGCATGCTTTTATGTCTATGTCTGATTTAATTAGAGCAATGACCTGATTTTTTAGAAATAAATTTCTACTGTCTACAGCATTTCCAGTGAGACTAGATTATTAAAAAGCTCATGTATTATATTTGTGCTTTTCAGATTATTTCATTTTGAGGCTCATGAAAGTACTTTTTAAATAGTAACCATTCCTCAAATTGACCAAAACACAAACGTATTTTATAAGATTATTATCATGTGTCAGCCAATTAAACCATGTCTTTTAATCTTCTGCTAATTTCAGTGACATTTTCTTTACTACTTTTTGCTGTAGTACTAGCTATGGCCCCTAAAATGACAAACTTTTCTCCCCTTGGATGTGCAGTCCCTGTGAGAATGTCAAAATAGCTGTTGTACATGAACAACCCATTTCAGAAACAGATTAACCATTACACAAGTATGAAGGAGAGGTGAGTGTGGAGGTTGCATGTGGGACCTGCTCAAGTCCATCCTGTGAGTTTCCAGTCCTAGAGAACATCAAGTTAATATGTGAATAAGTATTCACTTTCTGACTGGGATCCATAATAACTGTGTAAGTAGTCATTCTTTTTTTCAGAGCAGATAATTATGTGTCATGATGCTTCAAGAGTAAAAAAGAGAGACAAGTTATTTTATCACAGATTTTGTGTTTGGTAATTTCTCTCCTTGTCTCAAGTAGACGTCTCTGGAAAGAGAATGACAAAATTCCTGGATGCTGGTTTGTCTTACTAGCTTTTATTGGTACAATCATGTCAGCCAAAAGCATATCTTGCTTAATCAGAGTATGTTCAACAGCCAAAGTTTGAATGGTCATCCATAGATATGTAAATATGTGTGTGTGTGTGTGTGTGTGTATACATATGTAGCATTGTGTATGTACAATGGGGGACCTAAATGGGTTTCACTTTTTTTCCCATTATGGCTTGGGCAGAGCATCTGCCCTCTAGTTCACAGTAGCAGCAGCTACTGCAGCAGCAGATACCCACCCCATCATGGCCAAAATAGGAGCAAGTTGCTGGGCTGGTTCAAGCGTGCAAACCATAGACTTTCTGCAAGGCAGCCATGGGCACAGGAGAGCAGGACTCGGGGACTGTAGTTGCTCCACAGGTCACTCGTCCACTGTGTCATGTACCATTGATGCAGTTGCACAAGTGTAAGAAACCGGTGCTTTCTATGACAGAGTTCACTTTGCAGACCAACTGCTATCAATTATGCTCTTGGAGGCTTTTTTTCTTCTTAACAGCTATGCCTACATTAGGACTGACCTGTCAGTATTGCTCTACCTATCTGGCTAAATCAACAAACCTTCTCTAGTGTAGATTAAACTTAATTAGGGATTAGCACATCTCCCAGTCTCTTGTTTGGCAGCCCTCAGGCTGAGAGGTGGAGCTCTGCTAGGGTTAGTTTATGGAGGCCTTCACCGGGATAGGTTTGGGTGTTTGGGGCTTTTTTTTAACCCCTGCTATTTGACCCTTTAAAAACACTGCCCTGGCAAAACACCCTAGAGAATGGCATTTAGACTGCAAACCCTGACGTTTGGATATAACTGAATCTGTGCATTTAGCCTCTGAGAAAGAAATGAAACTGTGCTGACCCTTCAAGATTGAAACTACTGGGTAAGTGACAGATCCTAGAACAGTGTCCCATACCCTGTGCGCTCTGTAGTTTATGTAGCTTGGGAAATTTCTACAAGTCACTGAGAGGAAAGCTGGCTTAAGTAGAAGCCAGTATCTCAGTTTATTTGATAATGTATGGTCCTAGTTGAAAATCACAACCCTTACTTCTAAAAGCAATAAGGAAATGGTAAACCTTGCTGATGCTTGGCACAGATCTGTCATGGTCTGACAAATACTTAAGGTAGGTGATGTTACATGTTGCATGTGGTGTGGAGAAAAATTATGATTATTCCGTGGTACAGACTGCGGAGCATCTGAGGAGAAATGAGCAGAAATACCAATTTACCAGGGCAATCCTTAGTAGATCCTCCTGTTTTCTCCTCTTCCCTGTGGGGCAATGGAGGCTATGGGCAACAGCCCCTGCCATTAGCACACCAAAGGGAAAACCAATCCTTTTTCCACTAGCAGCACTTTAGGGCAGGGTGTCTCCACTCAGACAATTTTGGAGAGGAATAATGCATTGTTGCCATTGCTTTTCAGGTCTTCACCCCAGGCCACAGTTTCAACACCCCTATTTGCATTGAGTGGGGGTTACTATGGAAATTTTCCTGTTGTCCTTACAAGCAGTTTGTCACTCTAGTCTCTGGGACAGGTACTTGGTGTGAAAGTATCAGTGAAGCTTTGGTAACCAAAAAAAAGAGCATGAGAAGGGCTATACTGTGTCAAGGCAAAAGTCAACCTTGCCCAGTGTCCAATGACCACATGCAGTAATTGCTTAGGGAAAGAATATATATTCCAAAACAAAAGGGCAGGAATAGTGCAGACCTTCTCTGGCTTGTGTTTTCAACATCTTTGTAAAAGATCCCTATCTGTAGCATATGACTGTTCCTAGGATTCCCACCATTCTTCACAGTGTGACAAACCCTGCCTAATAAGCACAGCTTCACTTCAGATCTGAGGATGTGTATTGGGTAACCCTGGTTGGAGGGTGTTCAAATGCTTGACAAGTGCTAGTCAAGAACTGGGAATTATGTCTAAATTGAAACAGCCTGCATAATCCTGAGGACATTAAAGCACAAACAAAAGCGTTGCATTTATTCTGGATGACTGTAAAAGTGCTGATCCCTGTAATTAACTTGGTTGAGTGGCACTTGCAAAAAGTATGTGAATCCTATCTGTTTGCCTGTTATTTAAACTGGGTATTGTACCTATGTATCTTTGAAGGCCAGTTCATTTTCAGCCTACCAGTGTTGCAGGTATCCTTATTATTAACTAAGCAAGGATGTGGCCTTGTTAACTGAGTTTTCCAATTCAGAGATTGTCAAGAAAACCTGTTGTTGAGTCTACGTCTTTTTTTCTGAAATCTGCACAGGTTTACTTTACCTGAAGGACTGACCAAATGCCAGCAGATATTTCTGGCATCCAAAATAAATGTCAAAACAATTCAATTAACAATGATTTTTTTAAAAATGTCTGCTGTTTTGTGTCGTATCTCAACAAATTAAAACCCATCCCTAGGATTTTGTTCTCACAATCTCTATCTTTGTGTGAACCAAACTCAGCTCTGTGATGTCTGTGGCTTTCCACATATTCTTTTTCTTAATATATGCTTATATGTTACTTAATTTGGTAATGCAGAATGTAGGTGTTTCCTGGATATAGATTCTTCAGTCACATCTTCCTAAATCTGAATATATCTGAATCTAAAATATGATGTACTTTTGTTCTTGTACTCGGTGCACTAAACTGTATACTCTGCAAGCTGTTTTGCTTACACAACCTTAGAGAGTTTTATTTACCATGATATGTTCTGCATGATGATTTTATCAAACAGTTGCAAATTATTCAGCTAATCTTAATTCTATATTTTACATGTTCTGAAATTTATGAAACCATTATACTATATCCTTATGAGGATGTTAAACCAGGATAGTGTGTTTGGGGGAGCTCCTCTATTCTTTTTCATGTTATATCTTTGATTTACAAGTGTGTGTTGAAATTCTTTTTATTTTCTCAACTTAATACCCTGAGTCATTCTTCTTAGTGGTCCAGAGTGGAAATGGAACTGCCATTTTCCTTTATTTTCATGTCATCCTAAATCTCAAAAGCATCACAACTAAAAGTCGTTGTGGTAAGGTTGCATTGCCCTACCACACCTCTGGAACATAAAAGCTGTCTTCTTCACGTTTTGTACATAACCGCTGCAGCAGGCGAAGCCAAACCTTCCATATGACTAAGCATTGCAGAAATCAGGCCATTAAGCCAGCCACATGTGCCTCCATTTCATTTGCAGATATTTAATGATCTGTATCAGGGACAACAACGTTGTTACATAAAGCATAGAGTCTACTTAGGAAATTAGAGAAGTCAGACACCGAGTCAGAATATTAAAAGCTGCTTTGAGATATCTCTTATAAGAAGTCCCAACGATGACAAAGGTGCTTTGCTGCCAGTGCTGAGTATTACTGAGAGCATGTTTGAAGCTGTATGTGGAGCAATAGGAAGCCCTGTCTGAGTGTATTGGATCGTATCATTAATAGCAGTAGCCAGGAGAGTTTGGACCTGTCATAAAAGAAAAGAAAAAATTTCTGCTTGAAATAAGAATTGATTAGCCTACCTAAATTGAGGCCTTTGCCAAAAATTAGGTATACAAGAACAAACAAAAGGGATGCTCTGTGCCATAACCTGGTCCTCTTCTATCCACATTCCCCTTCATCCCAGGCATTTTTTCACAGAGCAAGCAAGTTCTGATTTAAAACTAGCTGTGTTTCTTTCCTCCCTGCTAAGATGTCTTTAGGAAGACTGTGATGTTTTTCTACAACTTAAAATAATTTAACTCCCAGTTTAAATTTACTTATGGCCCTACTTGTTCTGTTCCTAAATTTTAGCTGAATTTGTATTTTTCTTCTCTGGCATTTACTCTGTGATATATTTATAGAGAGCATTTATATCCTTGCTCAGCTGTGTTTTGCCACACTAACCAAAACAAGGTCTTTTGGTCTCCTTTTGTAAAACAGATTTTCCTTTCCTCTGATTGCCCCAGTAAACCCTTCCCTGCATGTGTCCCATTTTAAGTCACTCTACCTCCTAATCCCATAGGACCAGAGATGCAGGCAGTATGTCTGAAGGTGTTGCCAGTGGTATGGAGTTGGAATAGAGATTGCCAAGTGATGGTGATACAAAGTGGTCTGTCCACCTCTGCGGTGCTCCCTGGCAGCTCCGTTGCCAGAACTTCCAGTTTCTATTGCAGCAGTGATGGAGGCCGTCTGGCTAACCACCCACTTAATCGGGTGCCACATGGTGATTCCACTCTGTACATACAATGCCTTTGACGTTTTTTCATCCATAGATTAAATTGGTATGTAGCTACTTTCTGTGCCAGCTTATTAATTAAAATACATAGAACTAATAATACATAAAAATACATAATATAATAATACAGATAACAAATCTGGTCCTGAGATTGGTCCTTGAACTCATATGGTGACACCCTGCAGCAAAATTTGGGGTTTTAGCACAACTATAATATCATGTAACTTTTTCTAAGTTCTTTGCCTCCTTGTATTAGTCTCTTCCTTCTGTATCGTAAATAATAATTTCCCATGTTGAGTCATAGCCAATGTTTTGATGCTTTCCTGGAAACCAAGTAGTGTGGTGGAATCCCACTCTTACCTAGACACAGAACTAGTCCGGTGTGATCTACCTGTAGCAAAGCTTTTATCCTTCACTGGATAAAACATTTACTGTTCATTCATCATGAAGAACTATTCCACCTTCCCAGAAGTATTTCTTCAGGACTATCAGTTTTCAACTGTAGTTTTCAAATTATTATCTTTTCCTCTTGAATCTAATAAATTCTTTTCCTATTTCTTTCTAGTGTTGCTGTTAACTTACTTAGTTCAAAGTGCAGAACTGCAGTCACTATTTGCCAATATCTGCAACTGGTAGATATATGGAGTCTGGACCTTTGAATAAAGACTAATTTTTGGCATCTTTCTCACATCTGACTGACCAAGGATGTCTGTGCAAATCTCTGTTATTGCTGTAAACCAGCAAAGACTATTTTTTTAATAAATAGTTGAGTCATGTACTTCTTTGACTCAAAATAAAAAGTAGCTTTCAGACCATAGTTTGAATTTGTGGTATTCTCACTATTGTTGCTTGTTTTGTAAACCAAAACAACCAAAAAAGTGTATGCATAATACTGAAGTGACACTGTTTAGCAATAAAGTTTGAAAATGTTACCTCTATCTAGATAAGTTTGCTTACAAACATCCATGATCTTAAAAATGTCTATGATTTGTTTTCAGTAGAATTTAACTAACAAGAAGTTAACTAAACAATCATGACTCGTGTATTTCCAGTGCTTTCAGGCTTAAGATACTGCAATGAAAAGATATTTAAGAAAAGCAGGGGGGAAACTTGGTACAAGTAGACATCTGCCTGTTTGTCTGCATGTATACATGTGGTCAACTATCACATTGTGCTTTGGCACATGGAAGTGTGTAGTGTTTGGAAGTGGGAAGAAGTCCCCTTCTGTTCTAGATACTGATAAGTCTCATTGCAGCAATGTGAGAGCTCCTTCTAACAGTAAATGTATTGACTTCCACAATACCCTCTGAGCAATAGAAATACTGTTATACTGTCACAGATAGTGAGTTAAGATAACAAAAACTAATCCTCTCCACCACTTCCACACCCTCCAAGGTCCACATAAAGGGTAGAGAGGGCAGAGTTGAACTCATGTCCCCCAAAGTCTGAACTCATGCCCCCCAAAGTCTGAACTCATGCCCTAACCTCTAGACCTTCCTTCTCTTTAGAATAACTGATCTCCGTAGAAAGTATGTTTTGCCACTGATTGCTGATTAATTAAATTTAAAAATTGTTGAAAGAATTGTGCTTTTACAAGTGATCCCCATATGGCTTTGATCGGGCTGCACCCACAGCTAATTCTTCATGACCAAATATCCAAAGAAAACTTATGTATCATTGCAGTAAGGAGTAGATGTTTGATGAAAATGGTGCTGTTGTAAAATGAAAGTGATTACCTTCTTAGAAGCAATGATTCAATGGGAACTTGCACTGGAAATGTGTAACAGCAATTTAAAAAATATGCAGAGCAGTATATCACTGTTATTATTTCTTTAGGAAACTGAGTAGCTTGTTAAAGTCATTCTCAATGACATTGAGAGTGCAAACAATGCAATTCTCAGACCACAAAAAAGAGGGAGGACAGGAGTAAACAGTCATGGTTGGCTGGACAAGGAGTCCCGTCTTATGCTTTGCAGCAGGATCCATGCCAAAAATGGTATACTGCTAGTAATTCCTTACAGCAGGCTGGCACCGGGCTACTACTCAGTAAGTCTGGCGGCACATCTGTTGTCTCACATAGTGGGATCCTTCAAGGATGTGAAAGCACTGTTAATGTTTTTAACTTTTATTTTTATGGTGCTGGTACAGTCAGCTTAGCTGGGGAAAAGGAATGAGAATTCCATTGAATTAAATGTGGGACGGTCAGAATAGAGATATTGCACCTCCCTTAGATAAAAGAGATAGTATCTGGCCTATTTGCATATCTCAAGGTATTATAATTACATGGACAAGTTTCCTAACTTTACCATTCCAATAACTTTCACAGTACTTCCTAAGCAAAAAGTATAAGACTAAGTTTTAAGTTGTGATTAGATCATTTGGCTTGAGTGACTTATCAAAATGTTTGAAATGACTTTAGAAAGCTACTGTCTACAATAACACAGAATTTCTACATGCAGTATCAGCATGTGATTTTTGTGGCTTCTCTTGAATTCATTCCTTTTTGCCATATTTCCAGAAAATAAACTTCCTTCTTTTCTTTATCTTTATAGGGGGTGTATGTTTGGGGTTTATTTTGTTTTTAATGTGCGATAACAATTTTTTCACCAAGTGTACACTTGTACTTGGTGGAAACTGGAGAAGACTTCAGTCGTGTAAATGCATCTTCTAGGTCTGCTTCAAAACAGCAGATTTTAGGTGGCTAAGAGCAGAGGAGGACTCTTGGGGGAGACATGGCATGGGTTGTAGGATGGATGAGCAACCATTCACCACAGAAAACTGTGAAATGAGACTAGTATTTAGAAAACCTGTTTCTTGTCATCCTGGGTCCTGCACCTGGCAGACCTTAGTGGCCAGGCAACAGTTAGTAGTGCTGCTGTGATGCTCAGTAACCTGAGCATTACCAATAGGAACTAATAGTCCTAGAGTCTCCCTACTCAAATGTCCCAATCTAATGCTAATTAAATAAATGTCAGAATGTCCACTCACTTAAATGGGCTTTGAGTAAAATTCTTTGCCTTATCACTGTACACAAAAACCTCCACAATTCTGTGCCACTGCTTAGAAATGGTCCATGGATTGAACTAAACATTCACTTTGAAGCACGAAATCTAGCACTGCAAGTTTAGATACAGAAAGGCAGTTCAAATTCCCAAATACAGCAACTTTAATAATACTTAATAATATAATCACATCATTATTTACTATTATAAACAGGTCAAAAGAACAGTTTGTAAGAACCTGTCTAATAAGATATCATATGTGAGATCTTTTTAATGATCCAGAGAAGATAGGCATATATCTTTCATTCACCTTTGGTAGGGGAACAGAGCACTAGAAACTTAAGTCATTTATGCCTCTGTAAAAATTCAAGCATCCAAAAAAGAACTGGCAGAACTGCAAGCATCAACAGAGTGAAGGTTAGAGAAGCTGCAAAAACTCTGGCAGAACTTCCCAAAGTAAATGGCCTTGTAGAAGTTGTGCGGGTAACTAGGAAATATAGCTGCAACCAAGAAAGCACCTTGAAGAAGTGTAGGTAACAGGAGGGGACCTGGGAAGCAGTGAGGGCCTGATGAGAAGCTAGCTTTGTAAATATGACCAAGGGGCAAGAAATGAGGGAGAGAGATCAAGTTTTCTTACTGACCTCCAGTGACCTCCAGGCTTCCATGCTCAAGGCTAAAAGAGGCTTTTTAATGAAGAATATGTCAGAATACAAGCACAATTTGGCTGAAGAGCCAGCTCTCGAGCTGGATTGCAGAAATTCTTTGAAGACCACTGATATGGGGAGATTGCAGTAAGTATTTTCTCTAAAAAAGGGACTACAAACAAGTGGATCTGCTTTCTAAAGAAAAAAGTGGAGTTACCTTACTATGGCATCACACTACGTGTTATCAAAGAACATCCCATTGCCACACTTCAAGCAAAATTATCCAGATTCCTAAACTAAAGGTATATCCGTATAGTCCATAATAAAGAACAAGAAAGAAAACTACACAAAACACTAAGTGACCAGTATTCCATCAATGATGGACCTTAACTGCAGCACATTTGCCTTATCCCTGTTTGCATTAAACATAGAGTACCAAATTTTCTAACTTCTAGTCATAAAGCCAGACCTCATGACCTTGGCTATATTCTATGAATAATGTTAAAAGTATTGTTGCCATTTTTACCCTGTGTATCTGGAATAAATTTCATATCTAACACAAGGCAGATACTTCAAAGACCGTAAAGATATTTTCTTTCTCCCCGCAAGCAATTTATCAGCATTCTTCCCAGGGAATTAATAGACTCCAGGGGATTCCAGATGTCTTTGAATGGTCATGCTGCTTTTCCACTGAACAGTACTGCCTATGGTTAGGGAACTACTATGACAACCTGTTCTCCAGACATTGACCGTCTGGCACTTTAGATGGCCCCAAGACTCACACAGTCTCACAAATTTCCAAATTGCCTTAACTAATGAAGTGGCATGGGAGGAGGTCTTGGAAAGCTTGCTCTAAGTCATTCTAATAGAGCATGTAAACATTATAATTCTTGTGCCATCAGTTGTTTTCTTTTTGCTATGGCATTGGCAAAATTTCCTTTGTGGGAACAATTTAGCTTGGGGACCAGTCTGCTGAATCTGTCTTGCCTTAATTCCATCAGCCTGGGGGGCTTGTTCACTGAGAAGAACCTGTCTTCTCAGCAAAATAAGTGAAAAGTAGATTCAAGACTAGACGGTGTAAGGGCATTTCAGGGCAAGAAGTGGTTTTTCATTTGATTTTAATAACTGAGTTCTTAAGTCTGTAGCTGTAACTGAGTACTTTACTGTTGCCCTTGGAGAATGCAAGATCTTGAAGGAGACTGTAAATACTTATAAGAAGCTAGGTGCCCTTCAAGACCAGGGTTGACTTTGCTGTTGCCTACTTTAGATGCCCACTTTAGGCATCAGGATATCTAAACCGAGTATGTCAGTGCTACCAGGATGAGTCAGAACACTCAGCCTCCTTCTGCAGTCAGTAGAGATGAGTATTTGTTTCTTAAAGTGTTGCTTACCATGCTGAGTGGAAAGCTGTCTAGAGCTGGCCAAAAGAAATGCTAATTATGAGAGGGACTGAATCCCCACTTGTAAGGAGCCCCTGCATCAGATCTGCACTTCAGGCACCTTTGTCCATTGCTGTCACTCTGATCCTGACTGATGAGTCCTTGACTAAACTAATTTGCATCTGTACCTTGTTTGCAAAACAGCCCCATCTTAGACCACTCAGCCAAAGAGGCCACACAAGGTTTCCTCCATGTCAGTGAGCAAGATTGAAGCCCACAATTCCCACTTCTCCGGAGAGGTAACACTGCAGATGGAGGAAGTTATTCAAAGACAAAAGTGAATAGACGAAAGGCATCCTAGGTCAACTAATCACACACCCACCTTCCACTGACCACATTGGTTAGGTATAAACTGACTGTAACAATAGCTTGGGCTCCTAAGTGAAATGTAAACATTTTACATACAAAAACACTGAGTGTGTGAGTACTGCCTAGACTGATCTTCATCCTATTCTATTATCTACCAGCAGCATGTAAGGATGAGAGACTCTGAATTACTGCAGCTGACACCCTCTTTCTGAAAATACATAAGTTTTGTTTCATTAATAGGTACTTCTCTAGTGCTTAGCACCA
Source organism: Haliaeetus albicilla (assembly GCF_947461875.1). Lineage (NCBI taxonomy): Eukaryota > Metazoa > Chordata > Aves > Accipitriformes > Accipitridae > Haliaeetus > Haliaeetus albicilla. The sequence goes on along the minus strand of NC_091516.1, from coordinate 65,531,264 downwards.
ATTCCCAGATGGAACAGAGCTCCACAGAGAAGGGCCCTGTAAAGGCTTATATTACACAGTAGCTTTGTGCATGGATGTGAATAGTCCACAGATTTGGGGGGTATTTCAACCCTAAATTATTGAAACTGATTTTACTGATTCTGTTACCTGTTTTAGATATCAATTACTGCCTTTACTTGCTGGGTCTCACTGTATTAAATATAGGGAACTCCACAGAAAGACAGAACCTTTTATGAAAAAGTCCCCTGTGTCTGCCCTAGGAGTTTGGTTTTCTCTCTGTCCCTGTGCACTGGTACCTCATCTCCTTCTTAGGTGTCTGCTTTTGGCCTTCTTTCCTCCTAAACCTTTTTTGCACCATGAAGTTACACACATGAGAAGATGGTATAGTATGTTGTTTCAATACCCTCTTCTCTGAGGGTTCTGTGGATACCTGGGTAGCTGTCAGCAAATCACAGTCCTGCAAGATCCAAAAGCAGCAGAGATGTTTCCACAAAAGCAGCCAGATTTTTGCATGTGTTAGGTAAAATCTAGTTTAAGCACTTATCTTACTAGGATGACAGTGTCAGCAGCTGGACTGTAGGAGGTGGTGGTTGTATTACCATATGCTCTTGAGCCATTGTGAGTTCAGGCTTCCATAGGTCTTTCTTCTCAGGGAGACAAGCATTTGACATAGGACATCACCATGGCTTAATATAAGACAAAAATTAACTCCAGTGAACAAAAGCATTCCCCAGGCTTTTAGCTGCTGCCAGAGAGAATATTGAGCTAGGTGGACCTTTGTCCTCACACAGTGGATGCTCTCATGTTCTGTAGCTAGAAAGTAGTTGCAGTAGTATATAAGAAATATGTTATTTTATTAAAAACAGAGATTGGTATGTAACATTATTTTTCAGTACTCTGTTCTTCATAGAAGTGCTTGTTACTTATGCAGTTGAATTACTTGAAGGCAATTTGTTAATTTTCAGAATATTATATTAAAATACAAACATTGGTGCTTTATAGCCTTTTAGATTTGCCAGTAGTAGATGAACTATGCCTGGGTAGGTATGAAAAAATAGTGATTAATATCAGAATTTCAAATTGTATCTAATAATGAACAGTTCTTAAGAATTTAAAAACTGAATGTACAGTGACCTTGACCACTTCCCTCAGCCTTGAGGTCTCCCTTTAAAAACTACTTTTCAGATTCTTTGTATCCCTGTCCAGGGAGATAGCAGATTCATAAACTGCAGTAATTGAAACCAGTGCAAATTTCTTGAGTATGACTGATCATTACAATTTCTTACCGAAAATTCACTTACTCCCAGCCAAGATTTTATTAATTTTAATATGAAAACATCCACACCTATCATTTCTCCCCTGAGGTCTTCCTAGGCTGCTGCAGAAATGGAGTCTGACTTCTATTGCTTTGGCTAGAGTTGAGGATGTGAATTCCTCTGCCTAATTGCTTTTTGGATAACCTACAAAACACCAGGGGTCAGATTCTTGGCCTGGTAGTGTTGCTTTGCACAGCTCTGGCTCGATGCCACAGCTCCCATCATGGGGAATCCCAGGAAAAGAGTGGTACAAGGTCGGGGTATTCCTGACTTCAGATACCCACGTTTTCTCAGCTGCTGCTGTACATGGCAATAAAAGGGAGAAGCCTTAAAACTGCTCAGACTTAAATGGAGGGTTGAAATGGCCCCCAATGGGACGCTTCTGCCCAGCTAAAACTTTACTCTCAGTTGATTGACCTCAAGTATGAAGCATCTGGTGACTTAAGCAAAGATTTGTGATGGATACAGTTTCTAAACCGTTGACCAGGCATTTGCTCCCCTGGGAAATAGTTTTTAAGTTCTTGCTAGTTTTGTGCAGTCTGACAAACACACCTTAGCAGTGCAGATGAACATTACCAGAGTCAAAGATCACAGATGTGCACACATACGCTATCTGTGTGTGTGCTCCTGCACAGACAACGAACATTTTACTATGCCCTTTCTGTTCATAGTAATCAGGGAAAACAAGAAACCCAGCCACCGTAAAATTTGCCTATTAACAAAGCTAAAGTACCACCATCTTGGGTATATATCCCTCCAGAAAACATGTCCATCTGTAACCCTAAGGTTGATTTTGTACCACATCTGTGGCATGTGACATATGAAATTGTTCACTTGCATCCAGGAAATTCAGGAAAAGGAAGAGCAGATCTCCAAGTCATAGCTGACCTGCCTTTCATCCTGCTTGTGCGATGCTATCACATAAACTCTATAGACTAACATGATATTTGCCTGAAGGTACAGGCAAATATCTCTAAAAGGTATATCCTGCCCACTCAGTGCACCAGGCTTATCCTGAAACCAGTTGTTCTGACAATCATCACCCGATGATGCTACGTGGAGGACTTTCCCCCATCATATTAGGGAGACCTTGACAAAGAAGAGGGGCATGTGTGGGGTTCTCCAGCCATATAACCAGAAAGTAAATCTTTCTTATTCCACAGTAGAGCCCCAGTCCTTGTGCACATAGAGTTTGAGGGAGAAGGGGATGCTGTCCCAAAAAAGGGTAGTACTACCTGTCATCTCGTTGTATGGCTGTTTCTTTTCCCTAGTGCCACGCAGAGGAGCAGGTTTGTGACAAGAGGAAGAGGCAAAGTGTTAATGAGCAGATGAGTCACTCCCAGAGCAGGTCTGTAGAACCCCTGTGGGCTTTACCCCCACTGACTGTGTCCAGGAGGTTTTGCATTTTGATCTGCAGATTAGATTAAGGTGGGAATACCCCCATAAACTTGCCTTCAGAATCAAAGCTTCCTTGTTAACCAGAGTATTTCTAAATCAATAACACTATCCCCCACCAATAAGAAAAAAATATTTGTCAGTTGTTATTCAACAGCCAAGAAAAAACCCAAATCCCAAACCTGAAGCATTTTTCACTCTTAGAGGAACTACGCCGGGTGCCTGGTCTGGGATTTGTGAGAGAAAGAGCAGTGTGGTTTTACACAGGTGTGCCCTGCTCTCTTGAGCCGGTGGTCCCATCATGCAGGAGGAAGACCCCGCCTGCACTTGCGTGACCCCTCCGGTCAGCCCAGGCTGGGGCTGATGTGCTCTAGGCGGAGCCACATCTGCCCTTGCTCTCCAGAATGGAGGTCATCAGCCTGCCAAGCTTTCCAGGAAAGAGGGAGTGGCCGGAGAGTCTTGAGTTACCGAGCGTGGACCACCTGGAAAATAGTGTGCAGCGAGCACTTGTCCTACCTCTAGACACTCCACACTAAGGAGTAAGGGATGCTGAATTGGCTTTGAACTCCCACCCAAACTCACTTTGAAGAAATGGAAGGGCAGGCAAGTAAATGCATGTTCTGTTATGAAAAAATGGCAATAGCATTTTTGCGTTTTAGTCTGTAATAGAGATTGGTTCAGATTACAATATTTGGATCTAGGCTTGAAACACATAGGTGTCTAAGTCTATCTGGGGACAGTGACTGTTTGCAAAGCCCTTGACCCAGGTTCTGACCAACAGTACCCTGCAACTTTGATGTGTTTCTAGCTCTGATAAAGAAAAAGGGAAAAAAATAAATTTCTGTCTGCATTAGCGAGAAAGCATATTTATAATGCTGCCACTATTTGGTGACTGGGGAAAAAAATATAGTCTCTTGAAAGGCAAAGCTGGGAAATAGTTATCTTTTATTTCAAGAAATCAGGGTCATAAAAGTTATAACTATAAAACACACAGCAGCCCCAACCCTGTACATAAAACCTCTTGTATTTTATGCCTCCTTTTCTATTTCAGGTCTTCATTTGCCTAATTACTACTCAGAGGCTGGCAGAGATTTTCCCTGCAGCGCTCAGCTCTGCTGACTGCAGAGACCCTACCTGGCACACTAAGTTAGTGCGTCAGCATTCTAGGTAGAAATGAATGAAAAATCAATCAGGGCAACTGCAGTGGTAGCATATACAACTCTAACCTATTTTGTGCATGGTTTCGAACATTTCATTGTGTATTTAGACATCTTTTAAAATGGTAAGTGGATCTGAAATAAAGTAGATCTTTCTAGTGAGCCTAAGAAATGTTTTGTCATCTTTACTGCTTAGCTCAAGCAAACTTACCACCCTGACTGCTAAGTTAACTTGCAGTCTTGATTGAAATGCCAAAACCTCCGAGAAGATTGTTTTAATCTCAAAAATCTATCACCAGTGGATTGCATCATGCAGTGGATGTAGATATAGTGATAGCTTTGATTCTTTTAACTGTATTTACAGACCAGATGTAGAGTAGGTCTAGAAAAGAAAAGTACACTAGAACCTTTTCTGAAACACAGGTATTGCTTACATATGCAAGGAGTTTGGTTTATGGGTATTTGTGTGTGTGCTTTTATTTTTTCATGTTGTATTCTGCATAGGCAGACTTAAATATGGATTGCCAGTTTCATTTAATGTAAGTTTATGTTAAAAAGGTCTAGTCTTCATGCCTAAAAAATTAGTAGCTGTTGTAACTTTTTCAGCTGAGTGGGTTAGATGTGTTATAGATCCCTCATAAGATCATTGCTGTAACAAGTTGTGCAGTGCAACACTGTAAAGGTTTCCAAAAATTCACAAGCTTTTTTGTTTGTGATGCCCTTACAGTGAAGAAGATTCTTTTGACTATAAAGATGAAGAGTCTACTTTTTCTGGTGCTGATTTCTGTCTGCTGGGCTGAACCTCACCCTGACAACTCAAGTCTGGAGCATGAAAGAATTATTCACATTCAAGGTAAGGAAATACGTAAGAAAATGCCAGTATCTTCAGATTGCTGAAGGAAACAGAATAATGTGCTTAATGATCCTTAATTTTTTATTCTGCTGCACTGTTTTTTAAATACTATTATTACTGGTGATCAAACCTTTCCTTTTCTGGTTCTGTTGCATTATTATTACTCCTAAGGAAAGTAAAAAAAATGAAAGTTGCACTGTTTAATAACACTTAGTCACAACCTTGCAAAGATTAGTGAGTAAAGTAGAGCATGATTTAAGATAAAGAAAAAAGGCATGCATCCTAAATAAGCAACTGCAGTGGGTTGAAATACTTTTAGTTTATTGTAGAACATATTTGATTTTAAGAAGACTGTCATACATAGTTCTTAGCATTACAGAAATGTATTGCTGTTTATTATTTAAAAAGGCTCAGCACATCTGAGATCATAATTGAGCAATTTAAACCAGTAAAAAAAAAAAAAGGGAGCTTACCCTGAAAGAAATGTGTCTTCCCTCATACCTTTAATTCGCACTAAGTATTATACTGGCCTTCTGCGTAATCCTGTTCGGTTCATGTTTGAATCCTAGAGCTTATAGCTGTAGCAGGATTTGAGTCTGCAGTACAATGCAGCTGTTTTTTCAGTCCCAGCTTCAGTCGTTGAGGGTCATCCTGTATAAGAAAAAACAGGGGATTTATGCAGTAAAGACAGGCAGAACGAACAGGGATTTTCCTTCTTTCATTTATATGTTTCTTGAGGCTGGCTAGAATTAATCTTGCAAAATCAAGAAACACAGAATTATTGTTCTCTCTCTCTCTTTAAAGTTTGAATCCTTTCTCTCAACAGCTGGCAAATTGTGTTATTTGAGTGTTTGTGTAAATATGAATTATCAAGTTAGGGCAGGTTACTAAGAAAGCCTGAACATTTAGAAGTTCACAGGAAAGTCACAGAAGTTAAAGGTACCTGCACCTATTAAAACTGTCACTCGGATTGTCAAGGTCAAATAAGGAATAACAGATAGCTGGTTTCACTCTAAGGAAACTTACAGGATGAAGGTCAAATGAATGTGTTATATCAAAATGAAGACCTATCACTGTTGTGAGATGATGAACATGGGTTCCCGAGGGTAAATTTCAAATTTGACACCTATGTATAATAAAAATACAGTTTGCCTTTCCTTTTATAATGCAGTTTATTATCTCTGAACTTTATTTATCTTATCTTTTTGGAAGATTAAATTAGTGGAAATAATTAAACCAAATCAAAATTATTTTTCCTTAACCCATGATGTTAAACTTGCTTAGTCAGCAGTTTAGTGTAATTTGCAAGTCATACATGTTGCTTATTACTAGTCCTTCAGCATGTATACAGTGCAGTCTGCAAGTGATAAATAGTTCAAAGCTGATAGAAGTTTCAGGATGGACCATTCTTCCTACCCATGAAAACTTGTCTGAACCTTGAGGTTTATTACTTCAAAGAAAGCTAGATAAAGCTTAAAATTGAGCTCTACCATGAGCTTTGTACCTCAACTGATTCAGGCTCTGAAATGCGCAGACCACAAATCAGAAAGAATAAAACTGCTTGGAACTTGGTATTTTTTCTATAAATTTTCTTCATTCCTCTCTGCATTGTGGAATCCCATCAGGGTTGGGATTCAGCTCTGCCCAGTGCTGCATAAACACATACAATGATCTACACCTGGAAGCGAGCTGGAAATCAGGGAAGCCTGTGGAACACATGTGTTATAGCTTCATACAAAAGGTATTTTATATTATATTAAGGACTGAAGCATCACTCTCCACAGCTGAAATCCAAGAAATGTGTAGCTAAACTCCTCCTGCATTGCATGCTTTGGAATGCCTTGGAATTATAAAAGGTGAGGACAGATGTTGTGTAGTCAAGTACACAGAGCTGAAAGGGATCTCCTGAGGCAATGAATTAAACTGCCTTCTATTCCCATTTCTTTACAGCAGGTAATCTCTTATATGTTTAGTTTCATTTTTAAAAAAGCTGGGTTTCAAATCTCATTACTGCAAGGTAGTTATTTTTCTGATATAGAAAACATTCACCTAATTCTCCATGTTTATTCACAAACATTGTATGGTCTTATCCTTCTCCTAGTGTTGTTCCTTAGCTTCAAGTAACAATTTTTCTTCTTTCACTTTAAAACATTAATAAGATAACACCATATCCTCACAGCTATTATTTGAGTAAACTTTTTCAAATTCTTCTCTAAGTGAGAAGTTAGAAATCTTCTCTAACCTCCAGTTACCTGATAATGTTAGTTGTTCATCTCTGCAGTGGTTCTTGTTTGAATTCGTACTTCTTGAGTGCACCCAGCCAGGATTTTATTCCAGGTAAGATCTTAGGCTGGCATTAGTATTTTTGTTTTCCAGCTAACAATGCTTTTTTTTTCAGACCTTGGATCAAATTTGTACTCTTCCCAGCCATGCTGCAGTGCTGATCGATAGTCTGTTGTGATAAACAATATTTAGCAGTCATTCTCCCTCAATATCACTTTCAATTAACAAGTACAAGGTCTATATCAATAATTCTTCATACTAGGCCATAAGGATCTAGATTATGCATTCGGTATTAAATGTTATCATACTTTTTCCATCCTTCTTTCTTGAAACTTTCTAAATATCCATTCTCCTCCCTTCAGTGATGTTTAATGTGCCACGTGAAATTTTTATTAATTCAATAGTCATATTTACTTTATAACGTAAAACAAGTGGAAATGTTAAAGTCTCAGAAATTACACTGGAGGCAGTTCACTGGCCTTTTTCTAGGCTAATCATTTATGTTTCAGCCCAGCAAATTGCAGTTTCCTCTGTATCTAGTGCTTGGACACTTAGCAAAGTTTCTACCAAAACACATATTTTCTCCATCCTGTCTAATTTCATGTATTTCCCATATCACTTGCTTCCCTGAGCTCTGAGCAATTGATACACTACATTTCCTTGGCCTTATAGATTTATTTTTATTATATTGTTGATAGCAAATTAGTCTGGCACCCTTTGGTAAGTATCTACTGCATTTTATCCTTCTTTCTAGTGACTTACTCTATTTCTGTTCTTCAACAATTTTTCTTCAAAAATTGTTCTAAGGTCCTGTTTGCTATTGAGGTCAGACTAATCAACCTGTTAATAGTTAAATTGCTTTCTTTACATACATTTGTTATTTTGCTGTTGTCCAGAAACACATGATACCATTCCTAAAGTGAGACATAAGCTAATATCTCTGCCATCAGGTTCGCCACACCAAGTGCCAGTAGTAACATCAGTACTTCAGGCTGTGAGGTTTTCTACCCTTTTATTTGATCAGGCTATATTTTCTGAGTTCAGCTTTCATCTTTATGTTTTCATTTCATATCAATGCACTCGTGCTTTAAACAACATTATACTTTAGAGCATCAAAACCAACGTTATTAAAAAGAGAGGATTTGTTAATATAGTACTTGGGTAATTTCTCTATTGTCTTCCACATTTATTTGTGTAGTGACTCACACTACAAAATGAACCTGTGCCTGTGTCCTGGTTTCAGCTAGGATAAAGTTAATTTTCTTCCTAGTAGCTGGTACAGTGTGTTTTGGATTTAGTGTAAGAATAATGTTGATAAACCACTGATGTTTTTGTTGTTGCTAAGGAGCGCTTACCCTAAGTTAAGGATTGTTCAGTTTCCCGTGCTCTGTCAGCACGCAGGTGCACAAGGAGCTGGGAGGGAACACAGCCAGGACGGCTGGCCCGAACTAGCCAAAGGGATATTCCATACCATGAAACGTCATCCTCAGTACATAAACTGGGGGGAGTTGGCTGGGAGGGGCGGATCGCTGCTCCAGCATCGGTCAGCGGGTGGTGGGCAATTGCATTGTGCATCACTTGTCTTTTCTTGGGTCCAATTTCTCTCTTTTTCTTATATTCCTTTTCATTACAATTATTATTATTGTTATTATATTTGTATTATTATTTTATTTTAGTTATTAAGCTGTTCTTATCTCAACCCAGAAGTTTTACTTTTTTTCTCTGATTCTCCTCCCCATCCCTCTGAGGGTGGGGAGGGGGAGTGAAAAAGCAGCTGCATGGTGCCTAGTTGCTGGATGAGCTTAAACCATGACAGACTGTTTAAAAGACATTTTTCACTGCTACAGTAAGATCTTTACAGTCCTTCCTGACATGCTTCTGATACATGCCCCATTTTGTCATCACTATCATTTCTTATTCTTCACAACCTGCTAAAGCACTAATGTACAGTGCCACCTCATCACCTTTATCTTTCATTTGGCCTTCCTAAAAAGCAGCCACCTATTAATGCTGTATTATTGTCTGATGGCTATTTCAATGTCCTTCTGACTCCCTTAACAACTCTGTGTCAGGAACCAGAAGATCTAGTTACCCCATTTTGATGCTGCTCCATTAGTATAAAAACTCCTGCCATGTCTCTCAGACTCAGCATTTGCTAACCAGAATGAACAGTATTTCATAAATTGTATTGTCCTCTGATTATACTGACAGGTCATTGCTTTTATGAACACAGAGTTCTGTCTTTCAGATGTCCACTCTCTTGAAACTGTGGATTTCTTCAGCTTTACTAAACACTTACCAACCTCTTTAACATTGCAATAGACACAGATATGGCCTCTCTTAAATCTTTCAATTTTTCTTAGAAATGAGTTGCTGGTTTCATTAATATCTCTGTTCCTGCTGTCAGTGTCAGCTCTAGTTCTTGTTTCTTCCCTTGTTGGTTAATACAGTGAAACTGGACCTCAGCCAAATTTCTCATCTGCTAGACAGTTTTACCTCCCTGCCTTTACCAGTATTCCTTCCTGCTTCTTTCCTCTGGCCCATTTCCTTCGTTTATATCTTTTCTTCTTTGGTTCTATTCCAATATCTATGAAAAAAAATTATAAAATATCTAAAACTGCATTTTATCTCTTCTGTTATTTTATATCCTTTCCTGAAGCCTGTGGTGGCTTTCATGGGTTTGGTCAGGCTGCTCTATTATCTCAGACTGCTTGATGATATCACCTTCCTCCCTGGTAGTTTGTCTGCATACAAGTCATTCCAGTTTAACTTTGGTGGATAAAAGCCAATGAGAGAAGTATATTTAAATAAGATGTGTGGTCCGCCTCACTCCCCCACCCCAGTAAACTCCATGTGCCTTAGGATACCAGTTTCACTCTTTAGGAAAAATCATATTTCTGAATGAAATCATCTGGTAAATGTGAAAATGGGACAAAAGTATACCCTAGCCACATAAGTGTCCTCAACAAGAAAACAATGCTACTCTAAGCATATCAATGTAATTAAAGACTCGTAATTTTTCTCTGAAGTCAAGATCTGTGAAGGACTCTGTGACCCATGAGAGAGGAAGATGATTCTTTTCAGTGCTCGGCTTTGTGTATCTCTGTGATCTATTCATGGTGCTAGTTGCTGACCAATTATTCAAAGAGGCAGAGTACCCTTCAGAGATAATAGATAATAGCATTCTTCTGTGTGTAGCTGTTCTGCAAAATAAATGAAGTTGACTAAGCCATTACAGTAATTGCTAAGTTAATTACTTAAGGGTATCAGGAGCTTTTAACATATGCCTCCAGTTTGTTCAGGTTTTAGAAATACAAGAAAGGCCAGCAAAGAGAACACAAATTTTGGTTTGTGAAAGATCAACCTTTAACTTTTTAGCTTTTCCTTGAATATAAGTGAATTTACATTATGCAGCATTTCTTTTCCTTTCAGATACAAGAATACACTCATTTGCCTGTCAAGATCTTTGCACCAATTTATTTATACATACCAAGAAATATGTCAACATGGAATAAGCAGAAAACTTACTAATATTGCCCTGTTGAAAAAAAAAAAGAAAGAAAGTTAAATCAATTAATCAATAACAAAAGCAGAAGAAATCTTTGCCCAACTTGTTCTGCATGATAACAAGTTTTATTTACAGTCCACTTCCTCTTTTTCAAAACAACCCAGAACCAACAAAGAGAAAGAAGATTTATAGAGTTGCTGGACTAGCCAAAAACATGATAAGAGATTAGATGCACTACTGAGTTGACCCCTAACAATGATTCTTGCCTTCCCACGTGTCATGCTTTTCCACTTTCCTTTTGACTTTCTTCCTTTGGTCCACCTTTCTGCATTTTTCCATTTTCAGTGATGTTACTTGTTATTTCTTTCCATTTTCTTGCATTAATCTTTTGTGCTTAAAATTTCTTACTAGATTTGTTGCCATTCAGGACACTAGATTATGTCATGACGCATTTTGCAGTCTCTTCTTATAACTGAGCTGCTTCTTTTACATCAACACAACTTGCTTTCCTCTTCAGAGGAAGGCATGTTGCAACAGCATGTAATAGAAATGTCAGCAAAGAGCAACCTCACCTCCTATTGGCATGTTAGTTTCATTAAAGGCATTCAGGACTGCGTGTTCTGGAATAGATCTTAAATGATAGGTACCAGTATATTTGGGTTGTAAGAAATTATTACAGAAGCAAAAGTATTCACATTAAGCATAAATTTAAATTGCTAATTTGCCTTTACTTGCTACATCAGTCTAATTCCATATCTATATAGCATTTAAAGGTAAAGAAATGGAAAAGTTCCTCATTGGCTCTATGTGATGTTTTGGTTTTGTCAAACAGTCTAAATGCCACCGATAAAGATTTCCTTCTGTGCAGAAGAGGTGCAGAGACATTGTCATGATTTCTGTTCTATTCTGCTCTGTGAGGCCTGATCGTCATGTAATTTCCTTCTCTATACTGAAGTAAACACTTACTTAAAGTTTATTTAAGGCAAAATGTGGCAATATTTTAGAAGAGCTGAAGTTTGTTATTTCCCTGTTGGTTTTATGTGCTGTTAGATCTCCTAGAAACTTAAACTTGGTTAACACGGTCCCTTTAACCATTCTCCCCACCCTGTTACTCAGGTTGAGTAGCTGGGACCAGCTGAAAAATGTTTTACCTCAGTCCTGTCATCTCTATGTTGGAGAGACAGATTTCTTCTTTGCCATTTATAAAACAGGTATTTTTAGCTGTACTGTTATTTGGAACCATGTACCTGAACTTTTTAACTATGATTTATCTAGCATGTCTCTTACCAGTTGTATGTCAAAACTTAACAGTAATGTCTAGAGAGTATTTTATCCTGTCAGTTTAGAGGTAGGAACACAGGAGTCTGACGCTTGTATTTTCTTTCTTGTGGCATAAACAAAATTGCATTAATGCTTGGGCCAGATAAGAATAGCTTTTCCTAGTCTTAACAGCTGATATACAACAGTTTTCAGATTTTTTTCCAAAAGCAAAAGTAAAAATGTAGTTAGTTAAAACATAGAAAAAATGTAGTAGGAAAAATATGTGGAAAAAAGTCTGTGTGTAATTCTTCCTCATGTTTTCCCCTTCAGATTCTCTGAGTAATACACATATATATGTGTATATCAATAATACACTTCCCTACATATTATAGCAAGTGGGAATTATTGTTATCACAGAAATTATTTTTGAGGTTTAAATAAGCATGGTAGGATAACAAAACATGCTACTGCTATAGGAAGAGCAAGGGTATTTTAACAGAAAAGTTATGCTCAAGTCCCTGGTAACACTACAGGAAAGCAAGAAACAACTCTGTGTTAATTTAAAGTAGGATGGCATACAGTGTTATTAACCTAATGGCTTGCTAACAATGTAGAACATTTAGGCAATACACGAGTTTATCTGACAAAACACATCTATGATGTGACCCCGACTTACGATTTTTTCCCTCTAAAAATGCACATTTTTTATCCTCTACTGTTTTTCTGTACATTAAAATGTGGGAATAATCAAGTTTCATAGCCAGGTCAGCATAAGTTTCTGGGCAGTTCTGATGGATAAAGTGGATAAAGCTGTTTGCCAAGGGTCGTGGCATGACTCATCCTCTCTGCCACACACTATGTTCCTCACCTTCCAAACCTGGCTTGACATTACTCTTAAGTGCAGAAGCCAATTAAGAGAGAGAAAAAAACCACAAACAAACAAAAAGAAAACTACACACACACACACACACACACACACAAAACTAAAAAGACAAGCAAATCTGAATACGTGTCCAGCAGTAAAATTTGGAACTAAACCAATAAGCCATCAGGTGAGATGGAATTGAGAGCTCTAGCAGCATGAGAGCAAGTCCACTTACTGTCCTTGGAATGGGAATCCCACTAAAGTCAATGTTAGATGTGTACAAAATAATGACAACTAGAACAGCAGTGCTAATTGCATAGGATTCAGACAAGGGAGAAAGAGAGGTGGAGAATAAAACAGAGGCAGATAGCATACTGCTGCCTGTGCCTTATTACTTAAGGTAGCAAGATACCCCTTCACCTGCAGTATGTACCTGCTTGATTTGGCACCGCTAAGATACAGCAAGCGGACCCAAACAGCAAGGTTCCAAGTGAGTTTTCATTTGTGGCAGGCAGTCTTTCCATCAGCTTGGAAAAGCAGCTCCCAGAGTTGTGTGTTATCCCACACAGCTGGATAGCTTCTGCAACTTGGACAAACTCATTTTTAGCTAACTTAGCTGTTTTTGCATTATGTTGCCTTTGTCATCCATTTAATTGCACCAAGAGGATTAACAAAAGGCCACAGCCTGTCAGGATCAATAGTAGGGAAGCAGGTGTGGAAAAAATACAGCAAATTAGTCACCAGTGGTGCCTGGTTCTGTGCTAACAGCTAAGCTGCTGCCTGTCTCAAAAGGCAAAATATGCCTGGAAGGGTGAAAACCCCACCTAGAAAACCTTTCTCATCCCATTTCTGACCTTGGAGCTGAGACCAGAGTCAATAACCAGGCTGTTGCCATCTCTGTTCCCATCAGAAAGAGCACCTGGAGGTTGCCCAGCACACTCCTCACCGTTCGTCCACCGTCTGAGGGTCTTGAGTGGCCATGCATGTGGTCTGTCTTGTCGCCAGCAAGGATCCAAACTGTCCTGTTGCAGACAACTGTTTAGCGAGGGATTATCTGGGGTTCACAGAGTTTATAGTTGATTAGCCATTCACCTTACAAATTCTCTGACGGTACTTCTGAAGAAAGTAGTTCTGGGGGAAAAGAAGTATTGTCTTCTTCAAGTAACGTGCTGGACTCTGTGATAACGCTCTGGTGTCCCATCTTTTTCCTTCTTACACTCATCTTTTAGATATTTCTGCCATTTAGATACAAAGATAATTTTATTCAGAAGGAGCAGCTTTGTCAGAAACCCCATGAGGAAAGCAGCCAGGGAGCCAGTCTGATAAGCCTCAGTGTTTACCCTGTCTTCCATGATCAGATCACTGTTTTGAAACAGATCGTTTCCCATTGTATTAAGGAAACCCAGGAAGCAGGATTCATTCCTCATTTAAGATGACTTTCAGAGCAGTAAGCTAGAATGCTGCATCCAGAGTGCTAAACATATTTTAAATGTAGGGATTCTGGTTTGTTCTGTGCTTAGGCATTTGTTTGTTTGTCTGTTGTGGTTTTTTTTTTAACTCCTTTGTCAACTCCAGAAAGACCAAGACCATTCATTTTGCCATGCTACCCAAAATATGCAGTTAGGTGAATTGCCCCTGCTTCTCACCGGCTGCTAGATAATGAAAGCCTCTTGGCCTCTTGCCAAACCCCAGTCATCTCATTTTTAATCTGAAGTCCCTGCCCCCTGCATGTCTTCTGCATGTCTTCTAGACCAAAAAGAAATTATGCAGCATCCCCCAATCTGACATCTGCTTTTCCTCGAAATCCAGAGGTTCTTCCTTCCTCCTCTCCTAGGTCTGGGAGCAGCAGCAATGCAATTTTCTGCCCCACAGCCTTTCCAAAGAAAAGGGTGCATAATCTCTTTTTCTGTAAAAAAGAACTGGCTTTTAGAAAACTCGAGGGTGGGAGGCTTATTTCAAGTGTTGCATCTTCCTTGGAACCTCCAAGGATGTAGAAGATGTTCCAAGCTTAGAAAAGCCATGCTTTTCTTTCCTTCCCCAGCTTACCATCCCCTCTGTTCTTTACACTTTCTGAGATATAAACTCAGGTAATGACTGCTGCAAAGGGCCAGAGGAGGTGGGAAGCAGCCAGGGAGAGAGGTACACCACCGCATTAGGATGCTAATGCTGGAGTCAGAGGTGGCAGAGCTCTGGGCAAGTCTCCAGGCCTTGCTGGCGCAGACTAGCTGTTGTTAGAAAGAGCGAGCATTAGCAGCCTGAGTCAGACTCTCCCTCCTGCCCCAGTCCTTTCTGCCAATATTTATTGACTTGACTATTTCAGTATTAAAGACCCAACATACTTGAGCTCTGATTCAGATTTCTTGGTACTAACCACCCCGAAGCATAACATTTCTCCTCCCAACGTGGACAGAAGTCTGTGGAACGTCTTTGTCCCTGAAGGAAACAGGGAAATTTGCAGACCAACCGTCCTGGCTGCCTTCACTTTCTTCCTTCTCCTCGTCTTGTGGAAACAGTGTTAGCAACACTTTCCATGGTGCCTTGCCTCAAATCACCTCTCTCCTTGGATGCTCTCCTCTGATAGAGGGAAGATGGGTTATCAGAGCTGCCCTGAGTCTCTGCTCACCTCTGGGAAGAAGGGCAGTGACAAAGAAAAGCAGTTGTATGGGACTGCTCTGCAGTAATTATTTCTCACTAGGTAGGAAGGTCTCTCGTCCTGGTAAAACAGCTTGCAGTGCTCAAGCTTGTTCATTCTTGAGGAAGCTGGTGCCCTGGCTAGTCTGCCCTGTGCAGGTAATAGCAATGCTCCTGACACAGCACCCCCTGACAAAGAACTACACATTTGGGATACCTGTTTTTCTTAAGCAGATGCACGTTCACACTCAGCAAGCTTGTCTTTGCAATTACCACTCCCGAACGTGTTTGCATAATCATAAAATGCTGCATACCCTGGGTCTTTTGCTGCTTAGTGTAGCCAGCGTGGACAGATAGTGCAGTCAAACTGAAACTGCAGTTTAGGTGAACGTATCATTTAGCCGGCAGACCTGTCAACAAGACTCAGAAGCCTAGGACTGTCTGGAGACATTTATGAGCTACAGACCCTAATGTCTCCCTGCACCCGCTGTGGCTGCAGACACACCACAGGTTTTCACTCTCTGGTGGGCTCCTCACTGAAACCTCGTCTGTCAGCCCGTCTCCATCCCAGTCCTTCCCTCCTTCAGTCATCCACGCCTCTCTCTGGCTGATGACTTTTTTGCATGCATTTCTGCAGTTTTGTCCTATCAATCCAGATTCATCACCATGGATGCCAGCAGAAAATTGCTGCCAGCCTTCACAGGGTCAGCCTCTCAGCAACATCTGCATTTGGGAAGTTAGCCTTGGCTTTTGCTGATGTTAGAGAGAGGCAGACCAAGCCTTAGAGTCAGGAATCACATTTCTAGGCAGTTACATTGACCTGCTGAACACACACAGGGAATTACAAAGTCTTTCTTTGCAATCTGTTACATAGAGTGAGGTCAGTAATTCTTTCCCAGCGAGCAGAGCACCGGTGATTCATTGCTAGTTTCGGTCAGTGTCTCAGTGATACAGGACAGCAATATCTACAGAAGCGCTGAGCTTGCTAAATCAATTTTGCAAACTGAGCATGGGAGGACAGGCAAAAGGTACTGAAAGAAGGAAATATTCTCGCTTTTGGATACATCTGCTGACTGCCACCATGAAGTCTGTGTTTTCCAGGCTTTTCCCAGGGCAGCACATGCTATCAAAGAAGCCCCAGAGACTTAAAGTTGGAAGTGAGCACCTGCTCAAGCTGACTGTCCTAAACATAATGATTTTATAGAGCAACATCAACCTTTTTCTTTAGAGAGAAAGAGCAGGGAGTCTGGAGTGAGGGTGTGGAGGAGAGGAGCCAGCCAGTTAAATATGGGTTTGTGTAAGAAGTGAGGTCAAAATATCAAAGATAAAATAGTGACGAGTTTGAAGGAGATGAGGAAAACAGACGAGGAAAAACCAGACTGAGATGATGGGGAAATTGGGCAGGAGAGGACCAGATTTTACATTTGAAGATAAATTGGACTTTCTTACTTTGGTGGAAGTATGTCAGAAAAGGAACTCAAACTCAAAAAGTGGAATAAAATACAAATAGAAAATGAGATATTTTAGAACTACGCTGACATTTTTCATGTCAATATAAATAGTGCTATTGGATACAATAATGGTTCTTCTGTTTTGTGAGTGTGACTCACGGCATCCCAGATTGTGAGGGGCTTTGTATGCTGACACCTGAATAAGCTGAGTCCATACATAAAAATTGAATTATGAAAAAAATTGCAGCACTGATAGGCAGCTTTTGAACAACCCGCAGGGAAATATGGGACATTTGTGTGGAGCCTTTTATGGATGATGCCATTCATCCACCTGCTATACAACTCTGT
Source organism: Haliaeetus albicilla (assembly GCF_947461875.1). Lineage (NCBI taxonomy): Eukaryota > Metazoa > Chordata > Aves > Accipitriformes > Accipitridae > Haliaeetus > Haliaeetus albicilla. The sequence goes on along the minus strand of NC_091516.1, from coordinate 65,514,197 downwards.
AAATATATTTATACAGCTCTATCTTCATGATTATGGAGTATATAGGATGGGTCTGCCTATATGGGGGATAATGCGAACCAGTTTGCCTTTCTGCCTGTCTGGCAGTGTACACACACAGACATACTTGCAGCTAAGTAAATAATTATGTATAACTGGTTTATACACTCTACTACTGCGTAGGTACAAAATGTTTGCAGGGAAATGATCCTGCAGACTTAATGTATAGTATAGCTGATGGTTGTTATGGCATTGATCATATCCATTCTGTAAAAGATAGATTGCAGACTAATTCTTGTTTTTGTTTTTCTCCTTGAATCCTAGCAGAAAATGGACCCCGTCTACTTGTGGTAGCAGAGCAAGCTAAAATCTTCTCACACCGGGGTGGCAATGTCACACTGCCATGTAAATTTTACCATGAACACACATCAACAGCTGGCTCAGGAACCCACAAAATCCGGGTCAAGTGGACCAAACTCACCTCAGATTACCTCAAAGAAGTGGACGTCTTTGTTGCAATGGGACACCACAGAAAGAGCTATGGAAACTACCATGGCAGAGTGTTTCTGAGGGAAAGCAGTGAAAATGATGCCTCTCTTATAATCACAAATATAATACTGGAGGATTATGGGCGATATAAGTGTGAGGTGATTGAAGGATTAGAGGATGATACAGCAGTGGTAGCCCTGAATTTGGAAGGTAGGTAACACCTGATTTATACTTAAATTCAGATTTGTGCAGTGTTAAGGATACCTGCTTTTTTCTTCTAATACTGCTGATACTGTATTATCAGTGATAACAGCAAGCTGAGAAGTGGGATTCATTGTGCTCTGGGGATCTCAGCCTGACAGCCCATGACAACAATCATAAATTAGAAGAACATTAAGACTTCTATAACTTATGCTAGCCTACAGCATATTCAGCTACCAGTGAGACCTGGTGTGAGGGGAGCCAAAAAAGAATGACCAAACATAGTATGAAGAACTCTATATGTTTTTAATTTTCTCCTGTCACTTTACAGAAGTCATTGCATGTTTTTACAGTAGACTTACTTAGGCAAAATTATATTAAATATTCCTCTAATAGCCATTTTGCAAAACTTCAGGACATTTGAGATAATCGAGCAAATACAAATCTTCTTACAAAGAGGAAAAATGTTAAAGTAGTTTTCCAAAGACAATGGGTTTGTTTTTTCCAGCCTTATAATTACATAAAATAGATCTCTCTACTGCCTGCCGAGACAACTCCTACATGTCGTCTGTAGTCATTTCTTTCAGCAACATTCTTGAAAACAACAGAGTACAAAGCATTAGAAAAATTAGTGAAATAGGTTTAAAGAGGACCAAAAATTCAGCTTTCCTTTACTCTTATGAAATTCAGATAAATTTTATGAGATTCAATGCATGTAAACCAAACTTGGCCCTTTACCCCAAAGCACTGCACTGAACTAATTAGTAAACTAAAAGTTGCATGAAGATGTCTCTCTTTTATCCTTATACTTACCACCAAGTGTGTGCCAGAGACAACTTTATAGAAGCCACGTTATCTGGGAAAAGTAGTTAGGAAGTGAAAAGGAAAAGGAAAAGAAAAAAGGAAAGAGAAGAGAAGAGAAGAGAAGAGAAGAGAAGAGAAGAGAAGAGAAGAGAAGAGAAGAGAAGAGAAGAAGAAAAATCACATCCCTGGCTCTCACACCTGTAAACAGGTGAAATAGATGACTTTCATTGAGAGCTAGTGTACATTATCACGGTTACACAGTTACCCTGCACAACAAGACTGGCTGAGTGTTTCTTGGAACCAAATAGATGTCATGGGCTTGGCTTACTTCTTTGCATCTATTTTTCCATTCCTTGTTGGAGGTTGCTGCAGCCTTCCATTTCTGAGTGCAGAAAGGCCCTGCCCAGTTTCCATGCCAGCAGGATAGTTGATTTAGCTTGTTTCACCTCACATAAACCATCTTTGACAAGAATGTACACTGTTCTTTTCAAACTTAGGAGATAAAGAAAACTGGACTTATACATGTCCAGTTTAAGTTGTCTAAAACAGTTTTGAGTGAAGACAGAAATGAGTAGGAGGAAAAAGCATTTTACTTTATTCTACTGTGCTAGCCAAAAGCTCTCATGTGGTCAATCTCCTCTTCGCTCGGGTGGGAACTGCTGTGTTTGCTCCTTCCAGCTGCTGTTATTGAGAGAAGCCACTAAAGGGAGAGCAGTTTCTGCTTGGCATGCTCAGCTTTACCTAACCAAAAGCAAAGTCCTCTGCCCAGGCTGCAGGTATGAGCCCTGGCATTGGAAGACATGTTATGAGGTGGGCAGCCCCAGGGGACAAGAGTGATCCACCTCACAGGGTGGTTCCCAGACAATAAGGATATAAATAAAAATGTGGTAAGTGCAGCTATTTACTACACTTGAGGAATAGCAAGCACCATGTAATCCAGGTCAGAAACACACAACATCTCTTTGGCTGTGTTTAACCCCAGCACGCCTCTTCTTTCGCACTGTTGTGCAGATGGTCCTGGAGCGCACCCCTGGGTTGCGAGGATGCTCAGTAATTAGATAATATTCTTCTGACAGTCTCCTTACATCCTAAGCACATACCTCCATCAGGCTTTGAGATGTTCCAGGTCAATAACTATATATCTTGTTCCCCATCAGATAGTGGGATTTCCCTGCTTTTTATGGCATTATGGTATTTTTGCCAATGAAAAGGGGTCAGAGCCAGTGTAAAATCTTTAACATGTTCATGACACCACAGATCTGGACCGGATACTCATCTGGTGCCACTTAGCATTGTGCCTCTGAAGCAAAAGTTCATTAGCTTTCTGCTATTAAAAGCAAGGAGGTTCCAGTACAAATGCATCCTGCTGTGCCAGGAGTGCTTGGGGAAGGGGAGATGCTGATGGCTGTAGTGGCAGATCAGGAGGGTTTGCCTGAAGCTTGGTACATGCTTGTGCACATGCAATTCCACATTTGAAAGGTGATATCTGATTGATACTAGAGTACGAAAGCAATGAGAAATCTTTTCTTTACTGCAGGCAGTAAGACAACCGAAAAAAGGACTGTTAGTCTAAACAGTGTCTCCCCCTGAAGTATGCCAACTCCAGCCCACCCTGTACAACTGCACCACTCCTTCTTGTTTTCCCCCACCTCCAAAATGAGGAAACTCGTAAGGACAGGAGAATTCATATTTCTCCAACCAAGAAGTTCCAATCTGTCCTCAAAGGAAAGTTTATATATATTTAACTAGTGTCTGGCTAACATAAGAAACAATGTCTTTTTAATGATTTCTGTCAGACATGGGACAGGTGTAAGACTGTTCATTTCTGACATTCTAGAGTGATGTTTCCTAAACTGACAGGAAAATTTCATTTGCCAAACCTCATGATAAAATGTAACCTCTCATGTGAGATAAGACTAGTGAGTGTATCGGTGTCAGTCCTCCTTATGACAGCTAATTCCAGTTATTCTGGGTCTAAGTTACATTGAAGTTTCCTTCTAAAATAATAGTGATTAAAACACACTTATATTTACAATGGACTTATATAGTTGATGGAATGTATTCCTCTGTTTGCATGCCCCATGCTTGTTTTTTCATCTCATCTTCAGCTTTATGTAGTGCTGGTTTTAATTGCTGTTTCATGTATTTGAGCAATGCAGAACAGATCAAGGAAAAAAAATCAATCTTTGGACAAAAATAAAAATATATCAACCCATTCCAACATTCTACATCTGTTATAAATAATAAGGTTAATCTCACAGTGGGAAGGATTTGCATCAATAGCCTGATGTCCTGAGATAGTGGCCCTAAGGATGTTAATTGGCAGCAAGACAAAACCATTTATATCCAGGAATGCCCACTAGCAGTACAAAACAGCTGATCACTCCAATGTGAGCTCACTGTATAAACAGTATAGCTTTGGCTAGGTAAAAGCATGTTAATATATCAATATGAAAATAGTTGACCTCTACCTTAATGGACCTTTTTTCTTCTCCAAATGTGGTAGTGTTTTATTCTTATTAGACTTAAAGGCCTCCTGGGATTGTCATTAAATAAACTGTTCATAATAATTGGGTACTTTTAGCTTTGAAAAAATAGTGGATTTAGATTCAGTCTGTGTTTGTTACATACCTTACGTGGTTTGGGTTTGTTTTCTTCACTATTATTTAATGCAGAACCGTACCATTTCCCTCCTGTACTAGACAGACAGTGCGGTCTCGCAGCTACAGCTCAGGACTAGGATTCCCTGCAGTATTTCACAACCACCAGCTTTAAGAACGGTTCAATCATGTCACAATTATCATCCTGTTTGTATCCTTAAGTATAAGGACTAGTGTAAGGGAGGAGGGTTGGGCTGGGCACAGTGGCTGCAAGAAATGTCAAGTACTGCAGAGAGCAGGACACTTTTTATGTTGGCCTTGTCACCAAAGCCATTTTCTCACTGAACTGGCCTTCCTCCCCTCCTGCACATAAACTATGGATCATGAGTTTTACACTCTTTGTCAAATGTTCTGAGAGTCGAAAGCTGAACAAATTAATGGGTCTCCTATGGCAGGTAGATATTGTTGCCTGAGTCATAAGCAAAGAAAGAACTCTCAGCTTACATTAAATTTTCTTTATATTGGTGTTTTACTGTTCTACGCTAAATTTTCTTTATGTTAGTGCTTTACTATTTTCCTCTCTTATGAATACTAGGCACTGTAATGAATCTCACTATATCAGGTTTGTGTGCTTCAGCTTCCGAGGCAATGCAAAGGCTCCAGCACTGGCCCTCAGTTATACTGCTAAGGCACAGATTTTGTGTACTATTGCTTTGTGAGATTCATGGGCCAGGTGACAAAGAAAGTGGAACAACACTAAAATGCCAAAGGCAGATGTTTTATTATATTAGAAATTTTTTTTATTGTTTCTGTCTTCAGGGAGAGGTGATAACTGAACACATTAGTTTTGCAATACAGGCTATAAAATAATTACTTTGTACGTTCAACAGTACCAGAAATATGCAGCTCTAGATAAAGCCATTAAAAATCTCTGTGGAAAGCTGCTTCTAGATAGAAGCTAACTCTTTGGGTGGCTCCACATGAACCAAAAAACCCATCAGGTTTTATGATCTTGCTTAGAGGTATGTTAGCCTTTATGTCCAAGATAGAGTTAGAAAAAGAACAGGCATCTCTTTCAAAAACAGACTTTATAGTTCAAAACAGATCAAACAAATCCATAAGCTTCATATAAACAAATTCTTCTAAATTTTCACAACAATCATTTTCTAATCCAGTCATTTGCTCTTAAGCTGGATGTAAGCAATGGGGAATTCATGGCTGAAACCAATATGAAACCAACTCCATGCTCTCAACAGCAGGATAAATCAGATTTAGCCTAATATTGTATGTCATACTTGTTTCTTCTGTGTGTTGCTGTTATATTTATACACAAAAAGCTATTTTAAATATCCTTTGCATGACAATCTGTTGTACTCTCTACTATAAAACTGATTTTATAGGACACACGATTTTTGGGTCCCTAGAAGACAACAAAAAGTCTTGTAAAAGGCGACAGGAGTTTGTCAAGAGTAAGTTGTGACAGACCAATGTAATTCCTTCTGTGACAGGGTGACAGGTCTTTGCAGACACCGCTGTGTTTGCAAGTGCTGTGAGAAATGGTACTTGAACGATGCAGGTGAAGTAAAAAGTTGATAATACAGCAGCAAAAAATTATCTGGAAATGATGACCCAAAAGGAAAATGCTAAAAGAATTAGGACTAATTAGCCTAAGGAGAGCAAGGAAAGACAAGAGTCTCCAAATTTTGATAAAGGCTGTAGAAAAATAAGCGAATAATCTGCTCCCAGGCTAGGTGAGTCTAGTTCATATACCTGTATTTGTCAGAAATAAGGAACCCCACTGACAGCTTGGTTATGGGATGCTGTGGCCTGGATGGACACCATCTGAAGCTTCAGTTTCATTTTTAGGGAGATTGATACCTGCTGACAGCTAGTGGTCCACCCATGGAGTCTGTGCTGAATGATCAGTTATCTGACAGTCCTGACAGGCAGAGAACTGGAGATAGAGTCTCAAGGAAAATGAGGGACTTACCACTTTTTACAGAGTTTTAGAAACCCAGCATGGAAAATTTTGCCATCAAGTGTATGAACCTGCCAGCATAAAACTGTACCCTACAGTATAGTATATAGCAAACCCTACCGTTACCCTGTGTTTACACTGGCTACAAGAAAACTTACTTTTCTGCTTGGGCTAGAACTAAAGGAAGCCCATTTCTTTACTTTGGCTATAAAAAGACCTTTTTTTCCATATGGGTCAACAGAAATTTGTGTTGTTTTGTTCTATGTGTAAATACCCTTAAAACTGCTAATTGTGTACGGTGCTGGCTTAATAGTCACCCATAAATTGTTACAGGAGTTGAGCTTTCTAGGGCTATTTCTTCACCTTGTTGTCTGGGGTAATCATTACTGCTCCTTGCACTGACAATATGTCTGTAGTGACTGAGTAATTGCAGAGCACTTGCACTGAATTTTAGGGATTACCTGCATATAAGACTCTGAAATACAAATAGCTTACAGAGGACACACAGATATAATCTCTTTTGCATTCCCTAAAAACGACAGTAACTGAAACAGAATTGTACATTTACAGAATTAAATGTAAGGCATTCATGGAAATACAGGTGTGCTTTTGGGGAGGATATGTTATACATCCGGATCTTATTTGGTAGAAATCCTAATTTCTATTACAACAGTCATTTTTCTGGACTGTTATTGCGTTGTCATAGGTGCATACAGCAAGCTTCACTTGGCCCTCCTCTTTCACTAACAGATTTATTCTCCACTGAATTGGTGTGTCTCAGGTTCTTTCTCCCTTGCTTGGAGGACAGGAGGTCTTTCCCTGGGGGCAGGACCTATTCCAGAGAACGGCATGTTTGAGAGAGGACCCACACTGTGAAGTCGATATTGTAAATTAATATTCTCCATTAGGCTCCGCAAGTGGCTCAGCTGCTTCCTTAGGGTAGGGAGCCGAATCACGAAGGTCAAGTTGAGGCTCCTCAGATCAGTCTTCCCACAAACTAACCAGTTTTTAACCCTCTGAGGCTGGAAGTTTTCCTCCATTTTTTAAGCTGAATTTGTTAACGTTTGGAAGTGGGTGTTTTGTCTAGTGGTGAAACACAGGGTTGGAGTCAGGAGTTTAGATTCAGTCTGTAGTCTGGGAACAGTAACAAGCCTCAGGACAGCTTTTGTCCATTCAAGAACAGATGGGATGGATTATCTTTTGACGGGTTATAAGATCCAAGACTGAAGAAGATGCTTTGCAATTAACTAAACTTCAGCACTGCTAAATTGTAACAAAAGGAAGATGAATAGTAAGATCCAACTATAAATTTCAACTAGATTTGATAGGGAAATGAAGAAGAAGAAAAAATATTAACAAAGATGCAAGATAATGCAAAGTTACACTAAATACATACCCAGTCAATTTAGCTCTACAAAATCAGCAATGGCCACCCCCATCTGCAGGGTGAAATTGATGCTAATCAGTTGCAGACTTGTACTGCAGATGAACTCAAACAAAAATCAGCTTCTATGCAGTCTACCCGAATATAGCCCAAAGCTAATATTACAGTTTTGTGCATGTTTATATTATTAAAACATTATGTCCCAAACTGTCAAACTCAAATAGATTTGTAACAAATTTACATACCTATTTAACCCCTTTTAAAAAGTGATTCTGGAAACCTTAAGGAATCAAATCTGTTTGAAAAGTTTCCATTTAATTGTTGCTCATTTTTTAGAAATATGTAAGTTTAGAACGTGATTAAATAATACCCACCTCTGATGATTTTAGGGTGGTTTTTTACATGTATATGCAAATCAGACACATGTACTGGACAAGGAGTCAGTTGTCTGGGGAAGTGTCATTCTGGAAAAACAGTAAGTATTTGATTTCTAATAAAGTAAAGTAATAAAGCTTGGACTCCTGACATTTGCTACATTTTTAACATAGCCAGTGATATTTCTATACATTAACACTGAGGGGGAACAAATAATTTTTTAAAAAAGAGGTGTGGAGGAGGAAGGAAAAACAGAGATCCAGAAAAATATGAAACATCTACAGCTTCTTGTTTATGAAGTTACAGTTAACAGCACATGTTGTGTTACATTACATTCATGCTTTATAGTTCAGAACAGTTAATAACTGAAAAGCCCTTTAACAAAAGATTTACAAAAGGAAAGAACCTCAGCAGACTCTCTAGTTAATTGCTGAAGGAAAGCAAAATATTGTTTATTATTATCCTGCCAAGTTTACATTTGCATGCTTTATTTTCTTGGACCAAGTCACTTAGGTTTAGTAATAACAAAGATTTTGTTTAACAAAAATAACACTTCTTGGATGATAGATGGGTGAGGGAGAGAAGGGAAAGAAAAGACATATTAAGGTACTGGTGGAATACACAGCAAAGTGTGTTTGAATGTTATGAAAGAAGAATGGCTTCACTGCATGGTGACAGTCTTGCATGACCATAATGTAATTTCTCTATCCTATGCTACACTTCCCCGGAGACAAGGAACTTGTTATAGGTGGGAGAATTCATCAGCAGGAAGAAAGTAAAAAGAAAGAAGGGCTTTTATACCAGTGTAAAGGTTTTGGCTCATCTTGTATTATCTTGTCTTCAGTCCCTCTGCATCCTACAGCACTTAGTTCTACAAAGATGTTTGAGAATAAACATTCTGAGCTGGATCTTCTCCAATGCTGTTTTATTTCACCTTATTACTAGACTGGGCTAAAGCCAACTGTAAAATTTAGATCTGGGTTAAGTTTCTAAACCCTGCCAAAGATTAGGGTGGTCTGATCCAAACTTTTGTTCCAAGTCTCTCTCTTCTCTTTCATCAGAGCCACATGGGGAGGTGGTTCTTCAGCATTTTCTGAAACATCTTTCATGCTTCAAGATGTAATCTGTAACTACAGATATTTTTCATAAAACAAGCGGAAAATGTACTGTGGAAGAATCTCTCAGATAAGGGCAATGACTTTGATAAAATGTTGCTGCTGAAATGATCCTGGAGGTGTCCCCTCATCTCCCATCTCCACTTGGATGTCCTCTGTTATGAGAAGGTCTCTCTGCCATCACCAGTGGTGACCAACACACAGAGCTGTGGGACGGCCTGTGACCGGTCCTCAGGGGTGGAAGGAAGCATTTGGCAGGTCCGTGCTCTTTGTGCAGTGGCTCTCCAACATGTGTCCTTTGGTCAAGGCAGCAGCGCTTTTGGCAGCCGTAGGGGCAGCAAGGGAAGGAGGTGTCTCACATGGCTTCCTAGCAGGGCTGTCTTGCATTGCTGCATGCTGTGTGCTACATGGCTCACCATCTGCAATTGGGGAAACCTGTCTTCTGCTCAAGGATCTGTGCTCCCTGATGCCTTCTGTGAGGAGCTCTCCTTCCTTGAGCTGTGACAAACCACAAAAAAAATGCTGGAAAGTAGCAGAAAGGTTTCCCTAAAACCACACACGACTTCACTGATTTTATTTCCCTATAGATTTCCTACTTTAAGACCTCAGGATACTAAAATTATGTCTCCTACCAGTTTAGCCTTGAAATGTTGTTATTAAGCCAGGCATGAAATACCTTCCTGTTCCTAGGATAATGTGAAATAAAAGCAAACAAACAAACAAAAAAACAACTTTCTTGAACCTCTCAGGAAATCTTGGCAAGGGTCCATGCAAAGAACATAGCATTCTGTTATGTCAATCAAAACATTTCATTTTAATGTCTACGTGTAAAATGAGATAGTTCATATGTGTCTGTACTACAATTTCTTCTTTCTAAATGACTGCCAGAAAATCCCCAAATCCCATCCCACAAAAAATAGAGCTAGGCTGGGGTTTAATTTACTTTTTTTTAAATGAGAAATTGATCTTACAGCTGATAAACTGGAATTTTCTGTTGTGTAGCTGCAAAATTTCAGCCAGTCCTGCTCCTCTTTGAGCACTCTGGGAGTGCACGAGGGAGAGATCACAGTGGGGACAGGAAAGCTGCAGATGAGAGCGACATGCAAATCTGGCATGGTTCCCATTGGGAAAGGGATGAGGTTGCAGGGAGAGGAGCCGGCTAGGTAAGGCGGCAGCCCTGTCCCCTTCTCAAACCTAATGGCTGATGTGCTGGCAGTGCGTTTTTCCCTAGAAATAAAACAACTTAACAGTTTGACACACGCCATGGAGTTAATTTTATTTCCTTTCCTGGTGACTGTAGATGCTGTTTCCCTTTCGTCTGCTTTTTCAGTGTCCTGTAACTCACCCTCTTTCTACCCCTTCAGGTGTTGTATTCCCTTACTCACCACGGCTGGGTCGTTACAACTTAAATTTCCATGAGGCTCAGCGAGCGTGTCTGGACCAAGACTCTGTTATTGCCTCCTTTGACCAGCTCTACGATGCCTGGAGGTCAGGGCTGGACTGGTGCAATGCCGGCTGGCTCAGCGACGGCTCCGTGCAGTACCCTATCACCAAGCCCAGGGAGCCTTGCGGAGGGAAGAACACAGTGCCTGGGGTCAGGAATTATGGGTTCTGGGATAAAGATAAAAGCCGATATGACGTTTTCTGTTTCACTTCAAACTTCAATGGTAAGAGTCTTCTTCACCACTACCTTGTAAATGACTGTTTCTGTGCTTAGGAAAGAAACTCCAATGGCAGCAAGTGATATTTGATTTGTCAAAGCTTATGTTAGGCTTGGAAAATGTTATTGTTGAATTTACAAGGACACATGTGCAGAGTAAAGTTGTCTTTGCCACATGTTCACGTAGATTGTTTTTACAACTCAGAACTTGCATTGGCAGGAGTTTCTAATATCTCTGCTTTCACCCTGTTAAAATTTATATGTACTTTTTCAGTGTCGGTGTATGCCCAGTTTATTTTAGTTAAAGAAGTGACGAAGAAACCTGTGATTCATTAATTGAGCTTTCCTGTTGAATTCAATTATAGTTATGATGGTTTACAACTTAAATGTATCACCAAAACAAAATTCTGATTACCACTTCATCTACGCTGTTGTGTCAAGCAGCTCCTGCTCATGTATGAGGTCTAATATGACTAATACTTCCTTATCAGCAAACTATTTCTGGCTTTCATGCCTAATAACTTCGATTCCTAATCTTAGTACACATACCAAAACCCTGTTCACTTTTGCTGTGAGCTTGGTCTGCTCTGAACCTTATTTTAGCATCTCCAAGCTTTTTGCTATTAGTAGGTGTTACTTTTGGTATGAAATGACTTGATCTTAGTTTGCTATCATTTCAGGTTTTACCTAGTGGCTGAAAAGTATTGCTGTGAATGAGAGGAACGCTGCAAGGAAACATGTGCAAAAGGAGTCTACAGTCCTCTATAGCATCACACTTGTGGATAATTCCTACACAACTTTGCACATGTTTGGCTTGCAGCCCACCCAGACCAAGGAGCATGGCCTTTTTTGTTTATGCACAGATTGCTTATCCACAATGGAGCATTTTTGTCCTACAGCACACAAAAAATAAACATAAGCCTTTCTCTCAGAAGATACGGTCTAGTGCTAAGTCTGCTCCACCATCTCAGAAAAAAACCCAAATCCTCCAAGCAACAATATTAAATTAGGTTGGATGCAGTCTGAAACAAAAGTTTAGCTGATTTTTATCATGCTGAATCATTCCATGGTATGCTGGCTCATTTTTTTCTTGCTTCAATTATCCAAGGCAAAATCCTATATGAGCTCATCTTTTATATGCAGATTTAACCCTGTATTATAGAAATAGTGCTGAGGAATAAAATAAATAAGGAAAAAGAATGAAAATGTGATAGCTGCGCTATTTATGATGCCTGCAGTGTAAACATTTGTGACTAATGTTCGCTAATGACCACCCTTTTCCACACTAGCAGCTGGACAGTATCTTTTAAGAAAGAGAAAAATAATTTCTGGACAAAAAAAAAAAGTATTGACAGATAAATATTGTCTGTGCATTGATACAGCAAGACAGAGAAAGAGAAAGAGGAATAAGGTAAGGTGAGGATAAGATACACAGGTAGTAGAAAAATCAAAGACAAGACACTAAAATGAATCTCATTCTTGGTGCATCTGTTAAACTGACCTGCAAGACAGAATACTACACAGCAGTAGAATGATATATAGAGCTGAGCACCATCTCTTCTAGTTCCCTGCAACTCAGTGTCATCTAAGTCTCTCAAGGTATCAGCAGAAAATCTAGACTTCTGCTTCTTTCAGCGTCCATTTCCAAAACCAGCAACTCACCAGATGACATTATCCTCACACATCCCTGCTATATTCTCCTCTATTCATGGGAGACCAACCCAAAATGCCAACTTCCTATTTTCAGCTCAATGCTTCAGAGATCTTATGTGTGCTTAACAGCACATGTTAGCTTTCTCACTGTAAAGGAAAAAGCTTATAATACCCCATTTTGCCACCAGGTCGCAATTGCCATAGATATTGGCTACGGGCAAAGAACTATTTCTGCAACACCCAATATTGATTCTCTCAGCTCAGGAACAGCCAAGGAAAATGAGAAGTGGTTAGGACACCATGCATTTCCAGCAGTGGCAGTGACTGCTGGAGTCTCCTGATGGTATGAAACAGAGAAGCCTTCAGCTTTATGTAAGGGGGCTGGAAAAATGCCAAAGGCCCCAGGATCAGGAGAGTATAAGGCATGCTCAAAAAAAAATTAAAAATCTCAAAGAATGTCAGCTGTGGGAGCTGCTATGAAGAAAGAGGGTGGGTGAGGTTTAAATTTCTGCTAGTTGGGTTCTTTTTAGGGAAAGAAACCCCCCAAATACATTATGATCTCGGGGATCATAAAAAAGGGGGGGGGGGGGGGGAGAGGCTCAATTTTAAATAGTTCAGCAGTCAAAGCAAAAAGTCTTTTCTAAAATACATGCAAAGCTTGTTTTTTTCACCTGAAGAAGAAAGGTACAGAACAGCAAAATTACCTTCAGCCATTAAGGTGAAAAATGAAAATGTCATCATCAATGCAGTGAGTTCAAATCCAGGCTCAGTGTTTTCTCTCTGGAACTGTTGGAACCCATCTGTGGTGAGCTGAATACACCAAAAAGTACGGATAAAAAAAAGGGGGGGTTATACCATTAGTGAAGAATTCTGTATGCATTCCTGTTACTTGCACAGGGAAACTGTTTTAACAAAGTTTGTCTGCAATGCAATATAGAATAATCTTAGTACTTTAAGAAATTACCCTCTACAGCGTATTTTCTTAGTTTAAGTGCAATACTTGAACATTTTATTCCGCCTGTATAACTGCTTCATACTCAAATCTTTCTGTTGGTTCATAGAACTGTTCAGGCTTTGTGTCTGTGCAGGCAAAGCCAAAAAGCTGAAAGTGTTTCATACACTTTGTATATAGTAGTACCAGCAATTTACCAGTTTATAAGAATACATAGTGATGTGTTTCATAAAACAATACAAAGAGTAAAATTAGCATAATGCTATTCGTTAAATCCATCAAAATATTGTAAAATAACATAATTTTTCTGCCTGCATAGAAATAACTATTGGATGGCAACATGTTTCACAACTTGCTTTTACATCCCTTGTGTTGATAAAGGCAATAGGCAATTAATATACACAAGTGGGAAGTTTCTAACTTAAATTTGGGAATTCCATTTTGGAATTTCGTGGAGTCTGATGGCTCAGCTCAGCTCCCTCACCACCATTTCTCTGCCACTTTTCCTTCACAGTAGGAGCCACTTTAGTCCATGTTCTCTTTAGAAAAGCTAAAGGCTCCTGCCCCATGTTGTGGGACAACCTGCCATGATCGAGAGGTTTGCAAGGGCTGCAGACTACCCCAGTTTCTCTCCCTGCCCTACCCCAAGGAATGGGGATGCTCCTTTTCCATACAATCCCTCTAGAAGATCAATTTGGGCTTCTACACACCAATTCGGAGGAATAAATGCAGATGAATCCTTTTGGTTTGGTCTTCCCCACAGAGCCCAAAAGGCATAGGGCAAAGAATATATAATGGTAGAGATGAGTGGTTATTATTTGCTTAATTTCAAAGGCCTTCTGAAGGAGAACAGTGAGTTTCCTGAAGGAAAAACCATAGGAATCTTTTGCACTGAAAAGTGTAAAGTGAGCTAAACATAAACATATTTATCTGCTCCTCTACAATTAAGGATTTTCAAAGCAAAAAAAGATAGAAGGAGAGCCTGTATCACACTTTCTGCTCATTAATGAGCATTTTGTTATACACTTTGCACACAGAACCACAGTGCATAACTGATTTGTTATCAGCTCTAGCAGAATCAAGTAAAAATCTCATGTTAATGAAGTTAAAAATACAAATAATAAATTTTAGGGATCGTGTTAAAAGTGCAGCTGTGAACTACCTGTTTGTTACGGTAATACATGTGATAAGATAACCACTTCCACCATTTGACTATTTCAGAATATTTTAGCCCTGGGAACATGTAGCTATTGTTCCAAAAAGAGAAACAAACCCACCCAAAATAAAATTACATACCCTTCTTAGAAGGGATTGATTTGGAGTCACTGGAGTCACTGCTGATATCAGGGCAATTCAAAATCAGTTACCTGAGATGATCACCAGATATCAAAATACTTATCAGGACCTTATGATTAAAGGAATTGAAAGCATCTCACTTTGCACAAATTTTTAACAAGTTCTTCAATTTTGAGGAACAATGGCCTCGCTCAACCATTTAGTATTGCTATACGATATGCTGAACTGAGTCTGCTGAACAGATGATAGGGTCTACATGTTGTGCAAGTTACAGATATACCGCGCTAACTGCTCAGAATGCCTTTTATGGCCATATGAAACCACAAATTAGAGCAGTTTTACAGAGTAAAACTACTTAACTGATTTCTGTAGCCATAAGCTTTTTGGCATAGGCATTGATCGCTGGCTGCAAAGGCAGTCCTGCACTCAGCATTTCTTGTATGTGTGCTGCCACCCACCAAGACGAGTTTGCTGCTCGGCTGCCCCTGCACAGCACTGAAGGCACGAGACTAAGCAAGTGGGTGCCCCAGCAAACCAGTAAGCTGTTGGGAGTCGTCTTAGGGCTGAGCCCAAGTGCATAGGTACTTGGTGGCTGGCTGCATGTGGAGGCATCCTCTCTCAGCACTCCACCAAGAACCCTCTTTCAAAGGCATTGCATTAACACTTTGTGCAGCAAATAGTGAATGGGGTGGTACTGCTTTTCTGTGCCTCTGAAGGTGACGGGCCATCTCTCAATTTAGAGGTGAGCTTGGAAAAATCTCCAAGGGTGGTGCATCCCTCAAACTTGCACAGTCACAAGGGTGTAGGGTATTTAGGTCAAGTGCTCAAGTTTTCCTCTTTAGGCTGTTCTGTTACATGCAAAAGCTTAAAATAGCTATTATAGATCGGGTGTGATTAGAATCGTAGAATCATAGAATGGTTTGGGTTGGAAGGGACCCTAAAGATCATCTAGTTCCAACCCCCCTGCCATGGGCAGGGACACCTTCCACTAGACCAGGTTGCTCCAAGCCCCATCCAACCTGGCCTTGAACACTGCCAGGGATGGGGCATCCACAGCCTCTCTGGGCAACCACTTCCAGTGTCTCACCACCCTCACAGTGAAGAACTTCTTCCTGACATCTCATCTAAATCTCCCCTCCTTCAGTTTAAAGCCATTACCCCTTGTCCTATCACTGCATGCCCTTGTAAAAAGTCCCTCTCCAGCTTTCTTGTAGGCCTCCCTTTAGGTACTGGAAGGCTGCCATAAGGTCTCCGTGGAGCCTTCTCTTCTCTTCTCCAAGCTGAACCACCCCAATTCTCTCAGCCTGTCTTCAGAGGAGAGGTGCTCCAGCCCTCTGATCATCTTTGTGGCCCTCCTCTGGACCTGCTCCAACAGGTCCATGTCCTTCTTATGTTGGGGGTCCCAGAGCTGGGTCTCACCAGAGTGGGGTAGAGGTTTGCATAAACTCTCTGCCCCATGATTTGGATGTGAGAAGTCAAATCAAGCAAGCTCATCCTCTGTAGGAGTGACCCAACTATCAGATATTAATGAGAGAGAGACACTTAATGCCTCCCTCTCCTTCCACATCAATTAATAAATACTAAGATTGAAGAGTTAGGAATCCTTCTAACCTATTAGCAGGGGAAACCCAGCAAATCTATACTGAGTTTATTAACAGAATTTTATTTAATCAGACATTTTGGATACACTTTGCATCCCTGTGGGGTTTAGTACTAAAGTTCTCCCATTTAAGGAAGGGGCAGAGTATAGGCATTTTTATTACTGATGTCATATGTCAAAAGCCTGACCTTACTGCAAAGCCCTAGGAAATTACATTCCATTGACATATGGTTTGAAGAGCACCTAATAAGCTAGGTGAAGTTTACATACTATCAGTCCAAATCCGTGTTCCACTAAGTCTGAAATCCTGTTTGCTTTGGGGAAACCTCTTAATAACATAGTAGAAACAGGTTTCCACTTGATAAACATTCCTTTAGCAACACTTTGTAAATACTCTCAACTTGCTGAAATGGAGTTAAGCAAGCATTTTACAAAGGGGTAGATTATCTACTCTCATGAGTTTTCTGTGGAAGTACTGTAGATATTTTCTCTGACAGTAATGAAATTTTTTAAAAGTTTCTTCACCACAGCTGCAACGTAAATGCCTTTTTTTTTTTTAAATGTTCTTGTCACGGTACACAATTTCCAACCTTCACACAAAGGTAATTCAATTATATTTATATTGTCATCTGACCTGACATTTCTTCACTTAGAAAAAAGCCATATGTTTTTTTCAGGGATGTGGAGCTGACGTAACTCTTCATCTTGCTCACTGCTTTTTCTTCACCAAGCAAGTAATCTGAAACTGAGCAGAATTCTGTTTGTGTGTCCGCCTGTTTTTTATGAGGAAGAAAAAGGATATTATTCTGGAGTACATTGTTATTTAAGAAGTAAAGAGTGTGCTCTGGAATTAGAAGATCCCCACATGAATAAATTCTTTTGTTTTTCATCGAACTTGCTTCTTACAGGACAGTCAGATTGAAAGCTTGTGAATTTATTTGGAAATTGTTATTCTTTCAAATGAACACTATTCCTCTGCAATCCATTTCTACCTCACACTTAGTTAACTGTGAAAGCAGTGATGATAAATAACCCTAAGTATAATGAATTAAAGGCTAACAATTAATTTATATTGCCTTGATAAACAAAATTAATGTTAGTAGTATTGCTGCTTATGGATTAGTAGGGGAGACTTCCTTTTTGAGCTTTACTTGCTGGCATATGTTTTCATTACCTTGAGACAGAGGCACATTTTTCTTAGCAGCACTATCAGTTCAATGCTGCCTTATGGTGAGGATATACCCTTTGATGCCTAAAGAGAAACAGAGCTGCGGAACTGCTGCGCGTGGTTTTGACACTGCTAATGAAGACTTAAGACAGGCATGGTTTTGATCTACCACAGGCTCAAACTCTGCTTCTGAGAAGCTGCGCAATATCTCGGCTTTCTTACAAAAAAAAAAAAAATTGTGCTTGTACTTAATCAGAAACAAGGTCACCGCCTTGTCAGATAGTAAACCTGCATGTGTTACCTCCAGCCACCCTCACCCAAATGGTATCAAAGGCCAGATCTTGCTATGCCATGCTTCTGAGAGGAAAACTTGTAAGGGTTTCAAGCTAATGCTGGGAGCATAATGTAGAAGTGAACTGCTATGGATGTTTAACGGCTTTCCTTCTCTGACAGTAAGCTACAGCTGTATGAGATCCACTTTGCCTGAAATCTACAGGGTTCCTCAGATGTTTCACTAGATTGTCATTGTCACCTTGTTGGTAAATGCATCTGGCACCATAAAGTTAGATGCAAAACAGGGGCCCTCCTCAGAATCCCAGGGCATCTTCCATCATCCCTCTCCCCTGATCTTTTTCTTCCTGTTTCTCTGCCTCTGAGGATGAAAATGCATTGCAACAGTTCAGTTACCACTGAATACAGGTGGGGGTGGGGAGGCCATACTGTCCTAAGTTAACAGAAATAAATGTAGCACTACTTTTTTTGTTCAAATAGTCTGTTTTCTCTACCTGGCTCTTTTTTTTTTTTTTTTTTTTTTTAGTCTTGATATTTATCAATTCACCATGCAAAAAATTAAGGTATTTTTTAACAGCGCAATGTCCAAATTGCACAGTCCCAAATCAACCACTGTTTGATATCATTCTGCAGTGGAACACCTCCATTTCTTCTCAAAAGCCTCCATTATATTATTACACCACCTTAATCATGTCACTAATGACCCTTTTTCCTTCTTTCTCTTACTAGGTCGTTTTTACTACCTAATTCACCCAACCAAGCTGACCTACGACGAAGCTGTTCAGGCGTGCTTGAAGGATGGAGCTCAGATCGCTAAAGTTGGCCAGATATTTGCCGCCTGGAAGCTCCTGGGGTACGACCGCTGCGACGCTGGCTGGCTGGCTGACGGCAGCGTCCGCTACCCAATCTCCAGGCCAAGGAAACGCTGCAGTCCTAACGAAGCAGCGGTTCGCTTTGTAGGCTTCCCTGATAAAAAGCACAAGCTGTATGGTGTCTACTGTTTCAGAGCGTACAACTGAAAATACCTAGAGCACAAAAGTTTTAAAATCATTAAGAACATGTGAAAGATTTCTTTTCGATATGAACTCATGCAAGTTACCAAAACTGTGATAAACCTTTTTTACTTACTGTAAAGAGTCATTTTCATAAAGCCAACCCATTAACTTTTTTGTTGTTGTTGTTTTAGTATTTTTGTAAAAGTATCATTCCATAGATATTTTAAATTAATATAATTTAATGGAAGCTCTAGGTAAGGAATTTTTAGAGCCAAATTCTTTAAGCTACATCATCCCAACAAAATATACTTTTCATGAATGGGGCATGCAATAGAGCTTGATGATTGCTAGGGCACAATTATGGAATGTAAGGCTACTCAAAGCAGAAGCTTTTAAAAGCACAGATTTTACGTATTTGTAGCAGTTTGAGAAATACTGCAAATTGATTATATCAGGAATTTTGAAATAAGATAATCTTTTTGTTAAAGGGGATCAGTGAGGTTTTGCAAAAAAACCTCACAAAAACGTAGGTTAGAAAATAACTGTTTTCACTGGTTTCACATGGGAACAACACAGAGTTTAATAAAAGCAGCTAAAACAGTCCAAAAAATAGGACTAGTTTTACAGTTTAAAATCTTGCCTTTCTGAAAAATAAGCTCATGGTCCCATGCATAGGAACAAGCACAATTAATTCTTCTGAACATTTCAATTGTGGGTTTTTTTGTGTATAAAACATTGATGAGGGAGTGAATAATTAACTAATAAGAAAGCCCTGTTTTCTTCTTAACTCCAATTAAAGATGCCTGAGAAGTGTTGTATTACCTTTGAGTAGCTTTACTGAGTTATTTTTAAACTCTTAAAGGCCGTTTGCTAAGCAGCATATAGCATCTACTCAGGGCAGTTGTATAAATGAACTGCTGGACAGAGAAATTGTAAACTTTAGCAGCTTGATTTTACATTAGCCTTTGAAATGTTATTGTCTTAATGAAAGAACATTACAATATTTAATATTTCTTACCTATTTACATATCACAAGAAACAAAAATTAGAAAAAAATCATTAAAATTATGAAGTCTTAGAACAAGATTATTAAATAAAATCTGAAACCAGCTATTAAGGTTTAGAAGAGAAAAAAACACTTCCTTACATCTTATTTGTATCCAAAAAGTACATCTGTTTTTTAAACTATCAGTGAAAAATAGTATCACTAGCCCTGAATTATTTAGTTAATCCTCCTTAGAGTTAACAGAAAATAACTATTGAAATACTTCTTTCCACTAAATCTGCAGTGGTCTAGGTGGAAGATGTTTACCTATATCTGCCAGTGTCAGAGAAAAACATGCACTGTGCATGGTGCCTAGGATTTTCAGAGCTGCCTAAAGCAGTAGGTCCTCCCTAAATACCAGTTTGAGGGAATTTGGATTTCTGATGCAAACTTATTTTGGATGCAGCAATTCTTGGTGCTCATCTTCAGATACCTTAATGCAACCAGTTTTTCAGAGAGTGGGTGCTCAAGGCTTTCTGAATATTTACTCCACTAATGGTGTCTCAAGCTGGATATCCAAAGAAACAAAGAGGCCTGATTAAAAAGAGGACTGATTAAAAATATCTTGGTCTTGAGTAATCTTTTAGGCAGTTCTGACATTCTCCACCCAGTATTGGTTCTACCAGTTAAAAATGGAGAACTCTTTTTCCTACTCTATGCTTGCTGACTATGAAGATTTCAGAGGACCAATATTTGTATTACGCAAAGTTTTATAGCTTCCCATTTTTTTCCATATCTAAATGAGACATAGCGGTATTTATCCAACTAGGACACAACTGGTATACTTTCATGGTTTTGTGTAGTTATTTTCCCATGGACATGAGTAAATAAATCTCTTTCCTGGAGTGGTTGTGGTCCTGTTTTAAAACTCTGTGAACAAACCAGGAGCAATGTATGGTAGGATTCTAGTGGAAAGATACCATAGTGCAAGAGGTATTTTGTTGGAGCTCGTTCCCGTCAGGCTCAGAGGCAAATTTCCATCCTTCTGAGGATATTTGCATCCACTGTGGATATTTGCTCATACTATACAGATGAAGCAATCTCAGTGCCAACCACACACCCCCGCCCCCCCCCCCCCCCCTTTTTAATCCACTAGGAGTTGGATTTTCTTGAAATTCTATCACTTAGCTATAAATAGAGACTTATTACAGGTCAAGCCCCTAAATCCATGTAATCATTTCCCAACAGCCATTTTTTAAATCAGTGTCCATTTCACACATTTTCTCAGGCCATTCAGAACCTTTTCTGAACCCTTTGGAGAAAAAATGGAAATGGAAAAAGAAATGGAAAATATCCGTACAGGATAAGGAATAGTGTATGCAAGACTGGACCATGACCAAGAGGAATACATGTTATTCCCCCATCCAACCTTCAGAAACATGGAAAAAAAGATGCTATTTCATAGTCTATTCTGAAGCTTGGACAGGGAGGTTGTGGGATGGGAAAAGCTATAGGGAATATCCCAGTTGTTATCCCAGCTAGATCCAGAGTTGCTGTAAAGAGGGAAGCCTTTTATGCAGCTGGCTCTATCCTCCCCAAAGATCTGCTAGATCTGGAGGAGGCTGCATGGTTTTTCTATTGCACAGAGGTGACGAGACCCTCATGAATTTTTTTTTTATTTTTTTTTTTACCTCTCCAGGGAAACCCTTCACAGGGTTTCACCCAGACACATCTTTTTTGCAGGACTGGGGATTATATTTTGCCTGCATAAAAAATGTACACATCCAACCCACTCGTGGGGCTGGCTAAAGTGCCCTCACTGCTAGACCAAAGGCACTGCGGGAAAGGCAAATCCAGCCTTTCACCAACTTTGCAACGCTCTGGAGATGGCTGGTCAGGTCCTAAATCACAGCAATCTCAGGCTTGCGCTAGCTTATGCCTTCTGTGTTCTTATCTCCGGGCTGTCACTGTGGCAGCCCAGGCGTAGCATCCCCCCAACCCACCCCTGCTTTGTGCATCACCCATACCCCGGGCCGGTGGCTGAGCAGGCTCTGCACCACCCAGGTGATCCCTCAGCTCCAGGGAAAGCCCCTGGGCTCCCAGCTTGGCAGCACGAAGAAGCCACAGGGCAACAAAGAATTAGGTCTCCAGAGAGACGCTGAGCTGGCATACGATCACAGATGGCCAAACGTATCATTCAGTTATGCCTGTAAGTTCGCATTGAAGATATCGCTTGCTAGGAATCATATGTTCATGTAACGGAGTCACAGTATGTGAATTTACATTTGTCGTGTTACTTATGAAGAGCCCAGTAGTCTAATTTGGGATCAGGCTAGATGTAGATCTGCGTATTGATATACAACATTATGTATTATTATAACAGATACAGTTAATTGGATAGTTTGATGAAAATATATTTGTATGAAAAAATAATTAGTTCTAATGTAAGCAGGTATAAAAACCATTAAAAGTGTATAATTACCTGAGACGTGGGCACAAATAGACAAAAAGACACGAATTATATTTATTTTTACAGCTACTGACTCCATTTCCTTTTATAATGTCAAATGTCAGGATTTTTTCTTATTTTCAACTAAGCTAGCTAGGTGCTTGGATAAAAACTTTAAAAAGCAGCTTAAGAACTGGATAAAAGTCTGTGCTATTTTCTGTTCATGAGAGAATATTCTATCATTAGAATCAATTAATGTTCTCTGTCACTATCTTGTAGTTCACAATGTATCTGAATTTTAATGCCCATGAATTGACAACAATTAAATCATGTTGTTCTTTTCAATATGATGATTTCTCCTTATTGACTGGCCATTCTTCTACTTCTGTCCCAGAAAACACAAAAAGGAAAGGAATAGTTCAAACTATGAAAATACTTACTTTGCCATAGTAAACAAAGTGATTACAAGACTAAGGGGAAAAAAAAAAAAGACTACTCTGTGAATATGTTTTACAATTAAAATAAAGAAAACTGTATTCCAAAGCCTTTGTTTTATGCTTATTTGAAGCATTTTGAAAGTAGAAATGCAAGTACCAATTTCTTCTTTGTGTTCTCTGCCACCTTCTAAAATAAAGCAAAGCATAAATAAGGAAGGCTTTTTTTTTTTTTTAATATGGTTGGTGTTACACTGCATATGCATCACTAGAAATTGGATGTAGAACAGTGTTTCATGTATGGGAAAATTTATGAAATTATTTCTATAATCCTATGGCCTTAGAAATTAAAAACCAACAAAAATCAATCTTTTTATTGTGCAACAAGAAGGATTTCCAGTGTCAAGCAAAGAGTTAGTTATTCAAAGCACTGGGCCAGCATTTTAGCTTCTGTAATCACACTATTTCTGCATTCTTTTATTGATCTGTGCCAGAGAGTTAACCCTGAAAGCTACCTACACTGCACCACTTCACTGAGAAATACTAATCTTCCAGAAGCTTTTGGTATATTAGCCATGTTTTAAAATAGATGAAAAAAGAGCTTAGGAAAACTTGTCACTCAGAATAAGGGAAATCTGTATTACCATTAATACATGATTAAGATGAACATACTTTATTTTCTAAGAATTTAGTCAAAACAATTTTAAAACTAGTTTTACAACATTAAACATGAAATTAAAACTGCCTTTGGTAGAAGTCCCTCAATAATTAGGATTTTCATTAATAGTAGCAGCTTCCATTAAATGACATCTCACTATTCAAAACAGAGACACTGCCTTTGTGTTTAGAAGTGACTGGATTTAAGACTTGATGGAAGTACCACGAAACCAGAAATGTCTAGATTTTTGCCTAAAGACTTAGTAAATGAAGTAGTAGCCTGCCATTTTATTTAGCCATTGTCTCATTTAGTCACAAAGGATACCAGCAGCTTTCTGTTCAACAACAACAACTAGTTGTTCTTCTTGAAGGTTTTAAGAAGCTGAATCTTACACATCTGTGAGCTATTTCTTCCCTTCTTCAGAAGCAGTCACAAAAGTTGAACAAATATGTTGCAGAGCAGTAAAATTTCAATGCAAGGTAACTTACTTACCATATAAAAAGAAACAAGATTCCTCTGGGTTTCAAAACAAAAATACAAACCTAACAAATAATCTTCATTTTAAGAGAAAAGCAAGGTGAACTGATGAAAGTTAATTACTACTGAAAAATAATTAATAATTACTAGTGAAAAAGGATGGTCCCTTCAAAACAGGGGTGACCTGAAAGATTTCTTTAAGAAGAAAAAGAAAAGACAACAGAAAGCAATACTTCAGCTCCTGAGTTTGCCTTTATTATATTTTGTCCAATAATTATTAAGCCACAAGTTTAAATATATAATTTTAAAAACCCCAACAAATTAATAGTAGGCCAAGAGTTTGGAAGGGATTTCTTCTTTTTCTTCATCAAGCCTCAAACTGGAAGTAGGAAATACTCATTAGAAGTCCTTTGAGTCTAATATTTTCCCCTTTTTGTCTCAGAATGTCTCAATCCGTAAAGCCACAACAGGGTAAAATGTAAAGTCCATCTATTTCTTCAATATTGTGCCAGAGGCAAGCAATTGTTTGACTAATAACAACAGCCCTAACATCGGACTCAGCTAATGAATTATGCATTAGCATATTTTCCAATGTATCCAGTGGGTATTTAATGGATTCTTTTTGTTTTTTTTTTAAAGGCCAGCAAACAAAACCAAAATGGTATGCCTTGATACTAGTTGAATAAGAACAGTTTGGGTTTTATCCTTTACTAAAAAGATATATTGTAAGACATTTCAGCTCCTTTCTTCCTACGCTGTTGTTCACTGTACTTACACACATGATGCCCTTTGTGTTCTATGTAATTTTATCCTGATTTCTTTAATAGCTAGAAGAAAATTAAGTTTCTGTTTTTCTTTTATGTAGAAAAAGGTCAGATTTCAAAATTTTGACATCCCAGCTCAAACACAAGATAAACAAATTAGGAAGTCTTCATTTCAGCAGAACTGGGTTTTTAGTCAGTGGCTGCTTCTTACAATAGCAAACTTTGAAATCCCAGCATAAAATGAATTTATATTTTGTCTTACCAAACATAAGCCATCAGTGACTATGCTTTTTCTTGACTTTCAAGGGTGGTTTTTTGGAAGTTTTAGTTCTTTGTTAGCACTCCTGATCTGGAGGTTTTTATTTTCACCAGCAATTAAAATAAAATTAACAAGAAAACCACCACCCCCAAAAAACACACACACAAAAAAAAAAAAACGGAGGAAAAAGATGAAGGAAGAAGTCAACAAACTAAGAACAGTGGATGACAGTAATATCCTAATAATGATTGTATCGGCTTTGTGTGTCAAGGTTTTGGTAGCGGGGGGGTTACAGGGGTGGCTTCTGTGAGAAGCTGCTGGAAGCTTCCCCTGTGTCCAACAGAGCCAATGCCAGCCGGCTCTAAGACAGACCCGCCGCTGGCCAAGGCCGAGCCCATCAGTGATGGTGGCAACGCCTCTGTGATAACATTTTTAAGAAGGAAAAAAAGTTGCGGGACAGACAGAAAACAGCAGCTGGAGAGAGGAGTGAGAACATGTAGGAGAAACAGCCCTGCAGACCCCCAGGGGGGTTGGTAGAGAATCCAGGAGTGAAGTTGTGCCTGGGAAGAAGGGAGGGGTGGAGGGAAGGTGTTCTGAGATTTGGGTTTATTTCTCATTACCCTACTCTGGTTGATTTGTAATAAATTGAGTTAATTTTCCCCAAGCTGAGTCTGTTTTGCCTGTGATGGTAATTGGTGAGTGATCTCTCCTGTCCTTATCTCGACCCATGAGCCCTTCGTTATATTTTCTCCCCCCCCGTCCAGCTGAGGAGGGGGAGTGATAGAATGGCTTTGGTGGGCACCTGGCGTCCAGTCAGGGTCAACCCACCACTATGATAGTCAAGTATGAAAAACAAGGGAATAGTAAGAACAGGTAATTTCACAGTTCCTGGTCTTGGAGGGTGACATTGCTTCCTTCTGTTGAAGGTTTGCCAGCAGACCCAGGTCCTTGCAGCTCCAGAGTGTCCCCATGCTGATTGCCTTCATGCCACTTCGTTCTCCATCCTGCACCTTGCTCCAGCCTCAGGAAGGAGGGCAGGGATGGGAATACACATCAGATAACACAACAGGGTGCTTGCACGGTGGGAAGGATGACTATGCGAATGGCACAGCTGACAGAAGCTCTGAATTCACTCTGTTTATAGATTAGGAGAGCATCCCCTGGGTAATGCCCCAATAAGCCCACTTAGTAAGTCTTTGTGAGTGAACATCAGAGAGTGGGACACTCATTTGCGCACCAGGGTGTCCCACATGTTCAGGCAATTTTTATCGTGTTGACTTTCATATTTATGCTATTAATGGTCTCTGGTGGAAGAAATACTTAAACTGCTCACTTGACCCTGCTTAGCAATTCCTTGAACTTAAAATCCGCTAGCTAAGTGTTTCTAAATTTGTGTATATAGTGAAAATAACAATGTTTCCTTTAGTTAGATGGCAGTTTGAATGCCCTGCACACAGGTGAAGGTCACAGCTAGATATGGCTGCATGTACATTAAAAAATATCAGTGCAATTAATTGAAGTCAGCTATGTGGTTTTGAAGTGTATCTTCTGATCATCTCCACTTCTTGTCCTCTGGCTTGTTTTAGAGGGTAATTTTGGTGTGCATGAATTAGGTTCCCTTCAGAGGAAACTAAATTGGAAGCTCAAGCTGAGGTGGACATCAAATGCACCCCAGTCATAAGGGGAAATAAGGGTCTGAACCAATCCTCGATCCTTCAGACATCTTCAGCCCACATCTGTAGTGTGGATCGTTGTGTGAACTAAATTCTAGCCTGATGAAGACAAAGCCCTATAACTCACGCTGTGCAGATGTAGGAATCTCAGCACTAACTGTTCCAACCTACTGAACCACTCCTGTTGCATTGAATTACTTGCCAATGCAGGCACAGCACAGATGGACAACTTGGAGTGCTGTTTACAAGCATGTGGCCACAGGGGTAATGGCCCAACCGCATTTCATAACAGCGTTAGGTCTCAGCCACCAGCATTGGATATAGCACGCTTGTAATACAGATCTCCTCAAGCTCCTCGTGGAGCCAGTAAGGCTGCCATCATATCCAGTGAGGCGTATGGAGGGGTTTGGCTTTACATATATCTTTATACCCACAAGTGCTTTGCATACAGAAATTAATATTTTCTTTTTAAATTTCATAAAAAGAACAATCTTAATATGCATTGTTGTGTTTGAGTGGTGTGCCCAGCTGGAGACACATGCTGGATCCAGTAGAAGGGATAGAGTGGAAGGAGTGTTTGCCCATGGTCAGTGCTGAAGTATCATCAGATGGTACAAACTGGTGAGCCAGTTACCCCAGTGCAAGCACTTTGGAGGGCAATCACAAGATTGTCCTCCAAAGGCCACTATCCCTTTTGCAAGCTCTCTTGTAGGGATGTATTGGGGTTGAAATATGGTGGCAGTGTTGGGGTCAGTCCTGGACACTGAGTGTACCTCAAAGTACATAGACATGAACGAAGGATGCATGCTGCTTTGCCTTACTTCTCCTAAGCTGGATATCAAACCAAAGAGCTCCCAAACACATACTCAGAGCTAGGTAGTTTCAAAAATATGTTTTAAAAGTGTTTAAAACTGCCTGTCAAAATGACAATACAAAAATAAAATTTGAGAGTAGCTTTCGGGTTCATCAGACTGTGTTCTAACCTGACAGTACTAAACTGCAATCATACTGTTTTCACCAAGTCGGTATACCCTAATCAGCTCCAAAAGATCCAGGTAATCTGGTGTCTGTCCATCCATTACGGAAAACTAACAATAAATTTCTTTGTTTAGTTATCAATGCAGCACAGCATTATTAGCATGCATTGAGTGTTGCTTGTCTGAAAAGCCAGTTAAAATAAGGTTTTATGCTGCTACTGCCTGCAATCAAGTATAGCTGAGCTTTACTGCATCAGCTTGTCTCAAGGGAGTTTCTTGGGATATTTAGTACTGGAAAATACAGTACTCAGCACAAAACTAACATTCAGGATATTTTTAACCCTTCTCTTCATTTCTCTGTGTCTTTGTCTATAGTAACATGTTCACCTTTATTGCTCCAAGAGGTGACATCCTAATGCACAAGAATAACCTCAGCTAGAAAACACAGAGCTATGAAAAGGTTTTCAATTCCCACAGCTTTTCCAAACATCAAATTATCTCAAAGATAATTATCATAAAAAGTAGTGCATCAAGGATTGCACCAGGAAAGCCTGTCTTTCTGATTTTTAGAACATGCCCTTCAAGGCTGAATACCTCCAGAAAAATTGTATTTATGTTTAAAAATTTCTAAAGATAGCATATAAGTCTTGATCTTCTCTGGCAAAAGGAAAATAATTTGGACATAAACCCTAAAAAAAGAAACACCCTACAAAAGAAGAACATTGTTTCTTCTCAATCACAATTAACATTACCTAAATTTGTGTTAATTTTTCCAATGCATTTTTCAACACTGAAGTTTCCCCACTGATCTACAATACAAATGAACTTGATCATTGTCAGCCAATTCTATGATATATTCCTTAAAAAGGCTTTTCTCAGGTATGTGTAAGCTGCAGCAGTAATGCAGTAATCAGTCATGCAAGGTTAACTGTACATGGAGTTCAATCAGTCTTTTTAGAGGGAATTTTTTTATTTCTCACAAACTAGTAGATTTTTAAGTAACATATAATAGAACTAATTTCAGAAACATGTGGGATCAATATAACTAATAATGCAAATTTGTATTTAGATTCTCTTCACTTCTAAAATGCTATTAGGCCTTTTTAATTAAAAAAATTAATTATCCCATATAATGTTAAACTAACAGCTGAGAAACTAGGGATGGAGAGTCACATGGGGATCAGGGCACTTCCACATGAGTTCTGCTGCCCCAGGCAGGCAAGTGCCTAGCATGGGAACAGACACACCACAACACCCTCCAATCGGGAAACTCAGTCCCCCAGACCCGACTTAGAGTAACTGCATCAGCAAACCAAGGAACACGTTAGCTATCAAATGCTGAAGAGAAGGGGTCTCAGACAGTTCCACCACCAAAAAATAGGACAAAATATACAATATAAACCTATGTCTTTGCTTTGGATACAGATAGACAGGTCAGTGGTTTTGCTTAAAATACAACTCAAGCAAGTGGAGTTGCAGCAAGCGGTAAGGATGCAGTATTTCTCTACCCTAAACTTTTTCAAAGCCTGATGACCACTGTAAACTAAATTACAAAAAACCTTGTCTGAGCGAGAGCCATCAAGCCACTCAGCCCACCCAACCTAATGTTATTTCCAGACCCGTGCAGCAGTAGATGTGCAACATGTGTGGGTTTTACCACAAACTGCTCCACTAGAGCTGCTTAAATTTAATCCTTTGTGAACACAGGCCTCTCTCTCAGTGTTCTTTAATATAAAGGCATAGCCATAACTTAAGGCTTTGCAGCAAATCCTGATACAGGATTATACAGGTTAATATATTACATCAATGCACTACATAAATTCAGATGAAATAGCTCACTAACACAGATCACTGTGGCATGATTCACATCACCTGGGGACATCTGCTCACCTGTTGTTGCTTGAACATGAAAATAAGTATTTTTGGCCATTAAGACAGCCAGCAGCCCACGGAAGAGTCAGTGCCTGCATTGCAAAATGTATTGCAATACGCAAACTGAGCATACA
Source organism: Haliaeetus albicilla (assembly GCF_947461875.1). NCBI lineage: Eukaryota > Metazoa > Chordata > Aves > Accipitriformes > Accipitridae > Haliaeetus > Haliaeetus albicilla. The sequence goes on along the minus strand of NC_091516.1, from coordinate 65,484,957 downwards.
CGTCTCTGTCACCCCTTTCCACCAATTTATGCCATGTCAGTATGACATTGCAGCCCCAACATCACCCTGCCTCTGAGAGAGCACAATGGGGCTCAGTTCACCGTCAAACTGGGCATTGCAATGCTGAGCTTCGGTGTGTACCTCGGAGGCACGCTGGCCCCAGCTGAGATCCTTGGTGCTGTTTGGCTGTCCCTTACCCCACTCCCAATGCCTCAAGAATGTGCTTCTGAAGAGGCAGTGCCTTGAACAGGCAGCTGCCTAACCTGGGAGTTGCAGGGAGGGAGAGGTGAGACCTAATCCAAACTCCAGGGAAAAAAGTAAACCACGTTTGCAAGCTGCTCAAAAATAAGTAAATAAAAACGTAAATTAAACAACTCAAGGCACTCGCCCAATCTGTCCTGCAACACAAGATTCCTGCTTTAAAATTCCTCTTATCACCTGATTTGGTGCAAAGATGTAACTTTTTTTTCTGGGTTTTTTTTTTTCCAAAAAAAACGCCCTATCGGGAAAAAGGGAGCAAAGTTGGAAGGAATGTCACTCAACACTAAGGAGACAAAGGAAAGCAAAAGACCAAAGCAAAAATACAAGGGAGATTGCAGGGCTCATACAGCTAGACTCGTTAAGCTTTACCCACTGCATGCAAGATATGTGCAGGACTTTCTTCGTCTGCAGCTGCTGATGGGGCAACCCCTTTTCTTATGTGTGCGGCCACACACACCACAGCCTCCCATGTGCACATGAGCTGAAAAGGCCTCTGCTCAAGTTATATTTCAGAAGAAATTGTGAAAACTTGTACCCCACAAAATAGTGATTTACATGCATATGATAACAGTCTCCCTTGTGACTGCACTGGAGACAAAATTTATACATGTCAGTGGAAAGACAAGGCCATGACCAATTAGCAATTCCTATCTATTCTTGCATAGTTTTTAAACCTCATTTCCATTACAAATTAGGCAATCATTTCAGCCCAACTTTGAAGCAGAATTCCATCTAAGCCGTGTCCTAAAACATAAAGACTTTTATAAAAGTCTTTGCCTAAACTGTATTTAGCAGACTAAAAATTATATCCAGGAAATGTGACTTAGATTTATGAATGAGAACTCTGAGATCAAGCATCTGAACAGCACTGCTGAACATTTCCATCATGGCAGGAATTGAAAGTCCACATTAATAAATCTACCACATTTCCCAAATGCAAAGTAATGGCTTATTAATCAGAACTCTTTAATAAAAATTTGTTGCAATGATTTGTCATAAAGCTCTAACATTTGTTCTGCTGTTTAAAGATTCCCTGCCTATTTGGTAAATGCCTATTTATAAGCATTAAACATGTAAACCAGTATTTCCTTGTTTCTTTTTCTGAAGCTGACCTAATTTACTGAGTGAAAAAAACTAAACCCAGCATTTCAGTAACACTAGGACAAGGACTCTGAGGTATCTCTGCCCCACCAAATTATCCTCCTGCACAAATTACTCAGACTTTTAGCCCTGATGCATAGGAGTAATAGCCACCCAGCTTGGAGAAAGTCAGCAGATGAACCTGAGAGAATCTGCTTTCTATGATTAGACATAGCTGTCCTGGCAATGGGACAGCAGCTAATTGCCCAGGGAGGTAGCCACAGCCCTTCCATCCCCTTCTCTGCAAATACTTGCTTGTGTGGCCAACAGGGATGTACAGCCAGTGCCCACCACCTCCTCCAGTTAAGGGTGCAAGCAGACAACGTGCATTGTGCACACCCACGGCTTGTGTTGGCATGGGGGCTGGCACATCCAGCAAAGCCCAGTGGGACACAGAAGGCTGACGTGTGATGTCCGAGCCTGCAGGGACCATGTTGCACAGCCCAGTTGTTCAGCAATAGCCCCAGAGTTACACTTTTCTCCTCAATCACTGCTCTCAGAGACTCCTCCAGGTCCTGGATGGCTCATTGATTTTTGAGCCAGAAAATTAAGTATTCAAGGTTTAAGTCCTCTAAAAGTACTATTAATGAGCTATACTGAATCAAACATAACCTTCTTACAACTCTTCCAGTATAACATCACATTTCAGTCTTTTTCCAGGAACCACGATGAGGGACGTTGTTTCATTTCTCGGGACAATTGCAGTGCAGCTTCACAGGCTGCATAGAACAGCTGAACAGAAACCTTGAAATAAAATAAAAGGTGTTGCCTCCTTTTGGGACAACATTATGAACATCCAAGTATTTAAGTAGCTTACAGAGAGCACAGATAGGGAGAGATGCTTTAAGACTCACTAACAGCAGCTAATTGGCTCATTACACAAAGCAATTTAGGCCTGACTGGTAGCAGATATGCTGAACTGTGGTTTCCTAATAGGAAGAGTAAACAAGATAACTTCGAAGTAGTACTTGCCTACAGATTAGCACAAGCAGAGAATTCAGAGAGAAACTGGTGTTGTCCAATCATCCCCATTCATCCAAAACCAGCACAATTAAGAGTAACATACCTGACTGCTATAAACTAACACCTCTCTTCTCATAAAGCTGTGCGTTTTGTCACACCTTTTCCTACAGTTTTGCTCTAAGTATATAAGGCATTGTAATTCTTGGTATTATAATTCTTGGCACAATACTTCTTGGCATTATATTGAATATACAAAATAGTATTTAAATGCAATTTGCAGATGGCCTAGACATACAAAGTTTTTTGACCAAACTCTTCTGTGACATGGGTCCACCTTATGTGACCACCATCAAAATAGCAACTTCAGTTGTAATGGTGATGACAGGATGCGAAGAGATGCCTTCACTCCTTTACTCCTCACCTTCTCAGATGCCTAACCAGGAGTAGAGGCCCATTGGTAAGTTAGTGTGAGGACATCTCCAGTCTCCCCAAATGTACCGCAAGCATTATGGGAATACAGAGGAATACAACAGTTTCCTTGCACAACAAAGACAAAATTTACTGTTTTAAAAGGATGTTTCTACTCACTTTCAGGTTAAAATGCATTAGCTTTGTGTCCTGTTTCAGCCCAGGATGAAATCATTTTAAGTAGGTAGCCAAGCAATCAGCAGCCATCCTTTATAAATGAAACTGGAAGGGTGGAACGGGCCACCTCCACTTGCAAAAAGTGGTCTTGTCTTGACTTTCTGTATTTGTGACAGGGTGAGTGGGGGCCACAGCAAGGAGGATGAAGGGGAGTCTCAAGGGTTACCTGCAACTGGAGGGCTCTATCCAGCGCACACGGACAAACCTGGGCCCGTGACGCTGGGCACGTACCTGACCCGTGCCATCACATCGCAGCCCAAAGATGGGGAATGTTATCGGTGCTGGTCCAGAAGCATGAAGTGTAAGCAAGGTAAATTCAGGGCAGGGAGGCCAGCTGAGATCGTTTTTCTGTCTCAGCTCTGTCTTTACAAGATATTGAAGCCTCTAACTGTGGCACTTGGGAATGGGTCACTCTATCATTATGAGGCTTATCCTAATCCAGCAAGGGAAAAACCAGGGACAGGTCTAAATTCAGTACTCGGCTGAGTACCATTCCCCAAGTACTGAATTTAGACCTGTTCCGGGCTTTTCCTTTTGCTGGATTAGGAGGAGAGAGCACTGCCACAGCTGGTTCAGCTGTAACAAACCAAGCAAATCCAGACTTTTAATCTTCTTACAAAAGACTTTTATATTTTTGAAAAAAAGTGCTTGTCCTATGATGCTTTCTACATCCCCTTTGTGTCTGCAATGCTATGCTTTTTTTTTTCCTTAGATAGGGTATCCTTTCACTATTCTACTGCTTTCCAGTGAGGAGGTAGAAAGGGACAGCAGGCTTATTTAACGTGCCCTCCCAAGGCAGTAAAACATTTCCTTCTCTCCTTTTACAGTGGTTCGTGAGTAACAGAGACAGTTTGTGAAGATGTAGTCTAAAACTTCAGGGTTTTCTGTAGGGCCGTTTGTTTGACTCAAAACCCACAATGTATGCCAAGCCCACGACATCATGTTCAGAGCCAGCAATTTAATGGAAATTGTTTTAAGTTTTTATTTCCTACCACAGGCTTTCTGAAGCACTCTCAGAATTTTCCTTTCAGGTTAAGCTAAAGCTGTTCTGTATAAATATTTGTGTAAGGGTGTGAAGGGGGAATCACCTTCCGCGCTCCACCCAACAAAAATGTTGGAAAAAATTATGCATTTTTGGTAGTCCATTTTAAACATGTGGACAAGGGCAGTCTTTGACTGTATTTTACTTACTTGCTGGCTGGCATGCACTGCAGTCTTTGCCAAAATAAAAAAAATACAGAAAATATTATATTTTTTAGAAGCTAAAGGAGAAAATATTTTCCTGACCCCTTTAATTTTTTTCTGAGTTTAAATGTAGGGCTGTCTGTAAAGTACGACTTCTGCTCAGGAAGTCAGATCTAGACATGAGTAAAACACTGCCCCAATCAATTACAAGAAAAATGCCTTTGAATGATGTTTTCACACTAGAAAAATAAAATAGGTTACTTCTGTAATGTGCTACAGCAGGCTGGTATTCCTTATTGCCTGTTTCTTTCTGATTTCTCAGAAAAGCACAGGGAGAGAGACCTCATCGTTAGGGGCCAGAGAGCCGAGCGGGTATCGTTCCTGGAAGGGGTGGGGAAACCAGAGGCCAGTTCTGCACACTTTTTACTTGAGGTCTGGGGATTTCGGGATCCTGACATTTCTGTCTCCATACTTAACTCCTAACCTGTTTTTCCTTTTACTTTAAGTTTACACCATCACATTGTAATGACTTCAGCTGGGGCTTACTTTGATACCCAACCAGATGAGCAGCGAAAAGACTCATGTCCCAGAATTCCTCGCTAGACAAACAAGAGTGCTTCAAAGCAAGGTCACTACGGAGCTCAGCACTATGACACCCTCCAAAGTGGGCTCAAAATTGTTTTTGTCGCTCTTCTGTTATTTATGGAAGGGGAATTTGGAAAGAAAAGTACAACAACTGCAACTACCAGATGACACCACTGAGGTAAATGACTTCTGCCACCTCTCAGGGCAATTTTGAAGCCTTGTGTTTGCTGTTACCCTTTTTTTACCCTGATCTTTGCATTGCACAGGATGGCTTTTGAATTACTGATGTTTGGAATCTGGTGCTGAAACCTAAATTTGCTGAGATGATACATTTTCTTGTCAGACTCCGACTTCCCATTGGACAGAGCCATGATATAATCCTGTGACCTTCCTGAAGGACAGCAGAGTCCCAGTTGCTGCTCTGATCTCTGTGTGCTACCAGACCTATCGTACGCTCTGCATCTAGTCAGAGGGAGAGGGAGAGATATATGCAGTGAGGCTAATGAAGAAAAGAATGAATGAAAACTGAGTCAGGTTTTGCCATTTAATTCCCACACTTCATTTATTGGCTTAATTTATTTTTGAACTCACACAGCTATAACTCTATGTCAGTTCATGCTCATAATGAGCTTAGATCAGTATTTAAGAACCTCACTTTGAACATATTTGAAACTCCCATTACATTAAGTTTATATTGAATTAGTGGCTGACTCCCAACGTAAAAAGTAATTATAATGAAAACTTCGCAGTACAAAACCATAGTTTCAAGGCAAAATTTCAAAAAAGAGTCTGTTCATTCCTCCCTCACTCCCCAGAAGGATAAATATTATGCCAAACAAATTCAAAAGTGTTTTTTTAATCAGATTGAGACCGATCAGTTTGATGGAATTTGTCATTTGTGGAAATTCTCCATCAGTTTAAATTAATTTCCCAGCCTTTAAATCAAGACCAGATGACTTCTTAACAAATAGCACTTAACAAATAATTGGGATAGAACTGGAAGTCACTAGAAGAATTTTACAGTTTCTTGGAGTCCAAATTCTACATGAAAGATAAAGGAAATTGCCCCTTCTGAACTCAAAAAAGCCCCATAGCCCTAAGGGCATTTATGAGGGCAGTAGGCATTTCTCAGCTGACATCTTTAAGACTAGCACTGGGGCTTTCCAACCAAGCCAGGTATCCACAAGGACCAATGGAAAAATACAGTGGAAAACTGTCAGGATTGGGCCAGAAGAAAGGGCCTCGATGACAATTAAGGTCTGCAACTGAGTAGATACAGGGAAAATTGGCCTAATTGGAACAGACAATGTAACTCTATTACTGTCATAAAAGTGCCAGAATAAAAGCCTAATTCACCCAAGCTGAATCCATGTTGCCATAGCTAGTATGAGCAATTTGGGAATCAGTATTTCTTTGCAATGGCTTTTTCTACTCGCAGCACATGTCCTGCTGTACAGAGAAAACTGAGCTTGCACAGCCCGAAAGACAAAAAAGAGACCAGGTTGGGGTGGGGGTGAAGGTTCATGTGTCAGCATGTTTTATTTTAAAAAAAAGCAATTCCTGTTTTCAGAAATAAATGGACAATTTAAACTCAAAATTTCTCACTCCCCTCCTTCCCATTTTGGGAATTTGTCATGAGGGGAAAAGGTTTCCTATAACTTCTCCAGTTCATTAAGTATATGTTTACTACGAACTCATCTGTTTGATGGCATCTCCAGGTTTGTTATCCTGATTCCTACATGGTCTTGAAATGGCTCAGAAGAGAGCGTACACGTTTCTATCTATCCTGGCTGCAGACGATTTTTCTCATTACCGTACTGGAGAGCATTCGTGCAGAAGTTTGTGCTCCAGATTGCATGAAGGTTAAGCAATCTCCAGGCCCATGCCAAAGAAAAGAGGAAGGAGGAAAGGGGATAGCAGAATGCATTTCACAGCATGGCGAGCATGGCTGATGTACCCTGGCGGCTACTTTTACAATGCCCATTTGACACACACTTGTCCTTAAATTCCAGTCCTTTACCTGGAATTAGGAGCAACATCAGAGACAAATATTTTTCTGCAGATATTCAAGGGCCTATTTCCCACACAATATCCTTGTAAAGAAATATCTTTGTGAAGCAGCACAGCCTCATGCCTAGAAGGGCTGGTCCTGAAGAAAGGCAGGGCTCATCAGCTGTAATGGAGCATCCCACTAATAAAGCAAATCCCACCACCTCTGTGAACCAAGCCATGCCCTCACAAAGTGCTGTATCTTTGGCTTTGCTGTATGGGACAGACAGGCTTTGGCATCACTTTTGACATGCATCTGCCTGGCTGGCTGCTGCTAATTCCAGGCAGAGTGCAGAAAACAAAAACAAAACCTAAACAATCCAGGATAACTTGTCAGCAGTTTGCATAATAACATCCTCAAAGGCAAATTCAGCACAGTAAAGCAGAGTTTTCTTGCCCAGAGGCATACAGCCCACAAATTTTAGTTCCTTTAGAAGTGGATACAGGTGCTTCCAGGTTTCTGGTCTTGGTCGGTATTTGATTCTCTGCCATAGTTTGGGGATGCACCTCCTGCCTCCTACCTCCCCTTGTGAGTGCCTGGACCCTCAAGCTCAGCTGCCTTAAAAACTCCAGGTCCAGTGCCTGCGCTGCCAGCTGAATCATCCCCTTTCTGGTCCCCCAAAGCCTCTCAGGCAGTACATGGTTGCATTTTAACCTAGTTATATTTCCAGTGTAGACTTGTGAAGGCTCCAAGTACATGCAGCAGGCTTGGGTTAAGAAAACAGCATCCAAACCTGTGTTAGTTTGGATTTATCTTATACAGAACAGTGCAAGTCCTCTAAATAGTATTGTTCTGACACAGAGTGTAAACACCCTTGAACACAAACCACAGCAAAACATGTCATTGTGCTGGACAATCACATATGTCAGCTGTAAGCATTAAACACCAAGGTCTCAGCTGAACCTCAAATGATTCATTGCATTGTGTATGTGACTCAGTTTTCGTTGGCACCTATGTTTGGTTGAATAATGTTTTGGCTCAGTAGATTATTTAATGAAAAAGGACAGTGGCAAGTCATCTCAGAGACTGATCATAACAAAGAAAATGAGGGTGAAGACAAAGGAATGCAGTATTTTTCACATCTTTTGGTTAAAAACCCACAGAGCTCTTAATTCTGAAATGCCAGCTGCTGAGATATGCCACCTTCAAAAATGCAGCAGCTTTCAGGAATTGGACACCAATCAAAGAAAGATAGCAAAGACCACCCACTGGTGAAGGAAAACTTAGAGCCTTGAAAATTCACCAAATTCCTATCACTCGTACTGTCAAAACAAGTGCCTTCAGGTAGCTTATCTTGCATGAAGTGCACTGCACAATAAAATAAGGTAAAGATATAATTCTTCTCCTCTTGATCCGCACAGCCTCAAGAGTTTAAGAGATAAAGCAACCACTGCCCTGGGAAGGGTGGAATCTTTTTTTTAAATGTTATTGCTTCATGCTGTGTTAGCTGCACTGCCCACAAAGACACTGTATAAATTTGCTTAAGAAAACTAAATTCAAGACCTTCAAAGTAGAATGTGGTATTTGTTTTAAACAAATCTAATTTCAGTCACGCTTTCAGGTTTCAGTCACGCTTTCAGGTTTCACCCACTCTTTTTTTCATACTCACAAGCACCAAAATGGACGTGTCCAACTAGTCTGGCCAGGGTTTCTGGTTTTTGGATAAGTCCTTTAAACTCTTTAGGAGTCACAAGTCATTACAGAGTCAGAGTCTCCAGTGAGGTTGCTGCCTTCCTTACAAATATCCTCAAGATTTAGTGGCGTGTGGCCAGAGACTTTCTAAAAGCCACACAGTCCCAAGATCCTTTGGTGTTTTATGGCCATGGATTTGAAGGGACTCTAGGTCCTGTCCTAGCCAGCCAGCTCACCCCTCCCGAGAGAAAGACTTTTCACAAAGGCTTTTCATAAAGTTCCCCAGCATCACAGCTTTTACTGAAAGGATATTTTCTTTGTCCTGCCTTATGCTGGGACCTGAAATGCTGCTTTCAAAACTCAGGAAAAGGAACGAGTTGGAAAGTTGAGAGATGTCTCAAACACAGCGCATACTCCAGTACTGCCACTGCATCGGCTTCCCTCCTGCCAAAAACATCAAGCGCCATTGCTCAGCTATGTCACAGCAGTCAAAGATTTCCATGTTAGGTCACTGCAATGTACTTCAATCAGCACTGAGATAATAGAAGAAATAATAAGGACCAATCTATAAAAAAACCACCAACACCCCCCAAAAAAACCACACACAACTAATACTTCCTGCTGTAAAATTTCAAACACCATCAATTTCTCTGAAGCTTTGAACACTCTCAAGAAACTTGTCAGGAAGATGTCAAGCAATAAATTTCATTGGAAGCCATCCAATGAACACTTCACTTTGGATTGATTTTTTGTGACTGCCTGCCACTCAATCAGTAAGTCTTCTTTGCTCTTGCAATGAGGTCTCTCCTAAGGTGCAGAAAAGAGTTTAGTGTAGGCAGTTAGGATGCTTCATTTTTGTACAGGCTGGACTCAAGCATTTTATTTAGCACAAAACCCCTGTGTCATTTTATACAGCTCATTTCTGTATCTTCTCTGTGTGTCTCTTGCAAAATGGAAATAATTTTCTCCTGCCTCATCTGGACTATTGTCAGGTACAGAGACACTACAGTTGTAGGACTCACACAGTACTCACAACAGATTAAGAATAAACACAATTATCTGATTGAAGAGCAACACAGTAAGTTACCCCAAATGATGCCTACTAGAGGAGATGATAGCTGATATGTAATAAACTGTAGCCACTCTCCTCTGCTAACATATATAGGAATAGGATAGAAGGGTGATAGGCACAAAACATCCATCAGAAAACTTGGAAATTGATTTTTTTTCCCTTGAGTGTGAAGGAGAAACTTCAGGAGGGTCCTCCGGGTCTCAGATTTCAGAGGGAGGATCAGGGGCCATTTGGAAATCAGCAGGAACTCATAAATCAGACGGGAGGGGACTTTGGGCCTGTAAAGGAGAGAAAAGAGAGATCACTAACCCCTTCATCTTAAATGTTGACTTAGCCTCATCGACTGGACATCTCAAGATAAATTGCCAGACGTCTTTTGAAGAGACAGCCCTGCTGCTTACTGTCTCTCGCCAAAAAAATCAGCAAGTTCTGTCTGCATCTCAGCTGGAGTTCACAGCTGTGGTCACAGGAGTCATGAAAGTGTCTTATCCAAATTCTTGTCTCGCAGTTTAGCACTTTGTACAATGCTTGCAGGTCTCCTTTGCGGCCGAGCCTCCGTCACGCACCACCGCAGCTACACCTCCACTGCAATACAGCGTTGCAGCGCAGTGATGGGGATTACCTTTTATCGGCTGGTCTGCTCATTCATCCCTTCGACCTGCCGGTGCTTTTCAGATTGTACTTCCTTTCCTATTAAATGAGGCTTGAAGTAGCCGTGGTCTGCAGCACTTCTGCTATCGTCAGACCACGACACTGAAATCTGCCCTGCTCGCTGGGGTCTGGGGTAAACAAGTGATAAAACAGCAGGTGAGCACGCACCTCTGCTACAACTGAGTGGCTCCTTTTGGCAAGGGGGGGCTTGCTGGTTTAAATGGGGCTGCTCAAAGAGTAAGGCACCAGTAACTTTACATGGTGGTAGCAGGATCTAGCTCTAGGTCCCAGGCCACTGAGGCAAAAGCCTTTGAGACCACTGCCTCCAAGCATCAGTGCCCAAGTGAGAAGCTGCCCTGCAGAGAAATCTGTGGAGACTAAGAAGAAATATGCCCTTATTGAGATGTCTTGGGGGAGGTCAAATTTATGTCAAAGGGGTCACACTTTTTTCCTTCCAGGGCAGCTGGAGTTTTCTAGGGCAACCCCCAAGAGGTCTTGGAAATGAAAGTGCTGAAAGCCTCTGCAGACCTCCCCTAATCGATGGTGAAAGCTGCTATTTTCAACACAGAGACCAAATGCCAGGTCTGTGGAGGCTCAGGGCTCTGGTTGCAGAGAGGAGCACAGCCAGGATCTTCCCACCACCACCCCCTGCCTCCACTTTTTCATAAGAAACATTTAATATTCCTAATTACTTGGGTTTTCATTTGCACGTACATTATGCTTGTACATTGATTAGTACATTTTATTTAATGCCCAGTTTTGAATAAAGTAAATGCACTTATTTACTATTTGAACCCTACTGAAGTTTGCCTGTTTCACCCACTAACTCCATGACTGAAAAAGAAACTGAGCTTGTACTCATCAAATTACCAAAAAAAAAGAAGAATCTAAAAAAAAATTAGCTTCCCGACATTTCACAGTAAACAAAGTTTAGATAAACAAATTTCACTCTAGAGGAGATTTTAGCTAGCAAAAGTAACCTTTGTCTCTGGAAGACTAGTACGTCTGGAATGTCCAGATGTTGAGTTTGATCCTTTGCATTATTCGAACCCTTTGCATTATTCCAACCCTTCGCATTATTTCGTCAATGAAAAGTAGATGGAAACCTCACTTGGATTGCATTAAAGATATTTTTCTTGCAGAGGATGTGCGAACAACTATACATTTCCCATTCTTTGACACTATTTGACAACTTTTGAGTGGAGATACTGAGGATGCTGCACTCTGGAAATGCAGTACAGACTTATGACTTTGTTGCTCTTGCAAGTTAAAACAACAAAAAGCCAATTCTCACCGCAGCCCTGGTCTTAAGGGAAGAATACTTATCCAGCAAACCTTCCTCTGAACCCTGTTACCAGGCTGGCCCTAGCCATATACAGCAAGGCCTTACTATCTTGTGTCACTCAGTATCGGACTATACCAGCTCCCAAAAAGGATCCCCATACTGTGCACTTGGAAAACTTCCATGGACCTTAAAGGGTGTTTGGGGGAAGAGATGGAGAACTGGCCTAAAATAAGCATTGAAAACAATTGCTCAATGTTCTTTTTGTATATCTAATGTTACTTGCTACAGCTGCTTTAGTCCTTATAAATTATCTCTAACACAGCATAACTAGACGTACATTTAGCTCTGTTGCTCCTCCCCATGTGTGAGATACTATGGTTCTCAGTTTAGAGCATGCTTAGGTCTTCAGGCAGGTCTCTAGGGGATCTCCACTGTCTAGTGTCCTGCTGAAAAACAACAAAAAGTACACTAAAACATCACCTTCCACAGAAATACTTTGAGTTATATATAAGCACTGCTTTTTTGCAGAGTGACTCTGGAGACATAGGTTTTCGGGAGAACTAAGAACCCAGGCGAAAGCTGCAGAGGTCTATATCACTCAGAAGAAACTGTGCAAATACCATTGTGGATAATTTCTAATTATTCTAAATAATATTTCTAAAATTAGGGTTTGTTTCCAACTCAGCCAGTTTACTGCCATACTAGCAAAAATATCACTATCAAGGTTTTAAGAAAAGTCTGGGGCAAGCCCAGGGGTGTGCAAAAAGAAGCCATGAAGAGAACAGGAAACTAAAAATATGCCTTCCAAATAACAAAATGTCTTAGAAAAATTATGAATAATCCAAAGTCAAGAAAAAATTTGAAGCATAACTCTGGAGAAGAAGGAAGAGAAAATAATTGTTTCTAATATTGGGCAATTTTTTATCACTGGTCAATAGTGGATTGCATCTGAGCTCAAATGGGGTTTCAGTCATGTGAGCAGACAGTTAACCAAAACAGCAAGAACTTTTAGGATTTTTTAAAAATTCTAGATCTAAAGGAAAACAGAAAAGGAAAAAAAAAGAAAAAAAAAAGACCAGATGCTTTTTATTTCTTCAACGTAAAATGGAAAAAAACAAAGCACAACCATGCCATTATTCACATGGAAAGTTACATTTGCTGCGTGATAGTTACAGCCCGATCCTCAAGTGATCCCATATGAATGCAGCCCACTGGACAAAAACATAAACATGCAAAACAAGTCAGAGTACTGGCCAGCTGTCAACAACTTATGAAAAGGCTGTTTTCTCTCCTAACTCAGCAATGGTCCACCATACCGTGACTGTACTTGGTTTGAGGCCTGATTCTTGTTGCGAGCACAAGAGAAAATAACCCCATCTGGTTGGCATTCTCCTTCGGTACATGAGCCCAGGGCCACCGCATCGAGGTTTCATTGCCAATGGCTTTGCAGAAAGTTTCATACAATGAGGCAAGATGCTCACCCCTGGCTCCCACAGGAGGAGCACTGTTGGCACTCGGTACTGCTTCTGGGGACCATCTCTTCTGGCTTGAGGACTATAACCAATATCTAGGTGAGGAATAAATGCTAAATCCTGCAGAGAGTCATCAGCAGTTAGATATAGACTGTTAACTCCATGGTCACATTAAAATAACCTTTGAACACTGGTTGTAGAGGGGTTGTTTCATTGCTTTATGACTACATGAATCAATCCCATTTAAAATGTCACTGAATTAATTAAAAAAAAGATAATTTGCAGGTTACTCAAAATACCACAAATCTTGACTGATCATGGAAGAAGGCAATCACTGAAGTATAGCTTTAGAAAATTAGAGCTTCCAAAAAAGATCACTTCGTTATAAACCAAATGGAAATGTGCTTCTGCTTCCATTGATCCGTCCTGGACTCTAACACTGCCCTTTCACACTGACAGCCTTACTTCACTCCATACAGTGTCCAATTCCCAGACACTAGTATCATCAAACACTGGCCGTGAATTATTTATTTGATTAAAAGGCTGACATTACTTGGCAAATCAACATTTTGCAGAGCACTCAGGCAAAAGACATTACTGCCTGGCTCTTTGACGTGGCATCATAACTTACAAATAACCTTTGTAATGTTTGGTCACATAATCCTGCACCTCAGGTACGACTGCCAACAGTACAGCTCAGCAAGTTGTACTTCCATACTATGCTCTTGCACTTGTTACTTGCTGAGACACTGTATATCTATTTGAAATCATGTGCCCATATTAAACGTTGTAAAATCGCCTTCTCTCTGATCTAGCAGTATTTGTGTAGGAGCAAATATTCTTCACAGCCCTACTTAATCTGCATCTGACCTTTTCAGTTGTACCATAACAAATTTAAATTCTGGATACACTTCAGTTTGAACTGGTTTCTTCTTACAGCAAGTATCCACTCTATGTTAGATATGTATTGTATGCACAACATACATAGACTTTCTGATGTCTCTGTGAAGAATATGTGCCGTGTGAGGAAGAAAGAAACTAATTAACCCAGCAAGTCTCTTGAGGATATCAACTGTAGGATATGACTTGTAATAAATATTTTTGTTTAATGATATACATACACACAAACGCACTTTTTATATTTATATGCATATACACGTATAAATGTACCTACTATGGACAAGGAAATACCAGAGTCAGTCCAGTAACAGCCCACACAGATGACTAAAGGACTGGACCATCTGTCATATAAGCAGGGCTTGAATGAGCTGCGACCACTCAACATAGAGAAGAGGAAAGACAGGAGGGCCTCATCCAGGAGTATAAATACCTGATGGGACGGAGTAAAGAAAACAGAGCCAGGCCCTTCTCAGTGATGCCCAGTAACACGACAAGAAGCAAGGGGCACAAACCCCTCTGAACACAAGAAAACACCTTTTTATTGTGAGGGTGGTCAAATGCTGGAATGGGATGTCCAGAGAGGTTGTTGAGTCTCCGTACACGGACATACTCAAAACCCATGGGCAGCCTGGTCTGGTTGACCCATCTTCGAGCAGAGAGGTTTGCACTGGGTCATCTCCAGAGGTGCCTTCCAACCTCAGCTGTTCTGTGATTCCAGGTAAATGAAGGTATGACAGTGTCACGCTTGCAATAAGGTTTCTCACTAATGTTACATAAACTTTAGAAACACAAGTTCTAGTCAGTGGAAATATTTTGGTTTTGAAATTTCTTTTTGATGTTGACCACTTTTCTCAGCAAGGATCAGAGATTTCAATTGCCCCGCCAGCGCCTCACCCACCACGGACACAATCCATCAAATACTCCAGACAAAGGCTCTGAGAGCATCTGGCACGTTGGCATTACTGTCCTAGTTAGCCATGGGAAAGGGACAGAAAAGTGGATCTTGCTTGCATTTTAGCACACCAACCTCAGCTACCAGCTCTGAATACCCTAGGATTCTGTGATTAATACAAGTCTTCAGGTCTATCCAAACTGAGAAGCAGGTCCTTCCCATTCTGAGATCTCATTAATGATGTTATATTATGTTATAACCAAATGTAGTAGAAATCTTGTGAGATCAGAGCGTTTCCGAAATGCTGTGTTCCACTCTCTGCACATAGTGTCTAGTCTCATTTATACATCAAACCAGAACTTGAAACAATATGCACAACCAGAGATTTGAATACTAACAACTCCTCTGTTTTTCTTTCTTTCATTCCATATGTCTGGTTTAGTAGTTAAACTATATTATTTACAAGGCAACACCTATTTCTTCTCCCAGGCAAACAACTAATTGTAAAAATTCATGATAATTTAAGGTTTTAACTATTCCAGTCACCATTTTCTACATCATTTATGACCATATGACATTATCTGACCCAGCAGGCTGCCTTTCCAGAAACGATACCACTGTTTAGCTGGGGTTGAGGTTCAGAAGTATTCTGAGACCAAAACTGAAAACTTTTTAAAAAATTCATTGGCAGGACTCAGTGCCAGATGTAACATCAAAGCCCAGCTCCTGGGTGCTGACCTTAGTGTGCTGAAACCAGTTTTCAAAGAAGAAGGGAAGGACTGTGAAGCCAGCCCTGGTGGAAACTGACCTTCTGCTACCATGGGACATTCAAGCTTCACCAGGTACTACGTACTCCTGCTCAACACTTCCAGAAGCGCATCCAGCTTTATCTTGATAATAACAAGTCACAGAAAATTCACAAGTTCCCATTTGCTTCAGTGATAATTTTACAGATGATGAAAAATGTGTTTGCTTTAATCTTCACCCTTCTCCAGTGTTGGTTGTTGGCCATTCCTTCTCACAGTGACACAGAGCTTGTCAATGTCCCTCTGTGGACATTTTCCCAGCCTTGAGCAATCGTCACTATGTGCACACACTTTTTTGCTAAACCAGTGAGTTAACACTAGACCTCTGTTCAGCAGCAGGAGCAGGAGCAAGCACTCACTTTCCTACTTCTACCCTATGCAGATCTATTTACAAATCCATGTTGCAGGAAAATTATAGTCTGCCTGTGCATCTCCCCTGAACTTCACAGACTTCAAGCATTATATTCACAACAAGCATGTCTGTACCACAGCATCTCAGATGGTGCATCTGTGCTAGCATATCACGTTGGCAGGCACCCCTAACAGAGACCAATCTAGAATATCTGGGGTTTTTTTTCCCTTGCTGGGGTGATTCCACTGTTTCCACAAATACTATAAACTTGTATTTTTTCTGTTCTGATTCACAGACCTGGGGTGGGAAGGGTGGCAGGGAAAGATGTACATGGGCTGCTGCAGGGGCTTGAAAAAGAAAATGAGAAGGCTTTTGTTCACTGGAGGAAGCCAGTTGAAAGGTTTTAGAAGCCTGCAAATGGCAAGGACTTGGTGAGCCTACTCTGTAGGGTATTTTTCCTTACACCTTCAAGTTAGCACACTTCTCGGAGCATATCTGTGTTGTTTGGATCAGATTCTTCCATCTCACAGGTAAATTCCTTTCTCAAAAAGGAAAATTTTAATCTCTTAAATTTAATCTCTTAAAAATTTAAGACTCAATGGCAGCTATTAAGACAGTATCTATTTCCCTCTGTTGATGATTAGAGTAATAAAGTACATGATTGCAAAGTTTTGGGGTCCGGGTCCCAGGCATCAGCTAACTATTTAAAGTGATTACTCAGTAATAAAAGCAGCCAAACTCTGAAAATTAACTTCAGGACAACTCACACAACACCACTGGGCAACTGTAGTGATTTTTAATAGAAAGAAGAGACACACAGTTGTCCCTCTGCCCCAATGAGTTTCTAAAGATTAAACAACAAAAGGATTTCAAATATGATTTGTAGAATTCTACATAAGTTTGGGAAAATTCAAGTCTCACACTTCAACTAATAAAGGTACTGATCTTTACAGCCAGGAAAAAGAAAAGTTATCAAGAGTGATGTACAAACCCAAACTTTTCACTATTCTTTTCAGTATCTAATGTGGCATGAGAACGGAGGATATTAATGAAAAGAGAAAATGCACAGTTAAAATTGAGTCAGACAGCTCTCTGTGTACAGAAAATGTATATGTGATTTATCTGAAGCATCTATAGTGTGGCTTTGGGTTCATTTGAATTTTCCACACTGTCGGTAATTGCAGCAAGAGCTTGCATTTCTATAGCAACTTCCACCAACAGTCCCAAATGGCTGAAAACACAGTTTTAAGTAATCTTCACCTGCAAATGGCAGTCTACCCACTTCAAACAACCCTAAGCTGGCCTTGCTTAAAACAGAGGCATGCTGAAGTCTAGATGAGATCTGGAAACAGAGAACCCAGATCTCAGTTCTCAGTCCTCTGACAGGAATAAAAAAGATGATGTTCTCCTTCGGGTAACGTATGAAATGCATGGGGTTTATTTGCTATGGTAGCAGACATTTGTATAGCTGCTGGTCTATTATGAGTTAACCCCTAGCTCCGTCTGACATCTAGCGTCGTTTTGACCGAAGGACAAGCCCGTGCGAGCCCCAGGTTTGCAGCCCTGCATCTTTGCAGAAGGGGTGCAGGACCCCCCCTCCCCAGCCTCACCCCCCACCACCACCCCCCCAGCAGCAGGCAGCTCCGCTCCCCCCCCAGCTCTGGCTTCCACCTCTCTTGCAAAGACCACCTCAGCACCCTCGCTCTGGCAAGTCTTTGTTCAGCCGGTCGCTTTTCGATTTGAGCGGGACGCCTTTCGGCAGCAGAAGTCCCCTCCGATGGGGCTAAACCCCAGGCAGCGACCATAGGATGGGCAACGCCGTGCAGCCACAGCCCGTGGGATCTGCCAGGGCTGCGACAATATACCTGTGCCATCGAAACTGGGGAGGAAACCTGAGGCTTCTCAGACCTCTAACGCCCAACCCAGAACTGACCATTTCGGCCCAAGCTGCGACAAACTCAATCCCCTGCCTGAAGCGCTCCCCCAGGAAGGGCAGAGGGGACAGCGGGGGGACCGGGCGCGGGAGGAGATGGCCCTGCTCTCTGCCATCGTCCTGATTTCTGAGTCGTCCTCTCGGTGCTGGAGGGAACTGTCCTGACACACGCGGTGAAGCAAAGGAGAGGAAAGAGCCTGGAGCTTACAAAGGTCATCCAAGTTGTCCCAGCCACTTACTCGTGCCGGGGCGGGGAGAAACTGCATCATTACGATACGATTACTTGGTAACAGGTATGAAATTGCTTCACCTGTTCTAGCAAGTCTATTACTAGTACTGGACCCAAAATAAATTAACCAAGTTTATTTCAGCTGAAGAGTGAGTTAAATAGTGTTGCGCGGGCATTCTGTGTATAGTACACAAGATCAGTTCATAACCAAAAACCAGTTAAGGAAATAAACTTCACTGAGTGAGTTTTAGTGCTCTAATTTCCACGCAAATTGCAAGGAATGCTAGAGTTGTATTTTAGATCCTTAA
This sequence comes from Haliaeetus albicilla, assembly GCF_947461875.1. Classification (NCBI taxonomy): domain Eukaryota; kingdom Metazoa; phylum Chordata; class Aves; order Accipitriformes; family Accipitridae; genus Haliaeetus; species Haliaeetus albicilla. The sequence goes on along the minus strand of NC_091516.1, from coordinate 65,466,596 downwards.
TTGGATATGACTGTAATGGCCACTGCTCTACAGAGTTATTGACATTTGCAATTTCAGTCCTTGTCAGTGGACAGGCCATATAAATAAAGCACAGAAAAGACATTTTTCAGAAGCTCCTAAAAGAATTATAAGCAAAAAAAAAGTGCAGAAAGCAAACAGTCCTTGGGTCCCTCAATCTTTTTGATACTATTGTAAACCTATCCTCAGCTTTTCACCTTCCTTGGTATCCTACCTTTATCAATTATTGACAGGGGAAAAAGCAAAATCTGCAAGAGTCTTTCTTGTTGACTGGCTGATAGGAAAAAGGAATATGCTTTTAAACATGTGGTTTGTAGTTTCCATTTGAAACAGTATTTCTGTTTTAAGATTAAATTTGTTATTTTAGCCAAGGTCACTAGGGATATAATGAAAGGCAAAGGTTATAGGAAGATACGGGATTTCTCATTCCTCTAACTAATATAGTTTAAAAAAAGACATTTTTATAGAGAAGGGCAAAATGAAACCCTTACAATCCTCTGTTCCTAGTGGAAAGCTAAGAAAGAGCTCCTGGGAGTACAGTGCTTTCTCCAACCGCCCCCCCCCCCCCCCCCCCCCCCCCCAGTGCAGACAGTATTTAGGTCAAACTAGAGACGCCTGGCTTGAATTTACATATTGGTAAATTTTTGTAGTCCATTGATACTCAAAATCTATGATGTACTCCACCATGGCTACAGATCGCTGAAGAAAGCTGTTGTAAAATTCAAGGATATTCCTGCTCCATGCTAGCATAACCCTGGAGAAAGTGCATGGTACATTTTCCTTGTAAGAAAGCAGAAAAGACCACCAATTCATAGGCCATATGAGGTCACTTTTCTTATGAAGTGGAAACATCAGCAGATGGAGTACTTGAGACTGATTTGGCCTGGCACTGCCAGAAACCAAATCAGATTGTGAGAAAGACACCTCATATTGCAAAGGACAGTAACTAATCACAAAGCTAATAACACTGTCCATACTCAGCTACTAATGGGAAATAAAACTGCTGATGAAGTAGCAGAGAATGAAGTGCCCAAGAAACTAATTTAGAAAGTCTTGGCTTATAAAGCACTGGTATTTTAACTCAAAACGCCCCATGACAAGCAATTGGTGAGGCCATCGGTTTAGAGTCTTGAGGGAAGGAGGACAGAAGTTTTAGCACCGACAGCTTGTAAGCTCCTTCAGCCAAAGAGAATTAAGTCCAAAGTAGTTACTGAAGACATACATGGCAGCAAAGAAGAAATCCTAGACAACAGCTTCAAACGTTTCTCCCCACTGTGGTGAAGGGAGAAGGTTACATCCCAAGCAGCAATAGCTGTGGCCCTGAACCCCATCCACAATAATCACCTCTCAAAGTCAGTCCCCCAGAAACTAATCAGGATGCTAACAACAGCACTTTGGAACTGACGTAAATAATATGTTCTCACCTGACTGGCAAAGAAAAAAAAAAAAAGCAAGCAATAATCCCCACCAGGAGAGCAAACAGACATTGTGCAGAGGTTTTGCTGCTCTGCCTGGTCATGGTATCTGAAAGGTGAGTATAGAAAACTATATGTGTGGGGAGCCAATGAATTAATTTAAACAAAAAAAGTTGTGGTTGATGTTATTGATTTTCCTTTGTCCTAGATATTGCTATTTGTATATTTTAGCAAAAGGGTGGCTATTTTTAGATTAGTTGGTATTTACCTTTGTTGATTACATATGATTAAAAAAAGATAACATAATAACCACAAAGTCAGTGGGCCCTAAGGATTAATTGTTAAATTACAAAGACTATCATACATATTACCTAAAAAGGTACATCTCTGACTCACATCAGATAGCTTTGACAAGCAAATGAACAGCAGCTTGCCACAAGCTTCTCAAAGTTTTATTTATTTTTATTTATTTACCTTAGCTTTATTGCTACTTGAACAGTGAAATAAATAAAGGAATGTGCCATGCCTCAGCACACGTAAAGAAAGCATAATCTAAGTGCAGCCAATTTATTGGAAGAATAATGAAGCTCTCTTCTTCTTAGGTTTCTCTATAAATATGCACATATATATATTAAGGGATAATTTTGTCATGAGTCAATCAGCCAAGCCCCTTCCAACAAAGCATGCCAGTGCTTTATTGTTTGGACTTGAGCATGCTCTCCTCTGCAGTCCTCCTAAACCCTTTGCTATTCTTGCCGGGTTTTTCATCTCTTGCCCCAGAAGCTGCAAGCCCTGCACCTGAGGTTTGTCTCTCTCGTGTAGCCACCTGCATTACATAAAATAACCAGCTCACCTGAGCTTTCCTCCCAGCTTCAAGGGCAACAGGTCAGTGCACCTATAAATCCCTCTCAGTTGACACAGTACAGAAACTTGTTTCTCCTCCTTTTCCCATAACTCACTTGCAAAAATCCTTAACCACAGCTGCCTTTTTATGCCTGAAGGGGAAAGGCTTTGTGTGTGCTCTCAGTATACTTAAGTTTGACAAAATGGTCTTTAAAAGATCCTCATGCTACTTCAGTAAAATGCAAAAGCAAGAAGGAAAAATAACCTGATGTTTCAGGATTGTTGTTTTACAAGGACAGACTGATTGCTGAGAGCTTTATTTGCTGCATAGCGTTTGTTGCTGTTAGTCTTCTCAGTGGAGAGAAGGCAAGTATTGCACACCCCTACTTCAAGGTTAAATCTGAAAATTGATCCTAATATGGTAAAAAAAATACCAGATTTCGCTTGAAGTAGCCAACACGCTAAGGGTGAAAAAAAACAAATAGCATTTTTGCAAAAAACACACTTTTTTAGACTCCTGTTAGTGTTTTCTGCTTTTATAAAGGATACATGCTGCCACCATGAAGACTCAAATTGTGGAGGGAAATAATATATTATTTTCCCTTTCAGTTTCAAGCAACTTTAACAGGCACCATAATGAAAAGTATATTAATAGGTACTGAAATTTCCCAAGTCAGTTCACCATAACATTAGGTATAAAACGTACATATTAGTTATCAGTGCAAACCTTTATGCCTCAGAGGGGACTTTTGAATGTGTCAGTGCCTGTCTATAACCTGAAGAGGTCTTTTTTTCAGTTTCCCATGCAGGCATAAGATTCAACTCTTATAATACCACAGGCCCTGCAATATTCAGGGTTTTTCTTGAAGTCCCCAATCATGCAACTATGCATACTTCATTAAAAAGTGAAAATGTTTAGCCTAGTAATTTCCAAGCAAAACCTAAAGAATATGAATCAATAGCATTCCAGCATTTCCAAAGTTAGAAATTAATTTTCTTGAGAAATCTTACAATGCCTGAAGACCTAAGGACTTTTCTGAGTGTTCAGTATTAGCAAGACTTTTCTTTGCTAAAAATACTAAGCTTGAAGAAGAAAAATGTAAAGTTGTCTTATCTCACAACTTTGTACTGGTAGATGGAGAAACTTTGGCACCATTATCATCATTTGTGTTAAAATAGAAGAGTCTGGCATAAAAGATGAAGGGACTGAACTACAACACCTTGCAATTCAAATAGAAGAGGTAGATGCATGCACTGTAACTCTAAAAATCTCAATATGAATGTAAAAACACATACATCCCTACTGCTCAACCTGATGGAAGATATTAATGATCACAACTCAAAACAGCTATGCTCTTGCAGGTATTACCAAAAAAGAAATCAAAAAAAGGGAGATTTCATTGGACTTGCAAGGGGAGCTTTTGCCTTTTTCCTCAGACTGAGGTAAAATTTTTTTTGCAGACATCGCATGTAGGCAGTGTGTAACCTGTTGGTGCAATGGGTTGTGTGGTGGTAGAGACCAGTCTTTTAGTGCTTTGGAGGAGGTCAGGTCAGGAGAGGTCAGAGAGCTTCAGGAGTCAAGTCATTTGCATCTGATTAGGGTAAGAGCATCAATAGAGCAAGAAAAGGGGTTTAGAAAACATGACGAGGTTAAAGCACAAGGCTGAGGATATCATCCTAACCCCAGTGCCCAATGAACACATCAGCGATGCACGATGCAATGCCAAGGCCCAGGAGAAGGATATTGTCATAAAGGTAGAAAATTAAAGTCTGCACTGTTATTTTGGCCACAAAGGTGGCTTGGGAGACCCAAGCATTGGAGATTCAGAGAGGATTTGCAGATGTGGAGGAGATGCAGGATCTCTCTCCTTTTCCCAAAGCCCTCCGTAAGGTGGGGTCCAGAACCTGGGGAGGTTCCTTGTGTTACAGATTAAAGGGTTGATTAGCAACATGGGACGAGAATTGGGGAAAGACTGACCCACAGCAGCCAGGGGAGGAAGGGATTTTGAGATGTACCTGGTGCCTGTGGCAGCTGAAAGACGAGGATGGGTACCAGGAGCGTGCAAGACCACTTCTACAGAACCGAAGTAAGGCAAGTGCCGAAGTGAACAGATAGAGACTCGTGTAGACAAAAGGGAGATCACTGTGGTCAGCTTATAACATACCAAACTATAGCCAAGTGCAAATGGCAGACAGTGGCCTGTAGATTTAGGGGATGCATTGTCCCCCCACGCAAACCCAGATGCCAGCATCCCACAGCCACCCTGGAGGGAGTTTAGGAAGGCAGGCATTTATTGACAGTAACATCAGATTTTACATCCTTCTGTAGTATTTGAGACTGCTTGACTAAGCTTCCACTTCTGCTTTCAGGGGTGCATTTGTAGCTCCCACAAAATACAAGCCCTAAAAACTGAAATTGGACTGTGCTCACAGTAAACAGAGTCTCCTCATTATACATGTTCTGTCTGAATATTTGATATTGCAGGTGATAGATAGATAGTCATATTTTACAGCTCTCTTCTTTAACCCAGCCATTTTGAACTTGCTCCTGAACACACAATGAAGCAAAACATAAACATTTAATCATTTGTTTATCCAGTTATCCTTGGCTTTACATTCGTAAACATTGCCTCTGGGCATAATGTTAATCCTATTTCACAATAAGATACTTATTACATTAATAAATATTGGAGCAAAGCCTCAAATCCCAGGTGTACTGAACCATTTAGAATTGAAAATCAGTTTGCACAAGCCCAAATCTACTTGAAGAAAAGTATGAGGAGGTGCTCAAATCTCGTAAGATCAAGCTCTTCATGCTTATGCATTCCTTCATGATCCTCGGACACAGGTATTTCCATACAGCATCTTGAAGCAGGATGCTGCTATAAAAAAATATAGTTTGTTGGCATTGTTTGTACATTGTAGATGTGATTAGCAATTAGTACACTTATTTTTAAGTTATTGTATTTTTTCCTTCCTGACCCTGGTCCATGTCAGAAGATATTATATAAATCTGATGATGATATAAAACTGATATTGTAGCTACCCAAAGCAATCCTTTAAATAGCTGAATAGAAATATTAATTTTCACTGACCAAAAAATGTACCCTGTAGATTTGCAAAGCATCTTAAGATTTGACCCATCCTTGATCAGTTCCCAGTAAAAAATATCTCTGAGCCACTAGCGAATCCATCAGCAACAAGAATATTTTTTAAGGTGATGAATTCTCCCTAATAGTATCAAATACCTCCTCTGTTCAGGCTGTTTTTCTCCTTCTGATATTTTGGGGAAAAATACACAATTCTCTTTCCCTTTTCTTTTTTCCTGGCGTTTCAGGTCTTTTCTCTCCACTTCTGAACTTTAAATAAGCAACTTTACTTTTAAATAAATAATACAAGGAAGAAAATAAAGTTCTTTCACCTCTTTCACCCGACTGATTGTATCTCAGGAATTAGGCAGCTATATGTCTGCTGCAGGAAGGGAGAGAGATACAGTCCTTTAAAATGCAAAGATTTCCATTCCGTTATTGTCATCCTGCTCGCTATTTCATCCAGAGATGTTTTGCCCTGGGCATACCTATATGGGTTTAATTTTTGTGCATGTGTGAAGTTGAAGAAGTCATAAACTTTAATAAAATCCATGTAGTCCAATACTTCTTGTAGCTTATCTCATTCTTGGATGTGGAGAGGCTGATCTTGGAAGGAGACTTACTAACATCCACCAAAACTTATCCCCAGACAATGATTTTTTTTCATTATATTTCTCTAGTCTCTTGCTCTTCTTCCTTATCCAGTCATGCAATACATATATATATATATATATATATTTGTAATATTTGCACTAAAATTGATGCTTTCCCCCATTGTAAAGGGAAGGCTGAATGAAATGCCTCCTTCTGCTTGCATTTTGATGTACCATGTTAGCTTGCACCATCCGTCATTACTTAATTTACATGGTGGGGGCAAACATTTTTCCCCATAACCTCCTGACAGCAATTGAGGGATCCCAGATGGCATTTTCAGCAGTGGGTGCAACTACCCCTGCTCATTTCAGAGTGAGAGATCCCAAGCAAATACAGCTTCTCACTTCAGGCAGGGGTGGTTCTGGAGCAGGTTGGTACTCATGGAAGGGCGCAAGCTGCCTCTCTGCCTGGCAGAGCTGTCTTGCCGCTGCCACCCCCCACGAAGGGTCATAAACCTCCTGCCACCTCTACTTGCCCACACCACAAAAAGTCAATACTAGGTTGGGGGGAAAAGGGATGTAGAGGTTTGCATTAAACCTTGGTTAAGTTGTGCTCCAAGGCTAATAAGTGTAGGAATAGCTTCCAAAGGTGACCCCAAAACTTTCACTAACTGGAAGTACCCACCCAGCAAGCTGTGCAGGTAGGTGAGACTCGAATTGTACTTGCCATAAAAGGGCTAAGAGTCATTATGAAACGGGAAATTTCAGATCCAAATTCAAGTCGGTAGCAGTGCTTTGCTTTGGGAAGATCCCTTTTTCCCCTCAGCAGTACAATAAAATCCCAGTTTACTCATACACATTCTGGCCCAAGTTTCAAATGGGTTTATTTACCTCCACAAATCCAGAGTACAATAAATCACAGCAAAGGATTCCTCCTTTGCCCTGCTTTCTATGATACTTCCAGCAATGATTTTGCATTAGTCCTTCAGCACATCTCTGTGCCTTTATGTTATCCATGAACTTCACATCACGGATGATTTTGAGTATCTGAGAACAAATACTGGACAACTCTGCTAATGACCTGATACTTACAAAACTACCTTCACACTTCTTCCTGGGAATCTTTGCTGAGTTCTCCTGCACTCAGCTTGCACAGAAACACACAAATGGTTGGGTGAATGCATGAAATACTGGGAAATAGCTGCTCAATTTTTTAGTTAACAATTACCTACACCTTATGTCACAAAAGTGGTCGTGGCACAACTGCCATCTGAAGAGTCTGTGGCTGGAGTAAGGTAATACAATTGATGAAAGGTGAACTTGATTTCTCCAGTTTTGAGAATGTAGCATCTCATTTACTCTTTATTAAACCTGTTCTTAAAACATGTGAGAGAACAATTTCACAAGAAAATTCACATTTTAATAAAGTAAGATTAAGACTACTAAATATTTTGTACTTTCTCCCTACTCCAGGAGAGGTACCTCTTCTTATGATACACAATACATAATTTCAAAAAAAAAAAATCTGTCAGAATTTATTAATTTATGAGACCTGGAGAGCTTTAATTAATGAAACACACTTCTTGGGCAGGATGAAGGAATAGCTGTTGATGTATGTTGAAATTTTTTTTTTTAAACACTTGACCATGGAGGGTCAGGTTGGGATATTACCATTGTCATATCTGTAGACACACAGGTCTCAAAAACATCTATTATAGAAAGTAAGGACATAGGAGCAGTTAAATGCTAAGACTATTGGTTACGTAGGTAGTGATACAGCAGAGATGAGAAAGGAAAAAAATTTGTACTACACAGAATCTACTTGTTTCCCTTTTGTGCTCTTTGCTTACCATCCGTGGAGCAAAAGTTGAAAATTTACAGCCAAAAAGGGTTATTTATGTGATGTGAGATCAGCTAGAGGCATTTATACTCTGGCTATCACACAGAATATATATGGGCCAAGATCCAAAGAGGTGTCTCTGCCATGAGGAGGTCACAGAAGACATCAAGATGCAGTCCTAGATTTCCAGGTACAGACAACACTGGACTCTTGTAAGAAGGTAAGATAAACAAAGAAAAATAAAACAATGTGTTAACTTTGGTAGATTATTATCATAGAGGTTGAGAGAATTATTTTGAATTTGCAATATTATTTCTTTGCACAGGAAGAGGAAGATCCATGAACTTCACAGAAGTGAAGCTTAGCAGCAGCAGAGGATGGTTTGGAGGAGATACAACCTTGAAGGAAAGTGGCTATGTCAAGCCATGAATGCAGCAGAGTAGCTGACTTTGCTATATATAGGGACAGTAGTTTTGATCTGCATGCACTTTTGAAAAGTGAGGATTTAACAGAAAGAAGACATGCTCCCCAAGAAATGAACTGAAACTGTCTTAGTAGCCTGACGGTTTGTTGGACCATGTGTATTAGCATTTGCCACAAATTTAACAGTGGTTACAATTGCATTACCTTGGCCATTTTATGATTGGGTTAGCCTAATAGGAATGTCCCAGCTCCTTCATATAGCCAAAACCACAAGTCACATCACATTGGGGAGGTTCAAGGTCTGATGCCTGCCAGCACAAGGTGACAGATCTCTTGGGCTCCTCAGCCGTTTCTCCATGGGATGGGGCTCATCCATGCAGAGGGTTTGCTCCTGCACTGGCTTGGTCACACCAGCCTCATTTATCCTGCTTTCTCCCTCTTATGGCATGCATCTGCCCTCCTTCTGCTCAAGGGACCTGGAGCGCATCTCAGCTGCTCCACAGCTGCAAACACAGCAGCCCCAGAGACATCCTTAGCAGCCTGGAGGAATCCCCATGGCCTTTGTAAGATCAAAGCTGTGCTTGGAGTCACCTGGGCCAGGGCAAGAGAAAAAGGGTTGGATTTATGTAATTGTATTCATCTCTCCTTTGGCAAATATTTTCTTCCTCTAAGATTAGCTCTGATGCTGTTAATGGTACCTTGGACTCACTATATTGAGTCAATTAAAATACACATATCTGATTTTTTACCCCTGAAAAATGAAGATTTACTGTATACAACTATAAAACCATGTCCTCAAAGGTAAAGGTAAACTCACTTCTCTATGTAATTACGTGTTAGCTAGTATCCAGTATAACATAAAGCTCAAAAGACTTTTGTAGACTAAACCACAAGTTTTTCCTTAACTTTCACATTTAGAATCATTTCTTCAGGAAGAATCTTCCGCTCAAGAGAGACAGTAAATGATGCTGGATTCCTAAGCTGTTATCTTTAGAAGTCATTTCTCTTCAGCAGTATGTTAATGTCACTTCAAGCAACTTGAAAAATCTCTGTGTCTACATTGCCTGTCATTTTAAACTCAAATGTTTGGCTTTACAACTACAAACAGCTGTTCCTAACAATTTTCAAGGACTGAAGAGTGACTGAAAGTGTAGCCCACTTGTGCAAACACAGGCTAAAAGGTCTGTCTTAAATAAAGTCCTGAAGGATTGAAGTAGCTTTTTAAAAAAACACCTGTAACCATGAAGTGCAAACAAAAACTACTACCAGACAAAGAACACACACATTTAGGCCAGTTTATCAAACACCACAGTAGCATATGTTTTATATTATATGTAGCTATTATACTGATGTGCACTTACTGGGGATATCACTGTCTGGTGGGTATAAATTCATTGGTATAAATTCAAATTCCTCCCTAACGCAAAGTTAACATGGATTGATTTTCCATTTTCAAATCAATAAGCATGTACTTTTCCTCCCATCATTCTTCCTGCATTTTTATCTCTGACATCACAATTCCCTTTCATAAGAATATTATTTTCTGATGATTTTCATCCTTCTTACTCTGCCTTTGAAAATGTCAGTCTGGAAAGCACGCCCACAGGGAGGGAGCCAGGCTGCTGGCATGGGAAGGACACAGGGCAGAAGGGATCAAAACATCACTTTTTCCAATCACGTCTTTTTCCGTAAAACGTCTTCCACTGGTCCCTGTCAGTGATGGCACAGTGCAGGCAGACAGACCTTTGCTCCAACACACTGCAGATCCTCTTACAGTGATACCTAACGGACATGATTTCTGCAAGACTCAGAGGGGTGTAACTGATTTGTTACCATGATCAATGACTCTCTGCTGGGTTTAGGATTCTCTTTATAGCCTGAAAGCATGAGAAAATCAGCATGACCTGTTCATCCTACTGGGAGGAAAACATATTTGTTTTCCCCAAAAGCAAAGGGGAATAGGTGCCCTGTACAATCAGCCATTTTCAGGCTGCAAATACCACACTGGCCACAGCATGGTTCGAAATACACCAAAGTCCATGGGTTTCGTTAGCAGAGCACCTGATCCCATTGAAATGCCCTTTTGGGAGACATGGGGTGTTAGCTCCAGCCTGGCACTTGCACCTCTCACTGCCTCAGGCTGCAGGTAATGCAGGTACGGCATCACCTGTGCAGCCACATGAAGCTGGGGGCTGCCTCCTCTCTCTACATGGAGGTCGAGATGGAAAGTGTACTGGGAGCAGTTACTGCCCTTGTTACCCTGCCATATACTGTCCTGGGTCAGGATTTGAGCATATCTGGAAGCTGGCATGATTTAAGATGAGCAAGCTGCAGTGGAAGAACAGGTACAGCTTTCATGATCAAAGGGATCCTTCCTTCAGCAGGCAAACAGCACCATCAGCAACATCTGCTGCTTTTTTCCCCTTTTCTAAGCTTATTAAAAATACATATACATTGACAAAGATGTGGTACATGGGTGACCCCAAGGTTTGTTTTAACCAGCCTGGGATCAGAGACCAGCCTGGGATCCTACTGCCTTTGGAATCAAAACTTCCATCACCTGCTTTTTTTATTTTTTCTCAACTGTGAAGGAACAGGGCCCTTAGTAAACATGGATTCATTGCCTGAGTCTGCTGCAGATCCTTGTATATAACCTCTGCCAAACCTCTGTGTTACTTTTTTCCCTACCACGTAGGAATATTATGTGTAATTATTACCCCAAACACTGTAGTGTAAGAAACACAGGACTAAAATTCCTGCCAGTCTCCTGCTACAGAAGAAAACCACATCATTTGTTCCCTTTCCTAAACTGATTACCTCCTGTCTTGAAGTAATAAGGACTTTTACTGTCATGGGACTTCTCACCACTACACAATGCAACTTTCTAGAGCTTAAAACCAGAAGCCATGTAATTGCTCCTTAAGACTGCTGCATCTGTGCAGGACCACCACCAGTGTTTGCCTTCTTTTTAGTTTCTCCATTGTTCTGACCATCCCAGAAGCAGACTGCTGGACCATTTCCAGCTTGAATTCATTTCTCCTGGCTATTGGCAGCTGGAAAACTGGAGGCATTTTGGTAGTATCATGAACCCATTCCCACCCTTGCAATAAATTCCTCACTAATACACCTCAAGGTCCCGTTTCGCTTTTTTATCTGCATTTACACAGTAACTTAGCCTCTAGTAACAGCTGATGGCTTCCCCACTTGAAAATATTTGCTGTGAAAACCAAAATTTGCCATCAAATTGCAGTTTACAGGCTCTTAAGTTTCCTTCCACGTCTGCTGCTGGAGTGTTCAAATGATACACCTTTTTTTCTGGATGGTGTTTCTGTCCTTACAATGACTATACTTCTTGGCTTCACCGTGCTAACAACTTTGCACGGCCTGTAAGCTTTTGTCTGTGCTTTGTCCAGACATAATTTGTATCCCTTTCATTTTCTGACAGGAAGAACAGTGTGCTTGTAGAGTCCTATGCACATCACTGCTTACAATCAATAATAAAAGTTGTATGTTTTCTCTGAAGAAGAATGCATTTGCCATTGTGCATTAACACAGTTGCACTTAACCCAGAGATTTTTCCAGTCATTTTTGGTATGCAACACCTTAAACATTTCCTGGTGAAGGAGCAATTTTCTACGTGGAGAGCTGAAGCCTACAGACAGCTTGAGTCACCTTCTACCTCTGGGGCACAGGATGGCATGTTGCAAGCCTTTTAACTGAGCAAAGAACATGACCACCCTTTTTCCCTACCATCTGGAATAAGAAATACCTCTGGTTCACACCAGGAGTGATTCATACTCCTCTGCCTACAAATGCCATTAAAGTTCACGGTTCTGCCTAGAAGCCCTAGGAGGCATCTTTGCAGCTGCTGCTCCTTCAGCAGCCCTACTCAGGCTGACGAGGAACCTTCTGGGTTGTTTCTTTTTTTTAAGACACAACAGCAGCAAGGCTTCTTAGCAGACAAAAACATAACTCTTCCAAATGCAAAAATTGAGCATCTACAAATGTGGAAAAAAGAAAAAACCAAAACCCAAACTTCGTAGAAGCGCAGAGCTTCACTGAGGATTTAACTATACCCACAGGTCAGGCTCTTAGCAGGATCCAGGTTTTCAGACGTTACATAATAGCATTGACATTGGTCGCTGCTCCTCCTCCTCTTGCTTCACTTCCTCCTCAATCACCCCCGGCTGCTGTGCAGCTGAGCTTTTTACAGCTCAAACTTGCACCAGCTGTTGCAGTTTCAGTCTCCACGGCAAGGGAACGTCCCTGCTTGTGCGTGCTGGCTTCTGCGTGTGATCAGAGATAAGATGCTTCTTACAGAAATCAAGACTTTTTTCTTAAAAAAGTATTACAGACATAGACCTTAACCATACCCATAGGCCATAGGTTGAAGCTCAGACAACGTTCTTCCAACCACTGCCCTGGCAAAGCAACTTCTGACTGCAAAGCCCTCTTTGCAGGCTACCCTTCCCATTGGCAGCCCCTTGCCAGCCCATTTGTGTCTTGCTGGCCCACCTGGTGCACTTCCAGGGACTTGGGTTTTCTCCCACATGGTTCATCCATCCCAGTATCTGATGAGTCGCTACTCGCAGCGACATCTCAGGCAAGAGATCCCATAGAGACCAACGTCCCGCAAGGAGATCTGCCATCAGGGAGCTGTCTTTTCCTCCCCGGCTTCAAGAAGTTGTGCATCTTTCAGGGTGTAGCTGGACTACAGGAATGTTTCTGCTAACCAGCACCTTCTCTTGCTATTTGAGAAGCTCTACCGAAACAAGTGGCCTCGCTTATTTCTAGGCTGTGTGGTGTTAACCTCTGCAGGAGGTGAATCCCATGCTCCGAGGTTCATGCTAGAAAGTCAAATATTGTCAGTATCTGAAGGGACAGGAAGATGTTCAGAATAATAATAGCTACTCTACAGAGATTTTTATGGGCACACAAAATGCAATTAATTGCTCTCATGTAGCATTTTGAGCTCTGTGCACAAAGCTGCAGCCTGAGCCTTGGTTGAACCAGATACTCCATGTGCTGGTGGCAACCCAAGATGTTCAGTGCACATCTGAACTCCTTTAAGCTAATTACTTTAATCATCAGTGCCCCATCCTCTCTTAACCTTTCCACCTCCTAGTCTACAGCTGTTTCTGTATCCTTTTAAATGGCAGACGGTGTGTTAGTAGAGACAAAAAGTTTAATACTCATGCAAAAGGGGAAGATTACTACAGGAATACCACTCTGAAACTTGTCTTGCCTGTACTTGTAAAACACAATTTGAAGCGGACTCTTCTATTTCTGCAGCAGATACATGGTAACTTTGAAAAATAAGTTAAAAAGAATTCTGGTTTAACTTGAAAGGCAAGAAAGCAGAGCTAAGAAACAGTCACTCAGAAAATCTGTATTTGAATCTCTAGTTTTGTCTTCTATCCCTCTACTCCAATCCCAACATGCTTCCGCACACTGGAGTTCAGAGATGCTCCACATAAAGGCATCATGGCATGCATAGTAATGCCTTGCCTTCACAGCAGACCTAACTTTGTGATATGAGTAGGTGCATTTTGCAGGGGGTTGGTATTGGAACATTTGGGGTTTAGATCAGTAATAGAAAAAGTTTTCAGAGCTGAATATAGTTCCATTCTCTGTCTAAATAAACAAGCATGGGTAACAGGTTTTTTTGGTTTTTTTGTTTTTTTTTTAATAAGGAATGTTGTCAGTCCTATTTTATTATGCGTAATAGAAGGAGGTGAAAAAAATCAATATAAGCACTGTATCTAACCTATTTAAAACTACAATCACAATGTTATCTGAATGCCTTACAACATTGTTTAAATCCAACAAGTAGACAAGAAAACAACAAATCTATGCAGGGTTTTTTATACATATGGTGAGAAAGTTTGCAAAGTGTTAAAATATATTTTCTGTTCTGTATGTTTCTGGTACAAGGAAGTGATGTGTAGAATACTGTATATTTATGAACAGAGCCTTGACTTATACAAGCAATAATCAACTTCAAAACATACAATGTATATCTTAAAATATCCCCTAGAGCTGCTCATATAAAGTCAAATCCAGCACCTACTAAAGTTCAGCCAGCTGACTCTCTTTGACTCCAGTGGGCACTTGACTAAGCCCATGATAATTGTGAAGTACCTGACAGTCTAATTGTATTCATATGAAAAAAATCACATTGCATAGATTTAAACAGGAAGACATGCAATAACAAGACAAGTCACAGTATAGCAAAACCTTGTTTCTTTGGTGAAACAGAAGCAGATATAAAAGTTACAAAGATTTTAGACTTTCATTCACAAAAAACCAGACATTCACATTATACACTATACAAGATAATAATATAAATAGAGAAAAGTATTATGTGCATTGTTTGGGGGCGAGGGGTGGGGAATGAACCGGCCAACACTGTGACGCACTGCCACATTGAACGCATAAAGATTGGGTACACTTGATGGAGCAGTCACTGCAATTTTTTTAAGAGATGTTGTCTGGAGCTGTAATTACTGTTCCCAATGAGCTATGGCAAGGTCACTCCATGGGCAGCTCTGCCTAGTACAAACTCTTACATGTTGGCTGGGTTTCAATTCTTTTCCTTTCCCTTTCAACTTTTTTGCATCATATCCCCACACTAACACAAAGGCATAAACCTCCCATCTGTGTTTGTAATTGTAATGTTATTTTAAAAGGTATATCATAGGGAACTTACTGTTCTTTATTTTCACCTTTCGTTTTGTTTTGGTTTTTGTTTTTTGTCCTGTGCCCAAAGGTGTGCAAGGCACTTTGCAGAAATAACAGTCCTTTCTGTGGAGAGGTCGTTTCAAATGTTACCTTCTACATTTACTGTACACATCCAGGTCAGTCATCGAGCTGACCAGGGTAAGAAATCATAATAGAAAACTCCTACGTACACACTGCACCAACTACAACCTATAATCTCTTTGTGCACACACTTCTTTCTAGAAAGCCAAGATTCTGATTCTTCTGTAAGTCACACGGTTCTCACCCATCTAACCACAAACAAATGATCCTGTATAGCAGGAATTTTGTTCTCCAGGGAAATAGCAGTTGAACTGAAAGATGGTTCCAAAAGTGGAGCTCAGGGGCTAATACTGCACTGGCGAGCTCTTTTAATCTTCTTTGCATGGGTAAAATAACATCCAATAAATTAAATCAGTATGGCTTACTTCATTTATTTATGTACGCTTCACAGCTGCAGCATTCATACACAAACATTCATTACTTTATAAAAAGATTAAAAAATGGTTATATATACAAAATTATTTACTTTTTTGATTTTTGTTTGTTTTTTACAAAAAAAAATCCCCCAAACACCAGGTCTATCTCCATTTCAGAATGCAGAGACCTGTAATATAGACCTTGTGGTTAATGTCGTGAAAGTAATTTTTTTTCCTTTTTTTTCCTTTTCAAAAAAAGTGGCCCTGGTTGATAAAGTTAATGTATTAGCACTTGGATTTTTACAGGCCCTCCTTGTCATACACAACTCCTCCATGCAGTCCTTTCTCATGAATGGTGAAGCTGGAATGGAGAGCAGAAAAAAAGTTCCACATTGCAGTCCCTAGTTCATGCTTCATGCCACTTTTATGTGCTCTGTCTAAACTTTGCATCACATGGACACAAACTGTACCTTGGATAGAAATTGGCACAGTTGCCATTAAAAAAAAAAAAAAAAGTCATGTCACTTGTGTGTTTATCTTCACCTGATAAGAGCAAATTTCAGTCAGTGAAGTTATTTCAACCATTTCCAGCCTAGGTAAACAACATAGAAACAATGTCATAAATGACTGAAGACCTCTGAGGCCATTCTAACCATAAATATGCCTGAAATTAGTGTGACTTTTCATTTTATATACAGGATTTTAAAAACAACACACAATTAAACAACATTAAAATCATCTTATTTACATTTTCATTGGTGCTAAAATCGAGCTGTTTAAATATTGCAGAAGGCTGGTATATATCATAAAATGGTCCACACCGATGGCATATAGAAAACTAATAATCTTTATAGGCTGGAAATGGTTACCTTTTATCCCCATAAGCACTTCTCCTTTTTTTTTTTTTTTTTAAATTTTCTGATAAACACCATATTTTTGCAAAATGCATTGTGAATACCGCAGTCCATAGTTTCAAAACAATTCGATAATACTCCCATAAGTGATAGAAAAGGCACAGAAAGTAATGACTTTGGCGGAAATGGTGGAAATCCCCATTCACCATTTAGCTCTCAGCGCCTTGAGTCCTGCCATGTCCTGATCCAGCGATGGTAGTGTTTTGATGAATTTAATGATGTTCCCTTTCCTGATGAAGAATGTTTATAGTAGTATTTCTTAGAGTAAGTCCTTTGGTATGTGGACGCTGCAATGAGAAGGAGGAAAAAGGGGAAATTAATTTAAAATTATTTAACTATGACTGGGCTGGCTATGCTTCACATTACAGTTCCATTTATTCTTGATTAATTAGAGGGTTAACAAATGAATAATTGGTACTATGACCACGTTACAGACAGGAGAAGCATCTCTTACACACACTTAGACCACAGTTGCAGAAAGAATTGTTAGTATTATTAGGAACCTGTTGATTTCAGGGGCTTTGTAAGAGCATTGTTTTTCACTTTAAAAGAATCTTAGTGGCTTCTGTAAAAACAGAAGAGGAACATTTTCATTAGTTTTGGAGGCCTGGTGTTTTTTCCTACAGCTAGAGTGAGCAATACTACTGTCATACTCTGTCATACCAGATTTGTACTTCTCTTAAACTACATGTTCATTACTTATTAATCTTAAATTAGTCTATTGCTTCTGATCCAGCACTGGTTTGCTTTCAAAGAACTCACGATTCATGCAAGTAATTTTAGGCATATCCCATCTTCCATTCCCTTGACACCGGATGGTTGGAATATGGCGCTGGATAAAACCATCTTTGCAGTGATATCTAATAAGGGAGTTGATCTCATAACGAGGTTTCATCTTCCCAAAGGTCTTTGCATTTTCCACAACAGGAGGCTGACCACAAGCAACTGAAAGGAAGAGAGAACATAACCCAAAACATCAGTTTGTAAATGCACTTCTGAATATGGTACTGACCTCTAAACCCTGGCTAAGGGAAGATGTCAAAGGACTTCAGTTAGACTCCCAAGAGGCATATCCAAATAAGGATGGGGAGATCAATCTTTTATGTAGTTCTCCAGTCTTGTAGACCAAATACAGTAATGATGAAAATTGGAAAACAGCAGACCGTACGGCTAGTATTGCCTTTGGGGTTTAAATTTCTGATGTAAATTTGAGCCAAAAAGGTTGGCATACTCACATAAAGAAGTGATTTTCACTGGAAAGCTGCAAAACCTGAAAATCAGTGAAGTTATTACAGGCATTTAAGAAAAAAGTCTCATTTTCAATACTTCTCATGTCTTCCTCAACAATAGACTATTTAAAATCACTTAAAACTGATGGATCCTTCAATGCCCAGAGAACATGTTAACAAAAAGTTGTAAATGGTAATCAGGAAACAATGGAGCACACACAAGATTTTGGCTGCTTCTTTACTTTCCCAGTCTGAAGAGGCAGAGGCAATTCCTAAAGTATTTCTGTACAGCTCCTGGTAACAGTCAGGTTTCTAAGTATCAGCTTTAACAGTGTAGAAACCAAATGTGCTTTTCAGATTCCAGCAGTGCCATTAAACTAGATGGTTTTGGAAAAGAGGAAGACAAAGTTCAACATTACTTGACGGGTGAAGAGTAAGCTCAACTGAAAACGAAAAGCTAACCACATACCAATGGTCAGCTGCCTGCTCTGACTGCCTACCAGTATTCTGCTGCCCACATACTTCACGGTGATGCCATTGCAGGAAAGAAGAGTTGGCAATATTTTCATGGTATGCAAGTAAAGCAGGCCTGCCGGGTGCATGAATGCCTGTTTTGCTGAGATCTGTACCTAAGAAGAAATTTGCCTGGTTTTAACCAAGAGTTTCAACTGTGTGCACTTTTGCTCCTGACTCAAGAACAGATTAGCTAGAGACGTAATACATGGATACAGACGAAGGATGACTTTGTGAGGCTAACTCAATTGAGGGCTGACTGTATTGGTCACCAGAAATCAGCTAGAAGATGTCATTTTAACTTTATAAAACTGGAATTTAGAGCCTTATGCTATTGTTACTGGAAAGTTTGTACCTGTTCCTTTCTTGCAGGTATAGGTAAGGTGATAATTGCATGGTACATCATTCCACTGCCCATTCTCATGCCATATTATAACAACACAGTCTTCTCCAGCAGAAAAGAAGCTGTCTGGCTGATTTGGTCGCCAGTTCTCATATTGCTGCAGAAAAGAGGAGCAAAACCATTATTCCCAGTGCTGGAGTATATTTACATTCCATTTTACAGAAGAACACACAATATTAACTTCGGTGAAGAGCAATCTCAATTGTTTGATTCTAGCTGTTAAGCACAAACTAAACAAAGCTATATTTATAATATCCTCCCACTCTATTAACAGATTATATTAATGGGGAAAAAAAATCTGATCTAACTTCTCACTTACTGTAAACTGATCTCAGATGAACAAAACAAAGTGACACATTTCAGCATAAGCAAAATCTGATCCTAAGTGTGTTGAAACACACTCTTTCCTACATAGACAGACATGAAGTGGAATGCTAGGAAATGTAGTAAATAGCCTGTAACCCTTGTTAGTCCATGTCTACTAAATGGCAAATTACAGGCTACCTTCTCAGACTCAAATTATTTATTCTCTGACCTCATTTAATGAAGTCATTCAATGGTATGACGTGCAGAATTAGGTGTAAAATAAGTAAAGGTGTCAAAATGTGCCCCCAGAGCATTGCAGATTGATATTTCCATTAAAAAGGCCTAGGTGGCAGTCTGAGCATATACAGCAGCCTTTCAGCTTTAGAAATGATGATCCAAATTCTGCCCTCTGCAGAAAAACTAACTTCAGATATCTGTGAATGTATATGAATAAAACCAGGAACTGGTACACTAGTTTTACAAGTAGAAATCTGATTGTTGGTATGTGACACACACAGAAAAAAGAACATTCAAAAAGCTGAAAAATATCTTTAGCATAAAAAATAAAAAATAGTTTCTTAGCCCTGCACCTAGGACATACATCTGGCATATCGATTTGGGCAGGCTCTGTCCTTTGGGATCCAAGCTGGCTCCATGTAGGTCTGCAGTTATTTAGCTCTACATCTCTGCAGCTTTCAACTCTACATCTACCTAAAGATATGTCCCTACCAGGAGCTGCAGATGCTGGCTGCTGGCAGGCTCACACAGCTCCATGCACGGGCTAAACCTGCATTTATTCCACTGTAGAATGGACTCTTTCTAGCATGGCTAAGCTCATCATTGCACAATGTCATTTTGGGATGAAAATTAGGGAGGATTCAGTCTGTTTCTCAATCAATAAGCAAGTAAAATAGAAACAAAGGGAGTGTCACACCAATTGAAAACCTGTGCAGTAGTCCTTGGTAGGGGACATACAGCCTACTGTCCTTGCAATCAGCAGAGTTGGGGTAATCTTTATCCCACTTCTTGTTTTATCTTGGTCCAAAATGAAGCACAGTAAATTGAGATTTGCATAATGTTATGTAAAGAAAAGCAAGAGAAGGTTTGGGAGACTATTCTTAGCGATTTTCTTTGGGATTTCTGTTGTGTCACTCCAAGAAGAATTTAATGAAGGATAAAAATAGATATCTGAAAGAACTGGAATTCACATAAATGCCAGACATTAAACAGGCAGCTAGCCCCTTGTATGGTCAAAATGACACAGTTTCTACAGTGCTTATATTTTCCTCAGTGCTTACATCTTTCTGTCTAGAGTTGGCCCATATAAATGTCATGAAAGTTTAGCTTTCTATTTTCTTAACTTTATGAAATAACCGCTATTCACTGCCTGGGTGAACACATTTTAGAAATAAAGTTAACATATCCCACACAAGTAGTATTTACCTTACAATGAATCAAACTATGAAAAAACTGAGTTAAATACTTAACGTTTTCCAACCACGTGTCATCTTAACCATCACAGGTTTTAATTATCCAAGCAATTTAACAATCATGGTCTAAATAAATTCGTTCTGCACTGAATTTATTACCTCTAATAAAACATCCCCCTTTTTATGTGGAACTAACTTAATTCCATTTCTACCTTTCAGTGTTTAATAGTCCTAAACTACAATACACACTAACTCATTTACTCAAGTCCAGAATTCAGCATTTCACATTAGCTTATAAATCAAAGTATGAGTTTTGCAAGCACAGTAGCCAAATACCATACATATGAGTCAAATGGGATCTGCGGGGGGGGGGGGGGGGGGGGGGGGGGCTTCCTGCAACACCTAGTGCAAAAAAAGAAAAGCAAGTTCTGTGTGTATCTCATGAGCCAGCGAGAAGGAAAATGAGGAGGAAGGAATATGCCTATGCATGGTGTGTATTAATGTAATTTAGGGTGCTCCAAGACCCCTTTTCCAAAAGGCTATTTTGGAATGGCCACAGAGCCAAAGATCTAACACCTTTTTATAGCAGAGCTGGTTAAGGATGCAGGAATCTGATTGGAAAAGGTCATGCTACCACAACATAGAAAGCTCCTGCCGGCTAAACCAGAGATAGCTGAGTGAATGCACACACAGAAGGCTTAGGCTTGCTGATAGTACTGCCCCAGATACCTGCTCCGTCTCCTCTACATGGGGGGCTGTGATGCACCTTCCAGAGCACCACAAAGTATAAGGCATTGAAGGAAAATTGGTGTAGGTTTCACTCATGCTGCAGGGAAATCTGTCTGAGTGTTGCGGAGATGGGGTAAGCAGCAGGAAGCAATCACCTCTCACCTTCACCTCTGAATGTCTTACTACCCAACCCAGCTGAAAATTAAGATGTGCTAATGTAAGTCATGAGTGTATGCACGGTTGGTTATACTGCTCAGACAATGGGCAGCAACTTCTTACGCTGAGGCAATCCAATAACCTTCAAGAATATGCCCAGACATACAGACACATAGAAAAATTAAACAGCCAGGTTAGTGATAGAAAATTTTGATCAATACACCCTGACAGCAAAAGAAAGACTTAAACAAGCCTTGCAGCTGTTTCTTGTGGAAATTATACTACAGACATGTTTGCTTCCATAGGGATCAGAGTGTGGGAATTAAGGATATTTAATGGCTATTGGGGGCGTGTGAGCTGAAGGTGCTCAGCAGCTTGCCAGCTCCCACCCTAAGCACATAGACTCCATATGCTCTTACTTGCCTTGCCATAATGACTCCAGAATATTTGTTTGCTTTGCTGGCAGCGCTGCAGTGTAATGGCAAAGGCCAATCTAGGCCCTGTGGTTTATTCAAGAATGTCTGATATCCTCCAGCGTGACTTGCTGTTACCTCACATTTGATATCGTCATTGCACAGATTTATTTTGGCTGAGTAACTCTGATTTTGCTTGGGTTTAGTGCCAGAATTGCTTAGCAGAGGAAGTTCCAGACTGCTGAATTGCTTTCTTAGGTCTCCACCCAGCTCTTCTGTAGTTTTTCAATGCCTTATTTAGCCACTGATAATGGGATAACGATACAAAAAGATTCTCACAGTTTGAGTGGAATAAGTTGCTAGACAAATAAACTAATATTTTGTTTTCCTCTTACAGATACATTTTTGCATGACCATGAGCATGATGCTGTTTTTCAGTTACACTAGTCTAAATCAGGAGTGACTACACTATCTCCAGTAAAACTATATCAGCAAAAAATCAATAGGAAAGAACCAAATTGCATAAGTCACATATTGATTTGTACTGTTTGTTTTCAAAGGTATCCCTTGCAATCTCTCATACCAAGTGTGCTAAGACTCCCCTACCCTTGCAATAAGTGCAGTAAGCATCTAAGATTCTCAGGTCATAATTATTCTGTTGAGAAACACTGCTCAAAATACCCTGAATACAATTCCCTTTTCGAAGTGGCTATGCCATTTAAGATCCTTGTATTTCAATGCATAATGTCTTTTAGAAAAGTATATTGTACAAAAAAAAAAAAAAAAAAAAAAAGATTAACTTCAGTCCTTGGCAATATGTATCATTTAGGTTTGTTTGGTTTTTAAGATCATGTCCAAAAAAGATCAGGCATATTCACAGACGAGCCAAAACCTGCTGGCATTGTTCCAGCCACCCTGCTGCTAGGTTATATCTTCATGTAAACTGTCATTGTCTCAGCAGACCAATGAAACTGCACGAAGGAGCACTGTGTTTGAATTAATAAAGCTCAGGACATCCTTTTGCCAACAACCAAGCTTCAGTCGACACCTTTAGCAATACTTTTAGCTGTATCATTCATAAGATATGACTTATGTTTCTGTAAACCTAAATAGATTCAAATGCTAAAATACACGGAAGAAAAGCTGCTATGACCCTTTTATTCCTCCCTCAGCAGAAATACTTAACACTGGATGATCACACAGAGGGACATAAAAAACATTACTACCCTGGTTTTTAAGCAACATTACTATAACACATGTGAAGTTTTCCCGTGGATTAAGATGTAAAGCACTGCCTGACTGTACATTTTAGGACATATAATCTTAATTATGTACATGACTCAAAATGTACTTCAAAGGAGGTTTGGCCAGCTACACTTTTCTCCTCCAGCTATTAAGCGTGCTTTGCTGAGATGGCTGTGGAGAGGGAAGTTCAAAGCAATGCAGGGGAGTGAAGCCTGGAAACACACACCTCAGGCTCAGGCAGACACCACTGCACCTGCCACTCTGCAAATCTCAACATCCATGATGGCAAGATGCCTGGGTGTTTTTTATCAAAAAACTGTGGTTTGTGTGTAATCAGGCAACTGCAGGACCTAGCACTGGGGACAGGATTTTTGTCCCTGTACATTCATTTGGTCCTTTGGGAGCCACACCACTTGTCTGTCTTGCCATCATTTCAGGCTGAAAACTGGAGCTCTTGTTATGCTCTTTATGCCTTTAATTATACTGTAATAATTAATTAATCTTTCTTGTACAGTTTTTTTGTTGAAATCAAAGTCTGTGCTGACACATTAGATTTAGTTGTTCTAGCTTTCTCTGGTAAGGATCTCTGAAAATCTTCCTGCAGAAAGAGGGTGAATGGTCCATGGGTTAACGGAGCTGCAGCTGAGATGGGATTCAGTTCTTCAGGCTTCCTACGTGGCATTAGACAATGCACTTGACTGGCTGATTCCCAGTCTGTAAAACAGTGACAATATATTCTCTTGCCTCACAGGAGGAGCTTGGATGTGATGGTTACAAGAGCCCATGAAGACATGTTATTAAGTTCCACATTTTGAGGGAGGATTTCCTTATATGGCATTGAATTAATGCACAGCCATAATCTGCCAGTTGGGTGACAGGCTGACTTTTCACATAAATTAAATCTAAGAAAGCCAGGATTATAGCAAGAACTGTAAAGCAGCTAACTTTATTAGCTACTCACTATTTTTTCTCATTCAGATGTCTGCTAATTAAACTGAATGAGCATAGCCTTCCCATCATGAACAAGATCCTACCTTGTGGGAGATTTGTTATTTAAATTTTCAGATAACCAGCCTTATTTGAGAGACTCATTTCCTTATTAGTGAGTAATCCACTCAGTTCTTTCAGATGTTTGCACTGCCAAGCTGAATCCATGTGTAAGCAGTATCTCAGCTTTGTGACAATCATCTGGAAATTTCAGTCATTCCTTATCTTCAAAAGGCATACCAAGTGGCTGAGATCAATCGCTTGGATTTTGTATTCCAAAATAGTCAACAAGCACTGTGTTTAATGAAGCACAACAAAATAAACTACTGATGCAAACAAAACTTTCCTGCTTGACCTCCTTAATGTGTAAAGGCAAATAATCTTCTGTACATAACTAAAGACAGGAGATAATTTACTTGAAATACATCTGTTTAGATTTACAGGGTTAATGCTTTTCCTTCTGGGAAAAGGAAGCATGTTTTCAGCATGTTTGAATAAGCTTAAAGTACAAATCTGTCTTGGCACTTTTGGGGACCTGTAATTTCCAGTGTGATTTTTATTTTCATTCATTCTAGCTGCTTCCCTGTCTGATTGCTTCCTAATACAAGACTAATAAGGCAAATAAAAAAAAAAAAAAGGAAAGATGTAGGGACTGGCTGACTGGATACTTCATCATAAAGTGAAGCAACTCTTCCTGCTGGGTATTTATCACTAAACAAGCTGAAACCACCACTGCAAATCTTACTGACTATTGTCCTTTTTTCCCCCCATAACTCTGCTAAGAAGAGGAATACACATTTTTCACAATAGCAAACAAATTCTTAGAAATCTTTATCAGGAAAGCCCCTGAACAAGTCCCTCGCTGTGGAGGTTCTGTTGTAATTGGATAGCTTAACTAAAAATTACATTTCACTTTCAGTAAGTCCTGGCAATTACCCAGTTTTATAGATTGGCTGAACTACAACAAGATCAGCACAAGGTTCCAATCAGTATATGGATCAGTTCAGAAAACCCTCGTTCGTGGTTCATACTGTTATACAGCACTGATTCTGTTACATGAGACGCTGATGGGAAGTTTCAAAGGCATTGCATTTCCTTTTGATAAAAAAAATTCAAACACATTACTGTGAAGATTTGGCAATGTCTGAACTACTTCCATTAAGTTCACCTAGTATTTAAATGCATTTATACATTGGGAAAGACAAGAAACTAGCTTAGAGCATAGGCTCTGTTTCACTTAATTTCACCCCAGTCCTGCAAAGGATTTTTCTGTTTAATTTTATGAACGGGAGCAGTCTGACAGAACTCACCAAAAGCATTCATGAGATTAAAAACTCCATTCAGTAAGTGCTTAAGCATATACCTTGCTTTAAAGACATAGGTGGTGCCCTAAACTCTATAGGGTAGATCCCATGCACAATTCAGACACATGCTAAAGTAACTTGCTGAAGGAGGCACCAAGCTAAGTGTGTTGGTAAATCTTTGCTGGGAGAAATTTTAGTCAATTTGAAGGCAGCTGCTGTATTTAAACTTATCTACAAGTACACATAAAAATCATGTCATGATCCTGATATATGTTATATCATAGTTGAATGGCTTCCCTCAAGCCCTTAATCTGAGCTTTTTTTGCATGGGATTTGGGAAACTGGCAGGATTTGGATGAGGCAGGCACCCAACACTCACCATTACACAGTCACACTGTGAGAAAGACAAACTCCCAGAAGGAGCTTTGCTAAAGACCCTTGCAAAAGATTTCACTTGAAAAGGTTTTTTGGTAAGAAAGCAGTGGGATGTATTGAAAGACTCTTTGATTTCCTGTGCAACAGCTTGCAAAAAAAGGACTCTGAATAACATACACTCATGTATATCTATGAATATCCACAAGCACTGATTGCATATTGAATAAGCTGTCAGATCTATGCAAAAATAACTTTGGGAAAGAAATCTAAGGAATACAAATGAAACAAGTAAAAAAGGCTAGCTGATGAAGCTGAAACATAAAAGCACTATTAGTACTATCTTTCAGGGGGGAGTTTTGTGTGTGGAGTGGATGACTAGCTCTTTGACGTTTTTTTTAAAACAATAGCGGAGTATGACAACTTTTCCATGAGAAGCAGAAACCACTAAGTATAGCAGAAAACTCCCACTAGATGGCAATGTCTACACATTACTGAGTCCAGATACTAACTGTGCAGTTCCACAATAATAATTCAGAAAAGTTATCTCTTTTATTAACTCTTTAAAAGCTAACTGAAGCCAGTGGACACAACTCCATTGACTTTTATCTGCTCTGTACCAACTCTTCTTAGAGTAATAACTTTCATTATGGTTCGCACACTGTATAGTTCAATTTTGTGGGTATACTGTGTGTGTTGGGCTTTCAGAAGTCATCTTAGCACAGAGGCTGAAAAATAAGTGGCAAAGAGCTGGTGAAATTCTCTTGCTAATGGGCAGGTGGTTTACTGTGGAAGAAAAGTATGGTAGGGTATTAAATGTTGGTTAGTATAATACATGTTCTTTGGAAGTCACACTAACATAGTTATATATTATCAACATGATGCAAATTGCATGGGGTGTGACTTATTCTTTTTGTACACAACTACCAGGACAGCCACTGAAAAAAGG
The DNA here is from genome assembly GCF_947461875.1 of Haliaeetus albicilla. Lineage (NCBI taxonomy): Eukaryota > Metazoa > Chordata > Aves > Accipitriformes > Accipitridae > Haliaeetus > Haliaeetus albicilla. Next base: position 65,440,247 of record NC_091516.1, on the reverse strand, counting down.
AAAATCCTGCACTTTGTCATTTATATCAACAATTACTACAGGTTTGAAGCTGTCCAAGAGTTTTAGCCTAGAGCCAACCATAATGAGGCTCTGAAGTAACTGCTGACCCCCCTTGTAAAAATGAGACAAAACCCCACTTTGTCCAAGAGGCCCTCCTTACTGCCTATGACATACTGAACTAAAAATATACCTGTCATTAATAACATTATATAGTTCTCCTCCATTTAAATGCAGGTCAAATGAGCATCTTAAAAAGAGGCTGTAATGACTGACTGCAGCACAAAACGAAAACATTTGGTAGATTTAAAATCTCCTTCTCCAAGGATCCTGTGGGACATGGGCACAATAAGCTTTTTGTTTGCAGCTGACTACAGTACTTTTTAGTTTGTTTGCTTTATTTAACCCTCAGAGGCAGGCTCCTTCCCTACAATACTCCATGCCTTTTGAAGGTTTTTGTGTTCAATGAAGTTACTCTTTCTGAGAGGGGTGCAGTTACAGATTTGCTCAAGTTAAACCATTCTGATTCACTGACCAATAAAGGAAGGAAAAGAGAGGGCTTTGTTTTTGCCAGAATTAAACTTCTGTTTTATTTTGGTTTTTTTTTATTTGGTTTTTTTTTGTGTTGGTTTTTTTTTAATATAGCTACCTAATATTGACAACCTCAGGTCCAGCATTGCAAAACACAAAGCATAAACGCTCCTATGCTGAAGGGAAGAAAAACTAACGTAGAGTCTCTGGACAGTTTTAAAAGTGGCAATATGCCCCATTACTTTCCTAGCTGGCAGCATTCTCCAAGTGACAGACAATCTGGCCACCGACACTAGCCAGCTCCTTATTACAGCACTAATCTTATGTAATGGGAGTGAGCTCACCGCCCTACAAAGCACTAATTATCAGCAGCATTTTCCAAGGGATATGAATAACTCCCCTTGTGAGACGGAGGCCCAAGGCACAACCCCAAGTAGCTATATGCGCTTAATCCATAACATGAATAGCTCCAAAGGACTCCTTTACCGCTGTGCCTGCTCACAAGGGTCCTTAACAGTGAAAGGCCAGCAATCCAAATACAATGGAGAAGCTGCCAAAAGCAACACCAGATTTTTTCTATTTGGATGGGTGTGCTTTACAGCTGTAAAAGTTACTATTCACAGAACTAAGTGAATTATTTAAATTCAATTTCCCTAAGATATTTTCAAATGTCACATTGTGTTCACTCTTCCTTTGATCAAGCCAATTATTAAATGTCTCCACTGATAATGGAAGTTCTGTTATTTTGTAGTTTGTATTACATCAAGTTTTAAGTATACAAAGATCCAAGCAGGCATGGACAAATTCCTCTGTTCACATAGTTGTGCGAGTATTTGGGCCTTGCTTTCTTCTCCTGTATCACTGTGATTTTCCCAAATACCTTTTTTTTTATTGCTTAGAGCTTCTTATGATAATTGTAGGATGAAGACTGTCCATGATTCATCCTTAAAGAGTTGTTCACTATCACAGAAATGCTGGGAGAAAAGTCTACAGAAAAGTGCAGGAAAAATTTTGATTCTGTAATTTTTTAAATGTAAACACAGTCTTACATATAGCCATCTTCATTCCCATGTAGAATGTAAATCAGAGGAAAACTAATGCTTTCCCATACCAAATGCCAACAGAACAGCCCTATAACTACACTGCAATAGAAGAAAAGCAGAGCTAATGAAACATGCTCTTTAAAATATTATTTTCTTCTGCCTCTTCCATCTGTCAATGTAATCATACCTGAAATGTCTTGAGCAGAAATTGGCTTTATTTTAAGGAAGTAATGAATAATGAAGCTTTAAAAATGTTGGGGTGCTGTGAGTTCTCTGAACACACTTCAGTACCTGCTCTCACTACCTTCACCTTTGAAACAAATTATCTGAAGTTAGGGACGAGGCAGATACGCCAAAGTTTGCAGCTTACAAATTCCCTTCCTACTGGCCCATGCTATTTCAGATGTTGCTAGTATTCCAAGTCCATGGTTGTGGCAGTGGCCCCTAATCTCTAACTCTCACTGAACTTGCACCACAAGTGAGGATCTAGGTTTCCTGAAAGAGCATTCACTTTTTATGCTGTACTAACACAACTGCTATCAACTCTTTTCCCTTGATATAAAAAGGGAATGGTTGCTGCTGCCAAAGTGTTCTTCATGTGGCCCATCAGGTCCAGAACACCAATCCACCTCTCCCAACCACTGGAAACACTGAAAAATTCTTTCTTTCAAAAACAGAAAAAAGAAAAGGGAACAGAGAGACAGAGCAGCAACACATTGTAGATGAGAAAAGATAGCTTCCTGCCATACAGATACAGTAAATAAAATCAGAACAAATCAGATTCATATGGATGGTCAGCAATGGATTCCACAGTTTAGTATAATTATAGCTTATTTTGTTCTGCTTGTTGAACAAGGTAGCCTAAGCTTAGCCAAGGAGCTTCTTTGAAGACATACTCTGACCTTAGCCAATAAGCTCCCAATTTGTTTTTTAAAGAAATTGCAAAAAAGACAAATGTAAGCAAATTGTCCTGGACAATAAAATACAATATAATGAAATATCAGTTACCTAGAAAGTAATTTCTTTATGGAAAAGTAGGATGTGGACCGACAATTAAACTTTAGGGCATGAGAGCTATGACCCAACTACTTCAATCATGTTATTTTGCACTTTTCAAGCTCAGTATGTGTTTGGGATGTAGTGGGTACAGCATTCTGAAAAGGCATCTTTTTACTGGGAGATGATGAGACTTCACCTACACAACCCAATCCATTGCATAAGATTATGACATTTTGCCTGAAAGGCAGGAAACTGCTGAGCAGTTTTAAATTAAAAACCACTTCACAGTTAAGAAATAAACCTGCCCAAATCCCCTAAAAGCACACAGATAACTATGCATCAAACACTTCAGTGAGGTAGATCAAAAAGCCTCCTCAAGTTTTCTTTGCAAGAACAGAGCCTATAGTACTATGATTTAGGAATGTGCCCATTTCTATTTTGTTAGGATAATTTCATTTGTCTTAAAAGCTCTTGTTATGGAAAACAGGTAGACTCAAGACAGATATGGACAAATGTCATGTGGACCAAAAAGTTTTAAGTACTATTCCTTGCTTTCTCACTGAATCAGACTGTACTTGCTTTGCTATTCAAGACATCAACATTTTCCTTGAGGAACTCTGAGAATCAGAGCATGTATTTACAAGATCACACTTCATTTATTCCAATACTTGCTTACTGGCATTATTTTTGCAAGTTAAACAGAAATTCCAGTTGATACCTGAAAAACATGCACAGGAATAGAGGGGCTTTTTTGACTGCTGCTGTTTTTGATGAATTGCTAACAGCCAGTATTTTCTATAGGGGTTAAAAAAAGAATGGCAAGATATCAAAAGTGGCTGACTATACTTACTCCACTACTAGGCCCCTAAATAATTGCCCCTGTTTTCAGTAGGGCTGTGGGCCTGTCAAGGGTATTCTAGGTTCAGTGTAGGTTTCCCAGTAAGAACCTTAATTCTATATGCTCACTTTTTAAAAATCTTGGTTACATTGTCCCACACACCTTAAAAAACAAACCAACCTCCCATCCCAGTGAAGGGTCATGAACTGATCTCACCTGGACACTGCACAGAAAACTGAATGGCCCTCGCTTATTTGATTGGCAAAACTATGATCCACTGATTGATGAGGAAAGGAAAATTTCCACAACCTCATCTGAGAATTTAAGCTTTCTCACATTACTAGGCCAATGACAAAGGTGAGTTTATCACCCTCATCTCACATGGAGAGACAAGAAGTGTGCTCAAAAAAAGCCCCCCCTGTATTTTGGTAGCCAATGGAAGTCGGAGAGGACAAGATTTACATGGCAGTGCTGCATATGGCTATGATGTCCACAAAAAATAGCTAAGGGTAGGCATGTGTATTTAATAGTTCACTGTAGTCAGAAACAAAGTGCAGTGCACTTGGAAGTATGTTTGTTGGTTTTCACTGAGGAACTCATGATGTGCTTTGTCCAGCTATCATTTTTAATGGTGACTGGCACTTAGCTTCAGCTTAAAAAATCTGGAAAAACAAAATTTGGCATGAGCTGAAAATGTCAAAAAATGGCTGATTTCCTTCCATTGAACTCATTGGTTGAAATACCTTTTAGATGCAAAGAAAAAAAAAGGTATTTGATCCTTTTTCCAGAAATTGCTAATAAAACACATGCCAACACCTGGCAAAAGAGTTCCTTTCAACATACTGAGTATTTAAGTTGTGGGTTTCCTTATGTCCATGGAAAATGAGTACCAAAGTAATCCAAACTTATTCCATAATCTCCCATGGTAGAGCCTGTGGTTCAATGATTCCCAATTCTAGGGGCTTTTTTTTGGTTCAGAAAGAAAACTCATGTGAAAGAGAAATCACTAAAATATATCACAGCTATTTCATCTGGGCAGTACTGGGTCAACTGCAGCACTGCACCAACAATTCCATCCACAATATGTCTTGCTGTTGCTGTTCATTTGCTTTTTCTTTTAAGTCTACCAAGCATCAGAACTTTTTTTTTTAATCCAAAACCTAATAAAATCATGTAAGCATGTAATCCAAGCTGTTATTGGCAGAAAATTCAAACAAGTATCAAAATAAAGATGAATGTATGTCAACTGCATATGCACAGTCTATCTAAGAGCTGGAGTGACTTTTCTGATAGTATATCCAAGAAAACTCTTATATCAGAGGAATCCGCACCAGATTTGAGAAATTGTTCTTTATGCCAGAAGTGTTGAATAGAACTGTAGATAGATAATATTGTCTTGGAGAAAGCATGGAGCTGGGCAACAAAGCTAGAAACAGCTGAATTACAGATGCACCCCGACACGTAAAACACAAGAAGGTTATTTATATTTTGGCTATATGCAAAAGCTAGCTCTAATCTCAGAATTCAAGTTAGAACCTAAGTGTTGATGTAATAATGCTGATTTTTATGATCATAAATTATATTAATGCATTTAACACTATCATGACTACTGTTCACCTGCAAATATATAAATGATGTAATTTTTGGACTTAGTATTCAAATTCTTTGGAATTTTAAGACAATCATCAGGGAAATACATTTGATTCATATATTTAATTATGTTATTGTTCCTATTAATTACTAGAAAAGTAATAAATCACTGCAACCAGAAGAGTGGTTAGAAAGTAAGAAAAATAAGTTAAAAACTAGGGAAAAGAAGCAAATGAGGAAGCTGCTCAGAACCATGGTATCCAGAAACCATATGGAATAAGTTATGAGGGAAACCTATTGAAGCAATGAACATAAATGATTTCAAGAGACACCTAAATTGTTTCTGAAGGAAGAGACAGAGGGAAGTTGTTAAAAAGAAAAGAAAAATAAAGTGGAAAAAAGATCAATCAAAAGATAAATCTGTTGGACAGATGGTCTTATTCTGTTCCTAGGATATCTTTGTTTCTTAAAATTGAAAATTAAAGTAAAAATGTAATACCACATTTGCCCAGTAGCCTGAAATAAAAAAGAGAATCTCAGCCCCAATTTTAATTTCCTTGAATTCATCATTCAGTGACATACCAAACTTGTCTTTGGAATATATGAGTGTATATCTCGTTTTACAATTCCTAGTGTAAGATGGGCTGCCCCTTCAGGCACTACATTTATGCCCAAATTTATCTCACCTAACTTTAGATCCCTTAGTAAAGTGTAAGATCCTTGACCAGCCACTGCAGACAGCCTGGACCACCCCTGAGCTCCAACCAAACCTGAAACACCCTCAGAGGGTGCCTGTTACTGAGGTGTAAGAAGCCACATCAGGAGACAGAGAATGAACTCACACAGAATGAGTAAAGTTCAAGGCCATGGCACATCTTGTGCGCCCAAAAATACATGAGGATAGGCAAGAGAAAATGATGAAATGAAACCCTTCTGCTTACATTCTGCAAGATTTTGTGGCTCCAAGCACAAACGGGTGCACTGGTACCACTGCAGATACACTGAGCAATCAGTCAGGCAACAAAAACTTTCATTATCTTTTTCTTACTCCCTGTGCTGTCACCTGCCACACATGGTAGTTTCCCCAAGAAATGGCTGATTTACAAGTCATTTTAGAGGATTTTAAACCTCTGGTTATTTAATGAAATGGTAATAAATGAAACCTGCTTTGCCCCAGGTGTCTTTCTAAGTAAGTTGTAGCCACATGGTATGCAGCAATGATCATTGCATGCATGTGTGAGCATGTGCATACGTGTGTCCAGATGCTTTCTGCTTTAAGAATTCACAACTGGAAAGGAAAATAATACGCATAACCAGTTTGGGGTTTTTTAATGTAATGTTTTCAATAGGTGTTAAACAGCAATAAATCACCTGTCCCTTCTACAAAAGAGACTGTTTTGAATTGGAAAGAGCTCAATCATTTCCTGTATCCATCAGCTCTTTGATTTAGGTTAGTTAAACGTAGGTAGAGAGTGTTCTCCCTCTCCTTCTGCTGATTTTCCTTCTTGTTTTAAGGCAATAGAGGTATCAACAGCATCTTAAAATTTTATGGACAGATTATTGGTTACAGGCCTCCTGAACCACCTAAGGATGGCTGCTTCTCTACCCTAGCTGTAGAGCTGCCATACAGACTAGAAACAATCTCCAACAACGCTTGCGAGGCTCCTTTGTGCACTCTCACAGATCCAGTGAACACAAGAGCTTGAATGCCATATTCTCACCCCAAAAATGCATTCTGCTTCATATACAGAAGGGAGAGGAGAATTGCCACATGTGTGCTTGCGTAAGACCAGAAGAGAACAAACAGCTCCTGCAGAGACCCTTAAATTACAGTCTTAGACTTTTTGAGTTTTTCTGTTTGGAAGCTTTGAGAGCTCCCACATATACAATAAAAAGAACTAAGAATAAGATTTTAGAACTACACCACAAAATAGTAGTTATCCCAAAAGAAGAGTTTGCTGGCTGTTTGCATGGGTGCATATTTAGTGACTACATTTTTTCATGAAGCTTTCCTCATTGCTGGTGGGAATTTGATAAGCCACCACAAAAAGAAATGAATGAGTGATTTCATTTCAAAGGCATCTTACCAGTGGGCTACCATCAGTCCAGCGGAAATCACGCTCAAACATCTTGTCATTGAGGCCAATCCACTGGTAGTCATGCCCAATACCTAAGGAACCAGAAGGATATTTTTATTAACCTTCCCATAAATGGAAGAGATTTCACCAAAGAAAATAAAAAGAATTTGCACAGAATGAATCAGACATCCTGTTCTTAAGATTCTTCTACTCATTATGCAAACAACTATTTACAGGCTGTTTTTCAGCTTTTCGGTTTTAATTTGGGATGTCTATAAATACGCAGATTCTCATCTACAGTTTTAAACAATCATGTCTTTTCTCTCCTGATGGTGTCTCCCAAAGAAAACAGATTAGTTTCCTACCTGAGAGCATATGATGGGGAGGAAAAAAGGCAAAAAAGATTAAAATAATAAAAGCATGTATTTTAATCTATGTTTTTAAAGTTTTGATTAGGCTGTGACCAGTGTTGTCTAAATTCGGTAACACAACATACAGGAACTATTTCTTTATGCCTACCTAACATAATATATGGTGGCTTGGTCATTGATGTCAGGTGCACAAAAAATCTAACACCTCCAGAAAAAGATGTTTCATCAATTTCCAATGCCAAAAAACCAGTTCCCGTTCTCCTCCTCAAAAACAAAGTATTTGCTATGTAACAAATAATAACTTAATAGTTATAGGGAACTTGCATTCACTGCAAAAATAAACATGAAGAACACAAAGTGTGCCTTTTAAACATTCTAAAAGTATATTTTAAGATGGAGATGTAAAAGCTGAGTCATCAGGAGGATATTTCACTAGCTTTGAACCCTCAGTGCCCACTCTTGCTTAGAGGAATCCTAACAGTACATACGGTTCACAAAGATCTGCTCCTCATGAGACAAGATGCTTGTCAAGTGTGCTCCCTGGAGACGGCATTCCCTTTCAGCTGTGTCCCATGTACGCCGATGGGCAAAGTATTTGTAGCACTGTCCTTGGAACTTGTGCCAGCCATAATCACAGGTCTCCGTGTCTGTGACAAATAAATAAATCACATCTCTGTCAATGGGCATGAAACACAGGCATGTTTCATGCAAGCAGATAGATTTTCTTCAGGGCAGAAGTTCAAGAAGATACCCACCTGTTAAGCAGTACAAATGCAAACAATCAACACTCATCCTTGAGACCTCATTACATTTTCCAGTACTGCTGTTTACCCAGTACAAGCTGCAAAAATATTACTTATATAAGGTGTATAACTGCAACTGGCAACTTTGTGAGCGTCCACTGCTCAAATTGTGCTGTATTTGGACAATCTCAGGAGGACATCTTCAGTCCATAACTCTTGATGAATGAAATGTCTGGATGTTGGACTGCAGTTAGACTAAATTTCATCTCAGTTTTCTGAGTCTGTATGTGGGGATGGGAATTTTTACTTGCAAGGGCAAATAGTTCTTTGAGTGACTGTACTGAATTACTTTGGTTTGGAGGAAACAAATAACTGAAAATAATATGAAGGAAAGTGCTTTTGATTGTTCAGTCCACAGATGCAAAGCTGAAGTATTATCTTTCTGAACCTACCCCTCCAAATCCTCCTCTAAAACCCACCTTCCTTGACAAAGTCTAACTTAATAAACTTTAGACATCAGTTTCTAAGGAAGGCTGTAAAACTGAAATACAAAATAATGAAATGCACATTGTCTGTGCTTGTATGAGGGATGGTACTGATAAGAATGCATAATAGACAGAAGTTTACATCAGCCAGTATATCCTTCCATCTAAAGAGAAATAAATAAACACAAGCCCTGGAACAGTAACAATCCATGGACTTGACATTAATATTTTGTCAAGGTTAGGCAGCTGTAAACAGAACAGATGGCAAGAACCAACAAAGTTCCCGTTCCAAGTTTGCTTCTGCATCAACACTGCAGGAATTAATCACAGACGAAAATCAGTATTAATAAGATTGGATTAACAAATATGATGCCTGAATGTGTCTGAGCTGTGCTTGATGATCGGAAGAACTTGCCACTGAGAAGAGTTTTAGGAAGGAATGGGAGAAACAATAGGGAAAACTCAGACTGTTTTGAGTTACGGCAGATGAAATGGCATCATAAAGGACACTTCAGCACAAGATTACAGCTTGTTCTCACTACAGCCAGTTCCAGCTATCTAAGCACATAATGGCTCACCCTGAAAGAGCTCAGTTGCAGGATGTTGAAGAACTGAAACACAAAGTTTGGCCTTCCCCACCCCACCCACCAAACAGAAATTTGCCACTTCCCACCAAGTTTTACCAACCCCTAAACAAATCTGTGCCTGAAAGCAACTGTCTGGCATTTCCAGAGGTATAGATATGTTCTGGGTATGAAATTGGATTTATATTCAGTGAGCCAATATAGTCAATAGTCAATAACATGCTTTGGCCAAAGGGGAGCTTTTTGCATTAGTACAGAAAAAGCCAGATATTACAGTATATGCCAACGACATACAACTGCAAATTCTTTAACTATGATATTTCTTAGGTTTGAACAGCTACCACCTGAAAGACAATTGTGGAATAATTTTTTCACAACAGAAGGCTGTTTCTTAATTCATAGCAGGAAAAGGCCATTCACATCCTGAAGCACCAAAATGTCTATTTTTTAAAAAAAGTATTTAAATCTTCCAAGATAAAAACTAGAGTTTACATGTACATAAATGGATTTAAAAGTGCAAACATACCACTTCGGAGGTTTATCAGAATTTCTCTGACAATTCCTGGCAACACTGATAACAGAGCAGTCATTGTCTTAGGAGTCTGGTATCAAAATCGTTTTCTAAAAGTCATCACCACAGACATAAATCTACCAAACACAAAGGCTTACACTGATTATGTCTCTTCTATTTTCAACAAGTTAAGCTGTAGAAAACTGCTTGTGCCTTGAGTAATCCCAGCTATGAAAAAGGAATGTAATCTATACTACCAACTTGTTAGTTTTTTATCTTTTCCCTCTTTGTATTCTGTATGAGGACCAGGCTGCAGATACAGCTTTAATCTCTGGCATCTAGGCCATTTTAAAGTTTAGTCTGCCTTTGGCTTTCTAGAACATTTGTTTAACCACACAATGCTGACTAACAGTGCTATGTCCTTTGTGAAGGCACTTAAGATTTTATTATTCATCTTGTTCAGGTACACCCTTGTCCCACAGGAAAGAAGTCAGATAATAACAAGTAGCATTGCATGCTGAGAAAATCGTGGCCAGAGAGCATTTCCAGGCTATTCTAATCAAGCCTTTTCTGGCCTCTGCTAGGGAAGAAGTGCGCGATTTAAGAGAAGATCTGCTGAAACGCACATGGAGGAGGCAAAGATGCTTGAAAACACAAAACCTAGAAGACTGGGTTCAAAGAATGAGCAATAATGGCCTGAGCATGAATCATAAATAACAAAATTTCTTCTCGTAAGGTAGAGGGTGCGGAACGGTGACATAGGTACTCTTAGTTGAAATGCCTGCACTGCCGTGCACATAAAACTCCCTCTTATCCAAAATGGCATGTTTTTTTCCGAAAGGGAAAAGTTGAATAACTTCTTCTGCACCTGTTTGTAGACCAAATCTACAAAGACAGAAAAAGACAGAGATGATGGCTACAAAATACGTACAATTTTTAGAATAGGAAAGAGAAGATTTGGTGTTTGGTTTGGGGTTTTTTGGGTTTTTTTGAGAGGAGAAGTTAATGAGAAGAGGGGAGAAAGGAATGTGGAAAGGGAGAGTCAGGAGGCTAGAGGATGAAAAATGCAAACCATGCAAGTAAAAATGTGGGGACTGTTTTGTCTCTGCAGTGTTTTGTCCTGAGTGTGTGTATCTTACTACGTTAAAAAAGCTGAAACGGTGACACAAAGGTAAGGCCTTCATATAGGTATAAGTTATTAATGCCTTTACTGAACCAGTAAAGTCTAATTGCAGGTGGCTGTACATTTTCTGACCCGATCACCTGTGAGCAAATAGGTGCAAGCACTTACTGGATACAATACTCCATGTACATTGTATACTTATCCAGGGAGGTAATCACAGCTTTCTGTAACCTTATTCCAGAACGTGATGGAAAGACTGAAACACTCTTGCCATATTTATGGTGTTTTAAAAGTTGTCTGACTAGACTTAAGATTTACGACAATTTACAGGCCTTTTCAGTGATGTGTGCAAGGAGTTACTTACACAGCTTCTGTTCTCTGTAACTGCAATTGTATATGTATAACAACATCTCTAAACTCTGCATTTAAAAAAAAGTTCTCTGTAGGTTTAATACATAGATAGCTACTGCTTTTTCAACAGCTGCAACAAGCTGTTGACAATAGGTGCCTTGTCTTTAAAGAAATTCCATAAAAGGCTTAAAGAAAATAAAGAAACACAGGTACTAGAACATAATGAGAGTTCTACTCAGCTGTGAATTTTATCTGTTATTGTCTGCCTTCAGCTAATGAACAGAAGTCTGAGGGCCATTAGCCCACACATCTTGAGGAGAAACAATTTCTCTGGTAAACATTCAAAATAATCTCTTCTCAGCTGAAAGACATCAGTTAGAGACCATCTGTTTTCAGAAAGTATCTTTGCACTGAGCCCTTCTCAAATACTTCCATCCCAAGCTACCAAGCCCTGGGAACAAAGTGAATCAAATGAGACCAGAGTAGTCACAGACATTTAAACAATGAACTTGGGTTATAAAAAACCATTGTTCCTGATATGATGATTAAAAAACCCAGTTGTTTTATTTTCAGAACCTGGAAGGCAACAGCTGGTTTTATTATCCCAAGGAGGCACATCCCATAACAAACAGATATATGCCGTTTTGGCACACAGGTCCATGCATGCAGCTGCATTTGGTAAACAGGCTAGCCTAGGTGCTCCTGCAGAGATCCTGCAGTGGAGAAACCCAAACCTTAAGTTTAAAACACAAACACAATTCCTTGAAAGCAGGTAGACACCAGTTAGAATAGCAAAAGGAGAAAAAGAAAAGGAAGCAGAAAATTTAAATAGGTGCTCGTCCAGTCCTGATAAAGAACACTTATTCTTGAAACTGAGGTTCAAATTGCAAGTCTCTACCATTTTGTTGTTTCCCATGTAACTATTCATGAAGGAAGGTACTCCTCACCACAAATACAGATGGCCAGATAATGCAACAACAGACTTTCATATACCCCACTGGTCCCTGGGGACTATTCTCTACAGTTGGTTCCACCAGCCCAGTGTGAAACAGGGTATCAAACAACCCTCCTCTCCTCTTTCCTCAAACATGGAGCTTGCAAAGCAACACTTCAGGCAACAAATTGGGAAGATCTGAGCTCTGGGCTCATTTATCTGGACACCGAGAGTACTCATAAGGGCTTTTCACAGGGGGATGACAATGGAAAGACTGATGGCTCCCCCAGGGTAAGACTTGCATGAAGATCTACTGTAGCCTGCAGTCACCCTTTGAAAAAGTGTTTTTGGCATATTTCTGCATTTTCAGAAGTGATGTTCAAACGTCACCAAGTGGCATGCAGAATATGCATCTGTACTTTGAAAAGATACATTTTGTGGGCAAAAGAGAGTATTATCTAACAGAGTACTCCACTCACATTTAATCTAGTCTGAACCAGAGGCGATGCTGGCTTACTGAGCCACCAATCTAGTTTAAAAAGGAAACACCCTCAGCTGCTCTATTTCTAACATCAGACAACTTTAGCTCTCTTCAGGAAGAAGTTCCTGGGCTCAGATTGTCTGCTGAACTGTTTCCACCTGGCAAGAAAAACGGCTGTCAGGGAGCCAATTACAGCTCACTGAGTCTCAGGATTGATTTCCCTCACCCTAGGTTAGATCACCCTGAAGGCTCCTCTAACTTCTACCACCTGCTGGAGCTGCCCGATGTGCAGCTGCACTGTCCTCTGGTCACATCCCCTCCTAATGCTGAGACAGGCGTAATACATCAGCCAAAAATCCTTTAGTCTAGAAAAGTCTCACGGGGGCATTTGGGTGAAATTCTGAGCTATAAGTTTTTCCTGTACCAGTGTGATGGGACAAGGACACGGTGGAGTTGTCTCCTACTTTGAGCTTCTTTTCCAGAGGCAATGTACACTCACTGCTTCCATTCCCTTCCACAGCATTTTGAATACTCAGCACCATGCCTAAGAAAGGCCTTCAGCCTGACTTTTTTCAAAGCTTTCTAAAATGAATAGTATATATTGGAGGGGGAAAAAAAAAAAAAGAGTAATGAAATATAATCTCGGTGTGCTCAACTCCACCTTTCCTGTGGTACCGAGGTACACATTCTGTCGTTCTGGCTGGTCTTTAAATCTAGTGAGGTCAGGACTGGTGCCTTGAAATAAAGCCTGCTTGCCAGACAAGTGTGTCTGAATTGCCAACACAGTTTTATTTTGTCTGGTGGAGTGGAAATTTGGCACTAAATGCTTTTCCCAAGTCCCAAACCACTGCAGGACTTTAAGTGGAGGAAATTTAAATTCCAAAGCTGAGTGAGCAGGGCTCTGGTTCTGATTGACAAACTAGGAAATGTTCCCATTAACCACCTAAAATGTGCTCTCAGGTTGGTCATAAAAAGCAGCTCAAAGCTACCACGGTACTCAGAGCCACTCGCTACTATGGATTTGCTGCAATGAAGGGGAGGAGGAAGGGAGTGAGAAGATTTATTTCTTTTTTGTGAAAACACTGTCAACTTGTAATTTTGGAGAACAGATTCAGAAAGACCTTTCAAATTGCAGGGTTAGCCAGACTACAGAAAAAGTTAAACAGTGAAAAGTGCTGGAGCTGGTCAGTTTTGAGAGTTTTCAGCTCTGACAAACAAATCTCTATAGGTTGAGCTAGAAGAGTTTGCAAACTGCCTTTCACTGAAGATGAGAAACAAACAGGAAAATAACACAGTATTAATTAAACAAATCCAAAGGCCTAGTTCATTCACTTGTGGCCAAAACCATTCAGCCGAAGAAAAAGAGAAAAATATTTTCATAAGCTTTAGAAAGTACACCTTAAAACACCACTTATTTTTCCCATGGAAATGCCTTCATGAATTTTACTGACAAAACAGATTTTGCTACCCTATTCCTCCTCCTACATGCACATACTGAGTAAGCATCTTGCACTGTCAGTATTTCTTGTAAATACAGTGGGATTTCTTGCAGGCAATGTTCTAACAATTACAGAGACCTGGATGTTTAATCTGATTTCAGTTGTCCAGTTTAGAAAGCCTTTTACAACTTCTTTGTAATTGTGATCCTGCACCTACTATTCCTAAAATAATCACAGAACAAATCGGTTTGAAAATTCTGGGATGAAGTTGTAAAGGCTATGGTTCCCAGTGGATGAGTAATCTGGCGTGTTCAGTAGATTATTGCTACTTTCCAGCAATACTTGGAAGTTACTGGTTCTGATATGTCTCTCATACTGTATATAATTTTTTAGGACAGAAGCTTGGTCAGAGAGTAACTCTGTTCCCACTGATTATTCCATAAGCATCACTACAGTAACAAGAGAAACTCAGTATGTGTCTTCCCCATCATTTGCAAGCCAATATAAGCAGGCTGTGCTTGCCTTGGAACCACCTGAAAACTATACAGCTGTTGTTATTTTGACACAGAAACTGCACAATATATCACTTTATATTTGGTACAGGGGTAATGTGACTTCTAGTCAGGTTAGCATGTGGATAGAGTTTGCTTTCATCCATCTGCAAAAGATGGTGCAGATTTAACAAACAAAAAGTCCTGAGCCACAAATTATGGGAGTCTAACACACTCAAAAATTATAACCTCTCCTCATCGCTGATGACTTCCCACAGATTTTGACAGTTTCTTCCATCCTTTCAATTTTAGGAGGCTTTGCCTAGTTGCTCCAGAAGGGTCTTGAAATGGAAACAGATGACCTTGATCACCATAGATTAAAGAACACACCTTACCTTGTTCACAGAGAGCACCTACATAGCTTGGCAGACACAAGCAAGTAAAGGTATTGAGGCCATCTATACACGTGGCTCCATTCCGGCATGGGTTAGACTGGCATTCATCGATATCTACAACATAGAGATAAAAGTGTTTTTAAAATCCACCCACCTCCTAAAAGGGAAATGTTCTTCAGCTTTAGTCATACTTATTACTAGGACCAGTTCAATCCAGAAGAATGAAGTATTGCAAAAGATCCAAATGACCAGTTTATTTGCATGATAACTGATCTCACTACACACAACCTTCCTTTCTCTTCATCCAGACGCCAAGAAGCAGTTTCCTCAGGAAATGTGACATTACTGACCCACAATTTTATATCCTGCACTCTAACTCCTGAGTTAATTTCTAAAACCTAGACCTTCAATTCCTCATTTTGTAGCTGAGAAAGAAGTGATACTGTGCAGTGTGTAGTATTTTCCTGTACTGGCAGAAAATTTGACTTAAGTGTGTGACCATGGCACAAAAAATTCTCATCAAGTATTGGAGACCTCAAATATCTTCACAAATCTCAAATATTG
Organism: Haliaeetus albicilla; assembly: GCF_947461875.1. NCBI lineage: Eukaryota > Metazoa > Chordata > Aves > Accipitriformes > Accipitridae > Haliaeetus > Haliaeetus albicilla. The sequence goes on along the minus strand of NC_091516.1, from coordinate 65,424,699 downwards.
GAAATCTTATCATATATCATCAAACAGACTGCTAATTTCAGTCTGCAAAGCAGCATGCCCTGGCATCTTATTGGTTTGCATTTCTCATTTCATCCTTGTCTAATATTATCAAGGTAAGGACAAAGCATCATAAAGACAATCTCACTAAATGACCAGTCAGATAGTAACATTCATAGTCATGCACAAGTTTACTGCTAAGCCTATGGCTCTAGAGTAAACAAATAACATTTCTCTCCCCTGCTTCTCTGGCTGCTAAAATACCTTGTCTTTGCCTTTTAAATTGGAGCACTAGTTCATTTAATATAATTATTTTGTGCATTTATTTGCACAGGTTATAAGCTATTATGTCTCTTTATAAAGATCATATGGTGTTTTCTAATGAGTGCTGTTTCTCTGAAACAATCACAGCATAAACTTTGCAAACATCTTAGTCCAAAGTGAACTGCTGGTAGTGATTGACTATTAAAGTATAAGAAAGAAGTTAAACACATCTACAAACCACCAAGCAGTTGTGCAATCCTAGGAATAATTGCTGCATCACCTGAAAGGTTTTTTAAAGATACTTTTATTTAAATAATTACTTCTGTTCAAATTTTATGCTAGGTCCTATTTGTTTCAGTCATTTGGAAAGCTCTCAAATCAATGTTTTATGCCTCATATACAGTCCATCCCTGAATCCAGGGCTAAAAACGCTGAGGTTTACTTTCTTAAGCACCACAGAACATATTTCTATATGGTGACTGGCCGTGGAGTGTCGCACTCCAATTTGTTAATAAGCCACTAAGAGTTTTAGGGGGCAAGAAGTGGCCAGATTATTCTTTTATAATCTAAAAAAAAAAGAGAAAACTATTATCTCTGACCTCTGGTTTGCAACCAGGGCATGCAATATTCTCTGACAAAGAAGAAGATTTAAGATGCAACATCTAAAACTTGATATCTACCAGCAGCAACCCACTAGGGAACTAGCAAACTCATCAACATGAGCTAGGAAAGCAGAGAAAAACACTGGCTAATTATTTTTTTAATCATATACTGTCTTGCTGAACACAAATAAAACCATAGTAATCCTGACAATTGTGCTGCACTGATATCAACCTTTGGGTGGGGTTGTTTTTTTTCTCCCAAGCTATATATGATGAGTTCTTTATACTAGGTTCGAAGGAGGTAAGGGATAAAACTAGGTGCACCAGAGATGACCCTGGGGGCAGCATGCCGATGTTAGGGGTGGATTCGATAACCCAGCTCAAATGCATCTATGCCAACACACACAGAATGGGCAATAAACAGGAGGAGCTGGAAGCCATCGTGCAGCAGGATAGATATGACTTAGTTGCCATCACGGAAACATGGTGGGATGACTCCCATGACTGGAGTGCTGCAATGGATGGCTACAAGCTCTTCAGAAGGGATAGGGAAGGTAGAAGAGGTGGTGGGGTGGCTCTCTATGTTAGGGAATGTTTTGACTGTACAGAGCTACATGATTCTGATGACAAGGTGGAGTGCTTATGGGTGAGGATGAGAGGGAAAGCCAGTAAGACAGATATTGTGCTGGGAGTCTGTTATAGACCGCCCGACCAGGTTGAAGAGATGGATGAATCGTTCTACAAGCGGCTGGCAGTAGTCTCAGAATCGTGTGCCCTTGTCCTTGTGGGGGACTTTAACTTTCCAGACATGTGCTAGAAATATAACACAGCAGTGACTAAACAATCTAGGAGGTTCCTGGAAAAAAAGAAAAAAAAAAAAGAAAAAAAAAAGAAAAAAGAGGAAATGGCCTCAAGTTGAGGCAAGGGAGATTTAGGTTAGATATTAGGAAAAATTTTGTTACTGAGAGGGTTGTCAAATATTGGAATGGGCTGCCCAGGGAAGTGGTTGAGTCACCATCCCTGGAGATATTCAAAAAGCGAGTGGACAGGGTACTTCAGGACTTGGTTTAGTGGGCATGGTTAATGGTTGGACTCGATGATCTTGAAGGTCTTTTCCAACCTAAATGATTCTATGATTCTATGAGTTTAACTCATTTTAGTAACATTGCATGAGTTTTTTTCTTTCAGGTTTGGCAGGCAACTGTGTAATAGGCAAATCCATGTTTTTTATCAGGGAATGAAAGTTACAAATTTTCAAAAGCCTAAACCAGCTCTACACTAAACAGCCAAACTACCACTTCTATCATACTTTGGCTTGCTGATGGAAGGAAAAGCTAGTTATTCTGAACTGTACTGGTGAGTCTCTTCAAGCTCCCAGTCATAGCAGGTAAACACAAATGTCACAGGCAGCTGAGGACCAAGAGGTCCTCAGCTAGAAGAGTTACCAAAATACTAACTTATACCAAAGATGTATACAATTATGATCATGTGTACAATTTTCTTGAAAAAATATCAAGCTGGCATTCAGTGCTCAGCTTCCTAGTCACATTTGGGATTAGTTTATCTTACCACTCTTTCAAATAATTACACAAAGCTCTTAAGAACTATCCCAAATATTAATGTTTATTTGGTTTTAGCTGATGTATTTATGAATTTAATGTTATGAATTCTAGGTCATATAGTTCATTTACAATTGTCTTAATGTTTGTGTACATACACATCTATGCACTTTATTGGGAGAGACAAAAGGGGTAAGGGGACGTCCTTCATTTTATGGTTCTCAAGTAAGGCGTCATTGTAGAATTTTTCAAATGTCTATGTATTCTTCAACTTCAAAACACACCACTTTTGCAGTTCTTATGTATGAAAACTTTATACTAGACTTAATCAGTATCTAGATGGCATCAGCTTACCTAATTCACACTGCTCGCCGTTGAAACCTGGCAAACATGTACAGATGTAAAATGAACCACGTGGATAACAGGTACCACCATTAAGGCAGGGATTGCTTTTGCATGGATCTTGGCCTGTTAAACAAGTAGAAAAAGAATTGACACTGTAGTTTAAAGGAACTGGTGTCTTTTTGATTTTTTGGAAGAAGAAATCTTTCTTCATTTCTGCATGGATGTTGCAGGCTTTACTGTAGTTACAGAAACTCTATTAACATAATAGACTACTGAGAATAAGATGGTTTTGTAAAATAGTAAAGCTTATTTTCAGGCATCACTATTTTCAACTTTAACAACAACTTGGCATTTACTATGAACCAGTATAAATAATTTTCGGAATTATATTTTTTCATAGCAATTTGTACTATATTTGGCAGTCATGATATTCTATTGAGGATTTAGTTTGCATGACATGACAATTAATTATAGCTGAAAACAGTTAAGCATATGCAAAATGAATGGAAAATGTTTTGGGGTTTTTTTTCAACAGGGTTAGTTTATGTAGAATGATTGGGTACACAGAACATACTGGCTGGCTGCTGTTGTTTGACTGTTTTACATTTGATCAACCAATGCCCACAGTCTTATTTCTTTGAAAGAATGTTTTCAAACATGCATATTTCCTACCTGTGTTTCTTAAAAACAAGAATACAAATATAAGTACTGAATACATTCGTAACTGAACTAAACATTAAGATAAAAGCTTACCTGCTGTGAAATCCTCAGTTGTTATGGGAGTTATCATTTAAACAGCTTTTCCTTGCAGAGCTTTATGCCTTCTAGAGATGTTTATTTCAACTGAGTTTAGATACCTAGGTATCTGCATTTGATTTAATGCCTAGGAGCAATCACTCACACAAGTACACACTAGATAACCATTTCTAAGTATTAGCTTCTCAGAGTTAGAGGAAAATCATGAAGACAGTCCTTCTGGGATACAAGAAGAAAGCCCTGGCTTTGAGAACTTAAAAAATGGGTGAAAGAGTTCTGTAACCTAAGTTAATTCAGAGACAGAAGGAAAGTTTAGATTTTTGGTTATATTTTTCCAAAACATCTGACTATGGTTTATGAATTAAAAGATAAGTAACATCTATTTTACCCTTGCAAGTTAGACATTCAAAGAAGTCTTCCTAAAGCACCAAGTTCCCTATCTAGTCACTGGAAAACAAAAGGTTCAGTTGAAAGCCTCCAGAAGAAAATCCCATCTAGGTAAGATGGGATTGTAATTAATTGGGCAAGATCTTGCTTTGGAGGTTTTGAAAATAATCTGATCATATCCACAAAATAGGGTGCATGTTTTAGGACTGCTTCACTGAAAGTTGCACATGTAGGGCTATGTTAAGAACCTAATGATGTTTATCATGCGTTTACTGTCTGTCCTCTTACGGACTAGGTATTTTCCCAGTAAACATTTTCAAATTGACACCTATCTGGATTATTTGAGGAAAAATAATAGAAAACCATACAAAATTAAGCCAGTTCAATTCTTTCCTCAGCTATATCTAGATAAAATATGAATTGAAGCGATGCTACTTGTACTGACCCTACCTGCATCATCTGTGTGTTTGGTGAAATGGTGCCTAATAACCATTATGTAAAACAAAACATTGTGGCAAATGATGTCTAACAAAAAGATCTGTAATTTATGAGACAGACACTGTATCAACCAGTTAAAGCTACAGACAGGCTGAAAACATGAAGTCTCAGTTTTCTTTTGTCTGGAAAGTCATCTTGTAGCTTAAGAGAAGTTAATTTTTACAGAAAATTAGGATCCTAAAATGCACACTGGATCTGCTAAGTCAACTGCAAAATGTTATAAAACAACCCTATCTATAAACCAATTGTATAAGTACTATCATCATGCCAACACAAGAAAAGCTATCAGACAAAATTATCTGTTGGAAATTGGAAAATTAAGTAATTACAGCTGAATTCTCTACCACAATCAATGTTACCTTCCTGTCTTTTAGAACTGGCTGGTCACCTCAAGTCTGATCCAGAGCTCCATGATGCAAACACTCAGGAAAAGTCACTGAACTTGAGTTTTGGTACCCCCATTCTCCTTCACTTTGTAGAGGTTACAATCATGCTGACTTCAAAGCTTGAGGCTCATGAGTTCTGTTGTTACTTCATTCGGTGCTCTGATTGCCATACCTCTTATCAGAGTTAAGACACACATTTACAAGTACCATAACAAACATATAAGACAGTGATCATATTTGGAAGTTACCTGGAATTTGCACTGCTGTGCCTTCAACTGAACCCACACTGGTGCCAATCAGGAAATCTGATCCATTAGTGACTTCCGGAAGGGAAAATGATGAAGTTACAAGTTCAATAGTATTTGGCTCCTTAGAGCTTATCGTTGACTGCTTATTTTGATATGGACTGTTTCCAGGGGCAGTGTCATTTGTTGCAATGTTAGAAGAAATTGTTGTGATCTCCTCTCGACCAAACAAAGCTGATTGTGTTTCCATGCTTCTATCCAATGGTTGTGAAGATGAAGCTGGCATTGTAAATGCTTCCTGGTCAGGTTTAAATACTTCATTGTCAATAGTATTGGGTGAATCTGAAACAGGTGTGGAAAAAAGCCATGGGATCTCTCTCTCAGTACTTCTGTCACCTTCTTGACGGGGGTTATTCACTGTCCCTGAGGAAGCTTCAACTTCTATTGTGCTAACTTTCGGAACATCTGTGTTCACTGTTTCTCCAAAATTCAGAAAAGCAGTAGGCAATATGTGTATTGATGGAGAATCTCCAGAAACAGTAGCTTCTTCCTCAACAGCCAAATCAGTTACAGTTACAGTCTCCTCCGTTCTGTCTGTTACAAGTCTATTAAAGTGAGGAGTACTTTCAGTAGTTGTACTTTCTGAAACAGGCTTGGGAGAAAACTCCAGCAGAGAAGACTCTGTTCTGTCGAGAAGGTCTGTAGTGGGTGGTTTATATGTTGCTGCAATATCAGAACTAACCTCTCTGAAGGTACCTTCTGATGAATGATCGGACTGATCTGAATCCTTTGATGATGATGTACTTGGAATGATTACCTCAGGATACTCAGATACTCCATTAACTAACTGAACAGTTACTGAGGATTTAGGAGTTTGAGGTACAGAAGAAAAGCTCACTGAATCTGTTCCTTCATACTCTGCTGATGCCGATTTTGTGTTTGTGTATACTGTAGGATGCTTTTCTTCATTCTTGCTAGATGATACAGTTGTCAGTTGGGTTGTACGCTGTGTGGTGACAACATTTACATCAAGCATGTCAGTTGTCAAAGACTTTTCTGTCTCAGTAGTTAAAACTGGTGTAAGAGAAGGAACCACAGGCTGCTTATCATACAGTTCTTCTTGGCCCATTCCAGAAAAGCCAGAGACAGAGATTGTTTCACTTTGATCTGCTATTACTCGGTTGTTTGCTGAAGTATTCAGCTCATAGGTGTCTTCTGTTGTGCTTGTTACAACATGTTTAGACTCATGAGGCACATGAGGGCTTGCCATTGATGGTACTGTAGGAAGGAAAATGCCCAGTTCAGAGAGTTCGGTAGTGATAAGAGTGTCTGTTGCAAACTTCATGGCATTTCCTGAACCCAAATCCTTGTCATCTGATTTTGGTCTGTGCCCAGCTGTTACAGATTCACTACTTGGCTGACTGGAAGTAGCCAAAGAAAGACTATCACCAGATCCAAGTGTCTTCTCTTTGGTTATGGTAAATTTAGGTGTTGATTCGTATCTCTTCCCTTCAGCTGTCATGCTATCATTACTGCTGTATGTTGATTGTATGACAGGATTTGGCATTGTCTGCACACTTATTATATCTTCAGGCATTGATTTTGAATGATCCATATCGATAATCGTTGTTTCTTCTGATGGGATTTGAAGTCGTTCTTCAATTAGTGTAATATCACCATAAACAGAAACATTCAGTATAACACTTCTTTTATCATCAATCACAGGAATAATTTTCTCATATATCCCAGTATCACTTGTTAGTTCTTCCGATGTAGCTGTCTTTGGTTGAACAGCAGATGGATTTGCCACAATCTCTTTTTCTTCTGTAAAAAGGGATGCTAGTCCTGTGATCACAGTCTGTGATCCATCTATCGGTGCCTCTGTTGTCACTTTTGACATAGGGGGTATTGGCAAATGAGTAATCATATCAGGAGAAGATGAATCCAAAACACCAACCCAGCCAGACCCTTCTCCAGAGCTTTCAGGTAATACTCTGGCTGGCATTTTTGTTGTTGAAGTGACAAGCGATTCCTCTGTTTCAAGATCAGGAGTTCTACTCAGTATTACAGAAACAGGAGTTATGCCATCTTTAATCAGCAAATGTGAAGTTTCCTCTTGAGAAACAGCTTTAGAAGTAGCTGTTGTCCTATCTGTTTCATTTTCTCCTCCCCTATAGTTAGTTTCCTTCTTGTGAGGTTCTTCAATTGCAACAAAATAATGTGTCATCTCTTTAATCTCTTTAGAGCTGAAGCTCTTGGAAGTCTCTTCTGATAAATCTGGGGAACTGGTGATCATTGAGCTCGGGAACTGGTCTTCTGTTTCTGGCAGCAACTCAGTTACAGCATTTGTAACGTCTTCAGTAACTTCAGCATTTGATTCAGTACTTCCTCTTTTAAAGTCTTGTATCTTGTCAGTTGAAAGTTTGGGTCCCATACTTGCAGGATAAGAAGTTTGAGGACTTGAAGTACTCAAGACTTCTTCAACAGCCAATGGCACTCCAGAAGGAATAACAGCAAGGTCGTCTCCCGATCCTTGTCCTGAAAATAATGGATCACTGATGACCTCATCATTTGTTAGCTTTTCTTCTTCAGGTGTCAGTGATCTGGGAATATCTCTTGTAGGGAAAATATTTTGTACCAACTCCTCCTCTTGCTCTATATCTGTAACTGGAGAGCTTATGTATTTCCTTTCAATCTTTACAGGCTCAGTTACTCTGTCATCATTAAATGGCGAAAGTATTTTTTTAAGAGATTCCGTTTCTAATTCCTTTTCTTCTGAATGTGGACTGACAGTTGGAACATTTGGAAATCCCAGATGTTCATGGTTAGCCAGTGTACTTTTAAAGAATGGGTCTGTTGTTGTTTCTTCAGAAGATTCTATAGCTTTTGGTGAAATTTCCCTTGGCCTGTCTTCCCCAGAATGTATATCTTCCACCAAAGGAATCTTTGTAGGAAAAGCACTCACTGTCAGTTCATCAGTTGTTTTCTCTTCCATTCTTATGTCAGTCACAGTTCCCATTGTGGTTACTTCATGTTCAGTACCCGTGACTAGCTCATCAGGTTCAGTAGTATAGGCGTGATCCATAGACGGTGGGCTGACAACTTTTTCATCATACTTCTCTTGTGTTTCTGGTCTCCCAGTGGGTGAAACTGCTGTTTTTGCAAATGATTCAATGAATGTGTCTGTTCCTCCAGATCCCTGGTCAATAAATGAGAAATTACTTCCAAGTATTTCTTCAGTAGGTCCATTAGACATTAGTTTTGTGATGCTGCTGTCACCTTTGAATTCTTCTCCAGAGCCATGTTCAATCAGAAGAATCTTGCCTAATGAGACAGTTGAAGAACCAACTTTTGCATTTTTGCTTTCTGTAGGTTCAGCTACTGCTTTTATACTGCCAGTACCATGTATCACCATGATGTCATGAGGGCTGTTACTAACCACTGATTCTGGAGTTGATGTGACCTCTTTTATTTCTAAATCTTCAGTTTTATCTCCTGGTGCAACATGAGATATTATCTCTTTTCTAGAACCAGGACTAGTTTTCACTACAGGAGGAGTTGTGTAAGTTGGTTCTGTTTCTTGATTTTTTTCTCCTGGGTTTCCCGTACTAAACACATCCCAGGACATCTGACTTGCTACTCCAGGCTCCTTTGTTAAGCCATCTGACTCAGTACTTGAAACTGATATTGCTGATTCATCTGTTCTTGCATGTTCTTCATATTCTGTTGTTGCATTCTTCAGTGAGGCATGATCTATGCTGTAAACTTTTCCTTCGTGCTTTTCTGTTTGTGTTTCAGTGACAGGTCTTAATGGAACTGAAGTCAAAGTAGCAGACTCAATGGTAACATCTATGTCTCCAGAACCTGGATCAATAAACGGGGAGTCAGTACTTACCACTTTTCTTGTGGGACCCCCTGAAAATATGTCTGCTGGTTCTTCTGCTGATCCTTCATTTATAAAAAGCTTCTTCTCTCTCCAGAGAGGAATGGTAGTGACCTTTTTGATTTCAGAACTTATTGTACCTGTTACCAGTACTGTTCTTCTGAACGGGGTGGGCTCTTGACTTACAGTTCTGACTTCACTAGTAGTGCTCCCAAGTTCGCTCAACTCCAAATTTCCTGCTGCAGCAGTAGCTGAATTTTCCTGACTTGAATAAACAGTGGTCTGCATTTCTTTTTCATCTTCAATATTCTTTTCAGTTACAAGAGAGCTGGCAACTACTTTCTCCATAATAAAGTCAGACACAGAATTGGTGGCAACAGTTACTTCAGAACTTTGATCAAAAGCAGAATAAAGAGTGCTTATTCCTCTGGGCAAAGCAGAGGTGATTCCTGAAATGGTTACAGAAGTTTCTGTTGGCAGTACTGTGCCAGAGCCCAAAGAAATATCTTGCATTGAAAGTGTTTCTGTTACTGCTTTTTCCGTTGTCATGGCTGAAGTTACGGTGATGTCCTCTTCAACATCTCCAGAGCCTTCTAGAACTCTAAAAGAAGCAGCACTCATCTCAGGCTTTGCTGTATGACTACTTGTTTCCAGAAGATTTTCAACAGAGGAATTTGCATTAAGTTTAATAGTTGATTTATAATGATCTGAAGTAGAGGTTGCCTCTTCTGGAATAAGGTCTTTCACACCTATGCCTACCGTAGCAGTATGAAAAACTGCATCCAGAGAAGCAGTTACAGCAAAACTTTCCACCGTAAATGCATCAGGAGCAGAAGTTATACCAGAATTCTTTTCATCATCTTCCTTTCTTGACATTGTCACAATTTCTGAGAAGACAGAACTGGATAAATCAGATTCCGTGGAGCTATCTCCAGAAGATTCGTTACTAATCAAAACCAAGTTTTTTGCATCTTTAGTAGAGCTCTCCTCAGTTCTATCCCATGTTATGGTCTCTTTATCTTTTTGCAGTGACTGCTCATATGAAGAAGTAATGGCTATTGATTTATCTGTTGCGGCAACTTCTGACTCACCACTATAAACAGGTTCTAACATTGCAACATCTGCTGTTGGTTGTGTAACTTCAAATGCCCCTATTACTTCTCCAGCTTTGCTTGGTTGCATAGTACCAGAAGCTTCAGTTTCAGGTATTATAAATGTGTTTGTTTCATTGATTTGAGAAAAGGTTACATTTTTTGAATGTGCAACACTTTCAATTTGGTCACTTCTTGCTTCCTCAGCTTTTGTGCTCTTAGGTGCACTAGTAACTTGCTGCTTTCCATTGATGAACTGCAAAGCTGGAGGAGTTGTAACATCAGTAGTATTTTCACAGTCTTCCTCTTCTTCAAACTGTACAAAGTCTGGAAAGAAAGGATCCAATATTATATATTCAGATGAATCCTGCACAGAGTCTGAAGTACAGGGTTCAGTCTGAGCTGATTCTGCATCAATGTGGGGTTCATCTATTGCATGAGGAAGCATGTGGCGACTGAACAGATCCAAAAATTCATTCACCGGATGATCTGCAAAAAAAAGAGAGCTTTTCATAATCCCTAAGTGATAGCGATGGTTGCGCATTATAGTAGACATATGAAGTACAAGCAATCCATAGGAGAAAAAAAAACAACAAAAAAATCAAAATGAACATAGTAAATTTTCTATTGACACAAAGTTAAATGCTGCCACCGTGTTTGACCTTCTAGTTGAAGCCTTGATTATGTAATGCTGTCAATTGCCAGGCATGTTTAGTCCCAAATGCACACCTGAGCTAACTTATCCTAGACTATTCAGCAGAGATAAGAAATGGACAAGATGAAAACCATTTTTAGACCAAAAGACTCTGGTCCCAACCTGCAGCAACTGCTTCCAATGATTTGAGACACTAGCTAACCTTTACCAAAAATTGAACTTGGACAAAGCTAAGCCAGGCAAAGTCTAAAATAAAATAGGACATGTAGAATATGCTTCTGCAACTCCATTTATTCTTGGTATAGAGTAATTCAAATTACTAGGAACACCGTAAAAACTACATGAGTTAATCTATTCTTTACACTTGGACGCTAGGTAAATAAAGTCTCACTTTACAAAGTTGTTGCTATTTGGCATTACAAAGCACTCTGAAGCAAATAAGAAAAAATATCCCAGATTCAAAAATCAGTCAGAATTCAGACAGTAACATGAGTAAAGTCCAGCTATTTTCTTCTGTTTACAACTAACTTTGAATTATTTACACACACCACAGACTACAAACCTCTCAAATTTTTCTGTAGGTGGCCAAGCAGATAAAGAAGAGGAAGTAAGTTCTAAGTAGACAAGGTTTTAGCTGCAGAAGCCCTCATGAATTCCCCTGATTTATGATCCCAAATTCCATAGACACTTTTTAAATATGCCCTCTCAGCACAAACATTACTACAAACCTTCTGTTCCAGACAATAGATGCTACCCTCATTAAAAAAAAAAAAAAAAAAGGATACAAGACTCAGAAAAAAGCCAAATTTCAGGTTTGACTGACTGACTTGAAGCTGGAGACCTTGTGCTGAAATCTTATTCCAAGAATCTATCTTTCTTCTGAGTCTATGTTTATAACCTTTTTGTACAAAGCAAAATTACTGTTTGCTGGTATAAATGGGTATAGCCAATGGAACATTTGCCTTTAGAAGATCTGAACCAACATACAGGACTCCTGTCTTACAGCACTGTTAGCAATGATTGCTCCCCAAAGAATATTTGCCAGTATTCTGGCATACCCAGAGTATGACACAGCACAATTTTTAAGTAAATCTTCCTCATTAAAACTATTTACAAGACGTAAAAAAATGAGAACCTGACAGGTGAAGTATTTGATTAGTTTGAATTAATTCCTCTACATATGAACATCATTTAACCTCTATGACTACTGAGCCCTCAGAGATAATCAGGTGATCATTCTGGAAAAGAATATATTAAATCACATTAAACCAATGTAGAGCACTGTGAAAGGCTTGTGATTCTTTGGCTTGGGGCGTTTTGTGTGTGCAAATTGCAACGCAGTTAGTATTCTAATATCTCACTCTGTGTTTACAGCTAAACTCATGAAGTTACTGAATCTTTGTTTTGCTAAACATCCAGCTGAAGAGTAAATGGCAACTTCAGGTCTGTTTTACAAAGAATGCATAATAAGGTGCCCTGAATCTGAGGCTTTGATCTAATTGTTAAACAACTTGGGAAAAATTAAGATCCATACCAGTCTTATAGAGAATAAATAACCTTCAGCATTGTGTATTTCTACTAAAATATTCAGTTTGTACAGCACTAAGCTCAGCATTCCCATTGCAACAAGAAAAGTTTGGTTTTAACCTCATTTCTACCTGGCTATTCTATTCTACCCAATGAAACCAGGTGTTTATTTTGTGCTATGACAGCTCTATTAGATGACTACAGAATTGAAACTCCTTCTCTCTCCCTCTCATGTGCTTGTTGGGAGTTGTTTTATGCAATGCTCATAAAGAGAGAATTTCTCCCTGTTCCTTCCTCCAGTAGGCTACAAATATTTACAGAGGTTGCCCAATGCCACAGAAAAATATAGCTTCTGCAGCCATTTATTTGAGTCTTCCCAGATCTCCCTTTCAAATTTTGTTCAAGCAGAAAAGCAAGAATTTAGTTATTTGTCCAAAATTTGCAATATGACATGGAGAAGCATGTCTAAAAACTTCACTTTCAGAATCCACAAATCTTAGCAAACAGCCACACTATTCATACTGAGGAATCATATTTTCATAGAAGTAGAAGCTCTAATCGACACAGAATTGTACACCTTCTTTCAAAACCATGAATGCAAAAATACATAGGAATTCAATAACTGAAAGGGGAATGGCAAGTCAAAGCTGCTAGGGAGCTTTGAGAGTTTCTGATTCTCAGTAAGCTCACCATAAAATAATTGCACCAACATACAGAACCAGAGAACTACATATAGAAATGTGCATGGGCAAGAAAGATGGCCTGTACTGTGTGCACAGCTTAAGAAGGAATATGTATAAATAACCTCTTATATAGACTAATGTGGCATAAGGATTAATTATGATTTCATACACAGTTGTTAGGATTGTGTGCACAAAGCATGTAGCATGCTTTTGCACAGAACTGTACATCAAAAAAAATTATAAAACTTGGATGCGACTGGATAGGCTGTAATTTGTAAGAGGGTACAATGACTAACAAGTTCTGACCAGTGTATTATTTTTGTAGCAGTGCACACCTGGGAGTCCCTCAAATTACTTGCTCATGCTAAATCATTTATGGTAGGTAATAAATTTAATGAACAACATCTGTTCCAAATTCACCTAGAAGACATATACAAATTCTTACATACGCAAAGATCTCTATCAGACCTTACTTTTACTTTGTTAGCTTTTTCAAGATCTCACATGCCACAAAGATCCACATAAAAGAACCTTAGCTAAAGGTATGATATTCCAATAATAAACTTTCAGGAGGCTCCTTCATTAAATACTAAGTGTTTTTGTTTTGGTTTCTTTTTCCAAGAAAAAAAATAACCAGCTTTTAAGAAAATAGTAAAGAATCCAATTGAATTATTTTTTTAATTTGAATTTCTTCTTCTTTCTAGAGCTTTGATTATTCAGTGTCAGCAATCAAGTTGCCAATGCTCAGGGCTAACAGCTATGGAAAATTCTCTTAAACCCCAGAGATGGCCAATAATCTATGTAAAAATATAGCTCATATATAACATATAACCTTGTCCTGTAAGAATAAGCAAGACACTAGGATGAAAACCTAAGTGCTGACATAAAATACAAATACAGGAGGGAAAAGTCTTATATGTTGAACTGGTTTGTTGGACCGTTAGGGCAGACACACGAACACTTGCAATAGTTTTAAACTGGCTAGATGCAGCTGACATACGTTGCTCCTATTTATGTTCATGTCCATACCAGCTGCAGGTGAAGACATACAGACCTGAGACTATTAATAAGAGATGAAATAAGGACTCTGAAGGAAAGGAGTTTGGCTCCTAACTAAGATTATCAATAGTTCACACATTATCATGGCAAACAAGCCAAAACGAGCACTTGTTCAAAAAGGTGCTTTGTTACCATGGCTCCAAGAAAAAGAAAGTAAAAACAAGTAGCTAAGAAGTAGTAAAGCCAAGGGTTGTCAGTTCAGACTGCCAATCCAAACAAGTCCTAAAGGAGATTTATCAGTAAAGCCTCTTATTGAGGAAAGTGATGAGGTATGCACTGAAATAGAGATGGAATAGATAGGTGGATGAGTGTATATGCAGCCTAGAGTGTTTCTTAATCCATTTAATATGTCTAGATGTTTTAAATTACCTGTATGGAATAGGCATCTATTTCAGTAACAGTCAACTATGTGTAAGAAATGCAAATCCCTCTGGCTACAGGGCGCTTTTTAGCCGCAAGGGGACTTGACTGCTACTATATACAACCACAGAGCAACTGACTGAGGTGGCATTAATTTCCATTACAACCCTTCTAATGACAATTGGTTCTAAACCCACAATAATTTTTCACTGGATCAAATATAAAACTTGCCTCTATGTTACTGACGCACATCCAAAAAATGTGTAATGTATAGTAACATTTTTTCTTGAGAAGACTTTTCGTATTCTACAAAGAACCCCAAAGGGCTTTTCCAAGATCATTTTTGAGGGGACAGGCAGTAAAGAGCATTTTCTCTCTCAAAAACCTTCAGATAGAAGAATTAACAGAGAATTAAACAGAAAACATTCTGATGTCTTCCAAAGTTTCAAAACCCAATATATTTCATTCAGAAGACTTATGGATTTAGCAGGGTTTTTTGAAGTCTCATTCAAAAAGGGACTGTTAACATCTAATCTGGCATCCTGCAGATAGCAGAATTTCACCTATAGATTCCTGCAATTTGTCCATTTATTGCTTCAGAGCAACATGCTGAGTTGTTCATGAGAAGTAGTAGAGTTCAGGCTTTTGTAGAAGGACTAGAAGTCTGATAAATCCATGAGATTCACAGAACGATTCACAAAATGTTCTGTGGACTTTGAATCAGGCCCTATATTTTTATTAGAATAGACCTAAAAAGAAAAAAAAAATAATTTAAAAGAAGACCAGAAACATTTTGGACTGTTGGTTTTGAAAGCATGCATTTCATTGCATAATGTGACACTATCACAAACCCCATAATGTTCACTACCAAGAACCCATAAGCACAAGACAGGTTAGCATGAGAAAACAAAATAATTTGCATTAGTCAAATTTCTTCCTCCACTTGATAACCAGAAAATTTTGGTTTTGGCTTCAACAGATATATATCAGGGTGAATTCAGACCATAGTATGACTAAAATGTCATTAAAATATTGTATATATGTGGTTTTGTATCAAATTTCTGCAAATGTAACATGCGGTCATTGTGAAAAAGGTAATGCGGTAACTTGCAAGAAAAATTAAAAATGTTTGGCTCAGAGAGAAAAGCAATAAACAAATGAATTTAAGATAAAAATTGAGATAATCTGGGAGGTTTTCCCCCTGTGCATACTTGTTAACTACTCTGTTTCCACGTTAAGTCACCTTGTTTCTTCCCCACAGATACGTACTCTACATTTATTTTTATATGCCTCCTCTTTACTACAGTTGGTCTCCACAGTACCATGGTCATCACCTCCTGCAGAGGACTCCCATCACACACATGATGATGTGCTAGCACTCCCTAGCAACAACCTTAAACATCACCTCCAACTAATCAGATGCTCTGAGATCAAGGTCAGAGCTGTCTGGGACTAGGACTATGGGACAAGCAAAATACCTAATACCTAGCAGTTAGCATAATGGTTCAACTCATCATCAAAGAACAGACCATCAGCTTAGGTAGGCTGTTAAATGACAACCCAAGTCAGAGATCTCAACATCTGTTCATTAACAGCTATTGGTCAGACCCTTACTCGTTCAAAAAACATTATTCTGAGAAAGTCATTGCAGGAACAGGTTGTAAAAATATGCTATGAAAAGCACACTGACAGCAATGAGGACCAAAGGCAGATGCATGAATCATTATCTTCCTCATCTTTGTACATTCATAGAATTTGCTGGAGATTGAAGCTGCTATGAAAAGCACATCCAAACAGACATTCACAGAATAATTCAGTAAATGTCCATACTCCGTGTAATGTAAGACTCTCTAAATAACCTAAACGAATGGCTTTTATGTGCTATTTTAAAATCCCTGCATACTTGTGGGACACTCCTGATGGTTTTGCAAAGGTGACCTACCAAGAGCTAGCCTCCAGCCAGCAGACTTAAATGCAGCCAACAGGTGTCTCCACTTCATCTGGAAAATATTTAGGAGTCCTCAAAGTAGAAGAGGTTCAAAGCAGTTTATTTAAATCCTCTGAAAGTACAGTGAAGCCTCGTATCTGGGCTTGGGAGAGGATCTAGCATGAGAAAAGACTTAAACAGCTTTATGTCATATATTGACTCCCTTGAACCTCAGCTCTGCCAGGGACCAGATTTGCAGTCTGGGTGGATTCAAGCAGTTTTATGACTACAGCTTGCTGAAACTCTTCCAGTGAAACAAAACTCAACCAATTCCACAGGAATGTGTCAGTGTCATTGAATATATTTTGTTTTAAAAGCATACCGAAAAAGTAAAGAAGCGATCTGACAAGACAGCCCCCATACAAAAAAAAATCTATTTAATTTTTTTTGTTTCGAAACCTTTGTATTTAGAGTTTACTTCCCCCCTTAAAATATTACATTTAAATTGGGACAGAAAGCTTCAATTTTACAGAAATAAAACATTCTGATAACATCTTTTGGGCCATTTTGTTTCATAGAAAAGGGATTTTTTTAATTGTTCTTTTCATCTCATTTCAAAAGAAATAAGATTTTGAAATACAGACATTTCCTGCTGAAGGAAAATTCCAAGTGTCAGCCTTCGGTACATGCAATTCCTCTAACTTGTGCCATCTTGTAATATCATTAACCTACCTAAGCACGGTCAAAGTGCAACAGTGCTTCAGGCATACCCCATCTCCCCCGTCAGGAAAAGGTGGGAATACTGCCAAGGAACTGGTCTAAGGTGTTAAAGAAACATGGCTACTATTATACACACCTAAGTAAAAGACAACAAAGAAAGGTCCAGAAATAATTCAATTTTTGATTATTTTAATCATTCTACCTCACATTACCATGACTAGTATATATGATGAGGTCTAGTAAAATCCAGTTCTTGATTACTGTTCAGTCTAAATAAAAAAAAGGTTTTATTTAGTTCACTTTAAAATGTTTCCCAGATGGATATATATTTCTAAAAGTTTTGTTAACTTTGGCTCCCTTTAGAAATGCTTAAGGACATAGGGCACATTTCAATAGGTTTATTTTTTTTTTTTACCTTCTAAATTTTATCATAATTTATGTTTTGTTCTCCCTCTGACAGTCAAAAGAGAAGTTCACATTTTTAAATCTCATCAGCAGTAAAAAAAAAAAAATCATCTATAAATTGACCTTGCATAAAAATCTCAACTACTCAAGTAAATTTCTGGAAGAGAGTATTTGAAAAGAGTAATTTTTTCACAGCTGGCTGGGTAGGAGTTGAAAGTAATTCAAGGTGGGTGGTCAGTCTTGCCTACTCAAATTCACTTATCCAGTCTGCTTTACCATATTTGGGTGTCTCCATTTCCAAGCAAGATACAGCCCTGTTGAAACCCTGAGTATCAATTGCTGGCATGTTCCTAAACTGCAGCCTTTGTAGAGCTATACCATTTCCCCAAGCTCCATCTTGACAGAGTTGTTGGCTATGACCAGAAACACCTGTGGAAAGTGGATGTCGCTTAGACGGACATCTGTTTTGCACAGGGCTCTGGCCTGCATGGCTGTGCTTAAATACCCCTGCCAAATTTTAAAGTAGTAGACATGATGATGCAAAAACCATGTCAAAAATAAAGGAACCTTTTTATTATAAAAGCATATCATGAAGCCTTCCAGCAATCTCTGGTGTTTCCTTCAGCCTCATTGCTTCCTGTGTTCCCCCCCTGATGCAGCAGTAAACTTGTTAAGAAAAAACAGATTGAGTAAAATGTCAAGTTGTTAAAAATGGCAGCCTTGCAGTGTCAAGTCTAAGCCCCAACAAGTGCAGGATACAGTTCCCTGGGTAATGACTGAGTATTTGTCATAAAATATTCTAAGGACAACTATTCCCACTTCCTTTCTACTTCAATGTCATTAACAAAATGACACTCCAGCCAGCAGCGTCTCCTCCTGAGCGGTCCCTGACACGAGCATCCTTCCAATGACAACATTTTACTTACTGCCTATGGAGAAGACAATTCTAAAATTCTGCAGGGCAAAACAACCCAAAACCAAACAACTTGCAAGTAATAAATCATTTCTCAGCTGAAATCCTAAACAAAGCAAAAATTCAGACTGTGCAGTCACACGGTATCTGGACTAGCTGGTCTGTCTGGATATATATATAGAAAAGTCCAACTCCACAGGACAACTCACCAGGTCAGGCAGTAAACAGAAGAGCTGGCTGGGACAGAAACTAACTGCTCACTAAAATGACTTCAGACTCGACCTCATGTTTGGTATTCCACGACTGAGGTGGAAACAGTGAGATACCAACGGGTCTTGCCCCTTCCTAGCCCACTTCACCACCATCCCTTGGTTACGCTTACACCGTGTTACACTGGGGCAACCTCAAATGCTTCTGCCATAACACAGATGGAACAAGAAGGAACCAGTTCTGGCCCTACTAACATTGGAGGAGAATGTCCCCTCCCAGAAGAGCAAAAGATGACCTATCACAACAAAAATTTGAGGCAAAAGTCAAAATACTACAGTTACAATGTTGAAGCAAATGTCCACAATTTCACTGCTCCTGTGGCTGCTCAGATGTGAAATAGCCTGTAATGAATATTCCTTCCCCCGTCCCTTTCTTCAGTAATGTCAACAATATTTGGCTTTAGGAGCAATCTTACAGTATACTCCTTAATGTGGCAGTTCTGGAAAAAATTAGGTTGAAATCAGATTAGTGTAAGAGTAATAAAGGTTGGTTTACATAGTAGGCATGTGCTAAATCCTACTTTCTTAATCTAAGTAACTTGTCCCAAAGGAGGAATTTTATGTGGCAAAAAAATAAAACCAGAAAATATTCTGATGTTCAAGCTTTAAGACAGACAGAAGCATTTATATACAAGGGGAAGGGGAAGGGGAAGGGGAAGGGGAAGGGGAAGGGGAAGGGGAAGGGGAAGGGGAAGGGGAAGGGGAAGGGGAAGGGGAAGGGGAAGGGAAGGGGAAGGGAAGGGAAGGGAAGGGAAGGGAAGGGAAGGGAAGGGAAGGGAAGGGAAGGGAAGGGAAAGAAGAAAAAAGGAGAGAGACAGAGAGATAAAACAAAGAAAGAAAGAGAAAGGAGAAAAGGAAGGGAGGGAGGGAAGAAGGAAGGAAGGAAAAGAAAGAAAAAGAAACATACATTTTCAGGACGATCCTCCCTATGCAAAATGGCTTTGTTCTGAATAACTCTGTTCAAAGAACTAAAGCTATAGTGATAATTACCCCACCTGATCTACCCCACAATGCTTTTTTTAGAGATATCTGGAGAAGTTTATGTATCTGTACTGCCACTTAGCGTGATGCTTTTCTGACATTTTATCCCCTACAGTTTTCCAAGCATCTTTCAAGTACCTCATAAGCACACGTTTAATTTAATGTCTGCACAAGCCCACTGGTCATGCAGCCAGCACTCAAAATCACAGCTGATTAGATACACTGTTTGGCTGCAGTCCCTGCTACTTTGGGGGAGATATTTAGAGCTATTAATCATGTGGCAACATACACTCATGCTGTCATGGCAAACCTTTCTTTAAGCTTCAGTTTTCTTCATTGAAATATGACCAAAGCTTTACTGGAATAGTCCATTGTGGGGCAAATCACCCTTGACCTGGACCCATCTGCTTGTGCAAAATGACTTGAGTTACTACAGCAGTAGCAGTAGTAACTCAAGTTACTAGAGTATCTTCATAACATCTTAAATGCAAATACATGTTTTAGAATATACAGTTAGAGTAATTATGCACACAAATATCGACATACATGGCACATGGATTTTTGCACATAGATCTGACTCTTGTGTTTTGCAAATATTATTCAGAAGACACAGAATAGATTCTATATTTGCCATTTTAATGGAGTATTCTTAGCATCATCCCCTGCCTTGTGGGAAAAAAGCAGGAAAAAAATTTGAAATTTAGCTATAGGGGTTAATAAACATGATTGCTTTGGGTATTAAACATCCAAAGCAGTCTAGGAATAAGCCCGATTCTCAGTTAAACCAACATAACGCTGTAAAAACCCCGCTGCTGCAGACAGAGTGACACAAGTGTGACTCCCTCTTTCAGACACAATTTTAAGGAAAGGAGTGCAGCGCCATGTGCTTGAAAGCCTTTCAAAAAATAAGTACTAAACAGTATTTTGATACGTTATTTCTACCTGGATCAACTTTTGGAGTGCCTTTGATCCTCACACTTTCCTGAACTCTGCAGAGACATATAAACAGCAGATGAAATAGAAAAAAGAGCAGAGCAGAAAAGGAAGCCTGATGCAGCCATATTGTAGAAGTTTATAACTGGAGAAGACTTATCTGAGAGCAAGCTGTGTTATACCTGTAAATGTTTAACCATTTCATTGCTCAGAGCTGGGAAAAGAACATGTAATGCATAGAGAACATGAGCTTGTTTTTAACCATATAATCACATGCATATATAAAAATGGGAAATGGCTTCATTTCTCTTTTAAAAGCAGAACTTTTTCCACCTAAGTATTTTTGCTTGGAAAAAATGGAACATTTGTTTTGGAAAAATATTAATTTGTTTTTAGAAACACTTGTTTTTTGAAAAAGACATTTTTGTTGGACAATACTTGAGAGGAAAAGTTTTCAACCAACTATAGTCAAAAATAGGTCCTTAGCTCTGGTAAGCTTGGTGCAGCACTAAAAAAAATGGCAGAGGGGGACAGACTTTTGACTATAAACCTATTAGCACAAACTCCATCCTATACTAACATGGTTACATGGCTACTGACTCAGAATTAGTTCCCACCTGACAGGCTCTGAATGTGGGCAGAATAAGCTGAAAAAGAAGCATATAGCCCAAGAAGCCAAATAATTCAGTTTAGATACGAACAAATAAATGCTTGAGTAACATTTTGGAGACATAGAAACACTTCCATTTAACTGATTTTCACAGTGTTCCTATGTCACGTAGGGTAGAGTATACAACTAGCTTTTTCCCTGTTAGGTCATCTGGTAATCCTGGTAACTCAATACTGTGCTAAACTGCTATCTATTACGTTCACTGCAATGCTCAGCTGTGTTTCTCACCTGGCAACGTTGCACTCCTACATCCAACACCCACAAACAGCAAAAACAAGCATCAGTGTCTTCGTTATCTATTGCAATTTAGTAATCTCCAAACTGTGATGTGTTTGACATCAGTGGCCTTCCCCCTGATGGCATGAAATCGACCAAATTTAGTTGTTCAGATGATTAGTCCAATAAATTCTGTGGGAAATTACACTAACTTTGGTTTCTTCAAGCATTGAAAAGGAGTACCTGCACTAAGGCAAAAGACACTGTAACCACTGAAAAGCTTTTTCCAGGTTCACTCACCATTACAACCCCATTATCACTATCTGGTTTCACCAGAGGATATATCCTATGGTCTTTATCCTTGCCTGTCAGTTGGACCAAGTGCACCAGCATTTCCAAAGGACTCTAGAATTTTGTTTGTAATATTTAATATTTAACTGAACGTGTCACTGGAAACTCACTACAAGCCTGAGTAGTAGACACATGAGTAACCCAAGAATCACTTCACTCACCACTTCCAAGAAAGGAAAAAAATAGCTTAGACAAAATCTCACAATAAAACTTTATAAAAAATCCCGATGCTACTCTGTGTACACATATGCATATTCTTTGCTGTTATTTTGGCAAAAAAGTTACATCAAATACATGGAAATTCTTTTGCTAATGCCAAAAACTTCCCACTGAAACTATGGAACTCTTACTTGATGAAGTACTACATGAAAAATCCAAGATTATGGTTAAAAAAGTTAAAAATTAATGTTTCTTATGCACTCTTGAAGCTAATGCTGGGTAACAAAAAAGTAATGAAGTGCATCAGAGGTAATACCAAAGCAGGCATGGACCACTGGAAGATAAGATAGCTCCTGATCAGCAACAAAATTCTAACTGCATTTCTCCTCCTCAGGGATCTCAGCTCTAATCATTAATGAAGAGAAATTTCTATACAATTTTTTATATTGAATTCTCATCATTTAAGCAAATAGTAATACAGGACTGGTCAAACACATCCTAATACAATTCACTGAGCAGTTTTTTAAAAAATGTAAATTACTCCACAGAAAAAGATAAATAATTTCACATGTTCCCAAAGGTGTCACAAAATATGCAGCAGACACTCTGAACACATCTTGACTTGTGCCAGGAAATAATTCACAAGTATCTTGAAAGACATCAGCAGGTATTATGTATATTACTGATCAAATTTATCATCTAAACACTTCCAGAAAAAGGGAGATTAAAAACCACTAGCTGGATTAGCAAGGATTAATTCAACCATTAAATCTAAAATGTGCAAAGGACAACTGCAAAAAAGACAACTGAAAACTACATACTCAAAATGAAAGAATAGCCAACAAATATTTTTAAAGTGCTATTATCAGGCTAATTATCAATTGATGTACATTAAGGGAATAACTTTCTATGAAGATCCTTAGCCTTTGATCCACTTCTAAAAATATCTTTATATTTCCAGGATCACATCCTGTATACACTCAGAGTTTCACTGTATCCAATGAATCATTTTATGTAGAGTAAAATGGTGTAGATAATATTTACTGAAAGAGGCAAAAAAGGATGATCATTCAGAAAACTTTGGTACATAAAACCACTTTCCTCAAAAAAATTAATTCATACTGTGTTTCCATATAAAAGACAGCTCATCTTTTCTGCAATAGGATTTCTTAAGACTTTCTCCACATGTAAACAAAACTTCTAAAAGGATTCCTCTCCTTCAGAACAGAAGTATGAAAAACTACATTGTACCTATGAATAAAATTCCTTCATTTCTCTCATGAATAAACAAAGAGCTATAAGAAAGCTAGAAATGTGTAATCCCTATGTCTAGATCTGAGACGTTTCCTTGGAAACAATGCAAAAACAGCAGGGAATGTGTAGGCATCCTCTGAACAGTATTTAATGTGAGGGCACTGTTCCTTGTATCTATGGAAGTCTATAAAGGAATGTGAAAAAAAGAAATTATTGTTCTATAATAAGTCTTCAGGAAGAGCCAGCAATAGTGGCCTAAAACTACTTATTAATTCACAGTCTTAGCTTGTGAAACTTTCTAAGTAACAAGTTTCGTCTCTGTTGGATATGGGGTTGGTTTTTTTCTTTTCCTTTGTTTTGGAAATAGGAGCAGTGTACAAAAAGCTTGAATTTATTACAATCACTTGTTTATTAGGGCTTGCTTTCATGCAGAGCATCATTGCTGTTACATTTTAAATATGATTTATATGTGATGGTGTCCAACCTATTTTAAAAAGCCCTCCACATCACCAGTACAACATGAGTATTCTAATATAAAAAAATTCCAACTGGTTTAATTAAGCAACAGGTCTATCAGTTTGGGTTAAATACATGATACAGATTTGCTCTGCAGGAAAAATCACCTAACTGTAAAATGAACCAGAAGCTGTAAACGTTATGAAGACATTCTGATACCTACCATCCCCACATCCCCACAACAATTCTGCTCTCAATCACCTCATTGGAATTACTATGGTGTAATTACATTGGGGAAGATGATATCAGAATCTGGCCACGTTACTTAGCATTTAACACTTCAGCTACTCTAGACAAAAAGAGAACTTGGCTGTCTCTATGCCAGGTTTTATGAATAACACAGAGAGTTTGGTCATTCAGGGCATGAAAATGACTTGAGTAGCTATTGGACATTGACAAACCGGTTTCATTTGGAAATGTGTTTCAAAACCACTAGATGGTTTTTTTTCTTAGCTGAACACACAAGCCCAGGGCTCAAAACAAAACACTACCAGGAAGGACCGCATTACTAATTCAAACAGTGAAATAAGACCATGTCCATTGACTGCAGCGCGCTCAGGGCAGCAGGGAATGTAGCCTTTCTCCAGGGTTGATGAAGAGCAGCAGCTGCCATAGCCTGAATGTCAGCTGGAACATTAAGTTAATAAGGAGACAAGCCCAGTCCTCCATTAAACAAATAGGAGATTTTGTATTTAATAAGATGGGAAGTTGGTTCAGCCCACGTGAGGCCACTTTTACTATTGTGTCAACATCCTGCCAGAAATTAATTCAGGACAGTCTAGTTGCACAATACCAATAAAGCATGGCCACAGAACACCACGTCCAAATGCATACAAGTTGAAAGGTACTTGAAAATTAAATGGTACTTTGTTCACCAAAATGTTCAGGTAAATTTGGAACTCTTCTTCTCTTAAATGCATGACAGTGATATCAAGAATTAAGCATTTGCTAAGAAAGCCAAACAGCTTGCCCAGGCAGGGAGGTCCTAGTCATATACATCCACTTGGGTGTGTTATCAGTCACTGCATAAAGCAGCAGAATGCAGTGAATGCAAGACAGCATCTTTCCTTTACAATAAACTTTGATTTGAAATAGGCCCTATGAATAAAGAATAGGTTTCAGTAGCATATATATTTCATTTGAAGAAAAAGAAATCGTGATCTCAGCACATAAAAGACAGTCTCCTCACCTTCAGCAGAAGTCTCTCTAACACAATAATTAATACAAGTAATTTTTGAAAGGTACACCAAAAATTGCACGTAGCACATGTGCATATACTACAAAGAACAGTGTCCAGATAGATATTTGCCAGTGGGCATAAATAAAATAACTTAAAAGAGAACAATGTGGGTACAGGTGCAGACAGATACAAGTCTACATGCTGCATGCTTTTAAGCTGGCTCTATTGCAAGTGAGGTGCAGCCTGGAAATAGTGTTGCGAGGCATGCTGCTCCTGTCCCTCCACACCATCATCTGGTCTGGTGATAGCATCATCCTGACATCCACAGCCTCCGAACAGAGCCAGCGCCTTTCCTCCCAGCATGCTCCCAGCACATTTCCACTCTCCCACGCACGCATTCCCCTCAGAAGTTAGCAAAATGAAGGCTGAAAGGGGACATGGTTATTCTCCATAACTGAACAGAGAAATAAAAGTATCAAAGGATAAGTGTCAGGAAGAAAAAGGACCTATTCAAGCTAAAGACAATGCTGGCAAGAATAAACATGGGTATAAACTGGCCAAGAAGCAATTCAGGCTAGATATTAGAATCAGACTTAAAGAGAGCCACGACGATATGGGACAGCCCTCCAGGAGGAGCTGTGAAGACAACAGGATTAAATGAATTTTAAGACAAGGCCTCAGACGGACCTGAAAAGACTCTGTTCTGCCTTCTTTGTTAAGGTTTATGACTATGACTCATTACCATTCTGCATTTCATTCAAATTTCACATGCCCTCTTACACTGCTAAGACAGAAATATGCGTGTCAGAGAATTACATGTTGAAACACAAAGGTTTGCAACCTCTTTCCATAAAATTCCACATCGACAAAGCACAAGTTCCTGCAATTTCATTCTGTTCAAAGCTGGAGGGGACAAGAAACCAGACAGAGCTGGTGTGAGTCCCAGGGTCCAATAAGCACTTTGAAACATATTCACTAAGTAAAGACTTTTAAATGTCTCCAAAAAATGCAGGTGTGCAAATTACTCCTGATACAGACAGGAGTTATGTTTCCAGCATCCCCTCAACCACTGTTAAACACACCCCCACAAGCATTTTTCAGCTCATAAAAGCTTTATGAGCTGAAAAGTTCCTTCAGGTTTGGTTTTTTTTCAGCTGCTAATCCATTACCTTCCAGCAACAGCATCAGCCTTCACCTCTACAATACATAGGAGCTCTGAGAACATAAAAGGGCGTGAGGTGGCAAGTTTTGGATCTTTGCAGTGAAAGACAAACTCCTCTGTCCTATCTAATGCAATAGAAAGCTGCTAATGTGATAACACATCACAGCGCAGGGCTATTTTGCTTTCTCACTTTCACAACACGATCACGATCCCAAGGGAATAGCCCGTTGTTCCACTCAAGTGAATGAAGTCCCAAGCTCCTTCCATTATGAAACATGTGCATGGTCCTTTCTGTAGCATAAAAAGGGATGTCTCCCAATGCACAAATATATTTTCCTCATTAATTGGAACACCTGCCCTAGATCTGCCCATGTGCCATAGGCTGTCAGAAAAACCATGCCTTATATCCTTCATTAATTTGTGCACCTGCCTCACACTTGCTCACATGGAAGTATATGGATTGTTTGTACAATACATTTTCTCAATAAAAACTGCTGTATTCTTACACAAATAAGCAGCTTAATCCATTCAGTGGTGTGTTCAGCACTAGAGCACATTTTTCCAGAATTTAAGCTAATGAGCTTGACCTTCCACCACTCTCTGAAATTACTTCTGTTTCCATGGGTAAATTTTTTTATCTAAAAGTAACCGAAACTTCCTTTATGGAAGTTTTAATGGATTGCAAGCATGCATTTTAAAAGCTAGGAGTATAACTATTTACCTCTTGGATGGCATAAGAAAAGAAGTCCTCTAGGAGAAACTTTTTCTGGTCTAATAAATGTAAGGGCTTATTGTATTAAAAATTGAAAATATGTAATATCAGCTTTCATTTATGTATTGTACTACTTCATATTAAAGGGGGGGGGTGTCTCAGACAGCCTAAGATCCTTGCCACTATATTTAATTGAATTTAACCCAGTCAACATTCAACGTCTTTCAAGTGCAGCTTGAGTCCACAGTAATAATGAAGAATAATATCCCCCACATTCCATACATCCATAACACATTCCATACATCAACAGCACATTCCAGCCAAAGACTTCAAAGTGCTTCAGTGAAGTTGGTGCCAGTTTAGCAAGGGTTTGAGACTGAGAAGAAAGGCTCAAGAAATTCTTCCTGCTTCTCCCTCTACCAGTGCATGGCCACAGGTGAACTCATCAGACCCAGAGCAGCAGTGGGCTGCTCTCGCCACACTTCACTGGGAGGTAGGACACCCACTGATCACAAAAGGACTCCTACACTGCAAGGGATATGCTCTGTCCTGCTTGCTGGGAACTACTAAAAACGTCTGCATCTCTCAAAACTCCATTTGTTTGGCATGACCCTTCTCTTCCACAAGGAGTATAAAATATTGCTCATAACTAACAAAGCCTAATAGCACCTCCATGGAGCACTTAAATATTATTATGCTTACGCTACAGATGGTAAATGGAGCTGCAGAGAGTAATATTCAGCTGTGTTAGTATAATAGCAAGTTTTTACTGTAATTAAGTGACATGGCTGATAGGAAACAAAACATGGTACCATATTTCCGCTGAGCCCTGCTTCACTATTAAACTGTTGCTTCTGGCAAAAGGTGAATAACAAGGAGGTGAAGAAAGATGCAGAAAAAAAAAATCTCATAAATATTTCCAACACTTGTGCATACACAAAAAGGAAAATATTATATTTATTTATACACAATGCCATTTATACAGCAAACTTCTCATTATTATTCCTGTTTGAAACAGCTATTATTTGAAGGGCTTTGGTAAGCAAGTTGTCATTTCTTAGGAGGCACTTTTGGACTCTTGACTTGAAAATCATGAAGGCTTTTGCTTATAACCCTCACTGATTATTTTATTTAAGAATGCTAAGCTATATTACCTAGAAAACATGCCAAAGCAAAGGAGGAAAAACCTTTGTTTTATCAGAGGGATGTAATGATGAAAACTGTATTTCTTGTTCCCATTTAGCTGAGAACAAAAAGCCAAAGGTACAGTTTATGTAGTTCCTGTATGACTGCAGATCAATTTTCAAACAAAGAGTGACAGAATAAGAAGTTGAACTACATCCTTGTGAAAGGCATATGTTACTAATATTTGCCAAATTCATTCCTCTTCAGCACCTCCTATGTACATTTTCTTCAGCACAAAGAAAATTTTATGGACTGAGGAACAATGTAGTGAAACGGGGCTTGACAGGTTTTTTCAGATGCAGTCTTTCACTTTTGGAGAAAGAAAAGAAAACACTAATCTGAATCCTCAGACAGAATAAATCTTTGGCAGCTCTAACTTAACTTGTGGTAAGTAGGTACAGAGTGCTTTTTCTCTGTGGATAGCTAAATGAAGGAATTTCCGCTGTCAGATTCTGAAAGCAGAAAAATAAAGAAAACTCCTTTTTGACCTTGCACTAGATACATGACAAATCCCTTTATGTTTAAAGAGAACAGAGACACTGCCATATAGAGAATTTCATATTTCAAGAAAAGGAATTTTTTTTCTATGCTGACAGACTAAATCATTCCTAAAGGCAGAATTTTAAGGATGTATAGCTTTAACCCTGCTTATAAAACCCACACATGTATGCACATATATATACCTGGAAAATGCATGCACAGCTTTGAAAGTTTGTGAAGATGCAGAAGGCAAATCGTGAAGAAAGTCTGTCCTAAGGACCTGATCACCCACGTGAAAGCAAGAGTAGCTATGGAGAGCAGCTATGCATTGATCTACTGTCCTTTAGATAATCCAGCTTGAACTAATTCCTAATTTAATGAATCACAATGCCCACGCCATTCTGAAAAAAAGTACAAAATAAGACTCTCCTTGATGTATATGCAGAAAAATCCTGGATCATATACTTTGTGCACTATCTGAAGAAAACACCAAGTTTCCACAGCCTCCCAAACCATCCTACTTCTTTCCACCCACCTGGAACACACCGCTACCCAGCACAACCCCATACGCAGTAAACTGTAGTGTAACTCAACAATGTAACAGGCAAAACTAGTTTACTCCTACACAGTCCAGCTATTAATTATTTAGCCGAATTAACCAAATTTCCACAGGTACAAACATATTTAATATGTAGCTTAACTCTAGTCTTCAGAAATTACCCTTCTGCTCTGACTTACCGGACTTGTCTCATTTAATTGAGACTTCCAAGACACCAGCAACATCTAAAGCTTCAGAGAAAATAATGATACTATACCACAGAAACAAAAGCAGTGTTTAAATTTTAAAATAACAGAACTATTATTTTCTGAAATAGAAGTTTAAGCTACTACTGATATGACTTGTGCAGTTTTACATCTTGTAAATATAAAGTAGGATAATAAGCATAAAGTGAATAAAGACACAAAATCCACTGTATGAAAAGTCCAATAATGATATGGCACATCTCAAGGAAACTACTTCTGCCTTTTGATTTTTGAATTAAACTCTACCAAACACAAACCTGACAAAACCAACCAAAAGTCTTCCATAAATTATGAATTCTGTTGGATAAATTCTTCAAAGATATGTTATGGCTTCAAAGATGTTATGGCTGAGAACCAATGAGAAAACAGTTTCTTATATAACCATTCAAAAGCATTGCATATAGTTAAGGTAGATAAGACATAAAATGAATTTTTACTGTGTTCCTTCAAAAAATAAATTAATTATAAAATAACTATAAAATAATTATACAGAATGCAACATTGAACCTAATAGATATTTTGAGCTTTATCCTTTTTGTCAGTTCTTTCACATTTCATTTTAAAAAATAAGGTTTTACCAAGACATCCTAAATAACAGTCCGTTGACACACTTCTGTAATGGAAAATTGCATAGCCTTCAGCTATTGCATTATGGAGACATATTCATCATAAAACTCAAGAGTTCCTTGCTACTTCAGGAGTTTCTGTTCTGGATACCCATGGAATTGAAGCTACATACACATGTACAGCATCATCAGCTAAAAAATGTAACAAAACTAAAAATTATGTCAATTTGCAGATGCAAATTAACCTTTTTTAGCTGACTACACTGTACATAGCATTGTTAATTGCTACAGACTAATGGAATGTTAAAATACTCTAGTGCTTCGTTTAGGACTAGTAATGCATGGAATGGAAGCTATGAAATTAAAATGCTTGTTTCACAGATAGCTCAAGTTAAATCAGTGGCTTGACAACATTAAATAAGAAAACTGGACTTTAGCCATCATGACTTTTAAGAAGAAATACAACAGTTTCATATTCGTTCTTACACAGAAATTAATCTTACCCCAAACCACACACATACCACATTTCTGAGAGTTTTTTAATGGATAGAAAAATAGACCTACCAATATTTAGTAAGTTGCTGTCTAGATAAAACTTGTACTTTGCATCCTTCAGTGATCCAAGAAACATCCCCAGCACATTCTAAAGTACACCAGTTTGTTGTGATAAACTGTCCATTCTGATGGACTGCAGGTCTAAAAGGCAAAATCTTACCTGTGTCATTGCCTGTGATTTGAATAACATACAATCTTATGTCATTTCCACTATCAGGGTGTGAAGCAGAAGGAGACACCTCTTGAGGTTGTAAAGCCTCTGTGGCCTCCTTCACTTTGGGTGGTGCAGTAGGTCGTGCAACTGCAGTAGCAGTTGATGCTGTGAAATATTCCTTATCAATTTCTGGTTCTAACATCTTTCCTGTCAGATCATCATCAGCAGTGGCTTTACTGGGAGAAATGGATTCATCAATGATGATGATGTCATTGCTTGTTACCTCTTCTTCTTCCTCAGGAATGATACGTGGTGACTTTTGAGTAACAACAGGTTTGGATGCTGATGTAGGCTGAATTTTGTCTACAGCACTAATGGAAGGTGTTGTTACATCGCTGAGAATTGCTGCCTTATCTGTTGCATTAGCTGAAGATACAGCTGGTTTGATATCTTCAGGTTCTTCTGATATTCCTGAACCTTCCAGAGTTTGGCTTGGAGAAGCTCCCAAAGTCAGATGAGTAATGCTTTCCACAGTAGAACGACCTGTTGGCATCATATGGGGGGGCAACACAGATTCCAGGCTCTCTACATCACTGTCTTCTTCCCTGGTGGGGGTTCCTGTGCTTTCGTATGTTTTTGCTTGGGTACCCACTGTTACAGGCATCACTTCAGTGACCTTCTCTTCTTGATCAGTAGCAGTTTCAGGTTTTGGAGTCACTGTGAGATGCAAGGTCCTGGTGCTAGTTTCATCAGGTCCCAGAACTCTTCCATAATCTGTGAGCTTCACTGCAGGCACTAATACTTCGGTTGCTGGATATGTCTCATCATAAGCTGAACCTGTCTCATCTTGTTTTTCCTGAATAGCTGTTTGAGATGATTCAGATCCTGGTGCTGTCTTTTGTTCATGCATTTGGACAGATGTCACAGATAAGGTAGACTCTGTGGCAGTATCTAGTTCCTTATCTTGATCTTTCGTGGAGAGTTCCTCTGGGAACACCTCACTATCTTTTGCAGTTGTTTCTATGGCTTCTGTCTGAAAGACACCATCAAAAGGAGTCTGATCAGTAACTGGCATATCTCTAGTGACCTCACTCACTACAGTAACTGGAACTAGGGAAGCATCACGTTCTTTCTGTGGAACGGTAGCATCTACCTTTGTTACTTCTGTAAATATAATGGATTCCTTTGTCCCTCCAAAACCAGCTGATGGTGTTCCTTTTCTGTCTTGAACTGTTGCCACTGACTCTTCCTCAGTTGATGTCGTAATACTTGTCTGGCCTTCCTCTGTCACTGTATATTTTGAGACCCCCATTTCAGTAGAGACTTCTTCAGCAGGCGTTGCTACCAATGTGTCAGTAGCCTCTCTTTGTTCAACTTCTGGGGTAGGAATGGACATTTTCAAAACATACCCTGATGTTTCATCTCCTTCATGTTCAGTTATCTCCATGATTGTGGGCATAGCAGTTGGTAATATGGTAACACCTGAGGAGCTAAAAGACTTTATTGTTGCACCAGTTTCATCCACTGATGTTTTGGATACTGTGACCATTTCCAAATCCAAAGAGCTGCTTGTGTGGGAGACACCTGTAGTATCTTTTCTGTGATCAAAATCAGCTGATACAGCCTCTTCATCACTTTTCGTTTCCGCTGGCTCCTTGCTTGTCTCAGTTTCATCTGTAACTGCTGAAACTGGAGCTCCTGGATGCTTTGTATATTCTGTAATTTGCCCTGGAGATGATGTAGGCTCCATTCCAGAGATACCATCTTCTGTATCTAACTCATGTATTCTCTTAGTATGAGATGATTCTTTTGTCATATACCCCTGATGTTTATCTGTTGGCAGCCACATGCCAGAAGCTGGAGGAGCCTGTGTGAACTTCTCACTTGCAGAACATCCCTCAGATTCTGCTGTAACACAAGTAGGAATGACGGTTATGGCATGAGGGATCTTAACATCCATTGTTCTCATTTCTGGCTCCTTTGTTTTTTCTTGCTCCTCTAAAATGGCTGATCCTTCTGTTTGCTGAGATGAGTGGATAACAGATGTGGTGCCTTCTCCAAAGTTTTGCAGGGAAACAGTAATTGCTGAGAGAGTGACGGCCTCAGATCCTGTTTGATTAACAGTTGATACAGAAAAGGATACAGGTATTCCAGATGATACTGTAGGCTGCACATCTCTCAGGTCCTCTCTGCTTCCTTCAGCTGATGCCTCATTATCAAACACCATTGTAGAACTAAATTTAACAAATTGAGTTGACTCATCTGCTGTAGAAAATTGTCCACTGGTTACTGCATGCTCATCTACGAGTGTCTCTGACGCAGCAGGCACATCTGATTCTGGGACACTACCAGTAGCCATGCCAGAAACTCTATCAGGCATAACAGTGTACATGCTCTCTCTGCCCTCCCCCTCTGTAGTAAGATCATACTGATCAGTGAACAAAGCTTTAGGGATTACAACAGTTGTAAGTTTCTTGTCAGATTTCGCCTCCATTGACTTTTTTGTGGGTTCTTTTGTTGAGTGTGCACCAAGATACATATTATCTTTTGTTAGTGAAACTGAAGTCCCTGTCCTGGGAAACTCTCTCCGAGAAGTTGATAACAAGCTATCTGTAGCTGTCATCATAGGACCCACTTCTATTTGTTCAGTCTGATTATCAGCATCATGTTTTTGTGTATCTCCTGTTTCAGTATCTTCCCATGAACCAGTGGAAATCTTAGCTACAGCTGTGCTATCCTGAAAAATTATAGAGGTCAAGAAAGCGTCCTCAATGCTTTCAGACCTACCTTGTTCCTCGGGCAATTCTGCTTCAGAGTAAGTGTGCTCCAGTTCCAAAGCTGCAGATGTGCTCTCTGTTAACCTAGGTGAAACATCATATTCAGTCCTTCCGAGTGTATCGTAAGTGCTTATTTCGCCATCTGTGACAGTCTGAGGTAGAAGGGTGGTTAACTTAATGTTCTCCATAAGCACCTCCATTTCCCTTTTTTCCTCAGCCACCTCAGTAGTCATTTCTATATCTTCTTCAGTCTCTAGGGTTGTTTCCTCCAAAGCAGGGACCTCTGTTTTGGTGACAGCCACTTCAGTAGTTGAAGTCTCAAAAACAGGAGGTTTAAGGGTAACTTTAGCAGATGACGATTTCACACTGTCAGTTTTCAGGGATGTAATCAGCTTAACAGTTGTAGGCTCTGATATGATTTTTTTACCTTAAAAAAGAAAAAAAATGTTAAGGAATCATTCAGTCAGAATACAAACCAATGTTACTTTAATGCAGTTTGAATGTTTCCAACAAAAACTAAATGCTACACTGAGAAACAAGTAGAAAGGTCAAAGGCTTTAGATAGCTGTTTAGCGTACAACAGAGCTTTGAATGACATAAGGTAACACATTATAAAGCTACAGAACATCTAACTTAAAGTCAGATGAAACGAGAAGAGTAGCAGTATTCTTCATATTCATTGTTTATATAATTATCCCTAGAAGTCCTCATATCACACAAGTACCCATCAGACAGCTAAGTACTGATCAGGGAATATAAAAGTTTATTTCATGATGTCATGAATGAGTGGTACTGCAAACCTGTGGGTTTTCTTCAAAGCTTACTGTAGCATACAACTCAAATGTATAAAGGGAATGAAATACAACTTTAGTTTATTTTCAGCACATAATTACAAATTGCAAAAAGGAATCCTCACTGGAGTGACAGTGTTAAGCAACAGGAACAAACACGCCATCAGAAAGTACTGTTTTTCAATGCCACAAGAGCTGCTGTGTTACATTTAAATTATACTGAGAGAAATTTATTATGGGGAAAGGTGAGAACAGTAAACCATAAGATCATAAACTTAATACTATAATGATGTTGATCTTTGGAAAACAATTCAAAGATATGCATCTGAAACTCCTTCACACACAAGAGTGCTTCTATGGGAATGTTGAACATAAAAAGGCAGAGTGTTGAACCCTCTGAATGATGGAAAGAGTAAGGGGGTAGCTATCCTAGATTCACAAGAGACACAAAGAAAGGTCTTTCCAGTGAACCAAATTGTGATGTTTAAAAAAATCTCGCTGCCTTATGCCTTGTCCATTCCTTCCACCCCGGATTTCCGTCCTATCTGAAGAAGAAATGTGTGTCAACAACTATGACACTGTGTAGTCTGGTATTGGATTTTAAACTCCTGAAAAAGGTGGTTTGTGCTCAGAAAACAGGATTTACTCAGGAAAAGCTCAAGGTTGAAACATCTTCCCTTTTGCCAGTTCTTCCAGGTCGGTAATCTTCAGAAAAGCAACAGGAACAGACAGGTGAAAGATGTGAATGTCTTAAATCAGTGCTGTTAATTGCTGTGACAGACAGTCAAAAGCCTTATACGGATACAAGTAAAGAGCTAAATATGGTCCTTTAAATTACACCAGGCATATGAAGAATGCGTTAAACAGACTGTGTATATGAGGACTAACTGCTTACCAGACAGACAAAACTACACATATACCTTCTTGCAAAAGAAAATATTGCTCAACTTCCAATACAGCAAAGAAGTCTATTCCCCTAACATGCAGAAATCAAAGCAGTTACAGTATTTTACACGAAAGGCTAAAGGCTAAAGGCTCATTACTATAGCTGTGAGTTAATAAAAGAGATCGGGAAACTCTACTCAATGTAAGGTAGGAATATCTTTCAGATAAGGGGAAAAAGTGAGTTCTGAGATTAAAATTTTTAATGCCTGGCATATAGGGATGAAGATGTTCTAGATGATGGTGCAGTCTCTGCCTAAATCAGGGCTTGCAGGAACTAATAGTATGAGCAAAGAAGAGGAAGAAAATAAGTGAAAAATTTAGAAAGACTCAACTCAGTCACATATTTGTACAATGACAAATTATACTCAAGCATACACAGTGTATGTGCACAAATCAGTTCTTTTCACGCACCCATGTCTAATTAGGTACGGCTTTGATATTTGTAGATATGAATTCCACATATGTAAGTTAGGGTCACACAAATATTTGTTTAGTTTCACACACTGAACTTTGAAAATGTCGCCTTTGCAGGAGACCTATTTGATTTACCCTGAAGTAGACAGGCTTGCCAGATGATGGCTACACAGGATTTCTAGAAGAAAGGGTAGATTTACAGAGTAGGGAAATGAGAAAAAAAGAGCTGATATTTCAGCTTTCTTGAATGAGAAGTGAAAGTGAAAAGGAAATTGTGAGGGTAAGAAAATATGACGTTGCTATGTTTAGAAGTTCTGGTGTTCTTTGCCAGCAGAAAAAGGAATGGATTATTTTCCCTACTGTATGTTAAATCCTTTTGTGGTTTTACAAAGATGACTTAGCTACTTATATACTCTTTTTATGTAGGTTAAAACATTCAGTTGAGCACGACAGAGTAAAGTCTTGAAATCCCACTAAGCAAAGCACAGCTTTTACACAAGTGATTTTTCTGTTTTGGGGTTCTACAACATAAAGTGGATATTTACTGCTCTTTTCAATGCCTATGTGATTCAAGATGGCATTCACATAGTCAAGAATGAACAAATTCTTACAATTTTTTCCCTCTCTGCTTGCATGAGAATTGTTTAAACCACAGTTTTACTTCACAACTAGGGAGTGAAGAGTACACGCAAGTAAGTTAGCACCGTCCTCCTGAGTGGTAGTTGGTAATTGTTAAATTTCTACCAAAGAATCCACCAATTTGCCTTAACAGCTCTTTTTTATGGCAAAATGGAAAGGAGATAGCATACTCTCATGTTCTCCCTTCTAACCATAGGATAAGTTTCCTTAATGCAATTGAATTTGTTTTGCAGCCAACATCAAGTACTTATTCAGAACCCAATTACCATATTTTAAATGACTACTACTGTTTGAAAGAATATGAAAACATAATACCTTCTAACAAAGCTAGACAAAAATGAAAGCATGAGAATAGTTTTTAAAATCTGTGGAAAAAAGGTAACTGTATTTCATCACTGCTGGGAAACTGTTTACACTTACTCACAACCACTTACGTAGCTTCCTAATTTCCAAGAAATGTTTGGAAGTCCCAAAAGTTCACGTATTTATGCCTGAGATGCAGTTATTTGTTGTTCATGACTCATTATCTACTAATTACTTGATAAAATAGCTACACATTTATGAAGTAAACCAGAAAAAAACATTAAGCGTATTTTATTGGCTTATATTAATAAGTGAATCGATAAATATCAAATTCATATACTGATATAAGAAAAGCACATATTTTTGAAGAGTTTATCAATAAACACCAAATTTTCTCCTGTGGAAACTGACACAGGGTTACTGGTGTGCAGATAGCAGTTCTGGTTAAAATCAACTACAGGACCTCTAAAACTGCTTTGTCATAAATATAAGATTTTTCATAAAGATCATTCAGGTTTGCAAACTTATTTGAGTCGATCAAAAAAAGATGCTTCTTCAAGGAGAAATCTATCAATGTCATTTTTTTTTCTGTGTGAAAATAAAAAAAAAAAAGGAGAAGGTTGCTTTTTCAATAGACTGAACATCAGTTTGAACTGTTGTCCACTCCACCCAGCTGTTTTGCATTACTGTACTCCTTGCATCATGCATGCAATATGCTATCTCCTTTGACCTTCTTCTGATTCAAGACATGAGGCAGATTTTCCTAATAAAATTCATGAACTTATTAGAAGCAAGAAAGCAAATTATCTCACCAACAGCTGCTCATATCAAAGACTATCTTGTCATTTTTTAATCAATTCCTTTTATATTGAACAACCTGCATGAAGTTGATTTTGGATGGAGTATATGACTTTGCAGAGTTACTATATTTTTTTCACTCTCTGTTTATTTATTTTATGCTTTCAGTGTATATCATCTTCTTCTTCTTCCCTCCCACCATTGTTTAAATAAGGATTCAAAATAATGCAGCAATATTAAAACTTAATATATTTTCAACGAAATCACACTACACAACTTTACATGTGATTTAACTTTGCAATTACCAAATAAGATTTTTAATGTGTTCTGTGCTGTTTAATAATATTTGCAGGATATCTGGGTGTACTTTCTGGAGGAGAAAATTCTTATTTTAAAAATTATATATATTATATATGTTATAATTTATAGATATGCATTTTCAGCATAACCAGCTCCACAAAAAATTTAATTATGTGTCTAACTTGAACCACTTGAGCAATTCCTCTGCACTCAGAAATATTGTTTGTGTATTTACATTTGGGTATGTACTTAAGAATCTGGAAGGACATAGACCCTACAGATAGAAAAAGAAATCATTTTGAGTCATTGCCAACAGCAAAACAACAAAAATTGTTTTAAGTCAAAAAAAAACCCTGGAAATGGTGAATTCTTTCTGTGAATAACAGCCAAAAGAAATTATTCCAAAATATCAGTTTGTCATCTTCCAGCCCATTTAGAGCACGATGCCTAAGCAGAGAGGTTGCTTTGCTTAATTTTTACATATTTTTTGTACGTTAATTTGTTTGCTGCTTTTTTAAGTTTGTCCTGTGTGTCTCTCCTTTCCCTGCTACCAACCCTGGCAGAGAGATGGTCTTGAATGCTGCCCTGACTCCAGGAGGTATGCCAGCTAGAGTTTAAATTACTGGCAGAACCTTCCACACTGGACAAGCCTAAGAGTAAGAACAGATTTAAAAAAAAAATAAAATGGTGCTCTGTGTTACAGACTGAGCCAGAAAACCCTCATTATTACACTGACTTAGTACCTGCTCATTTACTCATTTCAGGAAGCAGAAAGGTGGACAGGGGATGTGAAGTTTTGTTCATTTCTTACGAGACATGTGGTAGCATAAGGAGGATTCAAAATCTGATACTTCAGCTACAAGAGTTTCTCTACAACTCCAGGTGTAACTCCCACTTACCTACGCTCTGTTTTGACATCAAAACATGAGCCAAATGCAATGAGAAAAATAATTCAAAAATCTAAATGCAGTATCCATTCCCAATTACAAAATATGTGCAATATCAGAGAAAATGAATTGGATTCTTAAAAAAAAAGAAATTTAAAAGCTAGTAGTCTAACTTATTTGTAAGGAAAAACTTAAAAACATAATGAAAGGTCATGCATCCTCTTCACACCATTGCCCAAGGTTCTTTTCTTCCAGCTAACAAAACAGCAGAGGCCGCAGCTCTATTAGCTCTGTGAACACAAACAGTCTTAAGTAAAACCACTTGCTATTTCATAACTTCTGAAGTCAGACGGTTAAAGGCAAAAGGATATGTTATCTCCTGGTTTTCCCACATGCAAGTGTAGTTCTGTGAACAAATTATAACCTGTCAATCTATCCACAAAAGAACAATAGCAAAAAGCATTTCTCTTTCCACATTATTTATAATAAAACTGCCAAAGAGGACAAAAAATCAGCGAGTCTTTCTACTCAGTTCTTCCTAATGAAATCTGTAGCTCAGCACCAAATAAAAGCAGTAATCTTTGCTTCCTGACCGCAAAAAACAATTGAAGAACAACGAGAGCCAAGATTGTCACTCAGGTCAGGAACCAACAGCAAAGTTCTTGCTGCTTTGCTCTCCCCACCTAGTGTGAAACAAGATAAACTACTCGTATGTCCCTTGAGTGGTACCCAGTTCCCACAGCAGTGAGCAAAGGTAATAAAGAGCAAAACCAATTTATGTTTCCTGTACTTGAACACCTAAAGGGATGGATCTTTTACTTCTTCACCTTATTGGTCCTAATCCTGTCCTTGTTACCTGAACCATTCAGTGATCTGGGGGAATGAAAGGAAAATGTCTTCAACTGTGTCCTCTATTCTTTCCTCTTTCCCTCTGTCCAGTGTTTGCACTTAGGGACTATTCTTAAGGAACACAGTTTTGAATCACTGAGACAAATGCAAGTTCACTTGCTTTGGCAAAAGAAGCATCTTCACCTGAAGCTCCACCTCCTCAGGCTCCAAACAGTTGCTCCACATACATCAGTTAGATTGATAAATCAGGTTCTCTCTGTTCATACTTTACACTGCATTTAAGGGTCAAGCTGCACCCAACCACCACCTCCTTCTCAGGGTGAGGTCTATGGCACAGGATTGCCTGAAGCAGATTGAGATCTTCTTGCCATTTTCAGCATGATCTGACTGACTTCTCAAAATTCCTTCACCATGCAACTGAAGCAGAGTGGAGTAAGAAACATGCTGCAAGCTGTTAGTGTGCACAGCCTCTGTGATGTTTGCTTGTTGCTATAAACCCAGCAGAGACCTTCAGGGATTTATTCTTCCTACACCTGGTCCAAGATATTACTGGAGATCTCTGCAGCTATGTAGGTCTTGCTAAACTGCATACCTGAGAGAAGCACAGAGATCCACCTTCTTAGCAAAACAATAAAAGCTAGAGAATTGTTATCCAGTGGTGGCTGCCTCAGTAAGGCAGCTTAAGCCTTTTGCGTATCTTCACCTTCACAGAGGAGAAAGGAAGCACAACCAGAGCCAACAGCCTTGTATACACTGTGGTCAGTGCCATGACCCTGAGATGCTTGCCTGCTCAAAGGCATTTTACCCGTTCTGATACTGGACTGTGAAATGGTGGAGGACATTGGCTTTATTATGTTCAGCACTCTATTGTGTTTCATCTAAGATAAACTTTTTTTTTGTTCTTTTTCTTCAGATTGATAATTTTGTTCCACACCCTATGTCCTCAGTATTCCGTGGTCGTTCCCAAACTGATCAAAAATCCACAGATCTCCCTTAATACAGTCCCTGACATCAGGCTGGAAATAATTCCCTCATCCAGGAAATAGCTGGGACATGTAGCTACTGACGGTTGCTGTGGAGAGGGACAGAACTGCCTAGTTATTCAAATTTTTCCAAACTAAGTCACATGCAGCAAAAGGGAAGACAACATTTCTTCTGCCAGCTTTTGAGCTATGCCTAAAAATCTTATCCATTCTGCTGCTGGACAAGTGGAGCATATTTGATGTTTTCTGAGCCTTAGTCTGCAATTATGGTGGCTCATGCTCTAGGACCTCCCGAAGAAGGGCCTTTTTTCTCCTTCCCTTCTCTGAAGTCCTCCATAGAAGAACACTGCCTGCAAGTCATCTTGCATTACCAAACACCCCTGTCCTAGCGAAACACTCTTACTTGAACTGACAAGAAACAGAGGGTTTGGTTGGAGAGGTTTTGAGGCAGGAAGGGAAGAGGTTTGCAGAGAGACCTTTATTCTCCACTTTCATCTTACAAAGGTCTGTCTTGATACGTATGAAGGTTGCTGCTTCCTATATTTATTCTATAAAAGTGCACTCTGATTTTGAGCTTTAGATGGATGAAGCATCAAAGAAAGAGGCCCTCAGTCACAAGCAGTGGTTGACTTAGATACGCTCTTGATGGGGCTGTACTGAAATCAAAATAATGTGGACTCTATTCATGATGAACACATACAGCAACGCTGTCTCAGAACTGGAATTTTCCAGTCTCCAGCTAAAATGAAATCATAATGCCAAACCAAAGTGGCATAATCAAAGAGAAACAACAAAGGTGCATGAAACAAAGTCAAAATGAAAGAGCAAAGCTGAAACAAGATGGTCAAATCCAGAGCAAAACAGTCAACACGTGTTTTGAGTCAAGCAAAAAATGTTTTGCTGAAAGATTCGCCAAAATCAATACAGGTCTACGAAAGAATTCAGCTTTAATAAATCAGTGTTTCTCAGCAAAGCACAGAATTTATGTTTGAAAAATTCAATCACCTCTGTGAATGAAGTTCATCAAGTTCAGTTTTGTTGCAGGTGTGTAAGACAAAAACTGTATACCTTTTGATTAGTGCATTTCTGGAGTGTAACTTATTCTACAGATGCTGTAGTATAAAATGCCCCATCCAAAGTCAGTTGAAGTCTGTGGCAAGATTCCCACAAACTTCAGTGAATTAGAAATGATGGGACTGGGAGATAGAGGGATGGAATTAAATAAATACCCTATAGCTTTATGCAAGAACTAACTATTAAGTTGATACCCATTAAAAATTAATTTTTTTTTTGCTGATACAATGTTTTTTTCTCTTACAGATAAACATGTGTTCAGCAACAGTTGTTCTATGTTTTTTTTCTTTTATTTGTAAATATATTAATATGTTATAAGTCCTATATGTTAACATTTGAAAAACTTTTCCTCTGATGATGGCCTCCAAGGATTTTCAAGTACTTAATCATGTGTCTAATCTGAAATTTTTCAAGCCCCAACAGA
Source organism: Haliaeetus albicilla (assembly GCF_947461875.1). NCBI lineage: Eukaryota > Metazoa > Chordata > Aves > Accipitriformes > Accipitridae > Haliaeetus > Haliaeetus albicilla. The sequence goes on along the minus strand of NC_091516.1, from coordinate 65,383,106 downwards.
CACATGATTGCGTACCTCTCAGAAAAAAAGAACTTAAAATTCTGGCGAAAGTCTTGGAGGGATGATATGCAACACGCGGATAATGTTTCAGAAACTCAGAGCCATGTGGTTTCTGTAGAGTGAAAAACACTTATGATCAAAGTGAAGAAGGTTGTTTGTTTTTTTTAACAAGATTTTTAGCTTTTAAATCATGTATTATTAGTCTGGGCCATTTTTATTTTCATAAAGTCAAGACACTTTGCACAATGTAATTCTGTAACCAGAACACTGCTGAAGTTAAAATCCTGAACTTAACTGTACTGTTAAATGTTGTCCAGGTTGGCTGTTTTATTGAAACTAGTGCATATTATTTTTAAGTTGAATTTACTGCTCAGGTTACTGTTTTTCATGTATTTTAATAAATATGATTCCTTTTAAAAGTAAGTAAAATGTTCAAAATACAGATTGAGGTTTCTTTGAACTGCAATTTAAAATTAGTATTTTGAGATTTTCCACCAAAGAGACTTTTAACCACAGTATAGGAGTGAAGAGTCTAAGCAGGGCTGAAGAAAGAGATATCCCCTTTCTTAAATATACGATTTGTCTTTGTAATGACTAAAACAGATGCCTGCTTTGCCACAAATCTATTGCTTCAGAGTATGTATAAAGTCAAGCACTGGACTCATCCTTTCTGTGGCTGTGAGGCATTTGTTTTGGTGCCCTTACTCAGGGAGTATAGTATTACTCAGCATGAGTAAAAGTGGCAAACACAGGTCCTTCATCATTGCCATTTCACTTCAGACTAAATGTGCAACATGTGGCCATTACCCATGGAGCTGAGTCAATGGGAACTTCACTAGCTTTCACACAGGAGGCAGAGGAAACTTTACGGGGAGGCTGTAAAAGAACTGAGATCACCACATGAACATCTGTGCTGCAGACCTTCAGCACTCGTGCTACCTGGATAGCTGGCTTGATCCTGCCCTGTTCACAGAGGCACTCTGTGTTTTTCCCTTTAGCTGACCGAGATCTCATAAATGCATGTAACAACATCCCTTTTTAGTTCTTTTTCAGCAACAGAAGTTTTTTCTGGTGTGACTGGGTATTCAGGTGAGCAAGGAAACATAACAATGTAATGTGAGACACAAAATGAGCTCAGTAAGAGCCATAAGCACTGGATTAGAGTTATGTGGAAAGAGTCAAGGTCTTGGGGAGAACAGTTTTGTTGTCTGGCATGGTGGGAATCACTGTGTAAAAGCTTCATATTGAGCTAAAAGAAGTAAGACCTTGGGGATAGTGGACTTTATGTGATGGAATACTGCACTGAAAATTTAAAATAGAGACAATGAGAAGCTTTGGAAGAAACTTCCAGACAAAAGATGATTGGAAACAAGGACTTAAAATTCAAGCCTCCTGCTATATTGTAGAGCCATTTTTTTCTTCTTCTCCTTTTTTCTGCCCCAAAGAAGGGACTGGCTCCAAGGTTCCAACAGGAGGGAATGACTCACTCTACAGTCGCTGCTTCAGGCAGCTGCTTGAGATATGAAAGACCAAGATGCTAGGCAGCAAGTCTCATTACTCACTACTTGCATAAATCTTTTAGCAAAAGCAATGAAGAGGTACAGCTGGCTCCTGTGAGATCCCAAGCACCTTCTGAGAGGGAGAGAGCGCTTTCAGTAACTTCTGAAATATGTGGCAGACAGGCACCCTGAAGGAGGGTACACGGTTCAGCATTACACTGCTGCATTTCCCTACACAAAACCAGATGTATTTGGCAAAACCTGAGTCATCTAGCTAGCAGTGTTTAATTAATTCTGATCTAAAGTTGAATGCAATTAAAATTGCTACAGAGCAGCCCACTGTATACCAAATTGTGTTGGTTCTGTTTAGTCTGGTTTTTTCTTGTAAAAGGGTTGACAGTCATAGACTGTCTACTTCCTGGGTTGCAAACTGATGAAATATTTATTCTCCGTGTATCAAGGGCAAGAGTTTGCAGAAAATGCAGTTATACAAAAGGCAACAATCCAATACTTATCAAGGATGTTTTCAGAACAAATGGTATGTCACTAGAATTTGTTAACTAAAACTTCCAGAAAGAACGTTGAAAAGGCACATGTTGTTTAAAAGGGGAGAAATTCACACAGAAAACCAGAAGGTTAGAATTTGTCCTAACTAAAGACTAGATTACAGGCAAAATGTCCAGTCCGTACTTCGGTCTTTCAGAAGGACTGATGATTTTCATCCCCATTAAAGTCAATTTTACCCACAACACTTGAAACCGATCATAAACAATTTGGGGGAAGAACAGAAGGAGTGATATGACAAAACTCTGCTCTGCAGATTACAGCACACACTCCTGAATTTAACTAGTCCTTATTCCTTTATGCAGTTCCCTTGAAGTCCATTAGGACTACTTCCACATGCAAAGTTTTGGAACACCTTACCCACAAGCAATAAAGATTAAAAACAAAAATAAATTCTATTTTAAAATATTGCAGAGAAGAGTGTCTGAGAACAGCCAGACTGTAACATTGCACCAGATGTTGGGATTTGTTCTCAAGCAGTAAGGTTTGTTCATAAATGAGCCTTCAATGCCTGAGTTAGAAAGATCTGCAGCTGCAGTTGGTTCACCACCCACAAAAATGAGGACAGTACAGGCTGCACATTTCAAGCTATTCTGACTTACAGGACTGAGTCAAAAAACCCTAGATATTCATAGTTAAAGACCAAGTTCTGAACTTTTAACTCAACACAAGTAGCCTTTACATGTTAATGTCAGTTGTACTATTTGCAGCCACAGGAACTTCCTTGAACAGAGAGGCCCGCAGGAAAACTGTTGAGCAGTCCAACCTCCCTATGTTGCTGAGGAGGCTTCAAGTCTCAGTGAAGCAGGATATTCAGCTGGGAAGAAGCACTCTGATCTCTTTGAAGCACTCTGATCTCTTCAATGTGATGCACCTTCCAACAGTATCAGTGTCCTCTTGCACAAAGAACAACATTCTGTGATGGAGGGGCTATTAAAAGGGTACAACTAAAGTGATGGGATCCTCTCTTAACAGACACAGATAGCTGGTCTGTGGTATTTGAAAGGGCTACACAGAAACGTACATGTTGCACATCCTGAGATGCACGGATGGGTTTCTGTAGGTGTAGGGAAAGAGTAAGTAGTCATCACTAATGACAGAGAAAATTGTAGGAGGGATGTTCTGGAAGAGGCCAGGCAGATGAGACCAGGACCTCCATGGTGGCAGTCTGTGAAGCAGTGCCAGTTCCAGGAAGGCCTGGGAGACAGGCAGGGGTCTAGAAGTGGTGCACAGGTGAGATGATATAGGGAAAAGAAACTCAGGTACACTAGAAGCTGGTTAACCTTTTGGGACAAAAGAAACGTATGCTAGGATAGGCTACACCATAATAATAGCAGAGCCAGGCTGCTGGCACTGACAATGAACAAGGTTACAGAGGAATATTTAACTCCAAAGCCAAAGGAAAGCTGACAGGTGTGGAGGAGATCTGGCTTAGATTGATGCAGTCTACCAGGTGAATGTGGCAAATGCTTGCTGCATCTCTGAAAGTACCAGGAGAGAAACAAGCAGCAGTAAGAAAGGCAATTTAGACCATCCACAGTACCAGCTGACTGGCGTGTGAAACACTGAGTGAGTGAGAGGAGAACTTACAACTGCTTTAGAAGCCTGAAAAATATGATAGGACAAAATGCCTGGAATGCAGATAACCCCCAAATTACCATCATCTCAGAGACCTGAAAATGGCCAGGCTTGTATGCAGTCTGTAAACAGTCTCTCTAACTGCCATCACTGGAGACAGAACATCAAGTTAGACGACAGTCATTCACCTGGTCAAGTAGGACATTTCTTCTGTTTTTATGTTCATTGACACAAAGAGACCAGGGCGCACTCAGGCACCAAATTATCTGCAGACTGAGGGTGACTATGGGTACGGTGTGTCCCTCTGTGTAAAAACACTACTCAGGCTGAAATCTTACCTTAAAACTTTGCCTATCTTTGTCTGTCAATGTTACTTTTAGACACTCATTTTAGTTCGGCTTTTCTTTCTGTTTTTGTAAAGCCATAGTGATAAAACAATTTTTTAAAAACTCATGTACACCGCAAGAACTGAAACAAAACACATATTAAAGAAAACACTTTTCAGGGTTAGCACGGTGAGCATACTGAAAATTATAACTAAAAAAAAGCTTACGTTCATAGCAGTAGGCATCAAACTTGCTATCTGGGTAAGGAAAGCCTGTTTGGTTTTCATAGCGATACAGGGTTCTCACCCCAAGTAAACCTCCACCACACTGGGGCCTTGCCACTGAGGCTGGGTAACGAACACTGCCATCCGCCAGCCAGCCATAGTCACATTGGTCAAAGCCATTCCTCCAGGCGACATACAGATTCCCAACAGAAGCAAGAACACCATCTCTTTTCCGACACAGCTCTTTAGCTTCCTCAAAGGTGAGCTTCTCGGGGACTGAGACATGAACCACTTCATCTACAGGAAGAAAACAAAGATAAGTAAAGACTGAGTATCACATTCCACCATCATGTCAGCTTAGTTCCCCTCTTCCAGTCAGTGTCCTGCAAGGTTGGGGATTTTTTCCAAAATCTGTTTCAATAGTTTTTTGCTTAAAAAAAATCAGACAGTTGGAAAATCAAATGTCCCAGATTCGAATATGAAAATGAACATACCACAAAGCATAAGCATTTATATGCAAACTTTATGCCACAAAGTACACTGTGGTTGGAGATTGGGTCCCTCCCTCAGTTGCTAGGCTAGAGGTAACAGCAGCCTCTAAGTTCCTCTGTGACCTCTATTGGAGTAGATGTGGCAACTCAGCTGCACTAATTAAATCCAGTCCAACAGAATTTACTTTCTCAGTAAAACAGATCTTTTACATCTGCAAGCCTCTTACCTGACCTTTTTAGTCATCACTAGAATCTTACTTGAGATACACAAAAAACCCAAATGTTCTTCACTGGCTGTTCCACAACAGCTTCTAATGTCATATTTCCACAAGTCTTCACCTTGCCCCATAAGGAAACAAAGGTGAGGGAATGCAATAGACATGTTGCATACACAAAGCCCTTTTTGTGTGAAAAAGCTGAATTAGTATAGAACGCTGGTAGTATAGTTTAGCTTCCATGGAAAAACAATTTGTAAATAATAGCCGTCCAGTTGGAAACTGAATAGCACATCTAATATTTTACTTCCAAGCTAAATCGCTATTATGCAGTTGGCTTGGTTGCCTTATTCACCCAAACACTATAAACAAAATCAAGGCTCTAATGTTCATGTCCTGGGAATGAAACAGTAAAGTTACTGCTTTCTAGTTTTTGACCAGACTTCAAATGAAACTGATGAGACCCAAAATCAACATGTTCAGCTGTAGAAAACAGTGCAAATTCAAAACATCTGTTACAAGACAGTAATTCTCTTCCTCAGGTACAGTAGGCCGAACACAACAGTCACTGCTGAAGGAAAGCACTGCTTAATCATATTGGACATGCAATCTGTCTTACCTCTGCAGTTGTCTCAAGGCAACCTAGCAAAAGGCAAACAGAAACTACATCACCCCAAGCAGTTTCATTCACATCAATATTAGCCTTGTTTCAGGCTTGAAAGGAATGCAAGTGTGAAAGGAGGCAATGTACCAATATTCTTTTTCCTTCTAGGTAGAAACTCTGATTTGTTATTACAGCTGTATCAATTACAGTATCAATTCCACAGTGTAAGTTTCTTTATATATTTTGTAAGGTGTTTCTAATTCAGTGGTAAAGGGACAGAGCATGTCTGTTGGAGAGAGACAGATAAGGAAAGCAAAGAATCATTCATCCTCAGAAGTACCAGAATGCTTCATTCAGCTCTTCAGACCACATCGATAATGCACTTTTTTATTAAACACCTCTGCAGAAGACAGCTTTTTCTGCATCAAGGGGGATCTGGTACCATGGCCAGTACAGAATGATGAATGCAGTTATCCCACCATACTCTCCCAACAGCAGTATCATGAAACAATGGAGCAAAGAAAGACATCTACAGAGCAGCCCCCTCTGTTCTGAGGAATATTCACTTATCCTCTCACGCAGCAGCCATGACGTATATGATATGAAAATTAGCAGTTAAAACTACTGCAATTAAATAGCAGATATTGGTCCGGTTAGACAAGAAAATGAGACAAGTAACAAAAACAATGCATTTTCATGGTTTCTAGAAACAAACATGATGGATCAAAAACTAAATAATGTCAAACAATCCCAACAGCATCCTTCTGGGAGAAACTTTTCGAATACACAGGAAAATGGGTAAACAGTACAAGATTAATAGCAAAGCAATTTTTCCATCAACTGATCTGGATCACTGCCTCCAAATGGAGCTTGTGCATAACATCATTAAAATTACGGGTATTTATTCTTCTGAGCTGTCATCTGCTCTCTGTTAAAGCAAATAAACTTAATGAATGGTTATGTCTTGTTATAAGACTTCAAAAAGCAGGGTTCAATCAGTACGTGTGTAAGAGAGGACACTTGGCAGAGAACTTACTTATCAAAGTTGCACAAGAGCATTTCTATATGGAAAGCTGCCTTAAATTTGGTTGGAGTATGCCTGCATATACAATATTGATAATACTGCACATTTGAAGATGGGTGGCATATCTTTCTTTGTATTGAATCTATTCTACTGACCCCACATCTATTTATTTGGTTCATTTCATAAAATCAGCTGCTGTCATCCAGGTATCTTTGTCAAAGGGTGTTTTACCAAAAAAACTAAATGATAAAAACTCCCATGTGTTTAAGGACAAATGCATCATAACCAGAATAGCTCAGTAAGTGAAGTCAAAAGTCATATTCTTTGCCACTGATCTGGCATATTAAAGAATTTGTGATGATAAATTTACGAAGAAGGCAAAAAGGTACCAGAGCACTCAGCAAAATGCCCTTATTGTCATTCCATCATATACCAAGTAAATACTCATTTATTTCAGGAATGCTAGTGATAAGATAAAGGGTGCAAAGATGTTAAAACATGGCAGCTTGCAATTCCTCTAGTTAAAGAGTGTTTTTCTATGATTCCAGAATGCTTATTTAAAAAAAAATCCAGTAAAGTGCAAGAGTCACATTCCAAGTATCAGTCATTTACTCTAAGAGATACCACTCCACAATTTGTCTGTCCAGTTTGAAAATAAATTAAAATCCTGTAGGATTGAGTGTGCATTAATGTACATAATACTTGTTGGAATGAAACGTGAAAAACAAAGCAAGGGTTTAATAAAGGCCTTGCGTGCTATATAAATCCAGAAACTCTTAAAAGTTGTCCTGCAATCTTCCAAAACCACCTTACAAAAAGAGAGAGCAAGGTTTATGTTTTCTGTTAAGAGCTTGGGAAGAAAACAGTGCTCAAAACACTTCTTCAGCTGAATGGCATCAGTTTGATTTACAGCAGCTCTAAATTATTTGATGAGAAAGTGTGCACAATCTTTCCTGCTCTTCTCACCTGGAGCAGACTGTGGGCATGTATACTTCATGACAGCAGACTTAGCACTTCAGGGATATGGTGACACATACAGCACAAAGACAACTAATCAAGACCTATTGTTTGTGTATAGTAAGTGCAATCACTTGGAATGTGCAGGGATGACATTTTGCCATCCACGTCACCTCTCTGACTTGATTAGTGCTGAGACACTTGCTTACCACCAGTCTCCTTGGTCGGAAAGAGATGGCTACAAAACTGTTGATATTTTGGGTGCATGTTCTGGAACTGCTACTTAATAATCTCCCACTTCTTCATCCTCACAGCAATGTGGAAATTCAGTTTATTGTATGTAAAAAGAGCACTGGTCTTACATCACTGTCAACGTGGCTTAAGAACAGCGAGAAGCTCAAGGAACTTCCTCTGACACCACCAAGCACTTAGGGAAAAAATCATACAATGGAACTCAGGTTCTGCTGAACTCTTTCATGGACTCAACTTCAAAACTGACAGAGGCTTTCAAGAGGCCATGGAAAAAGGACCTGTGCTCTAATCCTGACTTCCAGCATGTCAGTCAATGTACCTGAAACATCCTGACTCCTTCAAAGTACCAAAGAGAAAAGCATTTGACCCTTGCACAGAAACTTCCTCTAAAAACCAAGAAATTTAATAGTGAATCTAATAAAATGTATTTAATCCACAGAGTCTTTAAAATTAATTGTTATTTTTGCAAGTACAATGGGTTGCCTATTTAGCAGAAGGATTCCTCCTGACACACTCTTACAGTGTCTTTATTATGATAGCTGAAAACACCTAAGCTTCCCAGCCAAAACACTGGAAACAAGGAAATTAAGAGAGAAAGCTTGTCTGGTCGATAAAGAAATGACATAGCCACCAATACCAAAGCAGGGCAGATTCAATTTTGTGTGTGTGTGTGTGTGTTAAAAGCCCCGTGCAATGTTTTTATAGCTGGAGCACACTCAGAATAACTTAGCAATATTACGCAGGCAAACCCCAGGGCTTAGACCAGCAGATGAACAGAAACTAGTTCTACAGTACCAGGGGGTGAAATTGAGACCGTGACAATGTTTAGACTGCAGACAATAGTGTAATGTATATTATTGCTGGCTCCCATTTAAAACCAAGCTTCAAGTTGATCATCGAGCCTCAGCGGTAAGAGCACATGAAGAATCCCCAGGATTTTCCTGTTACATGTGTTTGTTTTGCTTGGTTAAAACAGCCACCTGATGAAAGTCATGCTTTTTCCCTCTCTTTCAAATATATCAAGCCAGATGAAGAAGCCACGTTTTTCTCTTGAAGACGAAAGCTGATTCACTACAACCCCCAAGGAAAAAGCTGAAGATCTACAGACTTATCAGCTGGTTTTATAGCAAGCTTCATTCCTTTGAAGGTTAATTCACTTATTGTCTCTCATCAGGAGACATCTCACTGAGCTGGGCATGTTTATAGATGCAAATTTCATGAATCACACATCTTAAAAGCAAGCACAGAAATAAGGGCAGGGTAGAACTATAGCCGGGAGTCACTACACAACGTGTATTGACTAGGGTGGAAGTAATGAATCTAGATGTAAGCCCTCCAGCACAGACCTCATCAGTAATTTCTTTTTCCATACATGAAACCACAGTTAAGGGATTGGTGGGTTGCTACTTCCTAGAGGAGGTCTTTGAGCCTGACTATATGGCGTTCTCCTCCCAGAGCAGAGCATCATCTCCTCAACTTCACATACCATAACCCACCATGCCAGGTACAACAAAATGAGCTACAAGCCACTTGCACCTGGCAGATGAAGGCATCACATGCGAGTCAATGACAAAAGTTTTACAGATGTCTGAAGGATTCTCCCAAACTGCAGAGAAGCTTAACAGGTAACCTGTGAGTCTCCTACTGAATACTTTTGACACATCTGGTAATACAACTGCTGTGGATGGTGGCTTGTCAACCACCTATAAAATGTCCTTGCTATTATCCAATCTATGTGAGGGAATGACAAATACTAAGGAGACACTTATATTTATTTGGTTGTAATATTTTCAGTCTTTCCCCCCACTTTTCTCTCCCAGACCAACAGGAGCCTTCATTATTACTGTCCTATCCAGAATTTGGTGCTCACAAACTTTACCTTGTGGTTGGGTGCTCAGATTCTACAACCTCCACTACCTTCAGTGTCAACTAAAGAAAGACATAAGAGTATCCAAAGGGATATTAAATACACAAAAAGCTAATCATTCCCATAGATGGAAATGCTTAACTCTAAAAATTTTAAATAAAAACAAGACAATAAAGTTCCAGTACCTTTCCATCTTAGCTTCTTGGTGGTATTCTTGTTTCAGGAGAAGAAACATTATCTCCCACTAAGAATCTGGCAGCTCTCCTTTTTTGAGCTTAATGGCTCTATGGTGAACTCCAGACCTGTTCTTTAGTTTTTTCTGGGAGATGGTGGAACCCACCAAGCTCAGCAAGCAAAGACGCCCTCATGGGAATATTAGAGCTCCAGGGTTCTGTGACTACAGTTGCAGATCAGGGTACCCTGAGTCAGGTATGAAAGATGGCAAAAAGTGACAAAATGTCATCTTTTCCTGAGGTTATATGGAACTTTCTAAGGACATTTCCCCACCTGCAGCTGTAACCTGGTGTTACTGCTCTTCATAAACATTTGGTCACAGCTACATGGTCAGCAGTTCAAAGCTCAAGTAGTCATGAGACACTGCCATCAGGACTTTATTTTCCTTAGAAACATGGAATCTGCCCAAACCTTCAATCTAGTCAAGTGTACAAAGAAGCAGGAATACTGTGGCCACTTCGGGGACTAAAGCATTTACCCTTGCACCATGAGGACCATGTGTCTCAAGAACTTCCATTTCCTCCTCCTCTCTTTTTCTCTTTGGCCAAAAGGCCTGTGCAAAAATGCAGCAGCAGCCACCAACGGGACTAAAGACTGCTTAAACATGAAGGAGGTAAGACCTACCGCCCATATCTATCCCCATTCTCTACACTTGTATGAAGATAATGGAGACCACTAGCCTTGTCTTGAATACTCTGGAAAAAACATACAGATACGTTTGGGCCAAGACAGACATGAAAAGTTTCATCTGTCTTCACCATAGGCAGGGGCCCTGGAGGCTACATATAGTTAGCCTGTTTATTAATCCAACTCATGCTCCAGCCTTCCCCTTCTTTCCCAAACTGCACAGACAAAGCGCCTTGTCTCAGCTGCAGTTCTCTTTCCCCATCCTGCTGCTGTTACGGGCTGGTTCTCTGACACACCAGACTAATAAAGAGGTATCCTTAACAAAGTCACAAATTACTGTGAAACACTCTCTAGAACTGGTAAACCACAAAGACCTAAGCAGCTAGGTTCAACTTTAAAGCACAATGCTAGACCAGCTGAAGAAGTGTCTCTTACACGTTAGAACAAGTTAGTTGATTTCTTTTGATACATATCAGTAATGATTTAATTAAAAACTCTCCTGAATGTTTTAGGTCTATTCTATGCAAAACCATAGGCTGAACAGGAATCATTTGACAAGACTGGAAGAGTATACTTTTCCCAATAGGCTTGCCCTCAAGCATGAAGAGTAGCATAGCAACTGCTATATCCTTAGAGAGCTCTGCTGCAGTTGCAAAGTGTTACTGGCTTTTATGTATACAGAGGGGAAAATGAATTCTGCATTCTATGTGATTCTTTTTTTTTTTTTTTCTTTTTTTTGTGCCTTACTCTTACAAAAATCATTTAGACATCAGGATTTTTGGATCTCCCCAAAGATGAGCTTTATCACTCTATGAGCTCAAATACAATGTCATGCATAAAAACCACCATGGTATTATTTCCTTTTTGGTTTACTCTCTTTGGGCTCTGTATCCCTCTTGAGAACTCTTGGATCCATGACCCTGCATTAGGTCACACAATTCAAGGCTGGAGAAGTGTCCAGTATAAGCCAATGCAAAGGCTGTGACTCTACCACAGGCCCTGAACTAAGAAGAAAAGACAAGATCCTTTTCTCTGTGTCCCTATTTTAAAATCTAATCTAATTGTTGCTCTATAATCAGAATGGACTCTGGAAAATATCTTTAGCTCCCAAAACACAGAAGAAACTTCTCACCTGAAGCCCTATTTTAGATTGTGACTTCTTTAATTACTATTATTCTCACAGAAATTTCCATGACAATAGCAAAACTGCATGAGACTAGGTGGAAAGTATTTAAAGGACATCTGGTTTTGTTTTTTCTTTTTTTTCCCTGCACTCACTGTGGGGGGGGAAATGGTGCATGGAAGGGAGACTATAATCTTCCCCACAGCCACCCCAAAATAACTTTCTTAGCATGAGTCCCCATCTGCATATTACATACTCTTGTTAGACATATATGGCTCCTAACTGGCTTTGGCCAGAAGACAATGCTGCATGGAGTAGTTTGTGCCTTGGCTCTGCACCACACACTCACAGCCCCTCACTTCATCAGTGGGCTTTGGCGAGCAGATCTCACTTTGTCTCCATTTCTGACACCACAGCACTGTCAAATCAATCACATACATGCTTATCTGAAGACAGAATGGAAATCAGTCCTTCCCCGTCACACATTTCCATTCAAGGGATTATTCCACAGAAGACACTGGTGCAGACACCACTTCAGCTGGAGGTGTTAAAAGAATCTCAGAGTTATATCCAAACATCTGCAGCTTAATCACTTTAGATTAAACTCTTTATTAATAAAAATCATCTCCTGCAGTTAAAGGTATCCTAAATGTTTTTGTTAATGCTTGGTACAGTGAAATATGTGATTAAATATGAGAAATGTAAATCAGTTTGTAATAAGAGACCATGCCCAGTACCTATTTAATGATATTTTGACTTCAGATTCTTATTTTTATTACTAGGACCTCAGAAATTTTGAATCATTCCCATAATTATTCTTCTGTGTGTTTTAGCAAAACTCAAAATATTTAACTTATTGTGCAGTCTTTAATCTCTCTGGCTTTCCTCAGAACAAGGAAATGGTAAGAGTTAGCCTAGACAACTGGTTTTAATTTAAGCTAATAGTTTGTGTTTCAGGGAGAAATCCATGTTTCTGGCTAACTTTGTGATTTCATATGACCAGAAAGGAAGAAAACTGAAATGGTGTTGCTCCTACAAATTCTCAGTGCAAGTACTAAAATTAGTACTGTAAATTCAATACACATTTAATTTAAAATGTATTGCAAGAACTCCTACCACCATTTATGGCCTTCTGGGCTAACACACTAATAGTGTCCAACAGACCAATAACTGTTCAATGACTTCCATGATGACATTCTCATTATGGCCCAGATTTTAATATCATTAATCAAGTACCATCTTATTCCATGAATAGTTATCCCACTGACCCAGGCTCTCCAAATAAGGACCTATTTAGTGTAAGTATGTCTAATAGATCTGGCATTGAATCAGAATAGGCTATGCAGATATGAACTTACAAATTCACATGGAAAAAATCATGTTTAAGCACAGTTCTACAGTATACTAAGTGCCATGAATGTTCTTTGTTATTAATGAAGCGTTGAAAGCGGTCATTACAAGAGAAAGGTTGTTCCTTGCAGAATCAGCCTGTGGTAGACAGGGCAATCAGAAATCTGGCATAACCTTAAACCTTTGACTGTAAGTCTTCTACCAACCTATTAACATGTTGCAATACAGCAAACAAAAGACAGGATCTAGTTTACTGCTATGTTTGCTTTCTAATAACTTCCACTGACATTTTATCTAATTTTCTGTCTTCTGTGTGTGAGTGGTTCCAAAGTGTAATCTCATTGATGCTATGTAACTTCAAACAAGCTCTGCATTTGAAATTAACCTTTGTTCTTATAGAAACTATAAGTAACTGTCTGTTATATAGACAAAGCCATCTTGGCTCCTTAGCCCCATCTTAAAAAGGAAGTCTGGCTTAGAGGCTCAAGTTTCTGTGAAGGCACTGAAGAATAATTTATCCTGCACCATATCATAATGTGGTATTGTGTCTTCCTAACAGGCATCTGTTTCTCTTCATCCAAACAGAATAAATTAACTCCTCTGCACATCAGTATAACATGTCTATACCATACCTATACCCCGTATCCACAAAACCATCACTCCTTCTGACTCCTAGTTGTTATTTTCAGACTCCAGTTCTTTGAAAACTGTGTGAAAATAGGTGGGGGGGGGGGGGGGGGGGGAACCACGAAAAAAGGAGGTGGGGGAAGTATCTTTGGTTAACTATTATAATAATCTGGCATTAAAATTGATCAATATAATCAGAAAAAAAAAATCCCTATGCAGCAGGTTGAGGCTGTACAGCTAATTGGCAATTATCTCATTCACAGCAGTTACCTCTTCACAGCACATACAGGACCTTCCTGCTACGTAAATAGCTTAAGGATGAGTCTCCCTGTGTGTTGACCTGACACTGTCTTCTTGAAGTCAATGGTAAAACTGTAAAAGGAATTCTCCTCTCTTCTCAAATTCAGCTTACGACCACATTAAAGTGCTCCTAGTAGCAATGGCATTATCTAATAACATAACAAAACATGCAGCCATCATTTATCACACTGTTTTCTCACACCCTCTTCAGTGCCGAAAAAGCATACAGTATGTACTAGCCTAAGATGGACTGCTCTTTCCCTAATTTGGGCAAAAAGATTCTAGAACATTTTTATAAATCATATTCTGACAATCATTTAGATAAAGGCTAGGTCAAACACACTTTGCCTTTGGGAAGGACGATAATGAAACTCACAGGGATCTTTGCCTCCTGCAGAGTTTCATTCTGAACCTGTACCCATTTCTATGAGCATTTTGTTACCATACAACGGGCTTTGTAACAATCTTGGAGAGTTTCAGTGGATCCCAGCGGTGAAGTGGTCAATCACAGTCTTCAAGTCAGACCTACAAGCCCTTGTAGGTCTTGCCCTTGCAGGTCTTTAACCTTTGTCCCAGGCTATGGAGCCTTTACAATAAAGGTTGAAACTGTGCATTTGCTTTAACCAGTTTGCTTTAACCAGTTTCCACAGGAAGCTACTATGCAAGGAAGAAGGTAAAATGAACGTGCTTATTGATACCTGGGTTGATAGACCAAATCTCCCCAATATTCTGTGCTAGCTTATGTTTCTTAAATGCCGAAGGATTCATATCCAAGCAGATCATATTACTGCAGTCCAGCCGACAGGCCACAAAGACATGCGTATGTTTAAAGAGAACATCATCCACACCAATAGGACAGAAATGTATAGCTATCCATAGAGTAAAGCCAGCTCATAAATCTTGGCAAATGAAATTTTGTAACAAAGAAGAATTAATTAACGTTCATGAGAAATTGAAAACCTATGCATGTGCATCTTCATCAAAGAAGACTGCACAGTCACTGCAACCTCTTTGAAGCTCATGGCCTCGTTCCAGGTTGTTTTGAGCACAGGACATTAGCCTCAGTGAAACAGGCTTCAGTTTTTACTTTTTTTAATTTTTATTTTTAAAAGCTCAGTGAGAATATTTGACCCTGAGAAATTTCTGGCTCATATGCATCCAGGATAAGCTTCTCCATATTAGTTACCTTTCTCTGTTCTTAAGAGGGAAAGGAACATCCAGGAATGATACAGATTAGTCAAAATTTCTTTTTTGTAAGCTAGGAAAGACGCAAACTGAATTTGAAAGCCTTGATTCAGAATTCAATCCCATAAAGGATTGATGGAGGATCCATGTTATGAACTCTAGGTGTTCAGATGTGCTGCTCACTGACAGATGGAACATAAGTGAAATTAAGACAATGTTGAGCACTAACAAAATTCCATCACTTAATTATCAGAGTTCCCAAGCTTTTTTTTTTTTTTGAGTCTTTGCAAGTCTTGTATCACTTGTATTTTATAACTCTCCAAGGTGAACACAATATGGGGCAGATCCTTAGCTATTAAAAGTTAGAGAAAAACGCTTACTGATTTCAGCGACTAAAAATCTTTGTCATGAGCAGGACAAAACTTTGCATGATCTGATTTATTTCTGCTCCAAAATAGAATACAAACAAACACTGAGCACCTTAATTTTGCAATTGCTTGTTACAAACATACGTACACATACAAAAGCAGGCTTGCTCAGAGCCATGGCTGCTTATTGTTCTGCTGAGTTCAAGAGCACTAAACTAAATGCATATCAGTCAAGGATCAGCCCGAAAGATATTTAATTAGGAACTACAAGTATTTTTTTAGAAAGGAACAGTGAAACTGGTATGGAATAAAAACCTGTCAAGACAGAAGCAGTGTGACACACTTAGACCACTGCAATAAATGGAAAATGTACTTTGGTTCTGGTTGCAAAGTATTTCTGTACCAGAATGAAGTTCCCATGTGCATAACCAGCAAAAAGCCAAAAAAAAAAAAAAGGCTACAGGACAGGAAAGGCTATTTCTGCATTTATATTTTAAGTATACATACTTAACTAGTCACAATAATGTCTAAGCATAAGGATATCTGGCATGTGGAACATATCTATGGCCCACTGAAAGGATATCATTAAATTCACTTTCAGAAGAGAGATCGTAAGAAATGATTACAATATCACACCTGTAATATGGAGATTTGTGCATGCTAGAACTGCCCAATCACAGAAAAATTTGCCATATTTTTCTTTTTACCATCAAACTCTTTGTTGAATAAAGACCAATCACAGAGCCTAACCATGGATCACAAGGTATCATGGGGCTCACAATATGATCCATGGTTCACAGTCACCAAGTGGCAGAATCATAATCACTCTGCTTCATTAGAGCCATTTAATTAGCAGCTTTTGCAAAGACTATAGCTGTGCTATGGAATTGCAAAGGATTTTATTAAAGAAGATCCAGATTCCTCACTGGAAAGTTCTTGCTTGTTTGTTTCTTTTTGATGCTGAGATGTCCCTTTTCAAAAAGATATTATTAAACTTGGATTGTAATTAAATATCTGTCTAATTTTATGCCATGGACATGTAAAAACCTTAATTACATACTTTATGAACTATAATACTGTTAGCACATGTACTATATCCATCTTTTTATATATATAGTACATACAGTTTCTCAAACATTAAATGTGTTTCTTTGAAAATCCTTTTATAACATTCAAAAAATAAAATGCTTCAACTGCAACTTTTGTGAGATCTACTGCACTAACTATAGCAGCTTTAAACCTGACTGTCTCTTTGTAGACTCCATATTTGCCTTTAATTAAAGCCTGCTAGACCACAAACTATAGGTTCACTTCATTCAGCAATTCTCTTCAGATTCAAAACAGCCAAAACTTATTTTACACAGAATTTCCTATTTCTTTGCCTTTCCACATTGGAATCTCCAGTCAATTTTTAAATTTTGCAGTGCAGACTAAATACGGGCCTATCTTACCTTCCATGTGTTCCACATAGCAGTACACATCATAAGTTTCATTAGGAAAACGGCGCCCATATGTTCTGACTCCTTTCTTTCCCATTTTATCTCCAAAGCAGCCAATTCTTGGATGTCTAATTGGATACCTGAAATGCAGCATGCTCATATTTATTATTATGATAAATCAGCATTTTAAGTCTGTACAGGCTAAGCATGTTAATTTTGGGAAACTGTGTCAAGAGGCCTTTTAAACGTCTTACCTAACAGTCTGGTCAGACAACCAGCCAGCATCACATTGCTCAAATCCATCTTCATAGGCTGCTTTCAGTTGTTCTGGGCTTGCTATGACAGCACCATTGTCCAGACAAGTCTGCTGAGCTTGTGTAAAATTCAGAGTATACCTGCTGGTTGCTGCACGGTAGTGAAATACAACACCTGAAATGACAAAAAGCTTACATTAGTGACACATTTTGCATCATTTCTGCAACCGTCATCATACCGTAACTTCACCTACGTATCATTACAATGCTGAAAACAGATGGGTAAAAAAAATAGTAGTAAAAGGCTAAGAGATATGCTATCACATAAATTATTTCCCCCCCTCTAGTGGCTGCTACGAGTACTTGTACAACACCTTATGTTATTAATAGTTGGTGAAATTATATGCACTGTAGACACAGAAAAAAGTCATTAAACCAAATATGCATTTTCACTGCTGTATTACAGAAAATCATGATCAAAAGGAAGAATGAATGCTAAAATAAGTCAATGATATCACATAGTTACCCAGATTCTTCCAGTTCCAAGTGCTGGTCAGCTAATTGCATTGCAGGTAAGGTTGCTTATGCTAAAAGTGCCACCTGACATGTTGGCTTATTGTCCATGAGTCAAACTGCATGACCAGTCAAGACTAAGCACATCTAATCCTGGGAAAAAGTAGGCTTAAAAATAGACTTTCCAAAGCAGCCAGCTGCAGTAACTGCACGCAGAAGTGCCAACAGTGAATGGGGGATCCCTTGAGTCCTTGAGGTCTGCTAGCTGCAGTGAGACATGTGACCAAAAAAAAATGTGCTTTTGATACAGATTTGTCAATTGGTGATGGCCTTGATGTCTGTTCCTATGAATCAAAGCTTACTACAAATATAACATTTATAAATATATGGCTCTTGGTCAATTTTTCATAACCATGTTTTCCTGCACGCCCTAAAAATGATACAGACAAAACAAGGCCTGCTTTTATTTGGGGCCTTTCTGGTTCTGGAAAGAATCTTGACAATTTCAAAAGTTACTTGAGCACGTCAGACGTTTGGAGAGGAAGACCTCAAGTTAAGATGGTTTTGGTTAAGACAAGATCCGTCTAGAAGCCACATTCTGTTTTCTATGTACATATAATTCAGCAACATGCAGACAAATTGAGTAAAATTTTGCCACTTATCAAAGGTATGGATAAGGCCAATAAATTAAAAATACACATTTTTCTTCTTGTTGTGACTCACTAAGAAGTTTTCTGAAATTAAAATAGAATACATTATCTGAAAACTACTCATAGGTAGGTTAAACCTCAATCATCAGACACCAATTTTTTCAAAGCTACTGGCAGAGAAACAGGAAATAGAAGAGGAAACGCTGGGAATCCTCATATTTCATCATTTAATATGGAGTCACACACCAGCTGCAGCCACTAACTGGAAGCTTACAGACCACTAGCATCCCCACAAAATGTCTTTTCAGAACCACTGACTGAAACCAGTGCTTCTTCCAAACAACGTAATTTCACTTCAAATGGACCCAAGCATTGTTTGGCAACAGTGACAAGTGAAGAATACACCCTGAAAAATTATGGCTATATTTATATTACTAAATTACATATTCCAGGTGCCTGCAATTCAGTCATCAAGACTGTTGAATTGTTAGATTAGTTCACAGCATTATTTGGCCCAGGCCCCATAACAGGCTTCCAAACAATTTCTGGGCAGACTTCAGGAGCTAGCAAAGAGCAGAGACAATTTCCAGTGGGCATCTTCATCCTGTGCTGGAAGCCAAAGGAGCCTAACAGCACAGATGGGGGCCACACCACTCCAGACAGCCTCAGTGCTGAAGCACAGCCTCAAGCACATTTTCTTACTATTGTGAACTATCTGTACCAGGAGAGATTGAAAGGGAACGTCAGAGAGATAGCTTTACTAGCTCCTGTATCCCTGCAGTTTCTCTGTTATAGGGCATCCTCCATTGGCTGGTTAGGGCAACTTTACATACCATTTGCACTGTCTTAAGATGCGCAAAACTTTACTTATACATATATGTATATATTTATATATATTTTTGTGTGTGTGCATACTTTGGCTTTGTGTACCCTAAACAACACAGTCCTTTACCACATGTCGAACACAGAGCACTACCTCACAACATAAAAAGAGTTAGGCAACAGCAACTAATCATATTTGGAATTTAAAAGCTTAAAATAACAAAAAATATGATTTGGAGATTTTTTTTTTTTTAAGCTGTGGTATGCATTAAAATACTTATTTTAATACATTCAGAATTTAGTAACATTGGTTGACACTGTGATCAAGTTACCTGCTGGTATAAATGAGCATTACTATATTCAGTGGTACAGTAGTAAATAAAAACATGAGTTCAAATGACCTATATGGTGTTCTGGGTCTAGAAATAAGAAATAGTCAAGTTCTATAGAGCTCACAACAGAAGCAGCTAAAACATTTACCCTGAATCATAAGTATGAACCCATAATAATATTCACAAGCTGGGCATCAGGCTTTACTGCCTGTTATTGCTGAATATATACAAACATTTTAAACCTTTTTTTTTGGTAGCATTGGTGTTTCTGTAGTATACAATATTTGACACTGACTCTATAACTCAGGGTCAAACCAGAAATGCCCAAGTATGTGAGGCAATTTGTTCATTCGATTGTTATTTTAATCTTATAAAAATGTATTTTATATGAATTTAGATTAATTGCCTTTTTTTTTTGTTGGGTTTTTTTTTTTTTTTCCCAAGTTTGCTTAACTGATGCTGTATGACTTCAGCTGGGCACAAGAGCACTGCTGCTCAGTACAAGCACAAAAATATTCATTAACTTAGCAGGAGATGGCAATGTATTTCTCTGAACTTGTACCTTTTTTAAAGCTTCCTATTGCTTAAATGTATGACTGTACTCTCCACGACCATCTCTCTCGCCTCTCATTTCTTCCATGTTGGAAGCACCCACTGCCCTGCCCTTCCTAGTTGGCATATGTTTGGGATCCCTGTGATACCTGAATAAGGCAGGACTAAAGAGTTAATATCACTGCCAATTTAAAGTAGCTTTTGCAGTGCTGAGAAGAGCCTTTGGTCATTTGTAAATCCTGCAAAGGAACTTGGAGAATGCTTTGTTCTCCTCACCCTGATCCAAAAGGTAAACTTCACCTATTCTTAGATTTGAAGGCTCTTCCATTTCCAGTGAGGAGCTAATGGACATAAAAGAGCCTGCAAGATGAATGGGAAGGAGGACGTCAGTATGTATAAGCCTGTGCAACAGCTGCAATAATTAGAAGACCCCCTGGGGCTAAGAAGATTAAAGTGCAGGACTTTCATTGTTTCAGTTAGACAGAGAGAGAGTGACAAAATCCATTGTCCGAGTTTTTGCACTTTAAAACATTTGTAAAGGATTTTTTTCCCTTTGTCTATTTCCTTTCTGAAAGAAAAGGCAAGAAAGGAGTTGTCCTAGGAACAAATAAAGCAACTGGAAAACAGACTACAGCAGTATAACGTTGTCATTGAACATCTGGCAAACAAAGTCAGTGTAATTACAGGAAGGAGTAGCAGCGTCTGCAAAAAAGAGCACTCACAGGAAAGTAATTTGTAGCATCTAAAAGTCACTTCTGTCTGAGCAAGAGAGAATGTCTTTTAATCATTTATCTCTGTCTTAGACCAGAAAATGAAAATATGAAGTATTTCACTTTTAACAAAGTGGGGCTTCCACGGGTAAGAGCCTAGTTCTGTGGTTTCACATATTTGGGTTGCAATTTTGCTTTATTACCTGCCAGGGTATCATGCAGCAAAACCTCCTGGACCTGAAGGGGAAGGGATCCTGGTAGCACTAATAGATTACAGTTCAATTTCACTAGTGAGCTTACACTGCTGCAACATGCACTTCTGGAGTCACATAAAGCCTGAATTTCAGAAGTTGCCTCACACAGCAAAGAATATCTAAAGAGAAAAGATTATGATGGCAGTGGTTGTTACTCTGTTAATTTTTATGTTCCAACCGTAGCCACTGTGGTGCAGACCCCTGAAACAACCCCCAACCCACTGCCAAAGCTACCATGCAGTTTGGTGATCCTCCTTGCCTTTAATGCAGAAGACAATTTACATTACAAATGCATGCCAAAATAGAGGTTACAGGACTGAGCACTGTATGAAAGGAAGGAATAGGGCAGTATTTTCAGCTTCCTGCATGAATAATTCATTTGAGTTCCTCATTCGAGGTTCTGCACCCATCTTCTGACCCCTGTCTCAGGCTTTAGCAACCTGAGAAGCACAGGCTCGCCTTGCATCAGCAGGAGCTCCCTTGCCAAAAGCCTCACAGAGCTTCTCATCATGGGGAGAGAAAGTGCGTTCCAACCCCTCTGCTCTGTCAGTCCCAGTGCTTCCTGCTCTCCAGGGACAGAGACTTCTTGCACTAATTCACACGTTGCTCCCCCGTGCAAAATCTTTGCGTCCATCCTCACAGACCAACACAGTTGCATGCAGGTGTACACAAGCTCCTCTGAACAAGTTGGTCCAGATAAGGAAAGTGATTGATGTGGAGATTTACCTGTATTTTTCTCGGGGGGAGGACTTCTTTACTACGTCTGTATTAATTTCTGAATACACATTGGGACCACTTGCCCCATCCCATTATCTCTGCACAGCAATGTACTAGGTCATACAAGTGTTCAATGAGGCCAAGGCACAGCTACTTAAATTAAAATTACTTTAAAAAGAAAATGCACAGCTTCTCAGAAACGTCCTCATACTGGGGGATGACCAACATCCCAAAACCAGTTTAGCCATTAGTACTGGCCTCGGCTCTACCATCCTGCATGTGAAGACATGTCATGCACTTCCTGGGCTCAGAGCTCTCCCACTGAAAGTCCTCTACCCAGCCTGATGCAGAAATTCCACCAGCCTGTCCATCAGCTGCCATTTTCCCAGTCCCTACATGAGGAACACGGCAGCTTGATCAGAACATTTGCTTCCCTGTTCCTGATGCACATTGCACGTAGACCCTGGGTTTTTCTCACCCAGAAATAAATTTCCATCCTTTGATGGCCGTTACCCATTGTGCTCTTTTGTTTCCAGCTACAGAAGTCGGAGGTTCCTTGGGATCCGTGATGCAGGAGAGTAAAACACAATAAATGCAGCAGCCCATGTTAATTTAGTTAGCAAGGAAGCGGTGAAGTTCAACATCAAGAGGTGGTACGGTTTCAAGACAGGTAAGTCTAAAAGATTAAATAAAAGCATCTCTTCAAATGCCATACTTAAGAGATAATGAAGGGGAGTTCTGGCTGTGGAGAGAATAAATCAGTTAGGCTGTCAACACACAATCTCTCAGGGCTAACAGCACAATTGAGTGGCAGCGTTCCCACATCGGAATCAACTCCCATTTATTATCATTATAATGCCTGCAAGAAAGAAGAGTTTGCATAAAAATGAAAATGTGAAATACCATCTACTCTGCTTCCCTAATTGCTGTTTCCTTCCATTAACAAGGTCAGTGTTTTAAGCCTAGGATTTTCTTTATTGGCTTTAAAAAACCAACCAAAAAAAACCCAAAACCAAAACCAAACTAAAAAGACTAAAAAGTGTCTCACACTTGCAGCAGAATCAAACAGAAACTACCAAAATGAGGCCTAAGAAAACAGTGGTCTCCCACAACGTCAGTAAGAAAAGGATAAAGTGCTTTCACTATTGATAAAAAATATTCACCGCCAAGATATGAAAAAAGAGCAACAGAACTGGAAGGATCCCATTTGCCACTTTGATTCCTTTAAATCAAATCATTTCCAAGGAGAATAACAAAAAATCAGCTCAAATGAATGGTTTGTTCAGATTTTTTCTTTTTGATTACACTTGGTCATAACATGTTCTTTTTACTGCCCAATATGATAGCACCACACAACAGTGGCAAGGAAATGGCTAAGAATAAAAACAAAACAATATTAAGCATTCAAAAACTGTGAGGCCAAGGACTCCTAACGTGAGACAGTTTGACTTGTGGGTTTAATAACATCAAGAAAGGTCAGAAGAAAAGTTCAAAACACTGTGTAGAAAGATGAAATTACAACAGCTGACAAAGGAAGAGTTGCTCCCGAGAAAAGGGGGAAATTTCAGAGGGTCATGCAGAGGCAGCAGAGAAGACAACACATAGAACAAAAAATGAATATGAATTACTTGTTCTGCATATTTCTCTTCCTGTAAGGAGTTGAAGAACATAGCACTGAAACACTGTTAGATCCATTTTGAACATAAAATATACCTGTCTTAGGCGCTGATGTAATTATACCAGCAACCAGGGTGTAAGGAAAACATTTCCTGCAATTAGTAACAGGAAAGGAGGTATCTAGTGTGACGAAACCGCCCCTCTGTGCGAACTGGCAGACCTGTTGGCACTGGCGCTGTCCCCTGCCTCAAGGACAGCTCTGTGGTTGCAATTAACAAGCAGGGCAGGCAACATTCCACCACTGGTAGGATACATTCATTTGATCACAATGGGTTCAATAGCAGTTTTATACTCCTAACATACCTAACTGAAAGGATAGAAACAGCAGTTACAGTATTTTTTTTCTTATTCAAGTTAACTCTCCCAGTTATCTATTATCTTACTTGAAAAGGTTCATTTGAAAAACAAACAGCACAGCTGTCTAAGCTTATCTACCTGGCTTTATTGATGCTATAATGTGCTTTGTGTTTGAAAGTTTCAAATGAGGGAATGTCTGTAAAACAAATGGAAATCCTGAAAATATCTAGAACTCAAGTCCTGCATAGGTTTAAAGATACTCAAACAAACAAGCATACAAACACCATAAAGTTATCTTAATAACAAAAGAGTCATTTCATCTGCTTCAGCGGAATGATACAAATAAGTTTTGGCCTACTTCATTTGGCCATTTCTGAGAAATTTATTAAATTAGACTCAACACACATAACAGCATTGGCACTTAAAGAAACAGATGAATGTTGCCTTCCAAAGCATTAGTACCATTTCTTCCCACACCTAAATTGCCCCAAACAGGGAATTTTGCAGAAGCTTCCTATCTTTAATAAAATTATTCTGCTTCACATAAGGGTTAAGCTATACGATCAAGCAAGTACTACCTGAGCTAGAGTTACCAGTTTCTCTCCATACTTTTAATTCACTGAAAAGCTAAAGCAACACACGCCTGCTCAGTCCTCAGAGAAAAAGTGCTACACAAATGCATTTTGTTTCACTTGTGGTGAGCATAAAATGTGCAGAATAGCAAAACTGGTGATAATTTTACCAGGACTTCACGAGTCGCCTTGTAAGCACCAGCTCCAGCTCCACACGGGAGAGCTGACCAAAGCACAGTGCTGAACCATGCTAGCTGTCAGATCTGAAGTTACTGCAATTAATGTGGAAAGATCTCCCCACACCACACTAACAACAGGCAGAGATGAATGCACAAAGAGAGTGTACAGAAGATCATGTCTCTGCAATTGTTATCACTTTTGGGGTGCAGATTCAAAAAGACAACTTAATAGAAATAAATTACATTTGAGATTAATGTTGTGGGGTTTGTTTTTTTAAATAAAAGCTGAAATCACAAAAAAAAAATATAAAGCCTTACCAAAATGAGGGCAGAAGATGTGAGCAGCAACACTCACATGAAATCCTTATGTGTCTGTTAAATGGCATGTGTTTACTTAATGTAGAAAATGAGGAATGGAGCGCACAAATGACAATCTAACAATGCTGTTTTCCATTTGGGTCAAGATCTGGCTTTTTCCCCTCCTGAAACTTTGACATTAAAGCAATCATGGGGAAGAACGGTTGCAGAAAGATAATGGAGTGTGTGAAGTCTTCTTTCAATTAAAAAACCAAAACTGATCAGTTCTTCTCATTGCAGTGATTTGGAAAAGCACTAACTACAGAAGCTAAAGTTTTGCTAAAGTATTTTATTGTAGTAAACATCTGCTGCTCCTGGATATAGATATGTAGTCAAGGGAGCACTTGAAAAGGAATAGGGAATGCCAGGTACACTAGTTACTGAAAAGTAATGTTCAAACCAGGATTTCTTTTGGTTTTGCCTTAAGGACTAAACAGTTTATGAAGTTCTACAGACATTAATGGTTACACTGATTTATTGTATTTCCAAATTAAGACCACACCTTCAAAACCTTTCATTGAATCAATGCCAAAAGAATGTTCAAGTTAGGTTAAGCATATCGGAAGAACAATGTAGTATTAAGCTCACAAAAAACCTCTTAGCCAAAGCCATAATTTCCAGCAGCAGATATTGATGTTTGTTTTGGGATTCAGTCATTTGAGTAAATACCAAACTTTCAAAAAACACCTAAGCACAAAGGAGCGCAAGGCACAGTCCAAACTAAGGCTCACGTGAGCTGATACATCCACACAGCAGTGCTGTTCTAAGCATGCTGAGTAATTTGGGTCCAGAATCTGCATTTACATGGCACAGGTCTTGGGCTAATGTGTCCTGCCTTTCAGCACAATTTGTTAGCTCAGGGTCAGTGCCAAACTGACAGGACTATACAGCACCAGGCTCTGAAGCGGTCTCTACACTGTACTTCTCATGCTGTATAAGCAGGCTATAAGGAGAAAACCATCTACAGATCAGATTCTCCTTTTGCCACTTACATGCTTTTGAAAGTCCTGTGTCTTCTACGTCTCTACATGTACACTTCTCCATCTCAAAGTTTTGAAAGCTATTTCCTTATAGTGATGGCAAGCAAAATTTTAGCCCTGGATCCTCCACATAGAAGAACATTAGCAGCCACCTCCCTACTTGTTTTCCTGCAGATTCTGCCAGATGGGATTCCTCCTACATATCCAACCTTTATTACTGGGACAAAAGAAACTCTTCCTTTGTGCTTGATGTTCCTATCATAGAAAGAGGGGCTCCCAGTTTTGTTGGCATCATGATTTTGTACATGAAGTGGCAAGATAGGCCAGGCACGGCTCCAGAAGAAAGGCAGTTGCTTCTTTCCATTCTACGCAAACAACTAAAAAGAAACCGCTTCTGCCTGCCAAGTCTGTCTTCTTGTAAGGACACTGAAATTTTCAGACAGATGTATTAGTACAATATGAATCATGTTTCAAAGGGGCTGGTTTGATAAAACTTTAGAGGTATTTAAAAAAAAAAAAAAAATAGTAGTAGGATCTTGTCTTGCAAAGGAGATAAACCCAATCAAAGTATAAAACTGCTCCGGGAATAAGCAAACAGCGTTTGTTCCAGGAATCAAGAGTAGGCTCCCCAAAGGTGGAAGTGAGAAATGAGAGTGCTATGGATTGGAAAAGATTCATAAGAATAAATAAAAGACAGAAAGAGCAGGGGGACAGTGAACAGTTAAGGAAGGCTAAATTGCTGAAGATACTCCTTTAAACACTCTCTAGTTATACGTTAATTACTAACTTTTACTGTTTTAACTGGAATCACTGTTGATTACAAATGAAATGGATAAATCCTTACCCTCAACAGCCAGTGATACAATGCCTTGTGTGTCTTCAACTCCGTACATAACATCACAGCGATATACTCCTGCATCACTTGCACGCAGCTTAGAGAAAGTCAGCGAAGCGTCACCGGTCTCCTCTGAATGGGTTGGAACAGACACTCTGTCTTTGTAGCTT
This sequence comes from Haliaeetus albicilla, assembly GCF_947461875.1. Lineage (NCBI taxonomy): Eukaryota > Metazoa > Chordata > Aves > Accipitriformes > Accipitridae > Haliaeetus > Haliaeetus albicilla. The sequence goes on along the minus strand of NC_091516.1, from coordinate 65,356,381 downwards.
TGACCTATTTTGATGTTGCCATTTTGGGCCACCAGGACTGTGGTTTCTTTTGCATCTTTTCCACTTTTATCCAGTTCAACCTTTGACCATTTGATTCGCAGATACTCAGCTGCATAGCTGGAGGCTATGGTGGGTGTGGTTGAAAAGAAGCATGGCAGGACTGAAGTTCCAGACAGGGATCCCTTTACCAGGATTTTTTTTTCTGCTTTAACTACAAAAAGGGGAGACGGGAGGGGGAAGAGAAAGGAGGAATCACATTAGTGGAACAGTGAAATCGGAAACAGATACATTTCATTGTTATTTAACAATTCACAGCCACACAAGACTTGAAATCCACAAACTTAGATAATTTGTAAAAGGACTGATTAGTATAAGCTAAAAAAGCTTGCACCAATATCCTAGGCTGCTGAGGGAGCCCTTTTCTGTTTGGGCAAGTTTAATTCACTGCTCTTTGACTTATTTTCTCCATTTGTTATAGTCACCAAGTTATTGACATTCTTCAGAAAGTGTTTTGAAATTTTAGTTGACAGATGAGCTATGTTTTTTTATGTAATGGGGGAAGACCACTCTGAGTGAAAGATGGTGAGTTACATCTATTGCTGGCCAAAAGCATGCATACAGGGGAGCTACTGATGCTTACATCTTGCCTTACCTCACAGTAGCTTGTTCATTTGCTCCTGTCCTAAGAGTAAAACATAGCCCATGACTTTGTATACATGACATCCCTTACTCCATTATTCTTTCAAGGGTTAACTCTTTTTATTGCATATGTGCTAAAAAAAAAAGCCTTTCCAGTGAGATTCTCCCAAATAGTCATTCTTTTAAAATTATTTCCTTGTAGCCTCAGGCACTTTAACACATTGCAGAAATAAAGTGTTTCAGGATGTTAAAGCAAGAAGGAAGTAAAGCACACAGAAAGTCCCTACTTGGCTCAGACTTGACATGGTAGGACCTTTATCATTTTTTGTGACATCTCCAGCTGCAAACACTTTACAGTGAAATGCTTCCATCTGACAATATCCTGAGGGGAAAGTTGACTACTGTTCATCCAATCTGCACACAGCGACCGTCTGAAGAGAGGATTTCTGTTAAGATTTATTTTTTTATGTGATGTTATTTCACTCTACGTAATGGCTTAATGAAGATTAAAAGCTGATGCACAACAGTATCTATCCTACCTCTTTCACTGTCCTGCACTCTAACTTTTTTTTGAAAGGTGGAACATGCTGATCATTAATTTGAAGTGAGCTAGGATTCATAATGTTTAGAAATACAATAACCTCAAATACTAGCCACCAACAGGGTGATACATGAAACAGGAGACACCACCACAAGAAAATTATCTAGCTATTTACCTATCATAAAAAATATTATCTCTCCATAAATCCATATAAAGTAGAAGACTGGGAGGGGTGGGACGGGGGGGAAGAAGAATGGGGGGAAAAAAAAAAAAAAAGGAAAAACTGCTCATTAAGTTTATTATTTTTAACAGAGGCAGACGACTTCATACAGGATAAAGTATTAATGGTATTATCTAAAAACATTCGATACAAGAATCATCAGTTTGATGGCCAAGCATTTCAATAATGAAATATTAACTAGAAAAACAAAAAATCTGGTTCTTCTTTGGTCAGTCCATAAGTTTGAATGGAAGTCCCCAGGTCCTTTCCATCCATGCCTACCTAACTAAAAATTCTTGGGAACACAATGCAGATACACTCCAGATGACTGTATCAAAACTGATTAGACCAGAGAGAGTATAACAATGGGGTAGCGTTGTGCCAAAACAGCTGCGCTGCACCCAAAGCTCATCTTAAAAGTTCACATGGAACGGCGCTGTCTGAGCACATTTACCAGCAAGATACTTACTCTGTGCTTCAAGCATGTGGTGAGATTTTGATTCTTCTATTAACTCATAAACAGAGACTGGTGATGGTACAACTCACATTTAATAGTCAAAGAAACCAATCACTTCATACACTTTGGGCCCGGACCTAGCAAGAATTTATTTGTAAAACAAAGAAAGACAAAAAACAGGTCCAATTCAGCTTTATAGCTGAAGACTGGAGAATTCACAAGGCTTGAAGACAGCCTGTAGAAGTTATTGAAGACTAAAGACTAGTTCAAAAGTTTTGACTGCCTACACATTTCTTTAGGAAAAAAAATTCCATTGAGGTTTTTTTTTTTTTTTAATTTCCATAAAGACATAAAAAGTCAACTCACCTAGAGTCAATTGATTGCTAAAAACTAGAAAGGACTGATTTTATCCTGAAGATGTACACTATAGAAACACGACTACCTTTTATATCCCCTTTAATTTCTTGAAACAGTTCACTGAGTTACAGTGGGTTAGAGATAAAGAAACAGAATGAATACTCAGTCCTATCAGTTGTGATAGAATTACTGCCAAATTGCACAGGTGGGAGATTAAAATCAGTCTCAAAATATTTAGTATTTATTATGATCTCTTGTCATCTATATACATTACAGGAACTTCTTAAATGAAAAATGACCTAGTTATAATTATCCTGACTGACAGAATTTTAATAAACTTTCGAGAACATTGTTTCTGGTTATGAGTGATCTGGAATATCAGCAATGAACCCTGAGGAAATTTCCTCTCTTTAAAATTTGTGTCTTTACATCAGCAGACTGAAACCTTTGGCAAAAAAACACATATCATCATCATATGCAAACTAGATCTATTCTAAACTGGGCTACATCCCAGAATAGGAGACCATGTAGCTACAAACATGCCCATCTAACTGTAGAAAGCATTATAAACCACTATATAAAAGCACTCTGTGTTTTGACGAGAGGAGGGGGAGAAGAAGAGGGGAGAAGACACTGAAACACAAAATTAAGTGACATTCCTGCACAGTTCCAAAAAGCTTGATTTCCTGCAGCAGTCCAAGTTAGTCAAGCAGAATTTACTGGCCAGAGCAGAAAGCATCAATATCTTCTATTAATCCATATAGCTATTTTGTTCCTTTAGCATTTTCCTTATGCTTATACTCCATGTTATATCTCCTCTTTAGCCACTATCAATGGTATGTGATAAGACTATTCCTTAGAAAGGATGTGGCAGGCAAAAATAGTAACAAAACATTTTATAACTTTGTAAATTGGATCACATGCTGAGAAAAGCAGGTATTTGCCAACATTGTTTTATACCATATCTCCACCTTGTCAGGTAGGACCTAGAATACTTGTAACATCATGTACTCTTCAACAAGAGGATTGTTTTGAAATGGCTAAGCTGGTTGGTGATTAATATAAGCATTTTTTTCTGTTGCTAACTAATATGTATCACTCATGCATAATTAATTTATTAGGGCAAATACATAGACAATAAAGAAATAAAATACACAACTAAGTCCAAATCACCTGGCCACAAACACATACCTTGGCAGAACTCCCAGCAAAGTCAATGGGAGACTTGTACAAGATGACAGGACTACAAAGTTGGGCTAAGAGCAGCACAATGCTGTCAGGTTACAGGCAGACTCAGTAGATAGTGTGCATTAGCAGTTGGGTATTTTTTGTTGTCTTCCCCTATTCAAATATTTAATATCTCCAGCATCAGAATAAGTAGCAGGAACAGAATGCAGAATGAAAACTTCTCCCATGTGATGTCCTGACAGAAGACAGTCCTGTCAGGTCTAACTTACTGGGTAGGACTTTGCCACAACTTACTAATGTCTTATTTTCTCCAAACCTAAAGCTATGGCTATGCATTTGTATCATGGGGATGATGGCCTGTGGCATACTTTCTTTAAAAAAAAAATAAATAAAAATTCCAGCTTGCCTTTTCACAGTTTTTTTGCCAGTAAAACTGCCCTAGGTCCTCCCAGTCCACCATTTCAGCTGCAAAGTCAGCTCATCCTACCAATGACACATAGCTTGATACCTTTCTGTTGAAGTGGGAGACAAACTACAGAGAACTTCTTGCTTGTGAACTAAGTCTCTTTCCCTAGAATGTGTACATTTTTTATGTTGTAAATGATACAAAACTCTTAGAATAGAAAACTAAAGAGGAGAAAAAAAAAAAAGAAAAAAAGACAGAATTCTGCTCTTTTGTATTACATTAACCATAATGACCAGGCCACTAGGTCTGTAACAGACAAGAAGTCTGAAGAAAAGAATGCCTTACATGAAGTGACGCTGCTTAGAGACCAATTTTGCTATATAATTAAGCTTAACTTAACAGAATGTTGCTACTGAGTATGCAGACAAAAAACACATGCTTAAAGAATAAAAGATTCTATTTATTTTAAGCCAAATTTATGAGACAAAAAAATTGAATCTTGTTTTTTAATCACCAACCTGCCTAGACACATGGTATACTACCCTGCCCACCAGCAGCTATAGAAAGGATGAATGAAATTATGTGTTCTGTTAATCTGACTACTAACACTGAGCCTAAAAGTAGTATTTTCTTTAACCATACAACTTTTAATGACGATAATGATAAATTAAAATGAATGCACTGCTTACACAAACTTGTATGAGACTGACAGCTGAGGTAACAGACTGAGACCCAACAAAAGCCCTCACTGAGTTCTTTACCAGGTGATTTGTGGTCTGAGCAAGCAGAATAAGAGAAGCAAGCATAGAGTGATGAAGAGCCAACTACTTTCACATTTTACAACAAACTCACAGGAAGCCAGGCAAATGTAAGTCTCAGCTGCAGAACTCAACACAACATATACAGACATCATAGGCATGCACACATGTATTTTATAGCACATATAGAACATAAATATGATCAGATAAACTGATGTTTAAACTGGTATACTATTTGTATACCTTTGAAAGAACATATATTTGTTCTGTATCACACACTGCAATCTAGGGGATTTCTACTGGCTTCTGGATTACAGGGCTTTCATGAAAGCATATTCCACACGTGGCATGAGAGATAGTCACTTAAAATGGGTAAGATAAACTCCAATATTGATCATAATCACAATGTCCAGCCTGTATACTACAATATCCTAACACCAGCTAGCTCAAACTGAGTAAATGCCACACTAGCAGTAGGCGTAAACCTTGCTCGTGAACTTCTGTCATTAATCCTTCACATGTACCAGAGCAAACAGCAAAGGTCTCGGAGAGGGGCACTCCCGTGACCCCAGAAGCTTACACCATATTTCCTGCTGCCTTCCTGACACACATCTTCTGAGAATTTAAAGTCTTAAAGAAGCCATACAAGACCATTCTCAATTTGCCCTCAAAGGAAAAATACTTTTGTTGTTACATAAAATCTAACAAGCACGCCATGCTAGGTATTCATGAATGTGACCATTCAACAAAGATGAGAGTGGAAGAGAAAACAAAGACGGGAATAATGGTTAGTGGTGAACACATAAAATTTTGCATGCTTGTAACTTGCTGTGCTCTAAATTAAGCTTCGTTTTTGTTCTGACTTAACATTAAGACTCACATATTCCAGGATTTACACTTTTAAAATAACTGCCGATTTTGACAAATTTTCCATATTACTCTCAAAAGAAAAATTTTAAACTTTCAGAACAATTTTGCCTGAGATCTTTTTAAAGGAGATATTGCAATGCATCATATTGAAGTCACTATTTAATTAAATTTACTTAAATCATATGGAGTGATCCAATCCATTGTGGGAAAGGAAGCACAGGAATTTGTGTTTCAGGAAAGACTTCAAAGCTTCAAGTTTATATTTAAATTCAGGATTTAAAAAGTTGAAACATAAAATGTTTAACTCTTCAAAATGCAGAGGTGTATTTTATTTTTAGAGTATTTTTTTAAACAAAAGAAACAGCCGTACTTGTAAAGACTGTCTGTAAACTTGTAACACTCATCCTCAAAAATGTTATTACACAAACTGACTGACATTTCTACAAAACAGAAAGACATGAGTTGATCCCGCAGACTCTTTTGGATCAATTCATGAAAAAAGTTTTTCATCTTTATCTTCTTCACCATGACTATACTCTGAACAAGTTTAAGACTCTCTATGGCAAAAGTATGGCTCCCAACTTAAAAAATAAAACCCACATTTTCACAGTATTTTAGGAACATAAGGGTCTTTCTAAATTCCTTCCAAAAGATTCAGGCAAATAAGGACCAGTCAGACCCTGGTCTATATTCCTGAGAAGCCCTTACTGGTATGTTCATACAGAACTTGCTTAAGTACTGAAAATTCTACTCTGGAGACAACATGAGCCATTTAAGAGGTGATAAAAGGTAGAGTAAGTCAGGGGACATCTAAAGGTGCCATCCCATATTCTGCTACTCTAAGGGTCCATCCCACTTCTCCCCACTTCCAGTGAGGCACACCCAATCCCTGAATTCTGCCAGCACTAGCATTTGCACAAGGCAGTGGGTCAGATCAAAGGTCTGATCCATTGGAAAAATAACCTGCAAAAAATGCCATATGCTATTTCAAACAAGTCATTTACCTGATTCAGCTGGACATATACCCACATAAATACTAGCATCAGCACAAAGGAAAGCACGAAAACTAGCACCAGGAGATTGAAAAGGGGCAGGACTATCCCATCTAGTGCTAAAACGTTTGTGTGATTAGACTGACCATGGAACTATGCCCTAAGTAAACATGAAGAGGCTTTCAGTGGGTCATAACAGAAACACTAGGTTTAAATTTCTTGTCAGATTCCTTTGCCTTAATTATTGTACCTCCTTACATGTTCTCCATCCTAAGGCTGATTTGCAGGTAAAATCTTAACTTCAGACCTCTCCTCATGTGAGTAATGTACTACCGTTCACTCCATTTTGAAGCTGACCAATTATTGCTAGCAGCTCTTCCCTTTTCCTGTATCTTAAAACAGACATTTCTGCCTTAAAGAAAGCTATAACTTAGAATCACGGAGTGGTTTGGTTGAATCAAAGATTGTCTAGTCCAACCACGCTGCCATGGGCAGGGACATCTTCCACCATATCAGGTTGCTGAATGCCTCATCCAACCTGACTTTGAAGACTTCCAGGGAGGCGGCATCCACAACTTCTCTTCTGTTGTGTGACCTGTTCCAGTGTCTCACCACCCTTACTGTAAAAAATGTCTTCCTTATGTCCAATCTAAACCTACTCTCGTTCAGTTTAAAACTGTTGCCCCTTGTCCTGCTCGGGTAAAAATTCTTTATCTTTCTTATGAGGCTCCTCTAAGTATAAGTAGCTTATCAACTAAAAACTTCCAAGTTCATCATGCAGACATACATTGCAAGTCCAAGACCTCTTCTGATAATCACTTACTTTGCCTCTCCAAATGCTTCATGTGAACAAATTATTAAACGTCAGCTGTGGATCCAAGATCCATACATCAGTCTCCACTTACAGACATTTTACTAAGTAAAAAACTGGGGGGAGGAAAAAAAGCATGACATTGAATAACCAAAACAGTCCCAGCCCTCCACAAGTAACAAAATGGAAGCTCAGTTTTAGTGGCTTGCCCCCTGCCTGAAGCTTTGAGTCTGTTGTCCCTGAGGACAAGTCTAATCATCCTGGCCTGTTGTGTGTTTAATGAAGAACGGAAAAACAAAACCAGCTTTAAGAAGGAAGTGATGCTAGGAAATAGTAAAGGATGGTGCTCTCAGCTTGCTTGAATCAAAAAAACACTTTTTTTTAGTTGGATCCTCTAAACACAACAGTCTTTTCCTTTATCTGACAGGACTACCTAAAGACTTTGCTAGCAACAGTGCTCAAGCTGGGGAAAAAAAAAAAAGAGTACATTTGATTTTCTCAAAGGCTAAAATCAGTTTGAGGAATTCCTGGAAAGAAAAGAAGAAGAAAAGAAGAAGGAAAAAAAAAAAAAACCCAACAAGAAAAATCTTGCTTTGAGGCTTGGGAAAGCTATTATCCCAATTTTGTGAGCCTGCAGCAGCTGTAGGGACCTTTTCCTTACTAAAGACTTCATTCAAATTTTCAAATAACCATGGCAACCACACATGAATACATACTTTAGTGTTAGCATGTAATCACCCAAACCGAAGACCTGCAGCTGCCCTTACATGTCCTTGCTCCAGAGTCCAGCAGCCAAGGGACCTGCCACCAGGTTTGCTCATGGCAGTCCCCCCACAACAGGAGGCTGGCAGCCAGACTGCCCACTCCAGAGGCATATCCTCCACGGCTCCTTGACAGATCACAGAGCAAAGCAGAAACGGGCTAGTAGTTTCTCCTGTATCCCACTTGCACATGGCACTTTTCACCCTGTACACAGAGGGTGCGAGCTGTGACCTACAGACCAAAAAGGCTGTGTGGCATGACATACATGAGCACATGCATTAGGATCTGACTGGGAGGTATGCCAAACCAGTATTCCTGTAGCCAAAAAACTCCCCCATTTTATTCACCACTTCTGCAGCCTGGCGAGGTCTGTCCCAGGAACCTGCTCCTGCTCCCACGCTGCCAGCACTGCTCGCTGTTCCTTCTGTGGCACCAGGCTGAAGCTCCCATGGAAGGTGTCTGCCCTTCACTAAAATTAGCCGCCCCTGTCAGCCCTCACCTCATCTACTGCAAGGACCTCCTTGGTGGATCATGGAAAATGAAGGTGTGAGACATACCTGGCCAACAGGTCCAACATTTCAGAAGCACAGGTTAAAGGATTAAAATGCATTCTTGAATATTTGGAGAAGGCAATCTATTTTGCTTTATACAACATAATTCTATGGCATTTTCTTTATTATTACTTGAATTGTAGTAATGGCACTTACAAACCTCAGGAGACATCAGACAGGCATGTAAAAACCTTGTCAAAAACATGCCCACCAACCAAGAGTTTTCTATATAAATCAGTAAGACAATGAGGAGAATGCAGAAACAAAGTTAGTTACACAGTGCAGCAAAAGAAGTGGCAGAGGCAAGACCAGAAAATGAAATGTTGTTTTTTCCTGAGTCCTGTGAAATACCCTACCTACTAAAATGAATTTTAATAAATTGCTCTGTGTATATCAGACTTACCTTTAGGTAGCATATATGTTATAACTAACGTAGAGTACATCCATAAGATACTTTTTATACTTAACAACATCTTGACCTACAAATAAAGAACAACAAAGTGGTTAGTACTGCGTTATATCCTTATCAAGTGCTGTAACTCAGTACACCAATATTTGTCATTGAGATAAGAAAGAGTCATCTACTTAAAAAAAGATGTTCAGCAGGACACTGAATAATTCTTAATATATTTATCTTCTGCCATTTTAAATTTATTCCCATACAGTGGTAGCAGTATTATGAGTATGAGTTTTCCTATTGTGGTGTTGCAAGTTCAGATTCAGCTTCTGGGTGGTTTTATGTCCATAACACAAACTACCCTCTCATTTAGCAACAGCTAAAAACCCGTTTCATGTCAGAAGGGGTTCCCATGACAAACTTCTCATCAATTTTGATGGTGAATCAATGGCCACACTATGATACTTCCCATCTCCAAGTAGGTCGCCAGATGACTTCTTGCTTTCAAGATTTCTCCATGTAATATTTTATGGTGAAAATTTGTTATAATGACAATGTGTCCCTATCAAATACAGATTCATAATGAGTTTCAGGTTACTGAGTCCAAAGTGATACTCAGACATGTCAGTTCCCTTTGGGTTTGCTTCTCACTTCCTTTACAGGCTCCACCTTCAAACGGCTGAAAAGTTCTCCACATATATCTCATGCACATAACAATATATTGCAAGTTCATAATAGTGTATCTTCATTTTCATTCCAGTTCTTAATTACACATGTTGAACCTGTAAATAACCTGAAAATTTCAAAAGTACACTAACAAAGGCATTACAAGTCCCATAAACTTCAACTACCATAAAGGGTTTATAGATAGTCCCTCTTCCATATAGTTACACATATGTACTAGCTAGCCAATGTACGAAATAACTTTCAGCAACAGTTTGTCAAACACTGCCACTGAAAAATTTTTATCACAAAATTCTGAGTTTCCTGATACTGCTGTCAAAATATGCTACTTGGGTTCTTTACTTGGACAAGTAACCTGAACTGATAGTTTTTTCCTGTCCAAGATTACAGTTGAACTGCTTTAAGGAACAGGGAAACAGAGAGTTAATAGATATCTGTGTTATAAGTATGGAACTTGTATTGCACATACCCATTTCAGCATTTTTTACATTACTGTTTTAGTTATTTGTACTTACGTATAATGCTTTAGGGTTAACACATTAACTAATACATTCAAAAACCTCCACAAGCTATACTGAACATGATAGCAAGACACAGAGAGAAACATCTTCAGAAAGTACTGGTGACGTGTTCAATCTCAGGAAAGTTTTCTCCACAGCTTACAGCTGCAGCCCAAACTTCACATGAGTCTGTGTGAATTGGCATCTATCCTGTAACGACTGAACAGTTCAGAAAAGACGCAAAACATCTCAAACCAAGCCTTTCCAATGAGGCAATCTCTAACATAACAGCATCGTGTTAAAAATTCCCACCCAAAAGGGCTGAAAACCCAAGAGCTTTTCGTTCCCTCTCTGTGGATGGCCAGGGCTGGCTAGTTGCACTGTGAAACATATGCTGCAACCTATTCCCAGGGCGTGGAGGAAAGAATACAGCTGCTTTCTGTAGAGCAGACTGCATGCTGCCAAAGACGCCCCATCTCTGCTTCATTCAATAGAGCTGACCATATAATGTGATATCACTTATTTTGCAATACTAACTTCATGGAATTTGCACTTTTTATGACTGAGTCCCACACAAGAAACGGGACTTCTTTGACATCATTCAGTTTGAGCCCTATCTGCCATAAAACTTTTTCTGAAGACTCTTAACACATACCCCCAACACCATTCAGCCAAAGTTTTATCTCTCCCTACACTTACACAAGCTAAGCTGTACATGGAGAAAACAAAAGTGGCTATTTATCAACTAACTTTAAAAATCTATACTGTGTCCTGGTATATGATGTATGTCCTAGTAATTCCTTGTAGAAGGCTGTCATGAGTAAGGAGGTTGCACAAGGTAAGAGCTGCAGACCAGATCAAAGTCCTTTTAATGCAATGGACCAGCTCTGAAATACAGGCAGTCACGTGTTTGCTTAGAGAAATACTTAAACGATCCTCATCATTACACAACATGTAAAAAAAATGAAAGGTCACATTGAGCCTACAGATTTGCACAGACTAGAAGGCACTTCAAGCAACCTGCGTTTCCTGAAACTACTGGAAGCCTCAAGCACCAAAACTATTGATGACTAGTTCCTTCAGTAACACAAGCAGTCTAAAGACAGCACAAAAAGACCAACAGAATTCTCCACCTTCAAAGGTGGTGAATGTTGTACCCGCCTGCAAGACAATGCGAAATCTCTGGCCCCTGTGAAAGCATAGTGGCTCCAGACCTTCTTTTGAGATGTTCCATCCACATGTGTTTCCCATGCATCACACACTGGCTGCACCAACAGCTAAACAAAAATCTAGAACAAACTGTTTACAAGTTTAGCTTTCCATGTTTACCCATATGCTTTATCTCCCTCCTCCCCCAGAAGGCAACGTTGGCTTTTGGGACCAGAAACAAGGGAATCAAAGAAATTCTCAGAGAAAGAGAATAAAGGATTTTCTTTTTCCTGGAAGACAGGCATGCTGCACCTAAACAGGGCTGGTTGCATGTTGCAAGCACCACCTGCTCCACTGCACTGGCCTGGACTAGGAGTACCTACGTACTTGGCATGTGCCAATGGGAGGCCCGTTGCCTTCAGAAGCTCATTGCTATATTGTCTTGACAAGAAGTGGTATAATCGTTTCCACATTTGGTAAGACAACGCTGCTGCTATGCTCAGAGGCAATGGAGAGTTCTGAATGTGAGCTTCTGCCCTACGCTACAAGTCCAGAGTACAGGGAGGACCTCAGCTTCCCATTCCTCTCCACTTTGCGTACAAGCACAGAGCGCTGATCCTCCAATGTCGTGTTGGTGACTGCACTGCAAATGGAATTTGAGCAATCTTATTGAAAAAAAACTCACATCTTCAGCTTCCAGTCACTAAACACAACACATACACCCACAATGAAATATGAAAACAGAAAGACAACCATGGAAGGATAATTTTCAAGATACCCTATGACTGCTGAACTCAACCATTGGTAAGAAGAGAGCATTCATGGTTGTGATGGCTAGTTGGCCTTTTACTGAGTACTGCAGGAATTACACCTGCTGCACCAAGAGCTAGAATAGCTCAGAAAAACTGTACTGTTTGAGCATGGAGCTTAATATGAGACACCTGCCAAAAATGCCCACCTGACTCTCGGAAAATCATCTCTTAACCCTTTCTTTTTCTAAATCTCCTCTACCCCAAGGTGCTTACTCAAGCAATGAAAAAAGTTGGGGGGAGGGTCTGATTTTCAGCCCTTGGGCTCCTGAGCATGATTCCCTCCATTGCAACCCTCCATGCACAAGGGTTTTCACACTCTGGTCCTTGGTGGGCTCCCATAAACACTCCTGGGCTACTGAGCGCTGTTCCACTACAGCTGCCAGAATTAAATGTGCAATTACCCCGCCACCCTCTCCAAATGACAGTGTGCAGATAATAACAGCAGTACCCCGCTCAGCCCCCCAGGGCAGCCTAGCTTAAGAGAAAGCAGAGCTCTGCAGACCCAGTACCAGCAATCCTCTTTCAAGAGCCACAGGCAAGGCAGAGGCTGCTGCTTACACCCAACACCCCAATTCCCATTCAGTGCTGCCCCCATTTCCAGGCCACCACTATCAGATGTGACTGCTCCTGCCTCCTCCCCTTTTGCTGGCAGAGGCTGCAGCTAACTGTGCTCCCTTGTAGCCTCCTGAGCAAAATCCCTGCTCTAAAACTGGTTTGTACTTCCTATTCCCGCACTCTACAATTTACAAAGGCCTCTGCTGGCTGGCTGCCCTACTGCCCCCAAGTCCACTGTAATTAGCTAAAATCTTTCTAACCATGCCTTTTTCCACAAGCCTCCCACCCCGCCCCCTTGGTGTCACTACACCTAGAGAAAGAGAAAGCCATAATACTATGGACACAGTAAGAAAATCCTGCCAAGTCAAGACCACAAGACTTGAGTAAGTGTTTAATTTCCACCTTCTGTTAAAAAATTATCTCACTTAACGTGACCAAACTTGGGTTGCCTGCTGGCTAGTTTCCAACTGGACTGATCCATTTTTTTAGGACCTACTACAGGCAGACTGATCTACAGTAGTAATTTGCACTACATTTTTAAACTGGATGCAACCCTGAGCACAACATCTTTTATCCAAAAGATGCCAAGTCCTTGACAGACTTCACATCTTTAAAAACTAGCAGCTGAGGTTCTCTGTGTGGGGAGAGAACAGGGCTTCTGTTTTTGCAGGCACTGCTACCTTTCCTTACCACAGCAAAAACTCGTAGGAGCAATAAGTTCTGACCAAATTCCAGCTCCTGTTTAGTTTACAATGTAAGCTTGATCTCACACCAATGCTATTTTAATTTAACCAGATGGGAGAACATCACGTCTCTCTGTTTTAAACTCCAGGTTAAAAAAGACAGTGAATTGTCCTGGTGTGGAACAGAATAAAATCTACCATCTAAAAACCATTCCCAATTTCTCTGAAGTTGGGACAATGAGAAATTAGCTACTTTCATAGAGATGACACTGTCTTTAAAAGCTGCAGCTTCTCAAGTCACACTGAGATTGATTCAGCACATGCTCTGCAGCTGTATTGTGAAAGCTGGATGTGTTCCTTAAACACATAAAAAGCAGTCTCTGCCTGTGGACTTTCCTTCCCTCCAGTGAGGCAGGTTCACATAAAAAAATTTTAAAAAAAATGGGGGAGGGGGACAAACCCTAACAGAACCTGGCACCAGAGAAGTGACTTGAGGTTGCTGCTCCTACTAACGGGTAAAACAGTAAATTACACAGCTTTCCAGTGAAAGCCCAGCAAGCTAGAAATGACCGATCCCAGCCATAGCACACCTCTTGCTACCTTCGAGCTCTGCCTGAAACCTTCACCGCTGCTGTCCTCTCTCAAACACACAGTCTGCACGTTCTTTTGCTTTTGCAGTCCTTTGAACCTTCTGTGCCATCTGACTGTTAATTGCTGACATGTATCAACCTCACCGTAAGTGCTGCCTAATTAGCTCTGCCAGTTTCACCACGTCTCTGCCATTTGACTAATTAGCCCACTCTGCTGCCACATGGCGGACTCGGCCTGCACCCGATTCACCAGTGGCTTTCTGCTTAGCCCACATGATGACTTGCAAAGGTCCTCCTAAGGAATTCCGGCAGGAGGTCTAAGGGCATCGTCCCTCCCTCACCACCTCCAGCACCAGCAGCCGCAGGGGGAACTGTTCCGGCGCTGGAGCCTCAACGGGCGAGCGCTGCTGCCTGCAGCCCCAAGCGCAGGCAGAGGCGCAGGCGGGGAAGGTGACCAGAGCACAGCGTGTTCTGGCGCTCCTCGCTCTGGCAGCTGCCGAGAAGCTGCTGCCTGAGGACATCCCTCCCAGGCCCACGCTAATTTATGCCAGAAGCGACTCTGGGCTCTCGGGCCGCCTCACGGAGACACAGTGGAAAATGGTCGGAGGCGGCGCGTGGAGCGAGGTGCCGGAGCGCACGTGCCTGCGGAGCCAGGCGCACCCCCGAAGGCAGGCTCTGCCTTCTCGCCTGCTGTCCGGGATAGCTGCGGACCTCTTCTGCCCCACCTCTCCCCAGCACCCACACCACCGGCACGGTGAAGGGAGCAAGAGGCGCAGCGACGGGAAAGAGACCTAAAGATGCGGCTCACGGCGCCCACCGGCACCACGCCGCACCACCGTGGCGGGGCCCGGCACGCGGACGGATCAGCGCGTCGGCGGGACGAGCGTTTCCTCACCGTGTCTGACCGGCTCGTCCCGTCTCAGCGTCAGCACTGGGCGCTCAGGAGGCGGCGGGTGCTCAGCCGGGACCAGCGCCCTCGGGCCCGCCTCACGCCCTGAGCCCGGGGTGCTGAGAGGGCCCGGCCGCGGGCGGGAAACCCGCCGGTCCCGCCCCGCTGTCAACCACCACCCGGCGGGCGGCCATCGGCGGTGTGGGCTCCGGGGAGCGCGACGAACAGCCCCAAAAGCCGCGGCGACAATTTTTTTTTTTTAAATTATTTTATTACGACGACGATGATTTCCCCCCTCACCCCCCTCGTCTTCACGGTGAGGGAAACCGGAGCCCTCTGGCGGGAAACGAGCCACTACAGAAGCGCCCAGCCCGCCGCTCGCCGCCAGGGGGCGCCGCGGTGCCGCCGCCGCGCCCGTCCCGTCCCGTTCCTCGAGAGCGGCCGGGGCCGCGCCCGCCTGCGGCGGGACCCCCCGGCCCCGGCCCCGGCCCGCCGCTCCCCGCCAACCCCCGCCTGCCTCTCCCCCCTCCGCCCGCCTGGGGACCCAGGACGCCTTTAAGCAGCGGCCGTCGGCGACCCCCACAGCCGAGCCCCGGCAGAGCCTCTCCACCCCCCCCCCCCCCGCCGCCCCTCCCGGGGGCGGCCGGGTCCGCCCCGCCAGCGCGCATCGTCGCCGCAGCCAGGGCTCCCCGCCGGGCGCTGCGCCCCTCTCGCTCCGCCAAATCTTACTCATTTCTTTGGGGAAGGAAACTTCCCCTTTCGCTCAGCCTTTTTAAGAGAAAAAAAAAGAAAAAAAAAAAGAAAATACACACACACACAAAAAACCCAAACGAAACACACCCAACATTTACACTCTTCTATCCTGGGATAGGCTTCTGCAACACGTTTCAACACTCATTCCTTTAAAAAAAAAAAAAAAGAAGAAAGAAAGAAAAAGAAGCGGGGGGGAGAAAAGAAAAGCCATCGGGGCTTAATCCCGAAAGCCGGTGCCCGGAGGCAGAGGGGGTGGCCGGGGAGGACGTGACATGGGGGACAATGAGGGCTGGCCCCAGCCCTCGCCCGCTCCCCGTCGCCCCTTTGTGTGGGGACGGTGCCTGGGGGCCGGATGGAGGCTGCCCCCGGGGTCCCATCCCCTGCCGAGGGGATCCCGACCCTCTGCCGATGCCGCCCCCCACACACACCCACCCGCTTTTTCCCGCCGTCGAAACTCCCTTAATTCCTTCCACGATGCTCTCACTTTTTCTTTGTAAAACAAAGGCGAAATCCCGAGGAGCGGAGGGGGAAGGCAGTGCCCGTGCCCCGAGAAGCTGGCCGTGGGTGTAAAAGGGGGCGTTTTGCTCCACTGACCTTGTGATTCTCCTCCTCACCCACCGCCCCCCTTTCAGCACTGAAAATGTGGCTCAGAGGACGCCTGCTCTCCGTCTCCTCTGGAGAGATGCTGTCTGAGCACCTCAGCCCCGCTCTGCCCTGTGAGCAGCTTTCCAAGAACATCAGGGGAAGGGAAGGGGAAAAAAAAAAAAAAAAAAAAAAAGATGGGGGGAACACACAAAAGCGGAGGAGACTAAGCACACTCTTTTCCCAGGAGAAAAAAAAAAAAAAACAAAACAAACAACCAAAAAAAACCACACCACCAAAAAAAACCACCAACCCAAAAACTGGTGGCCGAAGGAAAGGTCCATTCTTGTCGCTCCTGCCACACGGGCGCTTTGTGTATTTAACACCCGTAGGAAACAGCTTCCTTCTTTCTCCCTCCTGAGCCCCATCGCCCACCAAGGTGCAGCTCTACCTTCCCGGCCATTCAAACAACCAGTATCAAAGACTTCTGTCAGGGCTCCCACCCCAAAGTCTTTTATTTCCTACTGTTCTTTGTTCTCCTCTTTGCACCAGGGGATTTTTGTGGGTCCCCGAGCATCCCTTCTGCTCTCCCCTCGCGTGTCGTTGAACTTACCCCAGGTTGTTTAAATTCACCAATCATCGCTATTCTCTCCCGCTTAAGGTTTGCGGTTCAACTCTTTGTCCTTACAGGTACCAGCAGTAAAACAATCGTTTTAAATCTTATACTAGGTGTTTGCTGGCAATCATATGTAAAGGGAAAAAAAAAAAAAAACACAACAAAAAAACCCAACCCGCATTAAAAGAGTTATAGTTACCTTAAAAGGTAGCGTATTGCAGAGATTGCAAAAAATCACAACGTGGTGGCTAGGCTAGTCCAGAGATCCCAGTGGCCGCATGAAAGAGTAAATCCCCTCGTTAGTGCTGGAAGGAGACGGTGGTTCCGGGGTCTCCCCTTCTCCCAGAGCTCGGCCTCCCCTCCCTCCCCGCCGGCGAGCACCTGACTCGGAGCTGCGGAGCCTGAACCGAGTTGTAGGCACAGGGAGCTCGCCTGCAAGTTCAAATGCGAGCCTCAGCCACCCATCATTATTATATCGTTGTACCGTCAGCGCTGCAGAGGAGGGGCGCTGGCTCGGGAGAGGAGGGTTCACAAGCTCTGCAAGAGCCTCCTTGCAATTTGCAAAGCTCCCGCAGCTGCTGGGCGCAGGAGAGCCCCCAGCGCCTGCCTCCGCGGAGCGGCGCGCCCCAGACCCCCCCCCTCCGTCCCCCCGGCCCGGCCGCCCCCTCGGGGAACCCTCGGGGCCCCGCAGACCCCAGCCCCGGAGCGGCCCCGAAAGTACCGGGGAGCCGCAGACCCGAGCGGCGGGACGGGTCCCTCCGCTCGCCCGGCACCGGCCCCGCGGAGAGGGGCAGGCGGGTGCGAAAGGCGCATTGTTCCCCAATTAAACAATTAACCGGGAAGAGAATGGAGAGACCTCCTCCACCCTGGCTCGCGAAGCCGGCTGAAATGGGGAAAGTGACTGGGACCGAAATCCCTTTTTTCCCTTTTGCCTCCCCAATCTCAGCGGAGGTTGCAGCGAAAGAATATATCGGTGCTTGTTCCAAACTTCCCCCGCTGGTGCCAATTCACAGGCAGCCTCGCATCGGCAGCCTCCCGAGCCAAGCTTCTCCACCCTAGTTTTACGCATCTCCAGCCACTTTTCTTCCCCCCCCCCCCTTCTTTTTTTAAGATTAGACTCTGCATTTGCTGTCCAAACCTCTCTGAGATGAAGTCAGAAGCAGCACTCTAAACCACCCTTTTACAAGGGACCTTCACCAATTAATAAAGGGTCTGCTGTGCTCCTCAGGCAGCTCCTTTCCCAAAAGGTACCTATCTCAGTATGTGGCAGACGCTTAAGGCACCCTTCACCAGCCACAAAATGCTGGCAAGAGCAGTGCTTCTGGCGTGCTCCCTTTCAGAGGAGCGCGTGCCACAATCCCCCCTCCTCCAGGAAGGTGTAAATCCGGAGCCAGAAAAGAAGAGCCTGGAGAAATAGGTGTGTCTGATCGCACCGCTCGAGGCATGTTTTTGGCAGCTCCATGTACAACTGCTAAGAAGAGGCAGGAGAAGTTTTCCTTCAATGCCACTCTCTTGTTATTGTTGCAGCTACTCTGTCCCCAGAGTTATGCTGACAGTGGGTTTGAGACAAGCCCAAAGCCCTCGTTTCCAAAGACAGCCCTCCATGCCGAGTTAGAGGAGCAGGAGGTGGGAAGAGATGACAGCCAAGCAGGGGGAAATGGAGACCTGGCGGCTTAAACCAGATCAGGTTTGCGTGAGCTGTGGCCTGGGTGTGAATGGAGCTGGACCGCTGGGTGAAATCCTTACCTCACCTTTGCAGAGCTTGTTGCTCCTTCCTCCTTAAATAGGGTAAATCCACAATTGCTTACTTGCTAGCAAGGGCATTGAAGAGACGCTGATCCCCTTCTCCCATGTGAATGTAGACAGTGTGAAGCAGCCTCCCTATCACTGCCAACCCCCTGGCACCAGTCCCTCCAGTTCCTCTTGCATGGGTCGGTCCCTCCTGGGCAGCACCCCGTCTCAACAGACCGGACCTGCTCCACCTTGGGCTGCGGGTTTCTCAATCCTTAAACCTTGTGCAGTGGAACAGTTGACAGAAATGCAACTCTGTGCTTTCAAACAGGCGCTATAAAGAGTTGCAGGCATATTTTTGAGGCTTTTTGATGTGAATTCACACAAAGGCCTTGCCGTTCATATTGTCATGGGAAGGGGGTTGTCAGAGTTAACCCTGCTCTTTGCTATCCGGGCCTTCCCTGCCTTGTCACATGTAGATGGCAACCCTCACTCTTGAGGGTGTGCACGCTTCCTCTGCACAATGTTGTGATGAAAGGAGAAAACTAACATTGAATTTCTCCAACATGGTTTCAGAGAATTCTCTTCAGCCCTCCTAGACGTAAGGGGTGTGCGTGAGATGCATGGTTAGGGCACTGTTCCCTCTCCCCATACAATCTCAGCTCCCTCTTGAGCTGCAGACGAAACCCTTTGAGGACACATGCGTAAGGTGGGAATCTCTCTGGACAGATCCACTCCTTTGTACCAGTCCCAGTGGCACATTCCCTTTTCTGGACGAAGTAGTGGGACTCCTGCCACCATCCCAGGTCTCAGGAAAGGAGGGCAGGACATACCCCGTGGCATCGGATCTCTCCCCTTCTCCAGGCCACCCTCCAGGACAAACAGAGAACTCATAAATGATCAGGCATCACGGTCAAACTGAAGGTACCTCATTTGTCCCCTCTAGTCTCCACCATCCACCCCATCTTCCCAGCTTCATCTGTTCTTACTCCACTCCCTGCCTTGGCTTCAGGCAGAGGGGTGATCTTTAACAAAGCAGAAGCCACCTCCGCAGCCCTGATCTCGCTCCTGCATCACCTCTTGACTCTTGGCCACTGGGGTTTGAACAACTGCTCCTGTCAAAGGAAGGGAAGAGGAGTCGGTGACTTTGCTGTCCCTGCCCGATGGGGATCTCTGCTCTCCTGAGGAGCTGAGCTATGAGCATCTTCTTACAGCTGTGGCTGCCCCAGGAGCAAGTGGGACAGCCCCAAGAAGGCAAGTTGCAGCTGCCCTTGCCCACGGGGGCACCCGCTGTGCCAGGGGTCCAGGTGAAGAGCTGGCCAAGCCTCCTGGGGACAGGGAGACACTGGGCATGACCAGAAATCTGAGGGTGGGGGCAGCTCTCTACAGGCACCACCAAGAAGCAAGGAGGACTTAAACCCTGGGGCTAACCCAGCCTCAGGTCTGCTTGCTTGCATCCTTTTTTTTTTTTTTCACGACGGGAGAGAAAAGAGATTATTTTTAAAGAAAAGACCTTCTACTCCACAACCCCCCCCCCCCTTCCTTCTCCCACCCCCCGAATGCCGGAGCCCCTGATGGGAACCGGACGACCAAGCCGCTCATTCAGGGAGCTGGGAAGAAAGCGGAGGATGCAGAAACCACCCCCTTCCGACCCCCCCTCCTCCTTCTCCACCCCCGCCCCGCTCCTCCTCCTCCTCCTCCTCCTCCTCCTCCTCCTCCTCCTCCCAGCCCGGCCCCGCTCGCCCCCGGCGCGGAGCTCCCGGCGCCCCCGCGGAGCCAAGCGGCCCCGGGGCTGGAGCCGCGGAGCCCCGCAGCGGGACGTGGGGGGAGCGGAGCCGTCCCCCGCCTCCCCTCACCTTTCCGGAGGGGGAACCCGAGAGAGGCGACAAAGAGAGGAGGCAGACGAGAAGCTCTGTGGTTGTGTGTCCCCCCCCCCGCGCCCCGCTCCGCTCCGCCTTGAAGCGTTAGGGGGGTCGTTTGCATCCGCGGTGGGGTGGAGATTTCTGGAGAGAGGGGAGAGTTTCGGGCTGGTGAGACAAAGGCACGGGCGGAGATGGGGAAGGTGGTCGCAGAGTGCGTGTCCCCCCCCCGTCCCCCGTCCCCCCCCCCCCCCCCCCCCGCCTCCTTCCCTGTGCTCCTGTCGCCAGACAGAAATGTGGGGCCGGGGTGGGAGGGAAGGGGAACTCATCCCGGGCATCCCCAGCCCGGGACAGACAGAAATCCCTGGAGGAAGGAGGGTGGTTTGCACTGGAGACCCTCAGGGCTTTTAGGAACGGAGACAAGGACTGGGGAAAGTGAGGAGCTGATCGAGCTAGAAAAACAGACCTCAGCAACCCCTCCCTAGGTATTTTCATCCCACTTTATTTAACTCTCCCCTTCTTCTTTGAGAGCTAAGCTTTCTGCTCTGAACCAAAAACCGTCCAGAAACGGGATCTCCTTTTCTCCTCTCAGAGAGACCACGCAGTCTTCCTCCAATGAGTTGTGTCAGAGGCCTGAAACATTGTCTGATTTACTGTGAATGTCAGATATTTTCCTTTGTAAATATTTTAGGCAAAGTAGAAACAGTAAACCTTTGCTCGGACTGCCAAATGTCTCCCATGACAAATCATTGTTTTCAGATGTTGAGATTTGTGTGAGAAAACCCAACAAAGGGAAAATGTTTAGGCTTTGTCTCAATCCTAAAGCAGTATCATTGAGGGAAAAGAAATCCTGCTAGCTACATAATAGTCCTGAAATGATGAAAAATACTATTTTCATTACACACTTTTTAAGCACAGGTTTTATGTTACTGACTAAACAATGATTATCATTTTAACTGTGAAACACAGGCCCTAAATGGTTCTGTATGAGAAACCATTGTTTTGAAATATCTGAAATTAATTAGACCGTGGCTACAGCCAATGTGCAAATATCAAACTGAACATCTGTGGAAAAAAAAAAGGCTTCCCATCACTTGAAAGAATATTGTGAATCTGAAATACAGTCTATCAAGGAAAAACTAATTTGTCTGGCATAGGTTCTCTCAAGCCATCTTCTGTGACTTTACAGTCACCTTTTCTTCATCTTTTCCTATGCTTTTTTTCCTCCTGAGCTGCTGTGTGTGAAAAGCCTTATGTAAAAGTTAAGGAAATAATTCATGTAATTTAGATGCCAGAAATACTAAGGTCAGTTCAGGCAAATCAAAGATCCTTGCAAAGTTATTCCACTTGGCCACTAGCTCTGAAGGTCTAACTTCCCATTCCCATCTACTTGGAAAGGGCTGCACCATGCCAGCTGTGCTGAAAATGAGTCCATCGGTCCAATTTTCCTCTTTAAGGTACAGAAATGTAGGCTGCTTCCCGATTCTGCAGTGATTCAGTTATCTAAAACCCAATGTGTGTTCAGAAACCACAAAAACTTTTGAAACAATAGAGTTTTTCAAGTTCTCAGATTCTGTTTAAGAAAAACCTATTCACAGTCCTTCTCTCTCCTACACTTCAAGTCAAATACGTTTTTAGAGCCAAATTAAAACTCTTCAAAGAAGTCAAGCTTAGCAGCCCAATAACTGTAGTCGATACAACCACTTCCTCAAATGAAACACTTGATGGGTTATGTCAATGTTTCTTTTGTGGCAAAAAGCTTCTCCACCTATTTTTACTCCATATTTCTGCAGCAGAGAGACCATTCAGCTATGAAAAATTATGAAAAGAGTGTTTCATTTGGTAACAGAACAAACCACAATTGATGGTTAGGTATTATTTCTGCATTAAATGTGATGAGGCAGACAAGGCATTATCTACAATAAGATAGTCAGCTTCCAGGACAGAGTTTATCAGGAGAAGGTCCAGGACATCGAGGCTTTCAGCAGCCTTGATTGTGGCAAAGACAATGATATGTTTTTCTCCTGCGTTCCGATGCTGCCTTCTGTTCTGTCTCTGTGTTTCTGCCCTGACTCCAAGGACAAGGCACCAGGCTGGGATGTTTTTACCTATGCTTCCATGGCTAATCCCACCAAAATCTGTGTCGGAAAGTTGGTGGCGTTTGGTTCTGCTTGGTGTAAGCCAAAGTATCAGGCCCTGTCTCAAGTCAGGCTCAAAAAGCAGTCTGCTTTATGCAGCCAGATCTGACTCTTTAAAGAACAGTTGCTTCAAAATTTTGGGGAGGAGTTGTTAGGATGGGCAGGTCACCGCTGAGGTCCTTCTCAATCCTGATCCCTATGAGGACCAAATGCAGGACTAGGCAAGCAAGGGGGAAAGAAACTAAGAAACTTACGAGCATGGGGCAGCCTGACCCATAGTCAAGTGTTGTGCTAATCCCTACTGTCCTGGGCTTCCTCTGATAAACTCCATCCTGGACACACATTATTTTTGTTTTGATAAGTCTGTGGCTGCTTCATAAGCTTTAGTGCAGAAATAATCCTGAATAATCAAATGTGGTTTTGTTCACTTACTGTTACCAAATGAAATAAGCCTTTCATAACTTCTCTTTTTTTTTTTTTCTTTTTTTTTTTCTTTTTATGATATGAAGGTACCACCATTGTGTAAAGAATAAACTTGCTGGGTCTGGTTCTACACTGATAGGGCAAGCTCTTGAAACGGATTAAGAGATATTTTCTTAACTAATCTCTTTTTCCTGGGCCTTCTCATCCTTTGCTAAAGCAATAACAAACATTAACAATGTGATTAATCCAAAACCCACTGAAGTCACTAGAAAGATCCTGCTGACTCCACAAGTGTCAGTCAATAGTTTCTTCTCCTTCACCATGTGTGAAGGAGAGCAAAGAAATGAAGGGGAGCAGGAAGACGCCAAAAGGAGGAGGAAAGGGAGACTGCAGGCTTTTGCCTTGTCCTCCATCATACAAGAAAATCTCTACTTTTCTTCCCTGGGGACTCCTTTTTGCAGATCAAAATAAAAAGGTGGAAATTTTGGTGGTTGTTATCAGACAAGGAGAGATGAAAAGATCCATGTCTACATGAAGAGTCATAACCCGCCTTGAGAAAAAGAGAGTGAAAGCACGTTGAAAGAGCTGACCTGGGCCTGTTGCTGGCATCCCCATCTTCTGGCTTTCTCCCGGACATGGCCAGGATAATATCTGTGGTAGCTTCATTTAAAATAAACAAATAAATAAAAAGGGAAAAGGGGTCTGCAAGTACATCTTGCACAATTTATAAGATTCTTGGGGTAGTTGCAAACATTTCCCCCACAAAAAGCTTATCACTTCCTATGTAGGAAGTGATCCTTTTTTGTTCAGTTGGGAAAGGATGGGTATAAAGTGGACAGAAATATTCAGTCCTTTCACTGGAGAACCATCTCCCTTTGGTGCTGAGGAGCAGGCAGGGCTGCACGTGGTCTTGACTCCTGCCGGGAGCTGTGATGGCTTCTCTGCTATTCCTGCTGTGGGTCCCACCACTGCTGACTCCTCAGCAAAGCCTATGATCCTTACAATGCCAGAGGAGTCCCTCTCTGATGAAAACTACCCCACTTTGTTGAATGTTCTGTGATTATTAATGCTTTTTTTTTTTTTTTTAAAAAAAAAAGGCCTCAGAGCAGGAAATGTAGTAATCAAGAAGCTCATTTGCATTTAACACAGAATCTGAATCCCGGTGGTAGTAGAGAGAAGTTTGGAAAGAGGAAGCAACTTTGCCCTGAAGACCCAATGTGCAAATAAAAATAATGAAAGACAGAAAAAACTGTGATTTGTAAAGCAATCTCATTGTTTGAGAGGAAGATGGGCTCAGTGTTTTGGGAAGCCTGGAACTGTCAATAAGGGAGAATCTGTTCATGGCGTACAACA
Source organism: Haliaeetus albicilla (assembly GCF_947461875.1). Lineage (NCBI taxonomy): Eukaryota > Metazoa > Chordata > Aves > Accipitriformes > Accipitridae > Haliaeetus > Haliaeetus albicilla. The sequence goes on along the minus strand of NC_091516.1, from coordinate 65,332,115 downwards.
TGAGCACCAGCATCACACTCTGCAGCTCACACCTCCTCCAACAGGTGTGGCAGGCAGGTACAGCAAACGAAGACACCTCCCCAGGCAAGCCCTGAAAGCCAGGCATCAGGCAATGCTGCTGAAATTCCTCTGCAGACCAAATCAGGGTACTCTGCCCAAGGACCCTCAAGCTCCACATCCCCCCCACACCATTCCCAGGTCTCCGTTATCAGTAAGTATCAGCAAGGCTTGGTAATAACCAAGGCTCACTCACCAATGTTTGCCAGTCTGTTAGCAATGGCCACCTTGTGAAGACACATGCCATTATTATCCCCTAGATGCTGATGGAATGATAAAAAGAGGTTTTTCCCGTATCCAGATATTTTGCTGAAGGTTTCCTCTGTCGTGGTGAGTGGGGTCTCCCAGGATGAGGGAGAATGGGAAAAACTTTAGTGTTCATAACATTGGCTATAGGAGCTAAAAAAAAAATGCCCTTTTTAGCATAAAATCAGACAAAAGTACCACAAACTCTGAGACTTTTCCATACTAATGTCAGTAGACCTACCACTGCTGTTATCCTGATGCAGGAGTGCAATGGAGGGGTCCACTTTTCTATTTTGAACAGGACACCTGGCTGAGCAGTTGCCTTCAGGGCATGTTGAAGTTGACATTTCCATGCCCAAAGTGCTTAGATAGCAGTTTGTGCTGTCTTTTCTGGGTGGTGAGTTTGCAAACGGAGTCGGTGACATGCTCCAGTGCAGGTAAGGAGCTCTCATGCTGGGGGCATGAGCTCCCCCGAGACTCTGAAATCTGCTGCCTTACGGACATTTTGTAGTCGCTGCTGGTCCTTCCTGCTGATCCTGCCACCAGTAATGGTCCTGTGAGCCAAGAAATGAGGGGGCCTGTGGCACAATAAATATAGATAAACCCACCTGCCTGGTATTTTATTTTGAAGGACGAGAGGTGGTCCAACTCTGCTCAGATTGGGAGGGGATGTATTTCTCTTTCTTGTCTTTGGCCTCAGCTACATCATTGCATAGAATATTCCAAGAAAAGCCACTTAAGAAGGAGCTGTTTGATCACCTTCTTTCTCATTTTTTTTCTCCCCTGGTTCAGATGCACAAGGGACAAGGGAAGCTGTGGTTTTAGGTGTTTCTACTGAAACTAATAGTAATGCTACCCAGTAGCATATCCCGTTTCACAGCTTCTGTGTCTTGCCTATTACCAGCATTGCTGGATATCGCACTTTTTTGTGTGCAGTGGATCGAACCGCTAACCATTTGAAGATGGCGTCAGCTACCCCAGGGACCATGCTGGTCATGGGATGGTAGGAGAGATCATAGTTTTGGGGGAGTTTGCTTCTTGCAGACTGCCTTCTGGCTAGTTCCCATCAACTATTCCACAGTCCCAGAATGTGTTGGCCCTACCAGGAAACCAAAGTAATACAGAGTATATAAGTTAGAGGAAATCCCACAGCATGGAAGCAATAACTCATAGTGAAGCAAAAGCTGGCTGGTCCTTTGGACATAGCTGCTGCATGCTAGCTATGACCAAGTGGTTACAACAAAGCACTTTGAAGTACAGCAACGTCCCTCTCTTGCATTAAGCAAGTCTTTAGCACTGCAGACTCAGGTCAGTCCAAGAGGAGAGACGTTCCCCCTGATATGCTCCAGGGGAGCAGCTGTAAGCAGCTTGGGACAGAAATGTCTTCCTGCTTCTACACATAAAAGCAAACTTTTGCACGAGGGAATTTGAGGAGCCACTGGGACAGCAGAGGCAGAGAATGGACTTGGCAGCAGCAAGACGAAAGTACTCTGAGGGACGATGTAGCCTGATCGCAGGAGCAGTCCATCTTGCATGTAGCCAGGCAGAGGTAAAGGGGGTTGAGGAGCAGGAAGATGCCATGAAGACAGAAGAAACCAGGGGACAGTTTAGGTGAAGGGGTAGGAGTGTCAAAATGAACTCCACGGAACAACAAAAGGCAGGGGAAAAATAAGTGTTTGTCTTGCTCTCTGTTTGCTCTTTAATGAAAATAGGCAGGCCAGTGTTTGAGAGTTGTTAGCATTTCTTGTTGACCTGCAGCTGGTGCATTTTTCACCCACTTCTGTCAGAATTTATTTGAGTTTGGTACTGAACGCTGATCAGACTTTGCCCCTCGCTTTACTTAGGCTTGGAATTGCTTATACAGCAAACACTCTCTGCTAGGGTTCTCATTAATCCGCTTCTTTGTTGAGGTTTCCTAGAGGAATTCCTATTTGGTAAACCAAACAGAATTAAAAGGAATGCATCTGCACTGGGGATATCCATCTTGGGTCTCTGGGCCCTATTGTCCCATCTAAATTAGACTAGGAGGCCCCCTGTGTTTGCCTGGTGCCACGATTCCCATTGGCACTTGATAAAGAATTAATAGCACGTATTAGTCTAGAGTATTTAGCAAATTTGTGGGGACCTCTGGCAACGCACTCGCTGCTCTCGGAGGTTGAGCTCCTGCAGCGGGAGCGGCGGCACGGCCCGTGCCACTAGGTGGCACTTCCCTTCTTACAAATTACAGTAATTAAGCCCAGCGTCTGATATCCGCTAATGAACATTGCCTACTCTTTTCAATCGGCCACAGGGGATGGAAGCTGATGTGCAGTTTTTTGTTTTAAAGACGAGATTGGTCAATATTGCCTGGCTTGGCTTCTTATCTCCGCTTTCTTTTTTTTTTCTCAGATGCTCAGAGCTCACAATGATTTCTTTGCCTCTGCATTTGTTTTGTTGAAACTTGTCAGCCTCCTACACGTGTATAAAGTTGGATCCTTTCCTCTAGAGATAGTGCTTGTTATTGAAAACAGACAACTTTCAGTCCCAATTCAACATTCATTCCTTCTTTGTTGCCTTGGTATCAGACTCAACCAATACGCTGTGAAAGAAGACAAGACAGGAAAGCCAATTTGGGCCTTCCAGCTACTCCTTTCACAGCACCCACAGAGAAAGTTTAAAATGAGCAAAACCTTCAGAGTTTGGCCCAAGAAAATGTACACTTTCTTAAAAAAAAAAGAAAAAAAATAGAGCCAGGTTTTACTGTGGATTATGTGACATTTCACCTTGTGCTTTAAGTTTCTATAAAGCCTAGTTTAGGTCAAACTGATTTTGGCAGAAAACCAGGCATAACTAAGAGCTTCATATAGTTTCCATCTGAAAACATAAATCAAGCAGCAGGCTCATGGACAGCCCAGCCAAGGTTTGCTGAATCTTACAGCTCCAGACAGTGAGGCTTTCACTGAATGTAGTCTGATACGTAGTTTTGGCTATGATATGTAGATATGTAGTTTGTTTGTTCTGCAAAGCATCTGGGTGCGAGGAGAGGAGGAAAGATAAGTGAAATGTGGCTTTTTCCAAGCTCAGAAGCTGCCCGCAGCTCCGTGGTTGCTGGCGAACAGTGGGCTCTTTTACAGAGTCCTGAGTGGCTCGGCGGAAGCATGTGGAATGCAAATGGGAAAAGGGTACGAGGGGATTTATACATTTTTTTAATGTGTGCACAGATGTATTTATACTGTATCATCTGTGATGCAACCAGATATCCATTCATACCTGCACACGCCCATTGCTCCTTTCACTTTCTATCCATCCATCTTTGTTAGCTCCATTTTTTGGTGAACTTGGAGGCCTCCGTTTTGCTAAGACTTGCATGCTGGTTTTGTGCTCAGCCACTCTCCTCTATGTTTAGTGCGACTGCTGTCACATGAGGATCGAGACCTTAGTTTCCAGGGCTGGGTCTGTACGGTTTTTGTGAAGTGCCTTGAGATGTTCAGTTTAATAGAGCTATTTGTATTTTTTAAAAACTGAATGAGAACACATAATTTTGTATTTGTGGAATGATTTAATAAGCTCTCATAGGCTTAAAGCAACACAAATGAAGGCCTGAACAATGCTTTTTCTCAGAATTTGCTCATTTTGTTGTAATTGTGTTTTTGCGCTATAAGAGCCTGAGTGGTTTCTAGCAAAATCCTTCACAAAGTGTAGTCTCTGCTGCTCGCCCTCCGCTCCCTGCACTACCACAATCATTTCACCCTGATTCACAGAGGGCTGGATTGTTTCTGCCTGTGCGTATCCCTCAGGATTAATGTCTTTTAAAACTTCCTAACGTATTCCAGTCCATTCTGCTGCTTTCAGCATCACACTAAAGCTTTCAGTGCACCACTTTGTACTACAGATTCGGTGCCTAATTAACAAATACTAATTGTGTCACTGCAGCCACACACAGCAATGGTTGCCTTATATGCAACCCAGGTATGCAAGATGAGGGGAAAAAAAAAAAAAGAACAAATGCTCAGTACAAAATGCTGGATGGACAAAAGGTGAAAGTGTTTTTATACCTATAATATTTCAAAGCTGACAAGAATAAGCATGATCCAGTTTGTGAACACAGAGCTGAAGCTGAGGTCTCTAATATTGGTGAAATCCCTTGCAAGTGATCTGTATCTGAAGACCAGAATTTGGTCATTGTTGCAGATGCTGTATTGACTCTGATTTCTCCCTGGACAGGCAGTGGGACTGCTGGACATGTGAGAGGGCTGTATAGATGCTGGACTGCATCACAAGACCCAGCAGAGAGGTGCTTTGGGACCAGTGGAGGTCCTAGAGCCCTGTTAGCTCCTGGTAAATTTACTGCTGTACTTGTCAGCAGCAACTGGAGAAATCTTTCCACGAGCTTTGCTTTTTCTTGCAAAGTTTGCCCAGCGTCTTCTGTTCATACATGTCTTTCTTGAATGTATAACATGTCTGCTTCCTTCCAGGGCCTCTCCTTTTCTTGGGCAAACACTCCTTCTATTTTGACTTAAAAGCCGAGAAAATCCCAACTCTTGGTTTGTGTTTGAGTTCCCACACATGAATGCTTACAGTATCTCAGGGTGCTGATGGAGAACAGGATCTGAGGTCTTGTCAACATCTATTTTCACAGGATCGTTCTTCAAATTCCCAGTGCTGCAGAGTAGCTGATTGTGTCTGAGGAGCATTCAGCAGCACTAATTCTGCTTCCGAAATCATAATCACTTCCATCAGCACGGGGGAGACTGAATCATAGGTGCTAATACCCCCGTCGCACATATTGTCTTCACAGTCCTTGTTCCTCTTAATTAAATTAAGCAACTGTGAAACTAAGGAGAAGAGGGCTAAACAGGGCAAACAGAGGAAGAAAAGATTTTTACTTTCATTGCTCTGTGCTGAAACTTTTTGCAGAAGCTTTTCTTTTGACAGGAGAATGGAGTTAATTCCATCCCAATAAAAAAACCCAAGCAAATAAAGTTCTCTTAAGCAGCAAAGTTGAGGAAATCTTTAGACTGTTAGATTTTGCTTCATTCTTTCACAGATAATAAATGGTAAAGATAAATTAAGCAGCTAGCTCAAAAATGCCCCCTGAGATATAAAGTAGTAATAAGCATTCACTATAGTTAGGGTCATAATTAAAATACCTGTGAGATATGTAAGTGCCATCCCTGAGACAGGTCCCCAGCAATGTCCTGCTGTTGGAATGTATTAACTATCCAACTACTGATGATCCTCGGGTGCTGAAAAGCTACAAAGATACTCACTGACTTCTAAGACTGAAAGTAACACACATAACATGGACAGAAATACCTTACATGAAAGTCTTTACCTAACTTTTGCGTAAGAGTTAATGGTTTGTGCAGCAAAACAATAGCAAAGATTTAAGTCAAGAAAAAAAAAAGCTATTTCTTATGTGCTATAGCTCTTCAGTATTCATTTACAGTCTTCACTTTGTCGAAGGATAGATGGTACCCACCTAACGGTACCACACTTTTAAGCCTGGATGAGCAAAGTAACTTACGGCTCCCTTCCCAAACAATAAGAATATGTTGACTGTGCTTACGCTTCTATAAAAGGAAACCTGAAAGCATTTAAACAGAAAAATGCTATCTTTCTGAAATGCATGTTTTCAGGGCCAGGCATTTAAGCCTCCACAGAAGACTGCAATAAGCTCTTCACATAATAATGTAATTATTTTAATAGACTAAGTTAGGATGCCCTGTTTGTGTGAGTTCATGCACCCATGCCCACGCATACATACACCACACACTTCACCTATTGAGAGGACTAATAGCATTCCGTGGGTTTTGTTATTGCATGCCTATTACCCTCAGAAAAAAAAAAAAACATTAACATTCAGTTCAGGGGCTTAGTTCACAACTCTGAGTTTGCAAGCTGAAAGCCGAGCCCTGATTTGACTTAGGCAAGCTTTGAAGAAAGGCAAGATAAGGTAGCATTAATCTAAGTGAGCGTTTCTTTTTGCCTGAAGGCAGAGAGAGAAGGAGCACTCCTTTGGGAGACTAGAGACCACCTGGGCATTCATCCTATCGGTCTACAAATCACTGTGTTAATAGCATGTGTACAATAGCCTGTCAGAAAGAGCAGGAGGTATCTTTGAATGGTGCCTCTACAGAATGGTCAGAAACTGAATGTTGGCTTTTTTGTTTTCTGAGCCCATCCCCAGGATGGAAAAAATAGATATTATTTTATAAACAGAGGAATATAGCCCAATGTAATAATTTCTTGATAATCCTGGTGATTTTGTATCGTTAGACATAGGTACTCATACAAAAAACCACTTTTATGTATAGAGGTGAAGTGTTTTTTGAATGAAGGATTATGGAAGGAAACTAATCTAAGTGCAGTTGCAGCTGTTTTATGGACATAGCAAATGTTTATGACTGAATCAGGAAAATGATCACAACTTTAGACTGAGATTTTTCACTCTGGGAGATTGGGCTATGTATCTATCATCTGCTTGGAGGAAAAATATGAGCAGGCTCCACAGACTCCTATGAAAAGCCCAGCTAGAGTCTTCATGTAAGGACTGGCCCAATGAAAAAATAAGCTCTGAATTGAGCTGTGACTTAAATGCACCAGTACCACAACTCCTGCTGGCGTGTAGCATAAAGAAGCTTTAGTTCAACCTCAGATCACGTGTCCTTCAGAAGGATTTGATATTAGAGACCTTCTGCTTACATATTACACATATATTAACATTTCTGCTGCCATGCAGCAAGTCACACAAGAATGTTTTTCATATTCCTAACTTGGAAAAGTGCTCCCACATACAGAGCAATTCCATTATTGAGTCCCAGATAGCAAATGAAAGCTCTTGCAGAAGAGGACTTACACAATGACCTATTCAGATTGAGAGTTATACAGCCAGCCCGTTTTTTTAGAGCAACAAATACTCTATTAGCAGCCAGGCAAACTAGAAAGAGCAGGTACTTTAATATTGTAGCCATTTCTAGTTTGGTGTGAGGCATTGTCCAATAAATCTTAGCATTCATTCCCAAAAGGCTTTCTAATTACCCATCCCTGACCTACACCCATACTAGTATGAAATAGGTAACCTACCTCCATGGACAAAGTCTAGTCTATAAATATTCAGTATCTTTGTAAGAACACAGAAGTGGATATGGTATAAAATATATCCCACCACTCTAACATAAAGATATCAAAACCATGTCTATCCTTTCATTTCTCCAAATGTACAGTAAAATATCACTACATTATCACTTTTCAAATAGAAGTATTGGAGCTTGAGGGAGCTTCACATCTAGTGAGAGATACGTTTAAATCATTTGGGAGATGGTCACCCAATACACAACAGCTGTATAGCAGCAATACTATATTTCTTCCACTCTTGAGCAATAACTTAAATTTTTTGTAATGTTTATGAGGCAGCCAGACTGCAAGTTAAGAGTCAGATAATGGTGGGAACTCATAGTGAGCAAACACTAAGCAGTGATTGTGTCTTTGGAAAGCAAGGCGGATGGATGAACTAAAGAAGTCACAAGGCAGATGTAGCATATAGGGGATTATATGAACTACAAGGATGTACGGTAATTTGGAGAGGAAATTTGCGAGGAGGAAGATGAGATCAGCAGATCAAATTCAGACACTGCGGCTGTATCTGAGCATCGTAACCAGTGTTCACCGCTGCTTGCACAATGTGTGATTTCACCTTTATTCTTTGTCACACCAAACCAACATGACAGACACCTGGCATGACCTTACCGAGATGTCATTGCCATTGCATGTCATGGCAGAGAAGTCAAGATCTTTTGGTAATGAGACTGAGCTAGTTTCTCACCTCCAGAAAATAAACTCAACATGTAAACTTTTCAGCTGAGGGGCAGTTGCCTTTGTTCCTGTTCTAGCGCTGGGCTATACCGTGATGCACAGAAAAGACCACAGTTTGTTAGCAGCCATGCGTATATAGAAAAAGGGACCAACCCCACTTTGATTTAAAAATTACAGGTGATCTTTTGCTGTTCTCTCTCCTTTTAGCAGCTTATTCTGTAAGTAGTTTTCTACCCAGAGGTGAGGCATCAGTGTGCGGAAATACGACTATCAGAAGGCTGCCACAGAAGAGGTGAGAGAAATAGTCCTGGTCCTGATGAGCTCCTTTAATGTTCCCATTTATGCAGACTTTGGGGCCATCAGCACACGGCGGCTGAAGTTTCTGTTCTCTTCCTTGTTATGCTGTGTTTTTATAATTAGCCTCACACACCACTTACGCTCAAGTATCACATTCATGGTGCTTATGTAGAATGTCAATGCAATAAATAATACAGAGTTTAATACATAAGGCTTACAGAAATGTTATTGCCATCTTTTTAACATGTATCATTTTCCACTTACTTACCATGAAAATGTAAAGCAAATGCTTTTATTATACAATGTGATAGTACTTTCAGTTGCTAAAGAGACTTTTTGAAGTTGAAAATGTCAGAAGCATGGGGACATTAGAAAAGAGCATTTCAGTGTTCTCTTTTGAAACCTATTTGAAGAGGAAAATAAATTCAGCAATCATAAATTTCCACTTTCTTTTTATCGTCATTAGAAATGTCTCTGCCTACAGCCCAGTCAACAGCAGTTCAGTTGTGATTCATGGTTTTAAAGCCTGAATTATGACAAAAGAAGTCATAAATTGCAAAGAATTATTTTACTTTAAACATGATGGAGTATCTACCCTGACCAGAAGGCTTTTAATCTATTATATTTCTTAAATAAATATGCCTAAGCAACTAATCACTTGCTATTAGCACTCTCTTATGATCACTTCAACTAACATAACACTGTATCACTTAAATAAACTGGCAATGTGCACAGGATAGATTTATGGGACTTAATTTCTCAGCTCACACTTGTCCCTTTTGCATTGAAAACAAATTCCAGAATGTAGCTGTTGGCTGATGTTTGTAGGATCCATTTGTTTCATATTTTGAAAGCAACTATAATATTTGTCAGCCAGTTTTTGCTTGTATGTTTTGCATGATAAAAAAACCAACTGACAAGATAACAACAATGCCTCTGGATAATATGATAGCTTGGAAAACACTTTTTTTAATTTTCATGACGACATGTTATCTATGTTGTTTCTTCAGTGGAAAAGGTATGGTTAATACCAGCAAAAGCTTCATAGCTCTGCTCAGTTGCAGGAAGTCCAACTGGCATAAAAAGGGGGGTATCCCAAGGTGATCCCTGCTAAGCCAAATTGGTAGATGTCCACTAGATAGAAGTCAAGTATCAAAGCAGGTCCCATTTTAACATGTGTAAAAAGCATGGAGTATCCATCAGTTGGTGTTAGTCAATGCAAGTTATACATCAGAATATTTGAAAAAAAACCCACCACCAAACCTGTTTCAAGTAGAAAAACAACAGAAGAAAAATTTAGCATGAAAAAGCTTATTAATGCTGATGGCAAAAGATGTAACTTTTAAAGCAACTCTTCATCAAAGACAACCTCACCTCTGAGGCAGTTTCTGTCCTTCACCTTTCCTAAATATATTCAGAAGGCCCCAAGGGCAGAAGAGTCAGGCTGCCTGGGGAGGATAGGGAAAGGTCAAACTTTCCTCATTGCTTCATTTGAATAAATCCCAGCAGCTCTATTGGCACTTCTTGCCTATAACCAGAGCTGAGGAGAGAACAGATTTTTTTTTTTTAACTGCTAGTTGGAAACAAACAAAATAAAGGACAAATAGAAAAGAGGACCTTTATTTCAGGCTGATCCAAAGTTTATCGCTTTCAGTCAACTCAAAAATTACTTTGGGATTAAGCATTATTTTCTCATCCTTAAAAAATATTTTTGCTTTGGATTTAGACTTCTAACTTAAAGAAAATGAGGAACAAAAAACAAGTTTGAATGGAAATCCTGAAAATAATCTGAAGCAATGCTTGGACTTCTGTTTCCTTTTGGCTTCCAGTTTTTCCTGGACTTTCTGGGAATTTTTATAGGACAAACAACTTGGCAAAAATCAGATTTGAATTTCTAAAATGTTATGATATCACCACATATGTATGTTTCATAGAAAAATTTTTAGGCAGTTCTAACAAACTAATCTACTAGACAGAAGTCTCGTATGGCAACCATAGTAAATACAGCTCAGAAAGGTGGTTATTTCCCATTAATAACTCATTCATCAGTTGGAAGTCAAAATAAAAACAGTTCCCCTATTTGAGTGTAGGACAGTATCTTCTCCAAGCAGTGTTTCACTCTTCTATAGTTACTATTTTCAAGTTCATTGGATTTATAGGGATGTGGTATGGCATCAAAAAGGTATACAGCGAGAACTTGGAAGCAAAGCAAACTTTTGTTTGCCTTAAAATACCACGCTGCAAACTAAGACATGCCAGCAGCATGATCCGCAAGCAACTCAGACATGCAAAGGTAAAGCAAGGTCCTCCACCCCTAAGCAAGCCACCGAGCCATGAGCTCACCATGCCTGGATGTGGCTGCAGCATCAAGAGAAGAGGCTGGTGCTGGCCAAGAGCACTGCTTGTCTGCTGCTCAACAGAAAGTGAGAGGGTGCCGATGCTCTGCAGCATCCTGGGGTCAGATGGTTTGAGTTGGGCGTCTGCAAGGATCTGTGATTTCACAGACACAGGCTGTCTGTGCACCATCTTTCACTGACGTGAGCCAGCTCTGCCAGTGCTCCGAGCTGCTCTCCCAGGCCGTGTTATTGCCAAAGCTGAGCTGTACGTGCTGCCTCCTTGCAACCACTAAGAGCACGCTTGCTTTTGCAGGTAGCTTAATAACATGTCTCATGGTGGTCACTCCTCTTACACGTTCTCCAGATGCATCTCTAAACCAAACTTGGCCTGGCGTATCCATCTTCTACTACTACTTCAGGCTCTGTGGCTTGTATGTGGTTTCTACAGGCACTTTCTACCAGCCCAAGGACTTCCATTCATTTCCTTCAAGCTTCATTGAGAAACGACTTATTTGTGAGAGCTTGCTGGCAGTATTTCACTCCTTAGATTTTCTTTAGGATTTTTTGCTCTTTGTCTCGGATCTGTCAGTCCGATCTTGGTAGGAGAGAGCATACATTAGATGATCTGCAGTGGCTGAGTAGTAGTCATGCACTATGGCATCCAGGTAAAAGTAAAATTTCCCATAAGGAACAAGAGTGGGTTTATTATTTTAGAAGATGAATGGCTTGACATTTTTTTTGACTTTTTTTTTTCTTTTTTTTTCTTCCTCTCCTCCCCCCCAAACCAGGCCTAGTTTGAACCTTCAGTCTGCATCTAAACACAGGTCATACCTGAGAGAAATACTATATAGAAGCTCAAACCCTTAAGCCGGCTGTAGCTGTGTCACAATAAAACTTGGGTTTTGGACAGGAGTTACATACCGGGGATAGCATCCTGGAAGGATCTGGTGGATGTTCAGGCTTGGGTCTAAACTTTCTAACAGGTAAGCTTAGTGCTTAGACAATCTGACCTTTAATGCGGGTAACCTCAAGAGAACATGTACAGAGCTTGGTCATCTTTCCCAGGCACCTCAGGTACTGGAGTTCTTGAGAGATTTCAGGAGTATTTAGACAAATTCAGGTAAACAAATCTCTTGTATTTTGGGATGCCAACCCAACTCCCAAGATATCTCTCATTTATCAGCCTGTTATCCCAACTAAGAAGTGCAGCTGGATTTAAATTCAGGTACCTGTTGTAGAGAAGGTGGTTGGGGATGATAAAAAAAAAAATAAATCAGTATTTTTATTTGCTGGAAGGTTACAGACCAGTTTTCAGATTGCTCTAAGTTCCTCTGTCTTTACCTTTGCATATATTAACTGCACCCATCACTAAATTGATTTCTGGTCTTTGCAAGTGAAGAAGAGAATTGACTAAGATGGCATCCACGTAAACCTCCAACCCTCACACACACACTTGTTTTAGGTATATACCAAACCTGATCAAAACCAAGCAAAAACCCCCTACCCCAAAATCAAAAGAACCAACAAAATCAGGGCTATTTCCAGTGCTGTGTCACTAACACTTTTCTTTAGATTATTGAAGGCACTGGAATAGGAGCTTCCTACTCTGTGTAGATCTGGGCTTGTTCTGTGAAGCCAGAGTTAGAATTCATCATCAGTCCATGTACAGTCAGAAGCAGTCAGGGCATCTGCTCTAGTCTAATTTGAGAGAGTAAAGATGTCCATGTAGTAATATTGAAATGTATGGTAATTCAGCCTAGAAAGCCATGCCTTTTCCCTTTTCAGATATTCAGTTCAAATCACCCTCTAAAATTAATTGGTTTGGTTCTGTAGGAAGTATTTTTCCAGAATCTAGATATTCACTTTTATTTAGTTTGTGCTTATTTTATGGAAAGCTACATGTTTTCAGGTCACTGGTCATTAGAATTCTTTTTACAGCTGCCTCCTCCTGTTTATTTGTCAGTAAAGTAAACTCTTTTCTAGTTGTTTAGAAATGAAAGTATTCTGCACTGTTGCGTCTAGGCACTGTGCCGCTCATGGCAGAGTACGAGCTATCATTACATTATCAGCAGCACTTAGAAAGCCATGCTCTGCACAACGGGAGGCAAAACTCCTGTTGTCTTCAGCAGGATCACTGCAGTACAAAGCCGAGATCTCCTGTGTGGGTGACAGTGGACCGAAATGACCTCGCATCGTTAGAGTCAAAGGCAAGTTGTAGATGCTCCATCCCTGGAAACATTCAAGGCCAGGTTGGACGGGGCTCTGAGCAACCTGATCTAGTGAAAGATGTCCCTGCCCATGGCAGGGGGCTTGGACTAGATGATCTTCAGAGGTCCCTTCCAACCCAAAACACTCTATGATTCTGTGATAAGTAAAATTAATTCTGTTTCTTAGCTGAGATCTACCAAGATCCACACTTACAAGTCGTATCTGGGTTAATTTAACTTACCCCTTCATTCAGTCTCTTTGTGGCTGGCTTTCCTGCTACTCTCTTGTAGTCTGATCCATTAGCACATAGAGGAGAGTCCCCCAGGAATAATCTCCATCACCTCCCACCCCCTAGGCAAGGCACAAGCATTGGATTCCACCCCAGTCTAAGCCATTCCTTACACCTTTTAAACTCAGTGATTTTGTGTTACAGTGCTTGCACTTCACTCGGGTCTCTGCCTAAAAACTCACCCCTACAGCTGAAATACAGCTCTTCACCAAAAATCACTCTTGAAGCCTACTGCATGTCTTGAAGGAATATCCTCACATTTTGGAAGGAAAACAAGCAGCTTTTAGCTGCAGCTAACAACACATCTATGCTCCAGTCAGCTTGTGCCTTTCCCTTTCCATGAGAACAGCATCTCCGAAAGGCTGGATTCCTTCTTTTATTTGGCCATATGCTCTCACTGTAACTATGTTCTTTTCATAACAACCTTACATTAACCATGCATTATTAACCCCCAGAGACAGAAACTTCATTTTAACATTTTCCTGTAAGCACTGGGCAAACCTAGGGCATAATACTAATGTCTTTTTGTTTTCCCCTGCTTACATTTTAAATATAAGGAGAAGGGAATTCAGCTTTAAAAAAGAAACAAAAACTGATCCAGTGTGGAGCATCCAAATCTGAATTATTTTCTGGTAGAAAAGAGTGTGCAGGTGGTAAAACATCTGTTCTCTCTCTGGGCTTTAGGTATCCAGCATTGGCCTGTACTTAGCAACTCCCTCCTCTTCCATATGTGTTTCTTACAGAAGGTTTAACACTTACTTGTTGGACTCTCTACAGCATTTTTAAATTCAAAACAGAAAAAAATGCTTTAAGCATTAAATGATAACATTATCTTCCAGAGTTTTTGTAGTGAAGATTCCCCTCTAAGTTACAATAGTTAGCACTCTACTTTGTATAAGGTTCAGCTACTTGTCTAATAGAGAAACCAATGCCCTCTTTAGGTGTGTCTGCAACACACCGCTGCTGGTAGCACCATCACCATCAGTACACTGAACAGATCTACCACGTATGAGTGGTACGGCTCAAGAGACCCAAGAGAGAAACATGAGATATTAAAACGAAGGTGAGATATGCATATCCTGGAGGGTGGGACTCCAATGAGAAACGGGGTTTGCCTTTTTGTCTTGCCTTGCTGACTGCGTGAAGAAGTGATCTCAGCTGTGGACTTTTAGCAGATCCACCACTAAAGGGAGATGTTTCAGAGGAGGAACCGGTGAGCGTTAACCTCCAGCATCCACAGGGCACCAACTGATGCTTGCTGTTCCTCAAGCTAAGAGCACTCTGGGGGAGAAAGAGAAGAGATTTCCTTGATGAAAGTTATTTGATGTCAAGTCAGCTCTCAAAAGAATTAGTCTTTGGAGAGCTTCGGCACCAGTGTGATAGGCACCCGTGCTGGGTGGTGTACGCTGTTGTGTGCAGCTATGAAGGCAGTGTGTAAGCCCATGGCCAATGGGTTTCCTGAAGACAAATCCTGTGTGCCAGATAAATGGAGAGTAAGTATAACTCACATCTACACTGACGGACTAAACGTAGTGATGTCTTTAAGAACAAAAAAAATTTTCTGGCCCTTGTTGCTGCACTTCAGGGAAAAAAGTTTATTTCAAGAGACCTCAGAAAATCCTATGATGTCTTAAAAGTCTCAAGCTGAGGCCTGTCAGGATATAATTAACAGATGTAGACAGTCACTATCTCAGCATGACTAAGCTAGTTTTACACCGGATAAGCCTGAATTATATTTATTTTCATTTCACAACATGTTCATAATTTTAATGAAGTAGTGTGAGATATGAACAGGAAAACGAGGCACCGTGACCAATCCTCCTCCCTAAGCTGCTGTGTTTGGTATGTTAATAGAGACAGCTAACAAAGCAATTGCACTGCAACGATCTTCAGATCAACAGATTGAGCAACGCAGCTGGCAGGGAGAGGAGGGGAGGGACCAAGCAGCTACCAGGGCTGATTTCCTGGGACCAGGTCTGTTATTACCCATTTATGATCAAATCAAACAATCATAATAACAACATCACAAGAACCCTGCACTTTAATCAAAAAGCACTTGGCCATGGAAACCAAATGCTATAATTAGCCAGTGAAATGTGTCTCTCAGGCTGAAACACAAGAAATGTTTTTCACACAGAGCAATACTGTGCAAATATGTAGAAAGTAAGTGGAGACCAAGATGTTTTACAAGAAGACACACGGGTAGACGACAGGCTATAATGCAAGTTAGACCTTGTCTAGCTGTAAGGTTACAGCTCCTACTCTTGGAACAGAAACTTAATTTTTCTACCACTGACTGCAAACAAGAAGCCTAAGGATGCTCTGCAGTTGTACCTGTGCCTAATGTCACCCCTGTATATGTTGATAACTGTCCATGTCAACAGCTGGCCAGATGTTGGCTTGCACAGCAAAGGCTTTTCTGTTGCAGCAGCTGCAAACATACGCATCTTATTTAAAAAGTGATTATATGGTGTCCTGAAAGTGTCACATTTAAACACTTGAATAGGAAATTGTCTTACACTGTCTGAAACACAACGCACTTTATCACACCAAATACCATGGCAAAGCATTACTTTAACCTCTGGAGGCTGAAGAGAAGACAATTTAGTGCAGGGCCAGACTCAGTTCTGACCTTGGATGGAAGGACGCAATGATCACATTTGGTGCTGCCGTATGATGTGGAGCAGGGGTACACACGTAGGAGATGGGCAATGAGGAGCACTAAGAAGATTAGGACCTGCCTTCCTGATAAATCCATTCATTGGTTGTAAGCAAACATTTGCCATGTTCGTTACAACGCCAATGTGTGTAGGAATTTCCCATTTGCTCTTGTAACTGCTTTAGTTCCTAGGCAAGGCATACAGCAACCTATTAATAAGCTATACCCGTAAGAACAGTCACTCCTAGCTTAGACCATAGGTCTACGCAGTTCAGCATCTGTCCACAACAGTGGCAAGAAGCAGAAGAGACACATAGCGACAGGGTAATACATATGATACTTGTCCCCCAGTACTCTCTCAGGCCCCAGACACTGTCAGCCCAGGGGACCTCCCGGACCTACATTTGGTGACCCTGTTCCGAACACTTGACCCGTTTCCTCTTGGAGCTGTGTTAGCTTTTCGCATCCACCCTGTCTTTGGCAACGAGCTCCAGGGGTTGCATGAAGAGCTGCTTCCTTTTGTTTGTTTTATTTTGTTCAGTTTGTTTGTCAGTTCTTCTTTAGCTATGTTTGAAGCTCTTACTCGCTCCCTCTAGTATTCCCCACTGCCTCATGCTAACTTCCAAACCCTTTTTGTTTATGCTATAGTCCTCTTACATACCCTCTGTGGATGACAAACATCAGAGGAAACTGAGATGTGACTCAGTATTTCTGTACAGCAAAGGCAGTTTTTGGTTGCACAGGCTTGCAGTTCTTCAGTCAATCCTATATTCAGGGCAGCTATACTCAATTAAACTCAAAGGTGTGTGAGTTTAATTCAGAAGTTACCCAAAGCCCTAGTCCTGGTTTTGGCACACCTGGACAACTCAGAGCATCCCTCAGCAGAGAGAGCAGAAAGGCAGGGAGGACCTGTTAAACTGCACCCATCTTTAGCACTGGGGCCACCGGTGGTACCACAGCCTGCAGCCTAGGCTATTCTCTCCTACAAATAAAAAAATCAACTTCCCATTTTTCAAAAACTCAACCAAGGACTACCCCATTCCTCCAAAGCACAGCTAAGGGAGATCCCTTTTCATACATTACCCTAACCATTGAAGCCCTCCTGCCTGTAAGGTGCCCCTACGTACTGTCTTTTTTGCTTCTAGTCTGTCATCTTAGCCATGCAGTACCATTTTTATGAACTTTAAAAAGCATGTGGGTCATATCTTTGCTTCCCTGAAGTGCACATAAGGTTTGGTTTTGACTGCAGTGAGGTGAGGACTTGACTTACAGACCCCCTTAGCAAAACTCTATCAAGTAATTATGCGCTACAATGGAAAGCAATGCATTACAAAAGGGCTAAAGTAAAAATCTAGCCAGGCAAATAAAGAAAAAGCACCACTGTCACTAGAATTTATTAAGACATTTTCGAGGCCCTCAAAGGGATTTTATTTTGTGACAGTTTTCTATTCAAATTGTAATCACAGGGCTGGGTGTGGAGTAACTTCTATTTGGCAACCGGTCCAGTGAGAGGGAGGGCGAGTGTGTTACAATCACAAGCAATAAGAGAACAAAGAGCCTCAGACCAGCCCGACTGAGATGTGAACATCAATTTGAACATTTTCCCCTGAGCTGGGAAAGAGAAATCACTATTAAAAGCTGCCCAGAATGTGCTTGCCTCCACTTTAGCCTGATCTTTTTATTTCTCTCAAAATCACTTATGTGCTGAGGGAAAGGGAAAGGATATGAAGAAGTTATTGTGAAACCTATGTATATCTTTTCTGAAATCAGAGACTGCATCTTTCATTTTTTGGCTTGTGTATCTTCTAGTGATAGTTAAGTTTCATTTCTCATTTTACGGTCTTGAACTGGAGTGATGAAACCAAACAGGGCCACCCTCCCACATCCCATTGTTTTGAGAACTGCCAGTGGTTTTCATGCATAAAACTTCGGTCCCAGCTGCCTAATTTGGGGACTTTAACTCCAGAGATGTCCCCCCTGCAGGAGTCTTGCATCAAGCAGTTCTGCAGGTTTCATGGTGTGGACCCCTGCTCTCTAGGAGGAACTTCACATGACTTTACTTCTCCTGTGAATCTTACTGACAGGTCAGGTATGCCCTGGTGTCACGAAAGCAAGTTTGTCCATGAACTTTGTGACAGGGAACAGCTCTAAGCAGTGGGGAATGGTACCTGAATCTCCACCTGGGATCTGAGTGAAACACTCCATTAAAAAAGAAATATCTCTAGTCCTGCTTGAGTCTTTCCATTGACTGATTCTACCTCCTCTGGTGGCCTGAATCCCAATCATATGAACATACATGCCTCTGATTAAGTTTAATTAAGCAAATGCACCTGCTAAATGATGCAAAAAGCTCACCTGAGGGCAGATGAATCATCCATTGAAATTAGTGAGAGCAACAGGAAAGGTCCTCACAGCAGTTCCAGTTGGAGAAAGAAGGCTGCAAAGCTAGAAAATTGATAACTTGTTCCTCCATACAAAACTGAAACCAAAATCAAGATTAAAAAACCTACAAAACAACAGCTTATTCTGGCCTTACTGCAGCTCATTATTGAGCAGTTGCAATAAATCATCATCCAGTTTGGCTGCTCAGCTCAGCTGAAGTCAAAGGGGAAGACACAACATTCCTGGGATTTGTCATGAGGAGGTTTGTCACATCTTCCCAAAGCTTGCATGAGGAGGAACAAGACAGGCTGCAAGAGGCCAAGTGTTAGGCAGAAATTATTTCACTTCCTCCATGCCTTTGCAGCATAAAATTTCTCGCCATAAATCAGCTCTGATTAGTTTATTATGGATGTTTAGGTTAAATGTCTCAATTGCTCTTTTGTTCTTGGAAATCCAATCTTATTTTTATAGATATTTATTAGTACAGCTTCTAGACAGCTGATTTCATTTCCCATCTCTTTGTTTTTGGCTCTGTTGTGGGAAATATGGAGTCATAAAATTAAAATACCCACAGACATAAGAAGCAGGACAGAGGCTTTTCTCTCTATCAGCCACACTGACACTACACTGCGTGGTTAATGAGGGGAGGACGAGAAGCTGCTCAGAAACGGACTCTCAGCTATTCTTTTCCCACAGACCTGCCACAGCCTGTGGAAGAAATGTGGTTAGCAAGGCAAGCCTTGAACGTGACCACTAAATGAAAGTTGACCTAAGACAGGCTATCTTGCTGAAAAAACGGTGTGCAGGAACACATGCCTCTAACTCACAAGTAGGAGAGATTCATAGCATCATGTATTTTAACTTTTACCTTTCCCTGATTTAAAATCACTATACTGCAGTCTCTTGGGTGAATGAGATGGGGATGGTCTGATCTGAGCAGAAAACTGGTGCTCCACATTGCTGAGCTTTCTCCACTCTTGTATGAACAACTTCATGGAAAACTGGGGGTAAATGGCTCACTCATCCTCAGTCACCCGTCATGGTTACGTGCCTCTTGGATCAGCTGTAGAGAAAAATTAACCAGTGTTTGTAGAGGGATCATCCCAGGAGAAGTATAGATGTGGCAGACATTATTTGCTTCAGTTTTGAACCTTGGTTATTTAATATCAGTGTTCTTCTATGCATGTCAGGCATCTGAGCGCTCAGCTTTACACATCCATTCCTGAGGACTGGTCGTACTGCTGCACTCGCTACGTCCACACCTAATATAACATTTGCACTTGGCTTCCACCACAGCTGCTGAAAAGAGGGTGGAGTGAACTTTACTTCAACATGTCTGGTAAAAGTTCCCTGCAGACAATGTCTAACGAGGTTTTGATTTTCCAAAGTAAACTTACAGCAGCTCGTACGAATGCAGGATCCTTTCTGCTCCGACCACTCCCCGTGCAGAAGGAGTTTGCACTACCTGCGTGCCAGCAGCCTCGTGCATGCCAGCAGCTCCACGGGATGCTCTGCACGATGCCTCTGAGCGCAGTGGAGAAAGCTGGACCGCACCACGTTTAATGGGACTCTGCCTCGCTGAATGCCAAGTGCTAGAGCAGTTGTGCTTGGCGCTGAGAAGGCTACGTCCTGGCAGCATTTCAGTTTGAACATACTCGTAAATGCCCTCTGGGCTCAGGACAGGTTGTAGGGTTTTCTGGATGGGGCTGCGAGACAGAGGCTAGGAGTGATGGAGCAAATGGTATTTAGATCAGGGTGCACTCCAGGGCTGCCAGCAGCCTCTCTAGCAGGTTACCGGAAAGGATAAAGCTTAACTTCTTCCCTCCATGTGAAGGAAAATTAACCATGTGCTCGCCATGAGGAAATGGTATGGGAGACTATTGCTAGTACTTCCTTTCCTAATGTAGCAAGAAGTCAAAAGGAGAAAAAAAATTCACCTGGATGATGTGGGAAACTCATAAGACAGGTCTTTGAATTACCCAGAATATCAAGAACCCCAAACAAATTAATCTGTGTCATTGCAGATGGATTTCTGCTTGATCACAGAATTTCATATTTTGATATATTTTTTAACGACTATTTAATGTAAGTATTTCTTTGCTTCTCTGTCTCCTTAATTCTTTGTGGCACAAAAGCTCTTCTGTTATCCTTGTAAATCAAAATCTGAAGGCCAGCTTCCTCTTTCAGGTGACTTTGCTTGATATCTGCACAATACACGAGGAACAAGCTGCAGTGAAGGCAACAGGAGAACATGCCTTTCCCCAAGTGCTGCAGAAGCAGGCCTTGGGGGTCCAGACGCCAGCTGTGCCCAGGTGATATGAAAAGGACCACACTGAGACTGCCTACAGACAACGTCGTTGTGCACTGTGACTTCTTTTGCCCACCACCTTGAAAGGGCCTGACAACCCTGTAGGGCAGCTATTCTGAACCACTTCACCGCTCTCGGGAGTGCAGAAGCCACAACAACAGCGGCTGCCTGGCCACCCATGGTCACCTACCCAGCTTCAAGCAGCTTCAAGCAGCTTCAAGCAGCCACAAGCAGCTTCAAGCAGCCACAAGCTTCAATGTTTGCCATCTACATTCCCTCAATACTCATGAAGAAAGAGAGGGTATCACCTGGCAGCAAGTCACCTCATTCCAAGACAGGTAAGCTGAAGGTACCCAACTCTTCCTTGCTGCCAAAGGAGCTGGGGTGACTGAACGTCTCACCTCACACATGATCCAGCCCAGAGAGTTTTCCACTCACATCCTTCACGTGCAGCAGCTTCCCACCATTTGGGATACTACGTTCGGCTGATTGGTTGCGCTCAGTGTTCCTGGGCTCACCGCTGGAGGCAAAGCCAACTTGGCCAGGAGGACTCCAGCATGGGGTGGCTCAGCAGCTCCAGCATCCCAGGAGGAACTGTGCTCACTTCCTTCCCAAGCTCCACCCGTGCCTCACCTCTCTGACCAGCGCCTCTGGGCACAATCTTGTAGTTTTCCCCAGAAGTTTGGCAAAAGGGGGAATGAGATGACTTAACAGGGTAGGGCTTTTCCATCGCTAGTTTTTGTCATTTATGACACAGGTTTTCCCTTTGCACTTCAAAGCATTAGTAACAGCCAAGCACTGAGGAAGCATTAGCAAAGCTGTGCCTTAGTTGGTTTTCTTTCTCGCTTGACAATGAGAGTAGCGCTAAATTTAAGTGGTCCTGGGCCGTGATTTTAATCTCCCTCTGGAATCAGCTGTCCATAGGGGGTTTGTGAATAGTCCTGTAAATGTGTTTTACTACCTTTTTATGTTTTACATGGCCCAAGCAGCCTGGAGGTGAGTCGGGAGGATGGTGTGCAACTATTTCCAGCCTTTTCTGCTTAGAACCCTGGCTTTTGGTTAAAATTTAAAATTGATTTTTAAAATCACCTTTCAACTACCTTGGAAGTCAAAGAGGATCTTGTAACATCCCAGAAAGAAAAGCAGAAGCTAACAGGCTACATGAGAAAGTTAGGGTAGATGCTTTGATTAAATCCAGATCTCAGGCTCAATCAATGTGAATCAGAACTGTGCACTAGAAAAGAGAGGCAGGACTTCCAAGTGATATTTAATTAAGCAGGAAAAGATGGACAATGTGATATTATTTAATTTACTCAGAGCAACCTAGGTACTTCATGCTATAGTGATGACTACTACACGACAAATACTATAATAGTAGTTGCATAAAACCAGATAATTAAACATGTATCTTCATGCCCTTCAGAAAGTACTAGAGTGGATGTCTACCTCTGGTTCTACATTTTCCCATTAGATATTCCTCTCAGTCTCTCTCAAATAAATGACAACTCTGTGTGGGAGAGGACCTTCACAAACAGAGGATAATAAGGACAGCAGTTTTCAGCTTAAGTATTAAAATGGTTTAATGTATCTGTTTCCTAATTGTGAAGACTATTCTAGCTAGGACCCACTGGCTTAAGTCTCAGCAGAGGCATAAAGCTAACATGCAGAAGAAAACCTTTACAGTACCTGGGGCACATATAAGCACTGAAGACAGAGACACACTTGCAGTAGGATGGGACTGCAGCATTCATTAATGGTGCTGCCAGGTGAGTGCAGCAGCTTCATAAAATCCCAGCAGAGTGATTTACATTCAGAACTGCTATTTATAAATACTAAAGTTTTTTGGAAGATGCAGATGAAATTTATTCTCTGCTTACTAAATCACAATGGACTGGGCACGGCATGAGCAACTTGCTATGGCTGACCCTTTCTGAGCATTGGACTAGATGGTCTTCAGAGTCCCCTTCCAACCTCAACTGTCCTGTGACTCTGTGATGTTGTAGTTGTGACGGTAAAATCTTCTTCAGTTAAATATTTCTGCACAAGACAAATAGAGCCATAAAAAACCCCAAACAGGGCTATCCTTCCTTCCCAAGAATTAACCTGAAAATAGTATGGTCATTCTTTTTCTCCAGGTCAATTTGTGGTTATTGTTATCCCCTCTGACCAGTGGGATTAGCAGGCAATTCAAGATCAGACAATGCCAGGCATCTGCTACAATCCCGTTTCCCAAACAGAATGAATTAAACAGGGTCAGGTGTCTCCGCTCAGCCCTCATCCCCTTTTCCAGTCAATATTTAGGCCAAAAGTGCTCTCACTTTCTCTCTTTCTTGCCATCTCTCACATGCTCTCTCTCTCTTTCTTAGGCTGGACTCCTAGAGCTTTTCTCAGGCATGCCCTTGGTTTTTCACTGCTTTACTGTTCTTCTCCCCCCTGTGCTTTTCCCCCTCCCTGTACAGGCATACAAATCTCCACAACACAACACACATCAGAAATTTCTAACCCTGTGTGCCTTACTCATGCATTGTTTAAAGGTAGCGGCTGCTTCTACTTCAAAAAAGAAACAGCTGTTTCTCATAAGACTTCGCAGATACACACCATCAACAGGTTGCACTGGAGTTCCTACTTTTTGTGCCAATGCCACTGATGAAAATGCTGCATGAGATTGGCCCGTAGGCTCATCCCTAAGGACCTCCAGAAGTAATCTTCCTTCAGCTTGGTATTTTCCTTTTCAGTAGTGTCAGTTTTAAAAATATACAGTGTTTCATTTTCCTAACACTAGCAGATTAATACTGATAGATTTTATGAATGAAATTGGTTTTGGAGTGTAACAGCAGGGTAATCATTTTAACGATCAGAGAAGGATGAAAATTAAGATGTTGACCAACATTATATGGAAAAGAAATGAGAAAGAGGATGACAGATTGCCAAAGGGAAATTTAGGAAAAAGATTCAATGAGACCTCAGACTTTGTGAAGGGAATTAGAATAAAATTAGGGCAGAAAAATATTTAGCAGAAAAGAGGTACTAACCCCTCCTGATGAGAGGATTGATGCATTACTGGAGACAAGAGGAAATAGAAGAGCTTCTGGAAGAGCTTCCATTTTCTGGAAACGCTCTTTTAGCTGCTCCTCTTTCAATAGGATAACCAGCTCCTGGCACATTTTTCTGTATTAGTATTGCTCAGAAGATGTTCAAATATATTACCTTCGGTCTCTACGCAGTCTGGACATGCTTTTATTGCCTTGTTTTCCTACCATTCTTACTTCACTGTTTCCACATTTTATTTTTCCCACAAAGCAGATGGCAAGCCAGAAAAAAGCAGCTTTACCTTAAACATTTAGCAGCATCTGAACTCCCATGTGTAAAGGCTTTTTCTTTCCTCATGTACCTCCAGGCTGCTAGATCAAACTGCAGAAGTTGTCAAAGCCAGCAAGACTGTACTAAACATTTCCAGGGAATCATGTTTATACACACAAACATTTATATGTTACACGTACAAAGCAAGGAAGACCAATGTATCTAATACACACGTAAATACACACGAGTGTCTACTTTTGGGAATAATAGTAAGAAGGTAGTTAAAACAGTGATATAGATTGCCAAAACATTATCTCAGAATGAAAATATTTTCACCCCAAACGCAATACTTTATACAGCACTTCCTCAAGAAAAGAGTTGGTTTTTTTTTGCTTCAGAACATTTTTTTTTCTCTTGACAAAAATATTGTAAATCTTTTTGAACTAAAAGATTTGCTGGATAAACCCTGACCTCAAATGACAAATTGTTATGCATAAAAACATACATTCTGTTTAAGTAGTTACATTAAAAGTATAAAACTCTAGACAAGTTTAAACCTTTAATGAAAGATAGCATGGTTTTCCTCCTGTAAAACAACTACATGTTTTATCTTCCCCAAAAGTACAGTTTAAACTGAAGAAAAAACTTACCTGGGAAATCATTTGCTGAGTAATATCAAAGAGAAGTATTAATTAAGGATGGCCTTTGAAATTTGATCTGCATTTCCTAACTTTGATTAATTTCCTGACTTGAAAAACGATTTGTGGGCATGTTTCTCTATTTTATATTCTGTCACCACTAAAATATTTTGGACAGGGGAGAAGCAATTGACTGACATCTCACGTCAGGCTATTTCATGTGACAGTTTTATAGGCACGCCTAGAACACATGGTCTTCCAAAAGGTGAGTTAGAAAACCATGCTCACAAAGTAAGTCTAAGTTTAGTAGCTCTACTAAGCAGAAGGATGAATAGAGTGAGGCTTAAGTCCAGAGCTGTTCAATGTTTTCATTAATGGTCTGGATGTTAGCAACGGAGAATGAACTTACTACGTCCACCCATAATACCAAATTGAGGAAGAATGAGCATTCAAAATCATCTTGACAAACTACAGAAATCAGCTACAAAAATGGGATGCAAGTCAATACGGTTAAATGCCAGTTACTAAACCCATATGGGAATAGTCAGCTGCACAAACACAGGATGGAAAAACAAGTGACTACCCAGTAACTCTGCACGGAAGAATCCAAGGATTATGGTGGATCATAGCATGAACATAAACTAGGAGATGTTATGCCATTGTGAAATAGGTGAACATTATATTCGATATATGAATAGGAGCAGTGTCTATTGACTCACAAGGGAACCCTTCTGCTCTGTAAGCTTTGGAAAGCCTCTGCAGCAGGAACTCCATCAGCATGGAGGGATAGCAAAATCCCAGCTTTTCTCAGAGACTTAACTAAGCAGCAGTGAGTATCATATTAATTTAGTAGTTTTTTAAAAAATATGTTATGAGGCTTTATTACTGAGTTCCCTTCCCAAAAATCATAGGTTAGTTTGAAAGAGATTTTACTTGGCTTGGTCAATGAAGGCCACTGGGTCTATTTCAATGCATTGGGATGAATGAGTTTGAAGGATAAAGTGCACGTCCCCACTTCTTGTGGACAAATATGCATCGTAAAGAAGTTCCACTGACTTTCTGCAGCTTTTGCAATACTACCTCTGCTCTCACAAGTAATTTGTACTCATTTTGGTGGGTCCTTCCACTTCAAAGTCAACTGGAAAATGGAACCTTATCAGCAGAAAAGCAATAGTTTCTCACATAAATCTTCAGAGAGGAGCATTTCACTAACACTTCTCACATGATTGTGGAGACTGACATATTGTAAGCAGGTTTCGAGGAGAGAGGAGGTGTTCCTGTGTATACAAACAGTCTCAGCTGACTGGAAACTGGCTCTGTACCATGACTACCCTAACTAGACGACACACCTGTGCTCACACAGTCCAAGTTATGTATCCGCCATCACGTAATTTTCTGCTCAACTCCTGGCTTGATTCTATAAACCTCAAAAAAAGAGAAAAGAATAAACATTCTGACAGACTTCATTGCACCTGCCAACTGTGTATAACATTTCCTATTTATATAACAACATTTTACTATTAGAAACCAACAGTTTCTTGAAAGCAGAGTTTCATGGGATGTTCAGCTCCATTCACCTTAATTTTCTGCTGCAGGCACAATTAAACCAAGCTCTTGTATTTTGGGTTAAGTCGTGGAACATTTTAACGTTAAAACTGAAACTATATACAAGCTTTTGCTGAAAGCATTGTCGGATCAGGACTGGAAGATTTTAAATCAGGCAATGTCTATGAATGGGTGTATGAATAGGTCTTTTGTGGTCCTGTCATCTCTCAGGCAGAAAGCCTTTGTAGCAAGCAAAATATTTTGACCATTCATATTTTTACTGTGTGATTTACAACATCGTCCCAAAGCCCTTTGTGAATTTAAAATGCTGTGACCCATGTTTTTCAGAAAGCAATGCTTAAATATAATATTGCCAGATCCTCGTGTAGGGTCTTAATCCTGATCCTGCAAATACTGATGGATGCTTTTAGTTAAATATAGGATTGAATTTTCGCAGAATCAGGGCCTAAATAAGCTGCCATTTCAAAAATACCAAGTAGCTTCCAAGGACCAGTGCAAGCCATAGAGCACAGAAGCAGGACTATGTTGCGTAGTCCTGCTTACTTCAGTAGGACTACTCACATTTAAAACTCTTGTTGGATCACATCCTTTCTGAGACAGAAGCACTGGCTCCCTCTGCCTTAAATGAGAATTGATTCAGGCTCTTAACATTGCAAAGCAGAAACCTGACGTGCGTGCTTAGTTCTGTACACTTGATTTTGACTGCTGAAGGTAAATACATGTTGCTAACTTTTTCTTTGACGAAGACTTAAATTTAAATGAATGCAACAGCTTTGGGCAGGAAAAGCTCATGCATTAACACACTTTGCTAACCAGTCCCTTTACTCATAGAGTGTCTAAGCAAATAAAAACAAAAATGATGTATTCCTAGAATGCATTTTATTTTTTTAGAAATCACCTTAAGAAAAATGATGACGTATGAAAAATGACAAATTTAAAGGCTATGGGTTTCTACAGAAGGTTAAAATAGAGTCAATACTGACTTTATAAGCACTTTACTCCCAAAAGCAAGAATATCATCTAACGCATAATGCCACAGAGAACCTTCAAGTAAATAGTGGAAGGACATTTCTTTGGATGCTTCACACCAGAAGATATTCTAAACTCACAGTTTAGGAAGCTGTATCTCAATCAAAGTTGAAGACAATTTAGCTAGGCCACGTCTAAGCTGAGCTTCTCAAGAAAGGGGCAGTATGTAAGTTAAGTACAGTGGTAGGCTTCATCTTCTTTAAGTCTGACTCGTTCTCTGGGGACATCTGGAAATCAGTTGATCCTGGATACAATCAGCAGCCAGAGACTGTTAGGATGTAAAAATGCTATGATGGTGCTCTCCTTCCCCAGATACACATGATAAAAGATCTACACAGAGGCTGAACTGATTTCAAGGCTGTCACCAATCAAGCCTAGCAGGCCAAGGGTCTACAGCTGCGTAGTGAAGAATGGGGACAAGTGCAGTGCAAGAGGATTAGAGCAATATGTCATCGAACACCACCGCAGACTAAAGATTTCAGCTCAGTGTCTATAACAAAGCCTTTTAGTTTTATAGCTTATCTCCGTTAGAAGCACCAGTCTCTCAGTTTCTCAGCCAACACATAGCTAGATGTCATCAAAGAGGTCCTCTGGCTCACAAGTGTTTTCCAGCGTTTCGAGAGACATCACATCCAGCAAATGCTTGTCCGATGTCTTCTGGGAGGCCAGATCAGGTCTGGAAATAGAAAGCAAAGAGATTTGAAACAAATTTAGATACAGATATAAACAATTCCAACAACTACACCACCAAGGTAAGCATTTAATAGTGTATTTTGAGCTTTTTGTTAAGGTTACATGTAAGAGAAAAGTGCTTTTTGTAAGACCTAATTACGTGCTGAGATGGCAATGGCAAAACAACAGATGAAATTCAGCTTATAAATGTCAAGGCTTCAGCTATTTTGTTACAATTTTTAGGACCCTGAGAAGGACCATTTCACTCACAATTTTCACATGGAGAGCTAGGGAGAGCAGAACAAATGCAGAAAACATACAAAGGATCTGCTCTTCTCCTACTGCACAGGATGATGCTCTGCTAACTGCTCTGTATTTTTTCCCTGGCACTAAATGTGTCTGTTGTCCATCAGTTTGACATGAAGACGTATGAAGAATCAGACTCAGTTGTCTCAAAGGTCCATGCCCCAAATGTTCAAGCCTCTCTCCAAACACTTGAGCAGAAGAAAACAGGGAAGTGATGAATATCCTTCCATCATAATACATGAATTCAGGTATTTGGGGACTTTCAAATCCTTGGCCTTCCCCTGTACGTATGTTCTATTTACATTTGCTATAAATGTATGCAAATAGAAGCACTCGCCATTCATGGATATGTGTATGCCAAGGTTTGCCCTCAGCTGCACACCACAGAGTCCTACTTGAAAACTTCATGCCTGAACCAGACATCCACCACATTGAATAAGATGCTACTCCGCACCAGTCAGTCCTATTTAGCACTCCTTTGACTGTCCTCATCAATGTAGGTCATTTAAATGGCTCTTGGCTATACAAGCTCCTGGTGTTTGCCAGGAGCCCATGTTCACTCTTTCTCCTCTCTCTCCGAGACACCATTCTGATAAAGACAGCTCTGCTTATGCCTGGGAAGGAAAGGTATCTTGTGTTTCCAAAAACAGTGGCATTTGCAACAGCTTCTGATCCCTATAGGAACTGATCTTACATGTATAGGCTGAATCCACAAAAAATCTTTGAACCCTGCACAGACAACTTTGCTTTTGTGAGCTTTAAGAGGAGAATTATTGATCACAGACGTGGGTATTGTTGGTGACTAGATATTCCAGGTCGATATCACTAGCTGCTTTGAAACTAAGACATAATCTCTTAATCTTGGCTCAGTGTGCTGTAGGGAATTGGTG
This sequence comes from Haliaeetus albicilla, assembly GCF_947461875.1. Lineage (NCBI taxonomy): Eukaryota > Metazoa > Chordata > Aves > Accipitriformes > Accipitridae > Haliaeetus > Haliaeetus albicilla. The sequence goes on along the minus strand of NC_091516.1, from coordinate 65,303,138 downwards.
TAGGAAGCAGGGAACAGGCCCTGATGTGCTTGTATTGTAGGATTTTGGACTGGTTGGAGTTTCATAAAAGTTGATGGCTTCACGCCCAGGTATATTCCACTGGTGTAATCCTGACAGAAGGTGAAAAATTCATATGTTACCAAGGCCAACACATCAGCCACCAGAATGGGAAGAACTAGACAGAAGTGATGGAAAGTGTTACTCTCAAATGCTGCCATATGCAGGCTTAGTGCAATGAGGCATGCAAAAGCAATCCTAATTTTCAGACTAATTCAAGCATTTGCCTTCAACCTCTCCACATTGTAGAGCCAATATAGTCAGTGAAATTCAGCAAATTTTTTTTCTTTTTAAATTTGGTTTCAAACAGATTCAGAACCAAGTTTCCCAGAACTACTACCCAGAAATCTCTAGGGACCAGAAGTTTTTATAAAACTGCAATCTTCAAAATGCAATGAGCTTCCTAAGACCCCAGCCACTGCGTGATTCATAGCCTCTCACACTTCAAGTCTGTCAAGCCCTTGGAGGTTCAGAGCTCTCACTACGATGTTTCCTGCTGTGAACCTGGGGAATGATTTTTATTTCAAGGTGGAGCCCCCCATACTCCTGGGGAATCAGCAAAAGCCCAGTAAATGCTGAGTCTTGGATGCTGTCACTTCCTAAGAGCTCTCCGGTATTCAGAAGGGTTTCCTCACCACTCTATCCATCACCTCACTTCTGCGGATCACTTTAAATTCAACGTACTGGTATATTCAGATTATGATAACTACCTTCTTTGGAAGTCTAACTAACTTTCTCTGTGAACTCTTCCAAAACACTTTCCTTCAGGTCTGAATAAATTGTGTCCAAGCATTTTTTTTTTTCTTTTAGTATGCAGTGACATGTAGACAGATGCGTGTCTCATCAAAAGTCACTTGGACTAACTGTGAAACAAACCTGTCAGAATCAGACCCTTAGCCAATGACCTCTGGTCAGCAGGATCAGATCACTCCATGGTGTTCTGATTGCCAGCTATCAACTTATTTGTACCCTTATTTTTTTTAAATATAGGTAGCATATCCCAACACAGTGTGACACTCAAGCTTACTTATTGAAGGTGTGTTGTTCTTTTACCTTTCTGGGTCTATCCAAAGCATTAAGTCTCCAGTGAGAACATACGTAAATCACACAGTATGGAGCCACACACTGATCGTTTTAATTAATTCTGAAAGGTCTCATCAGCAAATAAATTAGGCTGTGAAGACCTCTGTACCACCACAGGCTATTTCAGGTACTGGAAGTTTTTGTTAAAGCATATGCTTATATGCCATATAGGCATATAAGATTAGGCATATCAGACTGAAAGACTTCTGAGACCCCACACTTGTTGATTTTGACATTTCACCTATTCCAGCATTTTCTGATCTTGAAAAGCAAGCCTGACAGTGTTTAAGCAATGTCAACAACAATTTTATTCTCATTGGCTAAAATAACTGTTTTCAACACTATACATGATCACATCTATAAGCCAAATTGCTGTTGAGTTTTAACATTACACAGCTAGAACTATGAAGCTTCTGTGTTCTTGTAACAACATGGTCCTCATTTAATCACCAAAAGCTGTAGTCGCCACGCCTGTGAATAAACCCAACTACACTTGCAAAGTGGAAGCATTAGGCTCTTTACACGAGGTTCATCAGAAACTTAGTTTTGGTTTTAAGACTTGATGATTCCTATTTGCATGGCAATTATTCACTGAATACCAACAACTTGCTTTGTGCTGTGAAATTATTTTGAATCTTGGATTCTCACTGAAGCTGTATTACCATATCCTGATGCATAATTGAGTTAATTTCTTTAAACTGCAGTGAGTTGTATAGTCCTCTCTCGCCAAAAAGGCTGAAAGTAAGGCATTCTTCTTGAAAGTTTATTCTTCTGTTGGATCGCTTTTTGAAGGCTTGCATTTTGGTAAACTTAAATGCTATTAACACATCTGGCGAACGGCTGACTATAAGAGATCATTTCATATTTCCTGACATTTAGTTCAAGCCCTTCATAAATTGAGACAGAAGACCAGATCCACAGCTGGTGTGAATCACTGGAGCACTAATAATGTCAGTGGAGCTCTGCTGACTTACACCAGCTGAGATTCTGGCCCAAGATCTGGAAGAAAGTAGTTACATTACTTGATATTTCTTTCCACAGCTGAGTAAGAGCCATAAGAAACAGAAGACATGCAACACTTTAGTACTTAACTAAACAGCACAGAAACTCAAAGCCACGCAGGGTGATGGCTTTGCATAGCTTGGGAGAAAACGCAACACCTTCTTTTGCAGGAGGACGGATGGACCACTCCCATTTGTTTCTTGTGATGAATTATTCCTGAGTTCACACAGACCCCAGAGAAGATCTGCACAACACCGTTCCTGCTGCAACAGACAGCCAGTTCCACGAGTTAATGTTCGTGAAGCACTATGAAGTAGAAAATAATTTCCTATGTGACTGCTACAAATGACACGATTAAAAAGAGCTTCCTAGTGGCAAGAAGATGAAACAAGTTGTAGCTGTGCTGAAGGAAAATCAGGTCAGAGGCTGCAACATCAGCACAACTGCTCATCTTGAGGTACTTCTTGCTGGAAAGATGAAAGGTTCTCGCACTTAGCTATGCTTGTATAGCCAGCCCAGCATGTTGTGGTTGCAATTTTACTGAAGTTTTTGTTCTTGAGCAACAATCATGAGATTTGAAAAGAGAAATACCCTTGTAAATTAATGTAGCTATAAAAGTTTCCCAAGAAACTTAAATAATCTAGGAGGCATACTTGTGTCCTCGGACCATTACATAATTTTCCTCGTTTTTTAGTAATTAAAATAATCAGTTCCAATCAAAAGCTGGCATTTTACTAAGAGAGGAGATTTCAGCTCTCCCAGAAGATGTGTAGAGTGTTTTAGGAAAAGGCTGAATTTCTCAGTCTGTATATCTTTCTTTAGCTTGGTCTAACAGTTCATTTTTGTCATTAATCTGAAAAAAATGAAGGTTTAATAACATGAGTAAATATTAACAGAGGATATAATCTGATATATACTTTCTTCGGTATCATAAAAATAGGTGGCAGCAGCAGCTCATAAACAGAAAACTGGTGGTCATTACAGCTTTAACATAGGAACAAAGGTGAGGCACCTCAAACACCAACGAACGCTCGCATTGCAACTGACAGGGCAAAAGCTCAGAGCAACATTTGTGCTCCAGAGATGGTACTTCTAGTCCACTCCAAGAGAAAAACTTGGATTCTTTGTTTTATCAGCAATCTGCTGTCTTGACTGTGTAAATATCATCTTCACAGAAAGTCCTCAGAATAAAGGTACTCATCAGCCATTGTTACTAAGGAAGTATTACGAAAAGAGCTTAGAGTAAAGCTCAGGGCTATATGTAAAACCTTGGCCTTGAATAACTGATGCCCCATGGTGTGAGCTCTCTTGGGAAACACTGTACTGACTGCCTGTACCTACTGGCCAAAAAGAGGAAAGTTCAACGATGAAAAGAAAAAGAAATGGTGTAATGGAGGAGGGGGGAAAGCCTCTTATATGAATAGATGTATCAAGAACACTATGTGCGGACAGACCTCTTTGAAGTTGAAAACTAAAAATATAAGTAGACTAAATTGAAACTACACGTGATTAAAAATATGATGATATCCCCCTTTACAGAAATGCTACAATGACTATAATATAAAGTAAGTTATAAAGGTATTTTTCTTTTAAATTCAATTTTAAATGAAAATGAAACTCAATAACTTGGTTTAGGTTTTGGCAGTATTATGAGTATTCAACTTCCAGATATAGTCTACTCTGGCATTTATTACTAGAAATAATGTGAAACCCCCCCATATTTCTAATTGATCTTGCAAAATGTAAACCCCAGCAAGTCATGAAGAACTTGCTGGATACAATCACCTTCATGATCTGAAATTACAGTTGATGGACTTTCCCCTCAGTTATGTTAGTGAAGAAACTGAAAATTTTTCTGCCAATTTCAATCATCTGAAGAGAGCGGTGGTGTCAGAGATCATCAGAGCTCAAGCTGTACCTGGGCCCAATACAAATTCACAGAGGCTAGAGAAAAATACTCAAGAAGTAGCCAAACCCAATGATTTCTAGCTTTAAGGATACTGTCTCCATCCTTCTTAGAGAACCTTCCATGTGTGGCATTTCATTTTTCTACAGTCAGTGCACTAAGCAAACAGCCTAGTCTCAGTTAAGGTCAGCAGACAGATAATAATGATAATGAAGAAGATGATGATGATAACAACAACAACAACAACAACAACAATAATAATAAGCTTGTTCAATTACACAGTTAATGAAGAATATTTTCAATGCAGCAACCATAAATTTAATGTGCAGCGAGGGGATCAATGTTCCTTAATAAGCTTCCACCTCTGGCTGAAAGTCAAGCTGCAGCTGCACCTGCATTCATCACAACCACTGCACAGTAAGATAAGTCTTGGAATCCCCTCAATTAACAAAACTTAAAGCAAAACTTCAAAAAACAGGACAATTGCTAAACACTGTCTTAAGCTCTTGCAAGCACCACTCTTTGTTCTCTAGAACTAGAAACTATCGAGTGAGGGATAATTTTGATTTATGCTTACACAAGTTTTTTTTAATTTACATATCCCTGGAAACTCGGAGAAAAGTGAACTGGGAACCCCTTAAACATCACAGAAATTGATATAGTGATTGCAGCAAGAACAAACTCGCAAACAAGTCTGCTACACTTAGAAGATACTCATATATCTCTTACTGACAGAACTTTTAATATTGATATAACTTCCAATGACTGGTCTAGATCAGTTCTCAACATTATTAATCATCCACTCTATTTATTTAGTCCTATGAAACAGATGGTCTAAAGATCCTCAGAAAACCATATGTAATGTCTAAAATGGCTGCAGAGACAACACATTGTGTAAATGAGCAATGCTGACAGTACTTTTTTAGGGACTTGTATCTGTTCAGTTTCAAATTCCCAGTTAACTTCAGTTGGCATAGTTGCAGGTCCTTATTTAAAAAGAACATTCCAGTTTAGTAATATAAATATAGCCTTGGATCTTTTCATCTGATCAAATGCACTTGCAGATGCTTACTAACAAAGATCTACTTAAAAATGTAGTAATAGATGTCACTTACAAGGAAAAGCCTAAACCATGTTTGTTTTAGACAAGTGGCACACATTTCTGTGGCTCATTTCCACTTAAACTCCTTCTTGCTTAAATAAACTAGACCACATTCAGTTCGAGGAACATACTAGCACCACTGCCTTCACTGGGAAAAAAACACACATCTCTTAATCATAAGTACAAGAGTATATAGTAAAGGAAAACTTTGTTTAGGAATTTTGTCAAGGTCTTTCATAAAACCAGTACATTGCAAATCTACTGGCAAATGCTAGAAGCCATTTCTCATAGTCGTTAAGCGCTGTTTATCACATATACATTTATATAACAGCACGACTGGCTAAATTTTGTCATAACCCTTTTCGAGGCTGTCAAACCCTGGAGCTGCTTTCTCTCCCTAACCCTTTCTTATCCCCTCAGGGTGATCACAAGCAGTAGCCAGAGACCTAAGGGAGCAAATCAAAATCCCCGAAGCAATTTCTTGCATAAGAAAATGTGTGTCCTCGTGCTCCTCTATCTGTTGTCCTCAGGACAGGAGGGATCAAGATGCTGTCGCAGCCATTGTGCAGTGGTGGAGCGTGGCGGGACGGGTTTTCCACCTGAAAACCTGAAGCCTGCAGATGGCAGCTACAAAACTGCAAAACCACGATGGATCAAATCACGAAAACAAGAGCATTTAACTGGAGGAAAATCCAGCAACCCTAAAACCTAGATCGTGCTGCAGATGTTCCACGTATTTTCCACTCCTTTCCAGTATTGAGGGTCTCAGTGGCTGTTGAAATCCTAATGACTTCAACAGGAGCTAAGCACTTGCTTAAAGTAAGGCACACGCTTACAAAGCCTTCTGAACCACAGCCTCAGCTTGCAACTCTCTGGGGTCCACCCTTTGCCTTGACTGCTACAGAATGAAAGCCACAACCTCACAAATTAATAGAATTAAAATTATTCTTAAGGAAAAATGGATTAGTCCAGAGTTCATATGAGGAAAAGTTCCATCTTAATACTAGACTACGGTACTGTGATATCTTTACTAAATTTACAGGTATAGCTAAAAATGCCCTCTTCTCAGAAGGATGTTGGGGAATCTATGGACATAATCCTAAAAATGATCTTTTAAAAACTGCTATGACTTAATTAAGCAAATTCCTTCTCCCTGCTGAACAATTCGTACACGTACAGCTGGGCACCAGCAGAAACCCGTTATTGCCCAGATTACCTATTATCCACGGGTTTTGGATCATTCACTTTTATCGACTTATTGCAGAAAACCACTTTGGATCAGTACAGTATATGGATATGACTTAAGTATGTCTTTTCTAACAACAAAATGCACTTAGAAAGATAGAGCAGCAGGAAGTTCTTAATAAATCTGGTAGCAGTGAATTGAATAAACCGGGAACAGGTTTCAATGTACAAGTTAAGGGAGAGCAGGTAAAGTATAACAAGCTTTTTTCCCCTCTCTAATAGGTCTCTATTGCATATAAAATTGTTTTAGTACTGAGAATTGTGTTTTCTTTTCTTTCGTCTCTTAACTCCCATTCAACCTCTCCTATGTTCCTCCTGCTCCTTCTGCAGCCACAGATCTGAATTCATTCATACTTTTCTGAAATAACTTCAAACCTTTGATATTTAAGATCAAATCCCTGCCTACAGTGACACCTGTGAGAGCAGAAACATGTTCAAACAGCAGTACCAAAAAAAAAAAAGAAAAAAAAAAGAAAAGAAAAAAAAAAAAGAAGGGGGGGACAGCACATCCAGCCCTTTGAAAACACAAGGGAAAAGTAAAAATAGGTACAGTTGGCTGAGACAGAACAGACCTGAACACTGCAACAGCCAGTGTTTTCTGGCTAAAACATCATACCTTACCCATCCTTGAGATGTCTCCTCACCCAGGGTAGAGAACAGACTTAGGCTTTGTCCACCTAATGTCAACCCTATTCCTTACTTTGGGGTGCATAAAGCAAATGAATGTGGGCTGAAGAGCCTGGCTCTGACTCCCAAACTTCTTAACTCACTGGTAATACTTCTTTTCTCTTTGGACATGTGGTTAAGATGATTTAACAATCTTCCCTTTAGACAGCCCATATATCAAAATGTCTATTTGGTGGAGTAAAGAAGCCACTTTCAAAATATATCTTCTACTATTATATGAAGCAGGAATCATGTGCAGCTCATGATGCAATTGCTGCAAGACAGCCTGTATAGCAGGCTTCAAAAGTCATTTTTTCTCCTCCAAAACACCAACTGGTCTCCATCCATTCGAGCTCTCAGGGTCTGCCTAAGCAGCAACATCCGCAGTAAGTGCTTTAGCAGGAATGTTTAACAATAGACCAAACAGCCAAGTCATTACTTGTTGGGTAAATGCTGCGAAAGAGTCTAGACCATAAGATTTTTAAGAAAGGTTGTCCTACACCCAAAACCAACAAAACCCCAACTGACCAAAAGGACAGGACTGTCCCTGTGTTTCTATCACAAAAATTCTTATACGAAGTGGGTTTTTCTTCCTAATGAGCCTCTCTACTTTTTAGTTCTGTAAATGGTCAAATTCACAGAAAGATTCTTTAGCCCTTAAATTTCAGAGATTTCCTTTCCTGGCAGAACAGTCTGCACACATGTTGTACCAGGATCAAGGGACAGTCTCAGCTTATTCATGTATATATGGATCTCCCCCAGTGTTACGGTAATGAAAGTCGGAGACTTAACTGGTGCTAAACCAGCTGTGACTGTGCTGGGATTGCTGCAGACCTGTCCCCAAAGGTGGAAGGGAGGGGAGCCCAGAATGGCCACCAGTCAAGACCTCTCTCTGCATTGGCAGGCCATCCATCTTGGTTTTGAGAAAGGAACCAAGACAACCAATGGAGTTACAAGACATGAATTAATGAGCACAGCAAGCTGAAAGACAGCAACTAACCCATATTTTAAATGGAAACTTCTGATTACTAGCTTTCCACGAACATAGGTGCAGTTTCAGGGAGTCCATGCACCCCAAGTCCCTCTACCAGATGCTTCTTCTCAGGCTCCAGGCTTTCAGGGACACTTAGTCAATCAGGAAATTAAGAGCAGGGTCTTGGATAGACTGTAGGCATCTGAGGCTGGACTATCAGGCTCATCAAGACCACGAACCAGACGCATAAATGCAACCACGAGAACAAGCAATACTGGTGTCATACAGCTAAGCTCCTTTGGGCTGCCATGCCCCTGTACTCACCACCCTTACCTGCAGAGATCACCTTATGCTTTACACTCCAAGCCTGCTCATCACCTGTCTGACCTGGCGCTAGGCATGGACACCTGCAAGTTTTATTTCACATGCAGCGTATCTAGAAAACATTCAGCAATTTTGGTCACTGAGACCTGCATCTGGCTGAAATCATGCCTTCCTGCAATGAAGAAACAGGCCGCATCAGCCAATCTAAAACAGGTAATGAGAAAGATAATTTACCAGATGTCTCCAACATAGGAACAGCTGTCCCTGGGTCAACCCAGTGTTGCCCTGAACACCTTTTCCAACAACAGCCAAGAGCTCTTTGAAGAGTACAGAGTGCTTTTCCAGCCTCTGACCGCTTGCAGCTCAGAGGTGTCCTGAGCCAGGGTTAATTTCTGTGTATTCAGTAACTTTCAGTACCTTTCTCTTTCATTAAATGGCCCTGTCCCCCGTGAGCCCATGTAAACTTCTAACACTACCAAAATCTTGAAGGGTCTCCACAGGTAATACATGGGATAGGAAAAACACAGCAGAAAACAGAATACAATGAAAAGGGGGAGAAACATGACAAAATTGATAAAATACCAATGTACAATAATTTTCTTTACAAAGCCATTTCAGTTCCACAGCCTAAGCCAGATTTTATCTTCAGTTGTGATATACTAGTATGAACCTGAAGTACCTCCACCAAAGTTTTCTTGTACCAGCACTCAAACCACAAACTTTATAAAATTTTAATCCACAGGGCGCCTTGATAATTGTGCTGGTACTGACAAATTTAGATAGTTTGCCTTTTTGTGAGTTTCAGCACAGTGCTCTAAATGATTCTTTTCTCTTACAAATGCATTAAGAGAAAAGGGAGAACCATACAGGTGGGCAACTGGGACTTTATTAGGAGAAGGCAGATGTCAATCAGAGTAGAATAATCATGTTGTACATGTGAAACAGATGCTGCCTGTGTAAAACAACCCAGTGTGCTATACAGATGATTCACTGAAAATGCAGTTACACCTGCATCTTGGGTTATTGGTAACAGGTCCACTTACTGGAAACCTGTCTGATTTTATCCACACTAAAGTACTGGGAAACATAGGTTTATAGTCCAACATAGCAGGGAAGTCACTGTCTTCTATTAATTAAGACTGTGAAAATTTAACATTTTGAATCTTGATTCTGTCTGAAATAGGTATCTTTGCAAAAGAGAGAGATGGAGAGAAAGCAAAAGAGCAAGACAGAGAGGAGTTCCCGTCTGAAACTGCCTCAGCCCTGGCATAAATTCTCATGATCAGAATGAGCAGTTCAGATAGTACAAATGGATGCAAACAATGTAAAAGACCTAGTTGTTTAAAAAGCTTTTTTTTTTTTTTTTTAAGCACTTTTAGAAATAAAATAGTTGTTTGAAAAGCTTCCCAATAAATCTGGCAGACAGAAAGCATTTCTGGTATCATTAGGAAAAAAAAGAAGAATTTTTCAGAATTCAATCTGAAGCCTGGATTTTCAGTTCAAGGTTAGCTTAGCTCTCCTTTTAATAAAATCAGCTTCTTTCAGAGCAGAGTTAGACTAAGTCATTGGCACTTTTTAAACGATTGCACATGGAATTACCAGAGCTCTCCAGCTCTGAGGACTCATCTCAGGAGCAATGAGTTCCCACTTTCACTTGTTCCAGTACAGTGCGGGGTGAGCTGCAGTTCCCTCCATGACATTGCTGGCACGCAGCCCTCCTAATCCCCCAGTGAATCTTCTGAAGAGTTTTATTGCTAACAATATGTACCATAACAATTGACTGTATTGTACATACACATATATACTCTTGCCTGTTAAAGATTATAGGTCTGGTCATAAAAGATGGGAGTTTCCCAACTGGCTTTATTTAGCTTTGTATAGGTTCTTTGTACACAGCACACCGACATCAGCCTCCCAAGACTCAGTAGGAGGTCAGTGGACTGTATTTTTAACCTATTTGCTTTTTTTCCCCCAGACATGTCTGGACTCACTAGTGCGACACTAGTCCAAAGTATATGGTGATCTTATTGCTTTTTATCTTTTAAAACTAATGACAGAACAAAAAATAAACAAACAAGACTGTCCTGGTTGTGTATGCTATTAGGTTTTGACACAAACCAGAAGCAAGGAAACAAACCCAAATGACATCCTACTCACTGGTTAGGTTTCAATGGTGATATTTCTGTGCTCCTTTTGTATGTAATTGGTTCTGCATTGTTCTGTCAGGTACATAGCATTCATTGCAAATGTCTGTCTCAGGGTAAAGCATACAACAGAATCAGTACAGAAATTAATAGGTGCTGACATATTGATTCTATTCACATTTTTTTAACTATGAGAACATTTTAAAGAAACATTAATGAAATAATAAAATAATTGATATTGATCCCTGCAAAAAATCATGATATAAGATAGATATTTGGAACAAAGCAGCAAACTGAGAAGGCTGTTTAGCTGTGTGGCTGTTTAATAACCAACATGGCTTTTAAAATAATTTATTAACCAGCTTTCCACCAGCTGCTATGAGAAGAGGAATCCGTTCCACCTTTTCATACTCCGTATTGCTAATTGTAATAAGATATTCAGGCAACAGTAATAAAAGCTCATTCTAAATCTGGTGGGAACCGATGAAAGCAATTATGGTGAGGGCTTGGTACTGTCAAACTGTCAAGTTTCAAGCTTAATGTAATTCTTTAGGGTTTACGCTTTCTCTATTCTAGAAGAAAAAGACTGCAAGCCATTTTCTATTGAGAATGCAATGAGACCAAGGAAACAGACCATTTAACTGCAGAACGCCGAAACACTACATAAAGCACCAATAAAATTATATGTCATGTCATAGCAATTCTTCAGGAAGGGACCCGTTTTGCCCTCTTGGACATTACTGGTGAAAAAATGTGACAAGGGGCTTGAGGCCCTTGGTGGGGTGTGAGAAATTTCAGAGGTCTAGGAAGTGTGTTCATTTAAATTTTATCAATTGTTTCTGTTTTTCTAGGCTAGAGACATGTTCCATTGTGGAGGAAACAATGTAATAATATAAAATAATAATGAGTCATTAGGTTTAGCCTGAATACTGCCATTTATCAGCAGAACATATTCTGCCTAAAGTTTTTGCTACAGCTGTTTGCGAAACTAGCATTGATGCTAATGTCCTACACACACACTTCCAAGTCACACAAGCTTTGTAACTATAAAAAACATTGAACTACCAAAACAAGGTGGATTCTACATCCTATCTGTATGAAAGTCAAGCATGGCATGGACAGTGGCACTGACAATATGGCACCTAATGTGTGTTTCCTCTAATGCCCAGGGGACCTGGCTCCACAGCACTGACAGGGAAGTCCCACCGGGTCTGTAGAATCATAGATTCCTAGAATATCTCAAGTTGGAAGGGACCTGTAAAGATCATCGAGTCCAGCCCCCTGCTCCTCGCAGGACTACCTAAAACTAAACCAAATGACTTAGAGCATCATCCAGATGGTCCTTGAACTCTATACACCAACTCAGTCTTCAGCTCCTCAGCTGAAGCTCCCTGTGATAGTGAAAATCATCCTGAAGGATGACTGGATGCACCAGGAGGCAGATCCTTCACAGAAGACAGATTACTTTACCTGTTTGTTTCAAATATTCCATGAAACAACTGTCAGTCAATAGCGAACCTCAAGTTGAACTGCTTGCAGAGCAGACAGTGAGTAGACAGTAACAAATAATGATGCATGAAGTCAACTTCATTGGAAAAAATACTCCACTTTGATTTGTGTTTTAATTCTACACTGAAGAAAATAAGATTTTCTCTTTCATTGTGAGGCCAGGCGCATTAAAACTTTGTGAAAGAGAGTACAGCACATGACCACATAAGGGACCCAGCTAATGTGATGAAGATCTGGCAGAGATGCATAACCTAGGCAGGAATGACCGCAGAAGGAAACCCCAGCTCCGGATCTAGGAGTGTTAAAGTGCCATCTATACTATGTTACATCTGCTTGCCTTCAGCAAAGAGGAGGTTTGGCCAAACTATAAGTAAATCAGCATGGTATATGAGGAATAACTGACACTTTGATAAAACTAGTATTAATGACTTTGGCTAGTGACAATTGCTGCATTTAAAAAAAACAAGACAAAACAAAACACAACTTCCCTCTGTTAGTCAAAAAAACCCCAACAACAAAAAAGTAATGTGTTAATCTACAGCCCAGGAGACTGTTCAGGGAATGAATTAGAACAAAGCTGTCCCCAGGTGCACGGGGTAGCATGCAGTAAATATAAAAGCACCTGATGGGCATAGTATCATTTGTTGCTCACAGATAAGATGCCTATACCTACAGAAAAGGAGGCTGTTCGAACTTAAACCACTTCTGTTCTTCCCTGCACAACGGTTTAATGAACAGATAGGCACATTTAGCTGACACTCTCTTCGTAGCAGGAAGTGCTCAACAGACAGAAAAGAGAGAGTTGGTAGACAAGATACAAAGAATAAAACTCTTATTTGATTACTAAAGCTGCTGCAAAACCAAGGCAGAAAGAAATACTCATGCTCTCAGGCAGAATTTGTATAGTAAGATGTTATTTTGCTTCCTGTAAGCATCCTAGAGCTGTTCCCAGCATTAAAAAAATGAGCAGGTTCAGAAGGCTTGGAATTGGACTCGAGGCTTATCAAAACCCCACAGTTCTTCTCAAGCCTTTAAACAGCAGAAAATCATGAAAGGATATACCTCTTGTAAGATTTCTGTATTACCACTTTCAGAAATGAGAGGGGAAAAAACCAGACATCCCTCTTTTACAGAGTGGGATGAAAAATGGGATAACGTGAACACTCGGGACAATTCTTTTGAAGTTTGGATCAAAAAAGAAAGGAAGCCTTGGGGGCAGGGGCAGAGGAAGGAAAGTTCCTGCTTTATCATATTGAGTCATTCACCCTCAGCACTTCTGTGTGTTTATTACGTGTCAGCAATCACAAATGAGACAACAGAAGTGTGATAAAACTAGCCATTCCTAGAAAGCACTTCTTACAGATGATGCTTAATTCAAAGGTATGAGTTTTTTCTTTTAATTGTTGGCTGAAAAGACAAAAACTCTAGTGAAACAGTCTCTGGTGAGCAGTTCAGATCAATAGGAAGCGAACAGCTAGAATTAAATCAATAAAGAGCATAATGAATGCAAAGACACTTCTCTTCAAGCAAAAACCCCAGGTGATTCAAATTCCCTCACAGATACTGCCCTCTCATTGGAGTTGACAGGCCTTCACAAAGCTTGAAGCTGATGAACCACTGTGCTGCTAAAATGACTTACCCCTTCCCGCCCCCCCAAATTATCCTGTGCAGTGTTGCATCATTGTGTGAACAGCCTTCAGGGCTCCCCCCTCTCTCCATCCCATAATCTGGAGAATGTAAAAGCAGCCACAGAGGCACTCAAGCCCCTTAGGAGACCCATGGGATGCCTTCTACCCTGGTGCCCCAAGGCTCACTAGCAGATACCACCAGAATGCTGCTCTGCATCACCACAAAATGGCACTTGGCTGCTCCATGGACTCTGTTCATTTTTGCCTGCACCAGCAATATCACACCCATCTCTACTTCAGTGCTAATTTGTATGAAGATTAAAAATTGAAGTGTTACAAACCTAGGTTAGGGAGAGCAACGTATGGGTCTCCTGAGGACCTCTCAAAGCAATACAAGTTTGGACAAAAATCACATTTATAGAGAAGCTTTCACCGGCAGACTGAAGGTGGCTGCTGGAGAGAGGTGAGCAGATGTCAGGCTATGCAGTAAAAGCAAGTTGTTATTGGCACAGGTTTAGAATAGTCACATTGCACATGTGTGTCTGAGCTGTGGTGGCTTATGCAGCTTGTCCCAAATGAGTGCCAAAACCACCTATTTTCCCACCGTGCCTCTCCATGCATTTCATTTATTGCTTCCACTCTCATCGTCCAGCAGTCCAGATGGCAAAATCCAAGTGCTGCCTCTGACGGGAACAGGAACACAGTAGCTGGCTGGCATAAACCCAGTACGGGTCCAAATCAGGAGAAGGTAGATCTCAGCCAGCTACAGAATAGGCAGCTTTTGGTGGAAGGAAGACTCTTCAAAGATTATGTACACCCCACTCCCCACTCTAGCAGAACCTCCAATGGATGATGTATTGCTACCCTTTCCAAACATGAACTCCCTTAATGGAGAAGCAAGTCCCAGAATCACTAAAGAGTTTGCTGAGTTAAATGTGTCAACAGTGTCTATGGTTTGTGCTACAGGAAATTAAGAGAATCTTTGGGGCGGGGGGCGGGGGAGGGATATCAAAAACCCAATCCTGGGAATAAACATACCCAGCAAGGAGTATGGCAACCCTCGCACAACAATTTGTCAAGATGTCTGTTGAAAAGTCTACTGGGAAAAATCATACCGAGAAGAGTCCTGGTAAGACTGTTATTATTGCAAAAACCCACAATGATAAGTAATGCATGCTGCACAAACAACTATTTTGCAAGGCCAAATTCCAACCCTACCATTCAAGGGAAAAATAAAACAACCTTAAACAGGAGATTTGGAAACAGACTCTTCCAACACATCTAGAAGTCACTTTGCTAAGTAACTGCCCAGACACCCTTGCAGCCTTTGGGCCTCAGCAGTCATCACATCTTGCAATATCCTACCTCCATGAAAAGTCCAAGGAAATAACTGTGGTCCACAGACGCCCTGAACTTGTCCTTTACATGACAGATATTCAGGGAGCTCTGTAGCACCAAGGGTGTATTTTAAAGCCTGACAATCTCACGGCATCTGAAATTGGAGGCTATTGAGCAAATTTCATGAAGACATGTTCTTGCCAACCCTCCTTGGAATAATCTATGTCTATGAAGGTATTGTATAGCCAGTTGGGAATTTTCTGGATATGTTTTTCAGCCAAATCAAAGATACATATTAAATATACATCCATGCTAATTTTAAGATATATTGGGAAACTAGGGCTTTGGGTTCATAAATCAATGACCTAATTATACTCGCCCACATACAACATTTTTCCTATTCATGACAGATAAAATGGCTAGCAACCTTTACTGCCCTTCCTGAAATTTGTTGTGCAATGCTCCTGTCACCAGTGGTACTCTGACCTTTCTTAGACATGACTATTTTAGAGACCAAACCACATACATTGTCAGACAGTCATTAGGTCTCTCTCAAGTTTAAATCTCTAATTTTTGGGAAGAGACGTTAAAAAAGGCTTACAAACTAGAATGGTATGTGGCACTGTTCAGCATAAGTCTTACATCCAACATTAATGAATATTGCAATATACGGCACCTGGGCCAGACATGGTGCAGACAAAAAAACCACACAGGACTTCATTTGATGAAGCGTGTGCATTTTGCTCAGAGCAGGACTGAAGTTGTTACCAATACCCAACATCAACCCGCCCTTGTCTCTTGTGCCACTCAGGTGTGTGTCTGAAGTCCATCTGGAAGAATGTCATAGCACCTAACCACTTCTAGTAAAAAGAACATTTACAGCTTTTAATTTGGCATTTTCAAAAAGTAAAATACAGATTATACTCTCCTTTGCACCTGAGCTTTTAAAGTGTCCTCCCCATCGTAGAACAAAACTGTTAATACTTCCCTTTAAAATATACAGATATATCTCTGTATAGTGGGAACTGCCTAACACGTGAAGGAAAGGCAGACATTTACTTTATGTTTGCCAGACAAAAAATACAGGTAGTAAGCACCAACTTAAATTTGTTTCTGAAGGCTGTTGTCAGTGAAGGGAAAAGATGAGTCGTTCTGTTTGCTGCTATGAGAGGACAGTCTTTATTCTCAGCTTTTTCAGTTTCTGTCATACAGCTGAACTCATGTTTCTGGATGAATACACTAAAGAGAGACTAGAGGTAAATATTAAACCAATAACTGCAAGGTGAATAAAAAGCTTTTTCTGAGATAATCTTTTACTTAAAGCTAATTGTTTCAGTACATTAATCACTTGGGCTTGAATTTCTTTGCTGCTTTCTTACTAAAAGAATCTAATAACACCAAATGATCAAACATACCTTTCTCTATATGTTTGTATGTTGAAGGAACATTTAACCAATATTAATTGGAGCAAGTCCTATGATCTGGACAGTCATGGCTTTAAGTTTAATGGAAATTCCAGCAGAACTACAGTTACCTCTACAAAAGACATGTAAAAATAACTTTGCATATGTTTATCATAACAATTCATCCTTACATGCTATTTTTCAACTCAAATGGTTAATTTTAGAACAGAGAGGAGTGTATCTTGGTTTCTGGCAAGATAAACACTGGTGACATATAGTGCACAGAAAATAATCCAAAATGACAAAACTGATTTTGGAAAATGACATTCACTAACACAGCTAATGGTGAGTAATTCCAGGTTGGGATTTACCAGATTTGATGTGAACCATAAACTATTTCTTGGTTTACAGCTCTATGGAATAGTACTTTAATGCGACTGTGGCAGATTTCTGATACAAAAGACTCATTCTAAAGACATAACTATTTCCTTAGACTAGTAAACAGCGTCTCATTGTACTGATGACATAGTAAGAAATGCAGGCTTTTGATTAAGGGGATTATAATTGAAATAGAGACAGATCACATTTTAAACTCAGTTGGATTAGTTGGTGTTAATTTTTCATAAAGGTATTGTGTTGGTTGTATTTCCTGTGGCTTGATTTTTTACAGATGCATTTCACAGAATAATTAGGATCTCCTAGTTACAGATAATCTTCCGCTTCTGTTTTCCCCTCCCTACTCACATTCTCCGTACAGCACACGGATGATAACAAACATCGCAGGCGGCAACAGGCAGGAAACCCCTTCAGAAATGTGCCTGCCTTTACCACAGGTCCGAGGACTAAGCAGTTTCGCCTCCTTTCCATCCACACTCTCCATGCACAGCTGAAATCCAATGCTGTCAGAGTGCACTAGCATTAATTTTTCAGCACCTCGCATGAAACAATCGATCGACTGATTTTATAAGGATTCCTGTGAATGAACAAACCCCCTTCCCTGTTCCTTCTGGTTTTGGTCCACATACCTCATTTTCTACTGTCCTCCCCTTTGATATTGTTTTCTGCGTTACAGTCCCTTACTGTTGGTGCACAAACAGCTGAGCCAGGATTACAAACTCCTCTGACTTTGGACTCTGCCAAGAGTGTGAGAGCCCAGCATGAAGAAGCAGTTCAGTGATCCAAGTTCCTGTTGCCTAATCAGTCCTTTCACCCTAGCCAGGAGGCAGTCATGCCTCTGCTGTGGTTTTGCAAAAAACATGAATTATATGGCAGTACAATGAACTATCAATTACTGACCCAATTTGCAATGCTGGGAATCAAATCCCAAAGAATCTAAATGATCAAAGAAGAATCGTAGGTTGCAAATTTTATTGCTGTATTTTTACTGGAACACAGTTTACTCCTCCTAAAATCATCCACATTAACACAATACTCGTATGGTCTGGAGCTGTTTAAACAAAACCTCATTCCACAATTCAACATTGCAAGGAAATTAGCTAAGTAATAAGACAAAGCATTTTCTTAACAGTATTACAAAAAGTAGGAAAAGTTTTGAAAATTTAACTTTTGTCCCTGAAGCCTTAAACTTTGGAAATCAACAATATAGCATATCTTTTCTAGGTAATGAAAGATATTTGTAATGGATTTTACAATTAAGTGAATGAAAACTGCTATAGAGTCTGTTAGGGATTATCAAAATAGTGTAAAGAATTCACTGTTATGCCAAACTTACCATGAAATTTCTTGTGCATTTAGCCACATACATTAGGGAAGAAATAACATTTTAAGCTGTAAGAAAACCACTCATTCAGAAGATAAGGACTTAATTTAACCTACAGAACAAAATGCGAAGGTAATAAATCAGCTAAGGGGATGCATATAGCAAAATGCATATGCAGCAATGAAAACAGCACTTGGTTTTCATTGTTATTTTCCACTCTACATCCTATTGATGCATTGTTAAAATCACTGGAAGCAGACAAAGCACAAACTTGCATGAGTGAGGTTTAAATGGATGAATTTACGGAATTTTTTGCTGCTACCAGCCACAGCTTTCATAGAAGGAGCTTCAGAAAGGAAAGAATTTTTGGTCACTTTCCAGTGAAGTTAAAAGTTTAGGCAACACCAGACCATAATTGCAAAACAACAGTCCCCGTGAATTCTGGCAAGGCTTTGCCTTCGAGCATGTCACCAAGCAATATCCCTAGCCCATAACTGGGGGGAAGGTGTGAAAAAAGACCTGTTCTGAAGAAGACCAGAACAGAGTATGTCTCAGCAGCAATGTGGTTTGGGGTTTGGGTTTGTTTTTTTTTTTCTGTAGTGGACAGACAAAAATTTTGCTTTTCTTCTTTTCTAATAGTTTATTTTTCTTGAGTGTTGTCACTGGGGTCTCTCACACTAATAGGTCTCAAACTTACTAGCTTTCTCTGAGAGCACTTGCTTCATGCTGCCTGAGGCCTCAGAGACTTCAAGCTTTTTCTCTGTAATTCTGCACACTAGGATCTTGCACATCGAAGAAAAAAGAAGGGACTCTGGATGGAGTCTCATTCTGCTAGACTTAACTTGGCTATCATAATCCTACAGAAAGCAATGCTCCTGGTTCCAGGAACCTGCAGTAAGACTCAAAGAGGTGAAACTCCCCCAAACATGCAAAGAACGAACTTCTACTCGGTCCAGACAAATAAGGAACACAATGGATTTAACTGATGATTTGAGAAAGTGAAAGGAATCAGGAAAAAAAATGAAACTGAATGGACAGATGCATATACCAAAGTACAGTAGTTCTGTAGGACCTGGCAGGGGCAACGAGTAGGCTGTTCTACTGTACGCCAGCCATGCCGATCTAACCAGTGGCTTTAAACACTTACACAGGGACCTGAACATAAAGACCAAGACATGGTTCTCACCTTTGGCCAGCTACCAGTGCTGGCCAGACTTACACATACGTTTATAGCCTGGAACATCAGATTCTCTGCCCCTTGAGCCCTTTTGCAGCTGCTGCATCCCTAAAAGTAAAATACCCTGGGCTTCACCTGCCTGACTATCGATGAAAGAGTGACAGACAGAAACCCCAGAAAGGCACCGAGTATTATCAAGAGTTGCAAATACAATCCACAAAAGCTGGAAGTCTGACTCCACAGAGGATGTGGCTAAAAACCTGAAGAATAAATTCAACAAAATGCTCAAATTAAAAGACATAAGCAGACTTTTTACAAAATACAATCAGCTGTACTGATCTTAGAAAAGATGCACACGTGCTATGAAATGCTATGGTTGAAACTGAAAAAATCCCATAGCATTACTCTTCTGTGTGCTGTTGCTAACAGAGAGACAGGATTATTCTCTATATTATAGTTCAACTAGTTGAAGAGCCCTACTCCTACCTGCCCCTGACGGAAGGAGAAGGAGCACAGAAAGTCAGATATGTTCTTTCCTACGGCCTATCTTAAATAGGTTTACAAACCTGTTCATATGTTATGCTTACAGGATCACTCTAACTACATGATCTATCTATGCTTTCAGACGCACTAAAAGCTAACAGAGTTTTGTTCCTAAGTGTCTAAACCATGAGATTTAGGTTCTCCAGTGTTTTCAGTGCTTCAGAAAACTGCATCCTTTCCTTATGACAGACCCAATACATTAGCATCACTTGAGAACTGCAGGATCAGACAGTAGAGGAGGCACATATCCATACTCCCTGCATACAAACTATGTACTGAAAATTCTGCAGGGTTGTTTCTACACAGACCAAAGATGAGTTTTTCAATCACAGTAACTCATTTCAGCAGAAACTACTCCTTAATGAAGATGGGGACAGCACTCAGCAAAATAAGTATCATTTGAACTGGTTGCCTTGATACCCTTAATGAAATGCCAACTTATACCATGTTCAGCTTATATGATCTCAAAACATTAAAGTGTGATTGCAAGAAGCACAAACAGGGAATATGAGGTAACACCAATGGAAAACACACCTTTTATCTATATAAATAATGTCTAAAAATACAAGGTGCATGACAAGGAGGCAGGATGCTCTGACAACTAAAAAGAAATTTGCCAGAGACTTCAGTGCTTGCATCTATCTCTGCATACAAATCTAGAGCTGCACTGTCTTTCTTACATGGACAAGCTAATTCATTTCTCCATTTACATTGGTTTTCCAGAATGTAGTATTGGATGAGGGGTCTTTATTTACCTGTAATTCCTTACAAAGGACTGAGAAGAGAAACAAGCTCTGTGGAGTTTGTGAAACTAATCTATTTCCTGCTACAGAAGAACTCTTCCTCATTACTAGTATTTTTGCAGCACAGTTTTAAATGAAGCAAGAAATGCTCCTTCATTTTTCTCTGGAAATACTATTTTGCAAGCCAATAAATATAACTGACAATTCCTTAATATATTGTCCAAAAGCTCTTTCTCAAGTCATCTTTCTTAATCCCATTTCTCATATTACATTCTCTGCTTCATGTTGATACCCTTCAAGTTATCACTTGTTTTCTTTATTGTCCTTTAGCCAGCCTGTATCTGTTTAACCTAAAACTGTTCCTTGTAAGTCCAGGCTCCAAATACCTTTCCTGTGTCTGCTGTTCTTCTCTCCATCTCTCCAGCTGTCGATATCTTTCTGCTAACAAGACTTCAGCATCCCAAGTGACAGGAGACCTCTGCTTATTAGACTAAAATTGAATTGGTCTTTATTGCTGTCAAATCAGTATTCTAAATTCATGTGTAATTTGCTGTCAGCTACTACTTTTAAGTCTCTTTTGGCATTACTGCTTTCCAAGGTTTCTCTCACTCATAGGAATTGGTGTCTCAGATTATTTTTCCCTTGATAGGCTTGCACTAATTAATGTTTCTAAAATGCTTTTAAAATGGAAAGCACTATATAAATATTAAGTTTCCTTATCTGTAATGGGAAACATGCTCCATTACTATTGTCACATAAACTTCACATGAACACACTTTATGCATAGTCCTTGGTCATGGGCACTTGCTTTCCAAAAAAGCATTACTAACTGAATATATTAATGGGAAATATTTATGTGTAGGCTATGTACACATAAGAGCTGGGGTATGCATTGTATGTGTTACACACACAAAATATAGGTCAAACCACTCTGTTGTTTATGTATTTAAAGTAAACAGAAACTTAGCCCAGTTTGCAATTTTGCATATGTATTTTACACTGATTTTCACTGTATAAACACTGTCTTACTGAATTATTGACTGCCTAGCAATGTCTGGTGCAGGGAATTGTTTAATACTGAATGAAATGATATTTGATAAGTTTAGGCAGCTTAGGTATTAATTATTCCAAAAAAGAAAAATAAAAAATCCGTGTGCTTTTGCTACCTAGCATTTCATGTATTTGAGTTTAAAGTGTATCATTTTAAATGCTCTGTTCCACAAAGAAATGCAAAATATTTCTGTACACTTTAGCACCTTTAAACCACAGGTAATTAAGAAGACTGCAAACTGTTGTTATTGCAGATGGTATTGTGCAGCATCCAGTCCCACCACTGGAGCTGATGTCTCACGGTGCCCTCAGGGACACACAGTTCATAGCTTATGGGTTTATAATACAAGGCACATGCCCAAGGGGCCAATGAGCGCGGCGGGGGACAAAGGAAGGAAACTGACCCAGGTAATTTGTTAAAGCAGGCATTAAATATGTCGGCAAGGTTTGTTCTTCCAAAATGCTGCATTCTTGGTCCCGGTCCAATAAATCACTTACCATAGACGTCAATGAAATTATTCAGAGATTTGAAGGTTAAATTTGTGTTTACATGTTTTGTTTGGTTGGGATCTGCACAGTCAGCACCCTCCAGGATTTAGCTTAGGGGTTTTTTGAGTCTAACAAGTTTTGAAGCAGAAAGCTCTGTGACAAATTTTCTGCAAACCTCACTTCAAAGGGAGGTGGATGGTGTATCTTCACTTCCACCCGTATTTTTTCCCAACCAACCTGTTTACTATGGGTCATGTTATGAGGCATTTTATCATATTCTCTCTTTTTCTGGACTAATGTCCCTCTCCAAAGTTCAGACCAAAGAAGAAAAACCAGCACTTAATCTTGAAGACTGTAAGAAGCCTTTCCATCCAACGATCTAATGTTTTTGTATGACAGCTTATACTTGTTGAACTACACGTGGTGGTGCAGAGTTACTGAGTGATAGGTGTGTTCCCACTATTCCCTTCCACAGGTGGAGGCTGATACACCTGTGTCATATTTGCTAAACCATAGTTTCAGATAAACCACCAGCAGATTGCTTATTTTGGAGATTGGTTAGGCAGAACAGCACACAGCCAATGTACCCGTCATGCTACCACAAGACCAAAAAAGTTGTGTTTGCCTCCCTTATAAAACACAGAAGGGAGCCCTAAACTCGTATAAAATGTCTAGACTCTGGATAAACAGTCACCAAAGCCGGTGCTGCTGCTAGTTACTGAATTACCATGAAGATGAAGCTGTACATTAATAGTATGTCAGTCACGTTCAAGGATGAGAAGCAGGTTTAAGATAATCGTTGCCCTCCAGAGACCTGCACGGTCACCCACAGCCCCGAAGACGCAGCCACAGGACCAGTTCCCCAGGCTCCACTCGGAAGAGCAGACCTTTGCAGTCAACCCTCAGGTGATCCTCAACCCAGTTCTCTTCCCAGCTCAAGCGCATATCACTTCCTAAGGCCCAGCTGGAGAATATGAGGATTTGCAATATCTCTGTCAGCATTATTATTGCTGCTGCTGCTGCTGCTTATTATTATTATTTAACACCAGTCTCCTCAGCAGCATCACAAAATGCACAGAGTTCCCAAGCCATCTCCTTGCAGTTACACCGTGCTCATATAATTCCTGTAACATCATTATGAATTCAGGACAGCCTGTACAGACACAAGGGAAACTTAAGGTGAATAAACAAAATGTAAAGGAGAAGGGCATACTTAACAAGATACAGATAGTTTATTTCAGGGGTACAGTATACTTTGTTGTAGTTTCATTCCAATAACTTGATCATACAAGCTCAATCTGCCTTATTTTCTACACACTGATATAACAACACTTTTAGTTGAATATCACCCTCCATGCATTTTAGTGTGTTAAAATTGCTTCAGGTTTTGTTTCCTGGCACTAAGTATATAAACGATGACAACACTGGTTTGGAAGAAAAATTTTTGTATTCTCATGATTATGCAAACAGAAAGCACAAACAATTTTTATTTATACTATTATTCATAGTAAAAGATAACTACAAACATGATAAGGACTACCACAATTGTAAAAGAGATGTTTGAGGTGACTATAGCATCCTTAGCAATCGTGCTGGAAAACTCATAGCTATTTTAAAAAAGTGATAATGCTACATGAAACAAATGTACCTATCAGTAGTGATCAGCTTCCCAGGTAACAATTACCTCCTACTTTCTGTGCTGCATGAAATATTTATTAAAAAGGCCAACCCTAACATGAAAGAAAAGCACCTGTTGCTGTTTCCACAAGTAGCTCATTTAAAAGACCTAGAAACTGGGACAGACTTAAGGGAATTTTCCAAGATTTTGTCCAGGAATGCCTGTTCTCTGGCCGAAAACCATCTGGGCTCCTTGCTTGAAAATGGCTGAGCAATCTTTAATCAAATTGTCTGGTGGGTGTCTGTGACAGAGAGAAATATTCAGAAGAACTAGGAAAAGAAAATCAGATCCATTTACACCAGCGACCTAAGCCGAAGCTTGAACTGAGATTTAAAGACATAAAAAGTGAACAAATGCACTATTTCATTCTGCTCATATTTCAAGTTACAGAGGCATAAACAGATAAATATGGCAGTAAAATCAGTTTGCTTTTACTGCACTGTAAGTTCTTATGAATGACCAACTTCTCCCCACCACATTTTTTAAAGAATAATTTGTTCCAAGTCAAAAAGCCCGTATGCCAAGTTTCAGCACAGAATAAAATTTTTACAGTGGAGTTATAAATTTTTGAAAAGTGGGTTCTATGTACTCACATACACTTAACCATTACAAGGGCAGCAGGTGTCACTATAACAAATGATGTAAAGTTCAATTTAAACATCAGAGAACATACTGAAATACTTTGGAAATTGCCACAGGTCACTAACATTTTATATGAAAGAAAAAAAAGAAAAGAAAAACCAAACTCCCCTCCCTAACATTTAATTTTTCCCCCCACAAGGCAAAGTAAAGAAAACACAGACACAGATTCTTTGTAATTAACAGGACTGCGGTTTTACAGCTAAGCATGGGCCAAGAAGTGAAAAGTTAACAAATCATTAGACAACATATATTGCTCTGTATGAGAACTGTAGCAATCTGCAAAATAGCTTAGGATACATGAGCATGAGGTCAACTGTTTTCAGTAGATAATTGTACGTATAAGCATCTTTACTTCATGGACAAGGCATGCAACATAGCACAGGAATATTCTGGCAGTTTCAAAACAATTATATTTGCCTTTCATGTTATTTAAACAAATACAGGAAGTAAGGTCACTAATCACTGTTACGATTTAAATATTAAGAAAAAACTGCCTGTATTTTCTTTCCTCCCCTCCTTCCATTTTTCTGCAAGTCACCACAGTTTCCATAGCAGCTGTACTGTTTACAACACAATGGCCTCTTCCCCCTCCTTGCTAAGACTCCTTGAAGTTACAAAGCACTTTAACACCCACTTAACCTTAAAGCTAGAGGATTCCTATGGGAGTGCTGGTACCCTGTGTAGATGCTTTGCTCAATTCAGGGACAAGAAGAGAAGACACCATGTAACCTGAAGGAAAAGGAGAAATGCAACTACCTATTTGCTTAAGGATAGCTCTCCTTTCCCAGACTGTCCTTCTACTAAAGTGCTCAATTTTCAACATTACCTCCAGGTTTCACACAGGAATCCCCACTCCTCCTAAGCCAGCATTTGTTCAGGGTTATACCTGGTAGCACCTGACGTCCTAACAATACCGCACACCGATCCATGTTTTACTCTACATACTGTCGCTATCAAAAGCTTAGCTGAATAATTTGCAGCAAGACCAAGTTTCACCTCCCGCCCAAGGCACCCTCTTGGGTTCGCAGAAGCGGTAGTGAGCCTGGACATGAGCCGGACGGCTCGATGGGATGGCCCAGACCACGCAGCTCTCCTTAGCCGGACACTGGATCTGCTCCGTAGCAGCACATCCTACACTACAAATCCACCCGACGGAGGTGCCGACGCAGCACGGCAGTGCTCTGGCTGCTACTGGTGTCACTACCCGTATATAACAGCAAACAAGTCATGAGAGCAGCAATTTTAACCCGCAGGACTCACAACAGCGAACACAACAATGAAACAGCACCAGCTCCAGATGTCAGAGGTTACTAGCAGCATCAGCAAAACTTATTTTGGAAGCAAAAATATTCTGGGAGAAGGTTTAAATGGAAGTTTTAGTTTTTAGTTTTCTCTTAAGAAAGAGAAAAATACAGTCTGTGGGGAGATTGGGTGTGAGACTGGAAGTGGGCAGCAGCTGTGAGCAAGGTCTGTAGCTTTTTTTGCTCCTTCCTCGGTTTATCCAGGGCTGCTAAGTACCCTCGGGACAGGGCCGTCAGGAACCAAAGACCTCTTTGTCTCAGGCAGCTTCATCATCCACAGCGGTAGCTGCTGCTCCTGGTAGCTTGACCTCTCAGTTCAGCAGGATCTGCAGGGAATCGACCGGTCAAGCTGCAAATACTGCTGGAATAATCAATCTCATCTCCTCTGTCCTAGGAAAAGCAAGCAATCCATAGCTTTCAACAGCGATGTCCTAAGCAGCTGCCTATTTCACCTGTGCCTGAAGCTAACTGATATTTAAGCTCTTCCTCTTCTTGAAATGAACATTTTAATCCCAGAAATATGAATATTATCTGTCAGACATTTTTTGTGGGTTTTTTGCTTCATCATAACAACTCTGGCCCTGATTCAACAATGCACTTAAGCATGTGCTTGAATTTATGTAGATGAATAGGCCTGTTGAAAAAATGCTCCAGTTAAGCATAAAATTGATAATGTGCTTCAGTGTTTTGGATTAGGCTTTAATTGCAGGAAAAGTTTAAAGCCATATTGTATAACACTTAAACATCCACCCATAAGCAAGTTTATGCTTTTCCTTAAAAAAAAAGTTATAGTACTGCTCCCTGCAAGAACCAAAGTACAGTGTTAAAGATCCCTAGGATGAAACTAGCATTATCTTGCAATGTGACAGATGTACCGTAAAAAAAGATGTGTGATTTTTCTCCTAATCTTTGCTGTCACAGACGAAAGAGATTTTTTTCATCAGTCTCTGTAAGTCATATTATATAGTATAGAAATACCAGTACAGTTAGGGTCTTTTTTTATAACTTGTTCTGTTTTAAACTGCCAAATGCAGTAATTCATGTAATCACAGTTCCAGACCACCCTGATGTCAGCACCTCTTACATGCTTTACAATAGACCTTATTTTTTTTAAAGTGGGCAATTATAATTCCTTGTATCACTATCCTCCCCAGCCTACTTAAAACAAGAAAACTGTATTTTAGTTTTATTGTGAAATACCCCAAATAAATATCTTAAATGGCAAATAAGCAGCACAAACATGAACATGGAATATGCATGCCCTTCTTCCCCCCTTATGAAGGAAGTGTCTATCAGGATAAATTTAGGAAGAAAGGAGATTTTGTCCTGGTCTGAGAAGTTCCATCCCATTCAGTGTTAATGCCTACCACAGAGAATTTCATCTATCCTTGTGAAATGACAGACAAAAGTCTTGCAGAAATCTTAAGCCAAATCTGGAAATCTGAAGCGCTTTAGCATATTAGTGATATGCCACATAATGAGACAAGCTCAGAGCTGTGCAGAATGGAGACGTCTTTGCAAGGAACACTTTCTAGATACGAAGGCAACCTATAATGTGGATCAGGAATAAATACAAACTCTTGACGACAAAGGACGAACTTTGGCACTGGCATGAATAAATAGGAATTGGTCATGAAACATCAAGCATATGACTGAAATCAGAGAACAAGAGGGACTGTGAAGTTCTCAAATTAAGGAAGATTGGTATTCAGACCTAGCCCCCAGCTGCCTTAAAGTCGCCGCTTCTCTCTTAGTGCAGATTAAAATTATGTCTTTCATTTCTGATGAGGTCCTAAGCAAGGCACATCAGGCGCATCATCGGTGCCAGTTACAGGAAAATATTTATGGGGTAGTTGATAGGAAAAGCACACAGCAAGAGGAAGGGATAAAAAGTCCAGAAGACATTTCCCTCTGCAGCTGTCAGTAGGAGGCTGCACACCAAAAAAAAAAAAAAACCCGCTCCAAGAAGTTTCTGCAGTGCTTTTTTCTCAAGAGACATGGATACAATGATACCTATTCAGTAGCCTGAGCCTCTGAAAAATGGAGAATTATACTTCTCTACTTCCATGTGCAGTTCTCTGTTCACATACATTGTCAAACAGCAAATGAGACAGAGAGAGAATAGAGTTTATTGTATCTAATGGGACTCTCAGCATGTTAGAAATGCCAAACTTTTATTCATAGCATCTACGTGGTAGTAAGACTTCTCAAAAGATGAAGAAAAATATTTTATCAGCCTAAATCAATACTGGACCTTCTCATCAAACACT
The DNA here is from genome assembly GCF_947461875.1 of Haliaeetus albicilla. Lineage (NCBI taxonomy): Eukaryota > Metazoa > Chordata > Aves > Accipitriformes > Accipitridae > Haliaeetus > Haliaeetus albicilla. Next base: position 65,275,145 of record NC_091516.1, on the reverse strand, counting down.
GCAGCATTTTATTCCTACAGGGTTGCCTGAGAGCTATTGTTTGAAACAACTGCCATCATATAAATCAATTTCTTTATTATTAATAACAAGAATTTTCCTTGCAGTTGTAGTGGGAACAGTGTTCACATACTGTTCTCTCCTAAAGCAGTTCCAGTATAGTAATGCGACTACACTATGTTGCCATCTTTTCAAACAAAGCCCCCACAAGTTACAAAAAAAACATGTCTACTCATAGGCTGTGCCTCTAAAGTATCTGATTTCTTTCTCCTGTATTACAAAAAGACTTTTCAGTGACACTTCAGTATGGGATACATGCAAATATGCCAGTTTTCTTTTAGTTGAACCACTCCATTAGATGCTTCCAAACCAAGCAGGGCAATATAAACACTGCCCAGGGTAAGAGAGAAGCAACCTATCAAGATTTGATAGCTAGTGCTAAAGAATTTTTTAAGTGTATGTCAAATAAAAGATATTGATGGTAAGACTGCAAAACAACCTCATCCATTGATTATTTTAAAATTCAAGCAGGTATAAAATTTTCCCCTTAAAAAAACCATGGTAACAAACCCAATCAGATTACAGGGAGCAAAGATGTTATCATGTAGGTATCATCTGGAAAAAAAAAATCCCAATATGACATTTCAGTACATTTTTACTTGATGATTTTTGTCTCTTTTGAACGGCACATGCTTTATACCAGATGTGATTGTATCCGTATCTTCCTTAGATGATGTTAAAATGACAAGCTACTGCAGTCAGAAGGCAGTGAAGAAGAGATCCTATTATTTTCTGTGCTCATGAAGCAACAGAAAATAGCATAGGTTTTGATATATGCACATGGTTGGTTGACTTAGATTTGAACCATGATCATATAGAAGAGTATCATCTCTGACACTGCATTAGGTGCCACAGCAAAGCACAGTCATTGCAGAATGAGACCACTATCGCTGGCTCTTTTGCTTGACAGAGTGTAAAATCAGAAAGCGGGGACAAAGGGAAGCACAATAAATTAGAGTGACACTATTAGACACAGTCTCGTATTTCATTGATGTTATAGCTTGCATGGCTGAGTAGTTTTCATGCAAATAGGAAGGACTAACATCTTAATTTTATCCTGAATCAAGTCACTGATTTATCTTACATTGGTGTCCTTCCACCATTCTCTTCAATAAACTCTACCTATGGGAGTGGGTGGTGGGGAAAAGCAAGTTTAATAAGGGTTGGCTCACATGATGTAGAAGGTTATTTTCTCTGATTTAGGCCAATCAAAGTAATGTACAATGCACTGATTAGACATAGCAACATTTACGCATGCTAACCCTGAAAGTAACAAAAGTGTAGCAGGAATATTCAACACAACTGCAAAAAGCCAAGACATTTATACGTAGTAACCTGCATTGCAACCAAAAGACTTACCCTACTGTATGACTTAACCATTATTATTCAAAAGTTGCTTCAAATTTCTCCTCATCTCTCTACAGCCAAATGGAAATAATAGATACTACAGTGCAGTGATGTGGAGCAATTGAAGATAATTTTGAAAATCTATGCTCTCATTTGATGAACAAATAGATTTTCATTTTTGCATATAAACCAGCTTGTATTAATGAAGTAAATTCTGTGCAAAATTGTTTGCTTGCCTTTGGACTTTACAGTGATTTCAAAATTTCAAAGCAATATGGCTTTTGGTGTATGAAGCAACTTGTAAACTTCTCTCCAACAACTTTTTTTTCAGCTAAGCAACATAACTACAAAAAACCTAAACAAATAATTTTTGCTACATAACCATTCCAAGTAAACATTCAAGTAGGTCTAATTCACTTTTTCCTTTGGCAATGCCTGAAAGAAAGTGAAGTGGTATAGATTTGAAAGATAAATGTCTTGAACTGACAGCCTTTTTATGAAGCTACATTTTATTGGGATGCAATAATGAGTTGAGTTTTCCATACTTGACTGCAGTGATATTAAGACACCTGATTGTGAAAATGGGAAATTGCATGGAATACAGAAAGACTGATGAGTATCTACTTTGAGGTGGATTCCTCTTTTGTTATAAATAGCTTGTCATGGACAGGTAACTGCACCAGCTCAACTGTGCATCGCACGCTGACAAAAACTCTTTGCAGCATATTGCCATAACTTTCTTGTTGATTTACAAACTGGTAGTGGATTTACATGAAGTCAGATTAAAAAATTCTAAGTCATTTTTCCAAAGGGACTATTTTTTATAGTTCTGCAGTTTTACAATACTCTTCTTTTACTTGGCAATGACACTGTGCTTTTCTTCTCACCTTTTTTGTCCTTGGGCAGTAAGTTCACTGTGGTTAGAAGTTTTGCTTTGTTTACACCTAGTTCTCCATCTCACAATGAAGTCCAGTGTCTAATTTCTCTGAACTGTAACACATAAGCGCTTCTGAGATTAGTTCATCTGTTCTCTGAAGACTTAACTGAAACTTTATTCTTCTCCTGTCTTTGGCTCTGCGTAGTTGTTTTCACTTGTTTAGTTTTTGTAGTAAACAGAGCAGCTTTAGTTGCAACACTTTTTTGGTCACCATGGAAAGACTTCACCAAGGAGGAAGATGAATATGTTGTAATTACAGAAGTTCCTGTTCTATCCACTATACTCTCTCTTCCCTCACAAATTCATTGCAGCACTATCTGTTACTGCATAACAACTAAAAAAATGTGAGAGTTACTAGCATACAGGAATTATACATTTTCTTATATTTTGTTTTCTGGTAAGTAGAAAACCCATAGGAAGGTATTTCCAAATTAGTTTATAATTATTGGGAAAGTAGTATTAATATTAAGGTAGCAGATAACAGATTTTTTTATTTCAAGAATATGAACAATTGAGAAATCTACACTAAGTTAAGATGGCATCTTTCTGTAAAGTGACTCAGTAGGCTAGGTCATAAACCACAGGATTCAGATTCCAAAAGGCATCATTTTCTGCATTACATGAAGTAAAAAAGCAGCAAACTCCAAAAGAGCCTTTCCTGTACATAAAGCAATTAAACCCTTATACTACTATTTAACATTTATAAATGTAAACTGAGTTAAAATTATTAAAATACGATTTCAAAAGGACATTATAATTTCTCTCATCCTTCTCTTTCCTGTGTTGTAGTCTATACCTCTCTGTACACATCTTAATTCAAGACCGAATCTTGCAAATATTTACTCCCAGGTGTAACGCTTACCACACTGTGGAGTCCCATTGAAGTCTGAGGAGACTGTCAAAGAAAAGAGTATCCCAGGAGACTACTATAGACTGAAGAATGTAGACAGGGTGTTTAGAGGGTGCTGCACAATGAATACGAAAACAGTCTGATATTTACGTTGGTTTTGTAGAGTCTTCCCTAGCAGTAGAGATGGATTTTATGAACTGAGAAGCAAATTCAATGTTAGTTCAAAAGGCATCAGCCTGCTTCAGAAATCTCAGCTCTACATGTTTATAAGTAAACTATAAATGCCTATTGTTACTGTTTTCCCACAGTCTAGCATTCACCCACTCTTTAATAAAGATCTGTTACTTATTCAACTCCTATTATGTTTTTCTTCTAAATCAACACTATGCTTTTGAAGCCACCATGTTTACCCATACAGAATAAAGGGTGATATCCTCACAGAATTATACGACAGAGACTTCATGAACAACAAGCTTTGAGGTCTCTCACAGCATAGATTTCAGATCACTAGGTGAGAAAATATGTGGGTTTTATTTTCAAATGCTTAGCACCTACCATGAACCCAGTTTAACCAACAACAACACAAGAACAATAAAAATCCTCTCAACTCCCACTGAGGATCTCAGTGGGACCAGGTTTTCAGAAGGTTTCAGAAGGTTCAGAAGATCTCTGTCATGATACTCTGTAATGACAGTTGCTTCTGTTGACATTTCAATGGATGACAAACTTTACAAAATATGGCTTTGTTTACATATACTGAAGTTTTAAAGTAGCTGGCCATGATCCTTCACTGCAGAGATTTATATTAGCAGCACATCCACCATTACATTCAGCGTTCCTTGTGCTGTTTGAGAAACTAACGGCAGAGTGGAAACACATTTCAAATGGAGATGAGACTAGAACAAAGAACCACCTCACCAGTTTGCTAGAAGTGATGGAGAAGGAATATGTGGTCATCACAGCCATGGGTATGGTGGGTGCTAAGAAGCAGCTGAGAGCTTCCCATACAATCACCGTCTTTCTTCCATCTGGTAAACCAACATTGTGCCACTCAGAGTGCAAGAGCTACCTACGCAACAGCCAAGCACATGTTACACCCACGCCAAACAAGTGAGTGAACTACTCACATTGTATAAAATACATGTTTAACCAAATGACTCACTGTATTCTACAGAGGATAGGAGGTGAACAAAGTTTCTCTATGCTTAATAGCTTGTAGGAAAAACAAGCAAGTAAATCACAAAAGGAAAAAGAAGCTGTAGCATTCAGATAATGAAACAATTATCCACTTGAAAATAATGAGAAAAGCACCTTCCACAAGGGAGTTTCTTTTTTTTTTTTTTCCTTCTTATTTTTTTTTCCCCCTGGAAATATGCTACAGTCTATATCCCTTTTATCCTTTCCATTAGGTATTTTAAGGGCTACAGATGATTCTGCTGTGAAACAAAAACAAAATACATGAGTATTTTACACAGTGTATCAGAAAAGACAGTTTAAAAAATGCACAGCCTTATGCCTTGAGCCTCTACAAACACTCTTAAAATCAAGCAATTCAATGCTTTTCATGTCAATCATATTCAGAGGTCTCCAATGCCTCCAAATTTTATGAGCTGTCACTCATTCCAATCCCAAAGGTACCCTACTAAATACAAGCTTAATGACCCTAGAAAGTATGGTTGAAAATTTCTACTCTACAAAAATGTAAATTTAAAGCACAACAGTAAGAGAAACTAAAGAAGAAAAAAACCTGGCAATTTCTTATTAAATAATATTTTTATGCCCTTGGATATAGGCAGTCTTTGTACATACTGAAATATACATTTTGGTGTTGGATGGATGAAGATGAAACTCAAAGACATCTGCAGACAGTAAGTGACATCACTTTAAGCCAATGAAGACTACAGAGTATCTGGATTGTTTTATTCCCACTTTAATCCCTTATAATACATAATGTCTCTCATTTCATTGTACTTGAACTCTTATGATGAACCAGAAAATTTTCTGTTATTGGTCAAACTTTATATACTAGCTTATACATACAAAGCTTCCAAAAACTCACCCTACTGCAGACTTGGAATTTAAGTTGCATTTTCCCTTTACATTAAAGATGGGGATAATCCGCAAAATCTGTTCTCTGCCCTGAAATTCAGTATGCATATGTGAGCTGTTTCTCCGAGAGAAAGATACCACTAAGAAGCCAAGTTAAATCACAGATATTGACTCTATTTCTTTTTCAATGGGCTCACAGAGTGAAGAAATGAAATATTAATAATGCTTTGTAGGGCAATGATCAAAGAAATAAAATAGTCCAGCAGAAAATGAGAGGGAACAAATGGCTATATCTATTGTGTTAATGAGCATGGCAGCAGAAAATTAATTGGGTACCAGGTGTATAATACTGTGAAGAACTTATGTTGCCATTTGCCATAAGCAGCGCTGGAACTGTTAGAAATAAAGTTAAAATGGCTTGGAAAATGTGTTATCTGCTTGCCTTGCTGTTCTGGCTGGTTTTTTAATTCAGGTCAGAAGATTCAGCAATGTATTGTATTGCTGATACAAATTAACATACTTCTTAACTTCACTGATTTACATAAGCTAAAGTATCAGATCAAATGAGGAAGTAGAAATAAAACAAAGAGATTTAGCCTTTTTTTTTTTTTTCTTTTCTTTTTTTAAATCAAAATGTCCTGTGTTACCAACATGGCAACTCTAAAAATCAAATGACCTATACGGACTGAACTGAATATTGTTAACACTTCCGTTTCACCTTTTAAGGCACTCCATAGTACTTTTCATCTGATGTACAAATATGAAATAATAGCATGAATCATCATTGTTATACTACTCCTTAATACTTTACATGTAAAGGCGTTGTTAGGATGGTATGAAGCTATTTTAAATTCTTATAGACTCGTAAAATATGTTTTTATTATAGAACTGAGAACTAATCCACTTCTGCAGAAGTTTCAACTAATAGAACCAGTAATAAAAATAGGTATCATTGATGACAAAACCAGAACTACAGCAGCTGATATGGTTCCTAATATTGATGAAAATACATTCCCTAATGTTGATGCGCATAGTATTATACCTGATGAGTGGAAGAGCTAGAGCTATGAAGAGTCGCTTCCTAGTATGAACAGAATAGGAAACATTTGATATGAAGGTTTCTTGCCTACTGAAACATGTAATAAAAAGTACTAACCAAGAACTGCACTTTCACAAAACCAATCAGATTTGCAATTGCAATGCCAAATTCTTCTTAGCTGAATAGAAGTAAAAGGTTCTTTGTGGTGTTCCTCAAAAGACCTGGTAGCCCCAACTCCAAACCAATGTGGTGAGTATCTGTATAACATGGTCACTATTGCAACTGCTGTTTCACACACTTCTTGGCAACTGCAGCAGAGGACAATGCAGGACTGAATGTGTCAGACCAGTCTGCAGAGGAAATTTTCTCCTGAGTATAATTTAATTTTAATCTACACTTTCCATCCTTTCTTCTTTAAGTTAATTTTATGTCGTCAAAGCAGTTCAAGTAAACTAAATATTTAGAGGTCAACTATGTTGATGATATACGCAAGTCTATTTTGCAGTTTGGGTGCACGCTGTAATTTAAATAGTATAGACAGACATTAATTATTAATTATATACTGAATGTGCAGAAAGCCTATCCTCTAACAAATCCATCAGATTAGTAGAAGTGTTATTGCTTTTTTTGGTATTCTTAGATTGGTCTCACTAAGTCCTACTATTTCCTGATACATAAATTTTATCCTTTTTCGTTTGGCTTTTCTTATCCTATTCCCCCTTCCTAACTTAAAATAGAGCTCTGCATATCTTGGGAAGTATGTGAAATATGGCATAAAAAAATATAGGTCAGAAAAAAATTACTCTTTTTCAGATTTTGTGTGTTGTTCTCTCAACCTCACTGTAGACTTCTAGACAATATGAATTGAATGGGGACAGGCTTTAGCCACAAAGATATCACTTGCTCTCACTTCTCAGTCTTCTTACTTTTATACAAAAAGAAAAAAAAATCTTGAGTGTATTTTGCCCTTTTTATGGACTAGGAAAGCAAGTTTTGAATATGGAACGTGGCTCTGAGGAATGACCCAGCTAGGAATTAAGCGAAAAGTACTAATAAGAAGATTTTTTGTGGAGACTTTATTGATACCACCATAAAGAATAAGAATACCTCAGGGTAAGCATATGGCTTGTCAGTGCCTGTCTGCTACGATATGTTGTTTCTCAGGGTACTATATTTGTATCACAAAATTCTGAAACAGATGAACACAAAAATAGTCCTTATCTTTACAATACGTGTCTTTCCTGAACTGTATCAAACTAGTATCATAATGGCACAATCAAAGCTTGTCTAAGTTCAGAAATCTGAATTACATAGCATGTCCAGGTCCTTATTAACATACACTATCAATTCCTTATCAAAACTCTTCAGTTTTTTCGCTGATGTTTTGAGTTTTAAAAATTTGCAATTAATTAATTTTTCAACAATGATCTCTGCAAGCTACAGCTGCAAGGTGAAAAAGAAAGAGGCATAAGTGGGGAGATGGATGGGCAACCCAAATCATTCTATGATTCTATGACAGGGTCGAGTGTGACAGCTGTTCAGATTCTGAAAACCAGGTTAACACAGTGTTGAGAGCAGAAAGGAAAGCATGGTAGCTTTCAGCTCCATCAGGATCTTAAGGACTGAGATGTGACTCATGATATACAATTCTGCCTTCCCTTCCACACAGCTACTTTGCAGGCAAGCTACTGCATAAATACTGACTCTAAAAAAAAAATTAATACAGTCATTTTCCTCACCAAAACTGAAATCCAATCACTACTGGCATAACACCTTGGGACAGTGAAACAAATGCTATTTATAACATCTAGCAGTAACCTAATATCATCAGGTATTCAAATGTATGCCTTCAGCTACAGCCATTTCCCTAAAGCATTCAATCCTTTTAAAGACCCAGTTTTTGTGGCAGTGGTTAGAAAATGTTCCTTATACTTGATTAAGAGAACCATTTCATTCCCTAAAGGTATCAGATGTTACCTGTCAGGAATACAGACAAGAATTGAGCCTTGTTTCACAGAAGAAATATTAAAAATACTAGACAAAATCAGTGTCACTGCAATAAGTTGATGAAATACAGCATTTGGGAAACTGAGCTTTGGTTAAAAGCTGCTGGCTAAGACTTAATCCAGGAAACGGCAAAAACAGTGTGCGCACACACAGAAAAAGAAAAAAAAACAGCAGGCTGCTTGGAAAGGCTTTTTAGAAGCTGATAAAGGGTATCAGCAAAGGCTTGTGTTCTCTCATAGTTAAAGAAGTAGACACACTGGGAGTCACTGTGTCTAACCTCTCCAAACAGAAAGATTCGGTGTTGTTTTTAAGCGCTGACATAAGGTGAGGGCAGTAGCAGAAGGGACCTTCTGTACAGACTAAGGGAAGAAACAAATCTGTTTATAATTATTATTTTTATGGGACCAGTGATTTTATGCCTGATATGTAATTAAGAAAAAAAAAATAGAAGAAACAAATGAGGAATTCTGTATCTCCTGTGCTGTAGGTCTGGGGCTTCTGAGGGGGTGAAAGATGAGTCAGACCATGACTCAAAGAACTGTCATGCCGGCACAGAGGGAACTGAGAGCCACCTTCTGCCTTACCCTCAAAGTGGGTGATCTGGTCTCAGCAGCGCCGTAACATTAGTCATCTGATGGCAGTAAATTCGTGGAACATTAAAAACTCTTTGCCATAAACATACGAAGCCATAGAAATAGAAAAAGGATAAAAGAGCAAAGAAGGAGTAACCATGTGCATGCCTTCACATAGTACGGACCCTACTTGGCCATCCACGCAGAAGAAGAGTGGGCAGGAAGCTCCTCCAAACATGACCATAACCTTTGAACCAGGCATGGATTATGTTTCAGCCTGGGTCTGGACACACCAGATCTATAACCTCACACATAACGAGCATTCTACAATTCAGCAAGAATCATCAGCTGGATCCTTATACTGGTTTCAACAGATCATGTCAAGTGCTGGGTGTAAAGCCTTGCAATTCCAGCGTGAATCTTCATTAATTTTAGAAATAAGATTGCTTCTGTGACTTAATGTTTCCAAGTAAGGTAAGAACTGCAGAAGGGTGGGGAAACTATATTCCACCCATGGAGCACAGCTCAAAGACATGAAAAAAAAGATCAGAAATTCACATGTTCACAAGAACAAGACTAGAAACTATTACAAAATGCCCTGTTGCAGCCCAAGGGCTTGTCTGCTGTGAATAATTGCAGGATTTTGGTGGAAGCACATGGTAGTTTGGCTTCTGCAAAACTTTGTTTACTTGCAGCTCCTTCTTACCAATCAACAAGCTGTTTTGAGCCACCACTTCCAACACCATCAAAACATACCTGAAGAGGATTTAGTGTATAGCTGCTCCATGGTTTTCCTCTTGAGGGCATATACAAAACAAAGACTTTACAGATTATAAATATATACAATATGAAATTACAGATTGAGAGCTATCTGTCAGGAATATAATGAAATAAATTAAAAGTTTTAAACTCCACACTGTAACCATGAGAGGGAAATAGCCCCTATGCTAGTACTAAATCAAACAAGTCAATCTAAACTGTACGCAAATAAAATTTAGCTAGGGACAAAGATTTCAACTTGTAAGTCCTAGAGTTATTTGAAGCACTGAAAAAAATTCCCACAAACAGTTTCAAGGAAGAAAACGTCCTAGTCCTGGAATGGGTATCTAAATGTGGCAGTAAGATAAGACTGTAACCAAATGCACAGCTGCAGAGTGAAACTTACAAATTTAATCATGCATGATTGCTAAGTATTGGTTTTCTTTCTAAATTAGTAATAAATGGAACAACAGTGTATTTAATTTTATGGCACCTTTAGTAATAAAATTCTTTGATGTATGGCACAGAGCATGATTTTATGGAAAAAAAAATCATTCATTAGGAAAGAAAAAAAATATACTTTCCAGAATATTTTCTGGTTTCAGAAACATACCCAGTTGTAACTTTCTGTTCCCTTTCCCCCACCTGCTTTTTTCTGAATCCAATAAGACACACAGGAACTTTCTAACGCTCAAACTTGAAGTAAATAAAAATAAATGTGTAACAGAACCAAATGAAATGACTGACTAATTTTTCCATCCAAGATATACAAGATGTTTTAGCCTAACGGTGTTAGTTACAGAGGAAAGTAAAAAGTCATGTGAGAAAACTTTTTATATTTTTCTTTTTAGAAAGGTAGCCTTTGTCTCCCAAACAGACAAAAACCCCCAGAAACTAATCACCTGGAAAAGATAAAAAACATAAGGATTTCTACTGCCCACAACTTTAGATGAAGCTCTATTGAGAGTGCTTAACTAGCAAAAGGAAAGGAAGGGCAATGCAAAAGCCGGAAAAAAGGAAGTAGTGTGTTATCAAAGGACTATTAATTGCTCCCAAAGTAAGAGCAAGTGATGATCTTCTTCCTTTATTTACTTGGACTTTCAGCTGCCTAATCAAAGAAATGTTGTGGTGGTTGTGCTGAAAGAAAACTCTACCTTTTGTTTCAGTTATTGCCCACTAGACCTTAAGGACTTTCATTGGATTGGTTTTATAGCTCACTACTGCACTTCAGAGAAGAAAACGAGCAGCAGACAGCTCCCAGTGTCCCCTTACATTGTTAGTAAACAGGAGCAGGATTACAGAGCACCACTCAGCTCACTGAAGTTTTGTGGCTGCTATTACTTGGTTGGTCATTCCTTCAAAGATGAAATTTCTAGTTATAGTAAATTTACTGCATTTGGAAATCTGACTTTCTAATTATAATTAGCTTTAATATTCAAGCCAATGGATCAAAAAAGCTAAAACAAAACAGCTTTCCACATGGAAGACAGATTACAGGTTTTGGGTACTTGCATTCCCTGCTCTCAAAGCAAAGCAGTTCGGCACGGTCTATATTTCCAGTGGCCCTCTTGCCAGTAGTACCTGACTAAGTAAATAAAAAAAGGTCTTACTGCCCCGCAGGCCTCAGTATGTTAGGTTTTTGTCTTCAACTCTAAAAACTGGAAGAAGAAAAGATTGAAATGCACCTCCTCCTTTTGTCCTTTGCTCCCTGCATCCCTCTCATACAAGCCGCTTACCAAAGTGTGCCCTACCAAAGCCATGAAAGTATAAAAGCATCAAGTCCTTTTTCTATTCAGAGCAGTAAGTTTTATAATTTGCCTGCAGGCAGAATAGGAACAAGCAGCTTTTCAAGTTTTTTATGGCATAAAAGAATTCTTAAAACAGCAAAATTATTTTGGAAGAAAATTTCTAACTCCTGCTGGAGAGAGCAAAGATGTTCCAGATGATCTGTAAATAATATATAATGTATGCTTCTTTTTTCCTCTAAATTTGCTCTATTCTGCCTTTCTAAGGCTTTCTCAACATTGAAAACAGAGCCTATTTCTAATAACGGATACCATTAAAGAATGCATGTGTACTGGCTGAAAACAACCGCAAGCACATTTCTCAGAGCATGTAAGACTTTATAGTTATTTCTGTCCAAGATGAGGCCTACAGGAGTGAAGAAAACCTACAACGATACTTTGTACAAAAATATTTTATTCAAGATGTTTACTGTACTGCAGATGTTATATGTTTATTTCTTTTCTTAGATGCTGACTGAACACAGCAGATAGTTCTCCTGGGAGTTTGCGAGCCAAGGCACATACAAGTATCCCAGTAAATGTCTGCCTGCATCCATAGGAATCCAGATACCATTAAAAAAGCCAGTCTTAAGGGGCTGACGAAGCTCATGCTTTACTGGACTTGACCAGAATTCTGGCATCTCAGTGAAACTAACACATAGAAAACGGGCTATTTATGAAAAAGCCTGCAGCACAACTGAGTCAGCTCCTGGTCAAACTCTCTTATTTTATGTCCCCCTCACCCCGCCACCTTTTACCCCAACTGAAGAGAGGAGAAGAGAGATGAAAGAGGAGTAATCAGGCACACTAAAAGCACTTAACTAGATGGGGCAGGACCACTTGCCACAGCTGTAGCAGGAAGCAACAACAACACAAGGTCATTGTATCCAAACCTGTCCTGACAAAGGGAGCTCTGTCGGTCTATTTACTTTTCCCAGTTTGTCTTGCTTTATGCCTTTGATAAACTGTCAGGACTAGTTCCTCCAAGGACTATATTCCCCCAAAAACCACTCTCTGCCAGCCTCACATATGGTACAGTTTCTTGCGCTTCAGAAGCCTGCAGTTCTCATAAGAACTCTTCATGTTTTCCATAATAATTTTAAATACTTTTCGCATTATTTCTCCAGCTGTGCTGTGTACAGACTGAGCAGCACTACAAATCCTGCCCTATAACATTACTTACTCTTAGCCGGTGCTGCAATCTGGTGGGTTAAGCTGCAGAAATATTTAAAAATACAGATCAAATAGCTGAATGCCAAATACAGTACCAGTGTACGCACAAAACAGACAACTTTACCAACATTACCCAAGCACTGAAATAAAGCTAATTTTAAATCAGATTACTTTAGTTCATTTGGCTCCAATCAAGCAAAATGCTTAGTTTTCTCCACTCCAGAGACATTTTTTTAAAAGCTGATCAGGCTGCACTACCTCTCAGAAATTAACGCTCTCAGCAAGCTTATAGAGCAGGACATCTATTAGATAAAATAACATTTTTCAAAGGTCTTGAAACCGTCAGGACTTTTCTATTTTTGAAACACCCAGGAAGAGCAAAGGTATAACAATTCCTCAGGTGGAGACTCTCTTGCTATAAGACTGCCTTCCCCAGGGTCCAGCTTTGTCTCCTCTGGAGCTGGGGAAAGATGGAGCACAAAAAGGGACAGTTGTGGAGTAAGAGTGTCATTCAGGGACTTGTGCAATACCACTGCTCTTTAAACTCACTTATTAAATGAACAGCTTATTTTGCAATAATTTGTCTGCGTAAGCAAGCTTATAGCAAGGCCTAGAATACAAGAACTGTTAATACCAGGGTGACTAAGCCGTCCACTTGCAAAAGCCAGTGAGAGAAAGGGGATAAAATGCCTGTCTGAGGATGGGAAATGTTCTACACTGAGAGCACAGAGTGGCCTTCTTCTGAAGTATGACGGGTGCTCTGCAGCTGCCCTGACCTCATTACATTCATTCTGCTGAAATTCAAACTTCCTATTCTGACACTTTCGTAGCAAGGTGAAGGAAGAGGTTTTTAAACTCGCCAGTCATGGATGATTAGACATCTTCCTTCCACTGATAATTAAGGCGAGTTAGATGCCTAAACAGTACTCGTGCTCTCCGAAACCTCACTCCTAGGAATGCAGCTGCTGGCACGCAGTTTTTATGTTGAATAATTTCACCTGCCCATTTTCACTCACCACCCTTTTGAGCTTCAACAGCTACAGTTCAAAATGAGAGATCACCTCTGGCAAGCCTGAAACAGATTAGTGATAAATTGCTTCTCCTCCTATTAAGCAATTTGCAGCACATTATTCTGGTCAATTCAGTAGGTTACCGTTCTCCCTAGGAAGGCACAGGGACCTGAGGGAATGAAGATGAAAGCTTTTTTCTCCATAGATAAACATGGTACATTTTAATTCATTAAGATCCTCATCTAACTCCTCTAAAAACAATGAATTGCTTACAATGCTTTTTAATGGGATTTATAGTGGATTACCAGCAAGTAAAAATTCAAAGATAATCCATATTTGAGAATTTAGTACTTCCCCACAGCTGCATTGCAAGCGTTGTCTGCCTGTCATTAGCATTTCTGGGCATTTCTTATGTATTATTATGCTTTCACTAACCTAAAGCAGCAGTGCAAATATTTATGCCCAGTGGAGTTCAAACTGGTGGTTTCAGTGGGACGTCACATGGGTGCTGAATTCTTCACCACGCACCAGCTCGAAGTATCACATTCCAGCATCCTGTTCTCGATGTCAGTGAAACCGTTCCCATTTACACCAAGAATGCAGCCTACGCTTTAATATTCTGCCATGAAAACTTTTCCCTTAGAAAGGAGACGCATTCCCTTCCAAGTCAACACTGGCTTCCTGAGAAGGTGGGGTTTCTGAGAAGAGCAGTCTCCAGAGACACGGTGGATCCCTGCTACACGACCATACACAAGAGCTTCTGTTCTCGTTTCACACCGTCCCTGGATTCTTGCAGTCTGTCAGGGAGCCACAGGACACAGTGGCTTCCTATCTTCTCTTGTTTCCACCTACTGGAATGGATTCCATAGGGTAAATTCCAAATCAGCATGAAATTAGGTTGTTGCCACCGACTTTTGGGTTTACTTTAAGCTTTTGCAGACTCCTTCTTTATAAAGTTGTATTTTGGTGAAAGTCCTAATGGTTTGTGTGACCATAGGAAGGAAGATCAGTAATTATATTTTCCATCATTATTCTTTCACATTGGAGAACAAAATGCTTTTTTGTTTCCCAGCAAAAACCTTCATACTATGTAAAAGAAATAGCGATGAAATTTTGCTTAGATCCAAAAATGATCTTTCTTTACCAAAGCCCTGCAGGTTATCTAAGCACTGTGATCTTACGATTTTGGTCACATCTTTTCTGACACTGCAAAATCACCTATGAAAATAATTCCTGTGAAATGTATAATAAGAAATTTAAATTTCAGTCCACAGAAGTAAAAATCTAGTAGTTTACTCCAGCTCCACAGAGTTACGGCATTGCCTAACATAAAAGCTGCATTGTGAAATAACAGAGGATTCAGTCCTCCAGAATTAATATTTTTACACTCATCTTCTGACTAAAAATCTCAGAAAGTCATATACACAGTGATACCATGTGATTAAAAAAAGAGGAGACCTATGAAAGTATTCAAGAGGTAAGCCCACTGCAGCAGCTCAGGTGTATAACCAAACCATTCAAAGGCTAAAAGCGGGTCCACCTCCAAATGATTTTTAGAATTGATAAGACTAAGTGAGGAGGCTGGGTCCATACATCAAAGGAAAAATATTTATTTCAGACTTGATAAGTATGTATGCTCATCTATTTAATCACATCATATTGATCACGTGTTTGCTAGAAAGAATTTTTTCCCTGTTAAGTATATATTTTTTTCAGATGATGAGCTGCATGTAATTTTTTCATTACTAGAACAGCAAATGGATGCATAAGAAATCTTCAATTGCTTTCTAGTTAGGGCTACAAAGGCACCATATAATCTGTATAATAGTTTTGCATAATTTAATATCATGAATAGTTGTATACTGTACTAGAATACAAGGTACATTAAAATTAATCTACTTCTGATGCATTCAAAGAGAAAATATTTGTGTTTTCTGAATGTAAAGTGAGAATTGTAAACTGCAAACAGTTAACCTTCTGTCTTGATCAATAAGTCTAGGGACCACATGTCATACATGCAATATTTATTACTCTGTTCTTTGTATTTCAGAAGCAAATATATAAAATACCTGAAACACTACAGCAATTGTCAGACTGGGCTTTGGAGATTATGTAGAAGACAACTCCATTGCTAGGAAAGAGACTATAAATAAAAACACATAATAGATTTCATTGATCTAACACCTTCTGAATGCATAACTCATCAAGGTGTTTGAGAACATTTAGATGCCTTGTTTGAACAGCAATCCACGTCTGTCAGAAATTTGAATTTTAAATTCTTGCATTAGCTTCAGGGAAAAGCAGTGGGTGTACTCAGCCGGCTAGAGGTATGAGGAAGAAGAGATAAGAAACGTTAAAATAGAGAAGCAAGAAAAAGTGTCTATTTCAAAGCATGTACTGTTAATTAATAGGTTATGAGCCAAAAAGAAAATGCATAAATATTCCACTGATGGGGTTCACAGTTCAAAAATAAACTTAACTCAGAAATCAAAACAACTCTAGCAGAGTTTTTTTCCAGCAAATACCTGCTTTTTTAGTTCATGAAGTATTTTTCCCTGATTGTTGAATACAGGTAAGATACATTTTATTTAAGCCTGAATCTTTTGTTAGTAAAATCCATACTAATTTGGCTAACGATCAGTTGCTGGCCAGTGACAACAACCAACAGATTATGCCTGAAATGCATGGAATACACTTACTTGTTCTGAACTAGGCTTGAGCCTACAGTAATCGCAGGAAGCTACCCAAATAGGTGTATGCACCAATGTACCGTGGTGAGATAAATGCCTGACTGAGACTCGATGAGTGATCCTACCAGGCACTGACCTGTGATGCAATTAATGCAGTGCTGCACAGACTTTGGGAGGACCAGGAGGTATTTTGTTCTGTGAATTCGTAAAGGGTCCAGGAGGTCTTATGCCTACAAGGGATCACCTATGCACATTGAAGAAGAGGTACCCTATTCTTAATCAGATCAGTGCAGTGATAAGCAAGGAAAATGTCTGCCCTACTATAACCAGTTTTGGGAAGTGTCTAATGCATGGGAAGTATACAAGGAGTGAAATATATCTAGCTTTGGAGTCCAGGTATGAGAGTAAATGGATTCAATGAAAATTGTTCACTCTAAGCCAGCTTCTCTAGCACAGGACAACCATGTGTTGTATATCTTAGTTATCTGTCATGCAGAGAAATGCTTCCCCAGTTGGACAGATGGAGGATTTGACTGGCCTAAGACACAGATGGACTGGATTATTTCCCTACAGTTGCCACCACTTCCTTAAATCATCCAATCATGGGTTGATCTGGTAAGCAGGAAGATAGATAAGCCACAGCTCAGCTGAGACCTCATCTGTTTGTCTCCTTCAACCACAGAAAGCTCAGCAACCTGCCTGCAGTAAAGGGATACCAAAGTACTCAGTAGGACAGTCTGTAGTTTATATAGGGTAGCCACCTGCCTGAAATAGGCAGGAGCGAGAAGGACTTTTCCTGGGAGGAGGAGGCTGGACTAGGTTTTCTCCTGCCTTCACAGCGTCAGAAAAAATGAAGTTGCACAAGATGGATACTATTCAAATTTTGTCATAATTTGTGACTTTGGAAACCTCCCAATAGGCAAAGTCTAGTGTGGTAGAACACTGACAGCCATCTCTCTAACATGGAAGGTATGACAGAAGCCAGCGGGCGTAGGGAAATGGTCAGGTCCAGACACCAACAAGACACAACTTGAGCTTTGGGAAAGGAGGAGGAAACCATCAGGCTCTACACCTCTAGCCTCCTAGCAGTTTGCTTAATGCAGTCTCTATACAGACTGAGATTTTTTCTGTCCCTTGTCTATATCCATGCACTGCTTATGCTTAATTATGTTTTCTTCAGACGTGCTTTTTAATGAAATTGAAGCCTGCTGCTTAAGCCCCTGTCACACATCTGTGCCATTCTCATGATGTCAGTTCATTTATAATTAAACACTAGAGAGCTTTATGATCTGTCAGTCATCATTTATCTAGGAGGTTGTCCTATTTATCCAATTAAACAGGTATACATTGTCAATGCGTTGTATTTTTTCTTCAGTACTTGCCTGGTGCTGAAGCCCTGTACCATTTCATTTAATTTGTGCACACTAAAATCTAGAGCAAAATTCTTCTGAAATCAAGAAGCATTATAATAAAAACAGTAGCTTCAGAGTTGGTATTATCTATGAGTTCTCAGGTAAGCTTCATATACAGATTGAATACGGAATTGCTATTGTGTACCTCGATGTGGATTACTCCTTTAGTTCCCCTTCAAATTAACATAAATTTTATTGTAATTTATCTGACAGCTTGTTTACTGGCAGAATTCATTTTGCTGAAAAATGAAGAAGACTGAGAAAATAGAAGTAGTACCATATTGAAAAGAATATAAAATAAGGAAGGAGAATGAAACGGTGTATGTTTAAATTTTCCTGTTTCTGAGAAGAAAAAGACTGAAGTCTAAGGAGATGTCTTGCTCACGCATTTATACTAAAATTTTAATTTGTCAATTATATCCCAGTAATATCCTGTCCTGCAGCACAGATTCCCTCCCTGGCTAACTAAAAATTAATTTTGTATAGTGTAAAATGGTCTTTTGAAAAGTAAAACTACAAAAAAAAACAATCCATCGTCTTCTCTAAGACCTGCAAATTCTTCTCTGTCAATAGATCCATGATAACACTGACATGTTAATAACATCTGTAAGAACTTATTTAAGTCGAGGACCCTGATTATGTCTTGTCATTCTGCTGACCTTATTTAATGTCTTCTACATTACAGAGTCTAAGTATGAGGGCATCAGGCTTCAAAGACTATAGATCTTGTCATCAAAGCTTATAAATCATCTTGAATATTCGTTCAGAAGTTTTAAGTTCAAAAGTGATTGCGCACTACCAACATAATTCAATAAATTTGAATCAAAAACCCTATAAATTAATTCATAAAATTTTTGAAATCTCTGGATGAGCTTGGTCTACCAAGAGCCGACTTAACAACTAAAATAGCTATTTGGTCTACATAGTTTCTAGGAATGCCCAACTTCACAAGCATCTGAAATGACTGAGCAACTCCCTAGATAGCCTAAAAGTTCCTTGGGAACTTACCATTAGCTATGCGTGTTTCCTGGAGTACTCTTGCACTGAGCTCTGGTGTAATCCAGAATTAGCAGGCAAGCTCTAGGACTATCAACAGAATCTTGTAGAGAAGCTCAGAAACTTAGAAGAAGTGAAATGAAGTTAATTTTAAGCTTGACATCACACCACACAGTGCCCCCTTTTTCTCCGAAGTCTAGATGAGAATACCTGCATAGTGAGACTCGGGATGCTAGACTCTACACAGCCTGAGAGACTGAACTACACCTGTTTTCCAAGAGATGGTCCAAATCCAGCAGCTTTCGAATATTCAGATGGAAGAACCTAACCTTTCCTATCGGTTCCCTAGAGTACCCTGAGGGACTAAGTGGAGACTGTGCTGAATCTAAGCTAGACAAATCAGATTATTCTTCACAGTTCTTCCAAGGTACCTACTTTTGCTAATTAACCCTATAAGAAACTTAGGCTGATACCTCTGTCAGACAGGACCTACCTTATATTGGGCCAGACCTAAAACTGAGGTGACGTAATTGCCTGAATTAGACACCATAAATGGAGTAGATTGAATTCCAAAAGCTATTCCAGGATGCTACTGACAAGGTTATGAGCTGCCTCAAGAAAAAACTTGCAGCTGTGGATCTTATATTTGTGTTTCCGCCTTGTACATCTAAATGTTTAGGTGAAACTGCTCAGAAAAACAATCTGACTTCTCCTTTCTTCCTTGTTTTTTCACATATATTAAGGCAGTCACATTTTTCTCTAGCAGACAATAGAGACTGTGTTACAGGAGACAACATACTTTTGTAAGAACATACAATGGAAGAATAATATTTGGAGATGTCAGGTGATGGCAAGTTAACCTGCACACAGGTGCACCATTATGCAGACAGTGTTAGGCTCCACTTTGGTTCATTTTCTGAATTCCACGTCAAATTGACTAAGTCTAACAACTGGAAAGTTTTCAAGATGAAAAGCACTTGTCAACATGACTCAGCCAAGGAATATATTTAAAAGCAGAGAACTCAATTACATTTGGAATGTCTGTGCCTTGCTAAGGACAGCAATTTTAGGTGTGACAGAAATTTTAATGCTAATGATTTGGAAGTCCTAACTGAGACTCAACTTTTTAATGCTAAGGTAACAGCATTTAAATAAATACCAGGTGAATGCTTTAAACTAAATACTATGCTTAAATATTACTCAAGACAGGAATGTCTAGTAAAAAAGTGACGATGTGAAACAAAAATATGAAGACCCAGCTTAGATTCAGGAAGATTCAAGTCATTTGAAAAGCTTGCATAGAATATGCAAACTTACCTGGCCAACAACATTCAAGCCTGTTTACCTTCTATAGAAGTTGATACTGAACTTTACTAATACAAACGTCCCTAAATTAGCATTTTCTTTCACTTGCATATTTCTCTATTGAATAGAAATATATCTTTTGTTTGATTTATCATGGAGTTCAAATCATGTTTGGAAAATTCTTCCCAAGCAGTCAGTGTGGCTCAGCTTTGTTCTTAAAGAAGATTTGTTGCTGAATTGAAAGTTGGGCTAACTTTCAGGGCATTTGAAAAGCACTTTCAGTGCTCTAAAAAGGCAGGTCATTTTGTAGTCTTCTTGTTAGCTGTAAAAAGTCTGATTAGTCAAATGCTAACATCAGAAGATATACAGGCCAATAACACATATCACCACATTCAGTATGACTTACCTACATATGAGCTGGTTTTGCAAAGAGACCTCAGCAACAGAAAGGTTAGAACTAATGAAGAAATAAGTTGTATCTTTTCAGTTTGGCAAAAGGAGAACACGTCAGGACACAGGAGTTAATGCAGAACTGGGAGTGGTATCCAAGAAACCGTGAAAAAGAGGAGTGTCTGGCTAACACTGTCTTAGGGTAACATGAAACATTGAGTTTTTTGTAAATCTAGCCTAAGAAAAGGTTATAACAGCATCGGAAACATCTCAACTTTGCAATCCATTTCATTAGAGACACCGTGAACTTAGGATTGTGGTCTCTGGCAACAACCTGCACCAAGTCATACTGAATAAACAGACTAAGAAGCATTCATAGTTCTGCCCTAAGACATGATGGTTGATTTGGTATTACTTAGAGCAGAAAAGGTGTAGATGCATATCAGGCATGCAGAAGGCCATCGTTATACACCTTTCAAGAGTTACACTGGATAGGAGAAAGTAGGATGACAAATAAAAGACTGAGAGGTCTTGCACAAAAGAGTGAATAAAGACTCAGCTGGTCAACGCTGTATCACTCCACACTAAATCCCATGTCACTACAACCCCTCCATCTCTTACAATCCCATGCCCATTTGTTGTTCAGTGCCTTGACATAATTTTTCTAAGCCTCCTGCTAGATATATACATAAATGTTTCTAATTTCCTTACCGTCCTATTGCAAAACAACCATGTCCACCTCCCCGCTAGCGTGCTCTCAGCTACCACCCAACCAAAGGTGCTAACTGGACAAAACGGATCTGGTGAGACTGTAGGCATACCACAAGAGCTGTGGTCATGCTGTTTATTTGTTTAGTGGCAGTACGCCTGAACCCATGGGTGGCCGGAGCAGTACGTATTACCTGTATTTGGAGTCGTCAGCCATCACCTGCTTGCAAAGGGGCAAACAGGACATCGCTCCTCAGCGGCTCATTGGCCCATCCAACCACTGTTGCTCCCAGCTTTGAGAAGTACAGCACGTACCCTGATGGTAAGTTGCATGAATTTGATATATACTGTAAAAAACCTGTTTTGCTTCCCTCTGCTCCTGTTCTTTCCCTTGCTTCTCTCCCACACCATTATCACTGGTTAGGGGATACTGGTTTGGAAATTTTGCTCATACTAGTTCTGGGATCTCTCTGAGTTAACATTGATAAAAATTTGATGCTTTTGGCTCTTTTTAAAACTTTGAACCTGGAGCTCACAAAGTATTTTGAATCCTTTAGAGTCAACAGGGAACTCACCATATGCTGATGATAATTATTTTTATTTGGAGATCTTCTGTTTGTGTTTTCAAATCTGGTTTTACTTTAACTGAAATAGCGGTTCAAATTCTATCACTTTGGATTTTGTCAACACAACTGGGTATAATCTGATTTTTTTTTCTCATTGAACATTTTCAGGCAATACTGTAGCTACACAGATATATAACTAAAGGGGAGTATTTACATACTAAGGGATTCTTTCTTAACCTGATGTTTCAGTACAGCTTGACAGTGATAAAGCACCTGAGCAGAAAAATCATTCTGTATTTGTGACCAACAGCAAATCCAGCAGGTATACTATTTGTAGAAATGTTTTATTATTTAGTGGTGTATTTTAGCCTAAAGACTTGAGGAGTTTCTTTACAAGAAATATCTAATTTTTCAGGATACTTTAATAAAAGTAGAATTTTGTTCACGTAGTTTAATAGTTATCCATGGAGCAACTCCAGAGAGACAAAAGCAATCATAATCTGGATGGTTCACATCACCACTAGAAACTAAACTTCATAATTTATCATCTTTACTTCAGTGTTACACTTGTGCAACTTCAAGGTTTAGTGAGTTGCACTAGAACACTGAAGTGATGAATAATGTACCATACTCTCCTGTGAACAAAAAATAACCCCTGTGAAAATATTCTCAAGTGTTGCTTAGGAATCTGGGGCAGACTGCAATGCGAATTAAGTGTTGATAACAGTTTTCTTCCTGTGGCCAAATAATAATTCAAACCCTGATAATTTTAAATAGTATGTGGTTAACTTCTCAATATGTAAAAAAAGAGCCATCTTTTTTTCAAAATTTTTGCTAAATTCAGTGAAGCACTCTCTACGAATAGATGTTCTAAATCTTACATCAAATTTCTTTCAAACTCTTTCCATAATTACCACCTTTTTCAACAACCTTCTCACAAAATATTTTCTCAAGTTAAATACCTTTACTCTATCTTGTCTAGAGAAACACAAGGCTAGAGGTACCATTTTTTAATTTAAGAGACATGTCTCTTACTTTGATGTGAAATTCTCTTTCTGATATCTACATAAGTGGTAGAAGAGGTATGCAAAATATTTTCTATACTTTTGAATACTTATCAGCTTTTAAAGAAGCACATTAGAAATATTGTCTATTTCTAGAATGAAACTTACCCTCATCAAACAGTAGTGTTTACATGCACATTTGGCCCTTTTCCTCAGTTTTAGTCATTATTACTGTGTGAATTCTAAACATACAGGATGAAATATTGATGCCAATGGCTAGAATATTGTCAGATTTGAATTCACCTTAGTACCTGGTGCCTTTTGAATCATTAAGATAATTTTGAAAAGAGCCTTTTACTTTATCTCACTTCTGCTATTTAACATGCCTTACAATATTGACTCTTTTGCTGATTGTTTTTGAATACTGACCATTTTCCTTCAGTTTTATATGAAGTCCACTTATAACAGTTGCTTTACAGTTAACAGTCTGAAGAAAATACAAGCATGTAATTAATTTTCAAATTGCTGTTCATATGTGCAAGCTCAAATGATGCAATAGCTACATGAAAATTGTTATGAATGGTTTGACATCTGAATAAAGTAAGGGATTTTTTTAAGTGTTATTAAGTAATCAAGGAAGTGTTCCAGCAGTATTCTGTGTAAACACGGATTGTATTAATCTAATTCTGTACCTCCTGCAGCTTCTAATAAGCTCTTGGTTTTATTTATGTTCAAGGAGATTGAAAGGAAAGTTAAATTATTTTAAGAGAGACAAAATGTGAAATTTGTCCAACTCTTTCTCTTATTCTACAAGTTTTTAAACTGATGCATAAGAATGTTCTATATACCCTCCCACAGATGGCAGAACTCATCAAAAAGGATACTGATTAATGTCATGCTGAATCCTGATAAAAGTTGACAGAAACAGATGAGTCCTCCCAACCAACCATGAAAATGCATTTGCTTATACCGTATGTATTAGTCACAGTGTATAGATTTATGAATATTTATCCATACAGACCAGATCTGGGGATGCTCTAAGTATTATTGAAAATCCATTGTCATGGACTTCAAGTGCTTAATGTACTGCTTTGGGGAAACATATATACGTGATAAATAGGAAAACAAATGCACAAATCAGTGCCTTTCACCACGTTCCCTCTCATCTGTCTGCTCAGTAATGTGCCCAGTGTCTTCTCTCACCCTTCTCTGTACTCCTCTCTAGACCTTTTCTTGCTCCTTCTCCAAGTCATTTTGAAAGATCAGCCTGCTTTGTGAGGCAGAAGGTACAGGATTAAAACAAAACTCAGCACAAGTCTGTTTACTTGTCAACCTTTCCCCTTGGTTTTCCTATGGTTTTGCACTAGATTTCAAGCATTCTGGAACAGAAATTGTCCTGATATCTGTATCTTACTCAGTTTCAAGAGCACCCTTGGCAACTATGAAACAGTAAATCTAACGAACCTGCCATAAAAGACATAAAAGAAGATTGAGAGAAAGCCACCGAAAATGTTACTGAATGTACTCTGTATTATACATTATATACAGAAGGTGTAGCAAGTCACATTAAGTCTGATATAGTATTTCTTACTGGCTGGATGTAGGTCTTCACAGTCAAGAGTATCAGTGAAATTAGCCCTGCTTTGCTGAGGTGGGACATT
This sequence comes from Haliaeetus albicilla, assembly GCF_947461875.1. NCBI lineage: Eukaryota > Metazoa > Chordata > Aves > Accipitriformes > Accipitridae > Haliaeetus > Haliaeetus albicilla. The sequence goes on along the minus strand of NC_091516.1, from coordinate 65,250,829 downwards.
TGAGGGGGACAGAGGCAGGAAGAAAGATGATTCATTGGATCAAGGACAAATACAAATAAAAATAAAAAGATTAATAGCTTCATGCAGTGAATGTGACTTTTGAGAAGTACACTGAACTGAGCAGAAGCTGAGCAATGACCTCAATGGAGCAGGAGCATTTGCAATTGTTTGTGAAATCATTTCCTAAATCCTGAGTTTTAGTGTATTTTTGTGCATGGGGTTTTCTCTAGAATGTTTCCTGGGGTCCATAATGAGCTAAGGGATTACTGGTCTTCACAGACAGTTGTGCTATACGGAATACTCTAATTTAATCCAGTAAAGAAGACATATTTCATGATCAGTCTAATGAACAATAAAAACAGATATTTGAGGCAGCTTTATCTCATTAATATAGCCAAGCTTTCATCTCATTCTCTTCGTCCTGTCTATCTTTGAGATCGGGACTGAGCTGGCAAGCATGGTTACTTAGGCTTTCCATCAGTCTAGTATTAATCTCTTGCCAACATGTATAATCAAAATCTTAGGCATCTACATTACCTGCTTCTTCCTATTAAACGTAATGTGAAAATAATTCTGACTGAAGAGGTGTTTTAGGAAATGGAGGTTTAATTGACACCATCATCAAGAGCCCTTTACAAAAGTGTTCATAAAGAGAGTGCACGTATTCTGCAGTACAATAATCACAAGGATGTAAAAGGAATTTTAAATATTGCCACCTTTGTTGTTTTTAATGCAATCTCCTTTTCTTACTTCCCACCCTTCCCCCTAAAAGACTGAAAATACTGTAGCTTGGCCTACATCAAAAGCCAACAAATATTCCAGCACTGCCTGTTAGGTCAACCACACACAACCTTTTCTCCTTCTTACTGTAATTTACTCCTGAGGAGCAATTCTCTTGCCTCCCACGTTAAAATACCCCAGCCAGAATCACAGTATTTAACAAAACTAATCCATAGTGCAATAAATTAAACTATACCAACCCACAACCCACCTAAGAGAGGCTTAAAATATAAAATTTAGTTCAAAGATCATTCCAATACAAAAACTTTGTTAGAAAGACAAGGGAAAAAACCACCAAAAATTTACCAGAAAGGTAACAGAAGAAGATATAGTCTCCATTTTTTTAAGCTATCCTCTTGTAATCTCACAGCTACCAGTTTCACTGAAATACATTATATATTAATCATTTGAGACATATCTCACCAGATTTGTCACAGCAATAAAGTCTTGCTCAAAAGAACATGCCCTGAGAAAACACAGGGTAGAGTCCTGTCAGTCTTACTGAGCAATAACTTCTCCATCAGAAGTCAATTATTAGGCTATTACTAGTGACAAAAATTGGTGAGATGTGCTACAAACTAGAGAGCTGAGCGACTTTACTCAGGAGAAATTGCAACCTCGGAGGTCAGCAGATAATGTTCATTTTTCCCTGCCGCAGGCTTTCAGGCTTCATATTTTCCCATCTTTCCCTGGGGAGTCAGCAGAAATGGTGACTGCAGATATGAATTCCTTGCAATTCCCATGGAAATAAATCACCCCTTCTCACGTGGATGGTGGAAGCCTAATTATCTACCGCTCATTTAAAACAAGGACACTTGCTGCACAGAAGGCCAGAGTGCCATGAAGAGAAAGGCAACTGTACTGTATTGTATTTATTTCTGCCTCATTCCTTCCAGTTGAATATGGAATTATTCTAGACTTTTTGCAACTTTTTTTTTTTTGCAAATACTGCTATACATTGTAATCAAAGTCTTCTACCCTTTTTGCCTCTGACAACACCCCATTTTGTACAGCCACAAGTCACATAACACAGGTATTCAACACAGCTCTTCTTTCTATTTCAAACTAATGCAACCTTAAATATTCACAGATGACTGTTGAGAAGATAAGTATCACTTATCAAAGCTCCCATCAGGCCATACAAAATTACAGTACAATTTTTAATATTTGCACAGGTGAGTAAAAACTGGTATGAATGGTGACCAACTGCTGCAGCCAATGTCATGGCTAAAAGGGAAAGAAAGAAACTATCCAAAGTGTAAGAAAATGCTGAGCATGAATGAAACACAGAAAGGACTTAATTCAACTATCTAAAAAATGTTTGGTTTGATTCTCACATTAGTCTCAAATGAACCTGACTATCCACTTCTAAGAGGTTTCTTAACCTGTTTACATTTTAGCCCGCATGAGTTAATTATAAAAAACTTTCTAAACATTGCATTCCATAAATTTATTATGGCAGGAATGAGCTTATCACTCCTGTACACAGACACTACATTGACTCACTGATATACCAGTGATCATAGCACTTTGTCACACCATGCAAGGTTCTGCAAGTTCTCTCCAATTGTATTAAATAAATAGTCTTAATGAATAAAAAAGTGACATGTCAACATGAACTCTCAAATACACATTTTTTTAAAAGAGGATAACTGTGGTGTAAACTTTATACCCCCTCTGGACCATGGAAGGTTATGGTATCATCTTCAGTGGAATCCAAATATCACTTGGTTAAATCTTTACGAGAAAGAAGTGCTTGTTGCGTGAGACAGTAATACCGATGTCTATGTGTAACCCTCTGAGAATGCCAAATTCCAGGACAAATCTATGTTTTTGCTACCTGAATCACTGGCAGTGGCAAACCACATTTTAAACAAACCTTGCATCGGGACTTTAAAAATGTGAACCGCAAGCTATAAATTAAACAAATGCAGAGAGATGATCCCAGGGGATTCCTGGCACACCACAGGCTCTGAGTGCTTTTAAAGGTGTGGAAGGTTATCAAAAGAAAGACAAGCCTAGCTTATTACAGTATTGGAATATAATGCTAAGAGCTTTCTCTTCAAATAAATTACATATACCTATGAAGACTGTAAAAACCTTTTGAAGGTACAGAAAGAGATGAGTATGAAAATAAAAAAAAACCTCATATTTATCATTAACAAGAAAAAACTACGCAGCTGATTCCACCCACAATTATACGTGCGACTAACTTTAATCAGACCCTTAAGTCAAGAACAAACACCAAGCATGAGGACCGTAACAATCGTATTTAAAGGAAAAATGACATTCTCTTTTTGGCCTTTTCTGATGGAGCAGGTGATAACAATGCAAGTGGCACAAAATACGCCTTGGCAACTACTGGCACTTCCAAATAGCTAGTCAGCAATCTGAATATGGTTTTTTACTTCATACAGATGTTTCTGAGGACTCCTAGATATATGTTGAACACTTTGAGCTTTCTGGAAAAGCAGCATTCATATGTAAAAAAGAAAGATTTAAATTACTGGTGGCAAAGATCCTATCAAATTCAGTGGGGCTATGACTGCATCTCAATATTTCAGCAAAACATACTGAAGTTAAGGGAAAGCATCTCCTTCCTTCAATTTAAACGTAGGCCTGATTCTGACAGTCACTCAGTTTTATCAATCAAGCAAGAAGTAACAAGCCAGCAAAAGTCAAATTTCAATTTAAAAAAAACCCCAGTAACAGCTACATCAAATGTACAAAACTAGACTTATACATATGAAACTGAAATTTTTGACTGTCAAGAGTCACAGTGCTTGGTGTAAACATGTATTTCTTTACAGAAAAGGCAAGCAAATAATACCTGTTATTTCTCAGTCAACTGAATTACAATTATTCCTTTTTCTTCTCAAAATTATGAAGCATTTTCTCTGTAATAACTTTTTTTGGTTGTCTCTACTCTTATTCTCAGGAGAATCCAGCATATTTGCATCCATAATAAGGCTTTTTCTGTATTTAAGATGCTTTCCCCCAAACAACTTCTGAAATTGTATGCATCCTCAACAGTATGTACACATTCAATAGCAAAGAAATTATAAACACTATACAGCAGCCGGAATGGATTACATTTTGATACATACAGAATAACTTAAAGAATTTTGAGTCTTATCCAGTAAAGCCTTCGTCCTAAGAAACCCACGCGTGAATGAGGACCATAAAACTAGATCTTTTATTAATAAGAAATAAGTCAGACAGAAAAAAAGGTTTTGCTTTTCTAACCTCCTTAAATAAAAACAATTTTGATAAACCAAAGCAGAAAGATTTTTACTTATGGAAACAAAGTAGTAGTTGTAAGCTGTACTAGAAAAGGAAGCTTTTTCCTGATCTACTTTTTTTTAGTTATAGAGACTCCAGCACTGGTTGGGTTCAGCTGTACTCTGTCAGTATAGATTGTACAAGCCACACAAAGTATTCTGTATTCAATGACTATGCTTAATTTATGAAACTATATATAAAAAATATTTTCAGTAGGTACTATCTTCTCTCAAATAGGTTCCAATACTTTTAAAGTGAAATTATTATAGAAACATCCAATTATTTATAGGATTCAGGCTGACAGGCCATACACTTAAGCCTCTATATTGAATGCATATTCTACATAGCTAATAGTGTTATTCATATGCAGTCCCCTGAGAGATTTGGGTAATGCATCAATAAGCATAATTTCTAACTGTGGATTGGGATTGCTCTTATTAATTTTTCTCCTCCAAGTATGAAATGCAAATTGTAAAAAGTAGAATTTGCATCTTAACTTGACTTACATATTATCTCTGCTCTGCACCTTAGGAAATTGCCAGATATTAAGTTACAGTTAAAGCTTCAAGAATACCATCACAGTTTACTGGAATAAGAATAATTCTATTTTACTTGCTGACTCAATCATATTTTGAACTGTAAGAACCATCCTTTGTCACATTTTAAAAATGTGTAAATTGCAAGCCATAGTTTGACTGTTATCAACATGTAACATCTGTCTGCCTAAGGAAACATTTCCTTTTACTGGATAGCTCAAATTTGAAAAACAGCCTAGAGAGCTGGATAAACCTGAATCTTGGCAGTTCACTGACCAACTAATTTTTCTGGATTTCTACTTTATCATAAAGAACATCTTTATCTCAGCAAATAATTAAACAGTTCATTTAGCAAACCTTGTTCCATAAATCCTAGTTCAGTTCTTTGCTGATCTCCTGTCTATACTACTTTCACTAAGCTTAATATTATCCAAAGCACATTTCCAAGTTTCATTAAAACTGTTGATTTAGTCCTTGAATAAATTGTCACAGTTAATACTAGATGTCTATACAGATAAATTCAATTCAAGTCCTTTTCCTGCCACTGCACCCACACACAAAGCATGAGAAAGGCAGTACTCCTTTTGCTCTAATTTCTATGTTAAACAGATTTTTATTTGCATTCTTCTCAGTATTCTTGGTCATATCTAAAAATATATTTCCATTCCAAAGGACTAGAGAATTGCTACATAACTAGCCTCAACATCCATAAATCTAAAATATTTGTGGAAATAGAATCCTTTCATTTTTCATGACTCAGTATTTACTTTAGATGCTCTTAACTTTAAGCATAAACAGTACTTTCTTACCATACTTTAAAATCTTAGGAAAAATATATAAAAGTTAAGATATAATTCCTATTATGTGATAACAATGACTGTGTTGAAAAGCACTGTATTTTCAAAAAACAATCTGAAAGCCAAAAAGAAGTGAAAAACTTGGATGCCCTCCGTCAATAAAGAGGTATTTTTTTCTTCTGATTTAGGATCTTGTATCAATTGACTTATGATGCAACAATATAAAGACAGCATTATGCTCTTGATGCCTGGTTTGCAACTGCCCTTTCATTGCCTGGCAAATATGAAACAAGCACTGATGATGTCAGCAAAACTTGCAAATGGAAAATAACTCTAAATAAGCTTTAGTTTGTTAAAGCAAGAACGGTGGGATACAATTTTATGTGATAGCACCTTAAAATATTTACATTACAAGTAAAGAATCAAATCTTTCTGCAGGTCTGTGCAGGAGAGCTCAGAAATAAGAACTCATTCGTGCATTTGCAAATGTGATCACAATCTGTCATTTGATCCTCCTGCCAAACAGAAAAGCATGACATGCTTTCAAGGGCTGTACATCTTCCATATTTGTGATGGAGCAATTCCAAAGGTGAAGGAATTTAGAGGTTAACTTCCTCCCTGCCGCCCCAGCAGGCTGGGGTGGTTTGCTTGGATTAGTAATTTTTTGCCAAGTGACACAATACTGGAAAACATTTTGGGCAGGACCCCAAAGTACCATGAGCTTAAGATAAAGCCTTTCACATCGTGTAGGATCTAGCCTTCCGTCAGTACAAACTACTGAAGAGGCTTCATAAAAAGAAACAACTATATTTGTGAACTGAATTATGATACTAATTCTACATCTCCCTACTTTTGACAGGCTGAAGAGAAGTGAAAATTATTAGCCAAGCAAATTGACTGAAAGCTTGATTAGCAGCTGGCAAAAGACTTAAAATGAAGTTCAAAACCCAAGAACTAAGAAGGGACACTGACAAAAATAATAAGCAAAATGGAATTTATTACAATTCGGTTTTTGTAATGTTCCAGGTAAATGGGGAGATCTAATATCTTCTTATTTAATATAAAAATTAGCACTGCCACTGTATTTTTAACTAAAGAAAGGGTTAAAAAACATAGTCCAGTATTGGGCAATATCACATTTGATTTCTGAAGTCGCCATGGGATCACAGAGAAACATGGATCTTTTATTGTCAGATACACCTTCACCGTACTGAAAGGCATGTCACATGCCAAGCAATGTTGTGACCTGTAGTGCAAAGCAGTTGTTTACAATACATTTCATACATACTTAATGCAAAAAAGAAAAATGGGAATAGAGGCTGATAAAATGGATGTTCCATATGGTAAGGCTTCAAATATGACTAATTATGTTATAGGCAAGAAGAGGAGCCACTTTCTGGATTCAGCTCTGATTTGATTCTGTAAGCGTATTAGAAATGCTTTGCACAGTATGAAAAACATTACGTTGCTCTGTTTTTTCTAAAATTTGCCTTACTTAAAGGAATTAAAACAAAAAATATCAATATCGTCTCAGTCCTTCCCCTACACAAAGGGCTCAGATACTCATACTGTGAGGATTACTCAGCCCAAGACCTCTATATTCTCCTTTGCAATCATTTGCCTCCGTAGGTTTTCCTTCCACAATCAATACTAAAAAGAGTGAAATTGTTTTTCAGGCAAACAGAGTCAGACTTTCAAAATCAAACTGACTATGTACAATGGGGAAAGGGCATTGTCCATTGTAATATACTAGACTCTAAAAGAACAGAAGAGAGGAATTTGACATTGTTCTAGACAATTCTAAAAAAATATAACTTTTTTACTAATAAAACAGGATTGTGAGTTTAAATATTCCTAGCTGGCATCAAGCCACAACCTTCTATGTCAAAATAAGGTAATTCTCTTGCTGATTTAAATAGAAATCTTTGCTAATCATGGGAAATGTCTTTGTAGTCTACTTGTGTCCATGTCTGTTTAAACAGTTTATTATCCATTGGATATTACAAATGAAAAGAGAAAACAAGTATTTTGAAATCTAACTTATCATAGATCTTAAAAAAAAAAAAAAAGATCAGCTTTGGAAGAAAATACCACCAATCGTACTGCAGCTCTGAGGTAATTCTATGCATAGCTAAGCACCTCCCAGATCATGTGAAAATATTTCCAAAAGTTGAGAGTGATATAAGAAGAAAAAGACTTTCCTTAAGTGTTATAAATTCTGCCCCCCTTGTGTTTAAGAGTGAATTCTTTTTTCTTCCCACTGATCTCATTTCCAAAACAAATCTATTCCCTTCTATTAAAAATGTTATTGTGAATTGATTTCCACTGAAATTACAAAACCAGAATCACAGGATGGTGAGGTTGAAAGGATTGCTTAGCCCAACCTCCCTTCTGAACCAGAGCAGGTTGCCCAGGACCATGCCCAGTTGGGTTTTGAATATTTCCACACATGGAGACTCCACAACCTCTCTGGGCAGCCTGTTTCTGTGTTTGACCACCCTCACCGTGAAGACACTTACAGTGTGACTACTTTCTGTGACACAACTTAGCTGAAGCTGTCCATCTTAGCTTGACACTTGCTGTAAATACATCCTTCTTTGCTTGCAAGTTTATGCAGTAACATACAGAACAACGTTTTAGTAGGCTTCAATCTATTTGCTTAAAGTTATCTAGGTCAATTAAAGAAAAAAAATTACAATTGTCACTTTAGAGGTGTATTAAAATCAATAAGTCATTGGGCCTGGCAATGTAATCATTCACATCTATTCAAAGTTGGGCAAAATTACTGTAAATGACTACACAGAATGCAACACAACGGTACTTGATCTGAAATATGAAACTGCATAAGAAAACACAAAAAACCCCAAACCACAAACCCTCCCACATCTGTAGATATAAAAACATTTCAACAAATTTGAAAACTGCTTACTTTTCCTTGGCTGGCACTTCTGTCTCATGAATAGCCTTCTTAGCTCCTGTGGCGGCAGGCTTTGCTGTCCTTTGTCTTCGCTTTCTTCTTGGAGCAGTATCAATGACATCTGGGCTACCCAGAAGGGAATGCCTCCGTTCTGGTGCTGCCAAAAGGAAGAAGACCAAAGTTGAAAAGAACTTGAATATGAAGTATTACAAGACAATTCTTAAAATATTTTTTGTTTATTTTTATTAAAACCTCTGTACTGCTAAGATGGTCTCAGATTTGACAGCAATTGGTGTCAAAACAGACAGATGACATAGAGGGAAATTCAAAAAGTCCAAATTTAAACTGTAAAGATAAGCTTCCCTCAACATCTCTTTGTAGTCAGTGGAGAGAAAGATGGGCAGTTATAAACCAGAAATATACTGATGGTCTCCTCATTCCTCCTTGTAGACTCTACAGTAACTAGAGAGGTAGCCTACAGAGCCCAGTTGCATCTACCTGAGGTCAGTCTTTGTCACCTACAGAACAACTGAGGAAGATGTGTACGTGGCACAGGGAAAGGAGCTTGAGAGTTCTGCTTACTGCATGGCTTTGTTCAGACTCTTGGTCTACAGTATGGACAGCCATACACACCCAGAACAAAAAAGAATTAAACAATTTTCAACATTCATTACAACAAACCCTTGAGAGAAGCTTATTGCTGTGATCAAGCACCGTATTTTGTAATGTACTAGTCAACCTGCTACCATGGACCTCCAGGCAATAAATCCCTACAGGTTCTGCTGCAGACTCCCTGAAAACAACTGGCAGAAAGACTGATAGACAGTGAGGCAAGAAATCATCCGTCTGGAGCAAACCCATGCGTAAAAAGCGGTAACACCGCTGGTTCAGACTAAACCTCTCAAAGTGACAAAGAGGAGCTGCAGTCTGAAAGGAAAACAGGGAGACTTCCCAACACCTCGCAAATCGAAACTGGATAATCCATCTAGGTTTCCACCAAGTCCTCTGCTGAATGTAAGTAACGTAGGCTCTGTCCAGGTTCTTTTACCTATGATTTCAATGTCCGTCACTACTGCATAGACCATGATTTCACACCTGGTTCACATTTATATTATCATGTAAATTCATAAAAACCGCATTATCTACATTTCAAAAGCAATCCCCTCTCTGCTTTGACAGTTATCTACTTGAAGCTTAAATGTCAAGACAACCAGATCCTTCCTTAAGCTACCCTCCCCCCCTTCCCTTGCTAATAAAGCACTCAGAAGATATGTAGACATTTTTATTCCAGCTATCAACATCCTGTGGAATGCTTTTATTGGTATGCCTGCTTTAAAAATAAAATCTTTAATTACTTTGAATTTTCAAGATAATGATATCCAGAACAGCACACATTTCAACTAAAATATATTAAATAATAATGTGGTGAGTGAGGCTGATGCTATTATGGTAACTTCCCTGATTATTACTTTCTGTGTGTTTTAGGAAGGTTTAATCTTCACGTGGATGAAAGACACCATAATTTGAGATTCAATACCGAAGGTTTTCACAGAAAGTAAATAATGGGTCCTATTTCTTCATTCCTTTCACAGTTGTTATCCATGTCTACTAAAAATGAAACAGAAAGAAAATATGCAACCCACAAGTAACATTTTCACTGTTTCTCAAAAGAACAGGTTTCTGACCAAGAACACTGCTAAATTAAACATGTAAAATAGAGGGTCCCTAGAGCCAGCGCAACTACTGTTTACAGTGAAGCATATGCTTAAATATCAGAACCTCTTAGCTTTTACCAGCATGCACTATACTGCCTCACAGACTTAAGAGATCTTTGTAGGGTGACAACAGGTATTAACTGACATATTTCCAAGGCACAAGCCAATTAAAAAGTTTCAAAGTCCAGTACAGACAAAACACATTGCTTATAATAAATGCTGGAAAGGGTTAAATTACAGCCTAATTCTTCACACTAAACTTTAGCTATGCTTACTTTTCCAGTGCTAAATGTTGAAAATATGTTCATGATTGTTAGTTACTATTTACTGCAGCATGTTCAGGGTAGTATATCTAACATTTATGCTAATACTATTTTATATATTCCAACACCACTTCCTAAAGTTGGCCCCTTCTTAATTAATACACATAAAACGGTTTACTATCAAGAACCAAACAAACTTGAGTAATTTCACTATCATAGCTCCTATCCTTCCTTGTTGCTGTTCTCCTCTCACACTCTCTGCTTTTGCCAAAAAGTAGATCCATAGGTTAGCTACATATGCCAAACCAACATAATGCTGATGTTAAAGAAATAATGTCTCTGTGCTTTTACTTGTGTAATATGCAATGGTGCTCATGGCCCTCATGCTCAGCATTGTTTACTGTTTAGACACAAATCCTATTTGTCTTCTGCAACAGTCCCACTGGTGCTCGAGTGAGAAAAATGAACAAGAAATGTTTGTCTTCGTGGCATACTGCATTTGTGCTAACTTCAGGCTGGGAAAGCTTCTCAGTTTTCTATTAAACATCTCAATCTAATCTTTCTCATGAAAACAAATTTTGCTTTTATGACCTATTAAAACCAAGCAGAATAAAAAATATTGACCTAAATGATTCAAGTAAACCTCTGCAATAAAGTTGTCAATTTCTATTGTGACAATGTTTATTTCAATAATACCAAGAAGACGGCTTCTCATTCAGACCGCCTAGAATGCAATCTTAAAAGTAATACTAGACTGGCTTATAGATAATGGCTTTTCTTTTGTTTGTTTGCTTCTTTTAAGCCAAACTACCTCTTAGGTTAGAACTACTAATGAAAAGATGGCTACACTTGAAGCTCAAAGTATCATGCGTGACCGTAAGACTTTAAACACACACCCACTACTGCTGCCCAAAAATAATTCCCATTAATGAATTCATTTATAGTACTTGACTAAAGGCCAAAGAAAGCTTCAGCAAAATATTATTCATTACTCAACACAAAATCATTTGGAAAAATGAGAGACAGTCTTGAACATAAACCTAGTTTTTCATTTTGAAAATCTTTTCTAAAAGAAAAATTTTATCTAAATTTCATCACCATTTTAAGGCAGTAAAGTTCCTTGACTTCTCACAAAATTTAATGTCTTACTTTGATATTATGTAATACAATGTGAATGATTGTTTTACCTTTGAGAAGAACAGTACCAATTTAAATGCAGACAAGAGTATTGTTTAATGAAAGCCAGTTAATTAAGCCACCTAAAACAACAAGTGTTGATCAAGAAAAGGAAATGTTCCTAATATATAACATACCTTCTGCAGGTGAGTAACTGCAAGAAACAGTATTGATAGGAGAGCGAGAAAGGGAATCACAGTTCAAGTACCAAGATAATATTCCTGCTAAGAAGATTAAAGACTTAAACTCTTGATGTATTTTTTTGTTGTTTGTTTTGAAAAGTGGTATTACTTGGTGGGTGGAATGAGTTTTCAAATAAGAAAGGATATTCTACAGAATAATTTAAACTGAAAACTAAAAATAGCTTTCACTGGTTTGGAAGAGTCAGGATGAAATTAAATCAATACAATGCCATAACATTGGGGGCCTGGAAACAGAAGATGCCTTTACTCTAATACAGAAAAATGCCAGGACCCATTCTCAAGACATTTGGTACACACCACCTTGCATCCATGCAGAACAGCACGGCCTCTTCCAAGCTCTCTGCTGGGTGCAGTCTCTGGCCAGCCAGACTCTACCTGGGGAACTGCCTGGCTGAGCTGGTAAAGAGCAAAATCATTGCAGGGGAACGTGCTAGCAATGAAAGGGGGCAGACAACTTCGCTCAACAGCCAGCATCGAGGTCGGATCCTGGCATCGTTTAGTGTACGAACACAGCACCATAATCTCTGAAACTACAGGCATTTTAAAATTAATTTCTGTAGCTTGGTTAAAGATAGGCAGTAAGTTAGATTTTAAAATAGATTTTTGCATTACTTTATTTTGATATACAGAAGTCAATTATTTAAAAAGAAATACCTTCCATTCTATCATATTCACTTCTCTGAAAAAAAATCCTGCCCACCTTCATCCTCTGTATATCATCACATGTAATGAAAATTCTACAGCTTTGACTTGCCTAATTATTAACAACAGTGGTGTACTCACTGAGAAAACAGAATCTGGCTCCTGTTAGTACAAGCTCTATTCTCAATAAAGGACTAAAGCCAGTACTAAAAGCTTGGCTTTGCCATAGAAAAATATACAGGGAGTAAAGCAAGCAAAAAATGAGTAGAAGCATTCCAAATTTGAGCAATCTGCTTGCCTACAATGACCTAACTTCACCAAATAGAAAGCAGTCTCGGTGTCTGAATTCCTGAAAGGTGTACTGCAAGTAAGAAAAAAAGTAGTAGTTCTTAAGTTTTTACATATAGAAAACACAGTTACAGATGTAAATTCACATCTCTTCACCTTGTTAGCATGTATGTACGATGTAACAAAGGATCCGCAAACTTGAACACTTCTATTTAATTCATTCCTATCATCCAAAACATCTGGCAAAACTGCTACACTTCCTTAGCTAAACTATCCCCTGTAGGTTCAGAATAAAATCAGGTACTCCAATAGTATTTTGCAAATGATCTACTGCTGACTTTTAATGCAATATGGGTGAAAGCAGAACCTGGACCTTGCTACTTATAGTTGAAAGACTACATCAGTGTTCTCATTTGCTTATATTTCTATCCTATCGGTAACTAACCTCAAGTGTATGATGTTTTTGTTATTTTAAATACTGATCATTTGTTTCCCTTCATAAAATATTTTTTCCTCTCTCAATATTTGTATTCCTCAGCATGCTAAGTCACATTAGAATGGGATGTGTCCTTTGCAAATACAGCCCTACAGTCACAGAGCCCTTGGGATTAGTCCAACTGCTTATAATGCACAGGGTTGATTCTAGGTTAACCAGTCACTCCAGAAAAGGCAACACCGCAAAGGAAAACACTGTACTGCTATCAGATTTGCATCATTGAATTATCAGGACATAACATGACAATTTTAAAACCAATCATCAATGTCAAATGGATTCAAGGAACATTCACACTTCTGGCACGTACCACCATTAGCATTGTAACCTGGCTTTGCTCACAATAAAGAATTTACAGTTATATTAAAAAAAAAAGCTTTATTTATTTTTGGATTAGAATGGAACAGGGAAGATTTATAAAGGATACAGGCATTTATCCTCAAGAAAAGGACTGGCATTTATTTAAAATTATCTCCTATCTTGGAGATTTTATCAACAGTAGCACAAAAGTCTGTCAATTTTAATTTCTGTTCTGAATGAAAATTTACCTGATTCCTTTTTCATCAGAGTAGTAAGGACTTACAAAAATTTGTTTGGATTTTCAGGTATTAATGCTATCATACGTTCCCTAAATTCCTCTCAGAGCCCTGCTGTTAACAGAACAGAATTTTCTGATTGAATTCTCCTTAACTCCAGGCAGCAGATGTTGCTCCATAGAGTTACTCAACTGAACTTCCAGGTTCTACTGTCTCTCTTCAACGAAGCAGATGATTTAACTTAAAATCAGTCCCTTGCTCAAGGACCTTGCCATTTTCTCTACGATGGTTTCTTTGGGAGACAACCAGGCTGCACATACAATTACTGCCTCTCCTGCTTCTGCCCTTACACGGCATTGCTAGCAGATAAAATAGACTGAAAGAGGACAAATTTGTCACAAAACAATCACCTAAAGAGCACCAGGACTGCCTGTGACAGCTGCTCCCTAAGCCACGAAAGAAAAAAAAAGAGAAAGGGAGCAGAACTCATCACTTTAATCCTTGACTATAGTGTAACTTCAGTAATTACGTGGTTTCTCAATCTCAGCCTAATTCCTAAGGGATCACCATAGCTGATAGTAATTAGCATCTCTTTGACATTCTCAGCAGAAAGTCTCCTAAATGAATGGGTATGGAAATGAATGTGTCTCACTGATGTAGGCAATTCCTGCAAAGTAGGATTAAGTCATTCTTGACAGGCAGTTTAGGAAACACCACTTCTACCTACGCTAAAGTTATCCTGTGTATACACATTCTGGCCATAATCAGGCCCTTTTCCTAAGAAATAGATCCATTTGGATCATTCAGAGATCCAAAATTAAACATTGCTATTTACGGTTCACGCATATGCTTCAGTGAAAGTAACAGGAATATGTCACTATTTTAATTTTAGGAAAACAGCAAGAGCCATTCTCCATTCCCTTTGTTCTGTTCTACTTTATATTTCATTCTTTGTATAAATTTGGGTTTACTGTACTGTAATCTCCTGGGGCCTAAAGGCTGTCAAGACTGCAGTTCTATAAATTTTCTGTCAGTTAGTTATTAATGTTTATTTTTATAGAGAATATCTCCATGGGAAGTGTTTATGAAGACACATTTTAAAACAACTCCAGCAAGAAGTTTAGATCCAGCCATACAAAATTTATAAATTGTATCTAGTTCAGTACGGAAGTTTACATTTCACCCTGCTAGACCGTATTACCACTGACAAAGCATCTGAAGTCTTAACATGTAGACTTTTCTATTTGCAAAGCCTATTCTTTTCCTGACATCACCTTTTTTTCCAAAAGCTTTTTAAATACAATTCTTTTCTTTAATTAAAAAAGTTTATTTCAAACCTGCAGGGAAACTTATCAAGTTGTAATAAAAATCTGGTTGACATACTAGATTTCCTTCTCAATGCTTATTTATTGAAGACAACTCAGGTGCTCATCTGTTAACAGTTCATATTGTCTTGAAACTAGATGGCAAAAAAAACGTAGGGTAAATTTGACAAGCAAATAAGAAGACTGGTCAGGAAGCGTGAAAAAGTCTCTTTTCATATATCAAAATATCAGAGGGGAAAAAAAGAATGCCTTTTTACAAATATCTGCAGAGACTTTGAAAGAGCTCATTAATTTTAATAATCAAACCCATGATGTCTAATAAAAATCCCTCTTTTAAAAACACTTTGATATGGGATATTTCAATGAACCACATGTACTTCATCAGATGAGATATTAACTTTCAATAACACATAATAATGTGTGTTGCTAAATATACTTTAGCAATGCCATAATTCTAAGAAAGTCACTGGTTATAAACATTGTCAAAAGTTATGATTTGTCAGTAACCCAGCGATCTTGAAAATCCTCACAGCATACAGCTGTATACTATATATCTGTAGTGTCTCCAGCCCCTAAAAATTAGTACCTGCCTTACAATACCAAAGGAAAGCTTTATAATGTGCTCAAATCTTTGCTGACATGGGTCTGGTATAGGCTCCATTATGAAGTGGTGAAAGCTAAGAGATTGCAATTTTGATATCTGGAACCTACTAACAATTAAAGTTGCTTTCCCTGCTTTATTTTTTATGGGTGCTTGACAGAAGCAACAGCAATGTTGGCAACTCGGATGTTGAGGTGGTTTTTGACTAGCCAAAGGCTGTTTGGTGACAAGTTCGGCTGCTCAGCAACAGCATGCTCCAGTCTTCCAACGATCCAGTGAAAGCCCAGATTTATTACATGCAGTTTTAGAAATCCTTTTCCATCTCTGACCCTCGAATCTTTTTGAAACTCTGTATTAATGCTGCCCGATGAGGCTAATTTTTGTGTACCATGGTTAGATGCACCATCGTCTAGCACACCAGCATATCCAAGTTCAGGCAAGAGGATGTAAAAAGTTGTCGTCTGAAAAGGTTTAGATGAGCTCACTGTCCCGGGTGTGACCGTTTGCTAGAGTCATTCTCTGGATTCCCTTGATGTCCTATTTGGATCATCTGTACCACCCAGGGTGGAGGTAGGAGGCTTCTGAACAGCATCCCCAGGAGACATTAAACAGCATGCAGGTCAAGTAAACAAAACAACAAAACAGACAGATGGAGGAATTAAAAACATGAAGCTAAGAAAAGCTTTGGAAAAAATTTCTGGGCTGTGATCTTTCGATTCAATGTGAGGTAGTGGAGCCGAAAGCCGTTTCTCACCAGGTGCATAAAACATATACCTCATGCGTAGAATTCCAACTGGCATCATTTAAATTGCAGTAAATTTTTTCTGGTGTCTACTCCTTACGTTGCTAAGCCCGCCCAGCTGATTCAGGCCCTGGCACTGACAGTGGTGGGCTTCCAAGCATCACCTCTAAGGTGACCCTGTATGTCAGACAATAATTATTATTATGCCTAATCCCCTGGCTGCATGGATGTGGAGCCTGACATCTGAAAGCCAGTCCTAAAGAAGAGTTTGAATAATGGTAATTATATTACTTACCAATTTCAAATCAGTAAGACATTATTTTGTTAACCTTTATGTAAAATGGTCACCCATAATGCTATTTAGAATGAGAAGACAAAGTAGCACAGCTATTTATGCACACTTTGAAACAGGGCTTCTCAATTAATACTAACAGTAAGTCTCAAACTCCTCGGGCATGCATTTGCAAGAACTGTAGCTACTCCTGTGCTAACTTCTTCACTCAAAATCAGTATCTCTTGCATGGTGAAATATGTAACAGTGTCTGAAAAGATCTGTAAACAATAAAGCCTTTTGACTTTTTATTTTTTCTTTGGGTAAAGCACTGGGTTGCCCTTGACTTGAATAGTCTTTAGTATTATCTAGTCTGTCCCCTGGAAATGTACATAAAAGCTAGCTGGTTTAGAAGATCATCATCTTGGCACATATTTTATTCACTAAGAACCCTGCAGGGATCATGAGGCCAAGCGTGTACTGAAGTACTGTGTACTGAAGGCAGCCTTAAAAAGCAAATGTGAGCTGCACCGGGGCCACAACCCACCCAGTGCCCTGAAGTTGCACCACAGTGCTTAGAAATAGCTGGAGCTGGACTGTTATGCCACAACAATGATTTCTTTCCCCATTAAACAATTTTTGAGGAAATCAATACAACTCAAGGGAAGCCACAGACTGCAATAACTCTGGAAAATGTATGTTTTTGTAACAATGGCATTTTATGGTGGCTAAGTTACTAACCTCTACCAATAACTTTACTGTGTGGTATCTTTTAAGATGCCTTAAGATTTTTTCAATTATATTATAAATTCCATTTGGGGGGATACAGGTATTTCTACTTTAGGTTGAGCAAACGTTTCAGGTGGAAAAATCTAAAATAAAAAACTATTTAAACAGGAACTTTGCCTGCCCGCATTTCAATATATATAAGTAAGAAAGTACAATAATGTTTATTTGCTACTTACATTATTTATATAGCAATATAAATACATGGTCCAATGTGTTTTCTCTGAGAGACAAAAAGACAGATTTCAAGCTTTAAAATAATTTACTCTAAAAGTTAGTGACAGAAGCACTATGTCCCATCATAAAGATATGCAATTTTAACCTCGGAACACAAAACAGCTACATTAAAACTGTCCTTACATGTGAACATACGTAATTAATGATTGGATAGAGCCTAATCATTCAAAATTTCATTGTCAAAGGAAAAAGGTTGAGAAAGCATTAAATGAGTAAAAAGGAAATGGAGCATCTCCTGCAGTTTATACAGTGGTTCTCCATCACTAATAATAGTATTGAAAGCAGTCAAGGGTGGCTGCTTACTCAGAAAGTTACTAACAAGCTTTTTACCTCTAGTTTCCCAACTTCAATTCTGTGTATGGTTGCAGTAACTAAAAGTCACCATTACATTTTGTAGTTAGTGTGAAATGATTTAATTTCATCACACTCCTAGGGAATACTTGTTACTTGATGATATTTGAGTAAGACTGGGGTACATAAGCGTGGCTAAAATCTTCTGGAATCTGTAAGCAGAAGTTAAGTTTAATAATTTTTTCCCAAACCCACAATCTTCTGGCATCCCTTACTACAAATAATTTTCTAAGGACCAAAGTTACTCAACACGCAGGGTCCTGCACGGCATTCAGGGGGACACAGAATCTGTTCCTGATCTTACCACGGACCTTGATGAATACCGATGCTTTGGTTCCTTGTGTGTAAACCACGAGTAACGTTTACTTGACTTTATAAAATATCTTAACACTGAGGAATGAAAAGGATCGCACAAACCAGGTCCAAAGGATAGAGGCACCTCTGTAAATGCAAGAGCAGCTAAGAGATATTATTATTCCTGTAGACACCAATCACATGGGTGTGCACAGAGACTCTGGAGGATGGAGAGGGCAGGGAGGCGAATCCTCTGCGGAAGAAACGGTGAGTCTTTGGGTGGGTAGGCAAGAGGAAAGGGCCAGTTTTGTCAGGCAGGGCTCAGTCACAAATAAGCTTGGGAATCAACAGCCCCGTGAGCCAATATGGCCAATATGATTCTTCAGCATGTGAATGATTATAAAGTCTTATCATAATCTGCCAATCAATGTTGACAGAAAACAGTTGAAAGGATAAAGCCTAATTAATACAATCAAACAGTACTACTGAAAGGGTCACAGGTCACGTCAATATTATAAACTGTGTAATTAAGAAAATAAATTTAGACTCTCATGGATCAAAACTGTGGGGTTTTTGTCTTGTTTAAAATTTTTTTATTTTTATTTAAAGTAAACCTTTAGAAGAGCAAACCACTGCCCGAAGTATTCAATGTCTTGAATACTTAAGTGAAAAACAGGGAAGTTAGATGTGACTCTGGGAGACATCCTCAGAAAAGCCCATGTTTTGCTCCAGCATCCTCTGGGCTTCAGTCATGATTACCAAAAATTCTGGGTGAAGCCTGTAAGATTTAGTACTGCCTTCTTTTCCATTTATTTCCACTTTCCTCCTTCTACCTGTCGCAAAATTTGAGACAAACTGAGTGTATTGTGGTGACTGGTAAAAGGAGGTCATTGCCCAAAAAAGGGACCATACAAGGTCCTTGACAGAATTATAAGAGTTCAAACCCCTTCCTTCAGAAAGATTGTTTCATGAGAAGCATGTGTCCTTTCCAAATAACCTTGCTACAGAATTTTTAGAATATTCATATTGTGCTTTTTGTACATATATACCCTTTTTCCAAACGTAATATGCTTTAGATCTTATATTTCTATTGTATATTTTTTAATTTTGTATAACCACCTGATACTCTTCCAAACTCTGGCATGCATTTTCTTATGTTTGCTGTGAAACAAGCAAGCTGACCTGAGCTCTCAAATGTCATTCACTAGGAACAAAATTCTATGTACACCATTAGCTTTCTGGATCCATTTATTTCTATTGGAATTAATATGAGACCTCCACTAAATAAAAGACATAGCATGAATATTATCCACAAATTGCTGTTAGCTACCTGCTTTTTTCATACAGTGTTTCTGAAAGGCTTTTCATGCTGTGAATTTAAAGACAGCATTTAAGATGTCATTATGGCATGTCTTTATATACAGCTACCATTAAGGTCTTTGTAATGGATTCAGAAACGATGAACATAGAAGGTGCATGTGTCTCAGTCAGACATGACATTAACGTTTCTATGGCAGATGCACTGGCACAATTTCAATCAACATCACAGGATAATTTTGCTGTGGAAAATGCTACAGGTAATTTTGGTTACTCTAAGGGGTTCTGGGAATATATTTAAAGAAATTTAAAGATCTCAATAAGTACTTTGAGAGCAGCAATACATTAATATTTATTATAACATTTACTGAGCAATGAACATGAAATCTGATCATGTACAAGACATTAACAGATGACGAACAAAAAATTATCCATCAGCATGTCTCAATCAGAATCAAGAGGCCGGTTTAATCTACAACAACTCCTATTTAGATGCTTTTAAACACTTACAATGCAGTTCATAAGACACATACATAGCACAATTTTAACTTTCATTCCTCATTTATTATTAATTGTGAATGGATCATAAAACTTATGATAGGACTCAAGACCTGTGTTTACGTTCTGACCTGGGTTGGTTTTCTTCATCAGGTCCCTGGACATCTGCAGGGCTCTCCTGATCTGGCTGGGCTGTACACATGTGCCAAGTTCACCACTAACAGACCACAGCTGAAGAGGCAGCTAGAAAGCAGCTCAACTTTAGAAGCTTTAACCTACCATCATGGAACCATGTATGAAACACTTTGTTACTGACAAGCTGGAAGATAGTCAGGGAAATTTTAAAGGGTAATGGTGAATATGAATGGCGAAAGACTATGGCAAATAGCCGGGCCCCAAGTTAATCAGACAATAGAGATGCACAGCCAGGATGCAAGATGAAGTAATTGTGTGGTGTGATGGTAAGAGTCACAGCCAGAATCGTTATACAGAACTGGCTTTGTTCCCTTGGGATCCACTAACTCTGGGATAGCCTTTCCATATGGCAAAAACTCCGCTCCTCAGTAAGAAAAAACAGGATCACGCCCTGAGCTGTGCTAATGTTCCATGTATCCTTCCCCGGCCAATGTCCCTACGAGCCACCAGGGCCAAGAGGCACCACGCAAATTCTTTATTAAAATGGGAATGCCAGGTTTTTGATTACCTAAATCACCAAACCCACTTGACAACACAAAAACAACACGTGCGCAAGCCTAGGAAACACTGTTTTCTTCTGACAAAGAGTCTTACTGCTAAGCCTTTCTGATATTCAGACTAGCCTTTTGCAGTGTGCAGCAGCCTGAGAAATTACTTAAGGGTAGAACACAGCTTGGACTGGCAAAGCTTCATGCAATTCCTCCACCCCTCCATCAACATGCAGTGATTCTAAAAAAATATAAATTAAAATAGGGATATCTATATATATGGACAATTTATGGTTGTTTAATACTTTATGCAAGCTCAAAATATCTATATGGAAGAAGAAAATACTTTTCTATATTTGATATATGTTATAATTTCATTACACTGGGAAATTCTCATGCACCTTTACCATCAAAAATTCATTTAAATTATTAAGGCCCTGTGGAGATTTAAACACTCCCTGACATTCCTCCAAAACGACAGTCACTGTAATGGTAAGGTGGTTTCATTATAAAAAGTAATAGTCTCCCTGTAACTAAAGAACGCTTAGAGGAAATGGGATTTAAATACACAGGGTGTAAACACACACTCTTTTCCCCACCACAAGACAGCTCAAGCCTAAGCTACAGACACTGTTTATCAGAATCAGTATCCAGTGAAGGATACGGGTGAAAAAAACCTGCTTTACACAGGGAAAACACACAAATATGTGCAGATCATTCAATATAAGTGCAAAGAAATGCACGGGGAGTAACTATTTCATCTGTTTTATCTGCAAGAAAGAGTAACTTTGATCATCTGTGAAATAAAAGGGGTGGGGAAAAGGCAGCATGGCAACATTGATCTTAGGAGAGAACTGCAAAAGCATCCAAAAATGAATTCAGTAAATGGCAATGGCAGATTAAAAACTTTTGCTCAAGTAACAGTTCCAAAAACTGCTCCCACACTTTTAAAGAAACAGGAATAAATTATATATACACTACTTGAAATTAAGAAAAAAAAAAATCACTATGGTAGAACCATCAGACAATTTAACCGACTGATTTAGACTGAAAAGAGTTTTTCCTCTGGCACCTTGCTGCAGGGAGAATATGAAGGGATGACCACTGTGATATAAACCACATACTAAATTCTAGTGATGAAATACTATAAAAACATGATGTCTTCAAAGAAAGAATGTTAGTGGGTTATTTCCAGCAAAATTTGCTGAAGATGTTAGAAAGCATGCATGATTTTACGACATTTTCTGAAGAACCAAGAGGAAAAAAAAGCATTTCAGTCTACAAAGACTTACAGAATTAAGTTCAGTAACAGTAAAATCAGAATAAGGTCACCAGGTTAAGTGGCTGATGTGTGGGATGACAGAAAGCCATAATAAGGTTCTACAAGCAGAAAATATTGTATCATTTGATTTTTGAGTCTTTCCCAGAAGAAAAGAAATGTACAAGAGAGAGTCTTGGTATCATATTTTCTCACATTACAGGCGACATCTTACAAGTACTCCAGCTATCCTAAATAGTACTATATTAGACAGCTTGATCCTTAGAAATAACAATTTTGGTATTATTTAATGCTAGAATTTTTGCCTTTAACTAATATTGTTTCTAACCATCATAATACTTGTCTAAAAAGACGTCTGAGAACCTGTAATTTTCTTTTATTGGAATGGATTAATCGTTATTATACTGGTATAGCTGACTTACTTAAAAAAAAATAAAATAATTAAAATCACACAGAGTTCCAAATCAGACATTTAAAAAATTGGGTTTTTTCCTTGTCTGCTCAAGTTTAAGCAGTGAAATCTTCACAGTACTGCCCTCAGTCCTATGGTCGCTGGTACTGACTGTTATTTTGGCAGCATGCCTCCCAGGAAGACCAGCTCTGATTAGACTACTCGTAGAGGAGAATACTATGCAGAAAAGTGAAAATGTCAGAATAAAGTTCAAAAGCAAAGAAAGAAACATCTAATCTTTGCCATGTATACCCTGTTGTGCACAATGCCCTCTTTGTTGATCAACAAGAAACACATTAAAACATCCAGGACTGGGCACAAAATACTAATGTGAATAACGGCTGTTAAGATGACTAACACTTTTATTACATATTCAGAATTGAACACTTTGGCCAGAAACAGAGCCAGAATAAACCAGAGTAGCCTCTCTGGAAGTTAATGGAACTATAATGAATTACACCAATTGAGAATTCAGAGTATTATTCTGGGATAGCTTGCTGGTGAAATACACAAAACAAAGCAAAAGACTAACTGCGTGCTGTGCATGAACACAGTCATTTTAAATTGTATTTCCTGAAAAGGCATCTGAATAACGTCATTACCTGAAAAACACCTGGAATCCTTCTTGACCATTTTTTCTCTAGTAAAAGCTGTACATAGTAATTTTGTACTTTTTTTTAATTATACAAAAGGGCTTACAGTCAATTCCTCTTCTCTCTCCCCATGAGCTCTGAATTAGCAAGGAAAAAAGCATCACCATGACTATACTGTAAAACATTCAGTTTTAACTCGTTAACGTACCACACCTATCCTGGAATATGAAATTCCATTTGATACAATAAATCTTTCCCAACCTTGGAAAAGTCAGAGTTGCGTGGCCAGGCCAGTTTGAAGACATTCCTGGATGCTACAATGGGCTTCCAGCCCATGCAGCTAGCTGGTCCCTGGATGCCGTTAGCCTGCATGGTCACATATCAAGGCAGCCATTTCAGAGCCTCTTGTTTTGGTGGCATAAAAATGGAAATGCTATGTCCCCTCATGATTTACTCTCAATAGTCTTTACTACAAAAATACCTGTTATTTTCTCTGAAACTATTTTTACTACTAATAATAACTGCATTGATCTTGTTATCCAAGGATATCTAAGGAAAACAAAGCCACCCATTCTTTACCAGAAACTGAGTTCAGAATCTTTCCTACCATAAATCACCATGAAAGCTCAGCAGTTCAAAGTGCTGCATTGCCCCAGACAGGGATTTTAAAGTTCCTGAGATCTATGGGCAACAAGGGGATGATTTATTCCGAGATGCAGCTACAAATTAAGTGTCAGTGTATTTCTGAATGGCAACTGCAGCAGCATGGATACAGCCTGAGTAACTGGGAGACACAGACAGCTCAACTCTGAGACACCAGACTGCTGGAAGGGTTTGGGTTTTGTTTTGCCTTCTAGTTTCCTACCCCAGATACAGGATACAGATATATAGCACAGGTCAGGGTTAATACACTGCCACTGAGATAAGGGTGAAGACTGACTGAACTAGTGGCTACTGTTAACAAATGTGATTTCACTTCTCTCCCGTACTACAGTATTTTAGCAAGCCACAATAAGAGAAGAGGATGAAGTGGGAAATAGCTTACACTCACCACTTTGTTTTAAAAAAAAAAAAAAAAAGGCAACTTGATCTGTCCTTTACTCCTACTACTCCTTGCTGCAGAAAGATGGAGCGGCACAGAGTGAAACAGGCACAGTTCCTTCCTTCAAGCTCATAACGAAGCTGCAAAATCACTAATCCAGAAGACAGGAACTGTGGGTTCTCCCCTTGCCCTGCTAAGGCACATCTCCCCCAGATGGTGCGGTCTCCCTGTGCCCACTCCTTTCCTTCCAGCTGAACACAGACTTGTTGACAGATGGTCTCCTGCCCAGGGGGAACTTACCAGCGAGTTATTTTAAGGCAACTTTGCATTGTTCATGCAGAGAAAATTCTCCTCAGTGGGCCAGAGACACAACCCTACTAGGGCTGTAGCTTTAGAAAACTACAGAAAAACTTTAGAAAGCCATAAAATATAAATATCTCCTGAAAGTGCCTGCTTATCTGGATAATCAGCACAGCTCTTCGATGTCTATGCCACTTCAAAGAACAGAGGAACTTTTGCAGAGTTGGCTTATTGTCTGTACGTAAAAGTAACTTCAATCACCCAAACAGCCAAACCTCACAAGCAAGGCATATGCTGAGGGATGATATACTACCCACAATGGGATGACTGTATTTCTTCTGTCTTTAGTTATCCTGTCTTAGGGGACAAGCAGGGAAGCAATAAATCAGCTCTGTTCCTTAGCAATCCAGAGCTTAATGACTGCCTCCTCAAAGTCCAGGATGAGGGGCACAAGACTCTCCTCTCAGAACGCAGCGGGAATTATGCTTGTTCCCAAAGTAATGTATGATTTTCTACCTATTATTTTCCTAGATGATCAAAATCTAATTATGCTACAAAGCTAATCGGTAAGTTCTCATACATTAAATATCTTTTTGATATTCACATGCCTAGAAAGGTTTTTTTTTCACTAGGCAGTTCCTGAACCAAGTGTTGTAACCGAGTAAAGAATAAGCCATCAGTAAGCAGTTCAACAGCCTAGAAAGTAATATAATTCACTCACACAAGCACACAAACGAAAGGCCAATCACAGTTTTGACCTTGCTGATGCTTTGCCAAAATGACTGACATCAATCTCATGGTCCAAATATCTTAAGGATAGCTTGAAAGCACTCACAGCCCTTAAAAATTTTCCAGTGAGAATCTTCTAATCCCTGCCCTGTTTCACAGGCAAGAGACTCCTGACATGATGGGACTCATAATAGAGATCTGATTTTACCCTTGGTCTGATGTAGTCAGTGTCATCAGCCTGCAACAATTGAGGTCAGCTCCTCAGTGTAATGGTTAGCTGTGCAACACCTTTCATTTCTTTCTCAAAAAAATCAGTTTAGGTGCTGGCAGGTGGGAAATCAAAGATCACATTTCCATCATTTATGACCCACCTCCATCTCTGATCATAGGGAAAAGACAGATGTATTCATGTCACAAGTGCCAAAAATCTTTATCAAGTCTTTGGTGGCCAAAAGCACTTTTTACATCTCCCTAAAAGCTATAAGTTTCAACTGTTTCTTGGAAATATAAACTAGAAATTCCAGAAAGAACACAGCTCTCTGTTCCCCACTTTGATGAAAAGATAAAACATGCTCATATGAGAAGCTTCATCTGCAAAAGCTAAGTGCACAATAGGAGCTTATCCCTCCTGGGCACCCAGAAAGGATATGTATTTAATTTTCTTCTGTACCTTGATGGCAGTTTGTGCTTGTTTAGCAATTTGTTAATATTCTCAGAGCTTACAAATGCTTGGGAGAAGACTTTCCT
This sequence comes from Haliaeetus albicilla, assembly GCF_947461875.1. Classification (NCBI taxonomy): domain Eukaryota; kingdom Metazoa; phylum Chordata; class Aves; order Accipitriformes; family Accipitridae; genus Haliaeetus; species Haliaeetus albicilla. The sequence goes on along the minus strand of NC_091516.1, from coordinate 65,224,955 downwards.
AAATTTCCCTGGTTAATGATACAGTTTTAAACATGGGGGGACATAAAAAACAACAAAGTAAAATACAAATAGGGCACATCATATGAAAATGAATGACAGCATAGCGTAGTGATTGAAAATTCATTCAATCTAAAGGTCCACCTGCATTTTACATCTATCAAAAAATTCCCAAGTTTCTCATCTTCTCTGTAATTCCATGTCAGAAGCAGACCTGCTCTGTCACCAAGTGTCAGTTCAGCTTTCTACACAGGCTCAAAGTCTTAGCTATCAAACTGTCCAATTTAAAAGCAACTGTAGTTTTTTTGTCCAAGTGATTGTATTTCAACCGCCATAATTACCAAAAAGCTAAGCAGACGTTTGCCTAACTTACCATCACCCTTCCCCTGCCATTTAATCAACAGCCAAAGGCATTCAATTAGATCAGCAGTAAAGTCACTTCTGTTCCTGTACCATTTTCTCAAAAACTGACGATTCATACTTTTTTCTCCTTTCTCCTCTATTTGCCCCCAAATCTTTTGACTTTCTTGCATGGAGGATACTCCTCAGTGCTGTTCCTCCTCTGCTTGTGGGGCTTGTGTTATATCTCCTTTGACCCCCATGGCTGCATGCTTCCATTGCTTTGCAGTAAGCCAACTGGCCGCTTCAGTAATACTCCTGAAAATCCACCACTCATCTCTTATGTGCTACTCAACACATGCAAGACAAGAGTCTTAACTGATATATGTCAGTAATAAATCACCACCCAGTTACCTGAGCATCTGGCTCTAATAACTCAACCAGAGTCCTAAAGTTGATGGTTAAGTTGGGTGCTGTAGCCCCACAATAACTCACCTATAACAGTATAAATTTATTTTAAGGAATAGGGCTAAGCTATGCCAGTGAGAATTTTCTTTTTGAAATCAAGGTAGGTGACAGTATTTGAGTTGACCTTTTTGCTGAACAGAACTGAAATCATATCAGATATAATTTACAAGCAGCTTCAACTGGAAGACAAGTATCAACATGTTTTTAATCTCCTGCATAAAGGCTCATTTCTCATGGAGCAGCCACACAAACAAGCAGCAGTGTTTTGTAGGGAGGTTTATTAAGCACACCTTGCTACATGGTTTAAAACAAGTGAGCACTGGGAATTGTGACTCAGATTTGCTGTTGTCAAGTGAGGCAATCAGGGAACGGAGTCTTCGGGCAGCCTACAATCAGTCTCAGTCAAAGCAAACTGCGAGTAAGTGACAGACCTTCTCGCCAAGGAACAAGTAATGAGCTGAATGCTCTTAATGCTAATTTGAACCAAGGACCAGTGTTAGAATAAGCAGTGGATGAGGATTCATCTTTGGATGCAGATGAAAGCTGATGCCAAGCAATTAATGTAAGTGATGTTTCTCAGCAAATGGAGAGGCAGGTGATTTTTGTCAAAAAAAGCCCTTGTTACTAAGCTTTGTTTAGCACTAGGACTAAATATAAAATGAACTGTTATATGCTGTGTTGCAATTACACACCAAAAATGCAGCCAGGTAAAAACCATAGGCATTGAAGATCCACATACAATTCTGTTTTGTGGATTTTGAGGGACTTTTTTTAAAAACAAATTGGCCGAGAAAATTATTTACTACCAAGTATCCTGTTCATATTGTACATCCTTTTTTTTTTTTTCTTTCCCATATCAACACAGTGTTTCTGGAAATCCCGCCCAAAAATGCTGCAAACCTTTCACATTTAGAAAACAGGAGTCACTGGAAGCCAAGAACAAGGTATCTTAATTAACAAAGGACATCCAGTGGTTCACAAAATGTAACTGCTTTAGAAAAAAAGCATTTCCATGAGATTTTTCCAAGGTTGCCTGTAGAGTTCTCCACTTTGAATGCTCTGTCTTACTGCACACAATCTAGCAGTTAGGTTCTCTGTCATATAATGCTACATATGCTGTTCCAAATACAGAGGCATACATTTTTGTTACCTGCTTAATTTACATTCCCCTTAGCATACACTGATCAATGATGCGAGAAGCCAGTGTCTCACTTCTCAGAGATGTGTCCCAAATCTTCTCCCCTTTCCTGTGGGACATACTCCTTCCATGTCTCCTGGGCCACAGGGCAACTTCAGGGAAGTGACTAAGTGTTTTTATAATGTGCTTCCTCTCTTCACCTCTTAAAGAAAAAAAGACAGAGCAGTGAAGCTTTCACATTCATCAAAATTCTGAAAGTCTTGTTTGAATTTAAAGATTGAATATAAAATGTTTTGATGCTTTCAGCAGGAGTGATGAGCTACTAGTGAACCATATAGTTAATGATGCTGTTCCTAAAACAGACCAAGTTTTATGTGTAACTAAAGGAGTTAATATTTGGTGAGGTGTAATGAAGTAAACTGTTGAGTAGGGAATAGACAACAGCTTTATTTTGCATTTAAGTTTTTTGCATATTTTCTTTTAAATTACTTCGATGTCTTCAGCAGATAAGCTGCATTCACAACACATGGAAATGGTAGAACAAAATGAAAATAACCTTAAGCAACTGAGAGCACCCAGAATGCCAACATCACCCTTATGCAAGAACTCCTGGAGGTTACAAACAGGTTAACCCCTTTATTTCACATAGTGTTTCTCAACTCCTACTCCAAAGCCTTCTGATTGCCTGCCTCATATGTTTCCCGGGAAAGGTCTTAAGGAAATTGCTGGCAATCAGATACTCGTGACCTGACCCTTCTCTCCCAGGAACCTAAGTAATGAGTATCCTTGTGAGAATTCAATTCATGGCTATAGATTAAAGAGCTATTTTTTCCTGACTGAGACAACAGCTCACAGTATGACTGATTCCAAACAAGCACTGCTTTTGCCCTACTGCACTGGAGACAGTTGCAGTTTGCAGGATCAGCAGATGGAAAGCTAGGGACAGCACTGTATAAGCAAAAACAGTAGTTTAGCCAGGTAAACAGACCTGGAAACTCCGAAGTCTCAGCTGCTGGAATACAGCTGAGCTTAGCAGCCAAAGCACTGGTAGGACGTATTCTCCTACAAGTTGAGTTTATTTCTCCATTTGAAACAAATAGGTTCCTTACAGAGACAAAAATTAATGTACTGCCATAAATGGGTTAACTAACGACAAGGCTGTAGGCAAAAGGTACGTGGTGAGAGGAGAATGAGAAAAACGAATGTGGTGGCAGGTATAAAAATTACACAAAATGCTCCTCTGATTTTCAAAAACGTGGTGGTGGTGAATACAAACCAGTATTTTACTGTGAAAAGCATATTCAACAGGGATTTGTGCAGTATCAGCAGTTTTCTCTAGTGATCTACAGACATCAGATCTGAGGAAGAGAAGTTACACCAACATAGAATGCTGGTGTTAATGCAGCTTCATTTTAAGCTTAGTATCTCATTTTCCTGCATTCTACATTTTTCCACTCCACTCCTCCTCCCCAACTCACATTTACTGTTCTATCCACTCAGGCCATAGTGTTTCCTGAAGCTGGCCAAAACTGAACCAAACAGCCTGCTCTGCAGAAGTTTGACCATAAGAGATTTGAGATTTTTGGTCTTGTTTGAATTGGTTGCATGCAATAACTTTCCAAGCTATTGACTGATTAATTAATGAAATCGTGGAAGTCACTTTGGTCATTCTTGAAACTTGAGATTCTTAGCTATCAGCACAGTTGCCAATGAGGTACTTACTCACTTTTGTGCTAAGAAAGTTTAATATTTTTCATAAGTAAAAAATAAACTTTCCTCTCAAACTAAACAAAGGTATGTCCTGGCACTAAAGTGGGAGGCAATTGAAATCAGCATAGTAAACCGATTTTCTGCCATGGACATCAGTACTGCAGACTGATTGTTCTGGTTGTGCTTTTCAAACAATTGAGCCAGTTATTTGGTTAAGAGAGGCTAAGAAATACTATTAAGGAATAACTGGCAATTTTAAATTTTTATTATATTCTTAACATATTCCAAAATGCTGGTACATATAAACATATGCTAATGTACCTTTTTTCATTTTAATTATGCTAATTTTGGACATAATTGATATCTCCACAAAGAGCTAAATCCTATATTTTAACCCACATTCCTTAAAAAAAGACTGGCACCAGTTAAAATGGGCACCCATTTTAATTTATATTTAGATATCCAAATGTGTGCACAAATTTCTAGAACAATGGGTACCAAACAGCATACTGAGCATCCAAATTTTGTTTGTATGAAGACAGTGATAGTGTGTCTTTTTACATGCTGACAGAATTGGTAATGAGTTATAAATGAACTATTAATGACATTTTTATAAGCTACAAGGGAAGAAAAGGTTAGCAGCTTGACTACAAGGACACCATCTTGGGAAAGGTGAATTTCTAGGTTTAAATTTGTGAACAATACAAAAGCAGGCCCAGTGATTTCAGTATGATGATTAGTCCCAGGTGATCAAGACCACACCTACTAACTGCTGTCTCATAGGAATATCATAAAAGCTGTCACTAGGTAAAGACTTCTGAACTAGGCATGAAAAGTACAGAAAGACTAATCCGTCTCTGATCACGTTTTTTTATTTAAAGCTACCCTTTTTAAAGAAAAGTTAAATCTTTAGCTTCTAAGACAGGGGAGTCGTATTCAGGATGCACAGACCCATATCATCATTTTATCTGAACATACAGCTTTCAGACAGAGATTTAATCTAACTACAGTAAAAATGATCCTTAGAACATATACTGCAAAATACTAGAGAGTGGGTTTTGCACCTGTCTTCCTCCATATATATATGTAAAGCTCTGAACCTTACGAACAACCATTTTGCTTTTTACAGGGGGTTAGCATTTGTCAGGTTATGTGCGTCATACCAGAGCAAAATAAATCAAACGTATGCATTTTTATGTAAATAAAATGAGACATTTGTAAGCATAAAGAATACATTCTCTGTTTCAGATATGTTGGGTTCTAATCTCTACCCAATTAAAACCAGCAGAAAACAGAGTTTACAATACTTTTGATTTGGCATTATATCTTTTGTTCCCTTTAATTTATACAGTAAGTCAAAAAACTAATAAGATGCTGCTGACAGCTCCAGTTTTGAAAATGTCTCTCCTCCATCAGGTCACATGTGAGTAAGCTGTCTTTCAGAGTGTGTAACCTAACGTTTGATCTCCTTGAACATAGGCTTTGTAACTGATAGCTTCTTTATGAGATCATTTGGCCTGTTGTACGTAAAGGAGCATAAATCAACAAGCTTAGGTTAATCTTTAAAAACAAGCTGATTATAGCAAAATGCACTATAAAACTGGAGTAATAATTACAGATGTCATTTGCCTACTGTCTCTGAAGTATTTTAAAGCCATTTTTTCCCTTCTAAGTTTTACGAATGCTAGTTTTTACAAATATTCTACATGAAAATTGCGTATGTGATGTGTGTATTGTTACGCAGATTGAGGAAAAAGGTCCTGCAGGAGACCCTTTCATCCTAAAGATGAAAAGGAACGTCTCAGCTTTCCAGTAAAGTGCTCAACAAAAAGTTGCCTTCCAAGAATTCTGGCATCATGCCAAATGATTTCTGTGGAATTTGTGTATCAGAGGTATTATTTAGGGTTTCTATTAATTAAAGTAACCTTTTTCTAATACAATTTTATCACCTCACCCTCAATATCTTTTAGATTGATCTCTGTGCTATTTTAAGAGTAAAAGCTAAAAGGCAAATAGGAAAGTGTTTTTATGAGAGCACCTATTACTTGAGATGGACATAAATAACAAAAATATCTAGTAAAATAAAAAGAATAGAAGAGGAGAGAAGGAGGGAAGAAGAAAAAAAAAACAACACAAAAAGTTTAGGGGAATATTACATTCATGACTTCTATGTCATGGAGCAAATGGATTACCTTCTTCGTAAAGGCTTTTTAAAGGATTAAAAGAAAATAAAATCCTTTTCTATTCTTATTTTATGTAGCATGAAGATGTTGACATTTCTTTAGATGTAAACTATGTTTCCAATCAAGTATTCACTCGCTTTGAAGAAACAAAAAAGGGCTACAGGAAGCAAACCCAACCAGGGAAACCAACTCTTAAATCTAGCAAAGACCTACCAGACTCACAGTGTCAAGTTAAGTTGAGAAAATTCCAAGTTAAAAACAAGGATGCACGCTTTAGCATAGAAAAGTAATAAATCAAGGAAACAACCATAGGTTATAGTGCTGTCTTCAGCAACCCAGCTTTTAAATCAAGATAGGCTGTTTGCTCGAATGAGACATTGTAATACAGTTGGGAAGTAATTAAGATAAGTATTCCAGTGAATGTTACACAGGTGGCCAGAGTAAATGCCCTTCCAGCATTTTGTTAGAGAGAAAGCAACATTCAAAATTCAGAAGTGGAAGGTTGTTACTGTACAAAAAAAATAAAAAACATCAGCGTGGGTAAACAGCAGTTTAAACTTTTGATTACTTGAGTCACTACCAGCCATGACAAAACACACATGAAACGTGAAGTTTAAGAAGACAACCTACAAAATATTCACCTTAAAGTGAGAAGAGCTGTTACAAAATGTGTAACAGCTACAGGTTTCAAGTCATGCCAGCAAAATGAATGCTGACAAGACTCTCTGGTCTGCAAGAATCTGCAGTATCCGGGCTTTGTTGGTTGCCACTGATACGCAGCCTATTCAATAGCTGAAGATAAGGGCTTTTATCCTACTGTTCAGGATTACAGAAATGTGCTATCAGTACCCCTGCAGGAACTATTTTTCTTGAGAACCAATACTTCTCTTTGATGAAAGGATACTTCTCCAAGAGCTGATACTGCTAAACCCAAGATCAACTCTTCTAAAGTACATCCATATTTCTAAGAGGGAAAGGAATACAAATGCATTGTGTTATTTGCATGTGAATTGTTTTATATGTTTTCAGTATACCATGAAGTACACTTAAATATTTTTGATGCCTTTTCTTCCTCTCTGAATTACATGTCTATATAAAACCTTCCAGACACCAAAAGCAAATACCTAGCTTTGTAAACATGCACAAGAAAACTATCATAATAAATGGTGTGAACTGAACACAAAATAAAAAATTCCCATTGAATTAAACCTGACTACTATTTACACTAAAAGCAATTAAATCGTAACACTCATGATAAAGTAAAATATCCTTTACCAAAAAAAGGGGGAAAGGGGCAGGGGAAGGGGGGGGGAGAGGAGAGGGAAAAAGGGAGGAAAGAGAAGGGGAAAGCGGGAGGGATTGGGGAGGGGAAGGGGAGGGGAGAGTCTGGCTCCGTTTTACCTTTCCAAAACAACCCCGAGGAAAAGTAAACCTCTGACTGTACCTTCTGGAAAACGAATTTATGACCTGCAACTCAAAGAATTGTTTAGAGCAGGCATGTGGCATGAAGTTCATAATGAAACTGTGGTAGAGCGGTTTCATTGGCAGGTTTGCATAGATGAAAATAAAGCACTGTTGTCACTGTACATTGCATTCGGTAATTTCTGTGGTCCATAATACTTGTATTGAAGCATATTTTGGTATAAGAATAATAATTATTGCTAGCTCTTATAATTACAGCAGATCCCAAAAGGACCATTACGCTGGATACTAAACAAATACACACAGAGTCTGTGACTTAAAAGTAGAAGAACAAACAAAAGTGTTAGAATGGGGATTACCCCAGGCAGACCATTGATGACTGGCAGAAGTTTCCTATTTACCTGATAAGGAGTTGTTGTTTAACTATTTATTGAAGGAAGATGAAACAGAGCAGGGCTGTTCACGGCACCACTCCAGCACCACTATGTTATAGTTTCACAACTGATGAATTACATTCTCAACCAACAGGTGTTGAAATAGGTCTTCTGCAGTTCATGAAGAAGAGAAAACAAAGAAAGGCTCCCACCAAACTAGTGCTGTCTTATAGATGGCTGAGTTACAGGATTCTGCAAAGGAAATCCAGTATCAGAATGTGCATGCTCAGTGCAGAAGTGCCTTGACTCACAGAATTTATGTCCAGCTCTGCTCTAATTACAGCCTGTTGGGTACACGTCACATTGGTGTGAAATATGAGCAAGAACAGGAGGAGGCTCTACATTTCCTTTATGTGTCCCATAGGAACATGTTGGTACTCCACATAAATACAATGAGGATTTGTTATCTCTGCCTAATGCTGCTTAATACTTTTAGGCTCCCAAGCCATAGCAAAGTACAACACATTTTGAAGAGAAGTAGAGGGAACATTAGAACTCCAGCAAGCCAGGTACAAATGTATAGATAGTTTGCTTCCTTTGGGGGAAAACCTGTTTGTTTGTTCATGGAAGAAGATAAAATTTGTAGAGGTACAGCTTCATTAATGGATTTGATTTTGATTTTTTTTAATGACTAGAACTTTATGTTATTTGTTCCACTTTGCATGGATATATTAAACCCAAAGAAAAACCATGACATAATTCCACCTCTGTTCTAAATGTACAGGGCTGAACTGTTTAAACTAGCCTTGTTTTTAAGTGGAGGAAAAAACCCAACAGTATTCATAGAACTATATTAAGCTTGGAATTTCCAGCCTGGACTGGAAATGGTTCTAAAATCAGTCTTACAATTTAACTTAAATCTGATAAAGACAGTTAATTTGATAATTTAAGCAGAGCTTTAATTAGACTTCAAAAAAACTTACAGCTCACTAAGGAAATAATGTTCCTTTATATGTAACATTTAGTAATATGTGGATAATACAACAACAAACATTTTTAAATTTTATATTAGTCAATGCTGTTGCACCTAACCTGTAGTGCGGTCATTCGGTACTCTACTTTTTTGATCAGCCACCAAGTTTAGTAATCTGCAACAGTCTTACTAAAGCATAAATCCATTATGATTATATCACCATTATTATATCAAGTCACTGAATAAATAATGACTCGTTTAGAGGCAACGACATTCAGCCACATTACTTTATGTACTGAAGCACATACAATAAGAAGGAGTATGCAGAAGTATAAGCAGCTTTGGTAATTTTCACAGTAATATTTTTAAGTGATACCTTATTAATCCCTCTCAGTGCAATATTCATAACAGGATTTTTAAAGGGACATGAAACATTGATATTTGTACTGTAAATGCATTTTGACCATGGCACCGAGTATAACACAGAGGGAAAGCATCAAAAAAGGATCAATATCAAGTTTCAGAAAAAAGGTACCTACAACTTTAAGGGAAAGAGAAATGAGATTATTCCTTGGGATGAACCATTTCCAATTATAGCTTGACAAAAAAATAAAATAATAATTTAAGCCTGAAGTCAATTCAAATGGCCAGTTCTAAAACTCCTTAAAACAGGTTTTAAAAGTGAAGCCTTCACAGATGGAACTTTAACTGCACAGCACAGTCCGGTGCTGTTATAATAGGCATTTTTTTTAATAATAAGTTTGATCAAAGCTTATTAACCAGCAGTATCAAGCCATCAGTGGTTTCGACTACACAAGAGAACTAATTAAATTTAAAGGGCCATAGCCTCCTGAAGGCACAACATGTAATCCCCAAGGCAGGAACTTGAATGAAGGGGATGAGAACATTTGCATAGTAAAACAGTGGAAAATAGCAAGGTGCTTGGTCTTATTTCTATTGGGCATTATAGCGAGTTTATTAGAACCAATTTTGAATCTATCCTCATCATCAAACATGTAGAAAAGTATGAGCGTTGAAAGTCTGAGGATTCACTTAATATAGAATATTTCCACACATATGGCAAGAAACACAGAACATAAAATTTCATTTAATCCAACAGGCCAGATCATGAGATCCTTCCTTACCCCAAGGAGCAGTAACTTCCACTGATTTCAATGTGAAATATGACTAACAAATTCATGGGCAAGAGAAAACAAAATAGAGACAAAGCAAGCTGACTATAAATTGGTGCCCAGTAGCCTTGTTTTGTCTACAGGTAGCCACATATAACAGCATTATAATTGAAAATAACAATATTAAATTGTAAAATAATTTCTTCCATTGCTTATCTCCCACCTGCTATATTATCCATCATATCTATTATAGATTTCAGTATATAACATCTTTCCCTGCAGTTTTGTCATATACCTGGGAAAAGGAATAACCTTCGCTTCTCTGGTCATCTTCCAACACCATGAAGAGGGAAACTATTACCCTTCATCTACCTTTTAAGCTCCAGGGAAGGAAGCAGAAAGGATGAATGTTTACCCAATCCTTACTCCTGCTTTAAAAGCTTCCTGACATACGGACTGCTAAAGTACTTTTCAGTTAATAAAAGGGTTTTGTTTGTATAACAAAGGCATGATTGCTAATCATGACATCAAATGATGTTTTCTTAAGTTTGATAATCATACTGTCATTTTAGGTCCCCTAGGAGAAAGGGCTCAATAGCTAGAGTAAATAACAAAAGTAAAATTTAGCACTGAGCAGGACAAAGATGAATCAGCAACAATTGGCTTGCATTCTGGATTGTTCTTAATCAGAATAAGGGTTTCTGCATTCTAAAATGACAGAAATTTCTTGCATCAGTGTGGAGGCATCATGCTGAGTCACCAAGTCATTCTTGTGGGCTAAGAGAAATACAGACTGGCAATTTCCAGCCTTTTTTTTCCCCCCTTTTTTTAAAAAAAACAGGTCCTGTTGGCAACAGAACATGAAAAGAAATACAGTCTTATTCCAATCAACATCTCACTGTAATCTTTCCAAGCCTGCTTTAGGTGCTTCTCATCTGTCTGTGTGTATCATTCTTTCTACTATCACAGGACTTAGTGGTCCCAACCAAAAGTGATGGCCCTAAAAATGCTAGACCAGTCAAGCTAAACAAAATACCAGATATTTGCTTAAAGAGTTGAAGTGCAAGACTAGATGCAAGTGAAACAATGAGAGGGCACATCAGCAGTCTCAGCTGTGAGGCACCTGCAAAGTTGCTGTAACTTTGCCAAAGTACCAGTAGCGAAAGCAACAACTATATCTGGTTTTGGTGGCTCAGCTAGAATCTTACCAATCCTGCAGTAAAACAGATAACAAAGCAAACCAAAAGCAACCTGCCCCTGCTTCCAAGAAACATTCACACTTCCCCTTTCATGAAGAACTGCTTAACAGCAGGAAGATTCCCTTCCTGTCCTTCCAGAGCAGAAACTCTCAAACAAGAGCTCACCGGTGTTTACAAGGACCTGGCACATCCTATATAGCTGCTGCTTAAGAATTTATTAAACTGCAGTGAAAGCAGGAATCGTGTGCGTTTTTCAATCTCACATTCACAGTCCTAACCAATATGTCAAATAAATTTCCCCCATGCTCATGGCATGATGGGCAAAGCTGTTGTATAGAAAGACATACAGTATTATTTATAGAAGTTGTACTTTGTCTAAAAGTTGTACTTCTCATATACATCAGTTGTTTTCCAGAGTGCTTTACACTGAAATACCTACTAATTCAATTTTAATTTGTTCTTTTACAATACAAAGCATTAACTACATCAGTATGTAAAGACAAAAACTACGATGTTTCAGTTGATTTTAGCTTTAAGCTATGAAGTAGAAACTGCTGTCAAAAAGTAAACCATAAATCGTGTCTACAAATAGTACTGTAAGTGCCAAACCCATAAATTTTTAGGTAAACTTTTAGGTTACAGTTTAACTGCTATTGTAGAGAAAAGACCTCTACACAAAATTTATCTGAAGCTGAACTAATAAATGTAATCACCTGCTGTGCAGAGGTTGAAAACCTACCTGATAGACTTACTGAGTATTCATGCACAAGTAAACTCATTTTTGTAAAGGCACAAGAAATGGTTCTATTCTGCGATTCATCTGCTCTTATAGAGGAAAAGCTGTCATAGTAAAAGCCATTTGCAAAGCCCAACATAACAGGTTGTATATTACTTTTAGGTTCATGCTTATATGAACAAGATCTTGTCTTTTTATTAAAAGCATGCCATCATGATTTCAACACTGGCAGTGAACCATCCTGCTCCAAACTGTTCTAACAGTTAATTATCCTGTCAGGCACAACATCCCACTTTTGTCTTTGTCTAATGTTAAGTTCCAGTTATTCAAGTTCATTAAACACCTGTATCTGCTGGACAGAAAGACCATCTACCATCACTTCACTTTGCAATGTAGTTTCTTTTAGACCATGAAAACAACAATTGTTTAAGATACTTCTCAGCATTTCATTTAAATCATTTGCTAGTCCCTCCATTGTTATCACAATTTTATCATCCCCAACCTGCTAACATTCTCCTTCAATTCTTGATGTCCAAACTTGATGCAGCACTGCATCAAGGGGCCAAATCATGTATTGGTCCCTTTTACCCTAACACTGCAAATCTGCTTATTTATTTTCACACTCAATGTCTGGGGGTTTTTTTTGTTTTCTTAAATAAAGTCATTGCTGCTTCAGAGAATTTTCTACATGTTCTTTATTTTCCAGTGTATCCTTACTCTAGACCAGTGGTTCCCTATCAGGTGAGTCAGATAGCACTGGGAAGTTATAAACTGATAAGAGGTCAGAGAGAGACCAACTGAACTAACTTGGGCTAAGACCAAGCCTGTTTCCCACAAGGCCAGGCAGGACACTGCCACCGTGCCAGAATGGGTGCAATGTGGAGCAGAGTGCGAAAATTGTCCAAGTAGCTCTTGGCTTTGCCGGATGGGTCTACCTGGGGAAGATGACGGGTCCACCTGGGGGCACCCAGCTTTCTGTGGCAGAAGGAGCTAGGCAAAGCAAAGCTTGAGACACTTGGTATTCTCAAGTGAAGCACAGCTGTCAAAGGACTGGAAATCATCACATTACACTGTGTTAGAATGCATATGCTTTGTTTATAGTTGGTGTATCACAAAACACAAATTGGTTTATATACATTATACACATCTTCAATTTCACACTCCTCAGATACAGGGACTGATAACTTCCCATTTATATTTTGAGACAGACATATTACCTCATTTGAGAATGTATTTACCATGTGTTATGTTAATTTCCATGTTCCAATTTCTTGATTAAAATGTGGTGCAGCATGATATCCTACAGAAGTCAGTCTATTACTTTACTAATTTTACTTTCATCAGCCAGCTGGTAATCTCATCACAGAAGACATGAGTACCTAGTTTTCAACCTCTGGTTTCTGTACCTTTACAAAGACTGGAATTAACCATTCCTATTCCTTGTCTTAATATTTTTCTTCATTGAGTCCTGTTCCAATATTTGCATCAGATCAACACCAGGCTGATACACTCATACTTGAATGTTCCATTTAATTTACTTTTTCTTTTGGTAAATATTAGCAGCTTTTTTCCAAATCCCCTGGAATGCCCTCAGTGCCCCAAAAATTCTAGAAGAAACCTCCCCACAATTACTGGTAGCAAAGAAAAATTCCTAGGCAGCTTTTTAAACTCTGCAGTTCAACATATTCTGACTGGCTAATTTTAAAATGTCTACATTTCACAGCTCCTGTTTCATGTCCCCCTTAGTTGCTAGAACAGAAGTACATTATGACGCAACTACACCTAGTTTTCCCCCCTAAATGCAAACCAAAAGCACTTACTAAACATGGCTTCTTTTTCAGTTACTACTGGTTTTTTTTATCATTGCACAGTAACAACTGCATATATGTTCTCAACTGACTTGAAGACTGGTCATTGGCCTTCTACCTCCTGGCCTGAGGTTCTCCACCTTTATATCATGTGGCTTTCTTCAGCCATTTCCAGCAGTTCCTACTTTTTATTTATGACAACCAGCATCAGCTTCTTGCTTTTTTAAGCTCTGGACATGCACACATACAAATGCATGCTTAATGTGTGTATATGTGTCCGTATACACATTTGCCTTCAATTATTTCCTTCAAAGCAGTTTTTAAATTATGATCTTCTCTCTTGATTGTGGCTTTCACCAATATCTACTAAAACATTCTCAAAAATCCTTTAATTCTTATTGACTCCTGCAACCCACACAATGACATTCCAAATCCAAAAGGAAAAGAAATGTAATGTTGGACTAAGAGATAGGAAAACTACAGATAAACAGAAAAACTCCAAACATTCTCTGTATTAACTTTTATGCCTTACAGTCCTTGATGCCTGATGTAGCTATGAGCTTCACTACCCTCTCATGTCACTCACCCCTGAATCACTGTCTTCTTCAGAGACACAGTGCACCTTAGAACTCTTTTTGAATGTGAAAATCCTAGACCATGCCAAGATATTCAGTTCCTATCTGTGCTTTTCTATTGTCTATGGAAAGAGAATGCTGTGTACACAGGAAGAGTATCAACTGACCTAAGCAATAGTCATTGTGCAGGCTCAGGAATACCATTACCTTGAAAAACTTAAGTGTGTTACCCAAAGGATTAAGTTTATAGTCTTCGTATTATTTGCAAATTTTGGAGTTGAAAGAACTCTCTAGTCATGATCAAAATCCTGAGTATCGTATCCCTCAAAGGCAACAGAAGGCATAGTTTTGTTTACAACTCAAATAAAAATACAGTTGCTATTTTTTTCCTATAACACTGATCAGTCCAGTCCATCATGATTGCCTGAGTAGGGCAGTGGGGGGTTGTTTTTATTTTTAAATATATACATCTGTCTGAAAACTCTCACTGAGCTAATTAAGTCCTACTGAATCTAGCAAAAAGAATCAACACCTTCCACTCCCCTTGCTTTTTCGCTAAATGTGAAGTATTTCACCTCATATTGTCTGAACTGACCAAATACCACTTGAAAGCAAAGATTTCTGAACTGAAGAGCATAGTACAATACAAAATAATTTCTTTCTGCAATGGCAAATTTCTAAATCTGTCTGAAGCTCTGCCTACTTTATATTATATTATAAAGTCCTCAACAAACAGGCTTATATGAGTTACAAAGCTGAATACCACTGGTATCAAGGCCTTGAACACTTCTGGTTCCCAGTATGCACAGTAAACAGTTGCAATGAGTTATTCTCTTGAGTACCTTTACCTATGGTGGAAATAGAAAGCTCCAGTGAGAGAACCCATAGCAAACTTTGCAGACCTGATGGGAAGTTTACAATAGCTATATGCAAGTGTCAATGCAGTTTTAAAACTTCAGTAGCATTTGTCCTGCATATTCCTACTAGCTTGCCAAAATATGCCAAAATTTATATGATTCACAGTTAAGTATCTTGTATTGTAGTATGGACAATTGCTGTATCCCACACACTTTACAAGTCTTTAGTCCTGGAAAAATTAGCCAAATTAAGTTTCATGAGCACCTTCATGAGGCCAGAAATTCACTGACAAATTAAAATTAATTCTGCTATAAATACATTTTTATTCTATTTATGCACATGGGTCTTTTTATAGCTGTTAAACCTCCTCTCTTTCCCCTTTTTAAAAGGCTACTGAAACTGTCAGGAACTACATTTTACATTTTAGCAATCATTGCATACACATCATGACTCCTAGAATTTAAAATGGAATTGTTGATGCTTCAGATACTGTTGGACTGTCATTAGTTCTGCAAAGTATGTAATTTGTCATTTTGGAAGAAATGACAGTACATTCACTTGTGCAACATGCTTTTAAACTTCCTCTCTCTAATTTAAAAATGCCAGTATTATACTGTGCTTCAAGAGAGATATTTTTAAGGCTTGCAGGTTGGCTTGTCACAGAGCAATTTGTCAGGCAGTATTTTGTCTTCATTAAGGTTTATTCACATAAAGTGATTGGCCTGTCTCTGATATTCCCCAAAGACAATACATTCTGTCTTACCTGATGGTAATGAGGCCTGTGTTAAATTTTCACTTTCCTCATCAGTGTTGCCATCATAGTCATTTTCTCTCCCTGTAGCCATCTGAGTGGTGGCTATGCTAACCCTAGCGGAAAAAAAAAAAAAAAGGAAAAAAAAATCACATTTTTGCCATCTATTATTTCTGCAAAGAATTTATAATTATTAGGAAATGCAAGCTGATACACATCAACATAGAGTCCCCATGCTGAACAGCTTAGCGCATTCATATACAAGGACAGACAAAAAAAGGTAAGTTAAGATATAAAAAAGCAGGATAAAAACAGCAAACAAATTAAGCTGTGTTGTAGCATTAGAATAATTAATCTTCTCTGGATATTTTTGAAATAAAAAGTACATAAAAACATTTCAATTTAGGTATTTTTGTTTCCCAAAGGACAAATGGAATGAAATAATTCAGGGACAATGCATATGAAAGTACCAACTATGGAAATGGCAGGGACATACTCTCATTGGAAAATCAACTGCAGCCCAACAGAAAAAAGAAGAGGACAGATTCATCGAATATTTAGCTCTTGGCTACAGCATCCAAAGCAATATGCTGCTCTTTGCAGTGATGCCACAAAGAATCCTCTGCTTTCATGACTAACAGTATTGTTTTGGATAACCAAGCACTTAGCCAGGAAGAACTGTCAGAAAAATTAAGAAATACCTTGTACATTTGGCACCTACTGCAGATTCTTTAGCTTCTTTAGCTTCGTTCAACAACTTCTGTAAGCTTCTTATCTTTGCCTTCTTCTCATTCAGCACCAAAATAAACCGGTTATAAAGATCTGCCTCTAGTTCTTCTTTAGCTTCCACACATTTTTCCAGCCTACAATGTAAAATTAACGGTTACACTATCTCTTTTTAAAATTCTGTGTTTCCTGGAAGAAAAGTCTGTAGTGAGGCCAACCTTCCTATTACAGGAATCCCCACACCAAACCACGCATGACTAGTCCAGCATCTTGTGTCTGAAATAGGCCAGAAGAAGCGTTTTTCCACAGACAAGTGCAATGAACTTTGCTAGCAGAAGGGGAAAGTTGCCAAGGGGAAAATTTTCTCTTCATGGTTTTTTTTGATAGGTTCTTGCACACGTGCAGCTGAGACAACTACAATTCAAATAGGTAAGTGTTCTTTAGTTTCAATGCTCAATTCACCATAGTGGGCATACCTTAGCAGAATACACATAATGAGATTACAAATAGATATGATTAAGCTTGACAGGTCCAAGATCTGGGCCACACACTCTGACTTGAAATGTATTTGAACAGGAACAAAAAAAAAAGAAACAAGAAACAGGCAGCTCCCCTCCAACGTGGGCTGAGATGACCACCAAATACTTTGGGCAACTGGGACAGCTCCAGAACTCTTTCCTTGCCAGGACTCCCTGGGCAGACGTGGGTGATACAGACCTTTGCCTGACCATTTTCCATCAACAGCCTTGCACGTCTTGTCCAGTGAGCTGGCAAGGTACAGAAACCAGTTCCTGGCAAAGCTCAACAGGACACTGCAGCAAAACCTGATGGCAACTGTAATCCCTTACAGGCATTCAGACAAATTCAATGCTAGTAACTCTAGTGCTGTGGACTCCATTTCGAATTACACAGATACAGAGATGAGATCTAAGAGCACCTGCAGCCACCGCTAGGCAGATTTTTTTTTTTTTCCCCTGAACCAATCACAATTACTTGGTAGAGGACTAAACACTTCAAATATATATAAAAATGTTTTAAAAGCTCTTAATATCCTCAGAGTAAAATATCATTCAGGTTTTTAAAGATTTAATGTGCATCTGTAGGTAGGTTAATGTCAGTAAAATGAAGCACAATGGAAATATAAAATTAAGAATATGGATGTATACTGTCTCATAAGCAAAGCGAAACTGGAATATAAGCAAACATGAGCACAATAAATGAAGTGACTTATAGCAAATGCAATCCTGTATTTACTTCTTGTATGTCATAACTTTTTAGTCCTTGCATTGAACCACAAACATTTCAATAGCTGTGTTCATAACAAGCAAATAAACATCTTGATAGCCTTATTGATCATGGTGACTACAGTATTACAGCAAATAGTCATAACTTATAAACAACATTCTTTTCACCAACCTGTACAAGGCTGGTAAAAAAGTTTAGGTGGCTTCCTTTGTTATTAAACCCAAACACATAAGAGATTATTAAAAATATTAATTTATAAGGTAAGAAATTTCAACAGACTTCCTCTATAAATACTAATTATTTTGTTCAGAGATGAAAACCATAGATGATGTAAGAAGGAAGACAATAGAAAATAATCTCATAAAGCGTTAAGTCTACTGTGCAATGCTTTAGGGATATGCTTGATCGTTGATAAATAATTCATCTAATTTAAATGCAAATAGCAGAACATCATTACCATATAGATCGGTTCAATAATTCCTAAATGAAAGATCATATGTACTAATCAACTACCAGGAGACTTTCCACTTACAAAAGAGAAGTTAACTGTTTAGTGGGGAACAAATAGACAATTCACAAAGAATTGTAAACCCTAATACAGGGTCCAGAAGTGCCTGAACATACTTGAAACTAATTACATGTGTATACATAAAAATGGAAAAAAAGGATTTTGTGTGAAATACAGTATTTCTGTCTGTATCAAATCCTACAGCAAAGTCCCTTCTGCCCCACACAAATCGATATGAACTAAAGAAAGTGTGTACTACTGTGCCTTTAGTTTGCCAATGGACTGGTTTTCGTCAGAGCAGCTGAGGCTGGTTTTAATAGTTACATCGAGACATTTTGCTGACTTGGCCAAAAAGGTGTCATATAAGATAACTTCAGTGAGGCCCTTGAATCCTGCAAAGGCATGCACTGATGAAAATCCACGTAACTGTAACTCTAAATGAAGTAAAGCTGATGCTGCCTGGACATTAAGAAGCACAGTATAAGAACTTACTGCAAGACTAGCCAATTTCTTCAGCTTCTGGAGCGAAATACTAGCATCTCGAAACATACATACTGACTATATGCATAGATTAGAATATTAACTCTAGCCTGTAGGCAAAATCAATTAGTAGTATGCAATCAGTTAATCTTACATGATTGTCTTCATTTACATGAACACCTTTTTTGATTTTTTCCCGTTGTTTAAAGTGATCCATATATAAATACATTCTCCAGACATACGTACGACATTCATTTGGCCTAACATTCAATCAGTGTAAAATAGTATTACATTAATGCTATATTTGCAAGTTATGAGCCTTTACAAATGTAGTATTATATGGCATATGATGATACTTAAAAACAGCATAGTAAAAAGCAACCGTCCTCTGCTGCGTGGGAACAGGGATACATTAATAATGGAGAACGTATCTGTTTGTGGGGTGGCTCTGGCTGTAGCTCTGCATAGCCTTTAGGATTCACTCAGGCATGCATTACCTGAATTACATGACCACTAAGCAAATCTGGCTGGGTTTCATCGCAAATACCTCGTCGGTTACAAATACAAACTTTAATTGCAATTCATTACATGCTTGTGCCTGTATGTGAGTTGTCTCACTAAAATACCATCTCCCCAGGCCAAATAAAGAAGCTGCTCACCTCAAAGACAACTTTCAAGTACAATGAAAATAAATGGAATTTAATGGTTAGAGTGATGTAAGTCTTATTTGCACGTGTTTTCTGATTTCTACACTCTTAGATGTCTCTGTTATGTTAAGTGCAATGCTTTTAATGTGCCAGACGCCCAAGTCGACTGCCATCAAAAAGCTTGCACAGCCCACTGAAAGCAGCTAGTATTAGGAATGGTTACAATCAGTAATTGAGAAAATAAGGTAACTGTCCAGTTCTTAAGTGCTGCCTAAATGTAGAGCAATCACACATGCTTCACAGAGGTTAATGTGAACTATGTAACTTAATGGCATTTATACATTTTCCACACTCCAATAGTAGAAAGAAAAAATTCAACATCTCTACTATTCATCCTTGTCCTCAGTGCTTTAAAATAATTGCTGGTCTTACAGCACCGCTCTATTACATTTCAGATTCACCCTTCCCCCAACATTGGCAATGGTATTGAATCTTGATGAGCTAATGCTGAAGAGTCAGTTTCAAGCACCAAACTACCTAGCCTGCATTTTTATAAGCTATTTGTGGTTTAAATATACTGTCACTATAGTTGACCACAACACAAATTAGTAGCTATTTTTGGCTTGTCTACACTAATTTTAGATGTTTGATACAAAATACACACCATACCCAAATCAGAACTTTAACTTGAGTTTTACTGGCCAAGGAATTGTTTTGCTACAGATTATTATTACTTTACCTTTACCATCTTAATTACCTATATGAAATAAAAACAATAGCTATTCTGCTCTGGTATTTTAACTCAACCATCCCTGAGGTGCGCACGCACACACACACTCACCCCCAGGCACACACAGCATTTTCAGAATAATAATTTTGAAAATTTCCTTAGCCTCTCTATTTAGATCTTGCCAGATAGTGTCTTAGTCATTTTTATTTTATGTTTTTAGATCAAGCGCTGAACGGTCTAGCTAGCCAATAACTCCCATACTGATGTCACCTACATATGGGTCATTTCCTGAAAGCAGGGAATTTTTCAGCCAGGTAAATTCCTACACTTAGGTCATCACAATAAGCAAGATGATAGGGATTTACATCTTCAACCAGAAACACTCCCAACACCTCAGATGCTGCACAGCTTAGACTAGAGTGCATAAGCAATTTAACAATTAATTTGACCATGCAGGGGATTTCTCTTCAAAGGGATTTTTGGCCTGCTCCTGCCTTTCGCCTTTATGTGAACCTGAATTTCAGAGGGAAGCGGCAGGAGTCACTTCTGTAGCTGGCACAGGGCTGCCAGCAGCAAGCTCTTTACAGCTGGGCGGATTATCTCACATATCTCACCATGCTTTGGTGAGGCAACAGCCAGCAGCAGATCGGGGCTGGTATTCAGCCTACAGATTGCTCACTAGGCAAATTTAGCCTCCTGAATGAAACTTCCTTGCCATTTTGCAGACCGAACGGAAAGCAGAACAAGTTTAGACCTCAAGATGCCCCAGACAGCTACAGGGCAAAGCTGCTGAGCTGAGCTCACAAAACCTTCATGATGGGCAAGAAAATTAGAGTAGGGAAACGGAAAGAGGATGACTGAATTATTCCATCCAGTGCCCCATGCTTACAATGAACAAACACAGCTCTTGGAAGTCTGCATGCTATGTTTTAATTCTAATGAGGTCCTGAAGAGAGAGATTTTAAGCAAAGGGAACTGCAGGGGCTGAAACTCTGGAGCTGATGTGCCTTAGCTCCAGGCAAAGAGGGAGCACAATTCTCAACATCACGTGCTTTATTTGATGTTTTACCACTCAACACCGCAAGTGATACAGAATGCGAAGCCTGAAATCCTGTCTACTGAACAAAGACAGGCAAAGCTTTTGTTCAGGTCCAAGAAACTCACAACACTAGGTCCAGCATTTGGAGCCAAAAGAGCAAAGAGAGACACAGCAGGGTAGACTAGGCTGTGGCAAAAAGAATTTAAAAAACCCAAAACCAAACAAACCCAAACAAAAAAAAAACCCCAATACTGTTTGGATGCAAATAATTTTTATTCTCCATTTAGCAGACATGGCCAAAGTTTGGTGACTGTACAACTTTCAATATTTATTTTGAAAAATCATGTTTCAGCTGTTCAAAATATAAACATACTAAAGAAAACCACCAGCTTTCAAAGCTTGAATACACTGCTTCTGAGAGCAAAGGCTGTGAGGCTACTGTGATTTTTTTTTTTTTTCTTTGGGGTTACTCTTTAAAAAAAGTGCCACACCACCATGGAAATTGATACAAGCACTAACGCCTATTACACATTAGCGTGTAATGCAGTACAGCATACTGGTTACACAATACGCTATTGTTCAATAAACTGTTAAGCAGTAAAACACTACTTAGGAAGGCCATATGCTTGTCAGGGAGATTGTCAGGAGAAACTGTTACTCATTTTAATGAGAAGGAAACAAAACTAACTCCTCCCAAAAGTTCGCTCTCTTTTTCAGGGTAAATTAATGCCAATTAGCTACATTCTTTCATCAATCTTCCTAAATGTGGTTTTTTTCAGATAAAGCTATAGAAAATCAAGATAAATCTCTGACTTGTATGTGCTAAGTGTTTTATGCCAATTGAAATAAGCATAGGTTACTTCACTACAGAGTGCAGTGGCAGACAATTCAGATCATAAATGCAATGGCAATTATAAAAATCTCTTTTAAAATAATGTTACTTTTTCATATAACAACACACTCGTTTTCCAATTCTGGCTGCTTTGACAAGGCAAACAGATTAAAGTGATGGCCATTTATTTCCCACTCAAAAATGTAGATAATTTAAACTGCTAGTCCTAAGAATTATAGGAAATAGTGGAAAGGAAAAGGCTTCCTGAAGAAAGTGGAGAGGATTCTACAGAAAAAAGGTAATTTTTTTTTTTTTTTAACTTCATAAAGCTAAAACCAGCTTTTATTGCAAAGTTTGTAATACCAGTTGTATCTTTGACATAGGAATGAAATTCACAACTACATGGGCTGTAGATAACTGGGCTCAAAACACTTGTCAAGAGAACGGAAATATGTGTGTCTCTTTCTGTATGTGACTTCAAAAGTGCTCATCAGTAAAGCCTGCACTGACAGTATAAGTGTTTGTGAGTTTCTCAAGTATCACCTGCAAATGCACTTTTAAACTTACAGCTTCTCCATGTCGCTCCAGCTGCTGAAGAGCCTTTCGTTTTCTTTTTGCAGATGCTCATTTTTCGCATGCAGTCTTCCCAGGCAGTCCAGACAGTAACCAATCAGCTCCTTAACCACCTCTGCCGGACTCAAAACTTTCTGTAGCTTCAGAGATCCAAGTCTAAACTAGGACACAAGGAAAGAATGAGTTACTTCATCTGTACTAGAAAGATCACAAAACCTCACTCCAATAAATTTGAATACATACTTAATAAATATAAGAAATACCTTACAGTCCTCCAGTTCAAAGTGATATAATAAATTTGTCACAAGAATAATTGTGGAATATGTGAAATAATCACCATGCCAATTATTTATGCAGCTAACATGTCTTAATGGTCACCTGTCATTCAATAGGCACAGGACGTAAGCACTGACATACTTTCTAATGGGCAGAAAAAGAGATGCCACGCAGCTAGTGTAACATGATATAGGAACAGCCTGTTCTTGTACAGCTCAGAGGAGGTCAGGAGTATAAAGGTGCAACCACAGGTTTTATATAAAAGGCATTTTTGATGTAATGCAGAACAACAGAAACTGAAAAACTAACGGTACTTCTAACATGTTCTTGCCATCTGCCCAATTCTGGTACCCACAGCAGCAATACAACCACATAAACATTACTGATAAAACAAATGAACATTAATGACTTTTGATTTAAAGTAGCACTACAAATGCCTCTCATAATGCTTGCATGCACCTGATGGATGAAAACTAGCTGGCAAGTTTTCCCCTTTAGGGCTCGGACAGCAAGTTCTTAATTATAAAAGGAGTCCTTCAATTAAACAGTATCCTCAATAATTCAGTGAGATTAAAGGATAGCCTCTATAACAAATAGTTCTATTTCTTCAGCAATGGGGATGTCACACAGGTTATACAAGATCTCTGAACAGATTTGTTCTGCCTGGTCTGGCAGAAACAACAGAAAACTGTTGTTTCTATTATGTTAAAGGAGAAATAGCTCAGCCATACATACAAAACAGTATCAGCTAAGCTATAAATGCGCAAAGCTGGATGAAGATACAAAAATATTCAACGTGACAGTTTGAGGCAATTGAAGAAGGGTATTAAGGCTCGTTGAAAAGGGTCGCACAGATTACCTTAAGAGAAGCAAACCAGAAATGAAGGACCTGACTTTGGTGCTCTGGTGTGGGTAAATGATGGAGAATCTCAACTACGGTAAGGTACACTTCTGCAGCTGATAGAGCTTACAGAAGCCATAGGGGGCTTTTCTGACGCTCTCTATATCTAGAAGCACCACCATTTGCCTGGTTTGACAAAAAAAAATAGTTGAGGGAGCAGATCCTAAGAAAAGCGTTGGATGACACAATCCAGACTTTGGCCAGCTTAAACTACAGCAGAAGCAGATTTTTCGGAAAGAGGCACCAAAATGACTTGGCTTTGATTGGAAATGCCTGCAGAAATGTTGAGTTGGTAAGGGGTACGTGGAGGGAGAACGGATCCTCTCTCACATCTTGTAATTACTAAAAGGATTGACACAACTGTTGTGCCATTTCCTTATGAATAGAACTATTACTCATCTTTCAACTTGAATACATGGCAATAACATCTTTACAAAAAAAACCAAAACAAAACAAAACAAAAAAAAGGTGGTACATGCTAGGGAAGGGTTCAGTCTGTGTCCTGGTACCTCACCTATTAAAATCAGAAATGCCATTTCATTCATTTTCCTCCTCAACTTAGTTCATTTTACTTGGGAGGGCATGGAAAATCACTAAATAAAAGACATTCATGAAAAAAAAGTGTAGCATTTGTTAACACTTTTTAAAAAGTGAAGCTTATCACTGCTATACATAAGGTTTTGCTGAAAAAGGCCTTGTAAAAATTGCTTATAAAGATTTTAAAGGCATTGTTTGAAACAAATAACAGTCCTTCAACTTAAATATTTTATCTGTGGAAGTCTCTACAACACAATACCATCACGAGCTTCCTCACCAAGGTTAATTTATCAGAAAATGTGGCAAACCCAAACATTTAATTTCAAATTAGCCACTGATCTTTCTTCCAAATTCACATGTACTGTCTCTGGCATGTTGTTTTCCTTTAGCTTACATACATCTGATGGCTAAAGATGAAAAGATGCATTTAATCTATTTTTGGAAATTAGATTACATTATCAGTAACCCACAGAGTGACGTGTATTCCCTGGATATCACACTTGGCTGTTTGACAGCATTAACAAAGATGGACATTTGCGTAAAGGAAACTGTTTTTCATCACTTGCAAGCCACCACCATACTATATGGATAAAGAATTCATGCCACACTTGAATACTAACCGGAGAGATAGAGAAGCACAGTAGCAAAGATAAATAGCAACACAATCTTCTACTTACACTGTGGAGGAAATAGCAAGAAAAGGAGATCCTTTTGTCTTATGCTTTTAATATAATCAACTGAGATAAGGTACAGGCAAATATGTTTAATCAGGACAAATAAGCATTGCCCAAATTACAGTTTACTCAGCACAAAAGAATGAAATATGAATAACCCTAAAACAGGTTAAAGTGAATAACAATAGATTTCAGCTGAAAGCCTGGTTCCACTCACAAATCAAAATCATGCCAAACACACAACAGACATTTCAAAAGCAATTGTAATTATAAACAAACACCAGTTCAGCCTCTTTCTTAAATATATTACATAAACCGATACTGCTAGCGCAACGTGGAGTTTTGAAACTGCAAAATACATCCTCATCTTCACGGAGCTCTGCCATGAAAGGATTTCTGAAGATATGTAAGAAAAAACAAAGTCCTTCTTTTTATAAAAAAAGCTGATACACTGAAAGGAATCAAACCAGGCTTTTGGGCACACTACCTTTTTTGATGAATTCTCAAGATGGAGACAGGGAGAGGACATGCTGCAAAGAGCGGAGCAAGAAACGCGTGCCAGCCTGATGAGCCACTGCTGGCGCGGGAGCCAACAGAGAGGAGGTGCTGGACAGATTTGCCACACTGGTACAGGGACACAATGAATTTGGTTGGCCATCTTTTTAGCTGTTCATTTCGAAGTCCGACACAGTAACAGTTAGACTTTCATTCAGCCTTTGTATAAAGCAATTGACTGTTACGTACTGCCTTAACTTTAAACTTCACTGTACTGTTTTCTGTGTCTTACACACTGTAATCTGTGGACCATTTCTAGGAGGCTCGCTAAAGGTAAGCAAAGCAAGCCCATCACCAGGAGGCTTAAATTTATTAGGCAGGTGCTCATGTATCCACAGGAAAAAAAAAAAAATAAAAAAAAATCATAAGGCTTCTGCACCTTTCCACCCCACCCCCGTCATCTAATCTTAATTTAGGATAGTCACAGGAGTACATGATCTGGGTTACATCGCAGCTATCTTCAGCAGCTCAGTGCAGAAAAACATGGGACATTTAGATAGAGCCTAATTAAGCCAAAAGTGATAAAAGCCAAATGTGATACTGGATATGCGGTTTTGTTTTGCCTCCTGCACACACAGTATTACACAAAGTGTACCAAAAAGCCTTCTTAGGCTGTTTCTTCAACATGAAATTATTTCTTACAACAAGCTATTACACCACCTATTTAACAAACAGACATGTTAGCACTAACAATAGTAACATTGTTATCTGAGCAAATTACAACTGATTGGCATTCGCCCCTGTAAAGAGCCCAGGGCTGAGAAACTGATAAGCCATAAAGGCAGCCAGGTCCATTTCATTTCCAAAGCATCAAGGCAAAGCACGAGCCATTCATAAAATAATGTAAAGAAAATGAAATCTCAGGACAGTTTTGCTCTGGAGTCCTGCTGGCATCCCAAATTGGAAAGCAAACTGGTAAAAGAGCAGCTGCACAAAATAGCGCAATTTTAGATCCAAGAATTCTGAATTTGGGACAGACACGTAATTTGCAGCACTGATTAAGACAGAATTCTATTAAAATTAAATGGGGGGGGGAGGGAGAATCATAAAAAAGGAGCCATTAGTTTTTTCATATATTGCTTAGTTTTTGCTTGCAAATAAACCAAGAAATAGTCCCAGTTATTTGTCCTTCATCACCAAAACCACAGTAGTGAAACTGGAAACAGTTCCAGGAAGATTCAGTAGAAGTGGTTAAAGATCAGGATACCATAAGAAACATTTAACTGAGTGATATATCAAGATAAATAGATCTTGCTTACTGCATGAGTGAAAGCTCAACATTAACACTTCACTAAGCTAATTTTACATAGAACATCTCTATGATTTGGATCATGTTTCCAAGGTGAGCCTCATTTTGTAAATTCCTGCACATTGCCGCTCTCTAGATCAATTCATATTTCTTTCCATTCTTCCAGCTGCTGTAGCTCGCTAGCTTCATATCATCTGCAGATGTAATTAATGTGCTTTCTACTTCCTCTCTCAGATCATTCAAGAAAACACTATGTAAAACAGTGAAGCACTACATTTATACAGAGAATGAGCAGATCTGCTAGAGGTCTCAGTGGACAATAGACTGTGACTGATATACTGCTCCTCTTCAATATCTGTTTTACTGTTTGTTGGGATTTTTTTTTTTACTTGCTTTTTTAAAGACACATGAAGATGAATACAGAACCATTTAGAAACCTGTGTTCCCTTAATCAGAAATCACACTCAGAATTTATCCATTAGACCAGTATTTTAAGTTTAGAAATAAAAACAGGAATTAGAAGCTTATGACAAACTGTCATTTTCCCATCACCTCTTATCCTGCCTACTGTTTTGTCTCCTACCGATGAAGAAAGAAGTAATCTCAAGCGTAAGACAGATAATATTTTGGAAGTAAACTGAAAAGCTTCTCAAGTAATTTTCTTCTTGTTACTGATGTTTACAGGAAGATGCTTCACATAGGAAAAAAAACTCATTAAAATATAAGCCAACACATTTTTTCATGGAAAGTTCTAAAGCTACATGAGAATTATTTTATTCTATAGAGATAGTGGATTTCAATTTTACATTAAAATAATACGCTAAAATGCTATATAATCTTTGCATTACTACATTCCGCTGGAAATGAGAGTTATCATGTAAGGCAATAAGTATCAAAGTTTATGCACTGAAAGAAGCAGCCATTTACACAGCAATGCCTGCATGCGCTCTCTTCTGAAGCAGAATCTGAAGCTAGATACTAACAGTGAGGTAATTTCCAATAACAACAATTTTTCATTATGACATACTAGTCCGTAAAAAAAAAAAAAATATGCTGGAAACTCTCATTGCATCTGCATTGCTGGCCATGATTTCTCTCTGTATTACTTAAGTATCCTGACAATCCTTTCTAACAATATTTGTTATCCAAAATATATTTAAGGAATTCCATACTTCCACAAGCTAGAAAACAATATTTATTTAGACAGACAGATTTTGTCCTTTCTTGTCCTGGCAGGCTATAACAGCTATATAGTGTGTCTCTCTATCTTCTATTTATATTAAATACTTAAATCCTAACCTACAATATTTTGCTTCTTCCTTCTCTATTTTGAAAAGGATTTAACAAATAATTTTCACAGAAAGTACACTTACAGATACTTCGGTCTGATTTTGAAATGAAAATATTCCTAGTGTGTGAACTAATGCATAGTTTTAATTGTACGAGTCAACCTACAGCTTGTAACAGAATCATCTCTAACTCACCTCACTCATCTACCACTTTTCCTACACCTTCGGAAGAGATCCTTCTGCCCTGCTTCTAATCATAGTATTTCAAACTGTGCGAACAATCAGCTGGGTCAGCACAGTTAGTAACATCTACATCCTTGCAGACAGATGCTGCCTGCTGCAAGGTATTGTCTAAGCAAAGGTCCTTTCACCAGGAAAATATTAATGAAGAATTTGAGAGGCAGGGGAAGTTCTATAGCAGCCCACCAGCGTGCAGCAGCTGCGTAGTCCCTTCTCTGTCTTTATCGAGACCCACAGTTTGTAATAGCAGATGTGACCCCTGCGTTGAAGCAGGAAAGCCCTGAAGACCCACAAAACAACAGATCCTTTTGTCATTGCCCTATCCTGAGCATCTCTCAACACCTCTCCTACGCTAACAGGGAGCTACACTGGAAGGGGTATTTCTACGATAGAGCTCAGTCTTACCAGAGCTTGGTTTTTCCGTGCTGCCTATTAGTGCCAGTTCAACTGGGTCTTTGGGAACTAGGGAGGATTGAGGAGCAATCAGGGTGGTTTTTATTAATAAAAAACCCACAGTCTGAAACCATATGTTTTCAATACTTAAAAAGCCATCTTAATAATCTCAAGAGCCAAACCAAAACAAATGCTTTACTCACTTATTTTTCAACACTTGCACAAATTTATACCTAGAAAAACTTACTAGGACAAGATATTAAAAGCCATCAGTTAAACTATGCTGAAGTCACCTATTGATGACCTTGTCTATGGCTGGTACTCCAAGTAAATTCTTTACTACAGAGTTAGAGATTAGCCATAATGTACAGGACAACACTGAATGTTAACATTTATTCAAAAGTAAGATGTCCCTTACATGCTTGCATTACAATAGGCCGTGTAAGATACAGCAGCTTTCTTTTCTCACTGAGAGTTGGAACTCTTGCAAGACACACAGGCTGTGATTTCTAGAATCACCCTTGCTACTGCTGCTTAAATATCAGCTACCTCTTCCACTTCACATATGCACGGACTCTGAACTAAAATAGAATCAATACTTTGATAAAAATAAGTTTTCACCATGAAAAAAACCTATGATTTAAAAAGAGGAAAATGTTAATTAAAATTCATGTACAGGGTTAAAGAATATGACCTACAAATGAATGATGCTGACACTTATACAAAGAAAGTATTGTTACAAGCTTGAATCTGGAAAGCATTATACCATTTTTATTTCTTAAGTCAATCAGTGAGTGGTCTTGATTTTTTAAAGCTGTGCCACTATTATCTCCAGGGAAATCACTCAACAGTAACCATGACATCCCTGGGTGTGGTAATAAAATGAGTACACTAGACTTGCACAATACAGTGATGACAATGTGAATGCAGAAGTTGCTTTTGTAACAGCAAACTCTAGGAAGCTAGAAAAATCACAAAGTACCACGGAAGCCAAGAAATCTTGCCGGTTACATCAGTCAGTATAAAAATATTACCACCAATTACAAAATCCAAGTTTAAGATAAAAATCCTGCCTTTCTCCACTCTTGCCTTTCCCTCCTGAAAGGTTATTTATGAGAAAAGTATTACTTCATCCTCGAAAAAAGAGTATCTTCCTTCTTGACAAAGGCATTACATCTATTCTAGGGCAAAACAGCTGACATAAGTGATTGCTGTTTTTCTCAGGTTTCTACTACATGCTGCAGAAACCTTTCACATAAACTGCCATCATATTAGCTCCACATCAACTGATGAAATTCCATGTGGTTTCACTATTTTGTATGGTAGCGGTTCCCAAATATTTTGCAGACTGCTTTGCTATTTCTCACACCCTCAAACCCACACATTCATGGCACTGTGGCCCCCTTAACAGTTGCAGTGCAAAGAGGCTACGTCTTTACAGTAAACTAAGCAGACATTGGGAACATCGTCAGGTACTAGAATACACTAGTATTATATACGTCTAAGCACTAGAACGGCCACAGCATGTCCTCGGCCCATGCCAGCGGCCACCCCACCAAACACCTTGCAGGCACATTGCAGAAGTTGGAGCACCCCAGGGACCTCTCCCAAGAGGCAGCTTGCATGCAGCCAACCTCTTCTGGAGGCTGAGAGAGTTTAATAGCATGGACATAGGCTGTTCCCCACCAGCTGGCCTCTGTGCCTGGGAACATTCCCAGGAAATTTTAATTTACTGGTGTGGAGGCAACCACAGTAGTCCCTGGAATACTGCTTTATCAGGTTTGCAGCAGAAGCCACTGTCTTCTACCACATTGAGAAAGATCAAGGCACACTGCAGGAGGAGGTCTTGGGTCTCCCTGTTGGTGGAATACCTGGATCCTGGGGAAAGAGGTAGAAATAAGGCTGAAGAAGGCTCTGCCACTTACAAGTTATTCCATCCATCCCTCATCAAGCTGTACACTGCAGAGTGGGCCAGACTGGAAGCAGGTTCCTATCCTGAAAGCTCTCATAGAGTCATTGATCGGGAGGGACCTCTGGAGGTCTCCAGTCTAACCTCCTGCCCAAAGCAGGGCCAGCTCAGAGGTCAGACCAGGTTGCTCAGGGCTTTATCCAGTTGGGTCTTGGAAACCTCCTAAACTCTAAAAACTGTTGCTCATGAGAGTACTTCATCCTCCAACCTTAAACCCACATATATCAATGAGAACCAAATCATATCTTTGTAAAAATGAGATATGTTTCAAAAAAAGGCATGAACCAAGCAAAGTTACAGAGCATTTGTGCTAAAGCCATGTTCATCTCTCAACGTGCTAAGCCACTGAAAGCTGCTAATTTTCCCCTCAATTTTCTTGACCACTATGCAACTGAATCACTTAAAGTTAGAAACACACTGAATACTAAAATGCACTGCAGCGGTATTACTCAGCACCTGTAATATTAGGTATTCCTTCCAATTCTTTTCCAATGGTAATCAGACACAATGTTCCACTTCACTAAAATACCTGAGCAATTGGAGTAAAAAGGCCAAAGGCAAAGCTACAGAAAGATCAGGTGTCCTTGTTTCTTATTAGGATAACAAATATGGAATGGGCAACTATGAATTATAGTTCCACAAACAGTGACAACAGAGTCATGATTATGCAGAGAACAAACAATTCAAGCAGTTTATTGAATTTGGGATGAAACTACTACTTCACCATGCAAAAACTGGCAGGTTTGCATTTTATGCATACATCTAAGCGCTTTATCTTCTTTTATGCTTCTCCTCTTTTATCATTCCCTTCTATACTTCAGGCAACACTCTCTGCTACCAGTCTGCCTCTGAAGTGAGTTTACAAAGACAACTGAAGCAGGACATCCTTAAAAGATCTTTTCTTCATCCTTTTCCTCGTTAATTCAAAGGCTTCAGGAATAATCAGATACTTTCCTACCTCACTGAGCAGCAAGCAGGTCTGTGAGCAATGGAACTACTGAAGGCTGGTTTCCTATGGTTGTGACTCTTGTGCTGGATCCCCTAATGTCCAAGAAGGTGAAAAATCCAGTCAAAGCTTTTCCCTTATTTAGTACGTTCATAACTTCTTTCCCATGAGGATTTGCTAGTGTCTAATAATACAGTTGATCTCACTCCACAGTTTTTTCCAAAGCAGACATATGAATAGGGTCTCTCTTCTCCATCCAGCCACCTATTTCCATGAAACTAGCAGGAACCTGATATCTTTGAGACCTTTACTCCCGTCAAATCTGTTTGAAATTGGCCAGTAGTTTCAAAAGTTATTGCGGGGAAGGGGGAGGAGGTAAGACTGGCAGTCAGCAGAGGCACACAGCATGATCATATAAGCTTTGTTTCCTTAGAAAGCAGGGTAAAAGACTTGCACATTTTATTATTTTTAAAACTGCCCTAAATGAATTAGGAAATGAGCTTTACTTGGAGATCTAAACTTATTTTCTTCCTTGTTTTTCATGTAACTTATAGTGTGGCAATAATAGAATAGACTCTAGATATAACATCTGGATTCAGGTCTTGGCTTAAATACATGAAGAGTTCACAACTATGTTAATTTAGATTTCAGAAGGAAAGCCTAATAAGACAGCTTAAATCAGAATGCTTTTCCTACAGGCTAAGAACAGAACACGGGGCATTACCATAAATCAACTGACACACAAACTTATCACATAGCAACTTACTTGTGTTTGAGGCTTGAGTCTCCCGAAAGTATGAAAGGATGCCTGCCAAGGATTTTTAATTTAATCTGCTGGCATTTTTTGTCAAATATTCTGCATTTATGTTCAGGTTTCCAACTCAAAAATTATGCCAGAACAAAGCTCATTTAAGGAAAATCTTTAAAGTAGGAGTGTGAAGCCTTTTCTGAACAGTTAATCACAAAGTATACACAGCATGAATGTGTAATACTGAAAAAAAACCCCATGCAACCCTTTTGATAACCTCCAGAAAAGTTTCTACAAATGTTATGAAAGGTATATTCAAATAAATGTGCTTTTAGCAAAAATCTCCAAAATAAAAGCAAGGCTTGCAGGAGTGCTTGTGATATTACTGTCAGCAAAAGTTCCAAGGTAACAAAATATGAATGATTAATACTTCTAAGATTAAAAAAACACCACCACATTATGTGTTAGCTGCTGCATAATGGGAGTATTTTAAAACTACCTGTCAACTGATCATATTCCTACATATGAAACCCAGTGAAACCCAGACTGCAACTTTTTAAAAAAACTTTAATAAAACATAACTGAAGTGTCTGGAGTAATAACTGTCAGATATGAAGACAACTTGTCTTGGGAGCTACTTCCCTTCAAACATTGACCTTTAGGTTTGGGAAGTAATGGAAACTATAAAGTGCTTCTTGAATACACCCTTGAACTAACATGCCAACATTTTGCAGTAATTTAAGTCAGACTCCCCCTGAATATGCTGATGGTTAACAGCTCAATGATTGCACATAATCTTTTTGCTTGGAAAGTAAATGTATAACCACGTGAATAAGCATGAGATAATGCCTAGACCAAGGCAAAATATAAAAGTGTTCCCAACTAAGTACTACAAACAATTTTCCAGTGTGAGTAATAACACAGGATTCATTTAGAACAACCACTGACTGTTTTCAGGGTGTTTTTTTTACCCTTTGTTTACAACATCCTGAAAGGATGTTGACAGCCACTTGCTAAAGCCTTTAAGATCCAAATATCTGACTACTTAGTAAAAACTTAATTGAATGGAGTTATTTTGTCCCACTCAAGAAAACAAGAGATTGAACATTTTCCTCTATAGTACTAAACTCACCTGTTGAAGCCACGTGGTGAGCATCTGTATACACTGTGCCCCACCCACAAACATGGAAATACTCAATGCATCACAAGATATATGTAGTGAATATGACAAATCTCCAGTAAAGCCAATACTCCAAGCAGTTTAAGTACACAGAAGGACATAAACACTTCTGTAAATTACCAGGATATGAACAGCATATTTCTTTCCATCCAAGAGTCTAAAAGAAACAAACAAAAAAGCCAAACTCCTATTTTCATGTAGAAAGAAAGAAGCACCAGCTCAGATTCAGGAATGTAATGCAGGTGAAATAAACTTTACTGAGTTGTATCGATCTACACTTATGTCCCTTTTCTTACTGTTCAATTTCATTACCAGCAAGAGAGTTGCCTCATCCCCGCTAAGACTTAAATTACTCCACAGATATGCACAGAGTGAGATCCTAAACACAGAAGCTAAGCCCTTCTAGCCCTCCTCAGTGAACACCTCTTCTACCTTCATACAGGAATCTACATTGTTGTAACTGCCTTCGTGACATCTTTATTTTATGTAAGCATTAAAAAAAATATATAAATCAATTATTAAAAAAAAAATCAAGAAGTATTTGCCTGTATTTCTCTGTAAAAAACTGTCAGAGATGTAGAAATGTGACAACTAAAACTTGTTCTAGACGAAATGGGCCTAAAATGCTCTAGTAATAGATTTTTTTTAAAATTTTTTTTAAAATTTTTTTTAAATTTTTACAGCTAACAGAGATGTGCACTTTGTTGGGTGTGGCAGGTGGTGGTGGTGGTGCATTTTTTTTTCCCCTTCTGTCACAAGAATACTCCCTCCAACAACAGTGAAGTGTTTGTGACCACAGTGCCAGATGGCACTATCCTAACAAGGACCCACCAAGCAAACCCAATTCTCGCATGAAATTGTAACGCAAGGAAGACAGTTCAACCTTGAACCATTTATGGGTTCAGTAGCACCAGCAGCACATCTTTAACCCCAAACAGATGGGATGTATAATCCTTTGAGCCATTTTTCTCAAAACGACGGCGGGATCCATTGCGTGACTCCATTCTGAACTACAACTCCCAGCACAAAATTCCCAGCCTTCTACCCAATTTCCTTCAGATATATGCATCTAAACAGAGGGATATAATGAAACAACAGCTGCAGATGACTTGGGAAATTAAGGAATTAAGACGCCATTATTAAAAGTCATTCTCTGTAACTGCTCTAGGCCAGTAGCAGTTCAACACCTAATACTTACATATAGGAATGACTTGGGAAAATATTGTATTTCACAGTGCCCAGACTAAGTAGCAGCTCACAGTATGTTTTGGCCTTGAAGGAAGATCTACAGACATTGAGGTGGTGGAACGTGTCCAAAGACCAACAAACCAAACCTGGTGAGGGGCCTGGAGCACAAGTGTTATGAGGAGTGTCTGAGAGAACTGGGGTTGTTTAGCCTGGAGAAGAGGAGGCTGAGGGGAGACCTTATTGCTTTCTACAGCTACCTGAAAGGAGGTTGTAACGAGGTGGGGGTCAGTCTCTTTTCCCAAGAAACAAGTGATGGGATGAGAGGAAATGGCCCCAAGTTCCACCAGGGGAGGTTTAGATTGGATATTAGGAAAAATTTCTTCACTGAAAGGGTTGTCAAACACTGGAACAGGCTGCCCAGGGAAGTGGTGAAGTCACCATCCCTGGAGGTATCCAAAAGACATGTAGATGTGGCACTCAGGGACATGATTTAGTGGTGGACTTGGCAGTACTAGGTTAACAGTTGGACTCGATGTTCTTAAAGGTCTTCTCCAACCTAAATTATTCTATGAGTCTACAGCATCGCTATACTTCATTTCAGGATGCTAGTATTCAACTCTTCTCACTACATATATATTGTTTTGCTCCCAGGCTCCTTAAAGGAACAAATTAAAACACAGAAAAAAGGCTAGTCTATTTCTCAGAGGTTTTCCTAGAGTCAGAACAAAAGGGAATTTAATACAATCTTGTTTGTGTCATGTTTATGCTCTGGGCATGAAATTAAGGTTTCTCTTCTCAAGTCTGGCACTACCCAGACTCATTACAATAGAGGAGGATTTAAGACTAAGTACTACTGCTAAAAATACTGTGCTGCACATTCTACCATGTAAGAATAATTAAAATACAGCATTTTTATTCCATAGGTAAAGGTTACTTCAGAGCACTGACTGATCACAGGTCATTTCTGACTGATCAAGTGTCATTTCATATACTGACTGATTCAAGGTAATTACCAAGCTGACATGTCAGAACCATTCATTGGCACTACAAACTCAAATCTAGCAAATAATTTTTCTATATGGATTATTATCACGATAAAAGGCGTCAAAAGTTTTGCACTCAAGAAATTCATATTAAATTCTAATAAAGATCAAATAAAAATTAATGTTTTCCTGAAAATTCAAATCCACTGAATCTATTTTTATATATATGTACATACATATAAAGACAAAAAAAATCCCTTATTTATAAACAACTTAATGCTTAAAATAGATGCAATTATAATACGTGTCTTTTCATAAAGGAAGTCTGTACTGAGATCAAAAATTGGATTCGATCCAATTAGAAAACATTTTTTCTGAAATCTTATAAATTCTCATCCGCAAAAGAAATATGGTTAACAGATAAAAATGCCAGACTAAAGTGGTTGCTAGCAACACAAACAAAACATTTACTTTTTTCCACATAATACTATTTTCAAAAGTTGTTGTTACAAAGTATTTAGTGAATTAATGTCTTCTGAAGCCAAGACAACCCTGGAAGAAGGCAGGCATTTCTTTCTCACAATTAGAATTCTACAGAGCACAACTGACTACTTCAAGGGATGGTGTTTTAGGACACGTTAATATACGGCCCATTGAACCTACAGCATTTTAATTCACTAGTATCTGAATTCCTGAATCAGTCTTGCATGATTTCTGCACGCTACTTGCTTCGGAAAGTTGTTTCTATTTTGCAGACGAGTCAGTGAAATTGGTTCCTTCATTTTACTTGTAGCAAAAGATTCGGTGAATGTATTTTGTGGCTGGACTGATACATCATCACTAGGATGGTTACAAACCATCAGAAACAAATGCCAGTAGTAAAGGCAATCAAGCCAATTACTAAGGTTTCGACCAAGAGTGCTATGAAACAACAGGGCAGACCACCTACTCTTCTGGCCCTGCAGTTACCTGCATCGTTAGGTTCGCGCACGGTCCAACCTGGTGGCTCGGTCTCCTCTCCCACGACTGCTCACCTGGTGGTGGGGCATGTTGCTGCTCAGGCTACGAGCTCAGGCGAAGCGCCATGAAAGCCACGTTGCCTGGATCCGCAGGTCACAGTCACATCATATTATTTGCACAACACAACCGAGGCAAAAAATTTCCAGGGACCCAGGGAAAAGAGCAAAGTCTCCTTTATATTACGGTGTAATTAGAAACCGGGAGCTCTACGCCTTCAAACCCGGAGGCATGGACAGACTCCCTCTGGACAGCCCCAGCTGTTTGTCAGATATTTCAGAGGCCAACAGCAGTACGCTCTACTTATTGCAGAAACGGCTCAGTGTGGGAAAGAACCAGAGAATTTAATTTCATCTTTACTGTAATTTCAGTAGAGGAAAACAGCATTTTTTAAGTGTGTTATATTTCTATGTTTTATTTTCTTTATTTTTACATGTCAGCAAACAGTGCAAAATGGAGAATCCGCTTATTTTCTGAAATCCCAGAGTCTACAGTAGTAATGGTAGAACTAAAACTTTCTTATGATTCAGAAAATGGTGGGGGTTTTTTGTTTAGTTTTGATTTGGTTTTTGCTCTGTTTTTGTTTGTTTTTTAAACTCCTACATTACCTTATTACAGAATAGTAAAATACTAACAGTGGAGTACCTTAAAGAAATTGTGATTGGAAGAAGAAAACAACAACAAAAAGTGCACACAGTGTGATGGCAAACAAGGCAAAACTCAACAAACATGTATATTTCAGTTAGCAACGAACTGGAAAAGAACACACACAGCAGCAAATACAAGCAATAGCCAAAGACGGAAAGGCATTTTTTCCCTTAAAGCTCAAAATGGCTCTTGTGGCGGGTCGACCCTGGCTGGGCGCCGGGTGCCCACCGAAGCTGCTCCGTCACTCCCCCTCCTCAGCTGGACGGGGGGGAGAAAACACAACAAAGGGCTCGTGGGTCGAGGTGAGGGCAGTTTAAGAAAGTGAAAGCGAAGGTCGCGCGCGAAAGCAAAGAAAACCAAATGATGTTACTCTCCGCTTCCCATCGGCAGGCGACGTCCGGCCACTTCCCGGGAAGCAGGGCTTCGGTGCGCGTCGCGGTTGCTCCGGAAGACCAAAATGCCCCCCTTCCGTCTCCCTTTACTTAGCTTCTGCATCTGAGCTGACGTCATACGGTGTGGAATATCTGTTTGGTTAGTTTAGGCTAGCTGTCCTGGCTGCCTCCCCTCCCAAGATCTGGCCCAGCCCCAGCCTGCCGTTGAGGGGGGCAGAAATGTTGGAGAGACAGCCGCCATGCTGTGGGAGCCAAAACACTGGTGTGTTACCGGCACCTTTCTAGCTACCGATGCAGAGCACCATGAGGGCTGCTGTGGGGACAATTAACTCCATCTCAGCCAGACCCAATACAGCACTTAATGTCACATGTTAACCATCAGTTTTCAGCATTAAAAATCAATATGCTAACATATGGGTAAAACAAGATCTATTAGAGACAACGTGCCTGTGAAGAACCACAATACTGAGAACCAACCATTTTTCAAGGCAGGGATCTGGTTTAGGTGACTTGGTGACCTGTGTCTTGCCCAGGAAGCTGTCATAGAATAACTGATACAATGACCACCCTACATAGACGAGTGTCTGACCTAGAGGCCCGCACACAGAGACAGTATTAAAAAGCTTAATTTTATATTTTTTATTCAATTTTATACCAGTATTCCACAGTCAAAGGGACATTGCTCAGTCAGACAATGGAATGTCTCGAGTTAAACAGGATCCAATAGGTTCAGGGAGGGTTTTTTTTGACTAGGATAAAGGAAGTACTTACACAGTCTGAACTCTCCTCAGGCAAGTGGTTATCTCCATGTTGCCAAATATAACTTCACCAAGATTCTCAGCAGTCTGGCACACTGCATGGTCAGCTAGAGATCTGCAAAAACTTGATGGCCCTAAATAAAATCTAAATCTATTCCTAGTTGAGGAAACAGCAAAGAAAAGATCCACCACTATTTCTGAAACTACCAAACTGATCACTAAAATTGCTTCCCATTAGAATAACGCAATGGTTTTCTAAGGCATATACAAGAAAGCCCCATGAAACTGCTCCTTTAAACAAATACCATCTTGTGCACACAAAGCACATGGATACACATGAACAAACTTTTGAAAAGAAGCCATATCACATCCTGGGACAGCTAGTTTAAACACGTAAGGTGTGATTATTTATTCTGAGCTGTAAGCTTGAGGAAGTAGTGCTTTCAAGCTCCACGTAGCTGAACTGGAATGACTAGTAGCGTGAAATAGCCCAGACTGCGAAGCAAATAGTGTAAAGTGACTATACCAGCCCACACAAACACGAATGAGAGCTGAACCAGAGCAGCAACACAGCAGAGTGGAATAGCTCTTCACTGCCAAACCCTGAAGTATAAGAACTCATGAAAAAAAACAAAAAAGGGGGTGAGGAGGGGAATGTCAATATCCTGCTCCTGACTTGCAAAGTCAGGAATATTATTTCATGTTTTGCAAGACCAGCGTCCTGTAGTCAGTAGCCAGTACAACTCACACCAACTTCAGAGCGTGCTAGATTTTTTGGCAGACCAAGATTTAAACAATCTTTAAAATAAAAAAATCTTAAGTAAGGATGCTCAACTTTGCTAAATAATTTCTTTCCCCTTATGTTAAGCTAGCTGAAAGTGATAATGGTAGTTACAGCAAATGTTGCTTGATAAGAATAACAAGGCGCAAAAGAAAATAGGTAACCACTATCAAAATTTCTGCTATAACATTAATTATAACTCAGAGCACATTGAGACTTGAAAATGCAGCATGTTTACTCTTTTTATACTTTGTTTTTATCTACTGAAGTGTAATGATTCAAATATGTTGGAAATTAAAGAGAGCATGATACCACGCTAACTGAGTGCAGAAACGAAATTTCCAAGGAAAAAAATCTGATAATCATGAAGAGTCTTTGTGTGATGAAATCCACCTGCAAAGCAATCTTCCATAGCAAATGAAGGAAACCTCATTGTTTAATCTTTAAAAATAAATTGGAAATACTTAGTCTTCATAGTCCACAAGTGTAAATTCAAAAACAAATGCAATTCTCCACCCACCATCTGCCACTCCTAATTTCCAGCAAACTCAGGTTCTACAGAGACAGTAAGTGGACTAGTCCAAAATACCAAATGCCTGCATCAAGAACTACAGATTAATTACTTGCAAAACAAGTGCAGAGAAAAGGTGTTAAAAAGGTTACCGCAAATTGCACCAAAGTGCAAAATGAACATTGCCTTTCCAAGTTATCCCACTCTTATCAGCAAGATTGTATCTAACAGATTTGAGCACTTATATTTGGAAGACTTCATAAACAGCCAAGAGGAAAGACATCAAATTGCAAATTTATGCCAAACAGCAAATGAAGCTATTGCCAGCATTTCTCTAGGTGATAGTGAAACATCTGTAAACTTGCAAAAAGATCCTAAATTTCACTATATGATTTAGAAGAACTTTTCTGAACCTTTTAAACTAGTTCAAAAAATGAAATATTTAAGTTATAACTCCATAACAGAAAGTGGTCTTCTATTCATGGTAGCATGAATGGTCCATCTCTGGCATTTTTAAGGTTCTGTCACCTCAGTGTGCACCTACTTATATCTGTGTTTAATACCTAGACCCATGTTCAACTTTAATGATACCCATCCACACAGGAGAACTGCTACCAAGATAAATCTGAGCAGGATCTTAGAGGACCCGCTTTGTCCAGAACCAACATCTGTGTCTACAGAATCATCTACTGTGTACAGAATTAAGTAGTTACAACTGACCGCATCCACAATTTCTCTTTCTTTAACCTGAGGTTAGAAGTAGTTACCCCAAGAGATCATAGTCATGAGCACCTGTGCCATGTCTGAACAAGACTCACACAGCCGCTTCCAAGAACTAAGTCACACTACCAGCTGAATAAAGCCTCTGTAGTTGTAAAGATTACAGAGTATAATGAGTATCTCCAAGACAGGAAATAAAGCTGCTGTTTTCATCTAAATGAAGTTTGAGGAATTAACTGATATCTTATATGAAGGTAAGTTTCACAAGCTAATACTTCAGGGTAGTATTCTATGCAAATCATAGAATTGCACCCAAAATTGTGCAATTGCAAAATCGTTTTTAGGGACATTATTCTCTTTCCCCTACATTATAAGGCAGCTCTCATCAATCAAGAACATAACATTTTTGTCATATGCCTCCCAAGAGAAAAGATAGCTCTTTGCAGAAGAACTGCAAGATAATTCACGTCAAAACTAGAAGAAATCATAGCTACTATGAAAACAAATACTGTATTTCAAAACCCACTGGGAAGATCCTGTTGTGTAAGAGGTCAGCATAGTTAGTGCTTTTCTACTGAAATTCATTAATTGTAGCTAAGGATTGATTTATTCATAAAAATGAGTAATTTCTCTATCATACCATGATTATTTCCTTTCTTCTCTTTCATAAACCAGTAATATAAGTCTTATGTACACGTTTCCTTTTCCTTTCCATTGGTTCACAAGTTAAAAAATAGTAATTGAAAAGTAAAATCCAAACAGGATGACTCCTCTCACTTTTCTCCTTGATAAATTAGGAGCAATATTTAAATACAACATTATATTTAAATAAGCCATAAGTAAAATAAACAGTAACACAAATCAAATGCTTAACTTGTAATGGTCAACTTGTCCAGAAAGCAGTCACTTTCTGACACGTAAGTTAGGAAGTTGCAGAGTTATAGAAGTAGATGAAACAATTCCTCCCAGCCCTGGAAAAGCCCACATCATAAGGACAAGCTCCACAAAGCTGTGAAAACTAAGCCACAGGCAAATGGAAGGGGCAAATACCTGACAGATTTGAGAGAAAACTTGGGCCCGGTTCAGGCAGCTTAAGCCCTTATGACTACTGCTTCTTTCAGACAGACACCGTGGATCCAGAACCAGGCAGCAGCCATGGGATTTTGGCTGAAACTTGGCTGCTGAAATCAGATCTTCAGAGCACACCGCACATCACCCTGCACTCCTAGCTTAAGTACTTGAGCTCTGCAGTTGTAATTCTACTGAAAAAGAAAACACTTCTTAGTTCAAAGGAAGACTCTCTAGTGCTACAATTCTTTTTTTCCTTAAATTGGATTCATACTATTTAAGACTGATTTTGCAAAGGACTCTTGGATCCAACTATGTCTGGATGGTTGAAACATGGACTCTCACCAGTCTTTAACACTGTTCTGAACAGATAGGGTGCCTGCCCATGTACAACATGTTGTGAAGTCAGATGCTAGACAGATTCTTACAGAGTAAAAATCCACAAATACTGGGAACAGCTTAGAGTTTTAGCTCTCCTTGCAGGCCACACTGATGCAGCATCATTTTCAATGCTGGGCCATCACTTTATGATGCTCACAGGTAAGTGTTCCTCAGACATAGGAAGCTAGTGTTTCACAGAAGGAATAAGCCTCCGTTCCTTCAAAGCTCACACTCCAAGAGCAAGCTCCTTGTCCCTTGCATTTCTTCACATTGCTGAGGAGCCAGCAGTCTCTGCGGTCCACTGCCATTCCCCCTGCAGCAGACGCAAAGGAGCGGGTGCAGAAACACAACACGTTGCTCAACAGGAACCCAGAATTCCTGTCTACTTAATGAAAGACAGCAGCTGCTGTGAAATTCTGTGCGAACCTCACCTCGCAGTTACAAACTCTTACGACTTGATTTCTAGGCATATCCACTTTCTTACTTATAGCCAGAGAAGGACAGAACTTTTTGCAACCTAAACACTGGCTCCTCAGTTGTTGTTTTTTTCTCCTCTTGGGGTTAATAGCAGGAATTACTGACTTCAGGACATTTTGAGTAAGGAAGTGTTCAAGCTGACAGCTCCTAGGATCCAGAAGACCCGTAGCCTTATCCCTGCAAAGAAGGAAAACAAAGCAAAACCTCCCTTTGCTGTGAACCTGAACTTTGGTTCAAGCATCATTACGCACCATTGTCAGGGATTTCTGAGAGAAGACATACGAGTCTGTGATGCGGGTAGACAACAACAGTTCAGGTCTTCCTAAACACAATTTGCTAGCACTGAACAAGCTCAGTCTATACCCTTTGCTTTGATATCTGAGAATATCTTGATATCATCACCACACTCTGGATCAGTAAACATTATTATGGTTAGTATTGTGTACTATTATGCTATAGTAGGAGCTGGAGAAGGATCTGTCTTTGGTCAGGTCAACTGCAAAAGACTCTAAAAGAAAAAGGTTTTGCATCACACATGAATGCATTAACACAGAATTCCTTTACTGCCATTATAATTTCTGTATACAATATAGAAAGCTTAAGTCCATTCTTACTTTATGTAATTTCATCCATCTTAGATAATTGAGGAAAACGTGACTACATCATACAAAACGCATTCATACAGAGAAAATTAAGTTAAGATTTTCCCCCAGTGAAACGCTTAAATCTGAATACTACTAAAAAAAAACCAAACCAATTAACCATCCTATCAAATAAGGACTACACTTATCCAGAAACATATGTCTTCAGAAGAAAATAACGAAGTATGACTTTAAAG
This sequence comes from Haliaeetus albicilla, assembly GCF_947461875.1. Lineage (NCBI taxonomy): Eukaryota > Metazoa > Chordata > Aves > Accipitriformes > Accipitridae > Haliaeetus > Haliaeetus albicilla. The sequence goes on along the minus strand of NC_091516.1, from coordinate 65,181,792 downwards.
TCAGTCAGTCAAGTAGTGAAAAGTGATGATATACAAAACTAGGGGCAATTTCATCCCTTATAGTAATGAATATAACCTATGTTTTTGTACAACTTAATTCAACCTTATTCTGAACTTGCTACTTTTCCTCCTTGAAGCCTCCTGACACTTCATAATAGCCTACTGCAACTTTATTGATCTTATCATAAGAAGGCTTTTAAATTAAGTTAAAAATCAGAAACCATATGAATAAACAATACGTAACTTTCTGGAAGCCTTGATCCAGACCTTAATGTTGTGCCTGAAGCTAGATTTGTGACTGCTAATGTTTCTGCCAATTGAATTACTGCTTTTAAGTCACACACAAAGAAGCAGCAGCCATTTAAAAATTCATGTTAGAAGCTACTTATTTCATGGTGTCGGTTGATAAAACAGAGAAATAATTTTGACTGTTGTAGAACAATATAGGTGGCAGGGACCTGTGGAGTTCATCTTGTCCAAGGTCTGACGCCTATTTACATCTTATTACCAACATCATTTTGTGGAGTACACAGAAGTTTCAGATATCTTCTGTCCAAATACTAAGCCTACTAATGCTATTTGGCCCTACTTGGCTTGTAAGAATGTAAGAGGATTACATTTTTGTAGCATTAGTATTTTAAGTCATGGCATCACCGCGATTTCAGGGAAGGTATCACATAACTTCTGTGAAATGCTTACATTATTACAACAAGCTGCTCTGCCACTCTGTCATCTCTTAGAATACTCAATCCACAGGCAAAACGCCCCCCCCCCCCCCCCCCGCCGAAACCACCACCACCAAAAAAGACCAAAAGACTAATGCAAGTTTGTTTAATATTAATCATATTCCAGAGCATATGGGTTTAGAGTTCCATTTTCCATAACATCAACCAGTTTGTAGTTGTAATACAATCAGCCCTACTTCAGAACAAATGCATGTTTACAATGACTTACAATAATATGCCAGTCATGGAAGAGTTTTTGATGTCAAGGACTCCATTATATGTTTGGGTGCAAGTTCAACAACAACAGCTGCTCCAGATTTAATGAAGGTAGTACTCAAGGGACAGACATTTCCTGGATTTATTTATGGGGGCTTACAGAAAATGTTCAATATGTACCAAAATATACATTGTTCAGAGACTTTCATGCTTGAGAGTGAAACTCTCAATGTTTGATTCATAATGGCTATTTCACAAGGGCTTACAGGAAATAAAACTGTTTGTTTTAATTGCATACAGCAAAATGTTAGAAAAGAAAGATTTACATTCTCCAGTGACAGTGAATGTTTTGGGCTAATTTGTCATGGTTACCATGGACAGAAGATAAAGGAATATTATTCAAGCACTACTCCAATTCATAGACATCTTAAAGTCTAGTATCAGCAAATATGCACAGTATTGGGGGTTCTCTTTTTAATCTTCCATGTACTTGTACAGAACCTTTTAAATACAGGATATACTACCCATGCAATTTTATCATTTTACCTTTATTATTGTTTTCCATTCATAGGAAACATGAAAAACAGCCAATATGTCTGCTTCTACATTGGACTCAAATTAAACCAATAAAATGTAAGGTGATACTAAATCAGGGTATTTTTAATACATTCATATGCACATTATTTTTAATATGATTATAATAAAATGCATCCACTCTACTTAAAAAAGTATTTTCTGTTTCTGCCTTTCACTTGTCCACTTACTGTGTCTACCATCATATGCACGCAAATTACCTATGAAGTTTTGTATTTTAGTTTGAGACCCTTGAGTTAAACAGAATTTTAAAAGTAGCTATACAATTCTTAAGAGGCCGCATAGTAGTGATCTCTAATTGTGTCAATGTAGTTTTCCACTGCAGCTTAGGCTTTTTATTCTTCCTAGATTGCAATATGACATGTTCTTTTGAAACAAAAAAAAAAAAAAAAAAAAAAATTATAGCATCTTCCATTTTCACTTGCATATTATCCAACAAAAGAATAAGACAGTGACTGAGAAACAAATGGAAAACAATGCGGCTGCCTATATTTTATTAATGGGTCAGAGAAAGTAGTAATATGAGGAAATTTTTGAGAAAGATGAACACTGGAAATTTGATTACAGCGCATCCTCTGCAAACAGAACTCAAAATGCAAATTTAAAAAAATCATACATTTTAACTTATGTTTTCTCTTAAGATTTCAATACGGTTCAGTATCTGTATTGGTCAATGCTTTGAAACCTAGTACCACTACCTATGTGTTCATACCTCGTCTGTGGAAGTCTTAGTTTTTCACTATTTTGGCTTATCTTTTCTAAATTTATGATCATAACAGTATCTGATCAGACATCGCCAGTTGTTACTGTGTTTTGTTACATGCTGCTTCAACTATTAGGGTGTTAACTGGAAAGATGACTGAGCAGAAATAAATGTCAAGAGTACTACAAATGCATTTTGTCTGGCTCTTGAAATACTTCAGTTTCAGCATCATAGTGCCTATTCCAAAACTTTTCCTTCCATATTCGAAGCTGCCAACCCTGTCTTCAGCAAAAAGAAAACAGAAAACACCCCATACACCCGCTGTCATCACAGCAAAGGATGAATTCCAATACAATTCCAATGAGCATAATTATCTTTTGACAGTTAAAACTCCAGGAAAGCTATGATCTTTCAACTGTTTCTTAGACCTCACAAAGCATTAGAAAACACAGATATCTTTCTGCGAGCATGGCCCCATTGTGTCTTATTTACCAAGAACCACTTTCACTGTGAACTATGAGATGTAAAAACTAGAAGTTTGTCTTTCACTTTTTCTTTCCATTATTCCACCATTTTTCTCCCTTCCTCCACAACTTAATTGAAGCACTGCTTTTGCCATAGACTATTCCCCTCCCACAATTTTTTCAAGTTTATCAGTACAGATGAGTATTTTCTACATTGAAAGCAGTTTTTTTAACACAAATCACTTAAGAATTCTTGCGATTTCACTGTTTTTTTTGAAATAAACTTAGAAATAGAATTGAATTCAAAACGAAATGTTGTTTTCAACTTCTATTTGTTCTTTCCTAACATCTACATAAAAAAGTGACAATAAGCAAGAGTTATTTCATGTCAACCTGAAACTGAACAGAGTGTTTGCAGTTTACAGTTGACTGAGAAATCAGTTATTTACACCATTTGTACTTCCAGAGTTACAGAAATCATGATTATTTACCTTAAAGTTATCTGAACAAGTATCTTCCGTGAAAGGATGGTCCAAGATCCACATGCATACAAATTTCCCTCCAACAACACAAATTTGGATTAGAGATTCTTAGACGTCACTGAGAAGGCATATTAACAAAGCACAACAGCGATTTCCTCTCGCTTTTTGGCAATGCTACCGAACACTTCTCCAGCCTTTACTCACCGTCTTCTCAGTTTGGACTCAAACATGCCTTCCATCATTGACCTGTCTTTCTCCTTTCTTTGGGATTTGCCCTTTCTCATTTAAGTATTTCACATCATTGTAATTCAGAAAGAGACATGAAAGAAGGTGTTAGTAATGGCACTGGAAGGACAAAATACTGTTTGCTTTTCTCATATTAAACTTCAACGTTAATAACCCATCAAAAAAAATCCTAAGACAGATTCTTTGTGATCCCCAAATCACAGTATCAGTTTAAAATGAAAACTTTTGGAAATTAGTGTTAACTTCAATTAACTCTATTTTTTCCATATTATTTTCTATATTTTTGAGCTCTTAAATTTTGTATTTTTAAGCTTTTTCCATAATGGTCACAATGGAGACTCTCAAAACTTAAATGAAAGCGAAAATTCTTACTCAGCGAGGCAACTGTGGGAGCTGGGCTCTCAATAAACAAACAAACAAACAAAATCAGTAAAAAGGTACATGCTTCCCCTTCAAATCTTGTGTATTATTCTTTAGGTTGGATGTTTCTCATGCCAAAAATTCTTTTTTTTTAAGACATGATCTAAAAAAAGGGGTCTAGTTAACACTGTATTACACACAAACTCCACAGGAAAAATCTGAAGCATAATTAAAAGTTGTACCTCATATTACTACTTTCTCTGACCCATTAATAAAATATAGGCAGCCGCATTGTTTTCCATTTGTTTCTCAGTCACTGTCTTATTCTTTTGTTGGATAATATGCAAGTGAAAATGGAAGATGCTATAATTTTATTTTTTTTTTTTTTGTTTGCTTCAAAAGATCCCAGAAGTAGACTATAATGTCAAGGAAACTAAGCCCTATGATTATTATTATTAGTTTTTACATGCTTCCTTCTCCTCCGTAGCATTTCATTCTATAACAATTTTCAACACCAAGAATCCTACGCAACCCCAACAAAGTTAACATCATCCATATAGTCCTTATAATGGCTTGAATCTATTTTTCATGTATAACAACTCAGTAACCAACAGCAGAAAGTTAGTTCTAAGTCTATTAATTGACTTTGCACTTCAGTTTCCTGGGAAGCATCACAAAAAGTTAGGGACAGTAGCTTTAAACCAATTTGTAAATAACATCAGTAAAACAAGTTAAATTATTCTTTCTTTAATGTTACTGCTCAGCTTGCATTATTCTTTGCATTTAGTAAGGTTGAATGAAAATTAAGTTACTAATGGCTTTCTCTTCACTAGCCATTAACTAATTTATGCCCTTTTATGGAGCTGGTTTGTATCACCTCAGGCTATGCTGCCCAGTGTGGAGACTCAGAGCATCAGGCACCACCAGTGCATCACTGGATTTTTAGTGGAACTTTTATGATGCAGGTAAGACTTTTTCCTCAGGTTTTTCTGCCACTCACAGTAGGTCAGTCCTCCCTGACAAGGCAGAAACACTCTTCTCAGAAAGAAGAGCGCTATCTTCTGCCAGTAAGATTGTGGCACAAGTCTCAGCCTATTTAAATCCAAACTCCTAATTAATCAGCAAGCATCTGTTATTTTATCCTGCAATGCTCATCTTCCCATTTGCTTACAGCTACTGAGATTGTTCTCCCTGCAAGGCTGAGTTATAAAACAGTTGCTGACCTGAAGTTCTAGGTACATGTAAAAAAACATCCTCAACTCAAATTTATCTGACTTTCTTTTCAAGCTGGGGTGTTCCTCCCCTCAAAAGGTATATGTCAAAGGATAAATGAGAATAGCCCATATGCTAATAAGACCATTTTCCACAAAGGGGTCATCAGATCACTCTAGGGCCACTAATCCATCAAAGCTTTCTCTTTATCCCGTCACATGCATGAAGAAGACAGAAGATTTCTCCAAGATGCACCGAAAGGTAATGGTTTCCAGTATTGCAGCTGACAGAGCACAAAGAACCACGGGTTTGCCCCCTGATGTTACAGTGCTTCGCAGAAAGAAGCGGGAGTGCAGCTGAAGCGCTCTGCACACCCCAGTCACCTTCACTGAGCTAAGTTATCACCAGGGTAGTTCAAGTGTAGACAAACCTTCGATGAGCATTACTCCGAAACTGCTCCAGATGACACAATCTTAACCTGTATAATTGAAGAGAGCTCAGAGGATGTGTATTTCTCACATCAAACTATACACAACTGTCACTTTGACGTTTCTCCTTACAAAAATCATGACCTTAATGTGGTGTTTTGTTTCTAAATTAATGTAAACACACGATACTTCCATTATTCATTCAGAACTAGCAATTGGTTAATATCGGATCTTTTATTTACAGCAGTCAGATTTGAGGACAATTTACACCACATTTCAGCCCCACTGAGGCTCAAAGCACAGTAGTCTCTCTGTGGTTCTTCAGTCAAGCCAAGAAAGAAATAAAATGTAAGTTTATATGAACCTTAGTAACAAAGTTGAAAGAAAATTCTTTCAAAGAAGGACTGAAACTTTTATTCAATAAGACTGCTAGCCTGCAACAAAGATAGTTAGAGGAAAAGGCCTTAAAGGCTTAAAAAATCTGGATCAACATTTAAGAACTATGTTAAAAATACAAATCCCTAGATGTCATTAAAATTTAAAACAGCTGCTTTCCTGCAGATCAAAAGATTGTACACCCTCTCCTGTCACACAAGTCAGGAGGCAGAAAATAGCCTAGGTATGGGAGTCAAGATTACTTTATAATTACTCAGTGTCCAGTCCAGATACTCCTAAATTAATGGCAAGTTTACAGTGAGGAGCACAAGAGGCACCAAGGCACACTCCATATCTGGCTACTTTATTGAGAAACACTAGCATCTGGCCACCTACAGTACTTGGCTGTCATAGGCGTTGCTGTGTTTTTCTTTATATGCAATATAGCTGCTGTAGATACGACCCAAGCAGCGTACAAGGTTTTCCTCTTCATTACCCAGATTAGCAGGAATTAGATCCATTCAGGTTAACGGATATAGCCCTGCTATAGCCACGAAAAGAGGGATGAATGCAGCATCTGGACTGTATAAAGATTTGCTAGGAAAATTATAAGTGTCGAAGAAATCCTTTTTAAAGATTAGCATAGAGTATTTCCAAAGTAGTCCACATTAGAATATTACAATTACTTCAACCTACCAATGCAAGTTTTAGAAGGCATTTAAAAAAAAACCACTTAAATGATATACAATAAAAGCATGGAAAGAGCAGCCATTCAGTATTTGATGGCCTGTAACCGGAGCTAAGCAGAAGTCCTTCATAACTCAGGAACTTGGTGAAGAGAGCAGTGCTGCAAGCTTTTCCACTGCTATTGTCCAGTGGTGAGTAACCAACAGGAACCACCCTGTCTTGGACCAGGCGCTCGCCAGCTCAGGCTCCGCGTCAGCTGCAACAAGCATTTTTAAGGTACATAGGCGTAAACTAAAGACCTAGCTTAACTTCTTGCTTGTTTGTTTATGAACTTGAAGTCTGGAGGAAAACAAAACAAAACAAAATGAAAGACGGCAACATTTTCTGTTAGGTTTCCAAGATCATCAGAGCTATCCTCATGCTCTTTTTCATTAATTATGCAATCATCTTAAATCTTCACACAATCTTTCTTATGTTTACTGAAATACAAACTTGTATAAAAAAAAAAAGACAGATTGAGAAATATCAGACATCCTAAATATTTAGTGCTGCTACAAAACAGTGATCACACTCTGCAGAAGATAATCTTGTTATATGAACTAACTGCTCACATATTGTGAATTTAAGAGTGATTGTATTTTTTTCACTTGTTTATTGTCTGGTTGCCACAGCAATACATGGCCTGTTTGCTTTAAACATTACATGGACAGTACATTTGTTAAGGCACTTTTTTCTCAGTTTTATATTGTACATGCACTGATGATTTCAGGCCAAAGAGGACGCAGCACTCTGAATGCACAAAACCCAAAAGAATCTAAAATGAACTTTAGCCAGTCCCAGTTTTAGAGCACCAAAATGTCAAACTACAGCTGTTCTGCCTTAACGAAGAGATGTGCTGCCCAGCTTAACCCAGTCCCTCTCCCTATCTTCCCCAGAGGGAAGCGGATGACCTAATGTCAGTTTATCTCACTAATGTATGTATCTCACAAGAAGTATCCTGCTTTATGTCCTCCTTTTCTCACTTGCATCTCTGACTTGCACACAAATACAATCCACTTCAGAAAAAGTGTTTTACACAATTTTTATAGACTTAGAAAAAAATATTTACTATTTCAGTATGTAAATCAGCCTAGAAAATTTATTTTTCACAAAAACACACTCTATATGAAGCAAAATATAATTTCTTGCATGGATGTAGTATAGTCTGTTTTTTTAAAAAACTCTTACCAAGCAATAAAAATGCTCCAGAGATTTAAAAGATAATAATGAACTGAAATTGATCAAGACATCACCCATACTTGTTCTGCCTATGAAATAAATGCAGCACACAATTTCCCATGCAAAATACTTTAAGGCCAAGCAAATTGCAACTGACATTAGCTATTGTAGTTTTCTACAAGTCTTAGATTCATTCCAGTGGAGCTACCTGTGCACTTGAGAACATCACAGTTGGTCTTTTGAAAATTTTGTCTTCTACAACTTATGCTGATATCAATGTTATTTAATACTTGCCTTCCCATATTTAATATCAGTATATCACTATTTTTCCATCCAATTTCTGAAGCACGGCAGTCTCTGTTCACCATACCCAATCTAACACAAAGGTTTCACAACTGCATTCCCACTGCAATCCCATTTCATCGTGGGATTTCCCAGAATGCATAACTGATTTAATTTTTTTCCTAATAAAAGATACCATTTTAATCTCACGATTTTCAAGAAAAAATATACTAAAATATTATCCTTTAAGTTCTTTAGGAAAATAAATTGTAAATATATTTTTAAATGCATTTCTTTCTCTACTACACAGGAGAAGGTAGTTGCACACATTCACTTAAAATTCATCTGAGCAATGGCATGAAATTCGCTGCTAATTCCTGCTAATAGTCTGGAAGTGAAACAAATAAAACAACACACAAAACTTTGACAGTGCACTCCTCTGTGCCATTAAATTTCATTATTAAAAACCCAGCCTTTTTCTTTTTTTTTTTAAAGGTGATTGTAAAAGCCAAAAGTATATATAGAGAAATACTATTGTTTATTGTTTGAACCAATGTATTTAGGAAAAAATACACAAACAAACTTCAGAGATAAAGAACTGTGTACTTAAAATGCTATGCTGCAGGGTTCCCAACAACATAAAACTTATCTAGCAAAACATTATTTTTTTCCCTAAGCCTTAAATCTTCTGTATCTAAACCACCAAGTCTACAACCACACAACTATTTTATTCATTAACAGTACTGCCACCACCAAAAGTTTATTGGGAGAAAACAATCATTTCTTTTTCCAAGTGTCAAAAAGCATCCACAAAATACAAGTACCAAGACAGAAAACATAACAATTCCACTTTCAATTTCTAAGTTTTGTCCTTCACTCAAATCACTCTAAGATGTTCTCAAACACAGGAAAATTGCTTGGCAAAAAATACAAGCCCAAACTCCCCCTGACCCCTTTCAACAGGGCTCCTCTAAAGAAACTTTAAAATATTTTTTCCTTTATTGAGCATCTTTTTCTGCTAAATTCTAAAGTTGCTCAGGTGTTTTGGTTTTTCTTAAAGAGATCACATCATTCAACTTGCTTTCGTTATAACATCAAGAAACTGCCTAGTTTCCTCAAGATAACCTACTGCCATTTCCACCATTCGCGGAATGCACTTACACACTCCTATTTGTTCTCCATGTCAGTCTAAGTGATACCACATTTCTTCACTATGCAGATGATAAGCCTTAAAACAGATATATGAATGAAGAGCCATATCACTTCCCAGCACATTTTAAAATGTTTGGTTTCTGATACAGTTTTCATTTCTTGATTTTATTTTGCCTTATCTAATTCACCAAAAGTCTGCAGTTTTAGGTGGTTAAGAAAAAAAAAAAAAAGAAAGAACAATCCATGAGGCTATGGCTTTTAAAGAGTGTTGTTGGGGGGTGCAAAAACCCTGTTCTACTCCAGTGCCACAGATCTGCAGCCTAAACTACTGTAAAAGGTTTAAGCTGAAAAAAAATAGAAAACAAAAGAGGAGATTTAAATGCAGAACTTGCATGCCAGTTAGATCCTCCTAAGTTTCAAAGCAAGGTACAATAAAGACAAAGAATAATAAAAGATCTGAAAAAATATCATGGGAATTTACTGACATTTTATTCTCTGAACACATTAAAACACAGCAGTGATATGAATACAACCTGTAGGTATGTCTTCAGATTTCAAGAGAGCAACAAATGATCCTGCAGCTGACAGGCCAATAAAATATTACCCATTCACAGCCTAGAAATTCATTTTGAGTGAAAGTATTTTTCAGAAATGTGTATTCAAGAAGGGGCTATGTCAAGTCTTAATAAACTACTTGTTCCCCTACTATTTGCTGTAGGTGAACTTACCTAGATTTGGCTTCCAGCCATAGCTCTCTCCTGTGACTTACCACACTTGACAGAAAAGGCCGCTGTGGCTTTTTGTCACACATACAACATTTCTAGAATTATGCTAAAAACATTGAGGCAACAAAACAGAACACTATATGCTAGCATAAATCTTAAGTGCTCCATATCATAAAACATCGAACTCCCTACTCTTATACAACTGTGAAAAAGGTGGATCTTTTTACCAAAGGATCAGACTGGGAGGTCTTTTAAAGCCGTTTGCCCCCTGAGATCCCAAAATCTTTTTCAGAGCTGTTACTTCTAGCAGTCTCCCATTCCTCTTTACCACATCCTTTGTTTTACAGATGCTTTTACAATGCTATACCTGGAGACTTCCTATCTACAGTAGTGTCTTTAGAAATTAGATATGTACAATACTTATTTTAGACTTGATGAACTGTACAAAAGTAAGAACCCTAGATACTACTTATTTCATTGAGTCTTAAATCCTCAGATATTTTGTGGGAAGTAATTAAAACCAGCTTCCATGTAAAATAGGGAAAACTGCGATACGTTACCTCCAAAAAGTCTACTGCAATACCCCTCAACCACAGAACTCCTTAACAATCCTTTCTTCACTTTTAGGTCAGTCTAAGTGATCTTGACTTTCTTTTCTTTGTAAATGACTAACTATAGGAATGTAAAACTTGATCCTCTCCCAAGACATTCTGAGATGGAGAGTTGTTTTTTTGGTTTTTGTTGTTTTGTTTTTTTTTAATAAAGGAAATTTACCACCAACAATTCATTTTCATTCTGTAATCCCTTAGTATTTTAGCAGACTTGTCTATTGCTTTAATTCCTCACTGACTACAGCATAGGCAGCTTCAGATTTCAACACGGAGAAGTCAGACAGGATACCCACTGCATGCTGACAGAACAGTAGCACATTTTCAAGTCTTCCATAACTTCCCAAGGATTTGGACACAAATTATTTGAGAAGGCTAATAATTTAAATGTGCTTATATATGTAATATCTTCCTTAGTAACTAATGGATTGTCTTTGTCACACACAAATATTTTTGCTTTTCAGATTCAGAAGAGAAATACTAATGGAACATCTTGGCCTGTTCTGAAGCAATGCTAACGTTTTTTTCATCATTATTCAGTAATAGAAACACAGTCTAACAAGTAACAGAACTAAGTCTAACAAGAATATAAGACTAGTACGATTCACAGGAAATTAAAAAAAAGCATTTCTGCACATAATTCTACCAGTTGCAGATCTTTCCCTTATATTACTCTTATTCTGATTTTTTTTTTGTAAATTCACTTTTTTCCCACCTATTCTTTTATATTTTTAAACTCCCACTTAAGCAGGAAAAGCCTCATTTAAATGTGCTTTTTTAAGTAAGAATCACTGAGACTTTTGACTATCTAAATGTTCTAAAACTTGTTGATATAGATCTGTGTACTTGATTCAACCATCTGTATGGTCATTACTACCTTTCCTGAAAGCAATGCAACATGAATCAAGTGAATCAATCAAGAATCAATCGTCCTTTGAATCTGTGTATAGGAAATTCACCATAATCTATGCATACAAAACACACAGCTAAAGAAAAGAACTCAAAGATACTTGTTTTGTTACCAAAAAAACCCACCTTCATTCCCATCATGCAGCATCATTAATTCAATCTCCTTGCTTCTGTAACATTTTAATAGCTCACTTCATGGCAGCCATGTAAAGAAGCACAAGAGTTTCATAACTTCTAGAGTGATGGGAAGACAGATACGAGGTTAGCTCTAAACTCAAAAAAACTCCCATGCAGCAGCCAAGCATGCTGCCAAAAGACCACAGATGTATACCATATGAGCAGCTTAAAGTGTGACACTGAAGGGAAGCCATGGAAATTCTTTGTTTATAATGTACTCATGTAATTCTAAGGTGCAACATGCATCAACTCTTTATTGCTTTGTTTTTCAGTTTGATAATTTTATAGCTATACTCAGAAATAAACTTCGGGAAAGGAACTAAAAAAGCAAGATAACAGAAAACTAGAAAGTGAAAACAACGCAGAAGAGATAAACATTATAAATGGACCATGAGAGAGAGAATCAGGTTTGAGCTGATTTTTTTTTTTTAGCTGATTTTTGTGCTAACAGAAGTTAGTGCAAAAATGTAATTACATTTTTCTTCACTATATCCAGATGCTAATTTTATCACAGGGACTTTTTTAAAAGGAAGGAAACAGACTGGCTTTCTATTCTGTTCAGAATTAAATCCCCAAGTTACAAGCTATATGTAAATGAAGTCCTTTTGTCTTTTGATAATCGAAACTATCTGCAGATAGAGCCAAGAAACAGCTTCTCCAATACTGCTAAACTGCATATGACTAATACAGCGGAGCTGGGTGGAAAGGGTGATGGAAATCTGCCTGGGCTGAGTCATTGTGAAGACATAGTAAAGAAAGATTGCTGTGTAAATCCAAAGCAATTGAGACATAAATCAGCTGACCTAGCGTCCAGTTTTTAAGTCTTAGCACAAATAACGAGAACCAAGGCCTCCCTTGATATCTTGCACTTCCCCTTTCAACCAATGCAACTTTCAAGTTGCATTAGTTTTGAACTGAGACATGATTTTCAACTGATGAGGACGCCACATAGCTGAAGTAATCAAAATTTAGAAGCTTCAGTTGAAAAGCTGCTACTTCAGCTGAGTTTGATTGTTTCAACAGAATCCAACTAATGGCCTGAACAATAAATAGTATTTTGGAAACCCAAACTTAGATGTAATTGTGTTTGACAAATAAGTTAAAAGTTCCAGGTTCCTTTTCTTGGCTACCTGTTCTACCGCTGACTTAACTACCACACATCACTCTTTCTCACTTATGTGAACTTTCTCATGTAAATTTCGGAATAAGCAAACAATTAAAAAAAACCACAGACTGAGATTTTTCTGAAAGAATATTTTCACAAAGTCTCCCTGAAGATGAGGGCACCAGGCAGGTAGATCAGTTTTAAAAGGCACCATGTAGAAGACTAAGATAAATTGATTTCAGCAAAAAATCAGCATTCTTTTAGTGTTATTCCTGGTGGAAATTTCACCAAAAAGGTATTTTATTTGTGGACAAAAGTGTCCAAACTGAAGTGCCTACAAGTAATAGCACTACTGTAAAACTATCTAGTGTCTCAGTATGCCATTGCCTGCAACTGTTCCCATCTCTATCAATTACAATATTGCATGAACTAAAATAAAAGAATACTGGAATGTGACCTAAAATGCTCTGAAATAATCAGTTCAATTGTTTATCTACCAAGTGTACTAAAATTAGTTTCCTTGCCCATGGGAAGGAACTGATGGAAACTCAAGATCTCGCCTATCTTCCATAGGTGTCAAGTTGATAATGAATGGAAAATTTAGGACCTGTGAAACAGCTGTGCATCTACTCTGACCAAAAGATAATCCTTGAAAACAAACACTGAAGGAAACCAGATCCTATCTCTTAAACTACTCTCCTTAGGCCATGGCTATGAATACTTACTTTTCTTCACTGAAGAGAGCAGCTGGGATCTGTAACAGAATGATCTCCCAACTTAAATGCCCTGCTTCAGGGGAAACCAAGAGTTTATTCATTACAGAGAGCACTTGGGAAATTCTTAACTGTTGAAAAAAACCACTATGGGCTTGACCGTGTCTTAGTTACAAAGTCAGGTTTTACTGGCATCTGTATTTTCTGTATTTCAAAATAAGGTTTATAAGGAAGGGAGGAAGAGAAGAATGGCCACCACACATAAAAAAAACATTTTAGTGAAATTGGAGAGGACTAGCTGGATGACAATCCTCTCTTCTCCTCTCCTCTCCTTACTTTAAGGACTGTGCTCAAGGGAAGACCCTGTGGAGAATCCTTCTTACCCTGTACCTGGCCTCTGCTAAAGGGTCCTGATTTGATCAACAAAGAACTTGCCTGGTGCATCTGCTGAAAAGATCCTTTTCCTTAGACTCTGTTTTAGTTTGCTACACAAAACGCATACTGAAATTTTAACATATGCAGTTGCTACAGTATACCACTGAGGCAGGGGGTAGGCCTTCTTGCAGGAAAAGAAAAATGAGAATTTAGAACAGAATGTGTGCATTGCAATATTACCATCAAGTTTTTGCTTCAGAAATCTAACCAAAGCAAGAAGGTTATAACAGTGCTTATTAAAGATACACATCACTCGAGACACAGATAAAATCTCCCACAAACAAATCAGTACATTTTTTGTTTTAAATCTACCCCCTCCCCTCTGCAAAGCAATACAGACTTAGTCAATGCCTCTCACAAATTTTTCTAAAAACATCATCATAAACTTGTGATTTTCAAATAGAGATAAATGCCTCCCAAAAACATTATCCTCATTTAAAAGAAAGAGGCATGTCATTTGCCTGGATCTCAAGATTCTGAATACCTTCAGTCTGATGAAGAGGAGAGAAACAACTGGGCGGCTATAAATTTCAAAGACAATCTCTTACAACAAACATTTATCAAAATGCTTCATCTATTAAGAGTTTGCAATACTTCAAACTAAGAAATCTTATCAGTATTGTTTTTCAACACTTATTTTTCCACTCTTGTGAGATTATAGCCAGACTGTTGTGTAAAAAATATTCTGGAATACAGACAATGTAGCATCCACAAGATGACGAGCAGATAAATACAAAAAATTGGAATCTAGCCAATATTCTTAAACATCACATTTATACCATAGCTAAGATTAATATCTCTTTATCAAATCAGGTTTACTGAGGCCTTACCAAAGTAACACTTCCCACTGTCTTGTTTTATTAAGTAAAAATATATGTTCACTTCTTAAAAGGTACGGTCCTTCAAAAAAGGCCACAGAAGTTGCTTAATAGGTTAAATATAGCTTTTCAAAACTAATTACAACTTGTGCAAGCTTCCAGTGGACCTTTTGTAGAAACGCCAGACCATTTCAACTAATAAGAACATTGCATAATCCAGGCTGCATTAATGTAAGAGACAGGATTAGTTTGTAAAGTAGCAAATGTCTATAGCTTGGGTGTTAACAACAGTAAATTTATGTTACTTGTTAGCTATAAGCTGGTTTTGAGCACTACTCAAAAGCTTTAATAATAAATACAAGAAGAATGCGGATCTCCATCTTGTGTTGTGTAGTATTTTGAAAACAATTACACAACATCTGTGAAGGATTCAAGCATCCATTGGAGAGTCCCACCATAGAAAAGTTAGCTTTCCCCTATAAATTTATTTTTCTGAATTCTAAGAAACAGTAAGACCACTTCTACAGCCTTTACCTTACTTCCACAATTTGTTGGCATTTTTTAAAATTTATGCAAGCAATCCTACTAAATTCAAAAGACTACTAACCTGCAACTAAGCCAAAATGATTCCAGTGAATCATAAATTTCTTCTCTTAAACAAGGAGGAATAAATTTATTCCATTTCAGAGTGATAGTATTGAAATTTTGTAATTTACAGCAGTTAATAAAGGATAAGGATTCACTTACATCAGTGAAGCGGAAAACTTACAGAGCCTTAGTTGCATTAGTACTACTTGTCCATTCAATAAAACTATTTCCCACAACATATCTCAACACTTAAAAAATAATTACAGAAGCACAAATTTTTTCATCAAATGTTACCTTAACCTTAGAGCAAAATATGTATTTCCTTCTCAAAATCAATGCATATTACTACCATCCTGAATTAAGTCTACAGAAAGGTCAATATAGCCTGGAATATCTGGGCTTTCCATCATATACTAGTAAGTTATATCATTCTAGCTCTGAAAAAGAAAGAACGTATATGATAAAGACAACTTTCTCTTACTAACCATTTTCCCTTCGAAGGTATTCAAAACAGTAACGCACAGAGGTTGTATGTCACCCACCAGACTACTGAAGTGTTAAGTTTTATGCTGTAGTTATGGACAAACCCACATGAATTTTTTAACAAATATTAATAAATTCTCTACCATATGGAAATATATTTCTTTCCAATGTCAAGGTCCAGATTAAAGTTTAAAGTTGTAGCTGAAAGGCAATGCTTATATGTTGTGGAATCTATGTGTTATTTTCCAAAGGCATGTGACCTGACATCTAGGGACTTTTTTTTTTTTTTTTTTTAATTAAAGTAGGTGCCATTTGTTGAATTACATCATTTTCCATGCTCAAGTACCACACCTGAACTTGTGGGGTAAGCTCGTTCTTGTCATACTTCAGAAACCACAGTTTCTGAAGGGAAAAAAAGCTATCACCCAGGAGAAACTTAATGTATCTAGAAGAACATTAAGGATGGAATTGTGGATTCAAGCCTCAGCTTATGCTGAAGAAATGCAATCAAATTTGAAGCATTTGTTCCAAGGACTGACATACCTAGTATCAGGAAAATTCTGCCAGATGATGAAATTTTCCTCTGCCTCCCTGCAGAGGGTACTGCACTGGGAGAAAGGGAAGTCCACTTCTTTGGATAAAGACAGAAGAGAGGCCAGGACCCAGACTGACTATGTACAATGCCAAATTGTTACTGAGCCTTACATACACAAGCTACCAAGTTGAGTCACTCATATGTCATGAAATACAAGTGTTTCTTTATGTAAAAGTAACAGAGAACTAAAAACTTGCTAAAATCCTAGACTGACAGGTAATGGTTAAACATTTGATTGCACCCACATTTTCATGATGTTCTGAGATGAATCAAATACGAGTATGTCAACTGTGGTAAATTTAACAGGAAGCACATAGCACACGTATCTTCTATCAACCTCTGAATTAGCTGTGCAATCACACAGAGAACCTCCACTCACTTAAACGAGGTGGTATTATGAAATCATAAGCCTACCTATGAAGGTCCAGAAACTCCCTGACAGGCAGGCAGACTTGTCACTGAGTCAGTTTCAAGCTTCTCTTTCTCTTTCAACAAGGAAACTTTTAAGAATCCTGAAAGACCAGTACGTGCTGAATGTGTCTCGATCGATACACAATTAGACAGCTAGATTTCAACATGCCTAAAGCTTTAAAATTGCAATCAGAGGAAAAAAAAAAAACTTTTTTTTAAATCAGCTTCTAAAAAAATCCATTTTAAGAAGGGAGAAAGATCCAGGGCAGTTCTCTCAACTACCTCTAGAAAAGCTGGGATTAACTAGTGCAGCTTTATCGAGCACTACAGCACTACCAGAAAACCTGAAAAGAGACATTTCTCCCCCACCCCCCTACTAACTTTCATAGGGGAAAAAACCAAAAACAAACAACACAAACAAACCCACAACAAAAGATCAATTTGTCAATATAAGAGGTATTGTTAAAAAAAAAAAATCTTTACTTGGCATGAAAAATAACCAGAAATTAACAGAAAGACACTAAGCATCATAAAAGCAAAAGCTAAACTTGAGTAAATAAGTCATTCAACAAACATTGGATCAGTTTTACATGTGTGACTGAATATATGTTTCTGCTTCTTGAATATCATCTGTGAATGCACACACTTTTAGAATGCTACCAGGCACACTTCAGTTCCTGGCTCTTACCAAGTGAATTAACACCATCTCAAATGTATTTGCGTTCTCTACATGTTCTTTTAGTACCAACTGCAAAAAGCTAGTGGAGCTTTAACACAATCAAGAAATTGTTCCAACAATGTGTGGAACAAAAAGCTTATGCTTTTGTAATATGAAGAAAGGAGTACAACAGATGTGAAATGGTTTTGTGGATGTTTCTGTTTAGACAGACCTGGAAAAATGGAGTTTCCTAACAAATAAAAGATATCAGGCAATTCCTATAGGCTTACAATTCTCCATGATGTCTCTTGATTTGTTATTTTTACCCTGAAGCTCTTTAAACGATTTGGACTCTGAATAATACACACAGAAGTGAGACAGTTCGTGGATAAAGGTACTAGTTCCAGAGACGTGGTACCCTCTGGAAGCTTGTTATCCTGAGTGCAACATGATAGGGTTAGGAAAAATGTATGTGTAATTCTAATTTTGGCATCCTACTGATTATGTATACTACTCTTTCTACCCTTTCCATAATAGTGGTCTTGATTAAAGGCCATTGTTCAGGAAGGGAAGCACATGCATTTCCAGATGGCATAAATATGCTGCAATGACTAAATAACATTTGATGAACACATGCAGCTCTGGCAGTGCACCAGAAAGAAACCACTGCATTCGTGTTATATAAGTACTGTCTGACAAACTTGAGATAAACCACACAGCTAGATTAGGATGGCTAAAACCTGGGAATACATTACCTCCTCACTCAGAGTCCCAAAAACTGTTAGTAATAAAGGTTGAAAAAAATTGTTATAGTGTCAATTTTAGATATCAGCTTGTCCAACAGAAGCTAAAACAATAAGTTAAGCTTCCCCCCACACACACCATTTCTGATGAAGCATTTATTTTAAACAGCAAGCTCCCAAGAACAGCTTTAAAATACTTGCTTCCTCTTTAGCCTGGTCTCTTTATTCTCCTGTATGTTAAATCTTGATGATGTTATTTACACTCATATTCATCCCTCCTTTCTAAGTTGATGACACTCACAGTCCCATTTCTATTCCAAGACCTCACACCTCCCTCAGCCCGTCTCCTGAATACCTCGTCTGCTCAAGCTCAGCGTGGCTAAAGAACAGAGATGCTGCCTCCTCCAGATGCTGCCATTTATTCTCTAGGCTAATAATACAGGTATCAGTATCATGTCTGCTATTAAGGTCTGTGAACCAGGCAACACCTTCAGCTCAAATCTCTTCCTGGACATTCACAGTCTCATTTTGCTATTAAAGGCAGCAACATTTTGCAACTTCTTTCCTCCACCAGTGAAGTGTGTTTATTCTCCTCATGAGAAATTCAGACATCAGGGATGTGTATCTGTCATCTTTCCTCTCTTGGGGGGGGCAGTGACCACTTTTATGTTTGTGCCATAGAACCTATAGAGATCCACCACCCCAACCAAAGAATATAAAGGCAAGAAAATTAGAGTAGTATCTGCCCCAATTATTTTCCGCAAATGAAGATGCTTAGTCACAGTGAATGGTCTCAGTCTTACCCTGTGGTAAATACTATGTAACAACATCTTCCTGGCATTCTAGCCACAAAGAAAATAGATGTTTTAGAAAAAGGGATTCAAAAATTCTCGAGGACCACAGACAAAAAGGAAAATTAAATTAGCATGGTAAATCAAAGGCATTTGCAATATATACATTCAGGCCTTCATGAGGATTTCAGCAGTGACATGTACGAGGGTCTTGTGAAAGCCATTGAGCCCAACTACTCACTTTACTGTTCTCACACTCAAAACCAGTGTACTCATCCATTTCTAATGCCCCTTGAATCCATACAAAAAAATCAAGGTGTAGCCTGCCCAAGAGTTAACAGACAAGTCCTGTCCACCCACCCCTCCTACACACAATCTGGCAGAATTATTTTTATTACAAATTAAGAATGCCTTTACCTCGAGTAATTTGCACTCTTTGGTGCCCTCAGTCATTGTTACAGCACTGTCTGGTTATATATACCTTTTTGAATTGTTACGCATTATTAAAGGTGGACGTGAACATTGGTTTTCTAACGACAAAATATAAAGTGATAGAGCTTCGGATAAACTGTTAAAATCCATGAAAATTACTAATGCTATTACAAGATATATTGTACACTTGCAGAGAAAGAGCAGAGAAACAAACTTTTCATTACTAATCAAGCAATTTGGAGATGACTGTGGAACAGCTTTGGTTGGTTTGCTTCTTTTACTCATCCTCTCTCAAGATAAAGGACTAGTACATGAATTTTCTTTTCCACAGAAAGGCTGGTTTTTTGCAATCCCCAGATTGTATCACTGAAATAAGAATTTTTAAACTATGTCAGGTAGCTAATACGCATAACATACCCCAATTCCCATTCCACTGGTTAGCACAATACTTCTGTTACCACATGTCCAACTAACAGCCTTATTAAAATATCCTTTTCCCAAATACCTTGAATAATTCACTCATATCCTGCAAGGTTGAAAGCATAACATCTTCGTTACGCAGTTTACAGATTTTTTCAAGCTAACACACAAGTGTACCAGCAGGCTGACTATTCCTCTGATCTCCTGAACAAGAGAGAATTCCCATTTAGTTATTTACAGCCAATGAAAACACATTTTTGCCCCCCCCAATCACAGCTAATAAAACCTTCAGCTGGATCTCTCAAACATAATTGGTTTGTTGTATACCAGTTAGTGGATATAAAATAAATGTTAAATATTTTAATGCAGGTCTTTAAAAATAAAAAATACTGATCAAACATAAGACAGATCTCAAAAGTATACAAATTTTCATCATAAGGAATTGTGAAAAATCCATAAATGTGTCTAAGCACTTAATGTTTTTTTTGTTGCTGACATATCATGAGAGCCATTTTTGGAAATACAACAGTTGTTTCCTGGACATCTCCACACTCAGACAAGTGGGGATGGGAGTGACCAGAGAGAGATGCTTCTTACTTCTTTACCTTCACGCATGGATTTCGGTCCAGCACGCTCACTGTAAACACCATAGGTAAAGTCTCAGTGGACGGGAACCACAGAGGAGATAGTCAGGCTACCTGATTGGGAGCAAGACCCAGAAGATTAAGACAAGATCCAGAGACAGACACTTGCTTTACAATAAGCACTGAACCTCAGGACTGCCTTCCAGTAAACTGTTGTCAGCTTGTAGACAACTGCCATTATTAATGCACAATATTACTAACTCAGTCCCTCTACAGTTTGGGGGGGGCGAATGTTTGGAGAGTAATGGATTACCAAACTGACTGACTCTACAGAAATCTTCATCGTTTGACAGACAACATGAAACAAGCTCCCATTTCAGTGGGTTCAATAATCTGACACAGAGCAAAATTTTCATCTTTGATTATAATTACACGTGTATTTGAAATATCCCTTTAAACATCCTTCCATTTGCTATTCAGTAGTATTTGCATTCTTGTTTAACATTCTCAGTTTCAACCTATGTACTACACATCATCTCATTATTTCTTAATGAGATTAAAACTACATTGCTTAATGAATTTCAGTATACAATCTCAGTAACACTGCCAAAACCAAAAAACTGGAGTGGTAAATGGCTGATTTAGAGAATCAGTTTCTCAAAGCAGGTAGCAAGACTACACTGTTTCAACTCCTTTGTGAGCCCAGGGAAGTAAAAGATGATAGTAAATTCTTCTATTTTCAATTTTTAGCCAAAAAAAAACTTAAAAAAAAAATTATCAGCTGACTCTGGGTTATTTAAAGGACAACACATTCTCATGATATGCATAGTTTTCAATAGGATTTTTGTTTAGCTTAAACGGTATTTTAAACTGTGAATAAAACAGTACTTGTAAAGGCTACACAAGCTCACAGTTTTTCTCCAACTATGTATCTTCGGACTTCCAAGTTCACCACATTACCTCAGGCTTAGACCTCTCATCTAGACTAGAACTCTTAATTGCACTGTGACTGCCAATCAACAACTCAAGTTAGTAAGTCTCCAAGAGCTACATTAGATAGTGCATAAACTTTTTTTTTTTTTCCTGAGAGTGATTCAGTTCAGAGGAGAAGAGTATAGGTTCAGGCTAAAGCAAGAGAGTATGGTCAGGTTTATTCCAAATAAATAGCAAACTCCATCCATATAATGTTTCTGGGATAGACTAGCTATACATAGAATAAGAAATTCTCATTCTAGTTAAAACTGAACAGCTACAAAACACACACAACTGCAAGGTAACAAGTTCAGTGGGAAATCATGAAAATCTATCTCCTACTGCTTTGTGAGTTGTATAGCAATCAACTAAGTGCACAGAGAATTAGAAAATGTAACAAGCAGCTGAAAATTTGAGGAGGATGGTAATTCAAGTCCTGCATTAAGTCATTTTAGCTAAATTAGAATTTTATCCCAAGCTAAACTACAAATATATTAAGCATCATCCAATAACAAAGAGTATGTTTCATGCATTATTTTCTAGTAAGAAAAAAAAAACAACTTTAAAATAGTTTTAGACTAAGGGCACAATAACCCACACATACACACTATATAATACAGCTTGTACCTGATCATGCAAATCATTGATAAACAGCTTCTATTAAGAAAATACAGAAATGCAGAGATGCAAGACAAACCTAAAATGAAGTATTTCTGTTTACTGATAGAAACTACTACTCAAAAGCATCACTTTGCAAACCAGGGGACCTTCTCTCACCTAAGAGGTTCCCTTTTAAGTCCCACATAGTATGTACGAGACTAAACCTGATGAGATTTACACATCTGCTTTCAATGTGATGGATGCTACTTGCTAATAAAGGCCACAACAACCATTCATGGATTGGAGAATGCAGTTTATTATTGGAGAGGATGAGGACATATGTGTGTAATTTTTCTTTTCCTACTGATATCTCAGTGCTGGAGGGTTTTTTTCCACTCCCTGCTTCAACCCCCCACCCCATCCCATTTAAGTCAGGTTAAAAGATTTAGAATGTCATGTTGCAATAATTCGGATTGAATGACCAGTAAAAAAACCTGACTGTTTCCAGATTCCACTTTTCGGTATCTCTGCAGCTCCTAAAAGCATTGGCAAGGTTCTGTTACCACAAATTAGCATATGCTTATATATTTGTTATACTAATAACCTACAGCTATTAATCATGCACTGAGAAGACACTGTGAAGACAATGTGCTTGTATGAACAGAACAAAAATCTGTACTTCAAAATCTTAAAAAAAAGCCAAAACTTAGATTTGCCAGAGAAGAACACATGCAAAAAGACAAGGATTTGCATTCTGAAAACCCCAAAACCCCCAAACTAGTACCAGTTACATTTTACATCCAACAGACCAATTAAAACTAATTTTTAAATGAAATGTCAGACACTATTTGCAGGAGCATCTGAGACTAATAATAATAAAAAAAAAGATAACAAGACAAATCATCTTCTATGGAAGAGCTTTTGCACAGAATGATATTATCCAGAAACTTACTCTTTAAGATGTACACTGTATTTATCTCTCTGGGAATGTATTTTTGTAAGGGAACCATGTTCAAGATTTCAAAAACAGAGAACCTAGCTTCCAAAGCATTTTCCAGCATTACTAATATCTTTTAGAACAATTCTAAGTGAATATTGGACTCACCAAAAATTTCAAATATATATGTTATTAGGCTTCAAATTTTAAATCTCAATCCAAAGAGCCTTAGGCTTTGTCCTCCATGATTAAAAAAAACAAACTTACTCCACATGCTGCCTGACATCTAACAGGCAGTGATTAGCATTTTGTAAAACCCTAAGGTCAGACACAACAGTTTACAGTGTTTATAGTGAGGTAGCAAAATTAGAATAGTACAGTTCCACCAGGAAACAGTTGACCTTGCTCTGCTTATTGGACCATGAAATTAGGAACCTTTTTGCACTGTTCAGAGCAAAATTTATTTTTATATCAGAATTACTAATACATAGCAACTTCCTAAGATAAGTGAACAAGCAAAGATATGTATTTCACCTCACTGCAACTTAAGGGAAGCAAACAACCAGAAGCATAACACCTTCCTCACTGCAAATACTACAGCTACCTTATTTCTGCATCGCGTTACACAGATATTTCTGTATTTGCCAGTTTTTTTAAAAATACTGTACATGTCAAATTTGCTCTTTTCTTACATTTCAAGACAATTTCAGTATGTAACTGTAGTAGAACTAGTATAAGTGCTGAAATTAACTGGAAGCATCTACTCAAAGCTTTGAGGGTTAAAACATATCCATTCAAATTTTTATACTGGTAAAGTCTATTTTAGTGAATGCAAAATTTAACAAAACATTATTATCCTGAGCTTGAGGGTTTTCCTGTGCCTTTGCAGGTAGGAAGATTAATGCTTCCTCTGGAGCTGTAAAAGCATTTCTGAAGAGAAACATAGGTAAGATTCTTGCTGTTCTTCAGGCTCTGACCGTTGTTCATCCTTACAGTGAATACAGGACTAGACTATTGTAGTGAAGTTTCAAAACCCAGTAATCTCTTTTCCAGAGCATCTACTGTCCTCTCTATTTTTCTTGGGAAACTAAGACTTGTCAATATGCCATGATTTAAAGATTTTCCTCCTAAAATGAAAGCATTTGTACTCAGCTGTACAAGTAAAAAGTAAGCCTTGATATCTACCCAGAGAGTTGAAATGCACAGCAGGTATGCCAAAAAGGGAAAAATCTGAGGGAATTGAGAGGAAGGGAGACAATACCATAACATCAGGAGGGAAAAAGGACAACTGATCTTTTTTTCTTGTATAAATCAAATCAGTATCTGTTATTTTGCTATTTTAAGAACATTTAACATTTATTTTTAATATATTTAGACCGTCATTGCACTTGTGAAGTAAGAAAATGCCCTTTATAGTGTCATTGACAATAGGCCTTAAACCAGTTGAACTACTATTTTTGTTCAGTTGGATAGTTCCAGTGAAATCCACAAATCCTAACCGGTAAAGAGAAACTCGAGGAGTGTTTATTCATTGCAGTGTTTGATTCTTCTGTTTTCAACAATCTCTCATTTTTAAAGGTATATACCTCCAGTATTTTAAATGTACTTCTCCCCAACAGTTCTCCAAATCATTGCTTATCAGAAGCAGCAATCAAATGGCTAAACAATCAAATAGCTTATTACAATCAAAAGCCAAAAGCCAAACAAGGAAAATAGCGTAAGTTAATTCTCCAGGACTTTTGTCAAATATTGTACACACATTAATATTTGGGGGGGGGGGGGGGGGGGGGGGGAGAATTTTTAAAAGAGCTTTTCTTACCTCTAGGCTACAGAAGTGATCTACTGCATTTAAAGTGTAGCTACAAGACCTGAAAAGTGCATAAACCTATGCATCGGGCGAGATGGGGAAAATCATGTAGCAGTTATAAGTCTGAGATTATGCAAAAGATAACACTTAATGTTTTTATTATATAAGGCACATTAGTAAGCTATTTCTGAACCAGGCTTCCGAGAAACTCATTCAAGTGTATGCTCTTAAATCCTTAAGTACATAGATATAAATGATACAGAAGAGTCATTGCTTTAAGACTGACCTAAAGACTAATAATTTCATCTTTCTGTATTTTCAGTTGAGCAATTAGTCGAATTGCCTGGGAAACAATCTGAACTCTCAGTGACCTTTGTTATCCAAACAACGTATCCTCAGTCGTTTGGAGCAAAGTAACTATTCAAACCTTGAACCAAGACAGTTTGGACAGCATAAAGAGCTCTACCAATTCTACTTCACTCACTCAGTATGCTGTGAAAAGTTTTGGTTAGCATGAATTTCTCAAAGTATTTTTAACTTGTAATAAATTCATAATGAACTCACAGAACTGACCACGGAAAAGCAGCCACAGGAAATGGAAGAGACAAATAGCAGCATCTCTTCCATCAGCCTCATTAGCAACAGTACTGTATCTAAGGTAGAATTTCTTAAGCTCATGTCCTCCCTGTTTACAAATTTACACAAAAGGCAAGAAAAAAACCAGAGCGTGTCACATTACTGTAAAAAATAAGACTGCTAGCACTCAAATAATTGTTTATCAAAGGCTATTTAATCAACTTAATTGCCAGTACAAAAAAAATCTTGCCGGATTTCCATTATTTATTATATGTGGAGTGACTTGCTAAAGTACTTGGAAAGATTTACTTCCAAGTGGTCACCTACTTAGATCAAGCGCTAAATCACTGACTCTGTGATGGTGTTTGTTTAGGTGGCAGCAGTTTAGCTGGCCCAGCCTCAATGGCCCCTTACTGAGATCTGTGTGTGTGTGGCCCATTTTGCACTGCAGCTGGCTTGACACACAAGTCCCACTGTATACCAAACCCATTGTTATTTTAATGTGACTCTTAACAGTCTGCTTTGCCCTCACCACCCTAAAAACAGCTCCTAAGGGCAGAGTGCTGAATACCCTACAGCAAAGCCACCTGTCATAAGGAAGACAAATCACAAAACACATCAGATTTTTTAAAGGCATAATTTTTAAGGCTCAGCTACATCAGGCTGAGATACAGCTAGAACAAGTATTTATAAAACTCAGGCAGCATTTTAACTTTTTTGATCACCGTTTCAAAAAGGTGAGTACAAAAATCCTTATGGACTTCCCTTAAATTAGATTATGTTTCTTATTTTGATACTTTTAAAATTACATGCAGCTATGACACTGCAAAATAAACATGTTACATACCTATCTCCTCTAAATTAGATATGAATTATTTGTGACTTGGGGAAGTTTTCCATCCATTCAAAAAAAAAAAAACCCAAAACCAAACCCATCAGCACCTAAATCTTACATATACATCATTATTATATATTAATCATTATAAATACTTTTTAAAGGGTTTGGAGATACAGGTTTGGTTTCATCCTATCAGGATAGCGCTGGAGTAGTTGCAAGCATTTACTTTTAAGCATCTAGCTTTGGTAGTAGACATCAGTTCATGGAAGGAACCTACCTGTTCAGCAACTAAACAACAGGTGAATTAGATTGTAAATTGTAGGCTTCTGAATGACAGTTACACAGATGGTGTAAATGACCCCCCTGATCTTTACTTATGTTGATGGTGAAAGCTATACAAAAAAGTGTCAAAGGCATTTCACATCTGGACGCAGCCCGCCTTCTTACACCCCCCTAAGTTGTTGCAGGTCTCTTGGCCTTCAAAATAGGGCTCTGGCTAACAAGCGTAATTCCAGCCTTAATGAGCCAGTACAATAGATAGGGAAGTAATTTCGAGGAACCACAGACAAGTTTTTAATCTCTAAACTTACTTACTTCCATAAGCAAACAAAGGATAATTATTCTTCCCTATCAGCTAGGAAAGGAAAACCAAACTGATCTTCAAGGGCTTGTTTGTAAGCCTACCTCAACGAGGAGATGTCTACAATGCCAACTTTTATTGCTACAATGGAGGATCATCTGTCAGACTTACCACTGTCAAATATTTCACCTATACTACAAAAGACCCAACAAACTTTGAACAACTAACCTGTGGCACCTAATGAGGGACGATAAACCTGTTTTCATGAGGCAACTTACAAAAACTACATCCTCCACTCTACTGCTCTTTAATTTGTGTGTGCGTGTGTCTGTCTGTCTGTAAATACAAGTTCTTCATTGCAACACAGACCAATGGCGCTCACATATACAGTAGTCTGGGTAGGCAAGCAGAGATTCACAGGTTTTGGGGATGGAGAATGCCTGTTAAGTCATCTCATGTACTATACTGCCAATGCAGGATAGTTACTTACAGTGCATTTTCCATTCCTTTGTCCAGTCCGTTTTTAAGTGACTGACGCAATGGGGCTGCTACCACTTCCTCTGGCAAACACTTCAGCAGTAAAACAAATTTCAACATCAGAAAATATTTCCCAATAATATGCCTACACTTTCCTTTGCTTAACACCACTCCATTATTTTTATTTGCACTTCTATAGACCACCCAATACAGTTTTGGCACATAATTATATTTTAGAGAAGCAGATCTTTAGCAAGCTGCTCCAAAGAAGGTAAAAATTATTTCTAATACCACAGTTTAGTACAGTTATGGAAAAAAAAATTCAGTATCTAACACATTTTATCATCCTCAAGTGACTATTACCAGTCACTAGTCTAAAATCACCTACATATTTTCTCTACCAGAAGACTGGAAAACAAATACGCAAGCACACAACTAAAAAAAAAAAAAAGATGACTTTTGAAAACAGAGTATTTCAGATTTATACATTCACTAAGCCCCTGAAAATCACGTATATGTCCATAAATTTTATATTATATATATACATTAGTAATTACCAAGCTGAAAATTATGCTCATCAAGAGAAAAATCAAGTGACATTGGTGACATAGCTAACTTTACTTCACATCAGCCAATAATGATTAAATTACTGATCTGTAACACTGTAAACACTGCTTTTTAAGTCTTAAAATTGTAAACACTAACTTCTAATGCACTACCAATGAAAGCTTTCGTTATTTATGACAAATTAGATCTGTTCACTAAGCTCCTAGTCTATATATCAAGCATGCTAATCATGTACAGAGTACGTTTCATGTGTGGATATTTGCAAGTAACATGGATCAACAGATACACCAAGATGGTGTACACAGATGTAGCAGTGCAATTTTCCCACATGGATGAGATATTAAAAGAAAAAATTAGTTGCAAGCTATTGCTCTTTTTCTGCTCTCTCAGACACACTCTCTTGTGAATTAAAGTAACAAAAATTAGTAAATACCATACTACTATTAACTAGTGTGAATTATAAATGCATCAAGAATGTTATTTGAGATTATTCATTTAAACTATAGTATCTACAAATAAATATTAATTTTCTTAACAAGGAGACAGAATAAGAAGCAGCTTGACTTACAAGCTGCAAGAATTTACCATTGTGAATTCTTTAAGATGCTTTTAACTGCTCATTCCATTTGGGGTATACCCACCACACACCTAAACCTCGCAGACTTTTCAGCCAGCAATTATTTATAGACTGTGTAAATATAATTTGTAAATAAGGGCCCAGGACGCAACTCAACTGAATCTACGATGTATTCAGAAGAAAAAAGGCAAATTATTTTGTAGAAATTCTACTCTTAATTTTTGATAGGAAGCAGTGGTTTACCCAGACTGGATGGAGAACTACAGCAGAGCAGTGCACTGAAAATTACTGGCTGCGATGGGTATAGGTGACTGTTGGTGACCAACATCATGCTGTGGGTAGGTTTCATTAAAATTAATTAAAATTATCCAGTTTGTGTATACAAGCATGCATATACCTCTAACAAAAGGTATACTGAAGTTCCAAGAGTACAAAATTTATTCTTAGGCACCTGTGTACTCCTTGGATGAAAAAATTTGCAATAATAGAGAACTGCATGAATTGATAAGCATTTTATAGCTCACAAAGTGTAACAATGCATTTCAGAAGTCTGGGGTTTTTTTTAACTAAAAAGTGTTAACTGTATTATTTAAGACTAAGGAAAACATTCAGTTATTCAAACACAACCAACCACATCTTCATGCCTACTGTTCTGTAATGTCTCCTTTTGTTATATATCAAAAGATAATAACATTGGGTTAAGAATAGTGATCTTCTAATTATTCCTGATAATTTAATGGACCTTCTCATAATGGTGATTAATAATATAACGGGGTAGGAAAGAAGAAATAGGGAACTTGGAAGCAGTATTATGTGCACTACTGTCATAATTGGAAATGATTGCTCCTTTTCCTTTATGCCTACATTTTAAACAAAAACATGCAGACTAACTAGATCTCTCAGTATAACTACAGGTAGCATATCTAACAAAAGAAATGCAGCACAGTTTAACCTAAAGCACCGCTCTCCACACACACATCACCATTATTGTTTCTTCCTCTCTCCACTCTTCCCAAGATTAGGAAGGCTGTAATTTGTGTATATATACAGTTGCTGAAATATGAAGAGAAAGAGAAAATATTCATAACGACTAAACAAAAGATGTAAAGACAATACCCAGTAAGAAGAATAAGTACTACTAAGGGACAAACACTGAATTTAAGTCATGTTTAAGTTGCAGAGCCGTTTCTCTAGGCTTTCTCTGGAGTAAATGCAGCCCTCTGGATGTACAGAGCCCAGGAAGATTAATTTCCTAATCTGATGGTGAAAGATGCACATCATGAATACTTTCACAGAGAATTTGCAATGTATTTGGAACATATCCTGTTATCCACCTGAAAGCTATTTGTAATTCTGACAAAAGCTTTGGCAATTTTATTTGTAGGCATTAGTTTA
Source organism: Haliaeetus albicilla (assembly GCF_947461875.1). Classification (NCBI taxonomy): domain Eukaryota; kingdom Metazoa; phylum Chordata; class Aves; order Accipitriformes; family Accipitridae; genus Haliaeetus; species Haliaeetus albicilla. The sequence continues at coordinate 65,152,127 of NC_091516.1, read as the reverse complement.
GTACAGGAGGAAAAAAAGGTGTATTTTCACCCAAGAAATGACATCTTTTCTAAAAACATTCTTTTGACACCCAAAGTTAAAAACATGCATAGCAATCAGGACACTTTGTATTTTCAATTTCTTTGGCCAGATTATTATTTTCCCAAATTGACATAGAGATGTTTTCATATGAATTAAATTTCTCATAAGCCTTAATTGATGGAAACATATATTAGGTGGGCCCACATATATGAAGATATTTTCCTGTAATAAAAATACAGTATGTATTTCATCTGTCTGGTATTTAGAATATATTATGTGTGACACAGACAAGAAAGACAGGGTTCTTAAAATTACTGCTCTTATTTTCTAAGTACAATTTGGTCTCAACTTTGTAATCCTGCTGTAATATAGTACTTTTTACCTAGACACTTTGTGAACAGCACACAGCCCTGTGTCCTCACAAGAAGTGTCAAGAAGCGGGTATAGAGCCCGTATGGCCCTAGGTAAAAGCACAGAAATATTGATAATGCAGACTCAAAGACTTACATCACCTAACTTTTGGCACCTCAGTCAAGAGCCAAATGTGCTGAAATTTCCTATATTGCACACGGAAAAAGGACGGGTTCTTAAGAGTACTTAATTACAGAACTTCATTCCACTGAATCTCTCTTCCTCTGCTTACTAAAATGAAGCCAAGACTCTGACAATAAGCACATAAGTGAGCTGCTACTGAGTAGGTAATATGAATGGGTCCCCTCTTTAAAGTGACTTTCTCCTCATCTAAGAGATACACATACACGAAATAAACACATACTCCTATTTCAGGTTTGTGACCAATATCTATACTGCATTCTTTGCCTATTTCCAATTTAGAGGGAAAAAGTATTTCCACCTTCTACTTCCAACAGACACAGCCCAGAGAAGGTAGTTTCTTTGTTTTGGTTTCGGTTTTTGTTATAAGTCAGACACCTCTGCTAGTTTCTTAAATGGTGATACCTGCCAAAATTAACCAAATGAGAAGCAAAGCAGGTCCCAATGGTCTGAAAAAGAAATCTTTTAAAACAAAGCAGGTAGGACAATTTCTAGACACTTAGCTCCCAGACACAACAACTCCATGCTAGATTTTTTCCCCAGGGAAAAAAAAAAAAAGATCTGGCCAAAGACATTCCTACTCTTCTCAATCTGCAATCTCATCTCCATTCTCTCCCCACTATTTTCTTCCCCTCAATAATGTCAGTGAAACTGATTGCAGAACTGCGCCCTGAACTGGATCAATGCAATTTTAAATCAGTGCTTTTTAAACCCAAATTATTTCACTAATGTTGCTGAGTGGTCCGTCACCCCAACTGCTATCCTTGCACAACTGAAGCTGTGTCAAACCTTAGGAAAGGCAGAGCATTAATTTTTGGAGGAGGGAGAAAAGAAACAAAAAAAAAACCAAAAAAAGCAAGGAGGATTACCTTAAACTAGTTTCTTCCCCAGAAAAGCTTTAACACCAAACCACAACCTGAAACAACCAAAGGTGCCTACAGATACAGGTTATACTGGTTTCTTTCTTGCTTTAAGAGGGTCCTTTCCTTTGCAGCCAAGAAACCAACATGGAACCACATTCCCAGTTGCAATTTAATGCATTTCCAAGCAGGAAACAATTTTAGTGTTAGCTTCTAAAATATTTAAAGTAATAGAAAAGTTCATTTTCCAGTATGTTTTAGCATTTGAAAATAATCTTCCTTAAATTTTAATATTTTCCCTTATTTGGGTGAGTATAGAGGGAGAAGAAAGAAAAAGCAAGCAAAGCAGAAATGCATTGAGGGCTGGAATTTCAAAAGGGAAGCATACTTCGCAAATTAGGAATTAAAGACAAAATCTCAGCTTATGGAACACATTAGCTTAACACTGAACTGCAGCTCCAACATGTAGGCATACTCTGCTTAAAAAAAACCAAAACATAAATCACAGAATCACAGAATAGTTTAGGTTGGAAGGGACCCTTAAGATCATCTAGTTCCAAAGCCCCTGCCATGGGCAGGGACACCTTCCACGGGACCAGGTTGCTCTAAGCCCCATCCAACCTGGCCTTGAACACTGCCAGGGATGGGGCATCCACAGCCTCTCTGGGCAACCACTTCCAGTGTCTCACCACCCTCACAGTGAAGAATTTCTTCCTGACATCTCATCTAAATCTACCCTCTTTCAGTTTAAAGCCATTACCCCTTGTCCTATCACTACACTAATCCAAGACTTATATACAGAAGTAATACTCTTACTCAGTAGCATTTAAGAAAGCAACACAGCAATAGTTCTACTGATACCACAAACTTGTTTCTAGTTTGGCCCATAGCAGAGTTCAAAATATTCATTCAATCCAAAACATATATATCACAGGTCTATTTGACTTTAAAGAACTTAACAAAATACAGAAATGTACCAAGAAGGTCCTTCTCATAGTTTAACTGTCAAATTTAAACATTTAACTACTTACAGAGCCATCTTTCAGATTTCTTTCATAGCAGAAGTGACACTCCATATTTTCTTCATCTCTTGAAACAGCAAAGTTGTATTTGTCAGCTGATTCTTCTCCAGCTATCAATGCTTTCTTCAGTTCTTCAACATACTTTTCTCTATTCATTTCCATGTCAGCAGCCTCCCTAGAAATTTCAGCTTCAGACACTATCAGAAAGAAATGTGAGAAATAAATACTCATGTGTGTGTGAACATGTATAGATATTTATATGTACATACAGACACACTTACACACCTTAAGGGACAGGCAAATATTAGGAGACTATTCTTTCCTTCACATGTATCAGTGTGCCAGACACTAACGGAAATGTAGCAGGAATAGTGTGTTTTTCATAAGAATTCAGTTCTGTCCCTTTTTTCCTGTCTGAAAATGGTTTATTGCTACTAGTCCACAATTCTACTTGCCTAAAGTTATTCTGCATAACACTAACCTTACAAGAGAGTGGAATGTTTTAATTATGATCTACTGTGCCCGCTCAGTTCTCTTTGAAAGCGTGTAATCTAAACCCTGTAAGACAACAGATGCAACTGACTCCTCACACATTCTAGATCCAGTTTTCCAAGTTTGTAAATTACAACCTTAAAAAAAAAAACAACTGTCAATTTACAAACAAATCTACACCTAGAGACTTGAGAATCCATGTTTTAGTGTTCACATTCAAGGACCACTAAATGGGAGATATGTCTCCAGTTTGCATTGTATCAGGTCTATGAAGAAAATTTTATTCCATTCCTTTGAAGATGAAGAATGGTTGAATACAGTATAGAACAGGCCAAAGATTACTATCATTGAGAACACTGATAGCCTTTTCTATCTGCTTCTGATCATTTATTTCCTAAATCTTCATTCACTAGGAGTACCAAGAAACAGTTCTTGATTTTACCACCTGGGCCCCTGTTTATTTTCCTTCCTTTCAATTTTATTCTACATACTGTTTCCTCAGTACTTTTAGAGATCAATTGTTAATTAGAATAATGATCTCAATGAGGAGTGCAGAGTTTCTTGCACAGGCAGATACAAGCAAAGACACCAAATTAAATATAGGATGTGTATAATGTAATGCAGGCTTTAATGTGTAGCCTATTGATACAGTATTTTAGATGTTTACTTAACAGAAGTGTTTCCTTTTCCTCTGACAAATCTTCTGAGGAAGACTGCTCTAGATTGTCATCCACCCCTGCTTGCTCTTAGACCTTTGTAGCATTTGCCCAGCATTTGAAAGCTCAAGATATGCAAAACGACATTAGTTTGTGACAGCCTGGGGAAAAAAAAACAAAAAAAAAAAAACAAAAAACCCACACCAAAACAAAACAAAAAAGCAAACAAAACCACACATACCAACCCCCCCAAAAAAACAAAACCCAAAATACATCCTTCACATAACTGCAAGTGACTTAAAGCATCCCACTTAAAACCCCTATTAATAACTATTTCTTCTCTATACAAATGCTTTTGAAGAGTTTCACAGAGACGTAAGCCTGCACAGACGTATGCACTGAAATCATACCAATAAAAATAGAACAGCATTTCAATCAAACATGAGCCTGTTCAAATTGCCTCATTTTTCTCCAATCTTCTTCTTGACACAGTAGCTACCCTCATATTGCAAAAGAGGCAGTACATATCAAATCAATCCATCATATAAAAATACAGCAAAGAGGTAAATGTACAATTATTTGCTATGAATAGTTATATCCTCACAGACTTCAGGATTTCTGGATTAATTCTGCAACTTCAGTAATTTTTGCTTATTTTCACAGACTCGGAGTAGTTGAGGTTGGAAGGGACCTCTGGAGATCATCTAGTCTAACTCCACTGATCAAAGAAAGGTCAACTACAAAGGTTGCTCAGGACCATGTTTTGAATGGGTTTTGAATTTCTCCAAGGACTATACTTTTCAGGCAATCTGTTCCGGTGCTTGGTAAACCCTACGGTAAAAAGTTTTTTTCCAGTGTTTAAATGGAATTCCTTGTATTTCAGTTTGTGCCCGCTGCCTCTCATCCTTTCACTGGACATCACTGAGGAGGGCCTGGCTGCAACTTCTTTACTCCCTCTCATCGGTTATTAATTAATACACACTGACAAAATCTCCTTAGGCGTTTTCTCCTCCAGGCTGCACAGTCCCAGCTCTCTCAGCATCTCCTGGCAGGACAGATGCTCAAGTACTTCAGTCATCTTCAGGGACTGTCACTGGACTCAATTCCCTAAGTTCATGTCTTTCTCATACTGGAGAGCCCAGAACTGCACACTGCATCACAGGTCTCACCAGGGCTCAGCAGAGGGGAAGGATCACCTCCCTTGACCTGCTGGTAACACTTTTCCTTATGCAGCCCAGGAGACTGTTGGCCACCTTTGCCACGAGGCCACATTGCTGGCCCATGTTCACCTTCTTGTCCACCAGGACTCCCAAGTCCTTTTCAACCAGGGATCTGCTTCCAGCCAGTCACCCAAAGCACCAGTACAGGCTGGGGGCTTCCCCCTCCCCAGGTATACAATTTTGCATTTCCCTTTGTTGAATTTAATGAGACTCCTGTCATCCCATTTCTCCAGCCTGTTCAGGTCCCTCCGAATGGCAACCCAATCCTCTATCAACCCTTCCCCCCAGTTTTGCATCATCTGTAAACTTGCTGAGGATGCACTGCGTCATCATCCAAATGATTAATGAAGACGTTAACAGTACTGGACACAGTATTGACCCCTGTGGTACAGGACCACTAGTAACTGGCCTCCAGCTAGACTTCATGCCACTGATCACAACCCTTTGAAATCTGCTTGAACTGGCTGAGCTCAATACATTCCACACCTTACGAGTTTGTCTATGAGGATGTTAGAAGACACGGTGTTGAAACCCCTGCTAGCTAAAGCCAAAATAAACATCATCCACTGCCGTTCCCTCATTCAACAAGCTTGAAACTTTAGAGAAGGTTATCGGGGGGGTCAGGTGTGACTTCCCCTTTGTAAACCCATACTGACTACTCATCATCTCGTCCTTAGCATTTTTCAAAATGGCTTCCAGCATTATTCCTCCAACACCCTCTGGTTGACCAGCCTCCAGTTACTTAGATCCATCCCCTTACCCTTCCCCAAGGTAAGAGAGACATTTCTTCCAGTCCTTGAAAACACCCTCTGATCACTATTATTACCTTGCAAAATCAATCAAGAGTGGCCTCACAATGACATGGGGCAGATCCCTCAGTACTCCGAGTTTCATCCAATCAGGTCCCATGGACTTGGGTACATCCAGTTTCTTAAGACATTCTCTAACCTCATCCTCCTCCAAGGGTAAGTCTCCTTTGCTTCTGACTTTCCCACTGATCTGAGTAAGGGGCTTGGGATTTCTAAAGGCAAATCTTAACCAGCAAAGACTAAGACAAAGAAGCCATATCCCATGGGATTCTTTTAAAGGGAGCTTGGAAGAGGTCAAAGTCTGCTCTCCTAAAATTTAGCGCTGTTATTCTGCTTTTTACTCTGTTCCCTCCTCTCACAATCCTGAACTCCCCTAACTCAATAGCCACTGCAGCCAAAGGCTGCCCCCAGCTTCGACTTACCCAACCCCCTCTTCCTTCTTTGTAAGTATTAGCTTTTGTAGTCCTCCTCTCTACACATCTCACAACATGGAAAAAATGTAGATGTTACTGATCTTAGACTTAACTAAGGGGGAGTTGTTGGGGTTTTTTGTTAGGGTTTTTGTGCCTTTTTTTTTTTTCTTTTTTAATACTACCTTGCTAATGACCTTAATTGATTACCATATATCTGCAAAATCTGGTAAGGCAGGTCAGGCACTAACAGCCCACTCTATTACTCTAAGACACAGGCAACCAGCCAGGTGAAAAAGGAAATGCAGGTGGCAAAAGAGAGCATGCTAATGTCACCACTGCAAGGAAACAAACAGTTGACACAAGGAGAAACTATCCCCTTCTGTGCAAAATCTGAGCCTGCAGATACACTCAGTTAGAAGGATAAATTAGTGGGTCAGAATCACATTAGTTATTCCCCAGCACAAGGCATTTTCTCCTCGACAGATTCAAATGTGTTAGGTCCTTCAAAAGCTAGAAAGCAAAGGGACACAAGGGAACTGAACTATTCTGGAGTCATAAGAGAAAAAAAAAAAAAGATGGAATTAGGCTCAATAAATATGAGCAAGTCAGTCTTTGTTAGACTAAGATGGGAAATGTCAGGCCCATAGCAGTCTGAAGTCTGTCACAAAGCTGCCCATACTCTCCTTAAGAGAAAATGCTTAAAAATTGAGTATTGTCTGCTTCCTCTTCTTTTAAAGATAAAAGAGGAAACCTGTCACACTTATACTAGCCTAACATAAAGTAAAAGGACAAGGCACAATAGATAGCATTTTACCAGGTATGCAACACCACAAATATTCAACAAATGTCAAAAATCGCAGAAATGCCATTATACATTAAAAAGAATATAGGAGTACTGTGGAGCATGCATTAGAATAAACCAGAAATAAAATAACTTCATAATCAGTATTTCTAGATTGGAAAAGATGCTTCTATGCTTACATTTTAAGTTGCATTATCTATACTGCAGAGAAAGAAAAAAACAATGGAGAGGGGTGGAAAAAAGAGGCCAGGGAGAAGTGTGGCATATTATTACTGTGTGTCCCCACAGATTTGTAAACTCAAGCTGTGTGCTCTTCATAAAATCACATCTCCCAAAATGGAAACTGTATTCTGCTGTCCATTACAGCAGATATAACAGACAATCATGCATAAGTGGTTTTGTACACAGCCTAATACTGATGAGCTGTAGGGCACTGAAATACTGAGACACCTAATAAACTAAAGATTCAAAACATTTAGATTTTAATATCATCATTTGAAGAATGGGTTACACTTTTCAAATTTATTCCTACAACTCAACAAGACAAATTTAAACAGAGCAAAAGTAAGCAGCAGCCCTCTTCACTAAGTTGGGGTTTAAAAAAATCTTTATGAAAGGGAACACAGGGCACAGAGAGAGACAAATGGATAAAGGTGTATCAGAACTCTTTTTTTCACTGCATGGACATCACAACCATCTTTCTTCCTAATATGTAAAACCCGTTCCTAATACATAAAGGGAAAGAGGCTAAGACAGAGGGCCACGTATATAGCCAGCTAGTACTTGTCCTACAAACAGGACTTTTGAGTGCAAAGCCACACTATTTAGCTACAATGCTGCATCACTGCCTCCTTTCCTATATACCAGACACAGCTGCAGCTGGCATACAGGGACATGAACAAGAGCAAAGCCAGCATGCAGGCAGCACTGCAAATATGAAAAGACCTCCAAGCAAGCAACTGCTAAGTCAAAGTCAGTTGTGCATGAATCCTCACGCATTAAGACTGACAGGTATGAATTTCAGAACAGGACTTGGTACTGTTACAAACATTCCTGCAAAGCTGGATGCTGTTAACTTACACTAGCCATTGCACATGATATCAGTTCTTCCCTACATCACTGTAAGCCAAGTGTTCAACCCTCGGCCTCAACATAACTGAACACATTTAAATATCCTAGATGAAGTAGTAAAAGTATTTTCCAAGATTTTTAAAGCTTATTGTAAGGATGAAATGGATGTTATCAGAAAGGCTTAAGCCTTTAACAATTGCCAGTTCCATCTTTGTTTTTTAAAACCCAAAGCAGCACTTGTAATTTTCATATAAAAAATGATACAGTGAAACTACTGTCAGGAAAAAAGCTAAGCCTCCAAGTCAGTGACCGACTGGGGCTACAGGGCTGGTCAACACTCATCTTGCAGAGCTAACAATCCACTACAAATAACAAGAATTGAGTGGGAAAGAAAAGAAGAAATTTGCCGTTAAAACATTTCTATTTTACGCTACATACACCAATCATTTTCTCATTATCTAGCTTATTTCTTGTACAGGACACTATACAGAGTTGAGAGAGAAAAGGCCACTAGTATGTCAGCAACTCCCTTAAGTCCCCTGAAACGGTACAGACAGAAATGTGGAAACCCTTGCAGTACAAGGCAAAGAGCAGCAGAAAAAATAAGTCGGAAATACTTGCAAAAACAAGTGTTTCTTTAGAATAATTACTTAAAAACTGAGAAAAATTAGATAAACTTTTAATGCAAATAAGAAAGCTAAGAAACCAAAGTCACTCATATACTGTAATAGAGCACTGTGGGTTTTTTCTCCTGTGGTGCCTGTACATGCTGCATGTTCCTTTATCTTATAGAACTAGCAGAACTGATCAATCGTTAGAGAAACATGAAATGTATAAGTCCATATATCTGTAGTTCTTTAACCCAATACCAAGTGAATACATCAGATCATATTGCATATTTGTGTGCTTCTCCTCCCGCCAGATTTTTTTTTTCCTCCTTAAATAGGACTCCTAACACTTTTCATCATCACATTAAACATACAAAAACCGTAAAAGACAACTCCATCAGCAACTCTCACTCACTTCCTGGTAGGTCTTGCCAAGCAAAATAATCCACAGTGTGAGAAACCCAAAAGGGATTTCCCTAACAAGAATTTTCTGACCACTGCTTTCCCTCCTCCCAGGTTTTGAATTTAGAACCTAAGCAGTCTCAAACATGATGTAATAACTTAGAAAAAGTGATCAAAAACAACGTTGAGTGTACAAAAACCCAGATCTGTGCAGTAGGAAAGCCTCATGCACAAGAACTTCAACTCCTAATGAAATTATTGAAAGGACTACAAATTCAACAGGAATTCCTTAGAAATGGATCAGATTCTTGCACAAGAAACAGAAGCACTCTCCTTGGATGAGTACCCAGTGCTCATGCTAAACTGTTGTGTGTTTCCTTCTTTTCTTTTAACAGAGTGAGCTCATCTTGCTTTCACTGGTCCTCTGTTTTGGAAAATGATCATCCAGCCATTCTGCCAGATGCAGGAAGTTAACAAAATGAGAACTGTGTTTACGTATTTTTTCTATACTCTTTCAGTTATAGTAACATAGCTTTTACTTAGAAAAATAATGGATTTAAAGAATCAGCTTTTTGTGAATTTTAAGCTGGGGATTTTAAAGTTATGCAAGAACAACCAGAAAAGCTTTTAAACAAAAAAAAACTAGTATGCTTAATTATTTAAGTATTTATCAATGGTAAAACGTTTTTTGTTATTTTGAAAATATACAGTTTCACTATACTATTACCAAATCAAGAAAGAAAAACCCTTCATACCAGACTACAGGGAACCAGCATTGGAATGTATGTATTTGTCTTTTGCAGGAACTCCTAATCAAAAGTGTGTCTGAAATGTTAAAGGGAATATGGAAGAGCAGATTTAATACATACGTGGACATATTTTAACTTAAGTCTTGTTCCCTAGGTCTGAAAGAAGAGAAAGGTAACAATTGCATTCAAAAGAAGGTTAATGAATGATTAAGCTTCTTTTTATGCACAGGAACTATATATATACACACAAATATATATAGTTTGTATACATGTATATACATACAAAAAGCACTATTTTATTTATATATATTTTTTTATTTTTATATCTATATTTATATCAGGCCTATGTGAAAGCTTGACTTATGTAGGAACTGGGGAAAAACAACATCTATTGGACAGGGAGAAGGAAGGAAGAAACTACACGGAAATCTAGTCTTATAACTCAGAAAAAGTCAGGAAAATATTTTTGCTTACAATACGCTGTAAAATATATCGTTCTTTCCTCCCTTTGAAATATTTTTGCCACTGAGAGAAGGGCTTTTGATCAAGTATTTGACACATTTCTAAAGGAACACACAAATATTTCCTTCTTTCACTAGGTGTGAATGAGAGAAGCATGCACATATTAAGACAACCATCATCTTATTCAGGTTTCAGGGGATGGGGGGGGGGGGCGAATTGCATAGGCCGGTTGTTTTTTTTTCTTCTGATAACTTACGCCCAGGAAAAACGTATTTTCTTGTCCATTCTTCTCAAAAATTCACCTGAGTACCAAATACAACTACATTTAATTCTTAAGATTTTATGAAAACATTTTAAAAACATCTGCAATTAAATGCTTCATGAACTATAATTTGCAAACAGAACTTGTATGACATATTTGTTCAAGGACCTGGAGAAGACACATAAGTCGTATTCCAATATCACTGCAAGAAATTATATTCTTGAGAAAAAACAAAACATTGCATATCCCTATGCTTTAGCATTAGGTTTGACACACAATCTTTCCAGATTTGAAAGATCTCTGAAAACGTCCCAGAAGATCATGACCCCCACCTCCTCCATCACGGGGGAGAGGTAATACTCATAAAAAGTTCTTGATACAAGTTGTGGGTCACAGTTCAGAAAATGTTTACAAATAATGATAAAGAACAGTAATAATTTAGAACAATTCTTATTCTTTCATAAAAAGTTCTTGATACAAGTTGTGGGTCACAGTTCAGAAAGTGTTTACAAATAATGATAAAGAACTGTAATAATTTAGAACAATTCTTATTCTTTCCATTATTACCTGTCCCAGTCCATGCACATTGACCATCACTAAGTATTATACCAAAGCCAGTTCCTAAATCTTTTTCCCATGATACTTGTAGAAAATATGTTGCTTCTGGATCAGAAACAGGATGAATTCTGTTCAAAGTCTTCTCCATTTTCCAGACACCTGTTTAGGAAGTAAGATAATCTTGTTAAAAACAATGGCTTATTTTCCAGAAGTGCTTAGCAGTTTTACGTAACTAGCTTCAGGGGAAAAAATAAAAAACCACAAAAAAACAAAACAAAAAAACAACAACAAAAAAACCCCCACAAATATAAGCATACATAGAATTTTATTTTACTTTCCTCCACAAATTCAGTTTTTCAGAGAACTGGTGATATTTCCAAACAGAAAAGTGGATTACAATAAGTAAGGTTTAAAAGCACAGTGCCAACAATCAAATATATTTGAACAGTCCAGATTAAGAAACTAAGTATCAGGAAGCTGGGGAACAGAAAATTACAATAAACAAGCACTTCCCCATGGCTATGTTTTTAACTTACTGTCCACTATCAGCCAATATATAGCACACAGAATATAAGTCAAAATAATCAATATCCATCTGGAAGACTGCCATATGAAAGCATGCTACTAAGCTTCACTGCAAGGCAGGGGTTGTAGTAGATGCCAGCAACCAAAGAAATTTAAAAACTGGATGCTGCAGACAATGAAATTTATGATGCTACAGTGAATTTTTTGCTTAATATCAAAGCAACTTGGCAACCTGTACTTGACATAAGACCTTCTAAAGAATCCCATGAATTTATTTATAACGTGACAATAATGAATCCTCACAGTACTCAAGAACTTTAAAACTGCATTTGGCAATTTGCTCTGGAGAATAATGAAGAAACAGCCAATTCTGAAGTTAACACTGACATACAGTATTTTCATTGAAAATGCTTCATGTTCTCCAGTACCTGGAGAGTTTGTTTTGGGGTGTTCAGTTGTTTGGGGCTTTTAAATTTATTTTTTTTTTTTTTAGACAAATGAACTGAATGTAAAAGGGCTACATGTTCACTCACACACTAAAAATAGCATGTATTGATAAAAGCAGGAAAAACACAGCTGAGGCATTTATAGATACACACACTGAGTACAATGATGCTTGGACAGGTTAAGTATTAAAAGCTCTATCAGTTTTCCATCTCAGGTATAGCAGTAAGTTATCATGATCCGGTTCAACTCAGGTCCTGAGGGGACTCGGTTCTTCAAGCACTAGTAGAGGGAAGCTCTTTCTTTGCTCATGGACATTGAGAGCCAAATCTAGATACAGAGTTTAACTACCATTGGCCTCCCAAAAAGTTGGCATTTTCAGGTTAGGAGGAACAGTTTTAACTGAAGTTGACTGCACTGTGTCTGGCCTTTGCTCAACTCTGCACCCAATAACATTTGAAAATGCCTTTCCCTTGTCCAGACAAGTGCACAGTATTCAAAAGCAGCAAAATATATGAATATAAGACTTGTTTTTCAAGCATAAAGCTGCATTAACAGCTAGACAACAGCTGCATTGTCAGTAATACAAACATTCATTATAGATATCAATAAAGTTAATGAAACAACACCTTAACTACTTCTGATGGCTAATTAAACCACAGATCACCTTGCACTAACAAATAGCATTTTTTAAACAGTAAGAGGTACATCACATAAAGTGCCTGCTACGAATTCCAAGCTGAACTTTGGCTAAAACATGTCACTAGGCACTTCCAGCATTCCTAACTACCCATTACATTTTCATCACCAAATACTCAAAGCACTAACTTTATTTTTCCAGCTTAAAGCTTAAGTACACATAAGCACCATAACATTTCCTTGTTCATAATATTTTTCTGAAGAGTTTAGGATTCAAAAGCTATGGTAGGAGTAAGAGATAAATCATGTACATACAGCTAAGCATCATAAATTTTCACCAACAACATTAAGAGGGATGACTTTACTATCTACATCCATAAACCAATGCTGCTTATACTTTTACTGATGTCATACTCCACCTTTCTATTCACAGAAAATGTGCCAGAAACGAAAAAACTACTTAAAAGCAATATTAAAAAATTAGTTTGAGTCCAAAAAAAAGCATTCTATTTCCAAGCAACTGGCCACTTCTGAAAATCTACAGTATGTCCATGCACCCGTAACCAAGAACAGAAAATAAAATATTTGGGGCATGGAGGCCTGGAACAAGGCAATCAGTGACTATAGAATTAAAGCCATTTTAAAGATGTGCAGTGCACTAACTGCCTGGACATGGGTCAATAAAGAGCACAGGACAGAAAGCACAAGTAGTGTGTGCAGGATGTTTAAGCACACACACGTATTCTCCTTTACCTACCAGATTCCGTTCTGCTTTTTGCTCGTTCTGGAAAAATACAGAGTCTCTTACGAAATTTTTTCATAGAAGTCCACCACTGAAAGAAAGTGTTTTTAAAAAGACTTTAATTATTCTTTTTTACTTAAAGGATGTAAAACAATTGCACAGAACCCAGACAGATAGCATACAAAGTACTGATGCGTATATATAGTTCAATAGGGAGTTTTTGCTTGTTGCATTGGATTCTTATCACAAAGCAGAGCAACATTCAGTGAAAACCACCTGCACCAGAGGCTTTTTAATGTAGACAGTTATAACAGAAAGCAAAGCAAAAGAGTTGGATTTTCTATTTATATGACAAAAAAGAGAATGAAGTGTCAGTCCTGAGTCAAACAGTGATGTCAAGAGTCACACAGGAAAGGAAATTTCTTTAAAGATGCGCTAACAAGGTCTTTAAGGCCTGAGATGAAATTCACCTCATATCATAATACTGTTCTTCCCATGCATCCATCTTCACACATCACTATTTCACTGAAATGATGTGGAACAGCTAAAAATGAAGATTCTGTTTAGACATCATTCATAAGAGGTCAGTTACCATTGTAAGGGATGAACCTGTTAGCAGACCTGGGAAAGCTTCCATACAATTTGTATACCTGTGGTAATACACAACTTCAACAAAAACAAATATGGCAAGGTGATACAACGCAGAAGAATGTTCTATATTTCATAATAAAATGCAACATATAGTTGTCAAGCTTTTCCATATTTTACTGTGCATCTTTGAACAATTTTACAAGAGAGCATAAAATGAAAATACTTTTTCTCCCAGCTTTTACCTCCTTCATTGTGTTCACTGACCTTTTGAGAGGAGTATATGCTACCACTACATGTTTAGAAACTGCCTCACAAAGCAGAGCTCAGCCTTGCTTGAGATCTCCAAGCATTCAACTGTTCCAACCCATTAGCAAAAGCTTAAGGATTCTTTGCTGTATAATGGCTATTATTTACTTATCTTCAAGAGAAAAAAAGCTTCTTCATGAAAATTAGTCTGACTAATTATGTACAGCATACACAAACATCACTACAAACAAAAATATTGTACCTTACTGCTTTTTAAAACCTGTTTGTAAAAAAAACCAAACAACAAAAAGCCACACAAACAAAACAAAAAAAACCCCCTCTTCCACAAATCTCCCAACACAACTCTTCCACAGAGTTCAGTGTAGTGTTGAGTAAACAGATAAACCACACAGCTGAAGCATGAATACAACAAAAAGCAGCAGTTACCTAACTATTTAGCAACTAGCAATTACCACTAATGAAAGAAGAAAATACAGAAACTAAATCAGAGCATGCTGCCTGTTAATTTACTATAAGACGAGTGCATGCATCTTATCCACTCTGAAGGCAAACCAGTAACATATGCACACCAGTATATTCCCAAAATAAGAATTTCAAGGGGAGGAAGTTGGACGTCCTACCTTGAATACCTGCAGTTAGCTGTATGTTCACAGGATTCACAACTTTGTTCAACATCTTTAAAAGATATGTCGCTCTATACTTCAAGAGCTGAAGTAAACTAAACCACCCTCCTTAAAACTAACTCATCTCAATTCACCTGCCTGCTTACTATATTCTCTCATGACCCCATCAGCTTTCAATATGCCAAGCATATGTGACTCTTCACAGATCAAGTACTTGTGTGTAAAAAGTGATAAATGTTCCTACCGGAGTTTCTGCTCCAGGGATTTTTTTGGGGGTGGGGGAAGAAACGCTGTGCACTGCCAAAGTCTGATGGGCACAGGAAGAGCAGATTTGCCAAAGCAGATTGTCCAGCTCCCCTTCCCCAAATTAACACTCCAAAAAATCCCCCACCTTACAAATATTTCAACTTGGCCAACAATGAGTGTTCTCTCCAGGAATGTAGAAGACTGATAACACAACTTCAAGCAATTTGCTTGAATCCACAGTCTTGAGTCATTTCCATGGCAGAAGATGTCATATATACACAAATCAAAGGGTTATCATAGCATCAAGGGTGCAACAAAGTTAAGTTTCCCATTTTTACTGTTGACATCATTATGTCCCAAACCCTAAATGTAGATTCTAAAAGTGAGAAAATTAAGTGCATTTCAATCTAATATCTAAATAATGTTTTAAAACACCAATCATTCAACAGGATAATTCATTGTCATAACCACCACACATGCAAAATTCCAGCCAATAGTCCTGCACATGCTCGCCTACGAATCTACCTTTATACATTGAAAAAGTAGTCCTACTAGAAACACTAACAGTAAATTTTTAAATGAATGCCAAACCACTTCTCTGTTGTGGCTATTGTCCCAAATAATCCATTAACACTACACCTAAAACTGAAGCATAAAGAGTCACAGCTGTTTTAAGTACTCTGGGCCAGACACCCAGCCAGAACAAAATAAGTGCAGATGTACTGACATAGGGGTCTGTAAAATACATGTCAGCTTGGGGCCTGAACCTCCACAGAACTGGTCGCACAAGCTTGTAGAAGCTGGTACCGCTTTTTAAGATTTTACTAACATCCCCATCTCCACCAAGTCATAATTTCATTATGAAACACATCCAAAAATATAAATGAGGGAGAGTTGAAACTTCAAGAGTTAGTATCACATCTTTGAGTGGAAAGACAGGGACACAGGTAAGAACAGTATTAATGCTCAAAATGGTTAAAACAGCCACCTGAATTCTGGCACTCACACTATTTAGCAGTCCAGCCACTGCTGAAGCTTATTAAAAAAAAACAAACCTCGCTGCACAAAACGAGACTATTTTTATAGCTATCCAACAAACTAAATTACTGAAATCAGACCCTCACTATTGCAGTCTAAAAAGCACCTCTGAGTCTATTAGACCAGAGGAGTACCTTCAAGTGCAGTTCAATATTCAGCAACACTGCCTCTGTAGGCTTTTTCCATTCACTGTCTCAATAAAATGAGAGCAGTCAGTACTTTCTTCCTCCCTTAACTATGATAAAGAAAAGCTGCAGAGAAACTGATTGATTAGGGCCAGAAGAAAGCCAGTGTTTTTCTCCTTAAGGGCACAGGAGGTCACACCACATACCAGCACCTCACCCTGTTAGAGCCAAGGCTCTGAGACAAGCTTGCAGGTGGGAACAGTTGAGTCCCACCCCAAATTTGTTCATCAGAGGCTTTATTGAGGCCTTCAAACAGTTGAGGATTGAGCTGTTTATCTTTAGCACTTTGTCCCTTTGGTCTTTGGCTTCTATGATCTATATTAGGCAATGTTTCTTTCTAAGGAGAAATCAGCTGTTGGCTGGTGTGCAATTGACTGGAGTCTACTCTCTGAACAAAGAGTGTACACAGTTGCTTCTGAATAAACAAGAAACTTTTAAAATTGGTTTACAAAGAATTTTATATGTTGTTTTGGATAGCACTAGGCATAGACCAAAAGCCAAATCTTTTAGGCTGCTCCAACACAGCATCATTGATAATAGTTTGAACTTCAGCACTTTATTTTTTTCCATGCAGACTAATGGCTTTTTTTCAAATTGCTTCAGCTGCAGGTGTTCCAAACTTCAGCAGCTATGCATGGAAGGATACTTACAGACCAGAAAGGGCTACTATGTCTTTCTAATGGAGCAATTAACTTAAGTGCTTTCTTGTTGAGAAAAATAGGAAGCTATCTACAGTGGGCTCAGAATAGAAGACCAGCACATACAGCACACTGCTATTAAAGTGTATAATTTGATCCATTCTGTCATTGGCTTGACCACAACATACACTACAAATCAGAAACCAATAATCAGAAGAACGTGAATGGTTAACCTATAATCAGAGAACAGGCACTATTCAGGAGATGCTATATGTACTTATAAGTGGATTATTGGAGATTTAAACCAGTCAAGAAAAACTCAGATTGCTTTTAAAGATTAAAACAAGCTATTTTCACATTTTCCAACAGAAGGAAATAAGATAATGTCTATATTTATGAATATTTCTAGAGATATATTTCATACAAATTTATATTCTCTCAAGTTAATTTAATATTCCATTAACTCAATAGTTCAAGAGGAAGAGCATTAAAATATCTGACAAAAACTTCAACTATGACTCAGTTAATCTAAGAACTACTATTGACCTAATAAGGACTACTTCTTTTTTCTTTCCTTTTTGGAAGAACATGATTGTGCCAACAAACAGGAAGAAAACAATACAGCATCCTTCCTATCACATCTCACAATAAGCCTCCCATTCCCTTGACCACAATATTTGTTCGACACTGAAAAAAGATTCAATAATAACCTTCAGCTGTAACTCAAAGGTACATCTGAAGACCAAAGATAAAAATTTTGAAAGAGCTTTGTTTCCTAACGAAATTTAGGGGGCTAACACATTTTTATATTACATGCAACCTAAATTGTATCTAGTTGTTCTTTTGTTTAACTTTGTTCTATATTAAAAGCACAAGGTTCACAATTTTGTCAATAATGCAACTTTGCCTTGCAGTTAAAGAAAATAAATGAGAAATTGGCACTGGATATGAAGAAGTGACTGAATGACTTTATAACTTTGTGCAGACGGGTGAATGGCCCATTTTAAAAATTCAGTCCTGCATGACAACATTTGATCAAGAGATTGACTTTGAGACTGATGCAATTAGTATTTGGTCCTCATGGACCCAAGTGCAGAAGCAGGACTCACATGGCTAACATTTGCATTGCTTGCTTCCCACTGTTTCGTGGCAGCCACAAAAGGATTGGAAACATGCACATACTTTTTGTGCAATTGTCCAAAAAAAAGCAGTCTTGAGCTTGTCAGACTCCATGGGCCAATAGGATATGCAAGATTTGCCGCAAAAGATCTGGAATCTACGATAAGGAACAACCCTTGTCAGACTTATTTACTACAGTCACCAGCTGAAAAATGAGGAGAAACAGAAGGAAGCAGACAGTCAACAACCTTTATAGTAGGAATCTTACTAACAAGCTTTGATCTTAATTGTAGCCTGGAGGCAAAGCCCACCCTGGTGTCTTTCATCCTCTTGAAGTCTCAGACCTAACCCACTACCAACTCCAGATATCCAGGCTTGCCAAGCTTACTTATAAGCATCTATATTAGGAGACAGTTTAAGCTATAACAAGGTTAAAAAAAAAAAGGCCTTAATACATTAAAATAAACACCCAAGTGAGCAATTATACTAGTACATACTAGCAAGTAAGGGAGTACCTGGATAGATTTCCAAAAGGGACAAACCCTTCTTTTTCATCCTTTTCTACAAATTCTTCCCAACACTAATAGTTCAGTGTGTACACACTGTCAAATCGTCACTTTCCAAAATCCATATCAGAAAAATCCTAACATTTCCCTAGATAAAGCAGGATACACTAACTAAATATTCTAAATCTGTAAAAAATAAAATTAAATCATAGAAATGAAATATTTCCTGATTAAAAAGTTAATTTAGTACTGAAGTTACTAAAAAATGTGTATAGAACTGAGCCAGGATCAAAGACGACCACCAAATCAGCTTCAAGTGGGCAGATCCGGGATGCAAAGTCAGCAGGCGCACCTAAGAGACCCATACTCACTACCCTTGGTGCCTCTGGGAGATGCAAGCCCCAACAAATATTTTATAAATCTACTTTGGCAGTAGGTCAGCCTGGCTTTCCAAGGCCCTACCAAAGCGAATGGTGGCATGGAGCCACACCTGTTTTGCCTTCCCTCGCAAACTGCAATCTATTAAGAAAGTTAATTCACTTTCTCAAAAAAACAAACAACAACAACAAAAAATATTAAAATATCAATCTAAATATATATCAATTTCCCCATAATGTCTCTGAAAAGACAGCACTAAAATAATTATATATTTTGCAGATAAAAAACAGGAAAAGGAAACAAATCTATACAATACTGCCAGACACAACTTTTCAGCCTGCTCCATACCATCAGTAAGAACCAAGATTCCGGAATTTCTAGTATCTTAGTCACATTTCCAAAAGCATCTTTGCAGTTTTCAGTAAGTTAGTATTATCCATTTGAGTACGGGAAAGTTGAGGAATTAAAAAAAAAAAAAAAAAAAGCAGCACGTTTTAACTGCCCTTCACCCATCCAAAAATACTCAGATACATATGTCTTTTTGATGTATATTTGGATAACATAGTAGTCTGGCTGAGGTATCATCTGTTTTCCAAAACACTGCCTTCTTTAGGATTAAGTATTATCAGGATATTCAACACAAAACAAATCTGTCCTACAGATTTCCTTTGTTTTCTATTCTCTAGTCCCCATCTAGACCTATTATAATGCCACTCAGTTTGACATGTTTCTGTAAATGCTTGACTTAACATCACCGAGCAATGGATTCCACTAAACAGTCTGCCTTTTTTTTTTTTTTTCAGTTTGAAATAAAGGCAGATAAATTCAGTACTACTGAATCCACAATAGGTCCATAGGCAAGAGTAACAAATCTGAAACAAAGATAAATGAAACAAAGAAATCAGTGTCAGCTAGATATGGAAAGATGTAATTCTCTATGTAAGATTCCTGAAGAGCTTTGAAAAATTGAGCCCAGTAACCTGGAAAAACAAGTTTCACCAAATGTAGCTGCTTCAGTGGGACAAGAGCAGGTATAAATACAAAGGCTTACATACCATCCTCTCCTCCCACCTCTACACCTAAGACTTTTCAAAGAGATGGATTATTTTAATTTCACATCCCTGTCAAATTAATAATAAAAAATAGGCCTAGACTTCAAATTGCTTTATCTTGCTAAACAGTTTCCTAAGGCATTTTCTTTGAAGAAAATCCTGCATTACCTCGTCTTCACTTAACAAAAGTTTTATTATGGTTTTCTTTCCATGTG
Source organism: Haliaeetus albicilla (assembly GCF_947461875.1). Lineage (NCBI taxonomy): Eukaryota > Metazoa > Chordata > Aves > Accipitriformes > Accipitridae > Haliaeetus > Haliaeetus albicilla. Next base: position 65,131,960 of record NC_091516.1, on the reverse strand, counting down.
CTATTTTTCTAATGGAAAAGGCAACATTGATCTCCTTGAAAACAACGAGCTCACACTACTTTAATTTATTAATTTAAACATTGTAATTAATTTTGTTTCATCTGGCCCCCACAGAAAAATAATTCACAGGACATTTTCAATGAACTGGGATATTCACTTTCAATGCACTTAAATTTCAATTTTACAGCTCTTTATTCAGCCATGTTTAACACTTTGCATTGAAAATTAATTACTTTTTGATGGATTGGGCTGAGCAATCAGAGTTTGAAGCTAAGACAAAGAGACATCCACCTTTATCTATTTATATTGAACATGGATTTCAGCTGTTTCCACATACAAGCACGGGTCCAGCTTTGGTTCTTTGATCTGCCTTGAATGCCAAGCCATGAGATTCAACGTATCAGGTAACATGACAGGTACCTATATGCAGGATTATTGCCCCATGGTATAGCACCCTCAATAGAGGCAACAACCCACAGAAAAGTGACAAACCGAAACAGGAGAGAAGCACCAGTCCGTATCCAAGAATGACTGACATGCCGGTATTTTAGCAAGGAGAGGGCCCAGTGCCAAAGTCCCACAACTGCACCAAGCTCTGAGCAAACAAGCAGCTTTGTTTTAAAAAAATAGATAAAATAAGGACACAGTTCCACTAAACAGATAGCAAATTCGGTGGCCACTGACTCTACACCCTAAGCACTTCCATATCTATTAGTTGTGCTCAGTCAGCCCTATGTCTACAAAACACATTTAGGAAGGAAAAAGGACATAAAGAGCTTCACATGAGTCACCTGTACTATTTATATATTAAGTTCTATACATAAAAATATAAAGCTTTTCAAGACATATCAGCTCACTGCTTTTCTAAGTAGTTTTCCTGACTCTTTCATGTGGTGATTTTTTTTCTTGCTATGGCCTAGGCAAAAAAAAACCCAAAAACAACTACTCTCAAAAATTAAACCTTACCCAAGACACCTAATGCAAAGCAAGGGGGTCTACTTAAAGAAGCCAGCTTTTCAATATTAGTTTTCCCTCACAACTACTAAAGAATGCTAGCTTGCACTGGAATGAAAAGAAATTTGCAGACTAATATGAGGACACAGCAGGGGCATACCAGTGGAAAAATGCCATTGGGACTTGAACTGAGAGCACAATTAGGTACTCATTAGGAAAATAGAGCACAAAAGTGCTTTGATACTGCACCGGTTAGACACGGTTTCAGATCTTAAAGTGTAAATTATTACAAGGCAAACATGTGGAGCATCAGTGTAGAGGTGTCAAAACTGTTGTTTTAAGACTGTAAGTTAAATCAGTTCTTATGGAATGGTGACGTAAAAAATGTTCACCTTCATGTTGCTGGGCTTTCTGGTTCCCAACTGCAGAAGCTAAACAGAACCACTACTGCATGTCACTACCTGAAATGAAACTGTGAACAAATACAATGACTTTGAACTAATGCAGGTATATAAGCATAAAAAAACCCAGCCCTTTGTGCAGAAGAGTCAATTCTCCACAGCTCCAACAAACTACTTCAGTACAGTTTTAGATACAGTACCCCCACTGCATTTTTCCCCCTTTCAATGTTACAAGTACGCTATTTGTTTTACATTATCAAGTACCAAAATCACAACACAAACCTTGAATTAACAGTATATATTAAAAAATTCCTCTTCTACCTCATTATTTAAAGAAGAGAAGAAAAACATCTATGTTTAGAACAGTCAAGGTTAGTAACACAAATCCCTGGAACAGACAATATTAAAGAAAGATTATAAAATATAAAGCACGGTTTTCATCTATCTACTTCCCTGACCAAGGCAAATGGAAAAAAAACCATCTCTCTAATATTGCCTTCAGGAGATTATGAAACATAAGTCAAGTAAGTCTATTACCAAGACACACACAAGAATGCTTCAGCTAGTTCCTTGCCTCTTATCTCCAAAAATAATTATTCTCTATGAAAGCAATGCCTAGTTTTCACTGAAATGAAAATTTCTGCCCAATCTCTGTTATGCTTATGGCCACTGTGTGCTGTACTCTGTAAGTTAATGTTAAGTTTCACAGCTGGAGAAATTTAATATAAGCCCACACAATACAGTTTACCGCCTCCAACTACTGTCTAAGCTTCCCTCACTGGCTCAGTCAACACAAATCTCTCCTCAGGTTTTTTGTGAAGTTTCCACCATAAGCTTGACACAGCTGACAGCATTTGAAAAGCCCCATGCTCCCTCCTTCCTGTCCAGCTACTGTGCTGAAAAGGGTGGCCTCTAAGATCCTTTTGTAGACCTGTAAACAAACAATCCCTTTCATAATCATTTGAATCATTTTTTAAAAACAAATGCAGCCTGTGATAGGATATATAGCCTCACTCTTCCTTGCATTAATTTTTCCATCCCAAGATAGCAAGCAATTTGGCTGATGTCTAGATCAAGAACACAAAGTTCTCAGTCTCTGTGCTCTGAAAAATCACATAAGATCAGTCTCCCTTTTTTTCTATTTATTTTACAATCTCTGCTCTATCTGTCTGCTCTGTTGGAGAACACCCTTTCCCACAAAACTCACCTAGAAATCTGCAAAGCAGACGCAGAAATATTCCAGTAATTTTCCAAACTTCGGGAATTTGGACTATCTAATAATTTCTTGTGAAATTACTAGTATGCCTCAGAAGACAGTAACACCAGAGGCCTTTACTTTGGCACACGCATAATGAAATTTTTTTCAGCTTGGAACTTTTCCTATAAGAGATGATCTTTTCATTGATCAGATATGACTGTATTAGATTAGCAAACAACAGTAATTTGTTTAGTAATTGTCATCTAAATTTCACCTTAGCTTGTGTCAACATGGTAGCATACATAATCCAGTAAGTCTTTTGTATCTTGGACAGCAGTCCTTATTATTACATTATCTGATACTAATTCTACTAATAATCTTCAAATTCACAGGAGCCTTTTGCCACCTTTCATTTTTTTTCATCTCATGTATAGAGACAAAGGAGGTGGGGGAGACTAAAATACACAAAGACATCCCAATTACAAGCAGTAGGAGGTGAAGAACACTGTTTCTTAACCCAGGAAAGGGAGAGAGGTCAAGTCAGCAGAGGGACCAGTGGTGGAACTAGAGCAAACCCTGCTTTTGGTACAAAAATTTTCATTTCATGAACCATTCAATAGTATTTTACAATAGCTTTCTAAATTGGATTCTTTGTTATTTAGTGAAGTTAGTCAAGATCATAACTTAAATGTGTATGCACATTATTTTACGCATTCCCCACAAAAACAGCAAGCACTACACACTTTTTGCCAAATATAAAAGAAATCACAGCTGCATCCTAGTAACCTTGAAGACATAAATAACGGTTTGAGACCTTAAAAATCTCACCCTAAACTCCTAGCGATTCCACCTACTCTTCAAGGATGTGTGGTGCTTTTTCATTTGGGGCTCCTAAGCTCTAACATAACCCCTTAAAAACATTCTCCACCTACTACGAAGCCCTAGGCGACGAGAGGTAAGGATTAAAATTTCTCATCTTCAAGTGGCACTGAAAGATAACAAGGACATCAGAAATAGGCATTGAGACAAAACAGCAAGTGACTCTGTAAGGCTCATTACACATACATAAGCATGTAACATGTAATTTAGTGAAGCCAACATGCAGTATTGTAAACCATTTTAAATTATCTCATCCATACTGAAATGGAAGTTTATGGGTCAAAACAGACCACAGTAAGCTATCCAGTGTTCTTGCAAACCTGCTGGCAAGACAAGACACCAGCAGCACCAACACTGGGATTGTGCATGTCAGAAGAGTGGATAAGGTCACCTGTGTCATGTACAGCATAACTATTTCTACAGCAAGGCCATGACACTTCTCCCTGCCCCCCCCTCCCTGCCCCCCCCAAGCTGGAGTGCCTTGCTGAGCTGTGCAGTATCCCTGGAATCAGCCCATCAGTTGTAGATGACTTTTATCTTTTCATTTTTTTTCTTTTTAAATAATACTTAATGGAAAAGCTTTGTTTTGCAAGTTGTATGTAACAACTTAGATGTACTGGTTTTAGTCCAGATAAATACTTGAAATCAATGGAATTTAAATGCTGAGGCAATTTTGAAAATGCTTTATGCAGCTCTGTATACCATAATAGTGTTTAAAATCTAACTTGCCAGGTTTAGTTCTTAAGTACTTCACCAACAGATACATTAGAATCATCTTGTAGATCCAAGATGCTGCTATTCTGCTCATTTCACTATCCGTGTCAGAATAACTCCTGATGTGCCTATAATACCATAACTTCATATAGCAAATCATTCCAAACGCTCTCTATAACAGCAGTCAAAATTGTTGAGCATATAAAGTAATCGGCAAGTGCTTTCTCTCTGCAACCTGGAGACCGTAGCCACCATCACGTGATCCAACAAATAAAGGCACCCCAGACTATAAACTCAGTACGTGTGTATCCATCATCCAAGCAGAGCATAATAGCGGGCATGTTCATTCCTCACAGTCTTTCAAGACTCTAGTCAACTCTTATAACAGCCTACACGATTCAGAGTTTTATTGTACTGACAGAGGACAGCAATTCACATGAAACCTGCCACAAAAAGCGGAAATTTTAAGGTATAGGAATTCCCATGGTTATACGAACATTTCTTATCACACATCACCTGACACAGTAAGTTACTATAAAATGTATGGTTACAATACTAGGTTAAAGCACTCCTCCCAAGGACCTGTGATGTGAAGACTGAGGACTGAGTATTCATTCTTGCTTGGAACAGCTGCAACCTCCGAGCATTTTACAGCTATTGTAGTTCATCCTACTCCAGTGAATACAGTGTGCACTTTTACTAGGTAACACAGGGAGGCACAAAATGGAAAGAAAGAAGAGCCATACCTAAATGTAGACAGCTTTTTTGCAAAACAGTACTAGCAAACAAAATGCCACGTTCTAATACCATTGCCAGCCTACAGAACGCTACCTACTCACTACGCTTGCCTGAATAATGCATATCCCTCACGTTCCACCGCCTCCTTATTCCACTGGGAGAGCTAAACAAATTTGTAGCTGTAGCAACTATGCAAATAAGTTTTTATGCATTCATGCTTGTAGTTGAAGATACTAGCAACACAGAAGTGGATATGATGCAGAAGCAAAAAAGAGCATTACCAGCTTTTGCCAATCATTCAAACTAGCACATGTCAAAAAAAACAACTGCATTTATATCTTATTTACAAATGTTTTTTTCACCTCATATATACACATGCACATTTGTTACGCACAAAAACTTGTTCATACAGATGTACCTCTCATGTCAGTCACCCACCTGTGATATTTTTAAACGATCTCCTCCAATCCTCCTACTTCTTATGAAAGCTAAGAGACAAGCGAAGCTAAATACCTATGTGCAATTGACATTGTTTTGGTATAATTCTTCCTGCAATTGAAAACAACCTAGAAGCTTAATCTCTGAAGCCACTTCTTTTACCTTTCATTATACACACAAATTCCTTGGTACGCTCTATTGCTTAAACACTCAAGAGTATGCAATCTCTTCACTCGCAAACCACACTACTGTAACATCTCTTAATGTGCATGTACTACGAAGCACAGCTGATACTATTAAACCTCCTTTAAAAAAAAAACAACCCACAAACCAAGGAACAACACAGAAAACCAGTATTCATCATATGGTTTTATTTACCTATTTGAATATTGCTTTATAGATCAATATAATTGTTTAAACTTCTGATTTATTTTGAAATTTCAACAGGCAAGAATGCATATGCAGCCAGTTCCTGTAGGCACTACCAACTGAGCTATCTCAGCCACTTGTAGTGTTTTCCATGACAATATATTAAATAGGAGAAAAAACATACAAGGGAAATGAGTACCGCCCTCTGAAATCTTGTATTTCAATCAATATCCTAGATGTATCAGAGCTGCATCCCAAAAGGCATTGTCATGCTAGGTACACTATCTTTTCAATGATGCCACCAAGGCTCCCAGAAGATCATTAGTATCAAATGGCACTTTTTCCACCAGAGCAAAATATGCAGCTGAAAGCATTTTAATAAAGCATTTTAATACAGCATGTAATCAATGAAAATTCTTCTTCAAATAGTTGAGACTGTTGGAAACTTCACTTGAAAATTAAATTGCTAGCGTAAATAAAAAGCATTTTTGCAAAAATCTGTAATGGATTTTATATGTGAGCTTACCAGAAACTATCAAAGTAGATAACAGTATATAAAAATTATCCTATAGGATATGTTTGCATATAAAACTAAGGAACTAGAGAAAGCTAGCTGACCACCCGGAAGCAGGCTTGACTACAATGTGACTTAGAACTGACAGCTACAGTCTCCTCTGCAATTACAGAAATAATTTTTCAATTTCAGTAACTAATCCACATTAAGAAATCAAAAGTGAAACCAAAAAGGAAAACCAAACCAGGGTTTTTTTCCATCTCAGAGACACATAAATAAGTTAAAAAGTAGTATTGCTTCTAAAATCTAGGGTCATGGTAACCATTAGAGGTTGAACTGTTCATTGGTTATAGTTCTTTCACTTTAGAAATTACCTTCATGTGACATCATCAAACACTTTAACAACAGGTTGTAGCTGACAACAAGGCTGTTTTTACAACTGTCTTTCTGCATTTTAATTGAATTCCAGTTTTCATCCAAAACCTCGACATGTGAATAAAAGAAATTGATCCTGTGAATGTAATTCACTAACAAAATACGAGTAAGAAGTATGAACATGTTATGATAAATGACCATACATCTTGCTGACTACCTATTAAGTCAATGGATAAAGTTGCAAATTAATGAACCTTTGTAGTTGCTAGAGTTAAGCAGTCTTGAGAAAAATAAGAACAAATCTAAAATCAATATAATGTCTGAAATCCACAGAACAGAAGAACTAGTTATACAAAAAACCTCATCTTAAATTCTACATATACTTATGTTTGAAAAAGTCATTTTGGTGATTATGAATCTGAAACTACAATTTTACAGAGAACTCAAAATTGTAGTCACCAAAGCTACTACTGCAAATGAAGTTGCTCTTTAGAAGATACTAACAGCGTTTTAAGCGGATTGAGTACATTTGTTTCAGTTGCCTAAAGTATTTTGCCTTAGTAGAATATTGCCTTCGTTCCACTATAAAACATGTTTTATACACATACTCTCATTACCCTGCAGCCTCCTACAGCATTTTCTGGAAGTATGTCAAATGTTATCCCAACCTCTGGTAGGATGAAAAAATTGTTTCCCTTTACCAAGGGAAAAAGCAAAACCTGTCCTGCAGTCAACAGACAAACAAAACCAATTTGGCCCCAGTATTGAAAGATATGACAGAGTGACAAAGACCTCAAAACAAAGCCATCATCTTTGAAAGGGTTAAGGCTTTTCAAGTTCTGTGAGATAAAGTGTACTTATAAAAGGAGGAACAGATTGTTCATGGAAGTTGAGAACAGAGGTTTGTCGTGACAGCAACACCTAGGCACCTTGCTCTAAATTTAAAATAATCACGATGAAGTGTTACCACAGAACTGGTCAGAAAGCATGTAGTCTTCGCTTTCCTGAAGTCTCTCACAGTATCAAAGGCAATTCCTTAAAGAAAAAAACAATCTCCTGGTCAAAAAAACCAAATGCCACGTCTTTTTCATCGCGAGCCAGAATGAAGGCCTATCTCTTTTGTATGGCTCGATGGTAGTACAGGCACTGTCAAAACCAGCTGCCAAGTGCAGGAGTAACTGCAGATTTTAGTTGTACAGGGTTCTCTTATATGCAAGTATAAGAGGCCAGCCAAGTAGAACTTTTAATAATGTTCTTTTAAAGCTCTTTTAATAATTCTGGGTGTTTACTTACAGAAAAATACACTGTTGTCATGACAAGGAAATACACTAACTACCTTTACGCAAGCATTTTCAACTTGACTTGATGTGTTAAGTGCTAGTACAGAAAAGGAAAGAAGATGAAAACCTCTACAAGGAGAGGACACAGGACAGAGGACACAGGACAAGAGCAAAAAGACAGGAGACCAGAGTGGAGCAGAAAGACCAGGCTCTGCTCCCTCCGCTCCCTCTCCTCGACTACTTCCCGAAGGGAAGCCGGTTTGGATTTTCCCTAAGGAAGAACAGGACCGTGACTTCACAATAAAAAAGCAATTTATTAAAAAACAGCCTCACTAAGGCGTTCTTTATGTTCTTAACGTTTCATTAGCAAGGCGCTCATTCGCCCGCAGGGACCGGGGGGGGGCAGATCGCCGGCCGGACACAGGGCCGCGGCCCCCCCACCCCCCCCCAAGGCCGTGCCCAGCGGCAGCCCCGGCTCCCCCACACCCCTCGGACAACCGGCCCGCTCCCTGCCCCGCAGGCAAACCGCGGCCGGGGCCGGGCGGGAGGCGCCGGGACACAGGACCCCACGCGTCCCCGGCTGGAAAAAAAAGAACAAAAACCAACAAACCCCCAAAAAACCCAAACACCTCTGTGGGCGAACAGGCGGGGGAAAAACGCGACCGGGGGAGCGGGGCCGAGCCGCCGCCCCCCCCGCCCGCTCCCAGGGGCCTGCGGCTGATACCGGGTCGCTCGCCCCGGCCCCACGGCGTCGGGGCACCCCTGGTACTTGACGGTCTCGCTCGCCCGGGCCCCGCCGGCGGCCGCCCCGTCACGGGGGAGGGGGCGGGGCGCCCCGACCGACCTACCACCTCCTCCTCTTCCTCCTCCTCCTCCTCCTCCTCCTCCTCCTCTTCTTCTTCTTCTTCTTCTTCTTCCTCCTCCTCCTTCCGCACCGCCGCCCTGCCGCTTCCGCCTACCCGAAAAAGCCGCGCTCCCGCCGGCCGCGCGCCAGCCAGTGAGAATCGCGCTCGCCCTTCCGTCCCGCCTCCTTCTGGCCGCTCCTACCAATCGCGGCCGCTCACGTCGCCAGCTGCCAATCCCGGCAGCGGCACTGCCCGTTCCAACCCCCCAGGGGGCGCCCCGTGGGCGCGCTTCCGCCCCGCTCCCTCCCGCCGGAAGTGTGATGTGGCCGGGAGCGGGTCGCCATGGTAAGCGCGGGGCGGCGGGCGGGCGGGGGGTGCCTGCTCCGCTCCGGGGTCGCCCCGGCCCCGGCCCCCTCCCCGCCCCCCCCCCCTCCCGCCGGCACGGCCGGCTTCCGTGCCAGCCGCGTCTGCCGCCGAGCGAGGCTTCCCGGGCCCGCTGGCACCCCAGAGGCCCCTCGCATCCTATCCGGGCCGGGCCTGGCCTGTGAACCCCTTCAGAGGCCGAGGCCCTCGCCCCGCCGCGGGGCAGCGAGCCGGCGGGAACAGAGCCGTCCCAGTTCTGCCGTAAAGCCTTGCTTAGCAGCTGGCCTAGCACTAACGCATACGGGCATGTCGGCGGGCCCTTGGTCCCTTTCTCGCCCCCAGCCTGACAGGTTTTTCCCTCTGTTCTGGCCTAGCCCGGGTTTTCCCTGGGGCGGCAGTCCTTGCTCTGACCTGCAGTGCCTTGTCTGTCAGGATAGTATTTCTCTCTCTTCTGACCTTCTGGTTTATTCGGTATGTTGTTTGACGTCTTGCTTCTTGAGCAGTAAGCTGAATCCTGACACTGCCGTTCTCGTTTTTCAGGAATAGTGTCAGAGGCCTAGGTCGTTTTGCTAATGAAAAGCATGAGCAGTGTATATAGAGTTGACCTAGAGGCTTATTAGCATTGCCATTTATGTTTTTCTGTGGTCTCTGCCTTTTTTTTTTTTTCATTCTACGTACAGGGAATATAAATGAAAGATTTGTGTTTGGGTTAGAGTTAAAGCTGTGCTGTGAAATAACCTTCTCAGCTGATCTTTATACAAGCAGTGCAGATACATGATTTCTAAGTTAAAAGGAAAAACAAAGGAATAGCTAAAAGAAGAAAACTTTTCCCTGTACAAACAAAGGTTTGTACACAACTTTAGCACAGAATTATTTGAAGATGAGCATTTTCAAAATTTTTTCTAGAATCATGGAAGGGTTTGGGTTGGAAAGGACCTTAAAGATCATCTAGTCCAGCCCTCCTGCCATGGGCAGGGACACCTTCCACTAGGTCTGGTTGTTCAAAGCCCCATCCAGCCTGACCTTGACAGGTTATCCATCACCAGCAATATATACGGTACAACTTCCACTGAATCTTTTTGTACTTCCCACGTATTTATTAAAAGAGTAATATATCTTGAACTTTTCTTATGGTTCAGTTCAAAAAAAGTTCCTAGGCTCCACATTTTGTCACCAGCAGGAAATTGCTGGAAGTTGCTCACCTGAGCATTCCTTGGCAGATCTTTTAGATGAACCTGTTCTAATCTGTGGCTTCAAGCAATGAACAAAGGGTTTTCATGATAAGAGGCATAAATTATCTCAAAAGATCTAAAACACACATACAAAAGACAAGACGAAAGAGAAGTGAATACCTCACCTCCGATCAGTGCCTTGAAAAGGTAGATACTATAGAAGAACAACATAACCATGGTGTTCTTCGTAGTACTTAAAATAATTTGAGATTGTAGAAAAAAGGCAAGAGAACCTTTATGATCAGTGAGACATTTACATTAAGCACTTGCAAATGTAACGCTGATGTTTAGAAAAAAGATTATGGCAAGCGTATGAGATCTTGTGAGAATTTTTTTCTCTGCTTGTCCCATGTTGCTTGTTAGAGGTTACTGTGCATGTTTCAAGGAACCTGAAGTAAGATAGAATCTTTTAATGAGACTTTTCTCGTGATTTTGTGTCATAGGAGGTGAAAATAAGATTCCTCAGTCTTGTGGTGGTTGAATTTCCTCAGGGAAAACAATAACCCTCATGGCATATCCAGGGCTTCAGATTCTCCATGATGCTACTTCTGGTGTCATGGCTTTTTGGAAAAAAAAGTTGTCTTCTGGGACTAGCGGTCATGAGCTGTTGGTAATGACACTTTCTTTTGAGCTCACACTTGACTGTGAGATAGGAAACAGCTGCTGTCTGTGTATTGTCAAATGGAAGAGAGTAGAGCTATACCTCCAATTTGTTCTCTTTCTCCAAAGAAAATGAGCTGCAACTGTGGCAAGCCAGTAGCTCTGTGAATAGCATAATTTTTGAAGCATTATTTCCAAAGGACTTTATCCCTTGGAACTTTCTATCCCATTGTCTCCCGGGCTTCCTTACCACATCCTTACTAAGCAAGTCAAAACTTGTGCTGGGTGAACCGCCAGCTGCTGCCAAACAGAATATATATAAGCTGGATCCTACCTGTCTTTTCCTTTATGTGAAAGCACAACTTGTGTTTATTTTTTTCCTGTTCACTGCGAGTAGAAAAAAAAAATTACTGTTTTAACTTAAACCAACTTTGGAAGTGGATAGAAGCTGCTCAATGGATTAAAAAGTTACTGGAAACAAAAAGGATGCAGTACAATGACACAGCTGCTTAATTTATTTAGAAGCAGAATATGTATTGTTTCCTGACTTTTACAAATCATGGTGTCAGTTTATCCTGTCAACTTTTGAAATTTTATATCTGAAAACTCAACAAAACTTTTCCTGGTGGGGTTGAAAAGTTTGCCACATGCATTTGGTGTGGTGGGTGGAAAGAGGGAAGAAGCCTAAAGTAATATTGAAATTAATGATGAGCCTCTTACCTGCTGAAGGGTTGTCTTCACTTCCCTCTGTAGCAAAAATGTGCAATTGCAGCCAAACATGAGTACATGTACAAAAAAGAGCTTAGTAACTATGTTTTGTGTCTGTAATTGCAATTTGGTGATGAAGAAAATAAATAATTGCAGAAAACTTCACAAAGATGGCTTCTTTCCCTTCACCCTCTGGTTAGGACTGGCCTTGAGCCCCACATTACTGCTGAAAAATTGATTTGGGAACTTTCCATGAGGACAGACATTTCTGTCACAATCTTTGTTGCTATCTTAGAACGGTATTTATAGAAGGAAGGGGAATTGCTCATATAACCAATTGTAAAAGCATTCATTAGTAAATATTGATCCAAACCAAGCTCTCGGATATAAACATAGCAGAATCCGAGACACTGTTCTGCAAAAGAGCTTTTAGGAGTCTTCAAGTACAAAGTTTTGTTGTTTGGCTTATTCAAAGTTAAAAGGAAGAATCAATCTTGATTCAAAGTTGCTAATAGCTTTGTCTTTATCATGGCCTAAAGGTAGGTAGGATTAAAAACAACTCCTAGTTCATCTTACAGTCTTAGGATGTCTTTGTATTGTGAATTTATTTTGGAATAATGATGGACAACTTTTTGCATGTCAGTATTATAATGCTATCAGGCACTGAATTTTTTGAATAAGGAGCAATTAGAATTTCAGGGAGTTACAGCTGCAGTAACAAATTTTGCATCTGAAAAGGCCTTTGGTACCCAGCTAATCTGATTTTGCTGGGAATCTGAGGATTTTACTCTTATACCAAAGCTGTTACGCAAGAAGATGCTAGGACCTCCTTTGCTACCAATCATGTAACAACTCACCTGTGACCCTGCACTCGATGCTTGTTGACCCCCATGGCAGCTCTGGCATGCCCCTAGCAGTAGGAGCAAACACTCCTAATTGAGGAGAAGGCGAGAAGGATCTACTCTCCATGTACCTTTCCTCCTGTCAGAATAACAAGCTTGTCAGAGAATTGAAAAGGAGAGAGGAAAGGAGAAATAGGACACTCAGTGCGGATAGGTAGGGACAGTGAAGTATGTTGTTTACTGCACTAGTATTGGTGCTTAGTAAATCTCGTACCATCTGTAACTGCACTTCTAAATAGTAATGCTGCTGTGGAGTAGGCATGTTGTGAGTTACTTCAGTAACTCAGTGCTCAGTATAGATACTTTTGTGTCAGTTTACAAGAAGATGTGAAAATATATCATCAATATTTTGCTTCTGTGATTATAGAACAGGGGAAACTATTTCTTATGCCATTGTAAGATGCATCTCTTGTTCTGATTTGGGAAGAGTAGGATGCAATGAGTCTGCTTTCACAAATTTTACCACATACCTGAATGGTCCAGGAATGACACAAGTTGTGAGAAACCATTTCTTAGCTGAGTGCTGAGTAGTTCATACTAAACATCTTTGGCATTCTGTCTGCTGTTAAACATCTTAATTTTATTCAGTAATAGCATGAGAAGTGGGGATCACATTTTTCTGCAGGCCATTTGAAATTAATAATGGGCTGATTATACATTGTAGATTTTCCATTCATGATCCAAACTCTAAGTTGAACAGAAAAGGAAGTTACCATAAAATAGTAAATGTCACTATTTAATTTTTTGATTGGCTGCAGCATTAGACACCATGCACATCCACTGTAATAGCTACAGTGTTGAATACATTTTTCTGCTGGAAACAGCTGGCATCTTGCTGAAAATGTTACCTGTCTTACAGATGCTAAGAATCCAAACCACACATCTGAAATCTGCCAAACAAGAGACCTGCAGAGGTGCTGTAGGCCTGTCCAGTGCCATAGGACATCAGAAACTTAGCAGAGCTTTTCATGATTTCTTGACTAAGTACGTTTTTTCTTGATAAAGAAGTATTTATTTTTCATATTTTAAAGAGATGTTTCTGCTACTAATGAACGCAAAAATAAGTATTAAAATAGTATACATAAAATGTTACTAATTTTTTTTTAATTCTTAGGTAAATTAAAAGGTATGCAGGCTTTAGAACAGAAAGAGCATACTGTCCCTTTACTGCATACAGCAACTTCTTAGGCTTTTTGTAAGGATGTTCAGGAATGCAGTTCAGCTTTGAATTTCACAGGCTTTCTGTGGGGATAAAAGACATTCAGAGAAATAGAAGGCATGTGTCTTTTTCCTGTTGTGCTGTGGAGCCAGTCTCTAGTTAGTTTTGATTCTTGCTTGTGAGTTTGGTTTGAAGTAGAACTTTCACCATAACATTATTTTCTTAAATTTATCAAACACTGACAGATAGAATTCTAGCCGTCAAAGTATTCAATACAACAAAGCAAAAATATTTCAGTTTCTTCCTTTTTAAGAACTTTGCTTTCTTCCATGTCCCATGTTCAAATTCCTGCAGCACCTTCTGTTACAAACTCAGGCTTTTTGCATACTGCTTTTATTAGAGTAAGGTTGTCATCTCGTGCAAAATGTGCTGGCATGTTAGAATGAATCTTACCTCTTCCATTCACACACACAGTTTTTACTGTTTCTTAAGATTCTCTTGTAAACTTGAGGTAAACAAACTAAGCAGTGTGATGTGCAACTTCAGAAGGGAGAGTTAGCTAATTTGACAGAACCTATGCTGCTCAGTTACCAAAACCATAGGAATGGTGCAAGTTAGGCATAGTTTTTCGATGAACAGGAAGAGAAGCAGGAACTTACTCATTAGGAGAGAAGTTGTCTCTTTCTTTACACAGATAATTTTTCTCCTTCTGTTTGACTATACTCTAGAAATACCTAATGTACAGATTTTTAGGGCAGGAGAGGCAAAAGAGCTACAAATCAAGATACATGTCCTTTTAGAGAGCTCTGTGGCAATGGCTGAATATCACCTGCTCCGTTCATAGTTCCAGTAACTACCGTTAGGTTCCCTGTTACTCTGGAGAACATACTTAGCTTCAGCATCCTAAAAAGAGGATTATAGAAATTATTCCTGTTACCTAATGGGGAAAGAAAGCAGACAAAAAAATCTGTGTACAATTGCAAACTACATAATCTGCAACAGAGACATGGAGGAAAAGGTATGTTAAGCTTTTACTGCCACATCTAACGTAAGTCTATGTTTGTTGAGTAAATGTATGGACATATACATCTATGTTTTACAGTAACCCTGATAAAAAAGCTTAATATTGCAGCTTTCACTTTTTTTTTAATTCTAAAATTTTTTGGTGAAATGCTGTGTCTGTTAGCTGCTTACACCAAGAGTTCAATTTTGAAACTATTGTCTAGGTATTGGGGCAAGAAGAAGGAATTCAAGTGAGCATGGAATTTCAATATCGTCACCTTGAGGTGTCATTTCAGTGTTGGTCTGTGGATTGGAATTGCAGTAAAAAGCCTAAATGTGTTGAAGTCAAAAGAGCTTTTGTAGGAGAGGACAACTGTTTCCATCTGTTAATTCATTGTCTGATTGTTTAAAGAGATTGGTTATGTTTTAAACAGATGTATTAATCTTCAGTTAACTAAAAAGCATACATGTTAGTTCCTATGTGCTGTACTTGCCATTTAAATTAGATGACTTCTTCAAAAAATGTCTAGGGGAAAGATTCCCTATTACTCTTATTGAGCCTAAGCCTGAATTTTATGAATGCAAAAATATGTATTTTAGACAGAATTTTCAATATTTTAGACAGAAATGTGAATGAGCATTAAATATTGTACTTAAATTTCTTGGAAACCAAATACTGGGGTGAATGTGCAGTAAACTCAGAGTGAAAAACCCTAATCTTGTTGGAGCAACCAATAACTGCTAACTGGACAGTATTTGGATACTTACTAAGCACAAACCAGTTTTGTCTAAACACTCTTGCTTAGTTCTTCAGTGTAGTTTTGCCAATAATCACTTTGAACTTAACCGATTTGCAGGTTTTGTATTTTTCTGAAAGTTCTAATTAGCATGCCTCTTTTACAAATGCTTATTTTCCATTCATTTTTATCAGATTACATTTGGCAGCAGTGGGAAAACAAATTATTTCAGAATAAGTTGGAAAATAATGTAATTATGTGTATGTTTTAATTAACTTTTAGCAATTGCTTTGACCTTCAGGTTGGGAGTAGTCCTACATGTTTTATTTCATATTATTTTTTTCAGTATTATACTCCTAAAAATTAGATTTAGACTGGGAAAATAAGAATTGCAGTACCTAATGGAAACCTTTAGATAATACACATTTCCAGCTTTTTAAGACCTCTTCATTAAAGTTTAATAGATTGATTTCACTTTTCTATGATGGGATTTGAAGCCTACATTACTATTTTAATGTAGGCTTTTACCTTTTTATCAGCTCTTGCTTAACCACAGTTTAACTGCAGTGTAAGCTCTTGTTCACATTCTAATATGAGAAAGTCAGGTAAACGATCAGGTATCATTTAGCATTTGTTTCTTTGGTTCCAGAGAACATAATCATCCATAAATTTTAAAATATTGAGGAGGAAAAAAGAAAGTAAGACTGTTATAGAAAGACTGTATAGTCTGCAGCACGTTACACAAACGCAGTTGTCATTTCTTTAGAATATTCTAATAATTTATCTGTGTTTGCCCACATAAATTGATTATTGTAACAGTAACTATGGGGCAAAGTTTAACAACTTGCTGGTGCTACAGTGGCCTCTGTTTTTATAACACACACAGATGAAATCATGGGCACACTGCAATCAGAGGTAGAGTAATCATTTTGTAAATACTGAAAGTCTAGGGAAGATTAAGCTTTGGTTTCAGTGATAAGTCTGTTCAGATCAACTGGAAGAGCTTTTGTTTCACGCTTTCTACCAACCCAGGGGGACAACAGTATGGGGTTTATGTTCTCCTCCTGCAAGTTTTTTTCCCCCTAGAACTGTGGTATCAGGCGGTTTGTTTTAAATGGAAGTATATGAGGCAAGGGGAAATTCAGCAGGTCCTCCATGGCACATTGTTGTATCAAAACTTAGGATGTAATTTATTATAGTGCTACCCGGGGATTGCATCATTAAGTGGTCCATAATTCTGTGGTGCTGTCTGCAAAGACATGGAATAAAACAGTATCTGAATCAGAGAATGTGGGAGTGGTGGAGCAAATAAAAAGTACAGAGGTAGACACAGTACAAAGTCTTGGTTACGCCTGTTATTTTCACTGTAGAAAAAAGTTTAGGGTCAGTGCATCTATTATGGCTATGTCTGCTGAGGCTGAATACACATTTACCAGTGATCAGTAAAAATTTAGGCAGTCATCTTGAGTGTGCCCTTCCTTTCAGCACATGGAATTAAATACTCCTATAAAGTGCAAGAGTTGTTGATGACCAGAACTCTGAGCTGCTTCCTCTTTTTTTTTTTATTCTCCCCAAATGTAGTAAATTTAATGCTGACCAAAGTGCAGAACTGACAACTTTTGTCTATAATCAGGGTGGCAGGGGCTGTGCAAATGTTATGGCCCATCAGGATTCCCTTTCTCAGTCACATAGAAAGTTTTTCACTCTAAAACAACAGTTACTAAAGCATATTAAACTTTAGTTTATACTTTAGTATATTAAACTTCTATTACCATGTACTGTGCCATAGATTTCTTTTTACTCCATCCACAGGCTCCTCCCTCCCTCTCTTCTCACCCCAGAAAAAGGAATTGTTGCACCGTGCCCTGCTCCTGTGATGTAGCGGACTCACTGATGGAGTCTTCCAGAGGCAACTGGAGACCATTCTTTTCCTTATAACTCCCTGTTTTGCCCCAGTATCCTCTGTGCTGACAGCTACACTGTTCAGATGCAGACTCGGATAGGAATACATTCAAATATCTCTAGCTGTAATGTTTGTATTCTAACTACCATTAGTATTTCTAATGCATGCCACCACTGCTAATCTGAACACAAGAAAATTTTCAAGAGTATTCATTCTTTATTTCTATAGTGTATTATATGGAACTATTTTTACTGAGATACGATATGATCAGGGAAATAATACTGAGGCATTTTTTTAAGTTCTAATTTTGGGAAGGATTTAAAAGAGCCTTTGGGCATGTAGCTTTCAAAGGTAAAATCCATGGTCTTAATTTCTAAAGACTTATGAAAAAACTTGCTCTTGCAAGTTGTGCTGAATACAATACCTCATTAGTGCTGCAGGTGATGTGATAGTGCTCCACAACTACCTGGAGACAGGGGGAGGGGGTAAGGGGAAGTGTAATTACTTAAGTAACACAGAATGTAACTAATAAGGTGTTTCCACCATCTCAGAAATGTGCCAAATGCAGATGTAGAAAATTTCAGCGTATATGATTAAAGCGACAGCTTGCACTGTCTAAAACAAGAATAAAATACCAGTGCTGATTGTTTTCTGCATTTGCAGTCCAAGTTAGTTGTCATTTCACCAGCGTGTGGACACAGTCTAAAAGATAGCATCAATTTCTCCATGTGCTGAAATTTCTTTGTAGTGGGAATGAGGCTCACAGGATCTACATTAAGCCAGTCAACGTGTTTTAAAAATTCCAGTTAATTACTTCTGGATCAGAGGAACCCAGTTTAACCAAATGAACTGCAGCCCACCTATATTACAACATTTTCCAAATAGCTTGGTATGTGAATGCAGTATTTTTAAAAAGGATTCCAAGTAATGTGTGACTCTTACAGCAGCTTTTAATTACATCAGTTCAAGCAGCTGGGTGTAAATCGCCCTTTTCTGTAAATTCATCTGGGCCGTAAGAATGACTTCAGATGTGAAATGTGAAGCCATCTAGTTCAGAAATAAATTTTCATTTCCAGTTTAAAATTGTGAACAAATTTTAAAATATGCATGTCTGTCCGTATAAAGTGACTGTATAGATAAATGTGTAATGCAGAGAACATTTCAGTGGAATGGCGTCTGTAATTACAGCAATGCCCTATGCTGTAAATCTGGAGAAACACATGAAGAGCCCAACAAAGAACAATTATATGCTGCCCCTATTGATTGACTAATAACACATTTCATGAGTATACATTTACAGTCCCTGCTTAAGAGGAAGCAAGTGTGCCCTTCTGCCATTTTTGTACGTTGAAGTACCCGATACCGCCAGCCTCCTTGGGAAGCAGCTGCAAGAGAAAGCTTGCAGGAATTCATGGGAACCAAGCTCTGGCAGGCACTGTGCTGTGAGATGTCGAGAGCAGCTGTCTCTCCCGGAGGACTGATCAAATTAATCAGTTGATAGGGAGTATCTGGCTTTGCTGAGAGGCAACCACTCCTGGATCCGGCCCCGTCGCGTTCCTAGACCTGCGGGAGCCAGGAGACACTGCCTCTTGTAGGTCGTAAGAGTTGTCTCTGCAGGGGAATTGTGAGTTTCCTGGTTTCTGGAGTCGGCCAAAGCTTGTGCCGAGTACAAAGGCAAGAGTCTGCTGATAATGATTGGCAGTGTTTTGACCTTTGTGAATAATCTGTCCGTTATTTATGACACAGTAGAACAGAAATGATGACTCAGCTAGCTAAGCTAAAATACTGAGAACATGATTTAGCAAATACTGTGGCTCAGGAGGAAATCAGGTAGCCTCACCTTGAGGAGCTGAAGGCTGGATTTGGGTGTCAGATCACTGCTCCACTCATGTAATGTCCCTTCTCCGTGTTCTCACTCATCGCAGAAACCTCCTGCATGTCAGCTGCTGCGTGTAGTTGCCATTCACTCTTTACCTTTCTCTACTGCATGCCTTCCCTCTGCATCTTAATAATCACATTTTCACCCTGTCCCTTTTTTGTCTCTCAGGCTATTGTAACAGAAAGGGCGTGAAGAATGAGGGAACTGGCTTGGGAATTTTGCTCCAGCAGAAGGATGGCTGATGCAAAAGATCTCCTGCTTCACGCAGAAGTAAAGGAGAGAGTAGCACACCCACTCCAGTAGCTAATGCTGCCTTTGAGGCCATGCCCTGAAGGATGCTGAATTCTCTCATACAGGCTGCAGAGGCAGAGTTGTTTAGTTGCTCCTTGAGCCTCTCCATGCTGTTCCTTCTTAATGGGTAACTCTGCACCCACGGGTGGCCTGTTGAACGCCATTAACTTAGACATTTAAGTTAGTTTGTGTATCTAGTCCTCTCTAATGCATGTATTCAGGCTGGCAGTTGTATGCATGTTCAGGTATTGCTTCATATGATTCATGAAGACTTGTATGTAACCTAAGGTTATGTTGGTTTTTTTGTTACTAGTTTTTAGATCTCAGTATCAGAAGGGTCGTGAATGTTCCAGTGACTTTGCTTCTACTAAAGCTTCTCATTTTTCTCTCTTAATTTGCTGTTAGTCAATACTGAACTGAAATATTGTGATTTTCTTTTGTAATTCTCCTCAACTATTTAGAGAAATTTGATTATTGGAGCTTCAAAACATGAGAATTTTGTGACATAGAGAGAAAGTGCACATATATCAACAGAGATGTGCCTCAGGCTATGGAAATGGGAGCTCTGATGTGCTCTTAAGTCCCACCAAGTTCTGCCTGAAGAAGGAAACTGAGATGGAATACCTTTCATAAGTGCTAAATACTTACACTTAATTAAATACTACTACTCAGCCTTCTGGGTTGAGCAGTATGAAAAAATACGAATATTTAGACACAAATTTGTCAGAACTCCAGAACGAAGAGTGAATTTATTGTGTCTGCTTTGCCTTTTTTTTGGAGTTCAGACTAAATAGGATTTGCAAATGAGGGTAGCTGAGCAAAGAGAAAATAAGGCTGTTGGAAGTAAGCTATTGCCTAGTATACTACCTGGTGCTGTTAAGTTGACCAAAATGTCAGTTGAGACATCTTAAGTTGAAAAAACCCAGAACAATAAAACTGCAGTTTCAGGCAGCTGGATTATTTTCACATTGTAAGAAGAATAAGTCTCAGATTTGGGACTAATTATTAGAAGCTAGAAATCACAAGGACTAGTAGGCAAATATTTCCACTAAAAATTCAGTGAACCTATTGGAAAAAAAAAATGTTGCTAGTCCATTATTTATTGGAATGGTGATGTGGCACTTGCTGGAAATCAGCATCAGCTGTCTTTCTTCCAGATTTTGTACTTGGTTATGGAGAGTACCTTCTCTCCCCCAATAACGTTTATACTTCTGGAAAAAGATTGCTTCACATAAGCAATGATAGTTGCTTATAAATTAATGAATAAAGAACATGTTGGCCACACAAGACTCAGACTTTAGTTAAAATAGGAAGGTTGTGATGCACTTACTGCCTATTACTGATATTTTAAACTTTAGCAAACAGCCAGAGACTGTAGCAGTTTCTCAAAAATTGTTTCGTCTTACTGCCAGTAGGCAGATTAGTTTTACTATCAAACAATAGAACTTTACTACTCAATGCTAAGGCAATTCTTCCATTTGTCCAGCATTTTCCATACAATTAGGACTTCTAAAAATGTATTTAAAGATTTTTTAAATTTAAAAAGGTGATTTGAAAATAAAATGTTACCTTTTTGTAGTTCAGTTAGGCTTAATTGTATGTATTTTACAAATCTGTTGAATTTTGGGTGTAGTCTTCATAAAGCAGTGTATTAACAATCCTCCTACATATTTCTTGTTATTCTCTGTCTTGGCTGCCACTGGTTTACTTGTCAAATACTCTTCACCTCCACCTTCACCACCACCACCATATTCTATTGATGCAAACCGCAGTTACACGTATTCTTGGCCAGGAGGGAACATCTGTTTTCTGTAACTCTTAGCCTGCTGCTAATGGCTTTCCACAAACTGGCTTTGGAACAGGTGCCTGGGAGCAAAACTGTAAGGTTACCGTTTTGCCTGCTGTTTCTTTACCCTTCTTTGGATGGATTGAGAAGGAAAAACTCCATTCTTCCACTATTGTGTGCAACAGGCTGTTAAAAGAGTTTCTGGCTCACTGGCATTGTAGGTTTCTTTTTTGTTTTTAATGGCTATTGTCTAGGGGATCACCTGTTTTCTCCAGCTTATGCAGTGAGGGAAGTTTTGTACTGCAAAGATATAATTTTTCTTTTCTAATTTTCTTCCGTAGTCTGCCATCTTCAATTTTCAGAGTCTACTGACTGTAATCTTGCTACTCATATGTACGTGTGCCTATATCAGATCCTTGGCTCCCAGCTTACTGGACAAAAATAAAACCGGGTATGTAGTCTGATCATTTTAAAGATATACAAGCTGTTTGGTTTTAACTGCAATGTTTTAGTAACTTCTAATGGTGTGTGATAATACAAATCCTATTTTGAAAAAATTTTCTCTTCAAAGATAAAAATCTTCATTTTGTACCTTACAATAGAATGCAGTAAGGTATTTGCAAGCACTTAGTTGCAATTTTATAGTAAGAATTTATTAACTAACAAAGTCAGCTAATATAGCTTTATTAGTTATTTTCTGGATTTGCAACTTTCTTGTTGGATGCTTATTAAAGATACAGAAATGAGTGACAGAAAGAAAACATTTTCCTACATGCGGCTATTACTGTAATGATTTCTTTTTGATTCTTAGGGTGGGTAAGAAAACATTACAGTAGAAGCTGGCTTTTTTTCTGATTTCAAGATAGGCATTTTGGAGGTACAAGTTTGAAACACAGCTTTAGCAATAATCTGTAACTAAAAAAAATTGAAAATATTTTTTTAAATAAGCAACACTATTGTGATGTATGATCTCTTTAAGTCATCGTTTTGTATTCTCTAAGATGAAGAAATTTGTAGGTGAGTTTTTGAAACCTTCTACAAAACCTAACCTTTTTTTTTTGTCCTTTGGTCATTCTCACTTCATCTCTCACTTTCATTCCTAAAGCACATGTTCCTAGGTGACCAACTTTTTTCTCCTTTGTGTTCAGTATTTTCCTGGAATGCGCTTAATGTTGCAGGGCCAATACTGCTGCAAAACAGTTCTTCTCTACCCTGCTTGCCAGTACAGTTTTTGGGGGCGTGGGAGATGGGGACAGCCACAGAGCCAGATCTATGCCTCACACTGTTAATACCCATTCACCTTTTGGCTTACCAGTTTTCTTTGTGCTATAAAGAGTGTGACTGGATGTTAGGTGCAATCAGCAGTATGCAGAACTGTTATTTAAATGCTGTGGTTTTAAAGTAATGATTGGACAATTTTGACCTAGAAACCACTGAGACTATCTGTAGTATTTCAGTAATACTGTCACCTGAGGTTAATACAAAGGAGATAATATTTATAGAAGTAGGAGGTAATTCTAGCTAGTAATGTTCTAGCTGGAAAAAACAGACAGGCTTTTGGGCACTGGGTGTTTGTCTTGTCCATTTTTTCCATTAGGTCATTTGCTGTTAAAGAAAATGGTTTTTCCCTAAGTACCTTCTGTCACTTCTGCATCAGGAAAAGTGTCATGTTTTAAGTAGACTCTTGTCACCAAGAACCTTGAGTGTTTGTCCTCTGAAAACCTTTGTTGTAATTAACATCTGGAATTGCTATTTTATCACACAAGTTTTCTTTTAGCAATGTAAGATACCCAGAGTACACTAGCTTTTTTTTGATCTGGAGTTTGAACTTGAAAATGCTTGTGTCCTTTCATATGAGGCCATGAGGTTGCCACTGACATGAGAGATTTCTTCTGATAAAAGTAAAGATGGAAAGAAAGGATGACTTCATGAGGGACTGGGGAGGGTGAGGGGAATTTGCGTGTCTGCTAGTGGAAGATAACACAATAGTCAATGAGGTATACACAGCAAGAAGTAAGAATATTTATTTTACTGATTAAAATTTTAGTGCTGTTCTTGGCAAGGAGTATTTCCTTTAATCTGGAGCTACTCTGTTTATTCTTGAGGCAAATCTGTCTGGAGTACAATAGAACTCTCTTCATAAAATGTTTTCAAAGGGTGCTGACACAGTGGAGGAGTTGGGCGTTTGATCTGTAGGTTTGTATTTATATAGATGTTGGACATACTATTTTTTTTTTGTTTTATATATACGTATGTAGACTACTTTGTACTGGAGAATAAAATGTTGGCCTGGAAGCAATGAAATTTGTTTCCTGAATGGTAGATGTTTACATGGAGCTCATATGCTGTTAAACCCCTGTCCCTCTCCACTAACATATTCCATGCTCAAATGGAAATGTCTAGACAGACTGGATAAAATAAATTCTAGTGATATTCCATTTTACCACAGAGATGATCTTACCTCATTATTCCTGCTCCAAATTAATAGCATAAAAAAGTAGCAATAAAATATTAAAGTGACAGAGAGGAGAAATGTTGATAGTTATTCACTGTATTTCTAAGTGAGTGGTAACTTTGGTGAAGATTTAAATCTGTTGATAGTAAGTAAAGAAACATGTTTCTGTTGGTTGAGAGACAGTGTTGCAAAGTGATGTCACCCATCCTCATAACACTGTATTTCATTCTGTTGACTTCTGCCAAAATCGTCTTTTCCTACCAAGCCAAACAGAATTTTAAACCTTCATTTTCCCTGACGTGTCTTGAGTGTTTCCATGTGCTTTGTCCTGAGCAATAGCGTTTAGTGTTGGGAAAGCAAGTGGAGATTTACTGTTTCATGCTAACTAGAGGAGAATGCGTACCACAACATAATTCTCTCCTCCCTGCTAACCAGAAAGATGTGTTAGCTTATCTGCAGTGGAGATTTCCTTTGACTTGCCATAAGCATTGCAGTGGGGTATCTTTCACACTGCCTCCTGCAGCGGCAATGGGGTTGTCTGGGTAAACACATGGCAGCTGCATCTCGCAGCATTCCCAGTCTAGCAGCCAAAGTCTAAGGCCCCACTAACCCTTTCTCGTCTTACTGGGTTTCATTTCTTTGGATTTTTTGTTCTCCAGATAACTAACACCACTTTCATGATCAGTGCTTTTAACATAAACACTGAAAGCAAGGAATATGCAGCAGCTCATGCACAGTTGACTTGTGGCTGCCAGAAGAGAGCAGGTATGCAAGCCAGACTGACACATTTCACGTGCATCAAAACAAGGATGAAGATGAACTTGAAGAGGAGAATAAGGAACAGTGCAATTACTTTGAGTTGTTGCTTCAGGAGAAATTATTTTGGAGCAGATTCATTCAAGGCAGCATTGTTTCTGTAATAATCAAACGGGTTTTGACTTGAAGAGGTGCATGTTGTGGACCCGAGATGAACAGTAATGGAAAAATTCAGGAGAGCAGAAGGCCTGCACAGGCTTTTCTTCCAATGTGAGATCCCCAGTTCATTGAGAGGCCATGATTATAACTGTTTAGAAGGTCCAGATTTCAACTTACTTTTGCTCAGCAGCAAACTATGTGGACAAACAGATGTACTGAGCTGTTCCAATAGCAGCACAAGCCACTTAAAAAGGTGCTCTTGTCATGTGTTAGAAGGCTTGTCAGTCCTCATGTCAGTGGTGACTTTAAGTTCATAAATTGTTAACTACAGTAAGGGTAGCTGATGAAACCCATATTCTAACTGTTTTGTACCTCCCAAATCAGAAAGGAAAATTCATATTTTCACTAAGAAGGGGGTTTTCTAAGTCTCGGAACAATGTACAATACTTCAATTATAACTTTACATTGTTACACATGGTCAAAAAAACCCTAAGAAGGCAAAGAAATAGCCTTGCTGAGATTGTGAGGCAAATTCAACAGATTTATAGGCTGCCTGAAGGAGTGGAGTTAATATTCTTTTTCCCAGGTAAGATTCGTCAAATAGGCATATGAAAAGGACAGTAATGTTTTATTTCTTTGAGTTCCTGGGCAAGTTTTTGAGAGATGGCAACATGAGATGCTGGGCTGTGGAATTTTTCTGTTGGTTTTGCAGCATGCAATCTGTAAATCTTAATTTTACAAAGAGTAATGACGGTTTCAATAGTCTTAAGTGCCATCCACACAGTACTATGGGGCCGTGTATTTTGCTCTATAAGATTTACACATGAATGCCTTTTTACCTGCATGCAATTTCAAAAAGTGCATAGATGTCTTCAGGTTACTTTACTGTATGACCTCTTAGCCTGGAAAAGTGTGATGGTCTACATGCAGGGATTATTACTTCTGCTTGTGGAGCTATATAAAAGCAGAAGAAATGAGCTTTGACTATACAGAAGTACTTTTGGCTTGAGGTAAAAAGATCTAAAGCACAAATGAAAAAGCCTGTTTCCTAAAAAATTAAAATGCTGGAATGCTCTTCACAATAAATCGGTCAGCAAGAGGTACATAAGTCAAAAAGCATTTCACTTTGACTTTGAAAACCTCAGCCAGTTGCTGCCATTTGGTTCTCACCTTCCCGACACTGGACATTTGTTTCAGAAATAAAGGTGAGGCTGCTGAGTGGAAAGGGGGAGATGCTGAAGTAAACCAAGACCATAAAAGAGGCCATAAAATATGAAGTAGCACAGAAATTCTTTTTAAAAAAGTGCAGGCTGTTGACTGCTGAAGTATGCAGGCGCAAGTGGCCCAAAACTACCTGTCTGCATTCAAGGAGGAAAAAAATAGGCAATTGCCAGAGCCCAAGAAAGGGGGAAGACAGATAATCAAACCATTGTTGGTATGGGTTCAGAGCACTGTGGGAAATCACTTGGAGAACTGCCATCACAGCAGGTAGTAGATACAACCCCACAAACAACATAGGCTGAAGTTACTACTGATAAACAGGAGAAGGAGGAAGAATAATTAGTTCTTTTTTCAGTCCATAAATCTATAAATAGACAATATGGTTGAATCCAGATGTTTTTACTGCATTGCAACCAGTCATATTACGAAGGAAACCTTCCTGTAGATAAGCTTTCACCACAGTTTTGACCAACATTTGAAAGTCTGAAAGCTGGCTTCTAGTACAGGATGCTTCAGTATTCTTCCCCTCTTCCTCCTCAGATTCTAAAGCAGTCCCTGCTGTTGTTCCTCTTGAGCAGTCAGTATGAGATTATTTTAGTTACACAGAGTATATTATACATTTGTGGCATACATGCTTGTACATCCCTTTGAATGTGCTCTGAATAGTTGAATTCTGCTTTTCTCCGTTGTTATTTCACTTGTGAGAATTAACGTTCTGGTCAAGCAGCATTAATGAGACATAAGCAAGGTAAACCTTGGTAGAAGAGTAAAAACAAACCTGAAGAATTGTTTTGGTTTTTATTTCAACACAAGTATTCTGTATCAGATTACAACTCTGAGTATGCTCTGCTAGAAGAGGGGTTTTTATCTACTATAAGGGAAGTACAAAAGAGAGACTACAAAGCATTAAAGTACTCAGGTTCATCATCTCTTATACCTGCAGGAAAACTTGCTTCAAAATCTTAACGTAAAAAGTTTTCCATGTACAATGAGATGGAGGCCTGTTGGTGTTTCCTACTGCAGTACTTTTCTAGTTCTGTTTATCTTCTTTACGTAATTTTGTCTCTGGGGTAATTTAGAATGTAGAATTCTGATGAAATCTTTCGATTTGGAATACAGACTGAGTAAATGCATCTTTGCTTTTCTTGCATGTAAAAACCTTGCTAGACTTATAAAGAACTTTGCCACTTGTTCAGTTCATAGCCTGTACCCCTCTGTGCAGGTATCTGGTGTTTTCTGATGTTAAGAAGACTGTCAAGTTGACAAACTACTGTTAATTTGGGTTGGTTTAGCATAGAAGAAAGAAAATCAGTTGCTGTAAATTATTTTATTAAGCCAAGAGCCTAATAAATTTATTTTGTCTTTACAGACTATTGGGAATATTCTGGAAATGCGCCAGGATTGGTAATTTTTTTTCTTTGAAATCTTTAAGACCAGTGCTTTTTCTAGAGAATGCATTATTTATTGGGATGATGTTTCTGTGTAGCAATGAAACCCATACTCATAAATCATCTTAAAAAATGCAGGTTTTACCTCCATGAAACATGATGAAGGGCTGGGGGGGTGGGGCATAACTATCTTTCTTAGCATCATGGAAGTCTGCATTTTCTAATGTCAATTCATATATGTGTTGTTATATTTGCAAAAATCTTTTGCACTTTTTACTACATGAAATAACCAAGGGCATACTTATTAACATACAAAGAAATCATGATTCCTTACAAACTGCTGTCTTTGAAATTCTGATGGACTACTGACAAAAAACAAATATTTACCTTATAGTAATAAAACAACATGGAATTCATAATGCAGTAAGGTTCTGTTTAATCACAGATGTCTTTTTTCTCTCCTTTCTTTTGCTAGCTTCTGTGCACTTAGGAATTATGCAAAGCTGTCGCTGTCAAGTGGCATCTCTGTGCAAGCTGAACAGCTCTATCTGATTTTAGACATTTTCCTATAACATTGATATTTATATTTATTTTAATCCTTAGTCTGAATTTATTTTGAGAAAGAAATGGGAATGTGCAAGAGAAGTTCAGTCTTAGCATTAAGGTATATCCAAGATTTTTAAAAAATTACAAATCCATCGTCAGAACGGTGTTCTTGAAATTGCATTGTTAATGCAGAACATTGAACTTGTAATTCTAGATCTTCCTACTTGTCACTGAACCTAAAGGAAGAATATATGGTTCCCTTTTCTGCATTCTCAGGCTTTGAAAGGGACATGACATACATTTTCCAGTATGTCAGAAAGCACTGATGCAAAAAACAGGTTTTTGTGAAGACCTGTTGTTAAAATGATTACAGATATTGTCCTATTTAGATAATAGACATAGCAGAAGCAGTTTTAATATTGAAGGATATGGAAGTTTAGTAATTGAAGGATACTGGCAAGGTGGCAGCTGTCAGAAATTAATTTTGAGCTATACCAGCAAAAACAAATATAAAAATACAGCTGCATTAAGGTTTGTTCAAGGTTGAAAAGAACACCTTGCCTTACCATCGTCTTTTTAGTTAATTGAAGTGCAAGCATATTTTTTCTATTAGCTATGCACAGCAGTTTAAAAACTATTTAAAAGAATGCACAAGAGGTTTTATGAGGTCCCTGTCAACTTGATAAAGTTAAGAACTGCAGTTCATGTGGAATATAGTCCTGCTTGCCCATCATGTAGTAACATTAACATGTTTGCATTTGCTGCATCCAAGGTAATGCATGCACTCTTGTGCTCCCTACTGAACTGCTTCCTTTTCTCTTTGTCATGTAAAGCACCAATTTCTTTTCAAGTTACATCTAGAGTTGTCCAATCTGACTTTCTTTTAGACTGACAGATGAGAAGGTAGCATCTTAACATTCCTTCTGTACGTTTCCTTACATAACTACCATATCCTCAATATGGGAAATGGGCTTTCAAGATGATTCCTATCATTCTGTTTGTATTAATCACAAAGGCATGTAGAAAGTGTAGGCTTTTAAAAATGAAAATGCCTGCTGGCTTCCTTTACGTTTAATTTGCCCAGTATGTTTAAACAACCTTTTCACGTGTGCATAAGATTTTAATAATCAGCAAGTGGTTACATATTTACAAAGCTGTGCAAAATGATGTTTAATCCTGCCACATGGTGACTTCTCTTTTAAGAAAATTAAGAGCAGAGAAGTATAACCCATATGAAAATTGTAATACTTTAAACTGTAGGAGGTGGACTTCCTCAAAAATTTATTTTAAACAGATGTGAAACTGCAGACATTAATTCATTCAGTTATTTGAAGTTTAATTAAATATATGCCAGATCATGACAACATCTTGTAATGTCACTGTGGCAGGCACTCCTGCTTATGGGAGGTGTCACTACAAGTATTTTATTTTTCTTTTGCCATGGAAAGTTTGTTCCTCCTGTGTTTGAAGGTCCTGCTGGTAAAAGAGACTTTTTTTTTTTTTCCTGACAATTACACCTTAATGCTAGACTTGAGAACCTTGGCAGGTTTTTTTAATGTTTCTCTGAAAACCGCATTTCAGAAAGGATGGTTTATAGTAAAACAAAAGACCTCGCACAGCAAAAGGAAATTGAACTTTATTTAAAGCAAACAGCTCCACTGTCTTAATGCTTCCGAATGTGTAAAAACAGGAATATTCTCACTTTAAAGAGTCAATGCTGTGTTAACACTTCCTGACAGTTTTGTAGGCTGGAAGTACCATCCAGTGTAGGGGTATCTCTGCTCTCCAGAGAGAAGTCGGTGGATTCATGAAGAATAATGCTTAAGTAGAAGAGTAAAAGACTATTTTTATCACTAACCTGAAAATCTGTGGACCAGACCCTCTCCGCATGCTAACAATGTTATGTCTCTCTAGCAAAGAAACAAGACAGGCATCTGGCCATGTCTGGGCCTCTGTGAGCTCCCCAACCGGTTAGCTGGCTCCTACATGATACCATGCATAGAAGATGCACGCTGCATATAGCAGCTGTCATGGCCAGACAGCATCGAGGTACACCTCTTTGCAGCTGACACAGAACAGCTTTTGAGCAGCGATAGCCCTTAGCCAGAACTGGGAACAGAGCCAGTAAAAGATTTGGTGTCTTGTTCGGCTTTCCAATGCCTGCGTCCTGACTCTCTTTGGCACTAAGAGATGGCAGCAATATATTCTTTTTTTTTTTTTTTTTTTTTAATGTTTTCCTGGAAACTGCATCTCAGAAAAGATGGTTTATAGTAAGGTAGAAGTCCTTGCATTGAACTTTGCTTAAAGCAAACAGCTCCAGCTCTGTCTTTATGTAGCAATATACGCTATCCTACGTCTTAATTTTCCCACTCCCATGTGTGTTCTTCCTCAATACACAGCTATAGTTGTAATAGCATTTCTCCAGCTAGAAATGTTGAATATTAATTTGCACGTGCAAAGGGATAATTACCGTGTTGGGCTAGGAGCAAGCTAGGTCTGTTTAGTCACGCCTGAATTTTTGTTTGGTTTGGTTTTTTTCCCCCTCTCAGGTGAACGGAAGAGCCCCTACGTGGCTGTGTGCTGTGTCGTGATGGCCTTCAGCATTCTGTTTGTACAGTAGCAGCTGGAGCGTGTCCCCTACGCCCCACTACCAAACAGCAGAGCATGGAAGACCTTCTGGCAGGAAAAGATGGGAAGGTGTCATCAAGTCTCATCTCGCACATTGGATAGCCTGTCTCTTAGTGCACATCCCCACTCCCACCCCCCCACAAACAGACGGTCATATACAGTATTAGTGATCGTAATGTAACCCAACTCCAGGTGACATGTACTTACTAATGTCAAGTCAGTAGTGACACTCCTGATGTACTGAGTTTCACAGGAGCTTTTTTTACACTGTGCAGTTGAAAAGTCTTTTAAGTTTTTGTTTTATAGACCTGTTTAATGAAACTTTAAAATGGTAAATCTAGCAATAAGACCACTCTCACAAGAATAAAGAACATTGTGACTCTAGGATATGTTTACAAAAGTATTTTCAGTTCTTTACTCTCTGAACAATTCCTGTCATTTTGTGATAGCTATACTTGCATACTAAAAATATGACCTCTGGCCTAAGTTACATTCAGCTTTTGTTTTCTAAGCTTGCAGTTCCTCGAGTGATCTATCAATATTTTTATTGTTAAGATAAGATATGGATGAAGGCAGGGACCATAACTGTAGTGGTATCTGACTAGCTGCTGAGAAGGCACAAATGTGGGCTTTGAGGACCTGGACTGCTCAGTGTAAAATACCATATGTATCCATTTTTAGAGATCTAGGTCTTAGGTAAATTGTTCCCCAACTTTTTTCAATATTGTGAGAGAAGGATTCCAAAGGCTGTGCCACTGCTATTTCATGTGATACAAGGTTGCTAAATCAGCTAAGTGAACAGTTAGCTTCTTAGGAGTCTGCAGATAGGGAAGTTGCATGTCCCAATATTCTAAAGGTTGAGGAAAACTAAATTAGATTGCAGTCACTGTTAATAAATATTAGATTATCTTTAGTAATACTTTCCATTAGCATTTATTTTATAATTTTGCAAATTTTCAGTAATCTAGTAACTTATTTTAATAATACTTGACAGGTGTGTTTATGCTAGACAACTGTATGACTTCATATTTACTGCATTTGAGAGTTGTCTGTCAGCACTATTTTTTGGTGTTCTGAAAAGGTATGTCATCAGAATGAGCTAAGCTGGCAATAAACACACACTGAGAGGTATGTAACTGTTGTCATTCTTGTTTGAAAAACTTGTTTCATAGATCCAGATTACCCTGCATTTAGAAAGAAAGTGATTATTAGTTACTACCTTTGTGTTATCTCACATATACTTGCATATCTAAATCACAATCAGAAGTACTCCTCCAAAACTCTTTTATAATCTGGAGCCAGGAAAAACAGATTTCTCCAGGCCAAATAAATACCCCTGGTGGTAAACCAGACAGGTTCAGAGGAATACAGAGCTGTATGATGATGACCATACCATGCACACACAGAAGCCTTAAACTGTGCAGGAGATCTGGGGAGAGGCAAAATCTCTTTCTGCAACTTTAAATGTGGATACTGCTCCAAACATAGCATCAAAGCAACTCATTTCTGGATTTCAAAGGTGCCATTCCTAGACTGGGGGAAGGGAAATTCCTACAAAGTCTTGGGTTTTGACTGTCAGGTGTATACATGTTCAAAATATGCAAAGAATCATCTGCTAACTTTTTATATTAAGCAATTATATTCTCATTTTAATATTTATATTTATAGGACTTTTAATATTAATAGGACTTTATTATAAATGATGGTGTTTGTGTGATATTGACACATTTCCAATTCATCCACAGCTGTTCTGTTTACCAGGTTAATTCTTAATAATCTCTTACATTTAGCTGTGACTAGGAATACCAGTGAAACAACCCAAGGAAATTTTTCATTCAGAGAATCCACAAAGTATTGACATGAAGGCATTATATTGCAAAAGCCTTTCCTGTTCACAGCATTTTATCATTGAAGAAGGTCAAACACATCTCTTCCTGTTTGTCATTTGTTGTTTGAACTTTAAAATTATTTCTTATACGGCAGTTCTTTGCTTTGTCCTAAAATGCAGGTCATTGATGGATACTTGAAGTTTGGGATTTTTTTATTTTCTACTTTATATGACATTTACAGGATATTCGTGGCATACTGGCTGCATGGTTGCTCAACAGTGCTACTTCAGCAATAAAGTAAATAGCACATTTCTCAGCAGCTGCTGGCAGTACGTCAGTTCAGCAGCACTAGGTTGTATGCAAGCATTAGAAATGATTGTAGGCAGAGATAAGTGTCATCTATGGTGGGACTGCTCAGCACTTGCCTCTAGTATGTGAAAAAAGGATCTTTAAACTCTGACAAACTTCAGTTATTTTGAAATGACTGGTTTAGGCAGGTGTTTGCCTCAGGGTGAGTTCTTTGTTTTTCAAAATTTTGGCTTTGAAGAGATTGATACCTCATCTCTTTTACTAAGATATGAAGAGAATACTGTTTTCCCATGTTAGAATCTTAAAGCCATTTTGTTTTCTTTTTCTCATGCAAAAGAGCCATGAGAAATCAAGAATACCTTGACATTTGACCGAGGTATAAATGCTGTGAGGAGGAAAGGAAGAGTATGACTTTGGGCACACACATGTGGTAAAACTTTACCACAAGTCATCCTTAAACTCTCAGCTTGAACTGTGTCATTTTCAAAGAGCAATAAAAGTTCCAATAGAGCTCTATCAGAAGAAGTGTCAGGGAAAATAGTCTTTTCTTGCACTCAGTCTTTGCTCTGAGTCCCAGACTGAGCAGAGAAGTGAAATGCTTACTACCAAATGATTTAGGTGCTAAAGTAGCCTAAAATGGCAGATACACAATTGTAGGATTTGACATAAGTTGACAGAGTAGGTAAGGGCTATCACAGGTGGCTGAGGAGGCAGCAGCAGGAATTTCTCGCTGAAATACAGGAGCTTATAACCACAGCAAGTCTGTACACCTTATCCTATGTAGTGGTGCTGCACAGAGAGTGAATGGAATAGTGATTAAATATGACTTATGCTATAATTGTGCCTGCTGTTATAGAAAAGTACTTCCATGTTGGGACTTCATCCTCTTATCTAAACATCATGGATGGTGGGTCTAACATCTGGCAAGCTTCCCCATCTGTACTTATTGCACACATTGCATGAAAGGTGAGGGTGGTGTAGGCTGTGGTTTTAAGTGCAGATCAGAGGAGGTTCCCATCTGTTTTTCTCTACCAAGGAGAGAACAATGAGAATGCAGGATTATAGAATAGCATTTTCCAGTACAGCAGCGTACCTTGGATCAAGATTATGCAACTTGAAAAATATCAAGTGTTCTCCCTTCTAAGAGTAGCACTAGCAGAAGGAACATGTACAGACCCTATGTCTGGTGTTCGGCACAGGACAGATGCACTGTGCAGCATTTTATGTTTGTGATTGGAACTCATAGAGACATACCTGAGCCATCTTGTGAATTGACAAAAGGTATACCAAGCTAAAATTAGCTAAAAATGGCATAAATTTGCAATCTTGGAACAAAATGTGGCAATCTTAATTGCTGCATGGAAATTCAAATTCACTGCTTAACAATGCAACTAATAATAAATTAATGCAGTAAAACCTGGAACATGATGTGTTTTTCTTTGAATACACAGAATATTTTATACCCATGCATGTACTTGCTATGGATTAATGTTATATTAACTTTCCTCCACATCTACACTCTAAATGACCTCAAATTCAAAGCAGGGATTTAGGAAGACTAAACTGAAAAGCAGTACTAGCCATATTGGGAAATGAGTAAAGCATGAGTAAGAGATGGGATCAGCGTAAAGGTCTGATGTTCTGGAGAGAGTGATAAGCAAATGGGCAGACATAGCTAATGGAGGAGGAAACAAAAAGTGGAGTCCAAGGATGACTCGAAGATTTCATGTTCTTGGAACAATGTTATTGTTTTATGAATGCCCTTTCTACCTCGTTAACCACAGCCAGTGAGCAGTGGAAATACACTGTCATCAAGAGGTGAAGTTGCAGTGTGGTAGAGGAAATGATTACTCGTTATTATTACTCTGTGCAGTTAAAGCCACCCTTTCCATCCTTCCCAGTGTCTCCCCAATAAATCAGTAAGGATGACGGAGGCAAAATGTCTCCAGTTCTATCTCAATTGACATCAGTGGGAGAGCCCACCATCTAATGCTTAGGAAGGCTCGCCACAATCTAGTGATTCCTTCCCCCCTTCTCCCTTTCATGCCATAACTACTCTCTGGAGAAAAAACGAAAAGAAAACCAACATCTTCCTAATAAATTAAAATGCTAACTTTGGTAAAAACCACCAGAAGCCAGGAAAGTGTGATCTAAACCTACTTCTCATACTTATGCAGCAACTTCACATCATCTAGTCAAAACATTCACAGTTAAGGAAGGTTTTCCAGCCTGGCTTTTTTCCTGCCTTTTCTTTTGTTTTATTTGAACATTGTTAGTCATTCTAGGCACAGTTAACGAGTGCTTTCAACATACATTACAAGGCCCATATAGGTTCCACATATATTTGATGGCATTTGGCTAGCTAGAAAAGTAGTTTTCCTTAAGCTCATGTAATGCAATGTAATCAGCATGCCTGGGATGGAAGATGCATCTACACATTGAAAAAAAGGTTTTGAACATGTGGCCTGAATTGTTTGCTTGACTAAAGTTCTTGCATTTCATAAATAATACCTTTTTTCGTGATGACCTGAGGTCATAAGGCAAAAATGCGTGGAGAAATACAGTCATTCTGCAAGGCCTGCTGACAGCTGGAAAAAAACACATGCTTTTGGACAGGGAGGATCTTCTTCACGTCCAAAATGACAAATGTCACACAAAGAACTAACCTGTACTCAGCTTTCAGTTTGTCAACTCTGTTTCAAACTTGAAGGGTTCCTGCGCCCAAAGGCACATCTATGTTTTTCAGTCAAATCAATATCTGACAAGATAGAATATATCTCCAGACAACTTTTGCCTAAATTTCGTGACCTCTTCATTGGCTAATAGACCACAGGTAGTCCTCAGTAAGTAACTTCTCACTTCAAGCTGCACCCTTCTGTTTGCCTGTTTAACAGTTGGAGCCCACGCTCCTCGGATGAAACATCAGTCAGACTGAGTCTTCACTCAGGCTTCAGAGACTTCCGAAATATAATAGCCTTTGGCACTGCAGCTCACGTATTGCTTCCTACTGCACAAGAACCAGTAGCTGTAGGAAGATTGTCAAATGCTTCGTTAATCTAAATCAGAAAGGCCTTCCGAAAGGAATATGTTACTAACTCATGTAATCCCCACTGGTGTGGGAGTGAAACACCAACATTTTCTCGAGGATCTGGGTATAAACATTTCCAGTCACGCAACTACTCCTGCCAGCTCCTGGTAAGTCAGTAGAGAAGATAATTACTTAATGGGCATCTCTGTCAAATGCAGAACTTTCTACAAGAGCGTCTCATCACATCACATCATTTCCGTTACTTGAAAGGGCTCTTTGGAAGCTGTACCACGAGAAAAGCGGTTTTCCCTCCAGCTCAGCTAAGTGAGTGGGAAGCAGCATCTACCTCCAGCACAACCATAAGCATATCCAGCTGTGATGTCATTTCAGTAAATTGCCGTATTTGTGTAGACCGGTTCAGTTGTACCAACTCACCAATTTGTTGTAGGCCTTATTAAACTATGGCATGCCACTGATAATATTTTTCAACACAGTGTAAGCACATATAATCCAAACACATTGCACCAGGCTCTTTGATGTCCTCTGCATCATGTATTTACATCATACATAAGCTAGTCAGAGGAGCCTATCACAGCACTTGTACCACATGACAGCATTTACTTTTGGCAAACTCAGTGATTAAAATACTGTATTTTCCCCTAAAGGAAGACAAGGAGGATTTAAAAGGGTAAAATTATATATGGTTTCATTTATTCCACAAAAAAGACTTGTTTTAAAACACAAAAGACTTGTTCTTTTAAAGCAAAGTCAAGTCAGGTCAAAATATAAAAGTACCCTTTTCTATTCTAAAGTCTTCACAGCTGGTCATTCCCACATGCAAAAACTTAAATAACCTTTCAGGGCTGTAGTAGGGCTAATGAAAAGTCCAACAAAATGATAGATGTATTTAGACATAAATGTCACACCCAGTGGAATTAAAAGGAAATAAATAGTAATTCAACAGCATTGGCAAGCTGCTTTTTTTGACTATGTAGCACCACCAGCATATTTTACATGTGTATCACAGTCATGAATAAGCCAGACCAGACACACATTCACAAACTGGTTTTGATTTCCTATTAAGCTACATGCTTATTTTCTTTCCCCCACCCTTTTCAGCTAATAAAGGAAGCCAAGGGAACACACTGATCTTCGTCTCTTTGGAACTAATGTTATCTCTGAATTCTCATGATTGATTCTCACAGACTGGTAAAACGTCAGGAGAGAGAAAAAAAAAATCCCTTCCTAATGCTAAACATTCTTGACATTTGAATTGTTTGTTATTTACTACAGACATAAAATCCCAATACCAAAGATGGAACTTAGAATTATCACCATCACTAGCACTGTGCCTGGGGCTAGAGGGCTTGAATGGGGTTCCTCATTGAAGAGAAGTTTATGAGCAATGCAATAGTCAGCGTATTCTTCCCCACGCCGCTTCCCTGCGCAGAACGTGCATCTGCCTGCCAAGGAACAAGTTTTGACATCAATCTGGTAGTTTAATGATACCCCTCCTTAAGAGACCAGAGGCATGGAAAAGATTTTTGTCTGGATTCATGGTGACTTCTGGAAGTAATAAGAATTTTCTCCTCTTCTCACAAGGAAGAACAAATCCTTTGAAATGCAGCAACTTCAGATCATAGGCTGATCTGTTGGTTGGACCACACCACCATCTTCATATCCCTCCTGCCCAGATTTTCACTTTTGCTTTTACAGCTGTTCAAATTCTTTCCTTCCCCACTGACACACAGAAGGCTCTTCCTCCTTGCTTTGTCCAGTAACACACACAGTAACACTGGGTTTGAAAGCGAACTTCCCCTAAACCACTCTCTTCTCTTGTGTGCAGGTCTTTATGCACGTAACGTGGGGAACATTGGTCTGTAAGACAGCATCCTGTTCTTCATTTCAAATCCACCCATAAATAACTATCTTTGAAACTCCACCTCTAGAGCAGCAGTTCACCAACTCGTAATGACTTGGCAGCACCTAGAAGCTTTGTTAACCAGGGTATGTAGCATGGTGTTAAATATGATGCAAAAATCTCTGTACAAAACTTAAGGCACAGTTCTTCTGTGCCCTTTGGCACTGGAAGCTCCAGTCTTGTGTCTAAATTCCCCCTTCCCCCGCTCCCAAAAAGAAAGGACAAGCCAACTGGTAAGCCACAAAACCTTGGGGAAACCTAAACACAGAGATATTTACCCAGGCACACCTAAGCTTCTCAGTCCAGCTCTGCCAAGGACAAGGGCCTTCCCTCTGAGAGGAGAAATACAGCATCTAATTAAAAATGGAGGAAGACCCAACTGGTTAAGCTCTCTTCATTGTTTCTTGCCATTTATCATCTATTTTCCACTCCTGTTTTTATCTGTTAGATTTTAAGACTGCCACACTAGTGCAGCCTCTTCCTAGCACAATACACTGCAACTGTGGAGAGCAAGGCACTTCATGCTTTTCCCTGTTTTTCCCTTTTGTACATTTGTGGTGATGATCTTGCTGGCTTGCAAACTTGATGGAATGATTCAATATGTGCTCACAAGAATCAAAACAGTATAGGCTATTCCCTAAATTCATTCAGACAACTCATCTCACATTTGGAAAATATGTTTTAAAGGAAAAACAGGTCACAAACCACAAAAGTACTCCCTATGACAAGTTTATTATATTTATTTAGTATGCCTTGGTGAGGGGCTCTGAATTGTGCATACACAAACAGACCTCATCACTCCTTGTCATAATAAAGTACAATATAATACACAGACAAGTGATCCAGTGCCATGACCTGAGCACAGGAATGGAAGCTTGGTCTTCTTCACTTCCATTACTGAATAATTCACTATTTTTGTGGAGTCATTTATCAACTCCTTGCTGAGCCAGCAGATTGTGTCCTAACAAGCCTAAAACCACCACCTGCCCTTTATCAGTCTCAGGGTTCAGACTCCAGATGGAGAAGTAGGAAAACAAAGAGACTTTTAAGACCAGTTTTAGCACCATTATAAGCAATATGTGACCATACAGTGTATATGTCTACTGTGGTCCATGTCTTGCAAACGTTGACCAAGCTATTTGTTTGGTTATGCTCCAGACCT
Organism: Haliaeetus albicilla; assembly: GCF_947461875.1. NCBI lineage: Eukaryota > Metazoa > Chordata > Aves > Accipitriformes > Accipitridae > Haliaeetus > Haliaeetus albicilla. The sequence continues at coordinate 65,093,291 of NC_091516.1, read as the reverse complement.
CCCTAACTTTAACATTTTTCCCCACAACTCTTCCCCAGGCAGAAGGTCTGTGCTCAATTAGGGGCTGACAAACTCATTTCAAAACCACCCCATCGATTCAAGATGCACAGTGCAAAATGCATAGTGAGAAGGAGCAGGGATAGAGAAAAACAAAATACCCAGGGAAAATCAACATGAGAAGATGTGAGAGCAAGCAGGAAAAAACAAGTGGCATGGACCCGAAGGATTTAATCATTTACTTTGGACTTACCTGGCTTCAGGGTGAGCGCTGCAGGGTGCCTCCCCACAGGCTCTGCATGGCCAAAGGGTGGGAGCAGTCCCCAGCGAGAAGGTGAGCACCCAAGGCTGAGGAAAATTAAGAACCTATGTCCCCTTTCTGGGTAAACACTCAAAGCAGTCGGTTAGTGTGCCAACAGCATTTCTGAGCAAAAGTGATCAGCAGATAGACTTCTCCAACCAGAGCTCAGTACCTCATTCTCCAAACCACGGGAGAGCCACGTTGGGCTGACTTCAGCCCTCAGGGGATGTTATGCCCCAAACCCCAGGTCCCAAGCCTTCCCGGTTTCTTTTGTACATTTAGACATATTCCTTTCACCTAAGCCCTGCATTGCAAGGACAGTAAACTTGAGATTACTCACAAAGAGATTTTATGTCAGTCACATGCGCTAGTTTTGAATACTCGGTTTGTGTGATCTGGGAGACAATATTTCAGAATACTTTCAGCACTGTGTACATTTCATATGTTTAAAGCACAGCTCCCATTGTTTATAGCTATACCCAAAGTCAACTAACACTGTCAACAAATAATGAGTGTTGGAAAGTAGTAGTAGCAAACACGTGAGGAAAAATGAGCTTAGGTCACCTAATGCTACCCAGCACAGAAAGAAAATTCAGTTCCATGTTTTTCCTATAGCTGCGGTAAGCATCAAGCTATCTATCTTCTCTTAGCCCATAACACGTTTATTATACATCTTCCAACCTCCTCAGTGAAAGCAGCAAGGTCCCATCCCTCCCTGTTTAAGCTGAATTCACCCTTGGAACAGTTTCACTCCTAACACTGAAAGAGGCGCAGGACCCTGAGAAAATTCCTGTGTCGACACCATGTGCCTGAGACGGGTAGGAGCACATCGTTTGGTCTGCCAGTACTGGTGAGGCCGCCTGAGGCCCAGGAGTTGGACAAGGTTAAGTGGAATCTGCTTAGACAGTATATTGAACCGGCAAAGATATACAATAGCAAGCTCCAAAGCTTAACAGCAGTAGTGTTTGGACTTTCCTTTTATGCCTCTAAATCCAGTTCTAGAAGCTGCATTACAGCATTTGATCCTTGGAAGTGACTGAACAATTTCTATTGCCCTTTCTCCTAATACAGTATTTAAACAGATTCTGGATTTTTTTTTTTTTTTTTTTTTAAACAGACAATGTCAAGCATTTTGAAGATAGAATAATTCAGTCTAAAAATATTCCTTATTATAGCATACCATTCTGTTGATGAGGAAACTGGCATAGAGACAATTAGAGACCTCATCAAAGGAAATCAGTTGAATTTTCAACAGATGGATATGCTGTTAAGCAATTCCACAGCCCCATTAGAAATATTAAGGCATCTTCAAATGAACCTTTTAGGAGTCAGCAAAAAAACTCTTCATCAAGTTATGCATGATCTTACTTTATTATAGGAGGCTGTCCGTGATGATCTCCTGAGCTCTTTTCCAGCACTGAATTCATACAGTTAAACACAAGACCATGCCTGCTGTTTTGTTGCAAACTCATCAGTTTCTCTACACTTGATGCATTTTCTTTTCATCATTCTGATGGCACAAAGAAAACAAAATGGCGCCGAAAAGAAAACCTAGTCCCCCAAATCCCCAGCTTGCAAATTCTAGATCATCCATTTCCCCCATTATCAGCCTGCTAGGATCAAGGAGTGCGCCGAGCAGAGAGGGTGACAAGGATGTGATCCAAACAGAGAGCACTCTGGTGTGGCTTCTGGTGCAGTCTGGCACTAGGCTACTTCTTTAGCCAGCAGATAGCAGCCCTTATGTGGCTTTAATTTATTGTCAACACCTGCTAGTCTCACCCTGGAGTGGGAACGGGGGAACTTGTAAGGCTACTGTACTTCAAGCCCCAGCATCCCCTTCACCTGTGTACTCTCAGGCCTGGAGTGGAGCAATTCAGCTACCCACTAATCGAGCTTCAGACCTTTTTCAGAGGAAGGCATGGACCTTTTCTCATTCCACCATGTCAGAACACCCATTAGTTTTACAGGGAGTAACATTCAGCATTAAGGACACAAAAAAAGAGCTAGCAGCTCAGGACAGGGAAGGAGCACCTTATCCACCTCCAATTCTAGGAGAACCAAGACTATTGACAGACCATTAGTTAGCACTAAGTAAGGTGAAGAACATTCACTAAATTGTATTTATATAGAGAGAGGTATATTTGCTGAAGGAGTGGGAACTACTCAGAGGTCTTCTAGCCAAGTACTAGCTGATTTAAACTGTATTCCAGACCCTAGTCACTTAAACAATAATAACTCAAAGTAGGATGCCTTTAAAAAGATATTTTATCACTTTATCACAGATTATAAATATAATTGTCAGGTACTGTGCTATTCTGCAATGCTGGTGCTACAGAAGTTGGCCATTTCCACCTTCCAAGATGTTATTTCTCTATTGCACGTCCACCTGGAACAAACTCACTTGGGATGCCTAAATCAGCTTTACTTCCAAAAACTTCTATTCCAAGAGACTGTTGTTTTATTCCCTTGGAAAACTTTCTTCTTAGAAATAAGACCCTTATTGACACTTTTTATCTCTGAAAAGGCATTAGTACTCCCTATTTCAAGATAAAATATTCTTGTTTTGGAGGGAAAAGAAAACTTTTCCATTCAATGTAAACATAAAGAATGATGCTTCTCATACACCATTCATGTCTACAAAATTTACAGTTCACAAATGTGTGTGATGTTACCAGATGATACTCATAGAGAATGACAATAAAAGTATGTCCAACTGGATACTATCCCTCTTCCAAAAGTGCAAACTAATCTTAGCGGTCCTTGTGATTTACAGCAATACTAATGGAAGTAGTTTAGCAACATGCTCTGGCAAGCAAGAGCATGTGAACTAGGGAGAGGGAGAAATATCCTACACTGGAGGAAAAATATGCATTTACTGAAGGGAGGAAGGAGCATGTAAGTATAAAACACACACAAGTAGAATTAAAACACTGTGGTCCCTGGGTTTTCCTCTGTGTTTCTGGATATCCATTACTGAGTATATAAATTAGATTCTCTTGTGCTGAGAGTTAATCTAACAACAGTTGATCTGGAATATCAATACCCAAACAGGACCAAAATGGTTTTAAGTCATATCTTGGGTCCCTTCTTCAACTGATACGCAACTGTTCCAACATAATTCATGCCAAAGGTGCGAATGTAGCTTCCTGAATCCACTTAGCCCCGTTTCTGCTATTTTGTGATAACAATGCTCTATTTTGTGACAGTAATGCTCCATTATGTTTATACTTGGAAGCCTCTCTTCTCACCCAGTTTCATTTTCATCTGCAACACTTAATTTTCCTCAGATGTTAGATTATCACCAATTTATTCCTGCAGGATAACTCACATAACACTATTTCTGCTAAGTCTAATAGAAATAGCATCTCATCTGAAATTGTCACACCTGCTAGGTTATTTGCCCAGTATTTTCCTCCCTTTCTGAGGGAAAACCAACAGCTATTGAAGCATACAAGATAGACATTCAATATTGTTGCTTTTCTAGCTGTAACACTGAAGAAAGAATACTGGGTTTGTTTTCTCAGGACTTGGTTTTCATTGACCATTGTTTCTTGCTCTTTTGTTTCCTGCTTGGTGGGCTCCTTTCCACAAGCAGCCTGGAAAAGAGAGTCAAGGAAAACTGTGAGGCCACAAGGGAAATCAAATGGCATAATTACAAATGACACAAACAGTAAATGAAAGTCTTTCCTTCCTCAGGCTCTTTACATATCTAAAGGCTATGGTGACTGAAATGCTAGGATTAATTAAATATAACACCAGTGAATTCTGCAGAAGTTAAGTAGATCTCTGGTTTTTTACCTTCTTAACTGTAAGAAAATTGAAGAGACTAGAAATAGAAGAATATTTCTCTTTCCTATTACATCTGGTTGGAAAAAAGTATGTTTCTCTAGGTAAGCATGAAAATGGAGGTGAAAGAGGAATTTTCCACTAAAAAAGACTTGATTGTGATGAGGGAAGAGGTAGGGAATAAATCAAACCAGAAAATGTTGCTGCCCACCTGCACAAATGTTATGGCTAATTGTCAAAATTCAATCAAGTAAGAGAACAAATACATGGCTGCTTGTGTCTAATCAGAGTCTGCAGTAGTTAGCAGGTGACAGAGTGACACTCATCTGGCTAAAACGACCATCTTCTCTTTCACTGTGGGTCACCTTGTGAACCATGACCCCTTCCTCGCCCGCGCACAGGACAGAAGAAATCCCTGGTGCTGTACAGCAGCAGTGATCAGGTAAGACAGCAAAACTTAAGAGGAAAGGCCACCGTCCCAGCCAAAAAAAATGGCGTTTCTGCTGCTCTTCGCTTTTAAACATCTTCTGGAGAAAGTACACGACTCTCTCTGGTTCTTCAGCCCCAGGCTCTTTGCAAATAGCAAGTTGGCGACCACATTGTGCTTAACTAGGACAAAAAGGCAGATCTGCTCTTCATACAAAAGTCAGACGGCCTTTGTTTACCAAATGTCCTTTTGTTACTAGAAGCTTTCAGCACTTGCACTGGGATAATGAAGGACATGCAAACTACACTGTAACCTTACCAATCTATTCTCATGAAGAGCTCAAAAGTCAAGTCCCCAGCTGTCTCTCAGAGAAATACATGCAAAGAAGGATATGAATTATCTTTTTAGAGATGCTGTAGAGGCGCCTAAATTCTCACATTTTTAAATGAAAACATCTGTTAACAATGTGGCAAAAGAACCAGATCTGCAGGCTGGTTTGTAATTCCAAGTGACCATGATAAGGCTATTTGAACAATGCCCAGCCTCATGGTTAGGTTTTAATTTTGTTGGGACCAGATGGTAGCTGTGCCGAATCACTGTTGCAAGATAAAACTAAAACAATTATGTCAAGGACCGTCTTATGTCATATCACGTTTACTTATAATAGACATTTATCTGGCAATCTGGGCATTAAAACAAACAATTTCAGTAATAAGAGTTCATACATATTTCCAAAGTACTTAGTTCTTAAACCATTAGGTCTTCATTGGTCAAAACCATATGCAAACTGCTCTTTGGATTAAACGTCATTGTAGACTATGAACCATATAAACCAGCACTCTTCACCAAACTACCATGAAGCCCAGCAAGAGCAGGACTCTACCCTTCAGTAGGATTTCTCAGCAGTGTAAAACTGGCATAACTCCTTCATAAATTATATAATTAGAAAATATTTTAAAACCTCAAACATTTCCACCAGAAATGCCAATGCTGCCAATAAACTTGAATAATGCTTCTTATCCAGATTAGTCACCTGCATGTTTCTCTGGGATATTAGAATAAGGCCAACTGCGCTTGTCATTGATGAAGATAGCGGTAAGACTTTGAAGCCTCGTAATTGGTGCTTGTTCTCCAAAATACTGTAGAGCACCCAGTCAAACACATACTTGCTATAGAAGGAATATAATTAACTTTCATGCTCCAAGCTTCTCTTCTTGGTTCAGGGAACAAGCTCCAAAGAGAGGACTCTGAAGCCTTGTTGCCCTCTTTCTCAGTGGTCAGTCCATGGCATAAGGAAATACTCTCCCAAGTGTACTAATACTGCATGTCTGCTGCTGACTGCTTATGAAAGGAAATTTTTCCAGCTGTGGATGCTACAGAGAAACATACTGCTTTTAAACTTAAGTTGCACCAGCATTATGTTTAGCACTACAAATTCAGAGTTTATTTCAGTATTATGACAATTTTGTGAGGAGAGTTGTTAGTATCACAGTCACATTTTCATGTGCCACAGCACTTGTGAAATTCCCAACCTGTATGGGTTGGGTATATGCTCACTCTGGATCATTTGACAAAAAATTTTTAGTAGATACTACTGTGTGCCAATGGCTCCAAAATTTTGGACCAACACAACCACTTTCAAACTTTTCCCCTGACCACTAACATAGCCCCGTGGAACTGATAAATGTTCACTTTTTTTCTGCTGAATATGGACCAGCTGCAAAACACTTACTATGGCTGCCTAGATTCAGTGATGTAGTCCTACAAGAGCCATCAATTGCATGTGATGCCCCATGTGCAGTAGGCTTTCACTTGTTTGCTCCATATGAAGCAAACGCTGAGTTCATTTAAAAATCTGAGCTTCTTCAGTGTTTTTCATCCATTCTGCTTGGTCTCTTTGTTATTCTTCTTCCCAAAAAATGTGTTTAAAGATTACTGTTGTTTTTGCAAATTCACTTGATTCAAGATTTTGGAAAATGCTAACTACATAAGACCAGCTAGAAAATACAGCTCAATATAACCTGCAGTAGACTTTATGAAGGTCTTCAGCAGTAGAGGTCATCATGGGTTAAATGTAAGGGGAGCAATTATTTGCCAACCAGAGACAACTACTACCAATTTATAAGCCTGGGGCATCCAAGATATCTGTGCTGTGCTGGTGGATATGACACAGGATCTGTGCCTTTACAGAGCAGCAGCCAGAAGAGATACTCAGACTTGCTGTGGCCAGGGCAAGATATGGACATTTGGGCAACAGAAACCACACAAGGTATCCGAAGCCAGGGCAGGTTCTGATGAAACACCATTTATGATTAGAGGTGACAAGAGCTAGACTTCTTCCTCTTTCCTGTGGAAAAAGTTGCATTTCTGAAGTGGATTTTGTTCCAAAGTAGAACAACATGCCATGTTGGGAAAAAAAAAAAAAAGAAAAAGATTAAAGATTAAAAAAATACTTCTTTTTTAAAACAGAATAACCTGAAACATTTTGAGCAGCTGAAGAGAAAGACCAGGCCAAAGACCTGGCAATCTTGAATGGAGAGTGGATAAGCATGGAGAAGTCTCACAAAGTCAACATTATAAGTGGGAAGGGGAATTTTAGTGGAAAGGTCACTTATGTGTTGGCAAGATAACAGGAAAAATAAGCCCACTGCAATTAAACCTTAGTTTCACTTTGATTAACCAAGACAGAGTGCCTTGATGACTAGCACATGATGAGAAACAAGGTCCAAGTCCTAAGCAGGACAGCAGCAGCAGCAGGAAGGCACAGCCTCATGTGCTGTATCTTGGTAGGTAATACAACCTAACAGGACTTTAAAAAATATAAATATATGAAGAACTCCCAGAAACCTGTTACACATTTGAAAGTCATTTTTCATAAATGCTAGCGCCTGAAGTCTGGGGACTACAGGAAAATCAAGGTCAGACTTCTTACCCCAGCTACAATCTACAGACCTGCATTTCGGAAGGAAAGCAACAGGAATGAAAATGACAGCTAAAATGCCAGGTTTTCTTGAACAGCAAATCTGTATTTGAGCACAAACAAAGGTGCACTGATTTATGCTGCTGACTCTCTCCTGTAAGTACTGCTGACATAAAAGGCTCCCCACCTAAGAGTGCCTAACAGCCCCCTTCCTCCCTGCAGCACAAGACGGGCAGGAAATTCCAGATACCCGAGAAGTTGAAGTCCTGAAATGAAAGCTACAATTCAGAACAAGCTGTGCAATGAAACAGCGCTAAAGTTTAGTGTCTAAGCAATAACTGCATCATAAAATCTTTCAGATTTACTTTAGTGGGACTTTGACATAGGGCAACCAAAGTTCACACCTGGGTTTCTGACATATTATGTTAAATCTAAAAGTATCAATATTTTTTATGTGAAACCATAGGTTTGATTCTGATTTCATATCTGTTGTACCATAAATCTAGCAGAGGCATTTCTGATGCAGGGAGATACAGTAAGATTGGGATCACACTGTATTGGAAGAAAATTCCATCATACCTCATAGGTTTTTTTTCTTTTTTTAAAACGAAACTTGCACAAGATAAGATGGATGTTGTAATGATTTATGAACATCCACACAGCAAAGACTGGAAAGAAAACCCTTGTATAACAAACCTGCAGATAATCTTGAACCCTAGAATTTCAGACTGTTCTATTGCCAGTATTTCCCTGGCCATTTTTCATAATATTAGCTTATTTTGTCAATTCTTTTCCTACAGTAAATCTTATTTCAAATGATATGCAGGGAAAAACATTCTGGAGAGTAAATCACTATAACAAGCTTCAGGAAATGAAGCTTCAGGGTGGGTCTGTCAATGAACTGCTGCCTGGGGAGAAGTCTGAGGAGTTGTTTTTAGCCCCATGCAAGTTAAAGTGGAAAATTGCATGATGCCACTGTTACGACATATGGCCAGAGATATATGTAACCTAAAATCTTTCAGATTTATTTTGTGGAGGAGTTTTCCCAAAAGAATGTAAGTTCATGCCAATGATAATGTCAGATGACAAAGGTATCAGTCTCATATACCAACACTGAAAATCCATTTACAGTGCAGATTAACCCTTATTCATATGCTCAGCTTCACTGTTGCTCTTAACTAGTAGGACAGCTACATGTACCCACTCTTTTTTATTCATCTTCTCTAGTTTGTCAGCCCCTTCAGCTTTAAAATCACAAAAGATAGTTTGTGGGTTTTTCCATGCACTTACTAAAATTGCAACCCATCTCTACTTTCTTGCTGCCTCTATCTATCCATCTTATTAGAGTATTCCCCAAGCTGCTTTGAAAATAAAGTGGTAAAGATGTACAGAGTAATGAATCAAATGTAAACAAAGGTACCTATAGTCTGAAGCTGCCTTATGACATTCTTAGGCTATTTATTATGAAGCATATTATTTTCCTGGTAAAAAAACAGATGTCCCCTTTATCTAAAAGACAATTTGGAAGCAGAGCCAGGTACTAGACTTTAATCACCATTTCTACAGTCTCCTTTCAATAAAGGCTTTTAGTATGTGCACAATAATCCTGTAAGTCTGTGAATAAATTAATTTTTAATATATTTGTAGACAATGTAAGATGGAAAAAAATATTTTGAAAAACTTATGTATAGAATATTTAAATTGGCTGGCCTAAATTATTACAGTCTAATGTCAAATGTTAATGGCATAAGCTAAGACAGAGAAGTTCTTGGTTTTCTCAGCAATGACACAGCTTTCTCAGTCATGTATTGAGCCATTGTTAATTAATTATAAGTTGTTAGTGGAAACAATTAGCACCAAACTCCTTATTGAATGTTTTCCAAGCAATAGATAACATTTTTTTTAACATCCGGTCAGAGAAGGGCACCTCAGCAACATGCATTATTATCGTGCCCATCTTGTCAACTGGACTATCATGAGATGGGTTTAAGAAAAGCCCATGTTAGATCTAAGTCAAGATCTAACCTTTTTCTAGGCAAGATCTAATATATACTTTTCAGTAAAACTGTCAAGGGTGAAAATTGGTAACATATGATGATTTGCTCCATTAATTCAGGCACCCAGGAACTCATTCTAGCACAGATAATTGCATTACTTTTTTTCACATAAAAATGTGAATCAAATTTAGATTTCTTAAAATGGCTAATATTAAATCATACTGTGCCATGATTTACCTTATTACTATGAACAAATTTAAACAGGATTTAAAACATAACATTCCAATATTCCAAACATAACATAATAGCAAACCAAAATGCCTTCTTTAAAGGCAAAAGTGCTTTTCTAGTTTCCAGAAAAAGTCTTAAAGAATATTTAGCTGAGATTTTATTTGGACAGTCAAAAGCTCTTTGACAGGACCTATCCCAAGAAGCTACTGATAAAACCCCTGTGGGCACAAGGTGAAAGTCGTAGTACAGCCGTAGGTCAGGACCTGCCTGCGAGATGGAGAAACACAAGTGTCCGCGGCCGCAAGTGGTAAGATTAACAGCGCAGTTCCTAGGACCCTTGTGCTAGAAGAATCAGGCAGAAGATAAAATACAATGGTTTACCTTAGTTAGGGCCCAAATGCATGTGCAGTAAAAGTCATTTTGGGAGGCATTAGCTGAACTACTCATAAACCTCACCAGCAAGTTTCAAGATACAGGTCAGAGATCAATTCGCTCCAGATATTCCTTGTCCCACATAGGAAGTACATCCACATCACTAGTCCTTCCTTACTCCTGAGCTCTTAATAAAGTACCGAACCCTGTAAGTGAACATTAGCATACACATGATGTACAAGAGTGAAAGGTTACATTTTGGCAGTCATTTTCATGGTACATTTGGGTTACCCCAAGCAGCTCTAACTTGATTCTCACCCAGCAATAGAAGGTATTTACATTTTCCTTTGTCAGTCTAGATAACTTGCTCTTCTGGGCCAGCTATTTTTCCTGTTCTTGGCTTCAGCTCTCTCCTTAGTGAGTATTATAATGTTCAGCAAAAGAAATCCAGCTGGTTGAAGACTCTACGTAAATTAAACGAGAAACTTGCAGCATGCCAGCTTTTCATCTAAACAACATGTGCATTTAAGTCTGGATAACAAAAGCTCCTACGGCTTCAAGATTTCATTTATAGGCACTTCTGACAAAAGACACTGCAAAATGTTAACAGAGCTACATCTACTTTATCTCAAAGTAGCCTCAGGCAATATAAGCCTAAAACTAGGGGCATGCAATAGTTAGCATCTGAGAGACCTAGAAGTCTGCTGGTCTTTTAAATAATTTCCTCAGAAAGAAATCGAGTTAAAACCTAAAAGAGTTTATCACCTTCTCTTCAAGCTGAGCTATACTTTATACCACACATCAGAGGTCAAAGCCTCCTGTGTCTAGGAAATATCTTTCCCCCAAACAAGCCCCTCCAGTCCTCTTTGGGTCTTCAAACACTTCATTAACATAAAAGAACCAGAACAAAGATGATAATTTTGCCCATTTTAACCAGCTGAAGCTTTGCCCAAAAAAGTTCTGTCATGTGAGCCAAAACATGCATGAAATATTTCAGGTGGGAGGTTCTTGATATTTTGTACAACACATAATAACTAAGTGGTAATTTGTATAAATCATTTCCTGAACAGACACTTTATTTCAACTTTTCTTTCTGTTTTAGGTAATATATAACTGCTTCTTGATGTCTTTTTTGTCATTTTTGCTTTGTCATCTTTTTTTTCCTTAGCATAATAATGCTGGACACAAAATATAGAGATAAGGCTAAAATTACATTATTTCTTCTTTATCTTGATAGTGTATTGTACTAGAATACAGCATAGCACTAGAAAACTACTTCAAATTAGGTTTTGGAAAGTTAAAAATAAACTTTTTGTCTTCAGTGGGATTTTTCAAAGGATTGTAATGGAATTAGAAGACTCCCACTGAAATTCTATAGAAAGTAGTCTCAGTCACATTTATGTTGTGGGTCTGGAAAATCCATGCTTCCATATCAAAATGTACTATACAATTTCTTGTTACTATAGTACAATAGAAACACAAATGGGTGAGTTAGCAGGACTACTCTTATTGATTTGCAAGAGGCCAGCTCTGATCCTAGTTGTCTCAGAAGACAAATTGCTTTTTGTTTTGTTCTTCAGTAAAACGCCCATGATTTTGAAGTTACATTGATGTTTTGTGCAGAATCATTCCAGCACCACAACGCAAAAAACGAATTCTGCTCTGTGGCATCCCCAGTGGAAAGTGCCCTTATTTGTAGATGCTCAGCATTAGTCAAGATAAACAAATGAAGCTTCTCCTTTCTCATCCACAGTTCATCCTCCACAACATCCTTTTTCTTCTACCATTTTTTTACCAGAGCCTGAGCAGAAACTATTTTCAGCAGTTGAACATTAACAGTCTGTTTTAAGCTGGTAGGAAGTTCACACCACCACTTTATTTCTAACGTGCAAAATCCTGGACTGAGAGGAGGATAGGCATTTTCATGGAAAGAGTCAGGGTTTCACCCAAAATGTGTCATATCTATAAATGTTTCAGTTTTTCAAAGGTATGTATTATTTGGAATTTTCTATGACATTTCTTCCTCCCTTTCAACTGCCCACATGAACTTCCAACAGCTCACTGTCTTTGGTACTAGATATGCCTGCTGTGAGTTAATTATGATCAGTGAGGTAATACAAAAGGTATTTTGTTCTGATTTAGTCAGCATGCAAACACATTCTGGCACAAACATTACTGTGAGTGAGGACTGGGAATTTTATTTTCTGTGAATTCTCTGTTGGTGAATTTTGGACTAGGTAATCCAAGGAAAAATGGGACAGTAGCATGATTGGAACAAAGTCACTAAAACAGCAAAAATGTGGAGCATTGGACTGGCTCTTCTCTTGTAAGGGCTAAGCTTTTCATATTTATGCATATAACTAGGAATGGACAGGCATTGCCTTTACAGATCATTAGCCACACGCTGGTATCTTCTACAGGCTTCTAGACAAATCTAGTAGTGTTAGCTAATTTAATGCACAGAGACAGATCTGTAGTTTCTTACAGGTCCAAATGGCCACTAAACTGGGAGACAATTCTTTCCAGATCTTCATGTCACTCTTGGACTCCTTAGTACCAACGTATTTTCCAGTTCTGGGAACACCCAACACATGCATTCCTGTGACAAGAAGCTACCTTGGCAACTTGCCTCTGTTTCCCAATATCATACCTCCTCTAGCACTGTGATTCTGGGAAGAGCTGTTAGTGGGAAATGCTCGCTAGGCAAGTGAGGCTGTCAAGGAAGGAGGTGAAGAAATGGGAAAGTTTGAGGTAAATGAGCTAGTCATAAGGCAGAGACAGAATATCTTCCAGGATAAGTGTCAGATGCTTTATTCCAAGGAAAACTTCTTACTCAGAGTCAGAAGAAGGTGAATCTTTACCAACATCAGATGAGATCTTGGCATGAGGAAGCTGCAAGCACCTAAAGGACATAAATTCTGAACAGTAAAGACTATACTTAGAGATTCTGTATTCCTACAGAACAAGACTGATAATGACTGCAAAATAAAAATGCCCCCCCTGCCCCAAATTCCCCAACACTCAATGGTGTGTCACTGCGTCACTGGCTTTATTAAAAAAAAAAGTAATGTCCACCTTTCTTTAGAGTAAACACATCAGTATTACGTGGGTTTCCTATTTATCTACTTTGAAAAGTTGTAATACAGTGAAGATGGATTGGTACTTTTTCTTCTTACGGGAAGCATTGATATTGATTAAGGTGTTTGTTCTCATTAGAGACTCTCTTACTAAGCAGAATACAGAAAACCAGTATCTGTCATCTTTCCCCTTCGCAGCTGTTGGTATGCAGAGACATGGCACTGGGAGGAGAGTGAACTGGAAATGTTAACTGTTACACTGACATTCATAGCCATGTAATTTCTGCAGGATATAGGAAATAATTATTTATTTTTACTCCAGGCTTATCATAGAAAATTGATTCTTTCCTCAATTTACCCAGAATAAGATACAGTCTTCAGACAAAGGCATCCATTTGCTAAGAAAAAAAAAAATAAATAAATGTGCTTTTTGTTTTGGTTTTGGAAGAATTAAAACAAGAACTTCCCTGTTGCTGGCAGTGGTGTCATGTGCAATAATCTGGTCGTTGTAAAGCCATATCTGGTCCTAATTCCCAACCCACGACCAGATGTTTTCAAGGCATGTCCCCTTGCAAGTCTGCTTCGCTGGAGAACAATAATGCAGGGATTTCAGCTTCCATGTTTTGGCACCTCATCATGGTTGTTAGAGAATGGTGAGAGGGATTTGAGAGCTGTAATGCTGCCAAAGGCAGCTACAGTGGCCAAGGGGGGATTTACAAGAGGGTTGAAGTGGCGGCTGCAAACTCATCCCTCGGTGGGGCTGGGCAGCTGTGCCTGACCCAGGGTCAGCAGGTCCTTCTCCCAGAGCATCCCACGAAGGCATAGCAGGACCTGGCACCCCTCCAGACAGGGGTCTGCAACACCCGGCCACTCTCACATGGATCAGGTTGTGGGAGACTCATGCCTCCAGCCAAGCCCCAGTAATTTGGAGGAGCTGGACTTAATGATGGGGCAGAAGATGCGAATGTAACAAGCAAGCCACTGTGCTGTGGATCAGCCCCTCATCGCAAAAAGCCCTTGACAGTTGGCTTCCTGGCTCCTTTCCCCACGATGTCCAAACAGGTGCTCCTGGGCAGCCGGCAGCCAGGAGGGCACAGCCTCCAGAAGACCTCCAGTCCCTGCTTCTGGCTGAATAAATTGTGCTTTCCTTTCTTCTACCTCTCCATGTCTAGCAGCGTACAAGAACAGCAAAGCAGGGATGACTGATCTCACTGTTAAGCATGAGCCTTGTGTGAGCAGCAAGGAGCATGCACTCAGAGGTCCCTTATTTAAAAAAAAGGGTTATTTCAAGCTGCCCCCATGTCACACCAGAGATCAGCCTTACTGCTAGCCTCAGCTTCCAGCACCCCCTGTGCGTTTCAGGCTGTGTCCCCCCAAACAGTGTGTCACCTCACCTCCCGTAGAAACGGATGAGTGTGCAGGCTTTTTCCTGCCACAAAACCAGTGTCTTTTGCACATTTTGATGGTGGTCATGTCAAGTCCCTAAAGAAGTGTACGGATAAGCAGAAGACTTCTTTTGCTGCTTCTGTTTCACATACAACTGTAGTGTGTATTGTGAATTAGGATTGATCTTCTTGCACATATTTTCTTCTACAAGGAAGGTGTAGTGATTCCAACTAAATAATTTCTAGCTTAGTGACACCTTCTCCCACAACTGGGAAAATGCTGCTCTTTAGTCTGTACAATATATTTAAGTTCCCATACTGCTTCAGCAAAACAAATCAATTTCAGAAATCATCCATATAAAATCTTGATTTGAATAAATCAAGAATCAGACATGAAAATGAATCACTTCTCATCACATTTTACACAGGAAGGAACCCAACTGTTGATGAGTTATTTGGACTATGAAGTCTCCAGAAAAAGTAGAGCAATGCTGAAATGCATATAGCTCCTTTCTTAGTGATAGAAACCATTTACCAATATCTCCCAAAGCCTGAATCACAAGGCTGTAAAGTAGATGAAGAAAGTTGTAAAAATGGACAAATGTACTTGGTGTTGGTACATGCATGAAGACATGTACCCTGTTGGTCAATTATGTGCACAAATACCTGTCATTTTGAAAGATCTCACTTTTGATATAATGTCTCAGGCATGAAAAATGAGGGACTTACCTGAGATTCAGTAGGTCTGCATGAAATCAGGTAGGCACAGGCTCACTCTGCCTTCTCTCCAAAATAAAATGAGCTTGTTTGCTAAGCAGGATTTATAGCTGAACTATAGATACTCATACCATATACAGTCACAAGGGGGTTTTGTAGCAACAGAATGGACATAGACCACTCCTGCCTTGCCTTAAGACATACCTATAATGATATTGCTGTTCAAAAGCATGTAAATAGGGAATTCATTGAGTGCTCCCATGAAGTTTGTCAGCCTCTGACCAAAGGCTTTATAGGTGCTGGAAAGAGATTAGGTGTACTAATTGTGATTTGTCATTAAAGCTAAGTGCTTAAACTTATCTCTTCTTTTTTTTTTTTTTTTTTTTTATTGCACTGCAGTAAAAAACTTGAAGTCCCAGCTGAGTCAGGCTGTATTTTACTAAGCCCAGTAAAAGCAGTAGGACACCATCCTACTGAACAGCTTACAGAAAACATTTTAAAGGACCAGAAAAATAACACTTTAAAGAGCTATTAATGAGAGCCTAATAACATAAGGATCTGCAAAACCCTCATGTCTGGCTCTAGATCCATCTGCTAGGTACTACTGTTATTCCACCATCATTTCTGCTGTAATCTGAACTTCAGTGTACTGAAGGACAGAGGTGTTATTTCCATCCAGAAGAAGTGGTAGCACCTGCAAAAGTCTCCCTGATGTAACACATCACCAGCTCTTCTGTATGATAACAGGTCTCTCCTTCCACATTCAGATGATGCTTCATCCAGTGATCACAGCCATAAATAAGAGGTTCATTGAGCATGAAGTAAGGCACATCGCTGCAATAGTCTTCTCTTTGTGTCATCTGTACACGCATTCTGCTCAGCTGCAAGCAGTGTACCAGCTCTGCCAGGCCAGCCTGGTGCTCTGCCTTTCCAGCTGGGCACTGCGATCGCACATTGCAGCTGATCCTCCAAGTAGCAGCAATCGCAGAAATGAGGGAAGTGTCTCATCCTTAGGCTACGGTGAGGTGTAAGGAAAAAAATAAATTACTGGCATCTGGATCCTCATTAGACTGACATTTGAGTGGTCCTGATTTAGATCACAAGAAATTTCACATCAGGCCCTGACCATACTCACACAGATGCAATAACATTTCAGTAACTGTGTGAATCGAGCTATGCAAATCATCTGCAAAAGCAGAAATTCCCACCAAATACTCTGACATATGAGACTTTTAATATAAATAATTTCTTATAAAATATAAACTGTTATTCTGTGTCACTGATAGCTAATAGATTAAGTCCTTGGTGAAAAGATTGTTTTCTCTTTAGGATCAGTTACTGGGGAGGAAAGAAGAAGAAAAAAAACCCTCAAACCAAACCAATTTAATCATCAAAAGAAACAAAGAGAAGCACAATGGGTCCACAAAGGGTACATGAGCATCCGTCTAGGAACCACAGTCTCTAAATCAGATCTGGCCCCACCTAAGCTTACGCTGACACCTTCTCAGCATCCACAAAAACCACCTATGCCATCCTTTATGCCTAGCTGGGCACGCGCAAGTACAAGACTGGGGGCGGGGAGGGGGCTACAAATTTTCTTGCTGCTACAAACTTCTTTAACCAGCGGTTCCGGTTTCCTTGTCTTCTGCTACTCCATCTCTCTTCCCCCCTCTTTTCCACTACTGTGGGTCAACTGCCTTGAATTGCTCCAGTCTTGTGTGGGATGCATGCCGGCACGCAGAAGACACCCAGGTCTCCTCATGAGTGTGGGACGAAGTTTATTACACAGACTTGTACAGCACGCACACACATGCAATCGGTCAGATTAACACCATGGGCAAACAAGATATTTCTTAGCCTTGCTGGGCACTGCAGCCCACCGTCTGCAGTTGCTTCAGCTTTTACGGCTGTTGTCTTCCCTCCCCTGCTCTCATTGTTGGTTTTTTCCCCCTAATCATCACCAGAGAGTGAACGACTCTTGCTCTGCGAGCTCCTGCACTCCTGCGCTCTGTCACGGCACTCAGGCAGCCCCTTGTCAGCAGGGTGCCAGAAAGCCTCGCAGGCATTAGCTTATTAATCCTCACACTACCCCAACGATACGGGCAGCTATTATTATCCCCATTTTCCTGGTGGGGGTGACGGGGAACGGAAACTCTTCGAGATTAAGTGTCTCAACCCAAGGTCATGCAGGAAGCACAGCCAGCCTGGGCTCTTACTCTCTTGTTTCCAGGTCCTCCTGAAGGAGCTGACAATGCCTCCTCACAGCTGGGAAAAACTTGTTTTGTTTGATAGTCAGTACTTACACTCATGCAGCAGCAGGCAGACCTGTAGACATTTTAATGTCAGCATTAAATTTATTTGAGAAAATCAGGGAGAGGGTCCTGCAGTGCACAGAAACAGGCATCTTCAGGTTGGAAAAAAAGCCCATCAGGTCTCAGCAGGCTAATCTTGGGTGGGTTGTTTATTTTGCCTTGGCTCACTTTGGTGATGATGTTCACCATCAGTAGAAAGTCAAACATCGTTAGGTGCTTCATCTGTTGGGACAGCCAGGCTGTGCCCTTGAAACGTCCTTGTCGCAGAGGGGAAGTGAGCAGCCGAGGAACCCTCTCGGGACGTCGCTCCCATCTCGCACACTGTGCACCATCAGGGCTTGCTTTGCCCTTCTCCCGCACAACCACCTGCTAACCCAAATTGCTCCGAGAAAAACCACAGCAGGTGAAAGCTCCTATCGCATCACAGGAGAGACCAGCATTGAGCAGAAATGCAAGAAAGTGTAATTCTGAAGGCAGGAGAAAGATGGGCAAACCCCACTCATTTATGGAAATCAAATTGCTCAATTTCTTTCCACCTGCATTTTTTCCATCTGTAAAACAGTCATGAAGGCTGCATGTGTTTGTGGCTGTTGCAGAGACTTGCTTTTCTGCAACAGGATATTCAAGAAGTTTACATTTTATTCTGCTTAAAAATGAAAATAAAATATTGAAACCTCTTTTTTGTTGTTGTTGCAAAATGAAATCTGTGTTTTGTAGCCATGCCTAAAAGTGAGTTACTTAAGTTTTAAAACTAATTGCAAATATAAAATTAAGGCACCTTCTTATGACTATATTTGAAAAATCAGGCAGACATTTAATCTTTCATGAAAGACTTAGCAAACACATTTGCCCTCTCCACCCAGATATTTTGATGCAGTCCAGATGGGTGTGTACCTTCTGTCTCTGACAAAGAAACCAGCCCAGACATCCTTGGGTTCCTTTCCTTTTACAGCTTAAGAGGATTTAAACCTGGTTTATGCTAGTCTGCCTACTCACGTTATCATTAGAGATGAGCAAATCACAATAGGAGTGAAAGGCTGGCTTAGGTCAGTAAAGTTTTGTTGCCTAGGCAAACTTAGCCAAAACATTCATGTATTCAAAGGTTTTTAACCTGCAAGAATATAATAAAGCCTGAGTTTTTAATTTCCGGTTTTGCAAAAAATATTCAGAGAGCAGCTTTTCTTTGTTTTGGTGCTTACTCTGAGTTTTTATTCAGAATCAGAAAGCTAGAGGTACACAGTAATGACCAAAAAAAAAAAATAAATTAGAATCTGAATCAAACATTTGCCACTCTGGGCAAGCTTACATTTTGGTCTGAGATGTGAGATGAGTCACACCTCATCTCATGTGCTCAGCTGTAACTAGTATGTCCTTTGTGTTCGGTCAACAGCTACTTTATTTACCTTAGGCATTTTCTGTCTTCAGAAACATGCATCCATTTTATTTTCATGGCAGCACAAACTGTAAGAGCTGTCAGTGTGCAGTCTCACTGCTTTCTCATAGGATCTAAGCTGTTATTCCTTGTTGTGCTGATACAAGCGAGAAGTCATTGAGAAAGCCTGTAGCTGCTTTTCATGTAATGATGAATGTAGCACAGATGAGAGGTGGTGTAGCAGACGTTCCTCTGTTATATCTGGACATTCCTTGCATGGCACAACTGGGATTATGGACAAAGAAGATGGTTAATCTTTTTTCCAGCATTCCAGCTAAGGGCTGAATATATCTTCCTATCTTACAGTAATCCAACTTTTAGTGCAAAGTACTTCATATAAGGTATATGCTATTGCAAGGTAAGAATATACCTAACAAGCAGTTACCACAGTTTATCAAATATGCTGTAAATCCCCACCTCATGCCCCTCAAAATTGTTCATATGCCCATACCTTTTTCGTTAAATACAAATTATTCTGTGAATTTTTTACAGTATCAGCATTACATTGAACCCATTGCATGACTGCGTAAATCAAGCATTTCTATTTGACTGAAGAGAGACAATATTTATGTCACAATACTCACACCGTACGTTGGAAATGGTGAAATAATAAGAAAAACAAAACTTTCTAATTCAGCTAGTAGTTAGCATAGCTAATTGCTGTTTTCCTTTCAGACAGATGGTAACTTGTGGTTTTAATCAAAATCAAGGAAATAATACACAAATAAACAGAAAAGCTCTGATATTAAAATAGGCTTTGGCTACATTCTGGGTTAGTTATGCAGAACAAAGGTGGTATCTGGTTTGTATTAGCAAATTGAGGAAGATGCATAATGATAAAGCTACCAACTTGTTAGTGATAATCTTATTGTCACTGCTGACACTATCAGACATAGTAGAAAGAACCTGCAAAAATTCATGCAAAAGCAGACAAACCTCCAAGTTACATTTTTATAATTAAGCCATTCATGTAGGAAAGGAGGAAGAGCAAAACAATGAATAAATTATTTGCTTGGCATTTCATAGACCCTGTAGAATGCCAGAGTGACTGAATTATCATACATATAAGCAAGATAAGGAAATAAGCCAGAGCAGGGTAGACAAATTTATTCCTAGTGTCACTCAACACTCTTGAAATAAAGAGTTTCATGAAGGATAAATGCATGCTGTTCTGACTGTATTGTGGAACAGAAAGACCAACCCCTCCCCCTTTATTAATTCTTGTGCTATCACATTAGTAATGATGGGGGAAAACTAGAGGAAGGGTGGATAATAGCAGGCACGTTCATGTAAGTGAATGCCCTTGTAAGGCCACTCTCTATCATATTTGAAAGCTTGTGGAAATTGAGGGAGGTCCTTCATGAGTGGAGAACAGCAAATCTTGCACCCAAAAGAGAACAGAAGGACTATCTAGGAAGCTATAAGATGGTCAGCCTTTGGTTCATGGGGAAATGACAGTGCAAGTCTTCTCTGAGCCCAATTCTGGGAACAGAAGGTGGATATTCAGAGCAGCCAGCACGGAGTTACCACTAGCAAATCATGCCTGACTGGCCTGATTGACTTCTGCAGTAAAATGACTGCCTCTGTGGACAAGGAGAGAGAGGCTGGATGTCTTTTAGCTAGAACACTGCATGTAGTTTTGGTTCCCCCATCACAAGACACTGATCAGCTGGAACAAATCTGGTGGATGGCCATCAAGATGGTTAGAGCACTTGCTGATGCTGAGGGAGCTGGGATTGTTCAGCCTGTGAAGGGACAGCTTCCAGGAAACTTAAAAGCATCTCCTCAACACCTACAAGGATGTTATCCAGAAGAATGAACTAGCTTCTTTACGGTGTTGCCAGCATGAGAGACATCAGACGCAAATTCAAACAGGAGAGGTTCAGTGTGAAGTAGGGAGAAACATCTTTCCTGTGAAGGCAGTCAAGCATCGGGACAGCCTGCCTGAACATCCATGCCATGTCCAGCCACAGAGGTTTTCAAGACCTGTCTGGAAAAAGCCCTGAGCAAACTGGTCTGACCTCAGAGCTGGCCCTGCTTTGGGCAGGAGGTTGGCCCACAGGTCCCTTCCAGCCCGAGTAATTAGCCTTTGATCCTATGAATTCTCCAGCCCTCTCCAGGAGATTGACTTCCACACAGAAGCACAATGTAAGGTTCTGAAGCAGCCAGGCTTTCTATAGAGAGCCAGATATAGTACAATCTCACCTTAAGTATATTTCAAGACATTTGTCAATGAGGAATAGGTCACAAAAGATTACTGAGAGGATCCCAATTCAATGTTTTTGAAATTACAGCCATTACACAAAAACTGGAAGACAGTTGTACCTCTCCTCCGCCACTACCCTTAATTTCTGTCTTAAAGATATTGTACACTGGTGAAGAATTGCTTGTCCTGGCTGAACACTATTAGGAACAAATAAGTTGAAATAAACAGAATATCGCCTTACAGCTGTCATCATAATATTGGCCATTGAAGGGGACCTGGAAAATGAATCTATGTCGTGGTGAAACCAGGACAATCTAAAAAGGAAAAATGCTCAATTTCACTGTGCAAGTAAGTGGAACAGATGAAGGGGGTAAATTAAGAGTCATATCCTCTACTGGGCCCAGACATTACTTGATGATAAAAAATGGGAGCACACAGAACCTCCTTCCCCAGCTTCCCCATTCATAAGGCCACTGTGAAGCAAGCTGGCACTGAAAGAGTTATTTCCAGAGTGCTCTAACCTAAGCCCTGCCGAAAGCCCCTCCTGATTTCTCTGCTTGTCATAACTGTCCCAACTGCAGAACCTTTTCTTGTCCCAGACACATGTTCAAAGTATGTGTATGTGAGGAAGGGGGAAGCAAGAACCAGCATGCAGCAGCTGGTTATATTCATTTTAGGGGAATCCCCAACCAGCTGTTACCATCAACTTTCCATTGACAATGGCCAGAAAAAATAGAGCAGGGGCCAGGATATATTAAAGTGTTAACTGAAGGCTGTTATCTATGCTCTGTAATTATGAGTGCTATAGAAACTTGTATGCTTTTCTCCATCACACTGCTGTTCTCCCATGCCAACATGTATATAGCAGATTTTTGGTTTTTAATCTTAAGCATGTCATTGCTTACTTGCTCTCTTGAAAGTCAGCTGCTGGGGTGGGAAACTAAGACAACCAGATGTTTTACTTTTCATGCTGAGGAAGTGAAATTAGAGATCATCTTCCTAAGCTTTTTATGGAAGAAAGTTCAGAAATATGAGGAAAGCTATACTTTTAACCCTGCACAGTTTAAGCACTGAATCCAGTAGTTAATAATCACTGGGAAAAAAAAAAGGAATAAACGATGGGAGGGAGGGAGATAGGGAGGGAGAGAGAGGGAGGAAGAACAGGAAGAAGGGCATGGGGAAAAGATCACCCTAAGTTTTCAGTTATGGCTTAAAAATGTTCTATCTTCTTCATGTAGGCTAGGTAAATCTCTATTCCTTAAAAATTACTGTTTTACAAGTCCAACAAAGTTTATATTTAGACAAAGATTTCTATGTCTGGCCCTCAAAAGCTGATACTACAAGGCACTCACTGCTAAAACGCATACATGCCTTTTATTGCAAAATGTCCATACATTGTGGCTAGCATCTTAAATACATGTAAGTACAAAAATCCTAGTAATTTTCTTGCAGACTTTTTTTTTTTTAAGGCATATCTGACAGTCTTCAAAAGGGCTATTGCAGTATCAAGTCAGAGGGCAGGCAGGGGTGGGATGTTTTAGGCAAGCAGCCTAGAGTAGGAAGGTTTCATATGTTGCCAGCTCTCAGCAATAAGTGCTGCATGAAGGAACATTCATACTGTGGCTCTACTTAGTTTCTCAATGTTATCACAAAATGGGAAATTAAACATCTTTTCTCACAATAGAATACATTTGCTGGCTTGCACCCATATTCTTTTAATTTCATTTGAGCTAGCAACAAATCTGTTTCTCATTTAACTGCAGCTTCTTTCTCATTTATATCTTACTTTTTTGTGTTGTATTATGAGTGAATTTGTATTTATAGGTGAACATTGGCTCCAATGATAACTCCAAATTCAAATGCCATTCAACTCTGGGACTGTTTAGTTTTAAACTTTAGCCCAGATCTAAAGTTTTTCAGTTGACTTCTGTCTTTGAAATAGCCTAAATCAAATCCCTAGAGCTGAAGACCTCTTGACTATTAAGGGCTTGAAATATGGATCCATATCAAATTCACAGCTTGAGCTCATTTCTTGGAAATAGTGGTGAGATCCAGGCATGAAGCCTCATGCATGTTTCCTATCACTCTTTTGCTAATGTCCTTAACTTTAATTCACCCACCACTTTTCAGTTCAGATATGCATATTCAGGTCTTTCTCAGCCTTCCAATTCAACTCCCCCCCCAGAGATGCTCAAAAAAGAAAATCCAAAAGTGACCCTACATTTGAACATCAGCATCAGTCGTCACATTGTTACATGGGAATAAAGGGAAAAGAGTAAGCCAGAAAATGCCAAAGAGCACTTGTTTACTACATCATTTGTCAGATGGCCTTTACACTGCGTAAGAAGACAGTCACTATGAAGTTAAAAGGTCCAAAACCCCCCGCTAACACGCAAGACCCAATGAGTGTACAACACAGCCACTCTGGGTCTGTTCTTAAATCTTCTGGAACAGCTCAGGGAATAGCATGGGAGAGGTCCCAAGCTACTGAAGGGGGTCATTTTCATGCACAGCAGGAATGGCAGCATATTTAACCAAAATGAAACCAGAACAGGGCAAACAGAGGGCAGCTTTTTTGATCTCCCAATTCACTGCTTGCCTTACTAATTACAGAAAATTTAATTTTTTTCTTCTCCAGAACAGCACAACAGTAAGTGTTAAAAATGCATTTATTAGGAAGATAACAATCTATGGTTTCTTGTGTTTACTTTACTTCTAAAAACTTCATGCCACTTTTTCTAAAAAATATAATCTGTTTTCAACAGATGATCCCTTAAAGGATGTTCCTGCTGAAAAAAAATTAAAAAAGGCTTATGAGGCTGTTTTTCTCCCCTAGTGATGTAATTATGAAACATCAGCCCAAGGAAAAATTGTCAAAGGGAATGACAGGAAGAAATACTCTTTGGATCCCAGCGAAAATGCAAAAAGTTTTAATGCAAAATGATGGCATTTCTTGTTTTCTTCACTTGAGAAAACATGTTTCCCCTTGCATTATAAAAAAATATTATTTTTTGTACTTAGAAGTATAGATTCACTGAATAAGTGGCCTGAACTTATTTAGGCAATGATAAAGCCCTTTTTACAGAAGTTCTGCTGCTTGGTATATTGACCTCAGGTTCTTCTTGTCTCTATCTACATAGAGTTGTGGAATTTTACTCCCTGAGCATGTCAAAATGGTTTTAATTGGGCACTTTAAAAAAAAAGACAGTAAACATTAGTTTTTCAAGTTTGCATGCAATTTTTTTTTTTTTTTTTTTTTAAGATTACAGGGAAAATACTGGAATATTTTTCATTCCCCCCCCCCCAGTGTATGGGAAAAAAGGGAATCTCTTCTCTCCTCCCATTATAGGCAAAAAGCAAGGAAAAAAGTGTGGCTGTTTCCACATACCATTTTTTTGCTAAATATAAATTACACTTGTTTTTCAGACAGCTCTCCTGTGGCACACATGCCTCTAAGTTTGAACATAAGATGCCATTACATAAAACTCCCGGTTTCTCTGCCTGCCACCCTGCTTTGCTTTACCTCAGCACAAACAGTTGTACAAGAATGCAGCTAAGAACCAGCATGAACTAGAATACCTGGCTCGGACTACTGACCTGCCTCTGCATCTCCTTGGGTTTTGATTCCTCTCCACTTTTGAAAGGAAATGCAATCACAGGGTAGATATTCTCACTTTTCCATGACCTAGAATTATACTCATGAATACAGTCTCACTTCTCATCAGGAAAACAGTATCTTCAAAGTATTGCAAAGTGAAATGCACCAAAAAGGTGTTTTCCTTTCATCATTTACTATGAATTATTTAGGATTGACAACAATGATGGATGTACAGCATTGTTAGTACTAAGTTTGTAATGGGAGAGCTTGGCATGTCTTACTCTTTTTGTTAAAATTCCAGTGGAAGCAAAAGCTGAAAATATTTATAAGCTACAGAATGAACTCTGGAATAGCTCAAACCTGGTTCTTTAAAAGGTGTTCTTAAGTCCTCAAAAAATTACTTTAACCTGACAACTACATAGAGAGCTCCTTGCAGAAACAATTATAATGCAAGAGGTTTTCTTAAAAACTAAAAATTATCTATTTGAATTGCTAATCCAGAAATTTGATGCTTATTTAGTAATAAGTAAGTTGTATCTAATGATTTGCTATAAATTTTTGCTATAAAATTCCTGGCAAAGAAGTGGTTGCTGAGGAACATGTCATGAATCTATAAAGTCATAAGAGATAGAGGGAACCTAGTGAACTTATCAGGATGCAACTTAAAACTTTTCAGAAAAGCTAAAAAAACCCAAACCCAAGATTTTTTTGTTGTTGTTCTGGTTTTGTTATGCAGTGCATTTTATTTGTGCTACTCACTGCCACAGGATGTCGTGGAGACCGAGAGCTTGAGCAGTTTTAAAAGGCATTAGAGAGATGGATGGGGGTAAGCCCATCAGTAGCTATTAGGGTATCTGCTTGTAATAAGGGATACACTGTAAATCCATATCTTGTCTGCGGTAGCCTTTTATCGGCAGATAGGCCCTTATGTGCCGATGGGGATGCTGACCTCCAGACAGCTCCAGCAGAGTGGGTGACCTGGGCAGGAACCTGAGCCCCACGGTTGTGCTCCAGCTGCTCTCAAGTGGTATGACACCGCCACAGGGCACCGCAGCACTCCATCACGCCTTACTGACACTGTGCCTTCCTACGCTAGGAAAAACGAAGGTAAACTCAGGACACTGTGCTCCTAATCCCTCTCTGGGGGAGGCTACCAGGAGGTCTCCTTCACTGGAAGCAGCCAGTGAAAAGGCCGTGTAAGTTAGTAGTCAGTGCGCTCCGATGACTCCAGTACACTGCGCAGGGACCCCTGACATCTGAGCCCTGGGAAGGGGACACCCACGGCGGTCTGTAACTTTAAAAATGCCCTTCAGCCGATCAGGTTCCCAAAGAGCTGCGTGTCAGAAGGGAGGTTGGAGGATCCTGAGCCCCCAGCATGTACGTATCCTAAAGCTTAGTAAACTGATTCTCCATCATTTTCTTGGCACAGACCGAAAACCTTTCTCCAGTTTCCCAGTTACTTTGTAGGTCCCTACCGACATGCATACACAGCGTAAGGCAGCACAGCGAGCTCCAGCCCGACTGGACCTGGAAGCAATCCAGCTGTACATCGATCTCCAAGTGAGCTACGTTACACTGCTTGAGAAAAGGTCCTGCTGCGCTGCTTGATGAGGTGGCTTCTGGTGAACCAGCTCTTCACTTAGCACTGCCTCGTGCACTGTAAACAAGCCTCGGAGAAAAATTCCCAGATGTGACACCCTTATCTTCCCCCACTACTCCCCCATGACTCCACTGATCTGCCGTTCAGCACCAGGGCGTAATAATTGACCCACTGACCCCAGGGCTAAGCACAGTTTAAAGAAAGTTCTAGAGACCACCAGCAATCTCCTCAATTTTTATCGCAGTCTGCAGCTGCACGTCTCTTCCCCCACCCCCAGCTATGCCTCCTCACCCTGAACAATAGAGCAGGAGAAGGCATCACATGCCCCACTGGTAAGGACCAGCTAGCTTTGCCTAATCCATTTAATTTTCAGCAGCCCTCCTACTGATGACAGCATGAGAGCTGAGACTTGCCAGAGGACGTTCTAAGCTTAGCAGAATTATTCTGCAGCTGGAAACTCATCAGATCGGCAACAGCATTTTGTACCATTTTGTTCCGTTTTCCTTTTTGCATGCAGCATGAAAAAGCTGCATTACACTGCGTCACTTCCATATATAAAACAAACTGTAAAGACATATACGGAGCAATCCTCTTCAGCCTACAGGCTTCCTGTATGCTCTGTCTGCACTATATCTCCACAGAAGCATTTTTGAATGAGTATTAGTACCATTTCCTAAACTAATGGCACCGTCATGTACAACTCTTTTGAAAAAAACAAAACAAACCAAAACAAAACAACAAACCAAGAAACACCTCACCATTTCTTTTCCTTTTTAAAAATATATGAATAAGCATTCTGCCCTTTTTACACATTTTGAAATGAAAATGTTTTGCGGGAAGTACACTGTTGGGCCCTTAACACTCTGGCCTTAGCCAGCTGAGATGCTGACTCACATGTACTTCTGTGATGTATTCCCCTTGGCAAACTGAAAACAAGTTTAAACCCATAAGACAGGAATCTTTCAAGTTAGACTGACCAACATAATTCAGTTCAGTCCTATGAGACATTGGGTAATTCTATTGATATTTGTGGAACAGGAGGTTGCTTCACTCATCATTGGCTTTCATCCCTCTCCAAATAGTTATACTGATGTCTCTCATGCAAAGAAACCATTTTGGCATCAGGCACTTAGATGACTATGCTACCTTTAGGACCATGACAAAAATAATTTCACTATCAAATTTATCACTTACACCATTCCATCCAGCACAGGCATAATCTGCACTGGCAAGATTGTGCTAAACTAATCAGAGGGATTATAAAATCTTTAAATAAATTTCTAATTTAATGTTATGTTCATTATTGACTGAAGAAGGAAATAATCATGACTGTATAAAGAATCAAAAGGATACATAAAAAAAAAAATCGATTCTTCCTCTTAAACATTTGTCTATAAAATAAATGCAAATAGGTCTTACAAAATTAGTGTAATGAGAAGTAAGATGGAAATCAATAAGCAGTGTGCAGAACCATCTGGAAATTAATGTTCTTCCTAGTCAATAGGACTGCCAGAATCAATTCCCCCTCTTCCCCCCAAGCTAGCTATCTGACAATAAGATGAACTAATGTAACAGGGGAATAAAAAATTCAAATCCCAAGAGACAAAACAACACAGATGGTAGGATCAAAATGTAAAAGCAGCCATGCTGAGCCTGGCCAAAAAGCCAAGGAGCTCATACCCAGCACATGTCCATAGCCAGGGACAGATGCTTCAGGAAGGAGATTTGAACCAAGAGGAGCATCACACAACCCATCTCCCCAGCTCCTACACATTGGCACTTCTGAGTCTCACTGAGCTGGAAGCAACACTTGGACTATCCTGTGTTAGTAACAGTCACCCAAAGACTTGTCCTTTACAGATTTGTCTAATCCTTTTAAAGCCACTTAGATTTTTGGCCCCCATTCTTCAAGAATGACTTCCACAACTGTATTAGGCATAGCTCACTCCTATTGACTTAAGAAAGACATTCATGTACATATCAAAGGAAGGAATTGGATATGGATTTGAGAGTGTTTTAATTCTCCGTACACACTGGTTATATGAATAACCACAGAACAATTAGTTGTAAAACTTGCTGTTCAGATCTTACGAAACAATGAAGACTAAATCCCTCAAGCAACTGTAAAAATATCCAGCAGACTAAATTAGATTGAGTGAATTAATTAATCTGCACTGTTGATCACATGACTGTACCTGAATCAAGATTGTGCACCAACAGATGGCATACTCTTTATCCATCTTACTTGCATGAATTTCTGTGGGTATGTTGCCCAACATTTGGTATGAATTTGTACATTCAGGAAAACAGAACAGGAGAGATGAACAGCACAGGCTAAACCATTCCATGAAGCACAGCTCATAACAAGGGGCTGTGGATAATGTCACTACATCAGATACAGCCCCAGGAGACCATTGCTCAGACAGCATGAGAGTCACAAGTACTTGCCTTCTAACTTCTAACCCTGACACAAGCAGCATATTTCAGCTCTCCCAACCTCACTCAACCAACCAAGAGAACAAACCTTCATGCCTTAGAGGAAGCAGTTCTGTGGGATTTCTGCTTTGTGCATTTTGGTCAAAGGGCTGGCAAACCCAGCAGCTTTTCATCATGTCCATGGCCAAACACCTACAACCTTGTGCAAATATTTATGGCCAGACCTACAAAAAGGCTTTGTTAGAAGGATTTTAGGATCCAAACTGAATCCTCAGAATCCATGACCAACCCCACAGACTGTTAGATTTCTCTTAATAAACCTTCCCAGCCACCTAAAGTTCTCTTTTTGTGCTGCGACAGGCGTGCCCCAAGCCTTTCAGGGCTGAGCATCTCAGGGAATCTTTTATGTCTAACCCTAATGAGCACTCTGAGACTGGATGTTCTCTGGCAGTTGCCTCTGAGCTCACATACCACCCAGAAGATCAGTTTTCCCCAAAGCTCACTTGTGAGCTGCCTCCAGTTGGGCATTTTTTCCAGGGTATCAGTGATCTGGGTTGAAACTCCTACCTCTGGAAGAGGGCTACACCAGCTAATATAGTGAAACCAGCAGTATTGCACACCAGTCTTCTACACATCTATATCAATCTTCATAACCAAATGAAAAATAGCTTTAAAATAAACAGCAAGCAGAATGCAGTGTTATGCAAGCAACACAGATATAAGAATGGCACCTGGACTGTTATACACAGAACAGTGTCTGTTTAATTCAAATACAGCAAAGCACAATGCATAACTGCATACTTCTTCGAAGCGGGCCAGAATACAGCCCTCTTCTTTTCCAGGTAAAACACTGAAATTTTGTTCTGATACTAAACCATTGAAAACCTTCTCAGGATCTTTTGACTTCAAGCGTACTGTATGCCATGCTATCAAACCAAAATAAAACTGGGAAGTTATTTGGTACCACTCAGCTGTGATTAAGCAGACATTCTCATGAATGAAAAATAGGGACCATAAACATTAACAATGTAATCTGATGATACAATTCCTCATTACTCTCAGAGTGACTAAACTTTCCACTAGCAGGCTCCTGAGACAAAGGAAATCTCTTCCAATTAAATACATGCAATAGGACCCAAGCGGTAACATTTAATAACCACCAAAACACTCTCTAAACCAGATAAATATTACCCAGGCCTAAGTCCAAACAGTTCACAGTATCAGAACAGGAAATCCTAAAAGTTTACTGGTACTAACGTGGAAAAGAGTGAAGTAACTCCTCCCTGCATGTCATTAAAGGAAAAATAAAGCCAAATATTTCTAGGGTTACAGTTCTAGCAGTAGGCTTTATCACTCATTTCACCATGGCTCTCAAGAATTTCAAAACTATAAAATTCATTGTTAACACAAGACTTCAGATATTCTTCTGTATGAAAAGTGAATGTATTTGAATAATGTATCAAATACAATCATCTTCTTTTATTTTCATATTTTTTTTAAAAGAGAAAATTTGAGTTTAAAATATTTTAAATACTTCATTCATCACTTTGCTTTCAATGCTTTTCTACAGAAAATTGTCTGAAGGCTAAGCTTTTTTCTTTATGATTTTCAGGTAATGCACATTAGGACCAATGCTGAATATCAAAGTTAACCTGAATAAGCTCTCTTTTGTAATAAATTGTTATGATTTATAATTGTAGTATTTTGATGATGCAAAGTTGGCTTAGGGACACTAGTTCTTATTAGCATTTTGTATGTACTTTGTACTAACGTAAATAGGCATCCAAAATGCAACTTTTTTGTTTTGTTTTGTTAAAGAATATGTAAAACAATAACCTTGCATAAAACAATTAGACTTTTGAGATTGCTAAACAAGCCACTTACCTGATACAGAACTTTAGCCAACAGAGTGGACCATATTTATCAGACAAGAAAGGAAAAAAAGTTGTTCACATTTATACATTAGTATGTAACAGTAAAGGCTTCACATGTTATGGAGCAGATTGCTATGACTTTGTGATTTACATGATGAAATAATTAACTTGTTCAACAAAAAAAATTAGAAAGGAATTCAAAGGAAACTAGCCAGAGGCAATTATTGTATTAACAGTACTATCCTTCTTTGAAAATAGAAAATCTACTTTTAAATGTCCTGTGGGCTATGGATTTGCTTCTGATGTCAACGGAAGGAAAGCAAGTTTCCTTCTCGCTCTTTGAAGAAATACAGTTCATCACTGTCTTATCTGACATGCAGTCATTATGCTTTTTACTGAAGTCAATTCTTAGCTTCATGGGAGGTGCTCAGCAGAGCTCCTGCTATAGAATAAAAGCACCTTTCCTAGAAAAGTAATGCTGAAAGAAAAGTGGAATTTACTATTCCCTAAAGACATCTCATTCTGAAAATTACTTAGTAGAGCCAAACTTATGCTTGCCCAATTGAAGCCAAATCCATTTGCACAACAAATGCTTAAAGTTTCCCAGTCAGGTTTTAACATTTAGCTCTTGCCACCCACCAAGCTTATTTTAAATAGTAAATTTTCAGTAACATTATTTACTCCAGTGCAGGTTCTACAGCCTAAGAGCAAGATTTTCAAGTGGGATAACAAAGAAAACAGCACAATTGTTCAATCACTCAGCAAAACTCTTCCCAGATTAATTAATATTGTAGGTTTTTTTCTTCTTAAAAATGAAGAAGTAGCCTTAGCAGGCTATTCAAATACAAATTGACAAAATTGCACATGCACAAGCAGAAAATATCAGTGCATTGCCATGGAGATAAATTTAGTCCTGCCACTTTACCTACTTCTCCCCTGCATATCTCTTAAGCTGATGATAGAACTACAGCAGCATCTCTGGGAATTGAACAGCACCCACGTCGCTGAAGCTATCCATATCTATCTGGCCTGAAAAATTACTCGTACCTAGTGCTCAGCAGACTAACTTACATTACAGGAAGCACAACACCCATTCCTTCCATACCCAAAACAGCAGGGGGAAGGAAGGGAGAAAGGGGAGAGAAAAGATGTCTATCCTTATAGGCAGACATCAAAAAAAAGATGGGTAATTTTTGGCAACATCTGAATTGTTGAATCAATAGTCCTATGTGCCTGCGTAAACTTTGCTTGCAATCTCCCAACTTGAAAAGCTTATTTATGCTTCCTCCTACCTCACTCCCAGTCCTCTCATTCCTTCACAGCTGTTGCCAGTGTTGGGTCCTCAAAGCACAGGCAAGAATTTGAGATAGACTGTCAGATGACAGGATTTCTAGTCTAGACATAAGGGATTAAATCAAATTATTAAATGTTCTTGATGGCAAGAATGAGTGTAATAACCTTTTTTTCCAAAATTAAAAAAAAAACCCTAAACTCAAACAAAAAATCAAGAATGTCTTAGCAGGAGTACAATGCATATAATGGGCATCTATGCTGCCTAACAGATAATTAAGCAGATGTAAGAGATTTCAAAACCATTTAAATAGACTATGAAATAACCTTGTGGTGGGTCACAAACTAAATAAGCATGTTTAATTTCAGAAAGAACTCCCAAAACAACACCCACTTATTTATTTATGTCTGGAATTGCCCCTACCTTTCCTTACCTCACCAGTGATGCCCCTGTGGGCTCATTCCCTGTTTTCAGGGGACTGTCAGAACAGAACTCTGGTTCCTCACCAAGTTTGGACTCTGAATCTGACTCCCTCAATGGCTCCTGAGAGTCACTAACAGTTGTCTACTTCAATAAATCTTTGAAAAAGAAAACAAAGATGCATTGTTTAAATGTGCACTGTCACTGTAGAAGTAAATAAGTGCTAATAATGTTTTGCTTTAAAAACCATCTGGTTTCTGTATTCAGAAAAAAAATGGACTATATCTGTTGTTCAGCTAAAATGTAATAACACAAACTGGTTATAAAGGAAGTTGTTTATACAAGCCTTTTTCCACCATTATTCCTTTCCTCTCTTCTCTGCTATTATTTATTTTAAATTCTGGTTTAAGTGGATTAGATTTCATCCATAACCAGTATGTGACTGCATATTGCCACCATGCCAGCTTCTGCTAGGACCTCATTGAAATCAGCAGCTCCCCACCCTTCTGCTTGTCGAATTAGGTACTTTCCAATGTTTTCCTTCCTAAAATGATTAGTAAGGCATTCTAGTATTATTACATAAAATTTGTTAAAGGGTGTTTCACAGCCAGAGCCTGGGTAGTATCAAATCACCTGCATATAGCACAAACACATACACAGACCTGCAGTAAAATAAAACCAGCGAGACTGCAAGGTCATGTGCTCAAAAATCAGGAAAGGTAAAGTTTAAAGTAGTCTGTGCCTATGATTAAAGACAGTATCATAATTAATAACAGCAGTCTATCTCCACTCTTCAGGAAGCACTTCTGATACAGTTCAGATCTGGGGGAAAAAAAAACAAGCTTAAAATATGACAACATATCTCCATGTGGTGTAAGTCATCACATTAAGATCTTTTGAATCACTTAACACCCTGCCTTGCTCTTAAGGGAAGAACAGAACTGGCAGAAGCAGGCGAACCACTGCTGTGCTGCCAGCAGCCGTGCAGACAGAAACAGGACATTTTACAAAGGCATGCTAAGGGAGAGGAGAGGTGCACCCCAGGTCTGCTCCCAGTTCCACAGGAGAGCACACTCCATGCAGCACACAGCTTCCTACCTGCTCTCGATCTCTTCTGCTCTCTTCTCTCTAGTTTGCCCTCTGAGTTTCCACCCTCTTTGTCATGACAATTTTTCACTGTTGGCAGTATCCCTGCCCAGTTTCCATATTGCCTTTCCACATGCAGCTGTTCCTTATTTCCATTTTGTCTGGCAACTCTTGATTTAGCACAAGTCTCGTTCCTTCTTTTTCTCTTCCTGACCTGCACTCATCACAAGTGGCCCTGATTTACTGTCTTCTTCTACATCTCTGTGCTCAATGGTTTGATTCAGCTAAGCCTAGCTCTTTCCATATACCCCTGATCCTTACCACCTATGTATCTCTTCTTCCATATCACAGTGGATCCCAGTCTTCTTATTGTTCAGTCCAAGGTTGTGTCACCTTTTCCACTCCTCATCACCTAATCCCGTCTCACCCACTACTTCCCATTCACCATTTCACCCTCTGCCCAGATTCCACCTCCATCCCCTTCTCCCTGGCTCCTTATCAACAGTCTTGCACTTTCACGTCAACATCCATGTCAAGCAGCCTCTGCCATAGTGTTGGAGTACATCAGGGAAGCACAGGAGATAGTCTCCTTTACTGTACCTAGTGTTCAACCAAATGCAACTATGAAGGAGATTACAGGTGAAACTGTAATGGAAGTCCTGCCGAATTCTGCTCTTTGACATGTTCAACATGGGCAAATATCTTCACCATTTCCAGAGTTCTAGTAATAATCTCTTTAAAATGCTTATAATTAATAAAGGTTTTCAAAAGAACGTGCATCATAAAAGGAGATTTTGCTGCCAGCACTCAAGCTGCTGGAACTTCTCAGAGAAAAGTTGCCAGAATTCCTTCTAACGAGAACAAAATAACGTGCTTTTGTTCATTCTTGTTTTCTGAAAAAAACAGGTATTTTCCTCATAATTACAGTTAGCCTGAGGCACACATCTCACCTGGAAAGTTGAAGTTCAAATGATTAATGTTCAGCAGATTTTAAAGCAACAGAGAACTGAAAACAGTGAAAATATAGACACCATTAATAGGTGGTGCAGCTAGTCTCACCTTCAATGTTAACCATGTATTTTGCTTTTTACTTTTAGAGTAAGGTTCTGTATGTTGGAAATAAAATGCAAGTCACAGAATTACCAAGAACTGAGTCCATTGTAAAAGCCATGCGGAAATGTCATCTGCACTCTCCCGAATGTGCTGCAGCTCAGTTTTCCAGAAAATATTTTGCTTGACTGAAAACAGTGTTTTTCTTAGACAGCATATGAGGCTGGTGTCCTCCATGTCTTTTATGCTACATCCTCTGTTGTTCAGTTGAATGGAAGCTGTCAGTGAACTCTCAAGGCCAAATGGTGGTTTACTTAGATTAACTGAGGCTCTGGCACACTCTTACAAAAATATAACAAAGGGAATAGCATAATTTTTTAAAAACAGTACAAGGGGAAAAAATAGCCCCACCTCCCCAGTCTCATTCCTTCTTATCTTTGACAACATGATCAAGAGGATGCACCAGCGGAGAAATGGAATGGGATTATTGTATTAAGACTCTATTTATACCATGGAGAGCAGAAAAAGCGATCATAATAGCTGTGAATGGAAGAGATGTTATCACGTGTCCTTTGTGTTACCAAGGTCTGTAAACTCAACTTAAAATCCCTGCCATCAGGTCTGCCTCTTGGCAAGTCTAATACATCATGGCTATTTGCTATGAGAAAGGCTTGTGAGCCAAAAGGTCCTTCCTGCTACTTTCCTGCATTCTATGGTAAATAGACCATATTACCCAAGTATCCCTGAAATAAAGACTTACAGCAAACAGAACCATAAGAAGTGAAAAAAATAGTAGCCATTTTTATCTTTCTTGCATTTTGCAGCATCGGACTCCCTACCTTTATAAGGATTTGATCTAAGAATGTACTACGTGCTTTGATCCCAATCAAGGAAATAACTTTCCCATTAACTCCAAATGTAAACACATGTTCAAGCTATGTGTAAAATCAGACCTCTCAGTTTTAGGCAAAAATCAAAGTCCAAATGACAGTTTTCCCCTGAGTGTATAAGTAATGTACTGTGAATAACACAACAGCCTGATGTTTAGAAAGGATCAAACAGTAGTTCATGTACAAGTTCAGGCTTCTTTGGTAATGTGGAAATAAGAGCAAGCAAAAGAAATCAAGGCTAGACGACTAGACAAAGTAAAAGATACACATAATGAATAAAAGACAAGCTATTGCTTTCCAAAAAGTAACTTCTGGATCGGTGAAATTCTACTGATGTCTAGAGTATTCCACAGATTATAAATATGTTTATTTGTAATAATTTCAAGTAGTTTCCCAGAATCATATAAAAGAATTATTTCAGACTTACTGCTTTAGATTCTTTTTTTTCTCTGTAGTCTCAATGAGAACCATCAGAATAGTTTTCTGAACAGAAATTAATTTTCTGAAGCATGCAAAATACAACTTATTTGTTTCATCTCAATTTATTCTCATTGAAAGCAATAGTTATCAAAGATTAATTGAAATACAAAACCCCTATGGACTTAAAAGTCTTGGATTTCTGAACACCATAAATCTCAAGGAAGTAAAGTACTCTTTCCCTCCAGGGGATGTGGCAATTGCAGACAATTTAGAGGTCAGGATCTGCCACTTTTTTTCACCCAACTCAAATTATGAGTACTTTCATATCAACTAGAAATCTAAAATCCCATACTGCTCCTAGAAATATTATGGGTTGTGATCCTATGGTTACAGAACAGAACACTAGTGGAAACGAACAATATAAATGGAACACTTAATTTCATGTAACGTCCTTCAAATCAAGCAGATCATATTAACTACACTGTTAGTGCATGATTTTGCATCTCTAAGACAATGTGGGCAAATTTAGCAGAGACGAAACACAGAAGGTTCTGTGCTTTATTCTGACACCTACAGATTTAAAGGAAATGTATATCCTAGGAATTTTTAAGCTACCAATACAAAAAAATATTTAAATCTACTATAAAATTAGGAAAATACTAGAAAAAGATAATAGTGTTTTTCCAAAAGGTGCCTCAAGTTGCTTCATAAGGAAACATTACTTTCTACATGCACTGCCAACTTAACATTTTTTAATGTCTTTTGAGTCACTATGCCTACTCCAGCACAGCTGCAACTAGGCAAAGAAAGCAAAAGGTTAAGCTCAGAAACCAGTGTATATCTGTATGGCCAAAGAGATCCCTCTGACAGTATAGTGTTTGGGTAAGTTTATTTTCTTTCTTTCTCAGTCCCATGGATTTTCATCCCTTAAAACTATGGTAATTTGTAATAGCCAACAAACATCTACAAAGGCTGCCCAAGTTTAGACAGAATTCACTGTATTTCCAATGAAACCTGTTTGCAAAAGTGTTAAATATGGAACCAGCCAAAATTGGTATTACCATTATTTTGACCTGAGGTGATTTTTTTTTAGACAGAATTAAAGAAAAATGTTCAGATACTTTACATTTTTATAGAAAGTGATTCTTGGGGGTAAAGACAGCTGAATGAATGTCTCAGGAAACAAACCTGAACTTGGTATGTAGTCAGGCTTACACCTCTATCATGAGGTATTATAACAGCAAACTCAATAGTTGTCAAAAACTATTGTAGATTGTTTATGTACTATAAAATGATGCATCTCACTTAGGAATGTGCCAAAATACATATTTTGTCTCCTTTTCTGATCCTCAAGGATACCAGGAGACAAAGCAAGGCTAACTGTATTGGGGTTTTTGTATTATCAATAGACTGCTGAAAATGCTTTTATCATGCTAGGATTCATGCACTGGTCTCTATTGACTAGCAGTGCACAAATCCACTGAAATCAGAAGCATTCTTTTAAATTTACATTTAAGTAAGGGATTGATTTGCTTATAGAACTTCCGCCACTGTTTAGAAATAATAAATGAAGTTGAACAAAACAGCTTGATACTCACAAATCAAGCTGAGTTTCCAAGTTGCAGAAATAGGAATTTTTCACGTATTTTTTCCCACCAGTTCACTTGCAAATTCAGCAGTAAAATTTATAAACAGCACTGAAATATGATAAATACAAAACCCACAATTTAATTTTCACTTCCAACTTCACAGACCAGAGTTGCAAGAATTTATTAAGCTGGCAATCTTCTACACAGATTTCACTCTATTCACTTTATAATCTGCAATAAAATTACCAGAATAGATTTTTTTTCTCCTGCTCTTTGAAACTTATCCTTGTGTTGAGTCCCTTCAGGAGTCTCTTCATGAGAGAGACTGCGGTATATATTGGATGCTCAGAAAACTCTCTCTACAAACGCAAATTCATCCAAATGAGTGTAGTCCTGGAGAGGTATCAAAGCACATGTAGTAAAGTAGCAGAAGCACTTCCTGGCATTTAAGACTCACTAGCTCAATAAGACCAAATCGTTCAAAACTGCAAGGAGGCATCTCCCACTAGTAAGTCCTTCATTGGGTTTTATTCCATAACAACAAGATTAAAAACTTATTTTAAACTTACTTTAAGAAATTAACTGCAATCACATCATAAGAAAGTATCAAGTTGGATCACCCTGGTCCAGTCTGTATTGATATCAGCATTAAATTCCTTGGGTTAGTGTAATCAACAATACCCTTCCCGCCTCCCACCTTTAAAAAAAAATACCATCACTTAAAACCAACCTCCATGTAAAAAAATTTTTGGGGAGGAATCCCGGGAAAGCTTTTAGGTCAACTTTTCATTGTGATTCAATCTGAAATATATTCCCAGATTACAAGCTAACTCCCTTGTTTTATTGAACTAATCACTTCAAATGAAGGGTTTCTCAGATGGAGTGAACCACAGTACAAACAAACTCACAAAGAAGTTTTAAAAGCCTAATTGTAAAAATATTATCTTTTAAACTTTTTTTTTAGTGACTCATAAGAAAGTAAATACCACTCTTCATTATGTAATCTATGACTCCTATTGAAGTCATGAGCATAAGTACCCAAGAGGACATTAACCAAAACTTTGGTGAAATAAATTGTAGAATTTGCAACACTAGTGCATTTCATCCTTCACCAAAGCCCAAAATAGTCTTTAGAATCCTTGCCATTTCTGCTAAATCACTTCTACTGACAATACCACATGCACTCTATAGGGAAAAAAACCCCACAGTCACAGGTGTGAAATACAGTATGTCTTCCTGTGCATTTTAACACACTTATTAATTTAAATCCTAATTTGACATGTCTTAGCTAGAAGTAAAGCATGCAAGTACAAAATAACAATCCATGCCTTCTTCCCTGCTGCCTAATCCTGAATGTGGCCACATTACCGGATTTCTTGCTGTTGTCTTCCCTAGACAAGAGAGTTCTACATCTCTCCGTGCAGCTGTTTGAGCAACCATGAGTCTGTCTCATACCTGTAAAGGCTATGCAGAGAAAGACCCCACATCTGAAGGCTTTGAAGGGACCTGAGACTTATTGAAAGGATTAGGACCTTCATAACATATATACACTTTCATTTATTTTATAAAGCAAAACAGAAGCTACCATCTAAACTTTACATGAGAGGACTTAGCCAGCAAGTGGACTGGGGTTCAACCCCTTCTTTCAGACTGACGATATTTAGTCCTTCATTCCTCAGCTTCTTAAGAAGACCTTTAATCATTAGGTTACAGACAACAGAGATGGAGGTAGGAGTAGCGGTCAGAACCAAGAATGTTCTCCCAGGAGTGTGCCAGCCTTCAGGCTGCAAAGCTACATAGCCAGAGAGCGTAAGGGGAAACACTGGTCTTGCATTTTCTTCTGCAGAGTGATGAAGCACCAGCATAGGCAACTGATGTGGATAAGAGGGAATCCCTCTGGCTGAGGAAAAACTCAATTGATGGCTCAACTTCCTGAAGAAATTTTCAGATGTAAGTGTTCCAAAACAAAAACTTGTGAGCTCTTTTGGGGGGAGGGGGAACACCCAAAAAACAGCAGGTGGGCTAATTGCAGGATAAAGTGTCAGGACCCTGGCAGCAGAGAAACCTTATGCCAGATCTGACAGTGGAGTAGTTTGCTTGGGGGAAGTGTCACTGATTTTGAATCTAAATTTGTTCAGAACAAAATTGTAGATATCTCTTCCCCAGTCTGTTATTTTTGTCTCATCATTCACATAAAAGAATATATCTGAAGCATAATACAAAGGGAAGAAGCCTGGAATGGATCACACTAATTTCATGATAAGCAGAGTAGTCTCATAATCATTTTGATCTCATGTCTTCACACTTGGACTGACAAGTCATCAGTAGAGCAAGGTGGCCTGGGATGACAATGAAAGTGCCAAATGGTTCAAAGGGAGCTTTAGGCTTCATCGTTTCTGGTGAAACACAGACTATATCACTACAGTGCGGTGCCTGTTCTCTAGAACACTGCTACGGCCTCAGGGCCTTCCAGCATGCTGGTGGATCCTGACTTTCTCAGGAAGATCTATAAACTTAGGTCACATCCGAGGGATCAGTCTGGGAAAGTCCTGACCTCTGCCTGAAAGAGGAGATGACTGGACAAGGCCAGGAGTGAAGCTCTGCCCTCTATGTTAAGAGTAAGCCAAAGGTTGATTCCTGTATCTGATGACTCATGGTAGAAGAAAACAGATCGGAGTGCTGAACTTCCTTACAACAAGCTGGGTTTAGCGCATTTGAATTCCTTTGCTCTGCTCCCAGCGTTACAAATCTGTGAGACGAAGCACTTCCATGTATGCAGACACAGTGAGAGCCTCTGACTATTTTACAGATAGCAGGACTGTAAACCATAGTGGCCATAAACAAAGTAGTTCCCACACAATTTTCTTGTGCTGGAAAGTTGCTGTTGTGTGATAAGCTAATCCTCATGAATTTCATTTGCTTTCAGCTACATCAGGAAAAAAAATCTACTTCCAGGAAAGATAAAACAAATCTGAATGCCATATTTAGATAAAAAGACCACAGCCGTCATATAGACCCTATTTACACCTGTATTACCCCAGTGCTGCGTTAGTGCTTTCTGGGGTGGCATACTGTACAGCTCAAAGAAAATAAAAAATAATCCACATATTCTTGCTGTGTATTTTTACTTAAAGAGGATCACTACCAAATAAATCACATCTTAAGAGAACTATGTCTAAGGACATTGCTATCACACCAGCATCTTAAAGGAAAAGTAAGCTCTGCTGTGTACACACAAGGGACTACAGAACCTGATTTAATCAGTCATGTCCTAATTACTTCTGTAGTAACCATGTGCAACCTACAAGTCCAAGGAACTACCATAGAAAAATATACTACTAATAATGAATAATTAAGAGCCAATTGGGAAATATTTCTTAATAAGCCATCTGTCAAAAGTTCATCAAATGATCTGAGGTTGTAAAGAATACAGAGGCCAGCATAGTTATAATGTGATCAAACATTTCTTTGACTACCTAGTATTCCATCTATATGTCACGAGCTTGTGCCTCTATCTGTTGTCCAAAGAGAATGTGATGATGGGTCAAAACAAGTTCTCAGTTACACCCCTACAATCCCACTGACCTCATGTGCTTGGCATTGCATGAATATAACTGAGAAAAGAATATGACCCATTATATGCTGCGCCAGTGATGAAATTGAGCTACCACACCAAAAAGGTCAGAATCCAGCTAGGGATTATGGAAATTAAACCAAGCAAAGGTGAATAAGCAATATTCTTAGATAGGCTAAGAAGGCTTAGATAGGCTAAGAAGAAAGGCTTTTCTTTTATTAAAGAAAAAAAAAAATAGTCCATCATGAATTAATGTTCATCTTTCTTTTGCTAAGTCTAGAATAAAACTTCTGAAGATTCATGCTCCTTTCTCTCTTTCACAGGATTCATGTCCATAATTAACACATCTGTAGTGCTAAAATTGAGAACTTTTCCACCCAAATGTCAGAAGTTAAAGAAAGAGGAAGGAATTTGAAAAATAATTACATATTTACTGATAATGTCACACTGACATGTCTGTGCTCTAATATGCTACCTACTAGAATTTTTGACTGAATGAGAGTATATCAGACATACCTGAAAGACATTCTGGGTGAGCTGCATGCTGTAGTGGGATACGAAATTTGTATCCACGTTAGTTTTCAAATACTTTAATGTGGCTTGATTTTAATTTAAAGTGACAATGCAAGCTACTATTAAAAACATTTGGTCGTACATCTTTCACTTAATGAACATATAGGGCAGTACATTGAAATCTTCTCATGCTCCTTTTTTGTTTAAACTGCTGAAAGAGAGTGTTGAATGGGAGAACCACAAAGTTTGAACTAGTCCTCACATCTATGTTCCCGTTGCCAATGAATCAGAAACAAACAAACAAACAAACTGAGAAGTTCAGTTTTCCTTGGAGAAGGCTTTGTATTTGAAGGGAGGAGTTGCATATGTTAGTTTTAAACAGACTCTGGCCATGTCTGTAGAACAAAATGCAGTATTGCGTCTGAAGCACAACACAGCACATGTGAAGCACAATGCAACAGTCTTCAAACTAGCCTGAGGTACCTTGGCATGCCTATGGAAAAAGCATTAGCTTGGAAACATGTTTTGCCTAATGTGGTTTAACAAAGGTATTGCTCCACCCACGTAAATGAGTTCTTGACAGAATACATCAGGCACGCAGAGCTATGCTGTTAAAGATAGCTTGGAGGTCTGAGTACTGGCTTTCACTTAGCGCTTGAAGACATGTTCTCCAACTTGGGAGTGGAAGACAACAGTTAGGCAACAAGAAGCTAAATCCTTCAAATTAAAAGTTACACTGACATTAGGAAAAAGATGATGTTAGGAAATAATAGAAAACACCAATTCCAGAAACAAGCAAATCATTTGGTAGTTTTGACTGGCATGTTGGAGACTAGCTACGTCTTGGAGTGTTGGAGTTTATTCTTTGCTTAAGAGTCACTAAAGCAAAATTTGACTCTGAAGACTGGAGAATTGCTTAAGTTATCTTCTGCTTCAAATGTCTCATGAAGACATAAGAATTCAGGAGACTAGGTGGTATCTGTTTAGTGTCCAAAGTTACATGTTAAAAATGCTCTCCTCAATGTGTGTTTCATAATGACAAACTGACAGGGTAAAGTGCTGAAAGGATCCTCCCTCTTATATATGAATATGATGGGGTATGGATAATACAGCACTGAACTTGCTTCTACTGGCAGCTTGGCATCTCATCACAGGCACCATCTTCTTCCTCAACTCTCCTGTGCTAAAGTGTTAGCATAGTAATAAGATTCACAGCTCACCTTTAGCACAGCACATCCATGCTGTCCTTGTCTCACCACATAGCACTAACAGCTATGAAAAAATAATTAAATGTATGTTAAAAAATTATTTATGTATAAAAAAATATGTAGAGTAGCTTTTTCACAGTGGAATCTCACATAGGGAATCTGGAGCTACAACTTCCTTAAGTCTGAAATTAAACTTTCTCAGTGCCCAGATCCTTGGCAACAAAACAAAAAAAAGTACCTGCAGAGCTTTAATAGTTGTGGCGTTAATTCTGTTACTGTTTCACATAGCTATTAAAATATTGTCTTGAATCCATCCACACAATTCCCATTAATGGAAACTTACATGCACATCAACGACTGAAATATCCATGTTAAAAATCTGTCAGCG
This sequence comes from Haliaeetus albicilla, assembly GCF_947461875.1. Taxonomy (NCBI): domain Eukaryota; kingdom Metazoa; phylum Chordata; class Aves; order Accipitriformes; family Accipitridae; genus Haliaeetus; species Haliaeetus albicilla. The sequence continues at coordinate 65,050,194 of NC_091516.1, read as the reverse complement.
ACATATATTACTGTGCCCAAAGCAAGTTTTTAGATCATAGCATTCAGCTTTTCCCCTCTTCCCTCAGAAAAATAACTTGACCAACAGATAATTAATTTCACCATGTGCATTTCTTAGCTCTCATACTTGCATAGGGACCACCTAGGAGCATCCTTTTGATAAGTATTTACAAAAATTATTTTAATAATAAAAACAGTATGTTAAACAGGTTTCATTTCAGTAACCAAGAGCAGATTCTAGGCAGATGTACTGAAACTCATTGAACATTTAAATATTCACAGGTTTTTTGATCAGTCTGAAATCCAGAGTATGAAAGTTAATCTCAACTGGAGGAGTGTGGAAGCAGAGTAGTTCAGAAGTGACCTGTCGAATTTCTGTTTAAGGGGTTAGAAAGAAATTAATCTCTTTTACAGTAGTAAGATCCTGGATGTTAGATTTTGTTTCAGCTTTAAAACTATGACTGAGCTGCTAAAGTGTCCTGTGATGAAAATGTTGTCACCACCTTAATCATAGCACCGTGAATTTGGCCCAGTGATAATTAAATGGTACAGTTGATTTTAGTTTTTCCTCTAGACAAATGTTAGCAAAAACTTAATTAGATATGCAACAGTATGCTCAAGGTTCGCCTCTATGAAACTCATTTTAATCTAGATAATTTAATGCATTGCTTCAGTATCAGAGACCTAGAAGAAGTTTGAATGAGATGTGTTAGATCTTTGCACTGACTCATTGCCTGCATTCTGTATGAGCTAAGCTACAACTTCTAGAAATTTACTATTTTGTGCTTCATCATTCAGAGATACGTCTTCCATCACCAGACAAGACACCATCATTAGAAAAGCAAATCTTAAAACTAACTGTACCCTATCTTCACTAGAAGTGCTGTAAGAAATGTACCTGGATGGTTTTTCACACAGTCACTTCAGCTATACTCCAGTGCACTTCAGTTTTTAATTCAAGAGGAGTGATGAAGCTGCATGTGGACAGTATGCATTTGTTCACACTTCACAGTCACATTTGTGAACCTCTAACAATATACATTTTTACAGCCATCAGGTCAGCAATGCTTAGATGCACTAACAGCTAAGAACCAAAATAATACCACCCAGCTCCTGACAATCACATCCAATTATTCACTGCTTTGGACCCCAGCCTGCATATCTGTTGACAGTTCTATTTAGGATAATGGGCATCGCATCCAGTTGTGATGACCTCCAGGAAGACCTCAGTAGTGAAATAATAAGTGATAAAAGGCAGGTGAACATCAGTGCAGATAGATGTGATACACATGAGGAAAATCAGCCTTATTTTCATCTGTACAGTGATAACCTCTGAGCTGATTGCTATTGTCCTGGAACGGCATCTTTGTGTGAGAGAGCTCTGAAAACATCAGTTCTACACCCAGCAGCAAACAAAAAGTAAACAGAGCATTCAAAATTAGAGGGAAGGAATGCTGAACAAAAAATATAACCTTATTCTGACACTGTATAAATCCATGGTAATTCCAAGATTAAAACTCCAAGTACTTCTGGTCCTCTGTCTTCGATAATAACAGAACAGGAAGAATTACAGGGAACAGCAACAAGGTCAATTAAACATTGGCATGAGAAATAACTAAACATTACAATTCTTGAAACTGGAAGAAAACAACTTAAGGCAACAAGACAGTGGCTGAGACCATTTTATCATGCCTGATGCTGAATAGTCATTGTCTTTTTGAGTACAACATGAGAGGGCATCAAATGAAACTAGATGGCTTGCAGGTTCAACAAATCGAAAGGAGATGGATCCTTACAAAACATGCAGACAAGCTATGGAACTCCCTACCAAAACACACAACATAGGCTGAAGGTTTACACAGGCACAAGAAATCAATATATTCCTGGAAGAAAAAAACCATGAAAATCTATAGAAAATAGACACCACACCTGCTTCAGGAAGGTTGCTGGAATAGTGTTCTGGAGTAGGATACTATCTGTTTTCCGCTGTTCTTTCTTTAAAAGCCTGTGATGTGAGATTACCAAATGCTGCTGGTCAATGCCAAGTGCTAATCCAAGTAGATTGTATTGACTTGATCTCCTTTGTTGAAATGTTTGTGGACTCCAGTGGATTTGTGCTCCATTCTTTCGTATTATGAAAAAAACATGTAAAATCTTCTTCAGTGCCAGATTTATCCCATGCTCATTAATTCTATTCTTTACTGAGCAAATAAAGACATCAGGCTTCCTGGTTTGGATATCCCCTGAAATCCTTTTAAAAACTAGGATTACATTAGCCACCTTCCAGTTCCCTGAACTCAGTTCTCTGGCTCTAATAGCTCAAAAAATTTAATCCTTGAGCTACATTAGAACACAGACATCTTGCATGAACACCATTGTACCTATTCATACTACACCCTTTCTACTAGCACTTCATATTTGAGATAGATCTTTTAATTAATCCTCTATAAAGAGGGGTTTGGTGTGGAAATCCCCTCTCTCTCTTTTGCATCTGAGCACACCTCTTGAAGTTCTATTGGCTCTATAAAATATTGGTCCTACAAACTCCCTAGCAGTCTTGGTTGTACTGACCCTGATGTATTCAAAGAAGGAATCTTTATTACGTTTCTTGTTTCTTTTAAGTTGTTCAAACTCTTGGTGAGGTTAAGTTGTACTACTGCTCCTTTGAGCCTTGACAGTTATGCTCCCCAGCTTCTTCTCCCTAGACCCATACCTAGATTCTTCCTCTTCTGGAAAGTTAAGTTGACACAAGAATCCACAATTTTTTAAAACTGGTGTGCATTTACACAAGTCTATTAAAAGGCACAGAAGGAAAAATAACTCCAGATGCAGATTATCCCTGATAATTCCTTATTCCTTAAGGAAGAGAGTGTCTATTTTAGACTGTAAACTTAGTCCTGTTTGCATGACAGACTACCTACTTTTTGTCACATGCATACATTTCACAAGAGAAAGTAGAACAAATCTGAGTCACTAACAGAGATCATCAACCTGCACAGCCATGAACCAGACAAACAGACCAACCCAAGGACTTCAATTTAATACATGCTTTTATCTTCTTCGCGTTAAATCCATGATCTGAAGATTTAAAAAAAGCATTTTTCCCCACTTACTTCCTTTGCTGTTAATTTCACTTTCCAGAAGTTAAGATTTTACTTCCCTGTTGACCCTTCATTAGAGAAAAAGAAAACAAAATTTTGTGGAAAGAAAGGCCCTTTTCTTATGATAAATACTAGGACAAACATTTGAAAGAATACAGTTTACTCTCTTACAGACAATAGCCTTGTTTTTACAGGCTGCAATCAAAACATCTACAGCCAACATCTCAGCCTTCCACCTCAATTTAGCAGGCAAAAAGAGTTTGCTGTGACATATCACCAACAGAATGCATCAAAATATTTGCAGCCAGGTAATGAGGATCCCTGCCTGGGCTTCACAGTCCGTGCTTTGCCATGGAAAGGATGCAGTCAGCAACGCAAACCTGTTCCTCTGTCAACCTTGTGCAGCTGGCAAAGAGAAAGTGATAAAGAGGCAAATGGGAGGAAGGAGCACAGGAGGAGGCTTTCCCTGGGTGCTCCTTTCCAAAAAGTAGAAAAGGACCCTCATTTATCAGTGCACAACATATTCTGATGCACAGAGGGACAGAGGCAGAGTTTGAAGGCACCCTGAATACAAATTATATATAGATATTCCAGTGCTAAAAACAAGCTGCAATGAAGAAGCAAGATGCTGCCAACGTAGAGCCAAACAGCAACCTCCTAGGAATGGTGGAACCAGACAAAAGATTTACTACCTGTCTCCTTGAGGAGCAAAGATATAAGCAGCAACGTGGGAGGAGAGGAGGGGTAAGGAGGAAGAGCCGAGTTGCACTGAGCCGGGCTCTCTCTCCCCCTCCCCACCACTAATTAGCCCATTGCTAGGACCTTTCAGAAAACATACCTTGTGATATTCCCAACAAGCTGATTTTCTCACAGGCTTAGAAAGCCTCAGCAGATAATCCCTACAGCCTCTTTCTGTCTTTATAATCTCCAAAGGATAACTGCAAGCTATAAAGTGAATATTATGACACAGAGTTCAATAAGAAATACACTTCTTATTTCAGTTACTGTCCCATGACTGCAGGCTATTACTACTATCTTCTAAAGATTTAGCTTTAAATGTTTTCAGTTGTTTTATTTAGCTTCTGTTGCAGATACATATTTATTGACTTTACTGCCAGTTTCAAATACGAGCACTTTAACAGTACCTACAAATGTGCTCACAGACCTTTGAGCAGGCACCAGATGATGACTGTGAGTGTTTATGTACATATTATCATTCATGTTAGTTTAAATGCACATCTTCATATCCAGTTTTAGACACTTCCCTTGCTACATTAAATATTGCCAGTAACCTATGAAGCAGAGGTGAAAAGAGTAAGACATGCAGTAATGTCTGTATGCTTACATACCATTTTGTCTTAGTTATCGCCACTCATTCATTATTCCCTCCATCACAGTGACTTCTTAGCTAATTTCTTGGACTTGTCACAGATGCTGTGTCATCTGGCCCACAGGAGAAAGTGGGTTATAGCCAAGAGTTTAAGGAGAGCACTTCAAGACTTTTGGGATTACTTCCCTTTATAAAAGACGGTAGGGGACAAAACCCAAATGAACCCGAAGTATTAAAGTAGCAATGAATGAAAACATATGTCAGTTCATTTCTCTTAATTTTTTTTCACTTGAAATTTTTTTCTGATTTGGTATTACAGTATGTCCAAGTTACACAAGAGAAGGGATTCAAACTTGCTGATAGGCAGGCTTGGCGACGGTATAACTGAACAAATAATTCCTTCCTAATTTCTCATTACTGCTTTAACTTTTTTTAAACTCTGCAATGCACTGTCAACCTGCAGACACAACAGACATAAAATTTATGTGTATACCATGACATGTCAGAGCAAACTCAGACTCCAGCTCTTTCACACTTTGCCTTTAATTCAGTAAGCGTCACCTCTAGCAGTACTGGAACACTTTCTGAAAATTAGTATAACTCATTAAAAATTGTGCCCAATCATCATAACACTCTTCTAGGGATTGCAGTGTTCTCAAGCTATACTCGGTCTAATAAATTTGGTAGATGCCAGAATAAAACTACACTTCAGCATGTTTTACCACATTATTACTATGGGACCTAGAATTTGAATCTAGTGTTCTTGCAATCATGACAGATTTACTATAGTTTTCATGTAATAAACTAGATGGGTATGATAACATCTGTATAGCTGCTAGAGTATAGCTGCATTAACTGTACTTTAACCATTGCTTTATGATTTGAAAAATATGGGTTTGGGCCAGAGTTTTATTGGTTTGCCTTGCTCAAACGTGCTCTCCATGGCAAAACAGTCATTTTTTTCTGTTCCAGCTCCTGGAACTGTAACACGAACAGGAAATACTATTTCACATACATTTACAACCACACAGGGCAGTCTGCCAGAAGTTTGTCTGTTCTCTTTCTCTGGAGTCCAGTCCACTGAAAGGTGAATCTGCTTATCTTACATATGGTCCAGACAGCCACAGTTGCCGGCAAAATTCAGTGATGCTTAACGAGTGAGCTGTGCTTCCAAGAAACAGACAAAGGCTGAGAGCCTGGAACTGGCCAGTTTTCAGGTCTCTCACAATGTTGCATCATCCTAAAGAAACCCTGCAGCAGAACTGGGATTAGAGACTGCGCATGAGAACTCCCATCTGCCAAAACATCAAGGAAAATATACAGACTTGGAGAAAACATTTTAACCTATCAAAACCAGATGTTCCCATTCACCCTTCATACCTATGCATTGTTCCACCTGTATGTCAAGGTGAAGGAGATAATTCTGTTCCTTTGCTCTTATTTATACTGATATCTGCTTTCTAGCCTGAAGAGCCTATTCAGGCTTCCCTCCAATACTCTGCATTAAGATGTGCAGTTACATGAATATCTGATTGATGGTCCAGTCATGTAAGATTTCACAGACAAGCAAGAAATGAGCTACCAAGAACGCAAGAGAAAAGTGGAAATGCATGGCTGTAACTTAAATTAGCTTTTATCTTTTGCATCCCATGGCATGAATGGTGCAGCTTGCTCAGGGTGGTGTTTCTGGGGCCAAGTGAATTCCTTTGAAGAATTCCTTTGTGACTGGGTTACTTATGGACAGAAAGTGAAGTTGAAATCTTTTTACTGGCGTTTAGAAAATGATAGTCTCATGGACAAGGAAACCATAGCCAACCAGAGGAAAGTGCACGTCTTTAATAATAGGACACAATTGAACCTTGGGGGAAAAAAAGGGTCTGGTAATTAAACATTCTCCTAGGGTTTTGAAAACCAAGGCCCAGTTTCCTGCTCCATCCCAGATTTCCTGCATGATCTTTAGCACATCATTTGGTCCGGGTCAACAGGCACCAAGCCTTGCGTCCATTTCCATGAACTTCAGTGCCCATATCTATGCATGAATTTTATTACCAACGGAAGAATAGCAGTGAAAGCAAGGACTAGCACCGGAGGTCTCTCCCTTTCTTCCCACCTAATGCCAGCACCACCAGGCAGGAGTCAGATCCTTTGCTGTTCTCCCTCCAGCTCTCTGTAACTAGCGCTGCCCACCATGACACCAGGGATGTCCAGATGTAGCACCTTAGCTGTGATTGCAGGCTGCAAGCAAAACTAGCTCCTGAGCAGTAACAGAATGTGGGCGTCAAGTTAAGGAAAATGCCTGAGTGGCATCACATCCATTAAGAGAGCAGCGTCTCTTGCCACTGAGCAGAAAGGCACATTTCCTGGCCTGAAATATGATCACATGAGGATATAATGTTAGATGCAATTTTTTGTATTTTCCAATAGGTAATTTTATTCAAAATGTATTCGCAGTTCATATCATGGCCTTTCAAGATATTTGTGCTAGTTTCTGACTATCTGTACAAGATTTTCTTCATTCTTTCTCACTTCCAACAGATATTTGAGGAAAAGTTTAATTGGATATAACAAAGATAAAATTAATTGTCTAATTTGAAATACCTTTGAATAAGTCTTATTTTGCTGAATTCTGAACATGATGTTTTACTTGACACACTTCTAACTGACATCAGTGGTGCTGGATAATGTTAAGGAAGTGTAAATGATAGATGGATGTTGACTTTTTTTCTTATGTCTGCCACTCTGAGCTTTTCCTCCCAAAACCTTCCTTAGGGATTTGAAACAACTAATCTAGCTGCTGCTGCCTTAGCACTGTCTGAAAATCCTTCATCATTCAAGGACCTTCATTTACTAGCCAGTTTGTGAGGTGGCTTCTTGATCTTTGTGAGGGTTCTCTTGGAGCTGGATATCTGATGTGAGCTGCAATTAAATGCATCACTGATCCAGGCAAGTCCAGAGCTCACAGTTTCAATTGGCCAGACTGAATCCTGGAGAGGTACTCTCGTATATGCATTTCTTGTGTGTTTCTCCAGTAAGATTATTTTTGTACATAGCTGGATAGTCTGAACAGACACTTGAAGGGATATTTTATGCGCACACTGAAAGACAACCCAACCTCTCCTGAGGTTCCTGCCAGGGCAGAGCTGTGAGTCATTTGTTTTGAATCGGTGGACTTCAGAAACTGAACTCCAAAACCATGTTCACAAGGAGCAAGAGGCACCTCCCAGGTGGAATAAGGAGTTGGGATGAAGCATAAAGCAGTGGGTACATCAATAGACTAATGTCACCTTACTGATGGGTTCTGCCAGTCTTTCTGTGCGGCCATAAGTCTTCGGATCTCCCAGTGCTCTAGTAAATCTACAGATCAGGTTTGGCTAGCAGGGCTTACCTAGCCTAAAGGACATCTTTGAGATCATTTCATGAACTATTAATTGCCACTTAAGCACTGGGTGTTATTTTGCACCATTTAAGGGCTGTAGTAATGACATTCTGAAACTGGATCCTCCTCCACTCCCCTTTTAGTGAACAGAGGGTTGATACACAACAATTTGCACTTCAGCAAACAGAAATTTTATCATTTGCCTTGTCTGATATGTTAATACTGCTGAGACAAATTCACCCTTGAGACAAGACTCAAGCAAATACTCTCCAGTCAGTTTAGGTATCACCTTGTGAACTTTGTCTAAACAAGCAAAGCAGAACATAAAAATGTACCAAAAGAGAACATTAAAAAGGAGAGGAATCTATTTCAGAGTTTGAGAACAGCACTCAGTCTTGGAAAAAAACCTCGGGTGAAGTACTGGCCTCTGTGAAATTGGTGACAAATCCCCCCGCTACACTTCCCCCCACTTGTGTTCTAATGTTTCAAAGGAAAATTGATTTTCCTAGCTTCTCTATAGACATAATGCTGATAGGGTAATAAGGAACTATTCACATCTATCATACATAGTCACACTGTGCTCACCACACTCAGCGTCAGAACTGCCTTTCACAAATAGCGGGAAGGAGAAAGTGGCAATTGTTAATAAATTTCCTGGACAGATTTATTTTACCTGTTGACATTTTGAGAAGCAACTCAATCCTCATACTTTAAAATCTGACTGTGCCTGTGGGACAGGACCAATTTGCATTAAATCATGAAGTCCTAGAAGAGGATAATCGCAATTTGTGTTTATGAAAATTGGTAAAGTCATTTGGGTTATTAGTAACAAATGTTTAACAATTCAAACTTTTCAAAGACCCTTCTGTATTCTCTCTAGGAGGGTTTCAGTTTGGGCTGCCACTGTGCCTCAAGGAAAAACTGTGTGTATCATATACAATACTATACTATTCCTGACCTGTGTCCCACTTGAAAACCCAAGTACTTTCTTGTACTTTGTGCTCTGCATTCAAGCTTTCTCCTTTCCGTGTGGAGCTTCTCACATTTGTAAGTTTAAATCAGCTCAGAATAAAGGCAAAGTGTTTCTGTTAAAGAAGTGATCAGGCTCCCTAATGAACCGTGGTCTCCATAATAAATCCAACATTACCACACAGTAATGCTGACTGTACAATAGTTATTTCCTACATCACATACAAGGGAAAATATGCTGTCTCAAGACATGCTGTGAAATGGTAATTATTGCCAGTTATTTATTTCTTAATATAAGTCATGGTATGTATCCAACAATTGTGCCACCTCAGTATTTTATGGAATATTTAAAAAATTTTACAAAAGCTTAGTTATCAACAAAAGTAAATCAAAAGAGAGAAATGAAAAAGCTGCCTTCCTCCAAACTCTGAAGAATTATTACATCATATAATACCATGGTGATTTGAATGGCAGAACTGCCACCCAAAGTGGCATTTGGTCCAAAGGACCAAAATCAAACAGTGTAGTGGGAGGATTGTGCTTACATCTAAAGGCTGGGAGGTCCAGCACAGCAATTTCAACAAGAAAGCAGCAGACATCTAAATGGGCTCATTGCCCCTCAGATAACTCCAAAACCAGAAACATGGTGGACATTTTTGATAGGCTTCACGTCTAGATTATCTTTCTTCTTCAATCCAACTGAAACAAAGCTTGGGTTTGATTTACTGTTTTGTTTAACCCATCTAGCCAATCCCCAATTAATAAATTTCTCATCAATAAAGCTATAAATTATAGTTTATATTTCACTGATGTAATGGGTCTTTCCATAGTCTACTGTGATAACAGAAGAGTGGCAGCTGTTCTCTTTGAGTGGAAGTGCACAAGGAGATCTGAGAGATCAGTAAACATTTTCTTTCAAGTTATTTTCAATGTTTTTATAACCAGTGTTGGGAAAGGAGAAAAAAAATCCTCTTTCTTTATAAATTGGAGGGACAAAATGTATTGGTGGTGTCTTTTCATGCGCTACTACTACTCTGGCCTGATGCGGGGGAGGGTGAAACATTCTGGCACCTTGTTCTAATAAATCTTCTTCAGTTTTCTCATGGACACAGCACATTGTAATTTAGAAACTTGGCAGGGAGGAAGTCCAAGTGCAACATCTTCAAAAGACTGTGGCTTTAGTGAAAATATAAGTGAATGAACTTGGCCTGAGTACAAATAAAAAATGCATTCCTGGACTGAAGAGCTACAGCATTAGCTTAACCTTAACACCAGTTCTGCTTGTCCAGAAGTCAGAAGAGTTTTGTTTTGTTTTAATGTATAAGATCAAAAACACAAATAAATTGAATTCCCTGCCAGTGGGTGGAAGTAATATCTCAAGCAGCTTTGCTCCCAGTGTAAAAGAATTACTGCACTGTTATACATTTCCATGTTTAATGAGTTAAAATTCAGGTGCTGTGGTGGGTCTGCCAGACCATATGAGGTCTACTTTATGAGACTTTTATCTATACATCTGCAGCACTATGCTCTAGCTTTATTGCCTTGCCTTTCTTATGTGTTTTTTTGTCTTGTTATTGCCACTGTTTTTTCATGGGGACAACTTTGCCAGTGGATGGACACTTGGGGCCAAAACCATAATAAAGACTTTTGGTTATAAATGGTGCTGCCTTTATGAAGAAGACATGAGAAAAACACACTCTATAAACCACTTTTACCACAATGTTTTCCTTCCCTCCTCCATCCTCTTACACCAGAGAAGGACAGTGAATGGTGTGCTTGAGGGGTGTCCAGCTTTAAAACCAGGACTGTAAAGTCAGATTTTTTTTTTTTTTCCTCTTTCAGTGGTACTTCCTGTGTCCAAAATTTGAACTGTGCATGAAATGGACGTTGCTGTAAAGGACCTGTAACTTGAACTGTCAAGTTTGTTGAGTGGTTGTGTGCCACCCAATTTATTATGCTACAAAACAGAGAATGCTTTCTTTCCAACTCTGCAGTATAAATGTTCTTGGTAAAAACTAGGATCTATGCACATAGGCCCTGTGAATTAGCTCATTGTCCCCCCCATCCAGCCCCTGTCATTGGCTCAGCCTTTGCTCTTCCAGTCCTTTTGCACTGTCCAATGATTTTAATGGATTTTGCTGTGGCTTCTAAGAGCTCGTTCAAGACAATCACACTTATGTCAGTTTTGACCTTGATCTAAAAGAACTCCATAATTCAATAGCCACAAGTTCCATTTCTCAATATTATGCCAAAATTAATAATTTAAAAAATAAGCCCTTTGGAAGAGTCCAAATGTCTGTTCCCTCCAGAAGGTATCAAATCTGGGAACGGAAAACTTTGTCTGAAGCTGCAAACACATTCAGTATCTGAATTCACCACAAAGCTGAGTTACATGTGCTAAGTTACAGTCACAGGTTTTAATCATTGCATCCTACCTCATGCTTCATAGGTATCATTGAAGAGCTAAAGAAACTACTTACACAAAATACGAAAACAATTATTTGAATGTTATTTCATACTGACAGGCAAGCAGCAATTTACCAACTGCCGGACCCATGTGTCACTCTCAATTCTTATTCTTAAAGGCATAAAAACTGCCTGCCAATTCTTTAGGGCATCTCTTCCATAAAGGGTTAAATGGGGAATGGCTCTTAGGTTGGGTTATACCATCACCCAGACAAAAACTCCCAAAGGCTTTGTGCTTGATGTGGTCAAAGGAATCACAGCTGGTTTACCATAAAAAGAGAAAATGTGAACTTGCCCATCTTGTACATGGGAGAGAAAGGCAGTATTTTAATGTGGTGGTTTTTTTAATGTTATTCTTTGTTCCCTCCCTGTATGAGGACCCGGTAACACCCTGGGCTTTAGGCTACACCAAATTTCTGGACATAATGTTATGGGTTAAAATTCCCATTTAGTTTATTGGAGTAAAGATTTCACATTTGGATGTAAGGTATTGTTCCTGGCACTATCCGTCTTTTTTTTCCAGTGCACTCTGAGACCGGAGTATCCAATGGCACCAAATATTAAAAGACTGTTTTCCACCTAATGGAACAAAAATCAGTTACAGTAGTGGAGTCACCTCAGGGAGCCAAGTGATAGTCTCAGCAACACAGGTTACAACTATGCTGAATTCCTGTTGATCTGGAATTGTGCATGTGTGAATGGGAATAAACCATTGACTAGCTGGCTCTTCCATAGGAAACGTTCTCTGCTTAAGCCCTGCGTACCTAATAAAAGTGTTGCTAGACAGTTCCAGTTTGGAAGTGCTCTACAGTATTCTGTGATGTTGGTGGTATTTCTTCTGACTAATTTATTTTATTGAAATATTCATTGTACCTGTTGTTGGTCACTGCCCTGCAAGTTACTGCTCCAGTTGCAACCATTGAGCTGCTGTGCAAACCTAGACTTTCTGAGGTATGTGGAGTCTTGTCTAACAGCTTAATATCAGACATATATCACAGTGCTTTTGTGACAACAAATATTCTCACGATGTACATCAGTGGATCATTTACATTAGAGACTTTTCACTCCAGGCTTGATTGTGCCAGAAAGTTGCAGACAGTTGATTATATGTGTTTTGCTTTCCACTAGTTTTCCTTTCAGAGCCTTATCTCAGGAAGACCCGAACAGAAATAAAACACAAGGCGCTGCAGGATCAGACTGAGTAACTATTAGCTTGATGAGTTAGATTGCTTGGAGGAGGTTATTATTACTTGGGCTCAAATTGACATCTGCCAGGTCTCTCCTCCTCCCCCTCCTTGGATCAGCTTCAAACAGCAGTTCTTCCTGTGTCTAAGAAATCAAGCATTTTAAGATTAAAAAGCTTAAAAGTTGCCTCGAGCGCAGGCTTACCCTGCTAAATCAGCACAGGTTTAAATGGACAGACTAACTATTGAACTTTATACAGGACTTCCCATCCTATGGAGGACTGCTGAGCATCTTCGGCTGTTGGTTAACACCTTGCAGGATTGGATCATAAAGGATTACAGTGATTAAGGAAAGACATGTTTGATCAGCTTACAGTAAAGTAACTCTTAGGAGGAGGTAGTCTAAGTAAATAAAATGAAATACAATTCCCACCACACACTGAAAATCTGACATTCTTTGCTTGCTTTTCCCAATATCATCTTATTTTATGGTCTTTGGGGGTTTTGCAGCTGTCCTCATCTTGCTAGATTAATAAAAACAGTGACTGGGTATATATTGCCCAGGGTGGGGTTCCTCAGTTTGGATGACAGTGAAAGGCGATGCTTTTGATCCTCCTCAGCCTTTCACAGGGTCTCATTTCCCTTTCCAGGAACAGTGGGAGAACCTCTTCTACTTTCTCTCTGCAGAGTAACGAATGCTCAGTCATCTCTGCTTTGCTTTTGCAACACAGCAGAGATGCAAGGGGACTTGACTAAGCTCCTCCTCATCTGCCCTATACATAAGAGTATTGCAACCAGGAGCGTACAACTGAGGGGAAGGAGGAAAGACTTGTACAAGACAAAGTTCTTGATGGTAATTTTGTGATCAAAAATGTCATCAGAAACTGATCACAGGAAAAGTGGATCCCTCTAGGTTCTGGGATATGAGGGAGGTAATGTTTAGATGTTCGGTTATTCTCACATTTCATATTCTGAAAGAGGGAGATGCAATGAATCCACTGCTTACCACAGTACGGCATATAAACTTCATTCTCTGTTTTATTCCTTTGGTTTTCTGTTGGAGTGAATACGTTTACTAAGATACATGTGTTTTGAGTATACATATGAAAGATGTGATCCTAACTTTTTATTGGTATGGCTAATTGCAAAATATATCTGAATATGTAGCAGACTTCCAAGCATATTGCTGTCTGCACTTGTAAAGATCACTATCCACAAATCTGACAATTGCTCATCTACTTGATTCTCTGTTGTGCAGCCTAGTATGGACAATAAGCTTGCCTTGATCTTCCAGATTCAGAATGTATTTAGTCACATGATCCCTTTGTTTAAAAAATGTTCTGTACCAGAATTGCTTTCCTATGCTACTGGTAAAAACAAAGAATAGTGCAAACGTGAAAGTAAGACTGTGTGGTAAAACTCACAAGAAAACATAAGTTCTAAATTAAAAAGGAAATTAAAAAGTTAGTGTCCTCACACTATAATTCACTTGGCCTTGTTTCAGCCTCATGCATTTTTTATCTGAGTTTGTTACATTAGAAATAGAAAATCAATCTTTTAATGCTTTTTAAATTATGATTTGTAGCGAACTGAAATAATGGAAATAGTAATGAAGGTCTATAATGTAGGTGTAGTAAGTAAAGACACTGTGCTCTCATACTTGAAATGCATACTTAACTTCAATTGTGACTAATAAATAGAACTTTTATCATAGTATATCACACAATAGTTTTTAAATGTGGGCAAGTTAACATTGCTTTTGAAATCTTCATGTTGTGCTTAAATATTTCTTACATTCAATTTCCTAGTAATTGTTAAGTACAAAGCACTCAAAATCTGTTTCTTATTAGACTTGCAAAGTTTATATATTCTCCTTAACCAGATTCAAGTTTCAACTCTGTTGTACTGTAATTCAGGGTGGGGGTAAGTGTGCTTTGAGTTTCACTTTTTCATTTTTTTCTGTGACCTTTTATTCATTTTAATGGGCAGATGAAAGAGACAAAAAGAGAAAGAATAAGAGAGAGAAGGAGAAAGAGGAGAGAGAAAATGAGAGACAGGAAGAGAGGGAAGGGAAGGGAAGGGAAGAAAAAAGAAAAAAGAAAAAGAAAAAGAAAAAAGAGAAAGAAAAAAGAAAAAGAAAAAGAAAAAGAGAAAGAAAAAGAAAAAGAAAAAGAAAAAGAAAAAGAAAAAAGAAAAAAGAGACAAAGAGAAAAAGCAAATGAAAAAAGGAAATAAAAAGAAGGTGGAAGGAAAGAAAGGAAGGAAGGAAGCGGGGAGAGAGAGGGAAAGAGAGAGAGAAGGCGTGCATTTTCACTGTCATGGTATGGAAATATCAGGAAAGAATGGTGAGCCCTAAATACATGCACATAATATACAGTACAAATAGCAAAGCTGCAAAGAAGACAACTCTCTTTATGCCCTGGAACTCTGCTTTCTTTGCAGACAACAATATCTTCCCAGGGGGGGAAATTAATTCAGAAATAACTTCTCTTGAGTAAGGAGGTATAAAAGATATGTTCTATAAAGATGTTGCAGCTAAGCTGGTTTTCAGGGTGAATGGTTGAAGCAAATTTTAGAAACAGGATGCTGCCTGAAGAGCTATGATTAGAGAGAAATCTGTGTCAATAAGCCATAACAGAAGGAAGCAAAACACCCTAAGGAATTAAAAAATCTGAATAAAAAAAGTCTATCTGAGTTGTTATCTCAATCTCACTTTCTAGCCTTTTGGTAGTTTTAGATACCGCATACCTTCATTCACCTCCTTTTAGGTGAGATCTACACTTACATTTTTAAAAAAATCAAACTATTAGGAAAAATAAAATAATTCCTCAAAAATTCTGTGTTGCTCCTAAGAGGGAGGAAAAAAGAGTCCCCTCACCCACATAACATTAATGTGTGTTTACTTAACAAACCCATCTGCAGTTCAAAAATGGCAAGGAAGATGTACTTGAAAGACATCCATCTTTGGTAAAAGTGGAATTTGAGGTCAGCATTAGTAAAAATTCCATAATTCTGCAAGAAACTGTCAGTCTCCCAAACTTCCTAAACTGTGAAATTTCCTTGAGCTAATTTTTCTGCTAAATTGCTCTTAGTTCTGCTTCAAATATGGTTTTTACATTACTAGATCTTGGGCCTCTGTTTCAGTATCACCAGGATAGCTGCAGCTCAGTTGTTGGCTTGTGGACACATGCCACATCCAGCCCCTGGCAAGAAATGCATAACAAAAATATAAAAGATCAAATTCATTCAAATTAGACCTTCTTTAATGCATGGATTAGGAAGGAAATGGTGGCATATCCTAAGAAAAGCAAGAGCATTTGGGACATGTCTCTGTATCTTCTTTAGGAAATCCAAGCCAAGAAGAAGCATCTTCCCAATAGCAATACAAAAAGCAAGATGAACAATTAAACGTTTTTAACACCATATCTGAAGAAAACTGACTAAACGGCCTGTTACGTTGTCAAACATAACCACAGAGCCAAATTTTAAGCCTTCTGCATCACATAGTATATTTGACTTAGGCCTCAGCTATAAGTGCTTCATTCCACTTTCATGAATATTTAAACCAGCATATAACTGGAAAAAAAGTAAACAAATACTATGGGAAATCCACTGAAACAGATTGTCTGTCATTTTACTTTTGTTCTATTTATTCTGTCTGTAGTTCAAACCTCATTTTTCTACGGCTTGCCTAAACAAGTTTTGGGTTGTAGCTATGGCTTCCTTAGCACAAGAGAAAAATTTCAACTCATTATTCTCAGGAAAAAAAAAAAAGTATTGCTTCTGCAGAGTATTGGAGCCATCTGTAAGGATAGAAAGTGTCATTGCACATTAAAGAGCTCAAGGATCAGGCCCAGAACCTTTTTACAGAGGCATTTGATTGCTTTAGTGAGTTATTACATTATGACATTGCTGAATGTGATACATGATATTTCAGTTGCATAGAGCTACAGGAATATGATAATTCAAAAATTCTTACTCAAAAAGTTAATGGAATGAATTGTGGTAGGACCACAACCATATCTGTCATACTCTTGAAACAGAGATGTTCCTTTTGTTTTCAGTGAAGAGATAATACCCATATGCCTTTGTCTGCTTCACAGGCTCAGTGAACACACCATAGTGAGACATCTTACAAAAAAAAAAAACCAAAAAAACCCTGGAAACCATCCTTTAGCATGGGTAAATAAGAGAAGGTGATGTATATAACATTCAATTATTTCCACAAGCAAAGAGACGAATGGCAAGTTTAGATGTCCCAACACACACAACCTTGCAGAGTGCCCTTGTAGGAGCTAAGCTGAAGTTAGCAGTTTTCTGGGGAGCTAGCATCAAAGGCAGGCCCTGGCTTGCCTAAATGTTGACACACACAGGAACATTGAACTGTTCCAAATTCAAATTTGCTTTATTTAGTGTGTGTCTGTGTTTGCCTAGCTATAGGACAACTTCACCCAAACTGGAATTTAGGGCTCTGGGGGTTTTTAGTTGAAGGTCTTTGGTTGCAGGACTGTTGGGGTGCTGTGATGCTGTGTGCCATATACAACAGCTCCAAAACTGTGACAGCACCATCAAATCAGGCAGGGAGTAATCACATTTAGACAGCCGCAAGAGCAGTTCCTGAGGCCTCCTGCCCTATGATTTTTGAGGTCATATACTTGAAGTAAAGGATATGTAATTTTCCTGATGGTTTAAAATGGAAAGTTATTTGATACCTCCTTCTTCCAAAAGGGAGCAAAAAACTGGGAGTGGCAAAGTTGTTGAGCACAGCCTCTTCCAGTCCACAATTGGGAACAGATTCCCAGGCTCCTTTGATGGTACGAAAACTCATTGAAGAAACAGCTGTCATTTTTCCTGGGTTCACCAAAGATCACAAGAGAGATAGCAGCAGCAACAGCAGCAAGCTGTAACCGCAACTTCCAGAAGAGATTAATGGCAAGGGAGAGAGGAGGAAATCATATTCTCCTCCGCCAACAGTGGCTGCCGTCTGGTGGCAAGACATGAGGGACAGGAGGTGCCTTCTCTAGGCTCCTGACTCCATCCACAAGTAAGGGTCCTGGATAAGACTTGCAAAGATGAGACACAGTGTCTGCCTTGCTACCCGTCGAATTCTTTGCATTTTGTAACATGCCAAACCTTTCTGGGAATGGCATGGAACTGTGATTGCACACTCATTCCCCTTCATGGGTGAGATGAGGATGGTGTATGTAGCATGGTCCTTTGCTCTCTTGTTCCTGTCTGGTCCTAAACACTTGATGATGTCTTACATCGGCAGAGATAAGGTTTAAAAGTTTTGAGGTGTGGTGGGAAGAATGGAAAGAAAAGGAAGAAAGTTAAGAAAAACTGATATTGGAAAACTCAGAGTTTTCTGAGTTAGATCAGATTTAGAAAGGGAAAGAAGGAGACAGAGGGAAGGAAAAGAGGTGTTATTAGATGAGAAGAACAGATGAGGCAAGGGGAAGAGATATCTTAAGAATCTTTCTAGAATAAACTCTTTCTCAGAAGGAGCTTTCTGCAGAAATTGTACAATGGCACATAATAATGTTTATCGCTCACTGAAAGGGTGACAGGGGGCAGGCGGCCATGAAGCAAGACTGTGGCAGGGCCAATTGGTTCAAGGATGAGTAGTGCTTCAGAGAAATGGAAAAGTTACAGTTCAGTTTGCTGCCTACATAAGAGCTCTGAAACCAATGTCTTCCAGCTTCCATCTCCTTCACCCTTTCCACACAACCTGAGGTTGAATTGCTCCACAGTCCCAAGGGGTCCAACTACAATGTCACATTACACTGTAGGAAAACACAGTCTGTCATAAGTTATCACGTATTTTTTATATGCGCATTTTGTGGTCAAAATCCTTGTTTATAATTTATGTATTTGCCCCAGAGCACCTACTGGATTTAAATAGAGTCAGCATTCATAAGGGATCGGCTTTTTCCCCACTGCGAATGACCCCAAACAATGATGTCTGAGGAAATCTTCAGCCTCTAATTGTTCCTCTTCTGAGTAGCTTTAGTGATTCACAAAAGGAGACTCAGCAGTAGTGACTTACTTCTTTATTTTTCTGTCAGACTTACGAAGCCTTGATGCTTGCACAAGTTCTTGCGCTTGTCTTACCAGCCTTCAGATCACCACGCAGCTCTTCTCAGACCCAGAGGCTTGCAATCCTGACAAGCCAAATGCAGAAGTTATGATCTGTAACAGCCTTTCTTGTGGTGAGGTAAATCAACAGTCCTTACAATGTGATTATAATGCCACCTTCCAAGAATCTGCTAATGAATTGTTCCTCATCAGCTAATGAATTGTTCCTCATCAGCTAATGATTTGCCTTGCATGGCTTTCACTTAAATTTAAAATTGCTATTTTAAAGGGTGGGGCACCAAGGGACAAGAACCAAGTCATGTGCTAAAGACCCCAGAGATCAGAGCCAGACTGAGAATGCAGGAATTCCTGGCTCCTGTTGCTGCATTCAGTCCCTGTCTGTCTTTCTCAGCCATTCCTTCTTGTTTCTACACAAAACTAAAATGTTCCTTTTATATTTAGGAACTCCAGTACAAGAAAGTGCTTAAAATGGCCCCCTTATTTCCTTGAAAGACAAAACTAAATGTAAAGATATTATTTTCGTTGTGTCACTAAAATAACCTCTTCAGAAACATGAAGACCAAAATGAGGCTTTGAAAGCCCAAGAGGAGGAGCTCAGCATCAGCAGTGGCTGTGGGACATACTCTCAGCTCACGGGACTGCTTTTACTAAACCTTGCATTGAATAAGGGAAGATTTTGTTTTATGAGGGTTATTTAAAGAAGAGTGATAAGAAAATAGAAGACGATGATGTACAGATGCAGGGAGTGGGAAAAAGATTATTCTTTTCTTCCTGTTTTTCAGGTAGACCTTTGTGCTCTGAGTTTTTGAAATGCCAGTGAAGTTTGGGAAAGGAAGGAGAAATCACGCTGCTGCTGTACTCTGTATATCCACTTCTACGATGCATCTGGTAGGTCTTTCTTTGTGTTCTTAATGAGCAATCATTTGCTCAAATTCATCTGGTGACTGATATGTTCCTTCTATCAGAATTTTCATCCCTTCTGTCAATTTAAAACTATAAAGGATTCCTCTGAGATTACAGCAGCTTTCATTTACTCAATATTGTGATAAGCCATGTGCCCTCCAGCGCTTGCATAACCTTTACAGTGAAGACCACAAAACAGAGCATGGCTCAACATGGCAGTTTTATGAGATTTCTGCTGTGCATCAACACTACCAGGATGAGGTTTTGACTGTGTGCTGTAGACCTCTGGGTTCTTCAAAGGGCAACTTGTTTTACGCAATCAAGACAGCAAGAGACTGTTTTGTCTGTCTATATACATCATACTGTGTAGACATCGAGGACCAGTCCAGCAGCAAGGTTTCAAGTGACAGAGAGCTATCTTGTCAGGAAGTATTTGCAGGCAATTAAGAAAATTAATGCAAAACCCACATTTTCTTAATATGAGTTCTGAGTTCTTTGTGCTCCTCACATATGGTTTTCTATGCTTCTCTTTCCACATGCTGTTAACTTACTGGAAGAGGAAATGAGGCCTCTTATTGTAATATCTCTGTGTGTATGAAAGATCCTTCATTTTGTTCCCACAGTTCTGGTGAATGTATGCACAAAAGTAGCATAGTAATTCGTGCCAACTTCAATGACAACCTAGCTCTATACAAAGAAATGGTTAAATAATGAAGTCTGGGAGTAAACTCTGGCAGGAGACCAGAGCTAATAATTCCACTTGGCAAGATTATCCATGCCAGTAAGGAAGGTTGACTTTCTAATATAAACAATTAACTGTGGTGATAAGGGATCTACCACATGTTATATTATTGGCCAAGGGGGGGGGGGGGGGGGGGGGAGAAGCATAAGTGGTCAATGTCTTTCAATTAATTTGTTCTCTGCAAACTAATTAGCTTTGTTTGGGATTTGATGGATTTGTTCGCTTTACCAATAAATTGGAGAACAAATAGGAAAGGGAAAAAATAGTGCGTTCTGTATCTCAGCAACCAATTTTTTGCATCTTACCTCTTCTGAGTTTCAAAGCAATATTTCATTTGTTATAAGTGAATTTTATCTTCAAACAAGGAAAAAGCCATGCAACGTATTTAACTGATGTTAAGAAACAATAGCAGGCACTTTTCCACTAACATCTTGGCAAGGTAATGTGTAAACACAGAAAGACAGAGACTGCATATTGAATGATCCATTGACATCTTAAAGAAAGCCCCTTCATGATGCTACAGTACTATCCTTCATAATTATTTAATGAAGTGAGGAGGGCTGATTCTTTTAAGAAAAAGAACATTTCATCCATGTTTTGTTGTTACGATCTTTGCAATGACTTTTGACAAAGATTTAATATCTGAGCTTCAGGATAGCTTTCTGATTTATAAAAGCTCCTTATTTTTGCTGGTTTTTTTACTTGTCCCTTTTCTAGAACATACTAAGTACTAATATGTACTAGTCTAAGCACTTCATACTTTAGTACTCAGTTTATAGAATTAATTTCAAGTCTTTTAGAGCTAATTTGAACAAAGTCTGTCTGTTTGTCTAAAATATATAGTGAGTTGGAAACACTTTCCTTCAGAGGAATGAGTTTCTAGGGAAATTTAGGATGGAAGTATTGAGGGCCAAGGCTCTATATAATTCCGAGTTCATGCAAAGCATGATATAACACAATGCCTGTGATATCAGGGCATTGGACTCAGTAATCAAGAGACTTGTCACTGTTCAGTGCTTTTTAGTAGTTGTGTTCCACAGCTACATATGCTCTGTGCTGCAACAAACACCTAATTTGGGACTTAGGCTGAGAAACTCCCAAGACATTTCCCAAAGGTCATTTAATTAAACAGGGACAAACCTGGATTCATCTACTGCTTTGCTTGCAAACTAAATCAACTTTTGCTGTAACTCTAAAAGAAAGACATGTAGATGTTACACTGCTTTTAAAGAACATACCAATAGAGATGCTTCCAAGTCTGTTCTCCCTGGCACCCAGTGTGCTTTTCAAAAATACAGCATATCTGGACGCCTTGGCTGATGCTGTGTGTCTCTGTTGCCTCTACAGATGAGCTCAGCTTCATAGGAGCTCAGATCCCGCCTTTGCCATTCCCAGTTTATTTTGGTTTTGGTAAAAATGTAAAGCATGTGAGTTAATAAACCAACACTTTACACATTAGATCATCAATGAAGCTCTACTGAGAGCCAAAGATACAGAAACAGTATGTGCCTTGGAGCAGTCCAAGTGTGTAATCAAATGGAAGCCTGCTGCAGATCACCAAGCAATTAGCAGGCTTAAAGTATTTCCTGTAGACAGTCCTTTCTTTACTTTACCTACCCCAAATGGTCCATGATCACCTCATCTCTATTTTTCCCAGCAGTGGTCTCAGGCATCCCAAACCATATGACTCCTATTATAAGACTGGCACCCAGCTTATGATCCATCAACGCCTCACCTTCACAAGGTGGTGACGGAGCAGTACAACATGCTAACACCTTTCTGACATTCCAGCAAGAAAACCAGGGGCATAAAAATAGACAATACACCGCCAACAGTGCTAACAAATTCTAATTATAATGGGGCCAGCTGTTAGAAGCTACCAGCCAAAATGCCTTTATATGAATTCAGCTAAGTCAGACGACAATAGCATTTCTCCCAGCTATGTCTGATGATTGTTCTTGTGTGCTGATACACTGTCACTTCCCACAGCAGCCAACACATGAGGGATCAATAAAAGGAAATATTACACCTACTTAGATACAAGCGCAACACGTTCATTCAAAACCCTTACAATTCCCATAATTTCTTTTCATTAGAAAGATAAATTATTCCACTGAACTCTGATGCATGGAGCACACAGTGAAGAATACCATGTCTGACTCAAAGGTGTGGTGCCTTTAGATGTATAAGAGAGGATCGAGATATCTGTTTTGCTTTGAAGTAAATCCCGCAAGAACCACCATTATCTCATGGAAAGTTTTGAAAATGCCATTTAAAAGCACTTGTGTCCAGATTACCCATGTACCAGAGGAAACCAGTGAAACCCCTTGAATCATTCCTGTCATTAGACTATCTCAAAACACATTTGCCAGACTGTTGAAAGAAGGTAGCATTTCCTCTAGACACCATACGTTGTGAAGTATTATAAATATATTGCAGTGCCTAGAATCAGGATCAGATTAGTTAGCTTGTGAAACAGTAGTGTTTTACTTTCCTGTCTCATTTATTTGATAGGTACCAAAGCCAGTGTTGAAACTGGTTTTTCATGTATAAACATTCTAAAATAGCACATGGAGTTCATCTTCAAAGGTATGCATTTCTCCAGCACATATGTATAGACTAGGTGCCAGAATGTGGCTGTGTCTTTTTCTGCCAGTCCAGCTACAATTTCCTGTTCCTAGTCTCTGCTTCTGAACTCAGGAGTGCTTGTAATTAAAGTGATCCCAGAAAAACAAGATGATGAAGGTCTGCCCTCTGTCTCATGCTTTTCCCACAGAGAAGAACCAAATGAAAGCACCCTAAAACAGTGAGCAGCTGCCTCCCCAGAAGGTTTGTATAAGCCTGTGACTAATAAGTGCAATTCAGCCTATGCCTATGCCTAATTAGTTGCTTCTCCCAAATGCATCACAAAAATACGGTGTGATAGCTTGAGAGATTGCACTGGTGAGGAACACGTCTCAGAGAGTATCTTAGGTGTTCTCTGTTTCTCTTCCTGCATTTTTATGGCAGTTTGAGGTGATCTTTGTTAAGAATTCATCTCCTCCGGCTGCTCAGCTGCCATGAGGGACTCATTGTTATGCAGTGTTTGCAAGAGTGCTGCTGGTTGCTGCAGTGATGATGAGATGCTGAGAGCCAAGATCCCTGATGTGCAGGTGTGGAGCGTAGCACATGCGTGCATGGGACTCTTGTCCTGGGGCCAGAGAGCCTCCTTTCTATCAAAACATACAGCATCAATAAACTCCAACTGCCCTGAGCTCAAGCCTTAAATAAGTGTACTCACATGTAAGATTGAATTATGGAAGTGACTTTCTGCAGTGAGAGGAGAGAAACTCTTGGCACTCTGCAGCTGCTTCACTGCTCTGAAAGTGTAAAATAAGAAGCTGAGGTGTTAGGGTACAAGGTGAGGCTGGTGGAGCACAAGCTCAAGCTAGTCTGCCATCAAGTGATGGATCCCATAGACCTGCACCGATCCTTCCTGGCCTTGTGGGGAAAGGAGCTGCAGTTGGCAAAATCGTCCTTCCCACTGCGCACACTGCAAGGGTTTACAGGATCAATGTCCCAGTGGAACAATAATCAGGCAGGGTGGCTTAGCTCTCAATGGCAAAAGACTTGTTTGCAAACAAATGCTATGCTATGCACAGGTGGAATTATTGCTAAACGTACTTCTTTAAGTGATTTCCAAAAGGAGGCAGTAGGTTACTAACAGAAGAATTATTACTCAGGACTACCTGTTTCTTAGGTTACATGCAAACCTAAAATTGCATTCTGGTGGTTTGCAAAGCTATCGCACTTTGCTGGAACAGAGAATTTACATTTTCTTTCTTTTCCTTTTCGCCAGTGATTTGAAAGTATATGTCTCAGAGGGCTGAAAAAATCAGTGTATCCACTCTGTGCCTTATGAAGCAACAGTAAGTGTCAAAATTTTTGCAAGAAGAAAGGAAGAACACATTGCAGGAAAAAGTCTATACTGAAAACAGTCCCTTTTTTTTCTGAAAATATAAAATCTTAGAACCATTTAGGTTGGAAAAGACCCTTAAGATCACCAAGTCCAACTGTAAACCTAATACTGCCAAGTCATTAATCATATATAAATCCATGACTAATAACAGAAATATTTTGATAAGAGTTTTATTTTCTGGAGGTATTTTAAACAGTAAGGGGTTTTTTTATTTGGGTCCTTCTGATTGTTTTTAGAGAGGAAGATTTACCAGATATTTAGCCTGAATGGAGTATGTATTTCAAATGTAAACAACTTTCTACTGGTAAAGGATTTAGCAAGCAAGTGAAGCTAAGTGGGAAAGTAGAGGAAATGCAGGTAATTTTGATGAGTTATTAACTGTTTAATTTGGCTTAGATTTTTAGATTCTCCAGTGTGGGATGGGAAAATTTTAACAATTACAACAAATTTTGTAATCTACCAACAAACATATTCAGTAGAAGGCTGCTAATTATTTCCTTCATCATCTAAACTCAGTGAATTACCACTTCAAATTTTATGGATACTGCTTTCTTCTGAAAAATGTTTTCTTTGGGAGCCTAGTGTGTATGCATGTGAGCCTGTGTTGCTATTTCAAGGTCCAGCATTCCAATGATAAAAATATAGTCAGGAATCTGAGTGGCAATTATTAATAGTTACAGTATCTTATGCCTTCCAAATGAAGAAATGGTATGAGTTAAATTTCTGACATCCACAAGAAATTTCTTCCTAAAATCGAGGGGGGAGGTTCTCTGGAATATGCTGAATACATAAACAAGTGGAAGTTTTGCATCCTCAGGATAATCCAAAGCTCCTTAAATAACATGACAAGTGAGGGGGTTGTCTGCATCTCACCTTCTTTTAGTCAGGCAGGCTCTGAAATGACATCATTAGGATGGTCTTTTGGATAGGTATAATGACTTTTCAGTCAGAAAGATCAAATCAGAAAGAACAGCCTTCTGTTCTAAGTCACATGAAGTTGGTTAAAAAAGAAGTAAAAGTGCCCACACAACTTTGAGGAAACAGGAACTTGTTAAAAGTTCTTAAGCATGCATAAGAGAGGCTAAAAAAAGTAGCCAGAAAAACAACTAGTTCATGACTAGTTGTCAATGCATTTAAAGAAAAATAACAATGTGTAATATTTAAAAATATTTAAATATAACAATGTGTGACTTCTGTATGTGCTACATATGACACTTTGCCACTCAAATGAAAGCAGAGAGTAATTTACTGTACAACGCTTTCTTGGTCCACTGAAGACAAGTCAACTTTTCCCATGCTGTTCCAAGTAACTGTTTTAGGTAAGCAGAGCCAGGTTTTCATCATTGTTTTGTAGTTACCCTTTCCATTGGCATGTATTGGAGCCTTAAGGCTGAGTAATGGTCTTGTAACTGTATAAATACTGATACTCATGAATCTGAAACAGCGCTGCCTTGCACCAGTGCCCCACAATTGAAACCAAAATCTATCTGCCACAGAGTGAAAACGAGTTGAGGCCAGTGAGGCAAAGAGTATAAAAACAAACAGACTTTGGGAGCTCCTTGATAGAAGCTTACAATGAAGTGGAGTGTTAAAGAGATGGTAAAAGGAGCCTCCTGGAGTTTAGAAGTCCAGATTTATCAGTGCTTGTCCAAGCTGATCCAAACCTCTGGAGGTTTTGACTGTTGTCCATCACTAACAATAATGTGAATGACCCCATTTATTACACTTCTTCTATATTAGTGATAAGAAGCACTGTCCAAGAAACTGGGATGTAGCCCACAGAAAACAAACAAAACTTCTTACTGGGCAACATCTGAGAATTTTTTCCTGGAAAGCAAACTAGAAGAACAGTGGTATCTTGTTATGTTAAAGTGCAGTTTAAATACTATTCATTCATTTCACAAACCATAAAAACACAGCTAGATACTGTAAACTAATAAAACTCATCAGTACTACTGAGCAGCAGTGCGATGGGTCTTGGCAATGCTCAGGCTGCTGTGCTATGCCTTTCCCTGGTGGATGGGGAGCCCTTTCTCCTTAATCTTCAGCTAATTAGTGTCATTTTGCAGAGCTGCAGTTCCTTGTGCACAAATATGTGGACAAAAGATTGTAACAGACTGAATTTTTCCAGCCTGTGTAACTCAAAATGTTGAAAAAACTATACAGTGCCTTATGATTTTTTTGTTAAACAGTGATGATCTTGTTTGACTAAATCGTATCTCCTATTCTGCCTTACCCATTTCTATGTCTCTTTCCATATCCTACATTTGTTTGCTTTGGAGTCTAGTCTCTCAGAGGAGGGACAACAGTATTAAAATAAACTAGATATTCATTAAATGTTATAGTATTAATCAGTACTTATTATTAATAACAAGTATAGCTGAGAAAAATGCACGAGATGATAGATTGTCTTGCTTGCACCAGAAAAATGTATTAAATTTTCTTAGTTGCAAAGTCTGTGATGCTATCCAACAGTACTGGGCAAAGTGAAGGCCAGATTGTGAAATCCTTGCACACATGGAGGAGAATATAACCTTACCAGAAGTTCTAATGAAATCGAGGTGGTGGCTGAGAATAAGGTTATTTCAGTCTGAGGGAAAAAGGCACCACTTGAGGGAAGAACTGCAGTTCTTAGGAGCATGAGTGCTTCCTTGGTTCTTTCCTTGTTTTGTGGAGGGGAATATACTGTCACTGCTTACTGTAAGTAATAGTAGTGGTAATATAACAACAAAGGAAAATGTTCACATTCCTACTTTCAAAACCAGGAGGAATTCTGGAGAGTGAGAGGATTAATTATTCCCTTTTCCCCATCACTTTTCCTCACCAGCTGCAGGCCTAGATAATAAAAGCTGATTTTAAAAGCTGCAGAGAAGGACCCTCTTGCAGCATACACCAGGTTTTATTAATCCTTCACAATTAAACTGTATGCATTCAAGGGTCACCTCCAGCCAACCTCTCAGGCAACAATTCACAAACATACAGAATCAGACCAGTCATTCAATAACACACTCATGCAGTTTAATGCTGTTGCCCTACAAATGAAGAACAATGTCATGAAATAGTCATTGAGACCTCTTTATTTTCTTGTTTTGTCACCATATCAGATGCAATTTCCTCTATAAGCTACAGTCTCTTTATATTCTTGGAAAGAGGATTTCAAGAACCGATCTGATGAATAATGTGTCAGGTATCACATACACTGATATATGTGTATATTTATCAAAATAACTGATTCACAAAAAGCCACAGTCAGTTGTAAAACCCCATGAAAATACCGTTCTGTAACTGCCACCCCTGGTATACCTTGCAATGGTACATAACACTTTGATAAAGCATCCCTACTGTGAAAAATACATAGGAAAAGATTACTACACGTTATAGACATTTTTCAGGAAAGCATTCTCAAAACTGCTGATATTTGTTATACAGAATTCAAACTTTTGCATTTATGGTTCTCCTTTTGATAAATATTAATTATTTATAAAGTGCAAAATTAAATTATTAATGTTGATTAATACATACACATTACATAAAATAGATGGAAATATTTAATGTATTTACTGCCAATATTCGTAACTAATGTAGAGAAAGGGAAAGTATTGAATAAAGCAGTTGTCAGCTGATATCAAAGTAGTCAAGGTGATTAAAACTCAGTCTCAAAGGAGTCACAAGTGATTCTTAAGATACTGAGAAACTAGGTGATAAAAAAAGCAGAGAAATTCAGTTTGAATGACTATGAAATAACGTACATTACTACCAGGAGCAAAATAATTGATTGTGGGATCACTGAGGATGCTTTTTACAGGACATCAATTCAATGTCTAGCAGGAGTCAGAAGGCAAATGAAATGGCAGAAGCTGCTAGAAAAGGAACAGAGAATCAAGAAGAACCCCTCATTAGATTACTGAGTACTTGCAAAAGTCTTATATGCTTTTTTTAAAACCTCTCTTCACTTACTGGCTAAACTCAGAGATGGGGTCCCAAAGTACCGCCATTTTGCACTTACTGTTTAAAACTGCATTCCTAATTTCCAGTGGAAAAGACCACAAATTAAAAAAATTTCCCTTTTTGGTGAGCAGAACTTGCTACAGCATGCTGAAAATGATTGTAGTTTGATCTTTCTAATAGACCAATGTCTGCATCCAGTTCAATAACCTGTAACACCAAGTTTAAGTGTGAGTGCAGTTGACTGTGGGTTGCTGTTCAGCTTTCCACATATACTGAAAAGAAACTGTAGAAAGTAGAGATGGATTCTAGGATCAGTAAATTGATCAGGATTGATAAATGGGCTATGAGTCCCTAAGCAAATACCAACACTCACTATTATGCATCAATCTGTGGTTCACTTTTTTCATTTGTTTGACCTACTCCTAAATTTTTATAAACTGATCATCATTTACAATTTATTGAAATGAAAAAAACAAACATAAAGACCATAATAACCATAGCAGGAAGATTTTATCTGGATTTATTTCTTATGAAGCATGGTAAGTTACTGAGGGATTTCTTGCTTTCCCCCAAAGTCATTTGTTTTTCATGAATCCATTTAAAACAGTCTTTCATTCATTGCTTCTGCATGTGCACCGCATTTAAAATAGATGTAATATGGAGCGCTAAGAGAAGTGTCGTGGCCATCTGAAATTCAGTGCCAGATAAAAAGACCTTTCCCACCAACTCATGACATTGATTCTCATCTTTATTATTGGTAAGTTTCTTAAGCATTCCAAGAGAAAAATTATAAAAGTGTGATGATAATAGATTTCAATAGTTTATAAATCATCCTCAAAAAGGAAACAAAATTTATAAATACACAGAAGAGACAAAAAACTCAGAAGAAAATTAAGTACAGGATATTCCTTGATAATATTACAATCTCTATTAACTATCTCTTCAGACAAATTCAGAAATCCACTACTATAAAGCCTAGTTTAGTATAAGTTTCAGTGAGATGATTAGTGAGGGTTATTATCATCTGCATTTAATGTTTAAATAAGATGTTTCTTCTTCTAATGGTGGGAATTTTGAACAGGTATATTTGTGGTTTCTGTTCTAGTCTATTCTACATACCTTACCTTCCCACTCTCATTACTAGGGCACCTGGAGCAAGCTTGGTTATGCTTTAAACAACTGGAGTATCATCCCTCCAGTCCTAATTTTCCTCATTTTGTCCCCAGGAAATAGTGTATGAGGTGTAGTGTTTCTGTTAGAAAAGGGAAAGTCAAAGTTATGGCTCTGACACTGAGAAGAGAAAGTGTTGTGTCTTATTAAGGCCTTTGATTCATTCCCCATTCGTGGGCCAGTCCCTGAGAAAGCACTGTGTCTTGCATTTTGCCCTTGCCAGCTGTCAGTCTGGACACATAGCCTGAATAAATGAGAATGCAAATAGAGGAATGCAGTCCTATAAGCATTTTTTAATGCAAGAGCATTAAAAAAAACCCCAAAAACTAACCCCCCCCCAAGCCCCCCCAACCCCCCAAAACACCCCAGGGAAAAGAAAAAAGAGAAGAAAAGAGAAGAAAAGAGAAGAAAAGAGAAGAAAAGAGAAGAAAAGAGAAGGGAAAAGAAAAGGGAAAAGAAAAGAAAAGAGAAAAGAAAAGAAAAAAAGAAAAGAAAAGAAAAGAAAAGAAAAGAAAAGAAAAAAGAAAAGAAAAGAAAAGAAAAAAGAAAAAAGAAAAAAGAAAAAAGAAAAGAAAAAAGATCCTTTACAAACCATTTCAGGACATTCAAAGCTAGGGAAAACGTAATGTTCCCTGTAGGTCATATCCGGATGGAAAAATACATTTTTATGTGCCCATTTAACAGGGCATACAATAGCTTAATATATTAGCAAGGCTGTTTTTTAAATCTAGTTTTAAAAATAGCTTAGTCAATTCAGCTTTACAATAATGTAGGGAGCAAATTTTTCTTTTTCAAACAAGGGACTGCAGAAAGGATTATTTTTCTACCAGCATAACAGTGAAGTCATACAGTCCAGAAACAGTAGAGATGTCTACATTCCTTGTAGACAGTAGAGATGTCACAGTTCTTGTCCCATTATTACCCCAGGAGTGAATCTGGAGTGGTATAAAGCAGGGTAGCAGGGTAGCTGCACCATTTCACATTTGCAGCTGCAATCACAGTTAGGTAATTGCAACACTGATGTTAGCATGATGGTAAACACAGCTTAGCTATAAGCATTTCATAATGTTTCTTGTCTCTTTTGGATTTTATATACAAGCCACAGTATGGGTTTATAATGTTTAGTACTGAAAGGTAGACTATCAGGACATAAAGCAAGAGTTGACAAGAAAGAAGCAGCTGGTATTTTAGACCATTTCAATACAGTCTTTATCAGGGGGTAGTATAAAGCAACAGACAGAACATAGATTCAAGCAGTATTCAACAGAAACTTGAGAGGGATTATGGACTTCCTCCATACCATAACATATTTCAATTTAAGACATATGGAATAAATCAGAGTAGACAGCGTGGAGCTGGAACACACAGGAAAATCAGTAATAAACCTGGAGGGTAGTCAGAGGTGCTTGAAAACATGGGGATAGTTAGCAGTCAACTCAACTGCTTTTCAGCTGAGTTAGGATCAAGTGAGTACTGGCCAGACCTAAAGAGAACTGGCAAAAATACAAGCAGTATTAGTTTGCAGGCTGCATAGTCATTCAGGTTATGGTCATCATTCTTTTACGTCCATCTGCCTCCTCATCAGAGTAGCATGTGCTGTAGTACGAGGGTACTGGCATGGGTAACAAGCACATAAAGAAGCCAGTCTTTGCATTTGGTCCCTACTTTGGATATTTGTGGCACCCTTGTAGCCTAACCCTGACACCATCCAGCTATAGCTGCGTAATAGTCAGCACTGAAAACCTTTATCATGCTACAATGAGCTTGCAACTTAGTAATATCAGTGTAGAAGTCCAGGCAGTTGTACACTATTCTTGTAAACAGGCTAGTATAATTTTGTGAATGGAAAAAAAAAACAAACTGGAAAAATTTATATCTGAATAAAATACACCTGTTATCTCTCTCTTCTGACAGATTCAGGATGCCATCAGGTCTGTGTCTGAGCTCAGATTTTTAGCAGACAATGGTTTACTTTTGACACAGCCTTGCTGATGCCACAGCAGGATGGGCAGAACCAGAGCCTTATGTGGAGCCATTGCTGATCTCCAGGCTATTTCTGTGCAAGCTGGAGATGTGGAGTTTATTTTTGTGATAGCATTTGAAGACCAGGAGTTGAGGGAATATTTTTAGCTCTTTCACAGGGCAACGTTCCTCTGCTTTGCAACAACAACAAAAAGAAAAAGATTGCTGGTGTTAGGGTAGCTATTTTGATGCACATTTTTCCTCTGATTAGAAGTAGAACTTTATAAAACTACTACTTTCCATTTCTGAGGAATTTTGTCAGTGACATTTGTTATGGAACAATGCTTCTATCCTTAGTTTTAATAAATTATTTAAGAAGACTTATTCAGATATACCCATCCCATTCCAGAAGTCTGACTATGGCCCAGGAAAGGCGTGCTATATTGTCTGTTGGGAAACCAGGCTGGTCCACAAGCAGAAAGCATAGTACGTCCCAGAGCACTCTGCAGCTTTGCTCTGCACTATATTTCTCTGCATCAGAGGAAGCCTCCCAAATTCAAGTGACGCAGCTCATGCTGTCTTAAGCCAAAGAAGCTCTTATTTTCTGGTCATTTGAGATTTTGCGCTATTGTTTTTCACGAATTTTTAATATATCAAACTTGATATTGTAACTTAGTTGCAAAAACTAGGATTTCAGGCAGGGCACATCTCTGGAGGGACATGGCTAGCCTCTGTCATGGAAGTATCCATGTCTTTCACCCAGGCAGCATTTGCAGCCTTCTTTTTCTTTTGTCAAGAAGGCCACTTCAAAGCAACGTACTTTGTTATTACAGTAGAAGGCCTGAGGATGGACCAATCCTAGGGTGCTAGCAGCCCAGAAAGGATCTCCTGAAGGCAGGATACTCCTGAGTTACTTGGGGACAAGCGGAGCAACAGTCTCTGATTTTCTGTTTTTTTATTCAGTGGAAAAGGAGTGAGAATATTCTCTAATTTCCAGACTTCTTCATCTCTCCCATTGCTGTGCAAGGGCACCTGCAGCCCATCCCCACACAGATGCGCTTTCTGCTTCTGAAAGAGTTTCACTAGGCCAAAAATATTGAGTTCTCTGTCATAGTCCTCATTCTGGAGCTACCACATGCATTTGGGCAAAATGCACCTCTGCTGCATCTGTGAAGAAGAGGGAGCAAGGAATGCAAAATTCAGGTCTGAAAAGAACTAATCTCTGCAAATATAACAAGGATTTTTTTTTTTTTTCTCTGAGTACGTAACAGTATGGATCTCACCATCAGTGTTCATGTATCTGGGTTCATGAATCTTTCATACTCTTTGCACTGTCATTCTTTCAACCATTGGCAGCAGGCTGCAAACTGGGTGGCAAACATCATGTTACTTTCTAACCCAAATTAAAGCTTTAAATAAATTCGATAAACTTTGGAATCACATCCATTCTCCTGTTTTCAATGCATGGATTGATCTGGTTGAGACAAAGCTTCATCTTCAGCCTCTGCTGGGGCACATTCATGTCTTACCAAACCTGGGATGAACTCATTTCTGCCTGTCAGAGTCCTCTATGTTGAGCAAGGACTCTAACTGAGTGAATACTCAGTAAACACAGATTATATCAGACCCCAAAGAAACCATTTTAATTTCTTCTGATGGACAGGAAAGTATTTCTAGCTATCCATTGAACAAATAAATTACTATGAAGATTGCTAAAAAAACCCACTGGCTCTGGATTCAGCACTAGCACTGAAGCCAGCATGGGGTGGTAGCTGTATCGCAGCTCTCTTGGTCTTTATGGTCTTAGCTGGGAGTATGAAGAGATAGGGGTTTCTCTGACAGACATCAAGAGAAATCCAGCATCCTTACATGAATGATGCTCTACCCTCAACTTATGAGATTCACAGTTATCACAAGAACTGCTTTTAAGAGGAAAGGGCAGATTAAGAACTTTTTTTCTAAGTATATTCTGTTTTTTCTTTCATAGCATAGCTCGTTTCCAGGGGATTAACATGTGTACCCATCAGTGTGAACCCCAGCTGAAGATCTTTGCATGCAGACATCTCACCAAGTAGCAATACAAGCTTGTATTCCCCCAATGTATTCCTGTTCTTCCCTATCACTGTTGGTATGAACTATAACTTTCAGAAATAATTTTCTCCTATACAGGTTCAAACACTTTCCTTAACTCATCTCCTGTTGTTTTCTTTTCCTTTCTCAACTGTATTTTGTGGCATCAAGCTTCCTAAAAGCAAATTCAATTAGAACAGGCTGCATATTTAGAACAGCTGATATTTTATTTTATTTTATTTGCAACATAACCGGTAAATTCATTTTCCTTTGAATTACTGCCATATTATTATAATATGATTGAAACAGAAGGGAATATTTAAGCATTAATAAAATAAATTGCATAAGATGAATCAGCAAGAGGTTTAATTGCTTTTGTTTCTCCAGTATGAAGTTACAAACTCTACAACAAAATGAACGAATAGTGTACAAAGTCTGCTGATACTTGACAGCGAAACCATAATATTTTTGCTGGTCTTCAAGTCAAACAGCAATTAAAATATTTCTTACTGTGAGTAGCAATACTTTTTAGGATATGAATTCTTAAGCTTTATATGAGAATTACCTGTCTTATGTTTTCAAATGTTCTTTTATTCCTGGTTAAGGAACAGCAAGATTTTAATACCAACTTACGCCAGCCTGTGATGCTTTAAGAGTTCATTAGACTATCTGGGAATCAGTCAACGTTTCAAAGAGAGGATTCCAATTAGCTGGTTTAGTTCCAGTTAGAGACTGTGGTTGCCTAGAGGGAAAGCATCACTGAGTACAGAAACTAGTGTCACTCAGTCTAATCCATGCTGTGCCCTGGCTGAAACCCTAATTTTTGTAACTAAGATACAACAACAACAACAACAACAACAACAACAAATCTTATTTTGCCTTTTTAAAAGTTTTGGGAAAGCAATAGACTAAACTGTCAGATGAAATAGAAAATGAGAGCTACGTCAATTTTCACCATGGCCCAAATTCTGCTGCTCAGAGCATGAAATATACCCTATGTGAACACTGATATAAGATATCAACATGAGTCACCTCACTGAAGTCAGGGCTACACATACTGGGAGAAGCTTCATATGAAAATCAAAACTTCAAAACATTTTGCAAAATTTATGCCACAGTATGCAGCTTATAATGAGCTAAGCCATCCAAATGGCAAACAATAGTATGCCCAATTGACAATTTAAATATACTATGCTTTTTTTTCCTGATGACTTCCACAAATCAGTGGTGGGATCTTTTGATTAAAATTATTTTTTCTGTTTTTCTTGGTAATACACTTTAGATAAATTTGTAGATGTGTCACTGGAATTCTACAGACATCATAGAGTACAGTCCTAAGGTCTGTTGAAATAATGATCTAGCAGTCCCTAAATTATTTCTATGCTAAAAATTGTGGTAATTACTAAGGTTACAGAAATGCAGCCTTTATAAAATCATGTCTTTACGCTTTATGTATGTATCAGCCAACAGAAAAGTGCATTTTCACTGTTCTTTTTAAGTTCTAGCTATATAGATCATTGTCCCTCAGCACAAAGGGGTCTGCTTAAAGCAAGGAGACGGCATTAGGAATAGCCTTTTAGCAGCAGTCATGCTGCTTTCTCAAAAAAAAGCGCCAAAATCTCCATGAGAAACAGACTTGGCTGTGGTCCTTCAAGTAAGTCCTTAAGGTAAATTTAATAAATCTTGATTTTCAACTTCCTTTAAAATACAATTTTTATAAGATGCCATATTTTTTATTTCATTTTTTTCCCCATTATCCTGTTTTGCTTGATTTTTATCATGCAAAAAACATATATAAATATACATATACATACATATATACACACGTATAGACATAAAGTGCAACAGTCCCTCCTACTTCATTGTAGCACCTGAAGAACCCCAGCTGAAATGCCAGGCTCCCATTCCAGGATATTCCAGGGGTCCCTGCTGTGACATGTAAGTCTAGGGACCCATGGGTACAAATGTTTCTATTCTGATAATGAGATGAAAAGAAACTGCTGATACTACCACAAAAATATTTTCTTTAAAAATGTCCTAAGAATACAAAAAATGTGGTATTTAAGAATATTCTCATTTCCTTGAGCGCCTATCACAGAGGGAGAATTTGCTTATAGTTTAAACTGCAGTTATCTCTGTGAACATCTGTCCAGTGTAATGGCATGCACAGTTATGGTATATTACTTCATAAACCTCCTTCCTTCATCACATGTGTTAACACTCACTAGTCCAGAATAGAAGAATGCAAATAAGAGAGGGGACAAAGACCATTGTTTCTAAGACATTTTGTTTGCAAACGACAGAGTTGTATTGAAAAAGGCCAAGCAAAGGCACATGAGAGTTATATTCAATTTAGTTTGGGAATACATACAACTGGCCCTACCATTCAGGTCATACTGAACACAAATAAAAATGTTATAAAAGCTTGATCTCCTATAACTATAGTGGTTGTGAGATTTCCAATGTTGAGTATCTAGCCTGTTTACTTACTATCAGGATTGAAAATGAGCCATAAGGGAAAGACTAGGGTCAATTGAAAGATTTTATTAAAATGTTACTATTTGTATTAATAATGTCAAGTCTGAAGATACAGTTCTTAGATAATGATCACATCATGAAAGAGGAATAAATTACACAGAAAACTAGGGTTCACTTGCAATTTTTTTTTTTTTTTTTTTTTTTGCTTAATGTATTTCTCATTTTATTGTTATAAATGTGGAGTTTTTCCAGTAGAATATTTGGGAAGTAGATATTAATATTCTGAATGCCTCAGACCTGATGCTTGTTGAGGCATAACATCCTAATTGAAATTCAAGGTCTTGTGATCAAAATCTGCTGAACCAGATATCTTCACACTACAACAACTATTAATACATTATTCCACATGGATTAGAAAGCAAGTGAGAAATATGGGCTTGTGCTTGTAGCCTTTCCATTACACAACTTTGATATATTTTGGATTTTTAAAGCTGGGTATTTTAGAAGGTTATTTAACCTTGCAAAATATAATACTTAATGTATTAGATGTCCAATATTGATGACAAAATAAATAGACTGCAGCCACAGGATTTCTCCACAGTGCATCACGCCATCTCAAATGGATCACATAGATCCCAGTTCCACAACAAGCTGAGACACCGATATATATATAAATGCAGAAGGATCCTGCAATTCATCAAATACATGAATCTCCCCCACAAGAAACCAAACCAACAAAAAAAGAGAAATTCCTGATGAGAAAGGCCAAGATTTCTAAGACCATAATCAAGAGCTACTCAGCCAAAAAAGACGTCTAAAAACTTACTATTAGGAGCAAAGTTTCTAAAACAGTTGATATGCCATCACACGAAGATGATGAAGGATATGGAGCAAAATTTACTTCGTTGCGCCTTCAGCTTATAAATTCACTTTTTCCATGACAGCATGTGCCACATAGGCATTTATCATCCTTTTTCAAACAAAACTTCTAACTTGTTTCCCTGGACAAAAAGACACACTCTGTAAAAAGGGGACATTCCCAGAAATCACTGTCAGACATGTGAGTCTGCAAGGAACCATGACCTCACTTGCGAACAAAAATGAAACTTCTGTCAGTTTTACTTAAGGAAGCAGATGGGAGGTCAGCAACTAAAAAAAAAAAAAGAAAAGAATGGATTCACTTGAAGAGATCATATAATGCTTTCAGACAGATTTCCAGACAGTGATGCATATGCTCAACTATTTACAAAGAATGAGTTTATTTTTTAACAAAAATGACAAGTAGCATGAACATTGGATATGCCAGGAAAGGGTTAGATATTTTGGATTTTTTTTTTCCATTTGTGAGGAACTCGCAAACCCTTTATTCTTACAGATAACTTCTTGGGCTATTCTGCAACCCCAGCTTCAAGAAGCCCAAATAGATCTACATGGCCTAGTGGTATTGCTTTCCCACTACCTGAAACACCATACGAAATCCAGATCTCCTGTGAAAAGGCGTTGCGACCAGGTTTCCCTAGAAGTAGATGTAAAAGAAAGTCTGATCTTAGTGCTCCATTTGGTCAGAGGACTCCATGAGACGCAAACACATCCACTCACAAGACTGCAAGGAGAAGCGGTGTTAGGGGGAAAAATCAGCTGTGGAAGAGGGAAAAGGGGTGAGAAAGGACACACCCACTATATATTTGTATATAAATGTGTGTACATGTGATATCCATGGACATATATGAATAGGAAATAGCAAGTGTAAATGTCTTAGCTTTTGGCTGGATACCCTTGAGTGCAATGCCACCCGTGGGCAGGAGCTGCTGCTGTCCTCACTCCCTTTCCCCAGGACCAAGGGTGCACCAGACTAAGCTTTCTGTGCTTCTTGAGCACCCTGAAGCTGTCTGTTCTCAGGAGACCCGATAGCCCCTCAGACCTTCTCGTTGCTCCCATGGGTGACTCAGTTTCTTGCAGCTCCATCTTCTTTTGATGATGGGATCTAGCACATTGTTTAACAGGAGCATGGGGCTGCCTCTGCTGTCATCCCTGCATTGCTCCTGATGTTAAAAAACAGAGCAACAATAAAGGGAGTGAACTGCCAGCTGCCAGAGGGAAAAACAAGGGGAATTATCTAGATGGAGAAACAGATTATTTTGTACAAAAAAAAACCAATTTTGACTGTATCGGAAAATAAAAGCAAAATAATTAAAGGGGCCTTTTCTTTTTGGCATGGCAGTCCATTACAATGGCCTTGGCCTGAGCACAGGGGCCACGTGAACTAACGGGATCAAGAGCAGAGGGAAGGGACACTGTCACGTTATGCCACATGCAGACAGTATTCAGCTGGTGGGTTTCACCAGCTAACAGAGAGACCATCCTGGTTGTGCACAGCACCAAAAACTGCCAGGGGGAGGCAGGCGGCTCCCGAATGGGGTCTGTCCCACCCAGGTACACATCTCCACGCAGAAACAATGCTTTCTTTTGGTTTGTTTGCAGAAGACAGTGAGTCATGCTGGAAGTACGCTGCCCGCTTCCACTAGCAACGCCAGCAACAGTGCTTGCTGTTGCCATGGCTTTCATTATTTCACTACAACATTTGCTCATGAAAGATGTACGTAATCTGAATTGGGGTGAAAAAGGCCTTGCATTGTTTCCTGAGACTTACCTTTCTCTTGGACAAAATTCACGGCTATTATTTTTGGATTACAGCAGGAAACTCCTGTCTAATTCAAAACAGCGTCATGTATTCGCATACATCTCCCCTCACCTCTCCCTCTGCCAAAATGTCAGCTTTGCTTAGGATACATGTCCTCTTGTCACTACAATGAAAACTGCGTCCTCCCTGGTACAATTTATCATACAGGGTTCGGTGATGCAGTATGCCAAGCAAGGAAGAAGAACATGAAACCTTATCACCATACTGTTTATTGACCAGTCATCCTGCGTTGTACTCATTTCCTCCCCTTAATTCCCTGCAAGTATACATTGGCTCAAAATCAAAAGAAATGCAATAGTTAAAAAAATTATATGCTCTGAGATGAATGTATTATTCCATACATGCTGATGGTGCAATTATTTCTCTCCTGTGATAACTGAAAACGTTTGTTAATAAAATTTGTTCCAGAAAAGCAGAGCATTATTCCATTATGCTGTTTGAATCCTAACAAATTAGCCTTTTTTTCCCTTGGAAAAATCAAGTTTTGCATCTGAGACATCATCCTGAGAACCACTATTTACACACATTAAAGGAGGGGGCGGTTTGCACAAACAAAATAATAAAAATATTTGGTTTTGCCAGTCCTACTTGGCCAAGAAAAAGCAGAAAAGGAGCACAGCCAGAACATGCTGTACCCAGCTTTTGCTGGCTGATGATTGCCTACTATAAAATTAACCCATCTGACTTAATGCTCTACCTCAGCCCTACAACATCAGCCTGGAAACAGAGAAGCTCCCGGTATAGAACCAATTAACTCCATCACTCCGCAGCCCAGCAAGACACACAGAAGAAAGCAAACGCTTCTTTGTGCATTACAGCGTGCGATCCCTGCAGAAGCAGCACGGGAGGGGAGAACAATAAGGCCCTTCTCAGTCCTGCTTTACCTTTTCCCCTTTTCTTCAACCCCTCATCCACCCAGCACTGCACGTTCTCCTGCTCAGCGCTCAGCGGGACAGCTACTCCCTGCCGTAAATCCTGTGCACGGGGTCAGAGCCTGTCCTGCAGTCGGGGTGGAGAGCAGAAAGGCAGCAGCTCCTCACTGCTGATCCTCTTTTGTCCCTCAGGGGCTTGGATGTGGCAGGGGAGACAATGTAGGGCACTATCACCACCACATTTGGATGAGGTGACCTTGTCTCAACCTTGCCCTCCAAGTGACAAAACCCCAAGCCAGTCTTGCGTAAGAACAGACAGAAGGAAACAAGGGGGAAAAAAGGGTAAGTAAAGGTAAACCACAGCCTTTTCTTAAGCTTTCATGGAACTCACTTATCTAGGGCACAGTCTGGCTCCGCAGTCATGTCAACCTTTCACCGGAGGAAGCCTGACAAGTTTTGTATTATTCTCGATTTATGTCTTTTTTTGGCTTCAGTGCAGCCCTGAGGCAAAAATGTAGACTGCTTCTTTTGTTATGTACCTTTTCCCAAGACAGACCGCAGGACCTCCAATAAGTGCAATAACATCAGGAAATACACATTTTGCTGATTTGCCTTTGCTTGAAAATATTCTCACAGCTACACTACACAGAGGAAGAAGGAGGTGGTGATGATCCAGTGAGAGGCCAAAGACTAAGAGAAGAAAATCTCTTGGGGAAGAAAGGAACTAATGAACAAAAGTCGGGAACAGAAAGAAGACTGTTATGCCACAAATATAAAATGTATAGTCACATAAGCTCATAGGAAAGAAAATGAAAGCTGACATCCTACAATGCTAGATTGATTAGGGAGGACTTGGAAGACGACCAAGGTCTGGGAATGGCATGGGAAATCATTTCAAAGGAGAAAGAACCTCACACTCTGCTACGGGGGACGGCAGCAGTACAATAACACATGAAGAGGATGTTGGAGAGCTGCCACAGACCCTGGGCAAAGCAAAAACATATGACAATGTGTGTGGTTATAATAGATACCTGCATGGCTTGCAATGGTAGTGTGAAGGATTTGGATCTTCAACCACCTGAGAAGTGCCAGATTTGAGAGACCAAGGGCTGTCTTCCTGTTTGCCTGTCTGCCCCCTCCATGTTCAGATACCTCGTAGAGCCTTCCTACAATGCCCACAATATAACAGCATAACAGTGAAATAGGTATTACCATACCACACTCCTGAATATATTCTTCTCTGATTTTTTTTGTTTGTCCATTTTCTCCTTCTAGCCAAGGGCTGAGATTATATTTACCATTTCTTTGATGTTACAGACACAACAATAAATATTCTTTAATGGTAATTATAGTGGAACTTCATGCCTTTCTCTGCACAGAGACAGCATCTATACAGTCCAGGTACATTCATACCACATAGTCACATCATTTCTCTGCTGACAAGGTCAAGCTACCTTTGAAAGGATTTTTGTCCCATCAAAATCAAGGAAAGCATTGTCTTTGAGCAAGAGTAGAGTGAGATTTCTACCTGAATTTTTAATAAATGCCAACCTCCATAAGACTCAATTTAAACATGAGATTAATACATTCCATTTCAAGCAAGGGAGAAGGAAGACTGAATTGTGAGTAGAAATAACCCCACTACTAGTAGTCATATTGAGAGTTCAGAGTATGTTATACCTCTACAGATTGGGAAACACTCAGGGAGGAGCTCGTGCCAGTCTGTCTGTACAACACTCACCATATGTTGGCATACTTCAGTAAAGAAGTAGCAAACTCTACGTGGTGTCAAAGCTTTCCCCCAGGTGCCTCAACAACATGAACGTGGAGCAGATGTGTTGGCCTCCACTCAGAGGGCAAATGTAGGTTATCTGAACATACCTTCCAACCATCACTCAGGTTTTTGGTCCCTCAGAAGTCAAGAAGAATTGCCACACAATGGGAATAAGGGTAAAATGTCTGTTGTTACTATAGGAAAAGCCATCTTTACATCTAGTTTATTGTTTTTTTCTAACAAAGGAATGAATTCAATGAGATGCTCAGAAGCTAACGTGAGTAGCCTCAAGGTTTAGTTCAGCAAGCATAACAATTTGAACATAAAGAAGATGCAAATACCAGTTGCCCTTCTTGTCTGGATGGAAGAAGGCTTTAATTGCAAAAAGACTCACTGTGATATCCTTACTCTTAAACCCACCCCAAACCCAGACCCTTACAAACACTAAACATTAATCCTGTTTATGATGACTGAATAGTGTTCAAATACTCTGGAAGAGGATGGATAGGTAGACAAATAGACTTGAAAGTCAACACCCAGAAAATTTCATTTAAGTTATTTGGAACCAGAAATCTTTTGGAAACACTGGTTGCGTGAAAAAAAACCTGTGCTAGTTAAAACCCTAGATCTGTCAGTGCTTTAGAATATGATAATTTATTCAGGTTTATTTTCCTGGGGGAAAATATATCTGGGAGAACACTGATAAATCTCTTCTCTGACTATTAATTACAAATTCAAAATTAATCTCGTTTGGCCTTGCAGAAACCTTTTTGTATTTGCTTTCCATTCTACGTCTGGTTTTTATTTATCTTAATTTGATTAAAATGTAGCCATTCAAAACTCAGAGTTTCTGTAAAGACTGTCACCATTAATCAGTCTGGGGGTATATTCACTGAAGAAATATTTGTCATGTATATTTTCTCTTTCTGTCAAATCCTGTTTGGCACTGGTGGAAGAAATATCATATATTTGAAAGACTGCACTAAAATCTTCCCTCTCTGAACAGTTGAGAGGTGGCAGACACAAGGCCGGCCCTGGGGAGATGGGGCAGCCCTGTACAGATTTCAGAAAGGAGAGAGAATATGAAGCTTGTAAACATGCCGAAGCCCTTTGTGTTAAAGTTAATTGATGGGTTCAGTATAAAAGTCTGGATTAAACTAGTTTTCATCTTTGATAAACCGCTTAATTTGCTGCAGCCTCCTTATGCTGGTCACAAACTGGTCTGCTGGGGTGCTTCTTTGCAGGGGTCTGAGCACCATACCTGTATGGTCCAACACATGGGGGTGAGCATGGATGCAGCCGTGGGGCATGTCGGGGCAAGCTGGATCATGACCTTTTATTCCTCATATTTCTGGATTTTTTTTTCAGAAACAGCCTCCCAAGTGCAGCACTGTTGGGTCTTTATGGTACTGTTTCACTTTGGAAAATGCAGTTCATGAAGCATTTAAGAAACAAACTTTGTTCCTGTATTTTTCACTAGGGGAAGGGAAACGACCCAAACTGTGGCGTGCGTTATGAGCTCCGCATGAGCACAGTTAACCACACAGGACAATGAGCAAATCACATCGCCTTTATGGCTTCCAGGAATCAGCTGGGCTATCTCCTGCCAGCATCCCAAGGGCTTCCTTAACCTGGAGAAACCCGTGATGAACAGAGGCAGACAGTCAGGAGCAAATCACCGACCTAGTCAGTCTTTGGCCTCCTTTTTCATTCAGACAAATTTTAAATGTTAAATAAATACTGAAGGAATCACTTGTCACCACAAATTATTCCTTTGAATGTTTACTGTTCGTGCCAGCTTCCCTGGGGTCCTTCCCATTTAGAAACAACTTTAACAAGCAATCCCATAAAACATTGACCATTATTCCCCAAGAAGTTGTGCCTAGTGACTTGTTACACAGAAATATGTTTCCAATTTCACTTTAAAACGTATTAGAAAGGAGTCCTCAGTATTTTTTACATTAGCATTTAGTGCCATGTGGAAATGGCAATTAAAAATTGCCACAGGCTGTACTTACAGCCTTTGGTTTTGTTTAACTGTTTAGATGGTGCTTTTCAGTCCCTTTCCCTCTGCAGGCCTGGGAGACCAATTTGTTTACTGCTTTCCTCAGCTGTCCTCGCCAAGGACAGGGACAGCAATTACTTGAATGCACAATCATATCATTGTTCTGTCCCTCCTTCTCCGTAATAGATGCAGACCAAGCGCGTAGCTTCAGGGCCACGTGCGAGAGCTGCTCGCGCTGCACCAAGGCATTGGGTTTCAAGGGCGAGCTGAAGGACGAGTGGCTCAGCAAAGCTTCTGCCTCCAGGTGAGCAGAGGACTTCACAAGGGGCGTGAAGCCTGACATGGGGATCGCCAGATGGTGCCACTGCCAATGGCAGCTGCAATTTGCTTTTTTCGCTCCTCAAAGCCTACATTTTGGGGGGGGGGTGGGGGGTAAAAAAAAAAATCAGCATTTCTGGCTTATGAGGACCAGTTCCAAATTTGCATTTGTGGCTGAAACATGCCGGCTTAAATTTTCTCTGACCATTCTTCTTCTGTACATAAGGCTATAATGCATTTATGTTTTGAAACAGCACAGTCTTTCTCTGGTAGTGTCTCCCTGTGCCTTGGTTTCCCTTTAGAAAATACCCAGCTGTAGGTGCCTGTCCTTTCTAGAAAAAGCAAGCTAGCAGGCTCTAAAGGCTGAGCTGAATTTGTCTAATTTTGGCCCAGGTCCCAGTGGGTCTCAGCCCATTTTAGCATGCAGTTTGCTGAAAGATGTTGTGAGAAGTGAAGGCCAACTGCAATGGAGAAGCAGCTGGTGATGGCAAACTCAGCTGAATATCAACAGGAAGGCATGAGCACCAGGTCTAAAAGGATCTACGCTAAGCATTTTGTTTCTGTTCTGTAGAAATAGAGGGTAACAACTGGTATAATATGGTTTTGCACAGCAGAACAGGGTCAGCTACTCTCACTTTCCACAGTAATAGGTACTCCATGCAAGAACCTACACTAACAAAGGAAATGATTGTGCCATATTGTAATAACAATTTCAGGTAAAAGGATTAACTTCAGGAAACAACAAAGGCCCTGAAGTAATATTTCAAGAAAATATTTTAATTAAAAATTAATGATGGGGCAAGGTGGGACTAAGAACAGTGGAAGATTACGACTGAGGGGACCTGAAGGAACTGAAGCGAGTTTGAGAAAAATACGTCAAACTGGAACAGGACCTCTGAGAATGAGACAAGCTGTGAGATTTCAGGCAGGCAATGCCATTCCTAAGCACTGTGATACACTGACTTCTGTGAAAGGGCTTATGTGCCGACATTTCCCCACTGGAAGGATGCTGGACTCTGTGGCTATGCTTACATCAGCAAGTAGCGAGGAGCAATGGAAGTGCATCTGCAGGGCAAAACAAGTGATTTTAAGGGTCCGATATCTCCATTCTACACATTTCTGGGGTCTTAAATTACCATTATTTCAGACTAGTTCCAATGTGATCTTGTGGACTGGTTGCCAAATGCTTGTTTGTAACCAGCATGCATTAGAGGTGCTCGTGGAATGCATCTGTCCATTTAGTTTCATCTAAAAGTAATCCCGTTCACACACACCTTGATGTGCATTGCATCATTCCTTGAAGCAAACCAAAGCACAGGATTGGGAGACTGTTAGGAATTTCTCTTCAAAAGAACACTCCCCATTTGAGCTGGCACACTGATGTATGATGCAGCTACTGGTTCAAGAAATCCCCCTCAGACCTAAGCTGTTAAGTATTTACCTTTTACGAAAGAGAAGATGCAGGAG
The DNA here is from genome assembly GCF_947461875.1 of Haliaeetus albicilla. Lineage (NCBI taxonomy): Eukaryota > Metazoa > Chordata > Aves > Accipitriformes > Accipitridae > Haliaeetus > Haliaeetus albicilla. Next base: position 65,005,305 of record NC_091516.1, on the reverse strand, counting down.
CTCTTTAGTCAATTTAGTAAATCTCTGCTCGCTCAAATAGACTCTTCAGCTTTGGTGAAGGTACTTGTGTGAATTAAATATTCATCTGTGAACACAGCAGTTGCCAATTTCACCCTATCAAGTTATGCTGTCTGGTTGTTTATGCAGGAATTTGTTTAAAAGGAATACATTATGGCTATAGATTTGTTTAGACTGCTTTTGGGATCAGAACTGGGTTTAGTTTTAGAAATTATAGGCCTGTCCCTTCAAATTCTTACATCTGAGCTTGGGAGCTTAATTCTCCAAGATGCTGGTCACTCTGGCCTTTCTCCAGCAAAGCACTCAGGCTGCTGGTTAGCTTTTAAGATACTTGTGCACTCAGCAAAATCCTTGGGCTTGCACAGAGCACACACTCCAGGGTTGTGGCGGGTGACCAGTAAGTGTTTGCAGGATCGATCCCAATTTCTCTGAGGGCAAAGCTATTTGAGAATTTAGTAAGCACCAAAAAAGGTTTTGCTGTGACATTTTTCAAGTACTGTAAAAATCCTGTTAACCACTCGCTAGTGTGCTATATTTGTGTTATCTCAGAGCGGATACATTTCTCACTTACTGGAACTTTAACAGCTAATAAAAATAGAACTTCTGAACTTTCGAGGACCCTTTGAATAGTGTAGCTGTACAAAGTGTCTGCAGTACGGCAGGGGTGAAAGGGTTGGGAAAAGTTTGCATGACACATAGCGTTGCTTGGTACAAGCAATAACCAAGATCAGCAATTGCATCCTCCAAACAAAACTAAATAGGCAATTACTGGAAACGCAGGCAGCGAAAATCCGTTCAGACTCACTTGACGCATGCTGACTTCAGATAAAGCCAATGCTAAACAATAGGGACACAGCCTTTCCCCCAGGAATTCAATGGCAAAACTCCCCCTGACTTTGTCAGAGTCAAGATTTCATCCAAGGACTGAACCTCCCAGCTGCCTTTTGTGGGGAGCCCCCACTGACTTCTGTGGGGCCATTTACAGCAGTGATGCTTGTAAGAGACTCAGAAGTCATTCTGAACTAAGATAATGAACTATTGTTTAGGATGTTTTTCCTGACATAAAATACATAGTTTCAGAAAGGCAGAGACGTGCAGAGATTCCCTTCCCCTGATCCAAGAGACTTGCATCAAGCTTCAAAGAGCCTCACTCTCCAGAGGGATATCACACCAGGATGAGGAATAACTGCGAACAAATCAGAGTTAAGATAAGAAGTAGTATTCTACTGCAATGGAAGCAATAATAGGCTATGTCTGTGCTGAGGACCAGTTTGCTAGGGTTTTGGAAACAGTTGTTTCCTCTAAGCTGCAAATGGCATGTATGACATTGATACGTCCGTGTTGCGCTGGCTTGCAGTTTCAGCAGCGTTTCTCAGAGGATGAGAGCAGAGCAGAGCCGAGTCCTTTCTCACAGCGTTTATAAATGGCTGGCAAGGCCACATTGCCAGAATGAATTATAGCTATCTCCTGATACAGTCTGAGCTGGATTAACTATGTTTGTAATTATCACTCTGGGAGAACTAAAAAAAAAAAAAACAAAACACAAAAAAAACCTGCGACTGTGTAAAAGAAAACCTTTTTGATTTAAGTTGCTGGCTTGCACAGTCCAAACAATTTCAAAAGGTTTCAGCTGTTTCAGCCCCAGTAAAATGATGCTGTAGGGCCTGACTGTACAAATTCTGTTCCAGTGAGCAATCCATACTCACACAGGCAATTTCTTCTATATCAGGAGTATATCTGTGTTCACAAGGGCTCCCTCCTCAGAGGAACTTAAACTGGAAGGATGGGGCTCTTACTTTGCTATGGTTGTGTTAGCCCTGCTTTCAGGGAAGGAAAAAAAAAAAAAAAAAAAAGAGGCTTTTTATGCTTTGGAAATCTGAACCTGCATGTGAAAAGTAAGTTCTTGCCTGCTAAGGGCATTTGAATTTTTCTGAAGTTGTTACTGAAGTTCAAAGCAGATAAGGGCCCTATCTGGGGCTGCAAGCCACTGTAATGCAACACTTATCCAATTTGCAAGGATGTTAGTAGCTTCAAAGTTCCCTCTAAAGGCAAACTAAGCTTCACAGGCTTGCCTAGCCAGGAGTAAATTATTCTGTAATGAAGGTGAGACACAGAGAAAAGCTGGTAAAAGGATCGACTTCTTTTCTCGGCTGCTATTATATCTTTCCTCCAAATTACCATAAAATAAGCTGCACTGTAGTTGTAGGGTTAGAGACCGAAAACCTAAAAATTGAAAAAAAAAGAAGAAGTTTGAGGTAATAAATTACCAAGGAAGACCATTTTACAAATAGGTGAAATCCATATCATAGAGGGGGGTGGGTGTAAATTTATTTTTGAAATGTTTGTTCTTCCTGTGGGTTAATTCTGCCTTTCTGTGTAACCAGCCTTGTTATTGTATTACTTCTGACTGCAGAGATCAGGAAGAATAATCTAACAGATTGATTAAAACACTCTCTTATCTCTTGTCCTCTGAGAAACGCTGCCTAGATATGGATACACTTTGCAGATTATTTGTGTGCGTGAAAGTAACAAGGAACTTTGCAAGTATTCCTTATAGAAAAATTGATTTCTCACAAAATACATTTTTGTAAAAAAGCATGGTGGCTGAAAAAAATCAAAAGTTTCCAAGCTAGCTTTCAAATGATGCGATACAGTGGGTATGTGTGTGTACAGTGCAAGGAAGGGTATGCCCAAGTGATACAGCACAATGCTGCATGAAGGTATCCAGCTCATTTCATTTAAAGCTAGCTTTAATACCTGAAGCAAAATAGCTTTGTCATCTGCCTGGATGGTCTTCTTGGATGATGGCACCTTGCTTCTTAATTCTGCTAACTGAAAGGCTGCCACGTGAATTTAATATATGAACTAATACAAAGAGAAGAAATCAGTCAATGACTAACAATACATGAAATGTCATTTATACTTCTTTTTCCTTAAGATGTAAATTATTAATGTACATTCCAGCCACCTGAAAAAACAGCATGCTTGCCAGTCATGGAACATTTTTTCTTTTTTTTAAGTCATATCAGAATAAAATGGGAAATTCTCAGAAATCTGTGCAGCTAATAATGTCTACAATTTTTATCCTTTTTTCCACTGAGCAATGTAAACCAGCATCCCTGGTAGTTATTAACTAAGGAAGTGATCTCATTCCTATGCAACTAAAAGAGTATTTAAATTTAAATTTAAGTTTGAAAGATCCACTTTAGTTTCCCCACTTAGAAATGGGCAGTCAGCCAGCCTGGCTGCAGACCAAGAAATCAGGGTTTCTCTGAACAGACAACTCCAGAGAGGACCATTTCAGATTTCAGCAACAAGTTTTCAGAAATCAAGCACTGAAATAAAAGATATTAAGAAGATAAGATGCTTCTAATATGATGTACGTATCAAGATTGCTTAGCGAGATAGTGCTCTTATGTGTGGAAGAGTACAGGCTTAGAAAAAAGCTAAACAGATGGAAAAAATAAAGTACCTTGCAAGCACGTGAGATGTCCACAGTGCTGCTCAGATGTGGAACCGCAGTGAAGTAGAAGGTCCCTGCCATTTTACACCATGTCTGGATTTCACATATAAATGATAAATGGTTCTTGAGAAATGTTAACGTTTCCGGGGGGATTTTAGTAGTCCCTTAGTAGAGTTTGTATTTTCTCAGAGTTGCACTGAAGAATTACATGCTGAATTCGTGGCAGCTTGGACCCTCCTTAGCAAACTTTCATACCTTACCTGCTCCAACTCCTCTGGAGTTTCCCTGTCCTCCTTTTATGTTCCATGGGAAAACAGTGTCAGGACGTCCTCTCCAGCTCTCCATTAACAAGTCATTTGGCACAATAAATCAAAGCAGTTGGTGCTGAGGCTACCTGCCCATCTACATGATATGTATTCAGGGATTTCACTTGAGTCAAAGTTTAACCTGTCTACCTAGGTTGAACGTCCTCATCATGCACATGCCTTAGAGCCATCTGAATGATGGATATTGATGGATATGGCTAGGAATAACTTGGGCTTTACCTTCTTAAGCCAAGTTTGTATTATGCTTATAATTTCTGTGTTCTCCTGAATAGGACAATAAATATTTGTACATACTAATTACATTATTTTACAGTTAGATGGTATGTAAACTATTTTGATGACATTGTGTGGACTACAACCTCCAGCTGTTGTTTGGAAATAGGAACAATAAAAATCCACCTCTCTAAAAAAAAATAATAATACCCCCATTTTTATACATTTGTGCATCTATGTGAATTACTCGGATGTATGCTGAAAACTCTTGTTTTCTTCCTAAACATATTCACCTTCAAACCCAGCCAGTGCTTGGACAAATATTGCCTTATCTCCACAGTGCTGTCGCCATGCACAGCTGAGAATCCTGCCCAGCTGGAGCATCAGGTTCAGATGAAGGTTTATTGCTTTGAATTGCGGAAGCTGGTCTCACTCAAACAAAGTGAGTAGCTACTTCTAGAGGAAGAGCATGATAAGAAGATAATAAGCCCATTCTTTTTTTTTCTTTTTTTCTTTTTTTTAAGCCTAGCAGCAAGAAGCCAAGAGTCTCGTTGGCTCATGTCACCACACAGCTGTAAAAAAGGCTGTAGTTTTGCTACTTGCACAACAGGATTAGATGAATAATACCATACTTTGAAATAGTCAAGGACTATTCATGGCTATTTATTTTTTTCTACAAGACACATTGAAGTCAAAGTTAATAGTTAATTCATCCCCCAGGTCATGCACAGAATTTAAAAAAAAAACAAAAACAAGAGGCTTAAACCAAAAGACTTAAACCAAGAGTCCAAGAGACTTTAAAAAGTCCAAGAGACCAGACTGTGCTGCTCGGCAGCTCTGTTCTGCTCACAACCCTGTGCTCGCCTGGAATCACCACAAATCGGGTACCCCAAAGGTCAGGCCTGGGCTCTGCTCCTGATGCTGCTTCACAAACACAGCCAGGAGGTACTGAAGCAGGAGTAATTGCCATTAAGCATGACCATACTGCAGTCCAGTGGTATTTCCGTGAAGTCAGTGAGGTCCCTTCCAACACAAAGTATTCCATGATTCTATGATTCTACATCCCCACTTTCCTTAGGTCATGTTTGGATTCTGTGCTTGGTCTGGACCTGATATACCAGGACAGATGGTAATGTAGCTGATCTGAAGTTAATTTTTATACTTATACTGTTGCTGTCTGAACTAATAGTTAACTGAGGTTGTTGCTTCACATGGATCTGCGGGATTGGAGGGGGATTTATAAGTGTATGTGTTTGGAGAGGGACAAATGATAAATTTGTTATGAAGAATTTGCAGAGAAGACAAGAGCCATGCTGTAGTTGTGATAAGGAAGGCTGCTTTGAAAAAGCAGAGACCATATGAAGTCCATTAAGAACTGGTGAACTGCATAAAAACAACGGCAACATCCTTTCCTGTGACTCCTTGGAATATAAGAGCTTGCATAGTGCTTCAAAGGCACTTCAACAATAACATAATTGGGGCTCACCGTCAGGCACTTAAGCCCATGTAGGGCAGTGGGAAGAGCAAAATGTGTTCTCTCTTTATTAAACCTCCCATGCGTCTTATCTTATTTTCCCTCTTTCAGTGTTTACTCAGCGTTCATCCTCAGTGAGGCTGGTTTGTAGTACATGAATGAATGAAGACATCTTTGAAGTTGCTGTACTGAGCAAAATTGTTGAAGCTTTTCTTTGATAAGTTCACATGAATAGAGCCATTTGCTATTAACACATCTTTTACTGATGCAGCTTTTATGCCTCGAGAGAATTAAGAGTCCTTTTTTTGGATGCATGTTTGCAGCTCCCATTAAGGCTAACAGTTCTGTAAATGCATATTTGGAGGAAGATGTGCATAATGGTAATTACAACACATTTGCATACACATCTTGCTTTTAATCCAGAAAGAGTTCAACATGCTTTACAAACTTCACCAACACTCTTACACATGTTGTAAATGTAGAATCACTTTGTCAACAGCTGCTGTACAGCCACCTCGAGGTGAAATGCAACAGCTGTGTAACAACAAAAAGCAGCACCACAGAACATGGCAGTGACCAGAAAAACTTAAATTGCCTTATCTAGTTGAAACCATTGGGAGAATTCTAGGTAAGTAGCATGTAAATTACTCAAAATAAAATTTGGCTTGAGCACTGGAGGTAACACTCCTACTGTTGCAGGGAAAGTGCCGTGGCATTTTTAATGATGGCAATTTGCCTGAACCTCTGTTTTATGTCTCCGTGGAAAGACAGCACCTCCAACTGTAGTGTGATGACTAACAGAGGCCAGCCCTTGGTGGGATCAAAGAGTGCCACCTACAGCCACGAGCACCTCCTTGTTCTGCAGAGCTCCGTGTTTTCCCTGGCTGGCTCTGGATGTTTCAACCTGCCTGGGTAGATAGCGAGACCAAGTGGGACCACACAGTGACACACAAGCACAGATTTCATAAAGAGAGAAAAATGAACAAATTTTAAAAGGGGGGTGGGGGGAACAATGGCTGATGTCAACATTATGTAGGAGATTGGAAGCCTGATGATTTCGCCATCGCTAGGAGATGCACTACCTCATATCAGTGTGAAATAAGAATAGAGAAGTGATAGCACCCTGTTGTCAGGGTTTTCATTGATTGGCTGTAGGACTGTGAAGTTACCATGTGAAGCAAATGTGGGGAGTCTTCTGCAGCTGGAGAAGCCACTGTGATTGAAACAGACCAAAAATACTTGCTTTCTGAATCATGGAAATGTAATAACTCTTTACTCAGGCTTTGAGACTCTGGAAAATTTTGGCGTGTTTCCCATCAGTATGATCTCCTTGAGGAAGAAGGAGAGAAGAGCGGGTTTTCATGCCATCTGTTGTCTTTCCTGCATGCCGTGTGCCTGATCCCGTGTGACAGACTGTGCCTCATCCCCTGGCCATGCCTATTAACTAGTCCTCACATTATCTTCACACACTGTCTTGGGTTCATCCCCCTTCCTGCTGCAGGACGATAGTTCTTCCTTTGGTATTGGGGGCCCCCCCCGTAAATGGCAGCTGGTGTTTTGGTCATACATCCCAACATGGCATTTCTGGGCAGCTGTAAACACCATTCCAGGATATCCTGGCCGGGGGAGCAGCCACAGGGGACAGGGAATGGGACCCTGGGGAAGATGCTGTGACCATCTCATTTTGCAGCCTGGTTTCCACTGCAGACCCTCTTACTACACCCCAACAGAAATTACCTGCTGTGCAGAATATAAAACAAAAGACCATCTTGGAATGGAAAGGATCCTTCCCACTGGCAGATACCTATCCTTTCAACTTTAGCAGGAAGCCTGAGGAAGGGGGGAGATGCGTGATGTGAGGATGGGCACCCGTGTGGAGGGGCTCAGGGCGGGCTGCAGCAGCGACCCACCACAGGGCTGGTATGGGGGCAGCTGGGGCAGCCCAGGGAGGGTTTGTGTCACCGCTTCGGGCCTGAGAGTCATGTCAGCGAAAACAAAGTGGAAACGAGCTGGTGAGCATGTGTTGTCAAGCGCTCCTCTTCCGATGGCTCCAGATGGGGACCACATGGAGTCCAAAGTAAAAGTGCAGCAAATGAACCTAATCCTCTAATTCTCTGCCTGCAGTGAAATGGGCTCTCACTGTTGCTTTCCTAATGAAAAAGCAAGTAAGCAGTCATCTGTGTAGGTTGCTCTTACTGCTTCTTATTGGCATAACTGAATTTTACCATGACTGGTTAAAGTAGCAGAAAGAAACAAATTACAGTCTATTTTCTGAGCCTGTTTTGCAACAGAAATAAGAAACATATTTTTCGTTTGGGAGGACAGCAACACACAGCTTTATTTTTTTCCTTTTTTTGTACAGGTTTTGTTTTATAAGAAGCAATTTCCCCAACTTTTCTAATTACCCACCATAGCCCTTTGATCTCCCCTCTAACCTTGCTATTAATTACTTCTCTAAATACAGCAGCAGCAACAGCTTTTCATAAGACTTTTATTCTTCTTAGGACCTGATACAACTGCCATCAAAGTGAGTAAAAGCCTTCAATTCACTTTAGACAAAGGTCCTTGCATCAGGCTCTTTGTGAAAATGCATAATCCACCATTAAAAGTAAGGCAGGTTATCCTCCATCCTTCTCCTTCTGTTGATCTTAGTGGAAGTGAATCAGCACAAACATAGAAATCCTAATACTGAAGAAAATAATAGTGTTCCCAATTACAAATAAAGAACTGCCTGTTTCTCATGCTAAACATCATGTACAGTGTTGCTTTACACACCAGAGTAGCTAACAAACTCTTTGGTTTTTTTAATGGCATGTCCTGGAAAATAATGAAAGGCAGGATTTCCACATGCTATTGTTTACTGCTGTCTAGACTATACTGTGAAATGTACATGGCAGCTCTTTGGAGGTGAGACCTTTTGTTTGCTGGCCATACAGCTGGAAATCATGTTCTGAATGTCCTGGACATTCATGAGCAAGTATAGAATTAATTACTGTAATGTATTTTTAAGTATCTGATGAAATTACAGCACACAGCATACTCTAGTCAATTTGTAACTCCCATTATAACTACATATTTGAAGTAAGGAGGGTACAGGCTAGTCTTCCATCAATGTTCTTTCAGGAGGGTTTCAAGCTGTGTAGCTTAGTGTTTAATACAAATGACACTGTCATGGGAAAATTTTTATTTATTCCATAAGGTGTGGACATAATGATCTCTTACTCATTTATTGAACTCTTAAAATCCCCGTTACTCACACTGCTGTGAAGGGCCTGTCTCCATCTCCTTGACCCCCTCCCCTCGGGCACTGGGGCTGCTGACCTACCCTCTACCCAGTCTGAATCAGCCCTGGTCCTACAGCCTCTCCTCACAGGGCAGGGGCTCCAGCCCCAGCCAGCATGGGGACTTCCCCTGACCTCACTCTGGTTTATCCAGGTCTTTCCTAGGCTGGAGGTTCCAAAACTGAACACTCATCCACTTGCAGGGGCTCCCCCTGCCCTGGGAAAGGCTTTGCATCTGTCCCTGTTGACTCTGGCATGACTCCTGTTGGTCCACTCCCCCAGGCTGGACTCTTTTCATGGGACCCCTACCCTCAAGGACATCCATTAGTTACTCTGGCTTGGTGTCACCTGCATACTCAGTGGGGGAGCACTCCATCATCTCCTACAGGTGATTGACAATGATTCTTCCTCTGCAGCTTAAACATCAGAATTCAGATCAATGTTTACAGTTCTGGGAAGGTAGTAACAGCTGGAAGACCGACTTTCAGCAGAGATTTCATCTTCCATCCCATGGGAAATTAACACTCGCTTCTTAGAGGCCAAAAACAATTTCTCCTCAGTTGATCTCAAGCAAGGCAATTCCTCTGTTGTTACTTTTCCTCAAGTCTCATCTTTATTACCTTCATTGGCTTCCCACCAAGACTCATCAACTGACAGTATCTTCAACAGGGGAAGCTTCCCTTGTCTTTTCCCATTATACATTGCTCCCGTAAAGTATCTGCATCATGTCTGCTTCTCTCCTTTTTCTTCTCCCTGAGACCTTTGATTTTCTTCCTTTTCCTACTTTTGCTGTCATCCTTTTCTATGTCTTATCTTTTCCTGCCATTTCCTACCTCCCCATAGCAATCCTCTTTCCCATGGTTCCTGTCCCTCTTTACTGGTACTTTTTGTCCTCCCTAATAACAGTTTTCCTTTTGCTACTACTCCATGGTTGTGGTCTTGGAAGATACTCTGATTATATCAAGTCTGAGCATTCCCAAATGTTATGACCTCATCTTATCAGTGCAGCCATCAAATGCAGGAAGCAGCCAAGCCAAGACTGTATTTCGTGAGAATACACACTCCTAAAGGCACTGTCAGGAGAAGGTATTCCCCCAGGTTGCTCATTTGTCTTTATTTCAAAGCACTTCAATTTCAAGTTCAAAACCTAGTAACAGGAAAGAAGAAGCTGAACCTTTATGAATTCTTTCTTATGGGATTTCAAAGTCTTTACTTTAGGACAACTTTCTCTTTGCGATAGGACTTGCTCTCCTAAATTACTCAGGTCTTTCTAAAAAGCATGCCCTTGAATAACCCTACCCTCTCTATGAAAGAGAGAGATATATCAAAACTTTAGACTGTTGTTTTGTAAGGTTTAGGCCATAGTATAATTTTTTTTAACCCACTGTGCTTGTGGACAGTTTCATGACTTGAGAACTGAGTTGAAAAATAAAATATTTTCAGTACATTTTTTGTAAAAGAAATAGAACAAAACCACAAACATTTTTCTTATTTTAATTTAAAGACAAGTGAAAACCATAATTTAATCAAAATCCCAAAATCCTGAATAAGAAGAGTACTACTTGCATTGTAGATGACCAGCTAACACAACTTAAATGGCAAATTCAAGCCGGTCTTATAAGAATAATACATTTAAATATAACATTTCAAAGAGAAGTCTTTTTTCAAAGGACAAGTATGCAACAAACTTGTGAAAGACAGACTCATAATGTCTGCCAAAAAAATTCGACACATAGAAGAAAACAGTGAAACTTTAAGTTACAAAGGACAGGTGAAAAAAGGAATTACATGAGAATTTTTACAAAAACTTTTCAGATGATATAAGAGTTCTGTCATTTTTATTTCTCACCTTGGAGTCATGTTAGAGGTCAGGTTTCTTTCAGCATAGCTGGTATCTTTGCCCTGCAGAAAACTCACCATCTATCAGGAAGGCCTGTGTACTTTGATAAGCATGGCCTGAGGTGTGAACATACCCACCTTTGTTAATGAGCTCAGTTTTTCTGGAAAAAAAAGAGATTATAAATGCATAGACAAATCCAAGTAATACAACCATTTGTTGACTTTAAAAGATATAGATGATACAAAAGATACTTTTTTTTGGTCAGTTTTAGATCAGATTTGCGGTGATGGTTTGGGGTGAGATTTGTTTGGTTTTTTTTTATATTGGTGAGTACATACTGTTTTACGTACATGTGAGCTTTTTAGTTTGTATTTTACATGCTTCATACTTAGTACACTATATCCTTTTTGGCTCAAAAGTTACTTCCAAGAACATATCCAAACAAGCTGAACTTCTTTTTGTTATTTTGCTTTTTTGTGTTCCCTTCTGCAAAACTAGTTGCTAAATCTCACCATTTTCATAATTATTCTGGACTGTGATGGGTTCTCTAATACCTTCTGGGTTTGGCACAAATAAACATTCTCTGTCCCCTAAAAAGAAAGGTGTTCATAACATCAAAGGTTTCCTTCAGGTTCTTCTGGTTTATTCACCAGCTTTTCTAATGCAGTGGAGGACACAATTTTTCCAAGAACTCTATTCCTCATAGATTTCATAGCAGTGGTCCTCCTCTCTATCACAGGAGCTACCTGAGCTATCAAGGGTCTTAACCAAACCTCTGCTATAGGCACTGGAGCAAAACATGTAACTTGGATGCACCCCAAGTCTGCTACTTCTGTCACAGGATCCAGCCAGCTGTGAAGAATTCTTATGAAACTGGAACTTGTTTGTTTACTTGTTACAACTTAGATAAGTCAAAATCTTCTGGTTGACTCATTATATTTTTGCTTTGGCAATGCAGAAGGATTTAATCATTTTTCCTAGTAATTTCAGGCATGGGTGTTGCAGGATCTAAATTCAGTTCTTTCATTCCTCCTCTAAAGTAATATTTAAAAATGGCTTTTTTGCCCTGCATGTTTACCATTAGTAGTTTTGCTTTAACAGCATAAGCTTTACCTGTTACACATATCTAAATTCTGCACTCAGTGACAGAAAGTAAACATATTCATTGATTTTACTGATTCGCAGTGATGTAAATAAGAACAAGATATTAAACCAGTACAGAAATACCATGACATATTCTGAGACATACAGCAAATCTGTAAAAATCCTGGATTTGTCATTTTATGAACAAAGCAGATAAGGAAGGCAGATTTATGAGTGACTTCGCAAACTTGTCTTCTGGCAGAGGAATCGTGGAATTAATTTGGCTTAGATATAAGGCAGAGGAAGAGGAGCTTTATGGCTGCTTTAACTTATGCCAAATGGAGAGCCACACTAAAAGCCCTTCCCCTCATTCAGGATTGTGGAGGGCTGCAAAGAGTGTGTGGCTTTTATTGGACAAAAGGATATAGCTGGAAAGAACAGAGGAGATTTTGGGCACCCAAGCCCATCGTCAGCTTTGAAAGAGCTGCTTGGCATAGTTTGCTCTGGCTGGCATGCCTGTGATTAATTCCCAGCACTGTTGCTGCACCACAAAAGGGCAGGAGTGTGGGTGTACATTTGAATATCTGTCTTTATTTATAACTGTTGCAATTGGGTTTTAGTTGCAAATTATGCTGGATAATAAATGCACATTATTTTTAACAAATCCACTAATATCGATCCATACAGTTTGTGATGGAGGTAGGAAAGTCCTTTTACTAACAGAAAAGAGTAGGTCTTAACTGAAAGTCACACCATTCCTAACCCAAGTAACTGTTTCAAAAGAGCAGCCCGCCATTCAGAGTTTATTGTGATAATAGCTTTTTACTTGCCTGCCGCTTCCTGAAAACAATTCCTCACTGTTTATGCAAGCTGCACGGGGAAAACCAGGGTGACCCACCAAGCAGCAGTTTGCACTGGTCTCCATTTAACTGGCCAGTGGTAATGACTGAGAAAACCTCTCACAAGAGCACCATTTACAAACATGTAGTTTGGTGAGTGCACTGTGTCAAGCACGTTGGGCTGATCTGCAGAGCAGCATCGTCCTACGAGGAGTGGGTGAATGCTCTGCAGCGCAGAGAGCACAGCAGGGAATGCAACCACGCAGCCGGGAGTGAGGGGAGACGGGAGGAAAAATGGATCTGAGGGGGACAAAGTGTTCCCTTTTCAGAAGGCTTGAGCTCTGGCTCTGCAGTGATGCCCATCAGTGAAAAAAATCCAAAAGAGATTAGAAAGGGGCAGGCAGAGTTGCCCTCTGTCCCCCACTTGCATCTGGTGCACAGCAGGAGGAAGAGTTGAGGATGTCAGTGTAATCATCCCAAGAACAGGGTGTTGGTGTGATCATCCCCGCTTTGTCTTGTGTTCTTCTGTGATGGATCTTGCTATAGCATTGTCTTGCCTACAAACCACATTTACTCTGCAAATTCACTTAATGCCACCTGAAGATGGGCCAAGTTACTGTAGCTCTTGCACCCCCCTCAAAGGAGCTTGTAGGCAACACTCACCTTCTAGTTCAACAAGGCTTTTGCGGGTTTGGTGTGCATGAGGACGCCTACAAAATATCCCCATCCCAATCTATTTATTATGCATTAATGAGGGAAGGCAGCAGTTCTCTTACAACTCAGAGTAGCACTGACAGTATTTTCCTGATCATCTTTCCCATCTATCTTTGATCCTACTTGAAGGTAAGGACATGTTTTCAGATTCGTTGATGGAAGTTTCCCCTAAACCAGAATCACCTTTGCATCACCTTCTGATTTCTCCAGAGAAACCTCAAGGACCACACTCTGGGCTGATTCCTTCAACAGAAGTTGTGATATTTTTACACCTGACACTGCCAGATGGCATGCACAGTTTTACAATTTCTTTTTTACTGTATTCAAGGATGATTTTTGCCTTAGAGGAATGCGCCCAGTTCATTTTCAGTACAGTTTCTTCTGGGAGAGAACTAGCAGGCACCAAGAGGTCCCACTGCAATTAGAGTCAGCTCTTGGGACAAATACTTCCTTGGCAAAAAAAACCTGTCTGCAAGGAAGGCAGGGGCATGCACGCATTTTGATCATTTCGGTTCCAGAATTGCCCCATGTATCACTAAGTAAAGCTAGCAACATGAAGCCGCTGGGCTGCATATGATCACTCCCCTTTGACAGAGTATATCATTAACTGTAAAAGTATGAGGGCACTGAGTTCATGTGCAAAATAATAGTAGCGATTATTTCTTATTGAGCATTGTGTATAACTCTTGGTATTACAGAAACATTAGCTAACTAAAATACTTTGTGTCTAAAATACCTTGTTTTCTGCTGAGATGACAGTGAAGAAGAAAGCTAGAAAAGTCTTATTAGAAAACATTCATTAACAGTTCTCACGATCACATTTGCAAACACTGCAAATAATAAAATGTTCATCTTTGGGAACAAAGAATAAAGGTTGTTCCTAGAAAACAGAAGATTTTCTTAGAAAGCAGAGATTCAGAGAAGAATTTCGGGCATGTCATAAATAATTGCCTCAAAATCTGCTCTAAGTATCAATCTGTGGAAACAGAGGTAGTGCAATCTTTGCATAACAAAAGGAATGGTGAGCAAAACCAGTAGAAACAATAGTAATGCCACCTAGCTGCCATCCGGGGCTTTTCATGGCAGGTTTCAAAGCACAAGAAGAGTAAGACTTAGAATGGAGGAAATACTAAATATTTTTTGGTTCTGTTGAAATGAAACTATGAAACATAGATCAGGAGGGAAAAATCAATTTAGAATAAATGAAATGTTATTATGTCAAAATGAAGAGTCTAATAATTTTTTTTTTTTAGGAGTATTACAATGCTTTTATTTTGCAGTCAAGTTTGAATGAAAATGCCATTTTCCAACTAAGAGTTTCATTTGATAACTTTACAGGGCAATTTGTAAAATTTTTACATTTCCCTCCTGATATTTTCAAAAGAATTGACTGAGAGTGCATTCCTCATGGACCAGCAGGTCAGGCCATTCTCAAGGCTGCTTTGCCTTGTTCCCACAACTATACATGCATTTCCCTTCCTGGTGCCCTCAGGAGCCAGGAAAAATTGCTTTTCTCCATGCACAGCTTTATTGCCATTTTCCTCCTCCTTCCTCCCTCCTCCCTCCTCCAGCAGCTGATGGGGTGGATGGTCCCTGGCAGAGGGCTGTGACCCAACCTTTTGCTTCACCTGCATGCACAGTGCTAAAGGAGATGTTAGATTTGAGGGCTAAAAGGAAATTCCCTCAAAGCCAGAATGACAGGGACATTTGAAGGTTTTTATATCTACCTGCAGCACAAGGGACAACTCAACCTATCAATTCCTTCCTTTGGAGAGGCTTTTGAGATTTGGGGGTCTCTCAGTTGGCTCCATCCCCTGCTCGTGATAGGCAATAGTTTGGTAACTTGCAGTGGCAATCAGGCTGAAAAACTCCTGCCCAAGGCAATATGCTCCATTTAGGAGATACTGGTTGAAATTTAAAACCTGTGAGGTCAGTCTGTGTGATCTGACCTGTTGGTCCCTTCTGGATTTGAGACCCCACCACGCAGCCAGGATTAGCAGGAATGCTCCCCATGTACCGGCACGTAAAATACTGTTACGTGATATCCATTGTTTTAAACAGAATATGTTTTCCTAAGGACTCTGTCTGACCCTTATTGGAATCAACAAGAGCCTGTGCTTTCAGATGAAAGGCCCTCATACATAAGTAATAAATCTAATAAAAGAAATTGATTAGTTCCTCAGCAGTGGCCAGATCTTAGGGCAGATAATGATGCTCTCAGTGCTGGCAAGGAGATGGGCTGCACAAGGTACTTATGACTATGCAGCAGCCGCGGTTCATACAAAACCACCCATATGTGGCACAGAGCCCCTTTTTTGACCGTCATCTAGAATGAATAGTTAATGTACCTATGCATCTTCAACATAATTCAAAAATTATGAGAAATCCTTTCATGTTTAAGAGGTGCCAAAGGTCACACATGACAACGCTATAAAGAAAACATGCAATTGCAATACCATTTTGTGCTAACAGAGAAAGAATTGTCCTGTATTTTCCCACTACCTGCAACAATATGTCATATATAACAGAGGTGTTTCTGGGTTCGAATGTGGTAATGCATGCCTTGTCTCCTGGTACATTTTATATGTGTATGTTCATTCTGCATGCAAGTATTGCAAGCATAGTAGGAGGTATTTCGACTGCTAATAAACTTGACACTTCTAGGCAAGATTAATTCAGAATGTGCTTGATTTCTTGTAAGGAATTTGTAAGGAAGATTTCATCTAAAGCAAAATCTGTGAAATTAAGGTCATAAGTATCTGGGGTTCTATTTTGCTAGTTTGCATAGATACTCATTTAAAAATGCAGTGACAGGACCTGGCCCTGTGCATTATTATATTGATATTCTGTTATGGGTATGGCTGGGAGGCCAAAGCATTTTGTTAACCAGCCTCCATGTCCTCTGGGAAAATCTCTAAACTGTCTCACTTTTAGCCCTAGCCCACTGATTGTCCATGCTATATACACATTAGCTCATTCCTGACAACCAGTCTGCAGCTGAACAATTCATTCCCAGTGCAAGAAAACCAGGACATATGCCACAGGTGAGTTTTACAGGTGATTGGCCCAGGGACCAGAGTTTACCCTAGCTTGGACAACAGAGGCAATTTAGGCATTACCCATCATTCAACCTAGAACATGACAATGTGTTTTGTTGTCAGAATGCTGTAAAGACTTCAAGGTGGTAAAGAAAATTAAAAGAAATTTTCAGATTGATGTGGGATTCAGAATAGAATTACAACCTAACAGAAAATGCAAGCTTTGAAAAAAAAAAGCACAGGGATGTTCTTTTGCACATGTAGGAACTAAGAACAAGATCTCCGTCTGCGCCAATCTTCAGTAATGGTCATTGCTGGATTTTCAATTTTACAAGAAATCTGCTAGATGTAACTTGCAAAGATACTGTGAGGAATAAGTCTTTTAACTTCCAGTCTAATTATGGTCCTGCTACTTATTAGAATCCTTTTGTTCCCTAAAATTTCGTTACAATATTCCAGATCAAAAGGAAGTAAGCACATTTTTAAAACCTGCAGAGCTGTCCAGAACTGGTAGCATGGATGAATGGCCTGTAAGTAGTATTTATTTTATACTAGGTTTGTTTATTGTTACAGTGATATGACTCTGCAATAATGATACCATTGAAATTACAAACTGAAAAGACAAATTTAAACCCAGTTAAATTCTACAATGGGTATTTCTTTTCCATTTGAATTTCTCTTTCTTGGTTTTCGTCCCTTCCACTGCCAGATCTCTGCAATCCTGTATCTGGAATCAGTAACTCTCAAAATTTTGTATTCAGACTGGTAGAGTAAATGAGGAAACTAGAATACTTCCAGAGAACTTGCTTTATATCTTTGTTCATTGTATTCAGGTGGGTTTAATATAATAAACAAAAGGTATGATTTAGATTGGATTCACCAATTCAGTAATAAATTCCCTGCCTACAGTGAGACCAACAAATGCGAGAAGAATTGATGCAGAAACCGTGGATCACATCTGCATGCATTTTCAACTGCTGTGTGGAGGTTTTTTGTTTGAAATGAAAAAAAGAGCAAGAACTGGTAATTGTATTCATCTCCGACTTCATTGTTTCAGTTCAAAGTATTGCAATAAGTGCACATTCCTTTCTGTTCATGATTTCTGGTTTATAGACCAGCTGATTGCATGGTGGACTTGAAATTCTGATATGCTCTGACTGGATAAAATTAACAAATTCTGTGGCCCAATAAATTCACTCTGTGGACTTATGAAAATAGTGCACACATCTGGGTAAACTGCTGGGTGAAATCACTTGCTTACACAATGCACACTTTTCGTCTGGAGCACCTATACTCACCAAGAAGCTAAGTCTGGGACTGGAATACCAGGAGCACTGTAAACCAGGACTGATCCAAAGCTCATGAAATCCACTGTTTATATTACTGATTTCAGTGGGATTTAAATCAGGGACTTAATTACTTGAGAAAGCTTACACAGCATAGCGTTATGAATTATTGCATTTGATATTTTCATGGCATTATCAATATATATGTTGACATACAACAAGTAAACTGCCCTAAGTGATTCATAAATCTGTTAATTTACAAGTGATTAAGTTAAACAAATGCACAGTGGAAAAATAAAGAGATTATTAGTGTCTCAGGGAAAACATCATTCTCTCGATCCTTGCCCTTCACAGTATTTTATTTGTGGAGTGTCTTACTATGTAAGACAGAGAGTGAAAGAGTACAATTGCCTTATAGTGTGATGGACCTGTCATGTGGAGAAGTTTTTTTCTAAAAGCCAAGAAATCACTTGTCAATGTCAAGTCACCCATCCCCAGTGTGACATTCACATTGTGAGTCGAAGCACAGCTCAGGGGACGACAAAGCAGTATTGCACACTCAGATCCCATAACTGAATGTGAACAAATGTAATACTCAAGTATAGCTTTCATGATGAAATAAAAGATATCTCATCCATGAAAGGGGATTATTATCTCTGGTATAGAAGCGTGACCCCTCATTAAAATATCCATGGTCAAGTCCATCTCTTCCAGTGAGAGCTTCTTTTTACTCTATGGCATTGTTTTAGCTGTCAAAGCCCACATTTTAGTTTGAATCAGACTGTGGGAATTAGAAGTGAATCCGGTCAAATTCTCATGGAACTTTTACCAGCTCTTTTTTATCCTGTAATGCAGCATTTTACTGACCACCAATGTTACTTTGCAGAAGTTCGTATTGCTTGGGCTTTCTTATATTGTGAAATCAGCCAAACTTTTATTATGTTGAGAACAATTTTTTTTGAATCTGCTAACTAGAGAAGAAACATTATTCCTGAAGCAGGTCAAAACACAGGATAAAACCAGGATTTAAAAACCCTTTGTTGTCTTATTATTTTATAAAAAATCAAAATGTTGAGAGCACATTTTGATTTAAAGTTTTAAATCTTGAATTATTGTACAATTATTGTTTAATAATTATTCAGCTCTTGTGTCCCTTAATCATTCTGTCTGCTTTAGCTCACTATTTACACTGTTACCTGTGAGCAATGTTATCTGTACATTGGGAATTTATTAAATAATATGAAAGTCAGCCATTAATGCATGAAGATACTAAGCCCTTTGTTTTCTGTAGCATTTGGAGTGAAAAGATGCACCGTATCTTAGTTACCCCCAATTAGTTAATGTCAACATGTAGTGGTGATACTTCAGTACTGTGGCTATTTCAATTAAACAAGGGTGGCCTTCTTCCTATAGACAGTCATGCTGGAGACTTGCTCAAGCAACCATTTGTCCTATTTTCAGAGTCTTCTTTCTTCCAGTAGGTGACTGAGTAATTTCCAAGGAGTAATTGAAACGAGGCTAGGTAAATCTTTTAACTGCCTACAAGCACCAATGTGCAACAAACCCTGCTTGAAAAAGAAAATTAACTGGGGCCAGAGAGCAGTTAGTACATGTGCTTACACTTAACAGTCAGCTAGCTCCAGTAAAAAAGGAGGTCCCATTGAAAGGGTCACGGTGAGTGATTATTAAAAGAAGCACATGGAAACACACTGGCGTAGGAGTCTTTTTTTAGGAATAGAAATCTGAGGGGATGACAGAAGACACATGGGAGAAGTTTGGGATGGATTTAATTCCCGTATTTGCTTTACAAACAAGCAGAAGCTTTATTTCCATTGGTAAACACCCATCAGATGTTTCCAAGTGCTGGGAAGAATGCAAAGGCAGAAAATAGTTCAAGAAGACAGTAAGATGTCTGGAGGAGCAAACAACATATCTATGTCTTGGCATTCCTGGGCAGGATGCTAGCGCAGGAGGTGGTGCTGGCCAAGCTCAGGTGCTGCAAAAGAGAATGGAGAATGGCATATCTGCATTCCAAAATTCACCTTCTCACCAAAGAAGCAGTATAAATTTTAGCATCTAAACCTTTTGCCCACTCTTCAGTTTTCTTCAGGTGAATATATTCCCTGATTTCTTATCACATATCTTCCAAGATAAGTACTCTTCCACATGATGAAGGATTTTACACTGATGAGTGTGTTCAATCTGCATAGGTAGATGCTTTATTTATTTGTGAATAAGTTATACTGACTTTCAAAGGCATAATAACCAAAAAAATACATGTTTCTTGTAATGCTCCACAAAGCACCCTTTGGCAAAAGAACACATTAATTCAACAACCTCCAAGGTATTATTTGTAAAAATACATCATTTCCCATATTGGATATCACCCCCAGTTAGCTTCCCCTTGGCCAGCGATGTAAAAACACTTCACATTTCTCCATTTGTAATTTTCTTTTGTATATATTCTTCCTCTACTTCAGCTGAGGGGAATTTAACATTTATGTTCCAAGTTCTTCCATGAAGCCTTACCCCTTGATTCATATACGTTCTGACAACATACTTCAAGTGCTTTACTTTAATAAGGACTGTTTTCATTACACTATTCGGGATTTGGTGGGAGAAACACACTTGGAGAGTTGTCTACCTCTTAAAAATGTAGCTAAAGGCCTTTAAGGTCCTGTTTCTTGGACCATAAAACTTGTCTGTGATGATTGAAATGAGAATTCTGTTTGACCTTTTGTGACTTAATTTCATGCTTGATTTCCACTGCTGCCACTACTTTACCTCAAAGACCGTAGCTGTGTCCCTCCAACGGAGGGGGTCTGCTTGGCAGTGCTGGATATAGAGGTGAGTGTCTGTTCTGCATCCAACCTCTCCTTCTGCCTAAACCAATTACTCAATTTTGATGCAGAACTGACCTTTTAATCTCAAAGTAAAATGCAGATTATTCTTCAATCCCCTTCTGTTGGAGTCCCTGTCTAATGTGGCCATATTTGGTACAATAACTGTGTACTCTTCACTTATTCTTAAAATATCTTTCCTTCCAGTTTTTAATGATGGAACAACTGTAGGCTATAAATTTATATTTAGTATAATCTAAATTCACCAATTGATATTTCTGTAAATGTTGCTCTTGATACTCTGGTTTGCTCATGTAAACAGAGCGATGACTCACATCCTGGTCTATCCAACATATACCTGTAATCAGTACCATCTGCCACCACATGCTCTATTAAACCACTGCTTGTTGTCCTTTTAAACCATTGCTTCTTGTTCTTGTCCTTTATCTAATTCAGTCTTAGTGGAAACAATAACAAACAGTTAAAACACAGACATATAACAAGCTTGCAGATTATTAGTGCAATGCCAATGCCTTTTCTAAATCTAGGACAAGAAATTTAGTTTCTCAGGAGCTGCAGGAGAAATTTTTCTAATTTTGAGCTGAGACTCGTGATGCAGAGGGCACTGCTACAACTTCACTATCAGGAGTGTTGAAATCATTAGTAAGGATCACCATAAGTCTGATGGCATTTCAATCTTCTGGACCTCCAGTTTTTGACATATATTCAGGGAGATGGCCACAAGTGATTCTTTATGATGGGGTATGTCAAGTACTCAGTCACTTCATCCACGTTATCAAATAGCCTTCCATAGATAACAAGCATAGGGTGCTGCTAATCAGGGCTCAAATGCAATTTTCAGTCAAAGTCTCTACAGGAAAATAGGCTTTTTCTGTACACTCTCATGCTTTGTTTTTGGATAAGCAGTGCCAGTTGGAATTAAACACTATTTTATCCATAAATAAAATAAAATTTTAAAAGTCTAAGAAGATTAAGCCTGTGAATGTTCTCCCACCACAGGTAGCACAAGGAGAGGTAAAGGTAAAGTGGACTGAAAGCCACTAGAAGGAGGTGGAAAAGTGATAAGACAATGAAATGTTGCTTACATGTTTCAAAATGCATGGCTGTTTGAAAGTGAACATGTATTCCTCATTGTTAGAACCTGTGGTAAAGGTTCTGGAGATGAAACCCTCCAGATTCTCCACCAGCATGACTTTGGTGATGCCATGCAAACACATAGCAGCAGAAAATCTAATGCAGGTAGCTGCCTTATTGCAACTGTCTTTTTAGTAGACACAATGTCACTGTAACAAATCAGTCTGCTAAAGCATGCATGCACACATCCGAGATGCACATCGATGGCTGAACTTCCATCCAGGAAGTCAAGTGGCATCCTAAGTCGAAGCCCCTCAAAAATGCCTGACCAGAGTAATTTTGAACTCTACATTAGGTGAGTTTCTGTTTGGATGAGGAAAGTGTGAAGAAAGGGAAGGAGACCATGATTATAAATATGTCCCTTGCAAACTGGAAATTGGAAGAAATGTTTCTACAGCTCAGCAGTTTCCTCTTAGCTCAGCTGGCGAGAGCAGGCAAACCTGGGACCTCCCGTGAGCTCCACACCATGGAAACCCATCTGACTTCTGCTTAGTCAAAATCTACAAGATTATCCTTTAAATCAGATGACTGCAACTGATTCTTTGTATATCAACTAGAAAGATGATTACTTAAGTCAGCAGGGCAATTCCTGGTAATGCATCACTTCCAAAATGCCTGAAAGCTCATTGGTATGGTGAACCATATTCACTTTGCAGATAGATTTAAAAAAAAAAAAAAAAGAAAGAAAAAAAGAAAAGAAAAAGGAAAAGCGAGAGAAATAGTATAGTTCAGGCTCAGCAGAGGAATACCAGATCCACACAGATGCCGGCTGGCAGCTGTGCAGCGAGGAGCAGGACGAGCACCAGAAAGAAGGCGGCAGCAATCATCTGTTCAACTGCTTGGTCGTTCATCTGGAGCTGTCAGCTCGACCCAGAGCTCTTCAAGGCAGACTTCACCCTGCTTATCAGCAATGGTGGTAATGATGCTTCATACAGATGAAAATCCAATTACAGAAATAAAAATCACAGGCCTAACAAACCGTGTTTAAGCTTATGGGCTATTATTACCTCTGGTTTCTCATCTCTCATTTACATGTAGTCTAATTAGAATATAAGGTCATTCTGGGTGGGACCTTCATTAAAATCCTGTCCCCAGTGAGGCAACATTAGCAAGGGATTCATATTGAACAAAATACAATTAGAATGCTTATTAATTAAGTCACCAGTGTGTTTCACCTTGGCATGATGAGTTATCTTGGGTAGCATCATTTCGTTTAAAAACTGACATATATATGTAAATGCTATCTACAGTATCCTTTAAATCTCCAGTAATGTGCTTGGGGAAAGGTACTCAATAACTATACATTTCATTTGTCTGTACAGAAATCTTAACAAGTCCTCTTATCTTTACAGGACTAATGAAGCTGAGTGTATCTTCACTCACTGTCATTTCAACTGCATATTACTGTCCTGCTTAGACTACTGTCGTGTTACTAAAAAACCTAAAAATAATATACCTGTAATTATAGAATAACTTTAAAGGAAATCAAAGGATCTGACTTTTCACACCATTCAAGATATGAAAGGTGATACTCAAAGTGTTAATTAAAGCTAAACATGTAACAAGCTTGAACCAAAAGCCAAAACAATCCCTATCCTAGAAGAGTGTCTAGAACATCCTGAGCAAGGACAAATCACTGCTTTTCATTCCTCCCCACTGGAAGACAGAAAATGCATTACTACCATGGGTGTGGAACTCATCAGACTTCAGGACAGCCATTCTAAACACCAAGTAAAAACCCTCACATGGGTGGATATCCTCTTCTCCCGATCTTACAGAACTCTTCGCCCCCTCAGTGCTCAAGTGTGCTCCATGCAGACTTGCCTATTGGAGAGAGACATTTTTCTCACCCCAGCAGGGCACAGTCTGCCACTATTTGAATACTCTGGAGAACATGCTGTGGACCCTGGGTAATCATTAAGATATCCCAATATCCCCATTGTGTAATTTACTGATTCTTTGGATGAAGTTAATTTGTTAACCAGTTATCTTGAAGCAATTATTAACTTAAGACAGGCTAATACAAAAGCCATATGAATATTTGCATTGTATGTTACAGAATATAAATATGTTTATAATTATTTAAAACATTTAAAATAAACAATGTGGTTACAAAAGTTCATAGAAACACCAGCAAGAAACAGAAGAAAAAGTATGCTTCAGCTGCTTACACCAAATTGCATTTGAAAGGTTCTTGCTAATGAATGCAACCTGAGATAAAAGCACATGAAAACCAGCTTCCCAGCTAAGGAGCCTGTTAAAAACACATCCCCATCAAGGCAGATGGACAGAGGGAATATAGTCCCTAGAGAATCAGAAGAACAAAAGAGAATATCCCTATTGAAGCTGTGCTGGCTTGCATGAGAACTCCTTTCACACAGATCAGGCAAGAAAATGCTCTCTGATATATGCAGAGGTAGTGGAAAGTTCACCGAAACCCTGGGGGTCACTTTCAGATGATTAAAATGAAAATGCAGAAAACCACCACCACCACTACCACCACCACCACCACCACAACAAAAAAAACAACAAAACATTATGGCAAAGACCCACCAGACAGCCAACCCTTAATGAAGAATCATTTCAAATGGGAATACAACCTTAAGAGTATACCAGTTAGCCTCCTGCCCATTTATGGGAAATAGTGACACATACCAAAAGAAAAGGACCTTGGTGAACTTTCAGAAACAAGTCTCTGCCTTTAATCTATATTTCTGGCTCTTGAGCACAAAAGCATTACCTCTTCAGTTCCCTTAACAACAAACTTTGGAGAACAAAGAGGGATCATTGACTAATGCAGTTATATGGTCTCTTTCTGCAGTCTCTGCTGTATCTGAAGAAATGAGAAAAATCACAAACTGGATCACACAGAACAACCTCATTCTCTATTTGGCATTGATAACTCATGAGTCTATTGCCTGGCTGGCAAGTGATCTTTCCTTGGTTTATTACACTGTCTCTGCAGTTCTCCCTACAGGGCAGTGCAGTAATAGGGTACAAGATCCTGCTTCTAGTGGGAATTAGATGTCAAGACAGAGCTGAACTTTAATGTGTTCTAACACTTTCAAATAAAGAGAAGAAGACCACAAGTGCTACAGCAAAGAAAAGAGCCTGTTTACAAGGTCAAAGCAAAGAGCAGCTGAGTGAGTAGAACGGCCTCTCATCTTGGGTTTCTCCAGGAACAGACTAAAAGCCCCGTTGTGAGCATTCTGGATGGATATCAGGTGTCTTTCCAGCCCTCCATCTCAAGGTTACCTGGCTGATCCTATTTGCTGGAGTCCTCATTAAACTGGTCACAGAAAACAGCCCTGGACAAACTTCCGAGTCCTTCCACCTCAAGTTTCCTGCTGTTCTGCAATACCCCCTCAAAAACCCCAAACAGCCAGCACAGGAAGAATAGACACAGTCAGGCATTTGTTGACAAAACAATGCCTTAGTTTACTCCTGATGTAGACTGGGGCGGCAGGGGGGTAGGTATCTAGAAGCAATATTTCTGAACTGCTACTTTATACTTCTCCTGCTGTCAGCCAGACCCCATCCTGACGCAGCCTGACAAACACTGATCATCTTGAGTATCACAGACCTTTTAGCAAGTTCTAACAATGGTGTCTTCATCTAATTTCTGCTTTGGAAAGAATGTGAATATTTGGCAAGTCAGTAGGTCAGACCCTTGAAAGAAATAACGTGAAGATCAGACAATCACATTAATACAGACAATGTAAGTAAGCCTAAGAGAAAATTTCCACTGCAGTCATGTATGATAATGCGGTCAAGACAGTACCACCTCTGGAAAACCTTCCCATTAATTAAATAACCCCACACTATTGCTGTCTCCAACAAGTGACTGATACTGCCAACTCTACATCTTTGGTGTCAGACTGCTCATGGTCCCTGAATGCCTCTTGATGCTTGTGCAAGACACAGACGTTTGCAGCTTCAGTACAATGACATGATCAAAAGAACATTAAGTGACAAGATAAGTAGTCCAGATAATAGCCCCTGGCAATCCTAGGTGTGTATGTGTCAGCTGAAGCCCTTGAAATACAAGATTTCTGTATATCATCTATTTAGCTCATGCATTACCACAGATAGCAGTGGATGCTCAATGATTTTTCTGAGTTTTCAAGGTCACAGTGCCATCCTACATATTTTAAGCTTTTAAATAAAAAACTGTTCAGCAGGAGGCACTTCACCAGCATTCTTCCTCTCTCATGCAACCAACAAAGCATACAAACAAAGCCTTTGTGACTGAAGACTAACCCTAGTGATTTAGACACAGAGTACATGACATGTGGTTAGACTAAACAAATATCTTTTGGAAAACATCACTCTAAGCTTAACATCCCAAAATGACAGAGAATCTTCCAAAAGCCATGGCAAGCTACTTTAATGGTGAAAATCAGTCATCACAAAAAGCTCTCTCTGCAAAAAAGACTTGATAAGTATCCTTTTCATTTAATTTTTTTTCTGTCTTCCCCTTTTAACTATGGGATATTGTTACGCACTTGAATGCTTACAAAAGAACTTAAAGATCCTAATTATAGGCCCCAGGCAAACTGCCTTCTAAAATTCTCTTTGATGAGATAAATGGGTGAATTCCTTAAATTTCTCAGTGTAAGATTTTTTTACAGACCTCAAATCATTCTCATGATTATGCCCTTCCCTTGTCACTCCTTCTTTTGTAAATATCCAATTTTTTTAAAAAATTCTTTTATTCTACTCATCTTGTACATGGTCTGCATATCCCACCTACTTTAGAGTATCAGTTCCTTGCTTCTGCTGAGTTAAACTTCTTTGTGGCATTGACAGTGGCTAGTTTCACAGACAAATCTGGATCAAAAAGTGCTGTTATCTGCCCAGACTGAAAAGATCAGACAAAGTTTGTATTACTTTACTTGTAGCTTGATTATAGGTAACAGCTTAATGATGTAACCTTAGTTGTTAGCCTATTAGCACAGTTCTTAGTTAGCACAGGTTGCAAAATGTACCTGAGACACGGGGCAAATGCTTTGGCTATTAGTCTGTGCTTGCATAGCCACTCCCCAAGTAGTAAACAAATTAATTAAAGCTTGCTTGGTTATACTTCAGAGTGAAAAGCAGCCAAATCCTTAATGTCAAATGTTGTCTTACAAAATTTCTTTTTTTTTTCTCAGAAACATTCCTCTTTCAGTGTACCTCTTATGATGTTTTTTGTTTATAAGCTGGCATATTAAAAAAACTTACTTACGAACCTTTTCTTGGATGAAGAAGGCAAACAGCAGAAAGATGCATGAATATCAAGTTGCCATAAAAAGATGCCTTGATGTTGAAATACCATGGGTGGACTACCCATGAGAAAAACCTGACCTTCCCTAGCATCTCTGCGAGCTGTTGCTGTGTCAGTTGCTGTTACCTTCTTCAGGTTAAAAAGCATTCACTTGGGTGAAGAAATATGATCGAAAGTTGAAGGATGGCTTTGTTTAAGAAGCATTTCTATTCACTGTGGGGAATTTTGACACAATAAGACAGTGAAACATGACTTTATGGATTATGTCATGTTCTATGAAGTCATCAGTGCCATTGAAGATGTTGGAGGTGTACTAAAATAATACGTGGAAGCATATCTTCAAAAATTTCTGTGGCTGAATAAACTCCAGATGTTAGCTTTTCATACCATCTCAGACCAGTATATGCTGAAACATTTGGCAGATAGAAAGCAGAAGCTTGTTGCAGCTGGTGATATCCTTTGATGAGATCAAGCTTCAGAAACACAATGGTACCATTCAGTGTAGGAATTATGTCATTTACTGTTGGTGAGATATGGTGCTCTCTTTACAGTGAACTTTCTTTATTCCCTTTGCGGGAGTTTTTGGAGCTGTGCAAATTCATCCCCTCCTACAATGCAATCTCTCCATTTCCTAAGACCCATGTAAAAGAGATTTCAGCAGAGTCCTGTCCCACACCTCCAGCTTCCGCTGTCCTATCCTGCTGCCAACACTGATGAGGGACCTACTGCTGTTAATTTCCATCACCAATTTCTTCATCTGCAGGTAAAAACTCATTATCACAGCAAAATGAGACCCTTCATGTCTTGGCTTGTCTTTCTGTGTCATGGTTTTTATATGCTTAATGTCAAGATTGTTTTCCCAATAGCTGGTCTGGCAATGGGAGCTAAGTCTTTAGGTTAAGTTTTCCTCTTTTGAGTTCCCTCTTTACTTAGCACTATGTTGATCAAAGTAATGTTTATTATTAACATAAGATGTGAACATCTTTTAAGCTGCTTTTACAACCTTCTTTCAAGAGTGAAGCCATATGAAAGAACTAAGTTTTTCTCATCCGAACAATTATTTGAGCTACAGTATTTGCACTCCAATACAAAGTGGATTCATTGCTAACATTAAACCACTCTCACTGGAATGTAGTTTAAATACCTAAGTAGGGACAATTCAGCATCATGACAGACTGATTAACACATATGACATCAAGGCAAGACATTACCTTAAGGTAAGAGGGCATACAGGTAATTTAATTATTTCAAGCAGCCTAGGTCTGCTAACCTTTCTTCTAGGGGGTTGAGGGAATTGGATGAGGAACCTTCTGAATCTTTATTTCTCAGAAAATCACAGTCTGTGTGCAAAGCACCAGAAGAGGTGAAAAGGGCAAACATAACTCTTTAAAAGGGAAGAAGGGGACAGAAAAAGAGAGGTACCAGAATAAATAGTCACACTGCTTGTACCAGTCAGATGCCAGGAAAAAACAAAACAAAACAAAACAAACAAACAAACAAAAAAAACCCCAAACACACACACACACAAAAAAAAAAAGAAACAAAAAAACCAAAAAAAACCCCAAAGCCCCAGGCAACAGATTTGTCTAGAAGAAGCCAAGACAAATCAAATAAACTAGCTTTTGTCATGATTCCATGAAACTTGTTACTCTTCAAAAATATCATGACTTAATTATAGCATTTGATGCCACTTCATGCAATATTCTCATAAGCAAACTCTGGAAGAAAATACTAGGAACTTCTTGAAAACTGTCAGAGACATTGATCCTGGAGGGCATTTACTGGTTTCTCCCGTTAAACGGAAAGAATCTATCAAGTAAGATTTTACATGTGTTTTTCAAGATTTTATTAATTTTACTCTAATTATTTTCAATTGGTTGCAAGTGTTTTCCTTAACAAAATGGATGAAGGAATAAAGTATGCATATTAAGTTTGCACACAATAATCCTCAAATACCTATTGGTGAAAAGGAGTAGACTGAAAATGATCTTGACATTTGGAAAGAAAAATATAGGGCTGAGAGCTATATTCCTTTGTCAGGAATGATCAGCTGCACAAATACAGGTACAGAGCTTGTGGTTGGAGAGAAAGGAGTCTGGGAATGGATGATGGCTCATAAGTTTAACATACTGTTACAGAAAAGAGTTAACACTATCCTGGAACACCTGAAAAAGAACTGCATCCTGAGAAACAAGTTAAATAGTCCTGCTGCTCTACTGGTATGACCTCAGTTGGAATTTTGTGCCCAGGTTTTTGCACAGAACGAGAAGTGTCTCAGCTGAAGAGAAGTGAGAAAAAGAAGAACAGTCAAAGTTTTAGAAAACATAACTTGCAAGGATTGAATAAAATTCTGAAGAATTTATTTGAAATATTTCTTTGACATAATATCTTCATATCAGAAAGGCCAAGACTCATGAAGGTCTGGAGATGAAACACCATGAATTTGCTTTTGAGCTCATCACTGAAGTGAAAGGTCAAGATTACAATCTCCACATGGTGCTACATCCAAATGAACAGTTGTATATTTTTTATTGTGAGTATGCACTGGATGGTTGCCTTTTAGGTAGTAACCAGCAGCTTTTCAGAGTTTTTCATGTCATCACATGCCTACCACTCTGACTTGTAATTATTATATAGATTGTTATTTCACATTACAAAATTTTTTAATAATAAGAATATTGATATTTATTAATCAGTGGACATGAATATACTCTCACAATTCCATATCATGGAATGAATTGGAAAAAAACATATATGGAATACACACACACACATAACCATACTTCTTCCTTTTTTTTTTTTTTTTTTTTTTAATTTTTTTTCAGTTCCTCTTCTTGGCATTCTGCTATGGAACTTCCACTCTTTCTTTCTTGGCATATTCTCCCCTTTGGTACATCATGCTCACAGCAACTTCTTAGTCCAAACCCAAGCAGAGGTAGTCAGGCAGCACAATATCAGGCAATTAACCATTTAGAAGACCTGTCCTGACAAAGACTACAAGTTTTGAACATTCATCCCCACATGCTTCTGCAATCTTTCATTTCATGGAGCAACATCTTGGTTTCACTTTCAAGTTTCCAGCCTCTGTGATTCAGTGGGTAAATTCAGTGCCTACACATAAGCATCTGACATCTAAAGGTGTTCCAAAGTATATGTACATCCACAAATATCCCAGCTGTCCTCCAGCTATGCTCCAAAGAGGGTAGGTTTCCCATAGTCCTTTCATATATTTGACAGCCTCAAACAAATGGCTTTTGACACTCAGAGGTATCTCAAACAGTATTGCAGAGATAGGATTAGGCACCCAGTGTCTCATATGCCATGTGCTTGCCACACATTTTTAGTAAAAGAATAGTTTTATTTAAGTGTCATAATTTTATTTACACCTCATAATAAAAACAAGTCCATGATCATTTAATGAAGTCTCAATTATACACATTGTTATTTGTAATAAAGGTGTCATAATACCACAGAGCAAAACCACAGTTAACACCTTTCACTATTGTGCAAGAGGGACGTTTGACTAGCTGTTGATATTCCTCCAGCCTGTTACATTTTGGTGGCATGGGACAAGGTCAGGTAGATACATGAGCCAGCAGTGGAGAATTAGCGCAGATGCAGAAAGCTGTGTCCTGCTCTACCCCAGTTTATGCTCTGCTTCCCTCAAGCTACGGTATTTGCTGCTCCTGATGTTGAGCCAGCACACTTACAGCTGGTGCAAACAACTCTACAGCACAGACCACCAGGCCACATAAGCATACAGAAAGTCTCTGAACTGCCACCTCCCACTGTCTGCACATCTCTGCCTTGTTCACATACATGCTGGACAACTATCAGCAAGTCATTTTAACTTGAAGCAAGTATGGCTCAACAGATTAGAGGCTCCTCCTGTCTTAGCATTACATCTTTGGTACATCCTTTGCACTTAATTACACTCCTATTGGTACACTCTTCTACTGGGGCTCAGCAAATTTTTTTGTGTTCCTACTTATTAAGTGGTTGCACCCCCTGTCACAGGCTATACACAAATTGCAAACAGCATCATGAGGAGAAGTCACCACAGGGCACCCTTTCCCTGACATGGGCAAGTTGGAGTGAAGGTTCATCATAGCTGAGCATTTCACTTCTGATCCCTTTGCTTTTCTGCAGCAGTGCAGCAGTGTCTGAAGCACGACAATAACGAGCTGGGCTACACCTGGCACAGGACACATCCCTCTCAGAAAAGCAGTGAGATGCAAATTTGCCTTAGAGCTTGCAGTGGGAATAGTGCAACCATACCTTATCCCTTTCCTGGACCTCACTGAAGAGAAAATGAAATTATATCAGTCACTATAGAAAAAGCAGGAACTGCTCTAGGTTATCTTCTCCTTGGTTCTGTTCAAGGCAAAGACAAGGCTCTGTGGCAGCAAGAATGATCCATGGCTTAAGGCTTTGAAAAAGGACATGCACGTACCTAAGTCATGTCCAGATGGGGACACTAAAGGAAGTGGTCATTCAAGGTGATATTATCCAAGGGTCTGCAATGAGGATGCCTTTGAAGCAATTCGCATCTTTCTCCGATCACAAGAGCTCTCCCTCCTCTACTCCTCATGGCTGCTGTGATTCTGGATTAAGAGGGTCTCGATTCATTGACTTTTCCTTTCCCTTATAGACTTTTAGGTTACATAGACATCCAAACACTCATTTAACAACTCTAATTTATCTTAATGTTATATTCCTTAATGTTATAAAGTTGCTAAGCCCTCAAAAGCATATACACAAAGCTGAGACCCTGAGGTTCAGTGTTATGTTCTCAAGTACCTACAAGCATCCTCTAATTCTTTGTAGGATGCATTGTAAATATCTGCTCTTCTGTTCTTAGTCTTTCCAGTCAACAACCACTGAATTAATTCCCATGGTTCATTATCTTGATTGGATAATAGTTGTTGACTTTAAGAGTGCAGAAGTTCTTCCACAATATCCTCTAAAATTGCAGGTCAGGTTACTCTGCTATTCAGGCTCTGCACATCTGATCCCCGAGAGAGATCAGCAAATAAACCTTTCACCCTCATACTACAAATCGTTCTTCCAGGTCCTTCAGCAAATAATACAATTTGGTTTATAGCAATGAAGCATATCAGGAGGGGAATCAGAGGTAAGAATGGTCAACATTAGATATTGCCACAACCAGAAGCCACTAATTGCATAGCGGTAAATCTGCTCTCAGAAGTTCGTTGCAGCTCTCAGTAACTCCACAGGTTGCTGAGTAGCAATGGTAGTTGTACATAGCAACTACTTTTCCTGTTTAAATAAACCGCAAGTGCCCAGTGACTGTATCAATAAATCACAGATGAGAATTGGAACTTCATTCAAGGTGCTATTTAACATTCACAGCCAGCTTTTACTTGTCCTTTCATTTTATTTTTTTTGCTAATATTTATTTCTCCTTACTTTCAATTTGGTCAATTTCTTTATTTGGTTTCCCACACAGGCATCTCTCATACCTCTGCCAAAAAGCCTAGTAAAAATGTTCTTTTTCCATTTAGGTTAAAACAACACTAAGCAAGGCCCACAGTTGTGTGTGTATTTGCTAGCTACCTTGAGCAAAAAGGGAATTTATGGGTTTGGTTTGGACTTTATTTTTCAGTGTCACATTTTCCACTTATGTATTCATTACATTGTCAATATTTTTTAGTACATTATTATATTTTTACCCATTTAATGAGTATACCAATGAACAAGACTTGGATTTGCTCATGTTTGGCTAAGCCCTTCTTTTAGAAAAAAATACTCCATGCCTTGCCATTTATTTGTGTCATTTTCTTACCATAGTTTCTACACAGTTTCTCTGCTATGAAATAAGTGTCCATCTCTCCTAACCATACAGACCATCTGTAATAATAAGTACAGGCTCTGTGCATCTTTGTTTACCACTGAAAATTTTCTTGTGTCTGAACTCATAGTCCCCAGTTTTAATAAAAAACTCTGAATTCATCAGTTGATATTTCTATGTCTACCTGTTTGATTATACAATAAAAATGTCCTAATAGGCATATTAGTCATTAAAAAAAAAAAAAAGGAGAGAAAGAAGCAGCGAAACAATGGAAGGCTTTGTCCTAATACCATAGATAATTCTGTTGGTTTTATCAGATTGATAATAATAAAATAAATAAGAGAAGAATCAGTGACAATACTTTCCAACACTTGTAAATAGTGAGCAATAATATACATGTACCAACATATGTTTTCTTTTTTACTCCATATGTGAAAATCACCTGCATAATTGGCATTCTTTGATACTGTTCTGGGGGCTTCACATCTGGTCCTTCTCCCTGGCTCTCCAAAGCAAAGAAAACATGTTCCACCTTATTCTGTTCTGGGGGCTCCTCTGAGCTACAGCAAAGTGCATTGCAGGCAGTGACCTGCCAATATTAGTTGCTGTTGTCAGCTGGAAAGGTAGATGGAAATCCTGTGGAGCTTATGTCTAGAAGGACATACATGAACCATGAACTCAAGCAGTTTGCTTATTCCTTTGATAAAAGAGATGGTGTGGGTGACAACTTGGCAAGGAATGAGCCTCTGCCTAAAAAGATGTAGGTTTGAGCTGGTGTCTCAGAGTGCAGATGGCCTCCACCTGCAAAGTCCCTCAGAGATGATGCTCTGCAATAGCATCCTTACAAATAATCAACGTCAGTCCTGCTCATCTTCTCCCTGCAGATGCACCTGGCTCCAGCTCTAGGAAGATGAAAGCCTCCTCGACAGCTGAGTCCTCAGCATGACAGAAGTCCAACAGGTAAATATCCTGCTGAAGCTGGCATTCAATCTCCCCCCGAAGCTGCGAAACGCTGTATGCTTTGAGGAGAGAAGGGGGCACTGCATGTCTGAGTGAAGTACCAAAAAGAAAGTGGTATCGCAGGAGATGAACAATCCAATGGTCTGTTCATCTCAGCAGTGCAGGCAAAGCACGGGAAAGCTGCCCCCAGCCCCAAGGGAATGGGAACTCAGACCCTCGCTGCTGGCGGGGACTGACAAGATGAAAGGGAAATGGAGCAGCAGCTGAAACAACAGGAGCAATGGAAGCAGGAGAGAAGGGAGGGGAAACAAAAATGAGGAACAGCGGCTGCTAAAGCAGACAGAAACAATTCGGGCTTTATTTCCTGAACTTTGGGATTTGAATTTTCCTCTCAGTAAACAGCAGTTTTGGGAATGGGAATGAGCAATGTTCTAAGAAAATGTTCCAACAAGCTTTATGTCAGAAACTAAAAGTTAAGAAGTACCACCCTGCATACAGTTCTTTCTTAGTCGTAGGTACTATATACCTCCAAATCTGTATTTACAGCATCCGCTATCCAATAAATCAGGGCACACAGCACACAGACAGCACACGCAGTAGCTTTATCTTTTTGAACTCACGGTTTTGACATTTTGTCAGTGAAACTATTGATGCTATAACTGTCCTTTTGAAAGCAAAATGTCAACTTTCTAGTACCAGGTCGGTTTAACCCATCACTGGTGTCTAAACAAAGCGCTTGTGAAAGCTCCCCACTTGAAAATTGTTCACAGCGTTTTATGGGTTTGCTTTTTTCAGAAAACTAAAGGGAAAGCTGCCTGTGAATTGCAAGCAGATTCAAAGCACAGCACTGTCCCCCTTTGCAGAGCATTTTATGGTAATATTTTGGAGGGAAATGATAGAAAGCCCTCATGGAAGAATAAATATTAAGTCACCTTGTTGGTTTCCTTCTCCACCTCTCTAAAATCTTCTTTTCTAGCACAAAATCTTTATTTCCTGTTGTCATAATTGTAGTTTCTTCTAGTTGGGATATTTTGTTACTAGCATTAAGTTCCCACCTGAAGTAGTGCTAGCAGACCATTCCCTTTGGCAGTTCCTTGAAGTGTGTGATTCCCCTGCGTCACATTTCAAACTCAAACTTCTAGCACTTTGTTTGATGGTCTCTTGACATTTCTCTATATTCTTCCAAACTGTTCAGCTGAAATTTTTCAAGTGATACTGGTTTTCCAACAGAAAGCTGAAGCTTTGACTTAAGTATATTAGTCATAAAAAGAATAGACATATCCAAAAACATGGGGAGAGTGATTGATTGTCATAAAATGGCATCTCCCCAGAAAATACTTTAGCTGGAAGCTGAGATATTTCTCTTGGGATCAGTGGCTCTGAGGTGAAGAAGATGCAAAGAAAAACATTGCCATTCCTGTCCACTCAAAATGAATACATAGGAGTTAGGCTACCAGCATGACATTGGACTTTTAAAATAGATTTTATCTTCATTTTGTTTACGTTCTCAGCTTTTAGATGTCCTATTTTGGGTGTATTTTGGTCATATTTCCTACCTTTGCTCTACAACCATGGAGACTAAGAAAGAAAGATTCATGTACCATAGGAAAGAAAAAAATGCCTTAATGAACTCACAAGACTACACTGATTTATACTTCATAAATATCTGTGCCCATACCAATTCCCTGCCATTGCAAACCACATGTTTCTTCTCCCCACTTTTAACAAGCAGCCAGCAGCATGTACAGTGATAATAAGTGATGACTAGATGAGCAGTCATGGCACAGAGAGTTAGTAGCCAGTCGTCTACGTGGGGCAAAGCAGCTCCTGTGGCATATCAGCCAGTGTATTAGCCAAAGCCTTGATGTTACACTTATTAACCCACATTTTCCACTTGTCAAGGCACTTCAAGGAGCAGCTCTGGATGCTTTGCCCCACGTACATTCTGTTTTGGAACATCCCTGTCTAGATTTGGAATACCTCCACTGCGGGTGCCACAGGGATAATGTCCTTTCTCCCATGTGAGTTTCATAAGGTGACCCGACTGTCACCGATACAAGTATGGCATTCCTCAAATAATAAATTATAGAAACTTTCATCAGTTCCAGCTCCTTAAACTGCTGAACTGACTGCTTTCACTTCTATTTCAAAGACAGTTTTTCATTTTAAATGTTTCTTCCACAAAAACTGGTGGGATTACAACATAAACAAATTGTATGTTAGAAATCCATTTGCAGAGGAAATAATATGCTATAAATTTTCAAAGAATTGATAAGAATCCAAAGCAGTCCCCAGTCCAGTTATAAATTCACCATCTCACAAAGGCAAAAAAGCTCATTCCACAACTTGCTCACAAACTACTCATTCTTGGAAAAATCTAAAGTAATGGCAGCTGGTAAAATAATTAGGATCATACAGACATAATTACACTGTGCATCTGCAACTGTTCTACCACCATCAGACTACATAGTTAAGTACCCAAAAAACAGCTGGATTAAGCCTGCTCTCAACTCATTTTAGGATGTGAAACTGACAGCAAAATGCCTCCAGCTTGATAAATTTTCTTGGGCATTTGTATGTGGTCATAGAGGTAGCAGGAAGAACAAGAAAGATTTAATACCTTCAGCCTGGTGTGGTAGTAGTTATCCCTTAAACAACACAAAACAAAGAAAATGATGCCTTTTATTAGCTTAACATTTCAAAGAAAAATATGATTAAATATCAGCTTTCTTGTTTTTCAGGGTTGCACTCATTATACCAGGCTCAGACTAGGGAATACTCAGCTATCATGTCTGACATGATTTAGAACTAGAGCATGAAATGTAATTTCCTTCATTCTAGTGCAGTTTCTGCCTTTATCTTCAGGGGAATTTGGACTACTATGTCTTCCCAAACAAACAAGGTGCTGCCCAAGCACTGACAGAGTGCCTTCGTTGAAAAGCTTATATTCAGAAAGGCAGAACACAAAACATGCAAGAAAACAGCCTGCTGGACAAAGTGCCCAGAGTCGTGAAGGTCATATAACTCACTAATACACTGTTTTGTATTACTCATGAGTCTTTTTAATGTTTTCACTGGCCAAAGTCTTTCCTCTCTCCTACTCTCTGTGCACTCCACTCTCCAGGACCCACATCCATGCAGTTGCTCGTTGTCATTATCCAGGCCTTTTTGCACACAACCAGGCTTATCTCAAAATGGCAGTTCATGGGATATGGTCTTTCCTGAGATCAGGAAGGGAAAGGGACAATCCATCCAACTTCAAAATATATTGCTCACTTAATGATTGCTCAAAACACCAGCTTTTGGAAATACCCAATAAATTGTAAATTCTAAATGTCACAGGCCTAAACAATCTAGAACAGATCAGAAACAAAAATATTGTCCATAACTAAAACCTATAAATTTTGCAAAGCATACAGAAAGATGTTGGTAAGCAATGGAGGATTTCCCATTACTTTGTCCATCAGGAAGAGCAACTGGCTCAGGGACCCATAGACACTGTCAGAAATGTGTTTTCGTCCATGGTCACAAGGATGACAAGACAGCAAATGCCAGAAATGGAAGGCTGTCTTCTCAGGGGATACATGGAAAAAGAAGGTGAACGCATCGCATCATGACAAATTCCATATAGACCAAAATACACCCATAATCCTAAGGTCAGATACTCAACAGTCTAAAGTCCTGTAAAAGTATTGCTTAAGACCTTAGTATTACCTGAAATAGAAAAAATAAAATCTTTGGGGTCTTGCTAACATGTCAGCTACCTACAGCTTCTCATCTCTCCTTCAGGAAAGTCCCAAATACCTGAAGGAATGCAAAGGGACACTTTACATAGTTGAATTTAGGAAGGAAGTCTACATCACATGTCTTACAAAGAAAGCATTACATCTACTACCATTATATTGACTTACATATGCAAGATCTCAATATTATTTATATTCAAAACATTAGACTAAGGTGTCAGATTGATAAGATGAAAAGCATTCACCCTTTCTGCTTAACTCAGTAAGAAAATATCTTTTTATAAATGGCTGTTCTTCTTTTGCCTCTTTTCTTGAGGGGTTGAGATATTTTCTGCATTACCAAGCTGTCTCTGGCACTAGAATTTCACACTTACAAGAGGTAACTGGAAAGCTGTGACTCTTCCACATTTGTGCAAATTGTAATTTAGAGCACAACAAGAAGAAATTGCAGTTTTTTCTCACTGCAGTCTCAGTAAACCTCTTTAAGAGAAGTATTTATAAGATAAACCAGGTATCTGAAGGTACTGCTCCCTACTACTGTGGATTTTTATGATCACGTCCACCAAGAATATTTCGCTTTCTAGACATGATCACCATGTATGCAAAAAGCAGGTTCTCTCTCTCCAACAAGTACTAAATATAAAGCTTCTATATTAGAAAACATATTTTATTGTAGCTGGAGACAGGTACCCTCTGTGGAGTGTTTTTGTCAAAGATTTCCTAGTGCAAAATACATGTGGGGGATTAATAACTTCTTTCCCATGTATCTCTCCTTTTCTCAAACTCAGTTTTGTCAAGCCTTTTTCCAAAGCAATTAATTATCTGCTTAATCTCCTTAATAATCTGTTTCTCTGGTAAATAAAATATGCTGACAGTGTCTTTCGAACATGAGGTACCTCAGAAATATGGAAAATTATGAAATATAGAAAGTTGTCACACACTGTAAGAAAGGAATAAGGAACAGCTACTGGAAAAGTCCATAACTATGACCTTGGATGAAGTCAAGATCCTAAAGACATTAATAACAAATCAGATAAGTAAACGTAATTAGGCATCTGAGCTGATGCAATGTCATATAATGTTATTTCTTATGGAAAAGAGTATTATCTACAGCAGAAGTGTTACAAGGACAGCATGGGCAAGGGACATATGCATCCTGGAATTCAAAGCAGAGTTTAGGCTGTTTTGTGGATGGACCAAAGAACCTGAACAAGCCTCAGAAATTAATGACAGAGCATTAGATAAAATAACAAAGATAATCAATCATTGAACAAAGCCCCAAATGGTGCATTATTTTAAAAATAGAAGGGGTGTCTACTAAAAGAAAGGGCAGAACTTGCATGGCCACATTCTTCAGCTGCTTACAGTGACATTAGTCATGGATACTCTTAGTGCAGCTGGAAGAGGGTGATGCTGCTGAGATCCTGGTGCAAAGGTCACCAGATTAAACCCCATTCCACTGGACCAGAACCAACCCTTACCTGTCTTCCCAGAGAACTTATGATCTGGGTCAGATGAACTCCGTGCAGGCAAGGGGATGTAACCATGAGATACAACCAGTTTGTTTAGTTCCATAGCTTTGAACCCATCATCATGCAGGTTTTGAAACCTAGTGAGCAAGGAGGCTAAATATTCAGCAAAGCCTTTCCATTTCACTGCATTGCTGCCAGCTAGATTGTGTCCTGAAACAAAATTTCATTTATCCTTTTATCCTTTGAGGCCATGCTATAAACAAACACAGCAAAAATATAAGAAGGCTGCGGTCTTCAAAGGGACAGCTTGAAGGGCAATGCTTACTATCAACACAGATGATAGCTCATAGGAACACAGTGTCTAGACAGCCAGGTGCAGACAGCCTTGCACCCTCTCCACCTGCCTTTCTAGCTGTCCAGCTAGAGAGCAAGTCTCGTCTGGAAGTGCTGCAGCTCACAGCCAGCTGGCGTGGTGTGCTGTAGATCAAACACCTCGACTATCCACCGAGAGACTCCCCAAGATATTCTGAAACCTGTCTGTCTTGTGCCTAGGTATGGGAATCAGGAGGTGGGATACAGGTGTGTACATCTCTACCTAGGCATGGCACAGGAAGGAAGGTTGCATTACTGAAAGTGAAGCTAACGATCCTGTGTGCATTGAGGCAATGTTTCAATAAATTTCAGATGATGAAGTGCAATTCTCAGATACCTGTTTGCCAGAGAAGGCAGAGCAACAATGCCTTGGACAGAAAAGCATATGTCATTTTTTCCAGGTTATAAAAAGCGTTGCTTGGCCTGCTATCTTTCTGGTTTCTGTAGCAATATCAACCCTCTACAATAGAAAAACCAATCCTAATCTTGCAAATTTTTTTATTGCGGGTTATAAATGTTGCTTGAAAGGCCCTAACTCCAGCTTTTCCTGCACCTGGTTAAAGAATTATAATCTCAAGGCAAGCTGTCTTGCATGTTTCCGCAATATTCACCTGAATTTTTCATTTTAGACTTAATTTCTGTGTCCCTGACCACAGAATCTGCCAGTCTGATAAAGATTCAGATCCAGATACCAGGGGCTTGGGCTGGGATTTGTTTAGCCCAATTTTTTGCTATTTACAAGCTCAGCTTCTAATCTAAACTACTTATCTTGACTCAATAGTCAGTAGTCACCAGAGGGACGGATGGGTAATATATTCCATTTCAAGATACATAAGTTGAAACACTCCCTGAAAAAACATGATGTTCTCCCCCAACAACAGAGAGAGCCCAAGAAGTTTAGTTTACAGTAAATACTTACCTTTTGGACAACTGAAGCTCACTGAGATCAATCCCACCAAAACCATCACATGATGACCCTGGCACATGCATATAATCCTTCCATGAAGAAAATTCACAGAGGAACATACTTCATCTCTCCCCTGTGCCCATGTGTTTCCTTACAAGTGATGGCAATACAGTCCCTGGATTCTGATCTAATGTGAGACTTGAAACAGAGGATTTTTTATCATGACTGTTATCATTACTGCAGCATCAGGGAATGCAAGCTCAGTGCCCTGTATGTTTTGTGCACAAAAAGCACACAATCCCTGCCCCAAAAGAAGTGCCAGAAGGGAAGATGCAAGGAAACAATGACAAATGATTGGCATGACAAAAATCAGGCACAGCACATGAGAACATAAGTCTTGTTTA
Organism: Haliaeetus albicilla; assembly: GCF_947461875.1. Classification (NCBI taxonomy): domain Eukaryota; kingdom Metazoa; phylum Chordata; class Aves; order Accipitriformes; family Accipitridae; genus Haliaeetus; species Haliaeetus albicilla. The sequence goes on along the minus strand of NC_091516.1, from coordinate 64,964,799 downwards.
GATTTTGACATGTCACAGTGAAAAGAAGATGGTGGTCTTCCAGCAAGGGGAAGACCATGCAAGCATGAGTTGGTGGCAGAAAGTAGAAGGACTTTCTGAGAACTTTAGAAATGGGTAGTACAGATTGCTGTGATTTGAACCATGCAATCAAACATGAGTGGGAAACAGCAGCATAAATAACCTACCAGAGCTGGTGCTGCGGACTTCCATGGAGCTCCTCCTGACTTAGAATTAGGCCTTTATTGTCTGTTCTTTTGTCTGAAAACACATGTGATATATAGATGTATCTCATTACGGCCACACATTCAGCCATTGACTACTGCTTATTTTTACAACAAGGGAAACATCCATCCATTTACTAAAGTGAACGTGAATATCTTGTTTTGTTTACTGCTCAAAAAAAAGAGAAAAAGAAAGAAATGTCTCCCCCCTGCCATCCAAGAAGAGAAAGAAGAATAAATAAACCTCCATATCCACTTTCAGGTTCATGCTGATCCCAGTACGTAACAAGCTTCTTCAGGAACTGTGAACGCTATTCAGCATCTGCTCTGTTGTGTTTGTGTGTGGCAGTAAGTTCATCTGAGCAGCATGACAAATGCAATAGTCTGAACTTCCTCCAAAGACAGCAAGAGGAGTGCTTGGTGCCTCCTGTTTGAACTAACAAATAATTTAACAATAACACAAGCACAAAACTTACTCATTTGACTTCTTCCATGAAATTCAGTGTGGAAGTGAAGGGAAAGTGGAAATGTGGCAAGTGCCATTGCATAGACTTAGCTCTCTTGATAGTAAAATAGGTTTAGTGAACTGCTACAACTCTCAGCTAGAAAACGACCCATAGATCCAATGGGTTCTGTAACTCTAATGCCAATATAAGTGGAATGTTCATAAGAACAATTACATGAAATGAGAGAAATAGTGTTCACAAGGCTTTGCTGATCATTTCACATTAGTCTTAGCATTCTCAAATGTTAAAATTGTAAATGAAACTACTTTCCTCTCTTTGGGCTGTAAGGCCGATGACGCAGGCCAAGAAATTCTTAATGTCCAGGACTGAACATGTCTGAGGTCCAAGAAAAGGGTACAATGACCAAGATGATATGCAAAAGGTGGCAGGGATGAGAAGGAGTACCACTGAGCTTTTAAGGAAGGAACATGATGGCAGAGGGAAACCTCAGCACAGGCAATACCTGTAGCAGTTTGGACACTCACCTGGGATGGGGCACACAGCAGTTAGTCTCAATTCTACCAAATTTACAGTAGCAGAGTTAAATGTTGGTTTACCTAAGCTGAAATGTATATAGATCTTACTCGTCCTCCTGCTGGTCATCCTTCACTTGTCTCCTTAAGCAGAGAAGGGGCAGGGAGGTTTAGGTGGTCTTCTCATTTAATTGAGAATTGACTGCAAGGGCAGGTACACACAAATACACATTGCAGGAAAATACTCTGAAAAGCACAAGAAGCTTGGAGAGAAGAGTGTTCTCCAGTTCTGTGAAAACAAAATACACAGTTGGTTTTTGTCAGCAAATGTTTTTGGTAAATACAAAAAGTTTGCAAGATTTCTGATAAGGGCACTTGTGTTATACAAAGCCTCTAAAATTGGTTCAGTGCATGTACCTTGTTGTGTTGCTCTACAAACAAACTTTATGGAAGGAGAATGCATCTCACAAGAAATATCTACTATTATTAGATGTAGCCATACAGTGCAAGTGGGAGACATCCAAAAGTTTACCTCTTTATTTAACACTGGTTACATAATCCCTAAGCATCATTAGGGTTTTTAGAGATTATGGCATACTCTCACAATTTATGAGTTCAAATGTCTTCATCCTCACTCTAAAGTATATTAACTCTCCTGCAACAAAACACTCTAGTGGGTCAATTCCAATGGGGTAGTCTCTCTGGAAAAAGGAAAAAACCCAACAAACAACAAGGAAGCAAACCCTATTTTCTCACTCTGCCAATAAAAAGCCTGACAAAAATCAAGAGTCAGCCTACATGAGAAACTTGTTCTCAATCTGTTAATGAAGTAGCCTGGGCTGGATTGACTCTCTTTCATCCAGCAGCTCAGCAGAGATGCAGGGGAAGAGGAGGAAGCATCAAGAATCTGGTTATAGCAAACTGCCCAAATGGTGCTTAGACCTGTATCCATATATCTGTGTCAGCAGTGTGGCCTCTTTAAGAAACCTTTAAGAAACCAATGAAAAGCTGGCACAGCAAACATTATCTATCTTGTCCTCTGTCCTCCTAAACCTTCATTTTCCTTACTGCTATCCCAAGTAGATGTGAAGAGCTGACCTTAGCACTGCACTAAAAAAATCAGGACTATCTGCTACCAGTAGCATCAATCCAGAGCACAGTTCTGGACAAGAGATTGAAGTGGAAGACCTGGATGCCTGGATGCAAAGCTAGTTAATTGACATAGGTAGAGCAACAGTAGTTATAGGCTTTCCAGATAGGTGGTCAGAGAAGTTACCTGCCATGTTGCTGTGCTCTGCATCCTCCATGTGTTTGTTTTTCTGACCATCAGGGACCATATGCATCTCTAAAACCCTTAACTCACTTTCAAGGATGATTTTGAACGTAAGTCTCTGGAAATGGCAGGAACCCCACAGTTTTTGGATGACTGGGAGGTTTGGTCTGTGAAATATTGCAGAGGCGTATGTACAGGGTGGCTTCTCCAGCCACAACCCTTAGAACAACCACAACAACAAATTAAACATCACCGTCATTTGGCTGTCACACATTTGGAATGAATTTGAGGCTGAATTGTGAACTAAGACAGCCTCAGCTGGGAGCATCCTGAAGGAGATCAACACCGTCAAAATTGCAAACCCAAACTGTCGTTGTAAGAGAAGGAGGAGGCGATCTCTGGGTGGTTGATGCCTCACAAAAGCTCAAGAGTGCTTTGCTGGAGCTGTTGATCAGGATTTAGTGCCCAAAAATGTATCCCTAGGCATCACCCACTTGCTGTGGTAAATAGTTATGAGTTTTCAGAGGCAAAGCAGAAGGAAAATTCAGACCAAAATGCTTGGAGCAATCTTTGAAGACATCAGTGTCAGATTCACTGGATGACAGTTTTAACCACGATTTCATGGGATTTCAAAACCTCAGCTCAACACACTGACTTAGCAATGGGAGAAAAAAGTCCAGTACTCTCATTAGCAGACCGCTAGGTCTTTGACACAGGCATAGGGTGGGAACGAAAACCAGTCTTCGTCATTTTTTTAGTGAGTGCACTAGCATTACTCTTTATTTTCACCCAGTCCACAATAGGCACATGTATGGTTAATAAAGCTCTTCAACAGATTATCCTACTCATGGTGGAAATACTGTTGCCATTTGCCTGTGGCTGTATAGGTGTTGAATTTGGATTTTCCACAGCATGTTTAATCAAAACAAGCCAACACATTTACATGCAGTAAATTCCTTGCCCCCAGGTCCTGATGCAGATAAGAATGAAAGAGCTGAATGCAGACACTGCCGGCACCTTCTGGCTTGTTGGTGCAGGCTCAAAGGGAAATAAAACATATTTGTCAAGACTGCTGACAATAAGCAGGAGCACACAGCATCAACACACCGCTATCTTGTCTGTCTGGAGACAGATTACAGTCCAGGCAGATAATATTCATAAAATGGTTCAAGTATTAAAGTTGCAGTTGATGTTGGTACAGGCTCTTACTGAGCCTTGCATGCTGACTCATGCTGAGGCAGGTGGTGCAGTTTACATTAAAAAGGAAGAAAAGTAAACATGTAAGACCAAATGAGAGGCAGATGCACTAAAAACAACACAGTAAAGCCAGGCATAACCATGTTTCCTTCTTTGGATAACTATCTGAAACCTTCAGATGCCCCTGGACAAATGGCCAGATTTTCTTTCGCAGCCTGGGACTAAGTAACAGTTTAGCTCTAATTGGGCCTCCAAATTAATTCTTACAAGTGTGGTCAGCATTGGTGGCTGGTGCATCATCAATCATCCCATGTAATAAAAGGCTCATCCATGCATCTTTAAATCACTTGATGCAGTTTAAATCTCCCATCTGCTTTCATTCTTCTGCCCTCTAATAAGTCTCAGTCTCTTGCAGAGATCCAGTAGTTGAAATCAATTGTGTTCTCCTTTCTATGCAACTATTTAGCCCGGTGGTTGCAGCTGGTACCTTCTGCATCCTCAGGACTGGAAGTGTGTGGTAGGCTTAATTTTTTAGCTTAAGAGTAAATTTTCATTGGTTGTGGAAGCCGTGAGTCATGAAAAAAATTACCTAAAATTGGGGTGTTTGTACCCTGTAATGAGGCTTTTGCAACATGAAGTAACCAAGCACAAGAGATGCAGAAATTCAATGCCCTTAACTGTGGGAAGGCTGCTGATAAAACCAAAATGCTTCCAGATGCATGCTTTTTACTCCTTTCATTCTCTTTTGGTTTAAAGACAATTAAGCACCAATGAACATTTACAAATGCACTTTTGCACCAGGAAACTAAGGTAATATAGCAATATTTTAGTAAGATTTGTTGACAAAGTCTTCTACAAAGGCTGGACTTCAACACAAAGAAAGCTTCTTTAATAGATTATCCCTTAGTGTTAGTGTCTTGATGCTTAGTGCTTCCAAAAGTAAACAGAGAAATCTTTGTTTAGTCTCAGTGTGGATCAAAAGATTTATTTTGCAGGGGAAAAGGACAGGTCTTGTTAACTGTAGCCCCTGGGAGAATGCAGTGATACCCTCCTGTCTTCTTGCACAGAGTAAAAAGTGCATGCTTTTTAATTTCTTTTTACACTGGAACAGAAGAGTGGGTTAAGAAAGAAAAACTTGCTTCTTTCTTCCTTATTCCATGAAAATGCTATCAAAACATGTTATTGTTAACGATTTATATTGGAAAAATCAACAGACCACTGTAATCACCACTATACTTACTTTACATATGAGATACATTCAAACATATAATACCAGAGAAAGTGCTACATGTCCAACTCTCCTGAGACTGGCCTAAAGCCATAAAATTTTAAGAGATGTGTCCTTTGGCTGCTGCTAGTTTCCTTCTGATGTCATAAAGAGTATGATGGCATGTCTTCAGGCCAGAAGTCAATTTAGCCTGCTACCCAGACAAAGGCCAATAGGAAATACTTCAGGAAGGGCGTAAGATCAGAGCAAGCACATCTCCCTTATACCTACCCACCACACTGAAGTTTATTGATGTGGTTATTCCTTGATGGGAAATATTATTCTCCCTGGATGGACCTTTTCACAAATTCACCAGCTGCCTTTGGAACCTGATTGACCTTCAGATCCCCATAGCATCCCATAGCACCATTTAACAATGCACTACAGGGGGGAAAAAAAAATAATTTTGATTTCTTTTGTCTTAAACCCCATGCCTGATAACTAATGCGATTAACTTCTTGATCTGGCTGCCCATATGGCTGCAATGATGCTAATCCGGGCACAAGGGAGGCAGTGGGATGGTATGGCCAGGGTCAGTGAGGGGAGAACAGGACTGCACCTTTTGGCAGCAGCGTGGATTTAGAACAACTCAAGCCTATCACAAAACCACAACTGGAGGGAGCTGCTGTGTCTCATCCACAGTGAGAAACTCCCTAAGCTTTTGCTCTCTAAGCACTGATACAATTAATTTAACTTTGTGCCGGTTCTTATCTTCCCCAAGCGCTTCCATTATCCTTTCATCTTCCATTGGCCTTGCAGACAATTTGGAAGATATATGTGTTTGTAAAAAGGGGTTATTATTAATTTTTTTTGCCTTTAAAAGTTCTTCCTTGAGACCTTTTTGGTCTTTTTTTTTTTTTTTTTTTTTGATGGTGGTTTCCAGTTAACCTCCCTTGCTTATAATCCTTTCTGGTTTCCCTGTTTGGGCACAGCCTCCGCTCCTTAAAGAAAGTTTCTTTTTACTCCTGATAGCCTCCCTTACCAGTCTCATCTACATCATTATTGAATTGGAGTTTTTCCTTTGAGTTTTCTTTCAAGGTTGTTTTATTTGTTTATAGGCAGTTATGTGTTACACTGGGCATCTTAAAAAAATCTCAGTGCCACCTGCAAGTATTTTATTTACTTTTTTGGCTGTTCTTTTCCGTTTCTTCCTCATTTTAATTCAATTTATTTTCTTTTAGTTAACACTATTGTGTTTTTCCTTGACTCCCCCCCCAAAAAAACCCCAACAAAACCCAAGTAATTTGAGTACATTGTGATTACTATTAAACATGGCTGTTCAACAGCAGAATTTTTAGCCAGATCCTGTGCACTGCTCAGAAATATAGCAAAACTGGTACTTCTCAGCTGTCTGGCTGGTTTCAGGAAACCATTACATTTTACATCTAGGCTCCTCCATTCTGTTTTGCTGTGACATTTATCATATAGGAGATTTCCTGTTCCTCATTTCAGAATCTACAATCCACATGTTCAGAGTTTCTCCACCATTTGGAACTTTTTGCAAGTACCAGCGCTGAGCAGTACTTACAATCACATTATTCAAGGACTCATGGAACTATTGGAAGAAAATTAAATATCGTTAATAATACAAGAAAGTCATGAATGCTTGTAATATCACAAGCTTTAACCCTCTGTGCTTAGTATTACAAAATCCCAGAGTTTAGAGAGAATGACAAATTAAAGTATTGGAGGATATACAGCAACAGTAAAATAGAAATACAGGGACAGCATGAATGCTGTTGTGTCTAGAAGCTGTACACAGGTTAGCATTGGGTTCATCGTCTTGCTTTGCATTGAACCCAAGCAGGGCATCCTTGAAGTCAGCAGGAATGTAAAGAAATACCAAGTTCAAGGAGGCAGCTGAGTGACCGATCTCAGCCAACATCAATCTGTGCCTGCAGAGGGGAGGTGTATCTGGATGAAATTTGGGACCAAGAGGGAAATAGCAGCATAGATGTGTCACAAGCTTTATAGGGTGTCTGCAGGGGTCATTTGCCCTCTGCACATGGAGAGGCAGAGATCTTCTCTCATGGCTAAATCATAATTGCCAAACTAAACAAATAAGTCTTTTTGCTGCTGCTGTCCCCATGACCTCACACTATTTTGAATATCCAGCACCTGTGCTCCCAGCAGTCTTTATCATTCCCTAACATTTGTGTCCTGACTTTCCCCCTTCCTTACACTTTTAATGTTTTAAGCCTTGTTATTCTCTTGCTTGCCAGTCTCCCACTCTTTCTCCTCCTATTCCAGGATATCTCTTGATGTCCCTGTGTTTCAACAAGCAGCCACAGAGAAGAAGTGTGGAGTTTTTACACCCGTAATTACCATTTCTGCACGGCACGCAGAATACAAAATAAGCGAAGGGGGGAATACCTTATAAGCGTCCAACAGAGCTTGATTGGCCTTTATGGAAAAAAACTGGTTAGGCAGCAAACCTTCTCTGAAAATTCAAGGCACTCAGACAATTTGGACATGACCAGTGCCAGCTTTCCTTTGGACAAAGATTCAGATTGCCTCCCACCTTTTCTTCCTTCCTCTCTCCTCCCTCATTGTGAGCACCCAAACAGCTATTTGCTTATGCCAAATCTGAAAACCTTGGCCTTGGTTTTAAAGCCTGCTACCCTTGGAAAGAGAAAAATGTTAAGTGCTGAGACACAAGCAGTGCAATGGGAAGGAAAGTATCATTGCAGCTAGTAGGTCCACTACCAAACCATTATAAGCACTGGAATCAGATCTTTTCCACACCATGACACATCTCTAGCTAGATCACCTACTGTTCCTTTAACAGCAAATTCAATAGAAAATGACATTTCCTTTGAAGAAGGTGCTCTGTATTCAGAGGTAGCTTATGTATCATGTGATGCATGAGCTGCTGTTGTAAAGGACTCCTTTTTTTATTGAACAGTAATGCATTGTAAACTCCAGCATAAAACTCCAGCTGTCCCTTTACACACTTGGCTTTTTGGCAATCATTCCAATTTTTTTTCCCTTGAATAGTCATAATTCATATACAGAGCCAGACACACACACACACTTTTTTTCATTGGCTTTGTCCTGGTTTTGGCTGTGCACTCCTTTGGGTAAAATGGGTGAAGTTGGCTTTATGAGCTATAAAACGGCAGGATGTAAGGATTCACTTGTTTTTGATGTGTTAGTAGCATTTTATGGATAAAGTGTGAAGAAAGCCGTATAATTGGGTTACTGGGAATAGTGCATGTGCCTGAAAAGGAGGAAATAGACCTTTAGTCTAGCATTCCTTCATGCATCGGGTATGGGATTCCAATGCTAGAACCTTTTCGGCTGATGTGCTAATGTCCAATTAAATGAGCAGTGTGCTCTCTGCTCACACCCTCCCAAGTATTGATGGTTAATCAGCATCAGCAATAAACAAGTCATAAACAATACATTTAATTTAATTATTATTTCAGACAGAGCCAGACATTCTGACCCTTTCTGCCAGAGTCATAGTTCTCCAGCTCCTCTAACAGCGGAGTTAAGATCATTTTGCAACAGCAAAAGTGGAAGGAACATCAAGCATGCAACAATGTGACTAAAAAATGAGACTTTTCTTATACCATCCTCTCAGAAGTCCCAGTTCATTGTAAAGTATTTCATACGTCATAGTTTGCCATAGGCAAAGCGGTCAAGACAGATTTTTGGCAGAAGCACTATATGGTTTTGACTTGCAGTCTTCAAGCAGGATTTTTTTTGTCCATTAAAATAAAAAAAAAAGTTAATCCAATGAACTGTGAATTAATAAATGAACATCCTTATTCCCAACCCTCCCAAATAATTCTACTAAAGGCTAAAAACTGGGTAAGTAAGTCATTTAATACCACATAATACCTCCCGGATAAAGTTCTTGCTGTTACAGAGCAGAAGCTAGACTTAAGAAGGTTTTAGACTACTTTATTTTGCATTTTTTGTCTTTCTGAGAGGTCGCTGTAATAAGTCCCTGTACTCACTTTCAGGATGGAAACCATTCGCAAGAGTCTTCCATGAGCCCCTGCCTTACCCAGGACCACCACAGTTCCAGCTCCAGTGCACGTGCTTGGGCTCAGGAGGAGGAGAGTCCAAACAACGCCACAGTCTGCCTATGCGGCATCAACATGTGGTTGCTTACAGATGACAGCCAACACAAAGAGCCCTCAGCCCTGGGCAGAAGCCCTCTCTTCTCCACTGTACCCACCAAGAGAAGTTGGGCAATGCTGACAACATGGTCCCTGAGGATACTAGATCCCAAAGACCCAGTTGCGCTCAGTGCTCCTGCATGGATCAAGAGAAGAAGGTTTCTCCTTCCTTTGTGTACTGATCCACAGTACCCAGTATCTGGGACCCACACATCTCTGAGATGAGGTGCAGGGACCCCAGCTAGAGCCCCAGAGGGGGACAGCCACCTTAGCACAGTGCTGCCCCTGAACTAACAAGCCCTCAGGACCCACTAGTGGGACCACAGAGCTCTGTATCACCACTGCGGACCCATCAGCTCAGATTCCTTCCAAGGGGTACAGTCACGCTCAGGGAAACCTGGCCTAAGTCTTCAATGCCAAATAAAGCACAGCACTAGTTTCCCAGTACTTTAACAGCTGCTCTCACTTATTCTTACAACCATAGCATCTCTGCATATAATTTACATTCCTGCATAGATCCTTCTATTTTTTTGGCATCACTGAATTGCTTCCAAATTTCTTTTCTATTTAGTCTAATAGATGTAAAACATTATTTAGATTTTCACTCATAAAAATGACCAAAAGCAGCTGTATCTTCACAAGCTATTGGATGAAAACCAAAGCTAAAGGTCATTCTTACATACACTAATGGGAATTAATTTCAGAACACAGTCCTCATAAAAAAAAAAAACCCTGCATTTCATCTTACCTGAAAGATCTACAGCTATATACTGAAGCTAAAAAAACCCACCCAAAAACAACAACAACAACAAAACCCCAAGCTCTTATTAGAGTTTGTTAAGAAATTATTAATTCTAGTTTGTTAAGAAATTATTACTTCTAAAAAGAGTCCATTATTTTAAACTGCTATAAAGACAAAACTCTAACCCAATGCAGAAGTCCATCTGGGAAATTTCCTGGCTTTCTCGTCATGGGAGACGTTGAAAATACATGGGGGTTTTTGTTGGAGCTCTACAAAGGGATTAGAGGCGAGGAACCAACACTTCCCAGCCTCTCCCCAACACCTGCCTCCTAAGAGCAATCCTGTAATCCCACCATCATCTTAGTCCGAGGGCAGGAAAACTGGATCCATATGCCTACACACACACACCGCTGACAGCCGCTCAAGCCACCATCCAAAGCTTTCGTGCCTCTTGTGCAAGGAGGCAGAAGTGTCATATTTCTGTTGTTCTCCTCCATGTTTTGTTCATAGAAAGTTTCCTTGACTAAGTCTTGAGTAAAATCCAAGGGACCATTTTTTGCCCCCTCCAAAGTGAGGAACATTTGTATTCAGTTTCCTTTACTGAGATTTTTCTTCCTGAATCAGTCAACAAGTGGGAGACTCTCCACAGGACTTAGCTATGCCACCAGGTTCTCCACCAAAGAAGCAGGATCTCCCAGAGGAAAGTGGAATCCGTGGCCATACACCAAGCTGGGTTTCTGGTAACTTGAGCTCAACGGGGCAATGTGAAATGAGGGACAGCCCCACAACATGCTAACTACGTCCTTTTGCGGCCTCAGGCTCCTGATCCACCTAAAATTGTTCTTGTAGGAGTCCTGTGCGAGGAAGGATTGGGTGATGCTGCCATGACTGCGCTGGTGCTGTTTCTTTGCATGAGGGAAAAGCCTGTGTAAACAGTCTCTTCATTTGCAATTCTCCAAGGCACAGTTGGAACTGAGTGAGGATGTTAAGGCTGAACCATCTGCAGTTTGTTTAACTATTTCCTTTTTAGAGGTGTACAATAGTTTCTCAACAAAACAGCCATTAATAAGAACCAATGCTGTGCCAGAATTTTGTTGCTCGCTTTCTTTCTTTCTTTCTTTCTTTTTCTTTCTTTCTTCCTTCCTTCCTTCCGTCCTTCCTTTCTTTCTTTCTTTCTCTTTTTAAAAACTGGAAAATGTTGCCAATGTTTAGGTTTCCTACACTTCTGGATTATAATTTTCCCTTTCCCTCACTTTTCCCAGGTGCCACTAATGGGGGGAAAAGGGGAAGAAAAGTGGAAAAGAATGTGAGAAAAAAAAAATCCAGGTTTTTTGAAGATAATTCTTTTTTAAAAAAATAATCTATTACTTCTCAGTAATAGTCATGTTATAATACATCTTATTATATTTGGCAGGTAAAAATGTATAATTACCTATAACTGAAGAAATATTGTTTCCGTATTAAGCAATTCAGCATTTTTGTGGTTAAATTTATCATTAGTTTTTAGGTTGGAAGGAATTCCATTTTGTTCATATTTATATGCTGCAGCTAATCCAACTCAGTTTCAAACACACTGCAAACCAGAAGCCATTCAAAGTATCTCAAAGGATATAGTGTTTACGAAGTGAGTAAATCCAGAATTTTCTTGATCACCAGCAACAGAAAAAAAAGAAACTGTCTAAAGTCAGTAGAGCTTGAATTTGCACCGGCTTCTGTTTCCCCAGATTGCAACTACATAATTCAGCTGGAAAGGAAGACAAAGCAAGACATTTATGTATTATCTCAGACAGCTTTCAAAGTCATTTTAGAATTTGCCTATTTAGTGATCATTCCCATTCCAGTGGGTTTGAAACTTGACAGACTTCCACTTTGGGTCACATTTCCTGAGGCGGACCCAAACTGGAAATTATCAGATTGCACAACTCTCTCCCTGCTAGACCTCCTCCAGCTGCGGCTGCAACTGCTTGGCAGGGACACTGCACTTTGGGAACATGCGACAAAAGAAGATCCCATATAATGCCCACAAAACCAGAAAATGGCCAATTCTCCATCTAGAGAAGTCCATCTTGTCAGGATAGTGGGCTGTGTATGTCTCAGGAACCCGTGCATATGGAAATGTGGGAAACAGCAATATACAAAAAAACCTTATCAGTCATTGAGTATTATCTTTCCTGGCATGTCCTCTCTTGTCTCCGGCAATCAGCGTTTTAGGGACTGAGATAATAGTTGCTTAGGTGCAGTAGTCTTAAACAGCCTTTAAACAACATACATCCCATGAACATATCTCAGTCCTTAGAGAATTCATTTCTACATCTGGCTTCTATAACATCCTGCAGCAATGAGTTCAATTTTTAGGGAACTACTCAAAGTAATTGCCAAAGCACTTTTTTTTTCTGGATGATAATAACTAAATTAAGAGTCTGTCTTTAGCATATGTACAGTGAGAGATTTTCTATAGGCTGAATTTCATTGTTACCTACCAGTCAATCTTGCAAAATCTGTCCAAAAATCTTTGCAAAGGGGTTTAGATTCAACTGTCCTGAACAATTTGCATATCAGCAAACTTAATTATGCCACTTCTTGCTTGTTTTTCATACCAGTTATGAATATACTGAAGAGCCTGGATCCCAGCATGGACTTTGAGAGACATTGTGAAAAGTGATTATTTATTCCTCTTCTTTTTTCCTGTCTTCTTATTCGACAAGAGAATTCACACTTTTATAACATTGCAGACGCATTTTATCAGAAGACTAAAGCCAGGGAGCAAAAGTTAAAATGAAATATTTTTTTACTCAGTGAAGTTAAATGTATTTTAATACATTGAATTTTTTCCCCTTACAAGCAAAAACACCTTTGCCAAAGTGAAATATCTTTGGAAGTTTCAAACTGATATGTCATTTGTCCATTTAGTGTCTGTATTCATCACTTTTGCAGGACTAAAAATTCTGCAGAAATGAGACCTGAAGGGAGATCTTCCTAGCACTTAAGCAACTGGAAGTCTTGAGGTACTTGGGAAGAAAGGCATAATACAGCAGACAAAACAACACAAAGCAAAGAGACAAGTATGCAATTCAGTAAACAGATTAAGACATTTCCAAACTGCTGTCTGCTGATCCCTGCTAGTCCTTAGATTGCTAAATGACTGCAGATCCATATTAAAATGTACTCACTTATCTCATCTCTAGTGTTTTCAATTACATGTTCAATGATAAAGCTACATAATCTTCACAAGAAATAATGGAAGTTGTCCATTGCCTTAAAAACATTGGTTCAAAACTACTGTCTCTCACACATGTTAAATCTGGAGTAATTCCGGTAACTGAGAACAGATTTCAGCTTCCTCATTAAGGCATATTCTGTCTGAGAAGGAAATTACTGAAGCCATTAAATAAGGTCTCCAGAAAGCATACAACTTGCTATATATTTGCCCAGTCAACATATTAATAAGATGCATTGTTTCTTGTAAGTTAGAAGCTTTTTCATAAATATTTTCAGAGTGCCCTTTCCTTCTTAGTTTGGTTCTCCATATAATAAAAGGTAATGATCCTCATCTTCAATCCAAACCCACATTTAATCTATGAAGGCATATTATTACTGTAATTTTTAGGTAATATGAACATGACTATAGCCTGGTCCTTTTCTCACAGTAACGATTAAATAAATCATACCCCAAAATTATTGGTACTGTTATTGAAATTCAAGTATCTGTTTAAACCTTGTGGTACATACAGAAAGGTAACACCCATACTGACCACTGGAGCTCTTCCTACCTGAAAAAGACCAGATATTTTACAAGAAGAACAAGCGGCTGTCCTCACTAAATTTTTGCACTCCCATGACTCCACAAGGGCAGTGAATGCCCTCAGCTGTGTCTTCAATAGTCCATGTGTTTTCACAGAAGTTGCCCACAGGGTTAATCCCATGAAAAATATCTATGTGCAAGTGATTTCAGCCAAATCCAGAGAAGCTCATTTCAGCTAAGCCAATAAAACCCAGGGCAACTCAGACAAAGTGAATACTCTTTTAACAGCGCAGATCACTGTGAAAAGAGATATATATTAAGCAAAACAAATTGAAATGTGAACCTCAGATAATGAGGAAGTACTCTTAATAATACCGACGAGCTTCTAAACCCTAACCAGGCAAAATATGATAAAGTCTCGAGCAATTTTATCTTAAATATGGATTTGAAGAATGATGCATTTCACACCAGGTCCTCTGTGCATGTTCAGGGCTAACTTTGATGTATGATCAAAACAAGCTTAGCACAGCAGACCCCTGTGAGGATGCAAAACGTTTAAGGCCAATGTCACAGGCTGATTGCTGTCACCGAGGGAAAAGCCAAGCGTGAGGTGCAAAGGGCTGTGCTGGAGGGAAGGGGAGCCCACCTAGCTGCAGCCAGCCCAGCCTCCACAGCTGCAAAAGCAGGAGTCTTGCCTCTGCGGAGCGGAGCGCTCTGTTCCTGCTCCAGCGTGGTCCGTTCCCCCGCTCTCCCCCAGCCTCTGCTAGCCCCCTGCTTCACAGCCTTAGGTCAAGAAAGTTCATTTTTGCCTGTGGTGCTGAGAAGCCTTGAACTGTCTCTGTGTGTATTTATGTGCAGATGGGGTTGTTCGTGCAGCTGTGCTCCAGAAACCTCTGGTGGCTTCCGTTTTCCTGAGCACGTGCTCCGCGAAGTGGGTCCCATAAGGTCCTAGTTCACCCATGAAACAGGGGCTGGGTAAGGAAGAGGAGCTACTGGGTTTGCAGTCTGCGCTGGGAGCTTGGGAAGGAGCAAAACTCAATAAGTAATCATCTATTCTGGCATACAATATTTCCCCTATTGAAGAATGACCTATCTGCAGTCTGTGCAGTTCCTCCTCATTTTAAGAGGCTGGAAACTTTCCTCCCCCTCTATAATCCACTCAGCCCAAAAAGCTAAGTTAAAAAATCTCCATTGTCTTCACAGTACTAAAAAACATGTGGAGGAAAGAAAATGCTGTTCCACGTCAGGACAGGGTAACAGAAATCAATTAAAGGAAAGAAAAAACATACATGGATGTTTTGGAGAAGGACCAGTTTGGTAAATAAATTATATTGATAAATTAAACATAAATATATTATGCAAACTCAGTAGTAAATCATGCCATGCCACGTGTATCTTTCATTCCAAGTGTTACAAAGGCTTTACAGCTCGTGAACAAACTGGCACACAATCAGCTACAGAAGAGTCTGCGTGGGGCTTGGCAATATTTGGCATTATCTGGCATTATCACCCATGTTAACCAGTGGAAGGAGGTATCTCAGTTACATTTGCAGATTATATCAGACTGTAACTGGACCAGTTTGTAAGAACGGACTCAAATTTTAGAAGATCTCTACAGCCACAATAATTGTTTGAAATAAGTAGAAGACAAGACAATGTAAATAAACAATAAAAGTATCAGACATCGATCAAAAACAATCAATTGTGTAAATAGAAGATAGGGAGTGACTGGCTGGAGATCAGTTCTGTAGACAGGAGCTGGGGTTCGTCCTGGACCACAGCTGAACATGAGTCAACGGTGCCTCACTGCTGGGAGAAGGACACCCTCAGGGAATGTCCAAAAGGACTGCCAAAGACGGGACACATGAAGTAATCCCCCAAACCCACTCTGCCCTGATAAGGGTTCAGATAAAGCATTGTGTCCATTTTTGAGCATGATGCTTTGAGGAAGATGTCAGCCAACCAGCGAGAGCCCCGAGGGCAACTCTGCGATGTCTGCAAAGGACAGCCTGTTGAAAAGGCTGGGAGAAATAACACTGCATAAAGAAGATGGCAGAGTAAAAATGAAAGTAAAATGGCTTCAGCAGTGTAAATGCCTAACCATAGAAAAGCCCCTTACATGTAGGAAAAATAGTCATATTCAGTCAAGGAAAATGTAGGTTAGGCAATGGGAAAAACAATAAAAGGTAGATTGACCAAACCCTAACGTAAATTGACTAAGGAAGCTGTTTAAGCTTTATTTCATAAGGGTGTTGAAATAAGTTTAGACTAATATTATTGGAAAAAGTTTAAATATTGTTTAGATAGGAGATGGATTAGCTGATTTTTCCCACACAGACTTTATGAAGAAAGTTCACATTTGTGCTTCCTCTGGCTGAGGCCAAAGGGACAAGTTAGAAAAGTTGCAAAGCATCTTCCGAAAGCAGGTTTCACAGAAAAATTGCCTTGTGTATGTTGAATACCAGCATTTATGTGAAGAATGAATTCTTCCAATATATTCACATAAATAAAACATCTTTTCAGGTGATTTCTGGGTGAGTGGTGGAAAATAAGCAGGCCAGACCATGGCTGAATAATGACAGTGGGTAAGGATTTAGAAAAATATTCTTTGTTAATCTGCAGTGTTTGAGTGCATCACTTTCTTTTTACTACTTCTTGACCTTTTACCAGGTGCCACCATGGGATGATACAGTCTATGAAACCCACTGTTTAGGAAACAGAACAATGTAGAGTTACACTGTATGTGAGCTGCAGCAGCAGCTACATCAATCAGGATGCATATTCCTGGAGTATTTGTACTCTTTAGTGTTTAAAAGGAACCGGCCTCCATGACACTCAACACCCCAAGCACAAACAAAGCTGTAATAATGCACAACTTAATGAAAGCACACTCTCTATAATACACACATACCCTGAAACTTGCAGGGTCTTTCAAAAGAAAATCTTAGCTCAGCCAAAACATGCAGACAAAAGAAGAGGTTTAAATCCCTTCCAGACGTGGAGGCATGAGACACAAGGATATGTTCTATTTATTTAACAAGCCAGAGCTGGAGTAAGAGCCCTCACAATACAATTACAGTGGTAACAATAAAAAATACAGCAAACCAAGTATTACAGCCCCTGAAAGATGAAGCCAGCGGTAGGATTATGGAACCTGCACACCCAGACACTTTAATACCTATGCCAGACATAGTGCTGCATGATAATACGAACACAATGAAACACTAGAAATCTAAATCCAAGGAACAGATGGAAAGGCAAAGCTTCTCTGGTGAAACTAGATTTCATTGAAGGCTTAACTCCCAGCTTCACGTAGAGCAGCCATCCATTAGAAGTCACCCTCGGTTCATACTCCACAGCAGTTTGGTAATACTGCTCTTTCCTATTCTGTATGTGAGGAAATGCAACATTACCGTGTTCTCCTGGAGAAAAGACGGTGTATTCCTTGGATGATGTTGAGATTTACTCTGTAGCGACAACATCCACTGGCAGCATGATAAATATATCGGGAAGGGTTGACTGAAGCACATCTACAAGATGAGTGTGTAAAGCCATTGCCTAAAAATATGTCCAAGAAAGCAGTCAAGGCCCTCAAGCAATAGAAATTCTGCTGCTGTGACACAGGATTTTACCCACAACTTATTCAAATCCAGAATTGGAAATGCAAAGCAACAGCAAAGGTGGACCTAAACAACACTTACGGTTAGAGGGCAGCTGAGAGAAATTACAGTAATGGTCCTGCTTGGTCCTACATGATACACAGGGGGTTTTCCTCAGAAATGAGAATCATGGAACCATAGATCAAAAATTACACAGATAACTGCCCTGTCAGAATTGGACTGGTTTTGGTAGCTAGGCATTACCTGAAGCACGAGGATCTGGTGGCAAACTAGTGCTCTAGATGTTGGATTTTGCTTTGTAGAAGAACACAAGGAGGGCATTTTCACTGAGGCAGAGAGATTAACTTCAGAACAAAAACTGTCTGTTAGGGAACTCCTGTAGGGTTGCTTCAAGATCCCTTTCAAAAGGTAAGTGCCATAATACCTAACTATTTCCCATTTTGGCCTGTTCTTATGTTATTCTTGTATCTCATAAAAACTTACAGACATAATATGTCAAATCACGTAGAAGAGGCTAAACTGTATCATGGGAAGCTGAGTGGTACTGTCTTCCATTTGAAAAGGAAGTATTTGGAAGAGATATTTGTAAAAAGCATGCAAAAAATTGAAACACAATGTGTTTGTGATTGAGACCCTGGTTCCAGGCATGGTTTCCTTGGCAATAGTACCAATTTAAGAGCATTTTTAACACTATGTATGTAGAGACTTGCTTTAAATGGACTATGTCTCGAACTGGTCAGCTCAGAACTAGAAGCAGCAAGAAAGACAAGTCATTTTGCTTGGTTCAGAGAGTGAGTAGAAGCCAACAGTGATAGTAGCTGGTCTTGTCAATGACATTCATGCTGGACTGAAGGCTCAAGTCAAGAGGATCTTACTTTGTCACAGTAGTCTTATGTCTCAGCTGACAGCTGGGTTAAGAACACATTACAGACAGTGATTTGGAGGTTTGATGGATCTTGGTTTGAGTGGTAGTTGATCCCATACCTGATTCTGCAGACAAGTAATGCAATGGAGGGGTTCGTGCTGAAGCAGGTCAATGTTTAAAACACACTGAAGGTAGGGAATCTCATCAGGGTGAGTACCAGCTCAGGAATCATTGGCACATGACACACTATAGCAATTTAAGTGAGTGAGCATTCATCATAGAAAAGCCCTCTGCTGTGTCTACACATTTAAAGACCATGTAAAATTGTACAGGGAGAAGATCTGACCTCCCACCCCTCCAAGATTTTTTTTTACTCCTTTTTTTCTTCAATTGCTTTATATGTTTTATGTTCACTTACTTGCTACTTGAGACCATTCCTGTAGAAGCAACGGGATATGCTGTTAAACGAAGCCTACATACAAATTTGTGTTTGGAGTATCAAGCCCTCCACTAGCACTGTTTTAATCAAAGCAGAGAATTTCCTCTTTTCTACTGGTCAGCACCAGACCCGAGGAAGATATAAACTCCATGCACCCTAGAGATCAAAAGAGCTCTTTCAAGAGGAAGAACAACGGATAACTGCAAAGGAAGTTACAGCTGTTTGCCATTTAATGAAGTTAAATGCATGTGTAAATGTTTATAGACTCCAGGCTGAACTTAATTTTTTTGGAAGCAAGACTTTTGCGACATAATTACATACTCCACTATTTTTTCCTGGTGAATTGTTAGCTATGCATAATTCCTTGTGATAATCTGCAAATGCTTCATGCATCTAAACAAACTGAAACACCCTATTACCTACCTAGCTTCACATAAGTACTACAGTGTTTTACTCCTGAAAATAACCTTTATGCAAACCATCCACACTAACATGATTGGTTTGGTTTTTTAATCTCATCTTTTTCCTCCACTCTCCTCAATACACAGTTAGATACTGTTTGAAAACAACAGTAACAACAAGGAATCCACTCACATTTCTGGGTGGGGGCCAAGCACTCCTTATGGATTGAATGAATGGTTTCCTCTAAGCAAGGCAAACTTTCAGTCTCTCATCTGGAAAATATTATGTGAGCAGAAGCTCAGGATCAACTATTACCTGCCGAGTCTGAAGCTGTTATCAGTTGATTTTTACTCTTTTGGGTGGGGGAGGAAGCAATATACACATCACAAAAAAGAGGTTAACACAGTCTTTGTCATCAGGTAAGTGTAAAAGTCAGATGCAATTTACAAAACAGCATAGAAACATAATTTAATTTAGTCAAATTTAGGAAAAAGAGAGGCTCTTCTCCTTTTACCAATACAGGATTGTTCCCTTCCTCCAGTCTCTAAACCCTCTGTTCAGCCTAGTGAACTGACTTCATGTACACTAAACCTAAGCTACCTTACAAAAAGACCTCCAAGAAACACCCACCAGCTCCCCTGAATCACTGCTTGCTGGTTTTCCTGCAGACATGCAGCTAGGAGAATTTACATAATGGCTTTGAGATTAGAGGCATTTGATGCTTGAGGAATCAGAGTGGATAGCAAGCAGTGCCTAGGTAAATGTCTATAATTAAGTAATAATGATGTATGGCATCTGAGCAAAGATCACAGTAAATTTCTTTCCATAAATGGCTGATTAATCCCAGTTAGAGCTACTATAAAAAAATCAGATGGGTCTCCGTTTTCTCCGTTATATCTCACTCTTGGCTTCTCTCTTAAAGCTTTTCTCTACTCTACTTTCTTGTGATTCCCTTGCCACTGTGTGTCAGAGCCCAGGAACTCCGTTTCTGGGTGAGGAAAACAGTCCATCATTCATCTCCACTGGCTCTAGCAGTGAAGAATTGCTAGGTCCTACCGTGGCACTGGATATTAATGGCATCCTTGTAATAGAGAAGGGGAAGCAATTGACTCCCAACACAAGCTGCATTGAAAGGACTGCTGCAGCATTTACTTCTCAAAGGATGAAACATGTCTGAATGTCAATGGCCCCCACGCAGCCTCCACCTCTGTCTCATCAACCTCCGGACAAGACAGCCAGTGGTAGGAGTGGGGAAAGCATTACCCCAGCTCACAGACCTGGCAGAGCTCCACATCCAGACTCAGCGTGACAAGCTGTCAGACCAATAAAATGTTTTGACCTTGAACTCCCCACCAGAAGGCAGGAGAGTGGCACCACCGTCACCAGCAGCCCTCTTCTCTAAATTCAAGGCACAAATCTCTAAATGGTTTACCAGCACTCGCACAGCAATGTGCCAATCCCAAAACAATGAACCGAGCCCTGCAATGAAATGCTTCCCCTGGTCCGCCCCCCCGCCCTCCCTGCTTGCCCCATGAAACAAAACACCCCTGTTTCTCTTTCCGTCAGACCAGGAGACTACAAGAGCCATATTTAAACTCAGATAAAATAAAGGCATGTCCCTTATGGCCAAAGTGTAAGATGTCATTTAAATAAACTTTCACAAAAATCACAAAGTGCCCTGCTATAAATGAGTGATTCTTAACACAGCCAGTGATCAACAAACTCACTTCCTAATTAAGTGTAGGAGCGTAATGAGGAACAGGGCATCCTTTGTTTCGCCAGCCCGTGTGAACTCCAGCCACAAGTCCCCAGACTCTCCTAACTCTTGCGTTCGGAGCTTGTAATTAGTACATAAGGAACCAGGTACTACAGCAGCAGCCCCTTTGACAGTGGGTCCATTCACAGCCAGCCAGATGTGAAGAGTGTTCAAAGGGGGCCGACTGACTCACATATTGCGTGGTGTTGTATGACACTATAATCTCTGGGTTTCAGCCCTACAATCAACAGGCACTGTCATTTTTAATGCATTCTAATTAGCTGGTAAGGTTTACAGAAAAGTTCAGTGATGCAAGCAGAGCTACTGAGCTGGGGGGTGGAGGGCAGGTTGATCAGTGTGCCTAATATTTCCTAAACTACCCCCAGCTTCATTAGCAGCAGAGGTATTCATGCCGGTATGATATAAATTGGATCATGGGGTGTGTAATTAATTTAAGGAGCTTTCAGATGTGCCTCTTTTCAATATTAGCCCACAAAATAAAAAGAAAACTGGAAAAATACACTTAGAAAAGCATCACTATGAACAAAAGTGAGTCTCCACCTGGGGCAGGAGGAAGTCTCCAAGGGGACCTCACTCAAATGTCCCCATCAGCTATGCCCCTCTGAGCAGTGAGCCACTGTTCACTCAGGTCTCCATCCCAGAAAATCCAACTTCTGAGGCAGCAGACTGTATACAGAGGTCAGGAGCCACTGTTATCTCCCTTGAAGAGCATCGTAGCTCAAGGTCTTGGACGAGCTCAGTAGTATCAGCTGGACTGACACCCACCAGCAAAGGAGCATATGCCCTCCACCAGCCAGTAGAAGGTAGTGGTAGAAGGTAAAAAGTGATAATAAAATATTCACTAAAAAAGGTATTATTAGCACTGTTGGGTGTAAACTGCTCCTCTGAAAGAAGGAAAATGGATTCTTCCTGTATCTGACAGTTTTACTGTCCTCCAGACAAGACAAGAAGGAGAACGCAGTGTGTGTGTTCAAAGCCCCTTCCCAGCCAGACAACCAACAGCTTTCTGACAACAATAAAAATTTTCATACAACACAGTGATGCAGCACTTTATGAGCAGGGCAACTCCGTTCAATGATCTACATAAGCACCTGTATGAGTACATATTTAGGCCGGGCTTACAAAGAGCTATTACAGAATGGTTTGTGCAGCCAGCTTGCTTCTATCATCTCTGGTCTCAGAAGTATATGGGCACAGAGTATAAAAGAATAGCAGGTGAGCTAGTGATAATTACTGAGCACCATCAACAAATTATGAACTGCAAATGAATCAACCTAACAAATAAGCTGGATGGCCACAGGGTATTACACACTCACATTAGTCATTCACTGAATTACTTTGAATATAATAATAATAAACAACACATTCAAATAGAAATATCAGGTTTGCTAGTTTGCTTGTAAAATAGGATAAAGAACCAAACTGAAGGTGTTGAATGTAAATTGTACCTTTGGATTTAATTCTAATTTATGGTGAAACAAAGATGTAGGGAGAACATTTTTCAAAGCTGTGTGCACATACCAGATATCATGAAACGAAAAATCCCTTCTGAAGAAATAGATTCTCTATTCTTATCACATGTCGGAGAAGCAGCCCTGTACTTATACTTGCAGACAAGCAAGTCATTCATCTCGAAGCAACCTTCAAACTGTGAGGCATTATCAAGTTGTTTGTTCACTTTGTTTCTTTTGTAGATGAATGAGTTCAGGCTATCTCTAGAGTAATGCGGTGATGAAATCCTTCTCCATCTGGTTCATGCCTCTTAGCCACTCAGAGATAAGTTACGCTGCACCACATCCAGTTATCTCAGGTTAGTCTGAATTGCTCCATGAAGCCAGAGGATCAGAAACATGAGACTTTTGCAAAGGCCATTCCTGAAACCCGTAGACATGAAGGAGTCTGAGCAGGAAAGAATTACAAAAAAACTCACAACTCCCATCCTGTGGCAAGAACAGTTTATCCTCTGAACTAGGCATACCTGCACCTCTAGCAGCTTTCCTCCAGTGATGATCTAATGATTAATAACACAAGTGTAAAGGAGGGAAATGCAATGATGAGGAAGACAACTTTTCAAGTAGCACCTCTCTTCTAGTGTAGTCTGTGATTACGTATTCTCCATGACATGAATAATGCCGCTTATTATGTGTTAGGCAACATCAAGCACCACTCAGATGCATTACTCATCTATTTATCCAAGTCAAAACCAATGTGAGAAAAAGTGATGTGAAATAGGCATTATAGGCTTTTTAACAATACTGTTACTGAGGAATTATTACCATCCCACCCTCTGCTGCATTTGACCTCCAAGCAGGCTGATGTTTGCTCTCAAGATGCATGACTCTTGCTGGGTTTGAATGTATGAAAAGAGGTGGGCTACAGGAGCTCATATGCATAATTTCAGGATCTGACCTGTTTTTGTCTGGAAGTCTTCTCCTGTTGTAGTGAATGGATATTAGAAGCACACAGCCAGCTCATCTAGAGTTGACCAATAGCAGCTGAGAGCAGCACATGGAAATCCACGTACCTATCCCAGCTGTCACCCAAGAATCACATTCAAAGTAGCCTAACACTTAAACAGAAATATCTCTATTTTATCAAAAGAGAGGTATCCCAAAATCTGGTACAGTCATGTGTTCAATACATGGTCGAAGGAGAGGGATGGGACAAGAAATTCCTACAAAATGAGACTGGCACAGGTTTGTTTAAATCAATGGGTCTCCACCACAGAGTTTGACTGATTTTCTTCTTGTCTCTTTCTATTTATTTCCATATATCTTGTGCCTGCAATTCATATTGAATGGCTTTTTTTTTTTTTGTCCTTTCTCAAATTCTTTTTCATTCTCTCCTGAAGTGGATTCTGAACTCAGAAAAGCTGGCATACAGGACATGCACATGAATCCACTTGATTTGTGCATTAGAAAAGCCAAAAGAATTAAGTAATAAATAAAGCTTCCTTCATGCTAACAGCAGCACAGAAATCACAGAGTTCCATCAACAAATGATTGATTTTTATTATCCTCAATATTACTGTTCAAGACTACTGCTCATTTGCTGTGATTTTCGCAGGGCTGTATTTCCCTAACTGGGAATTCTTGAGGAAAGAGCTCTGTCCAAACTGCTTTGTCCTGTTGATATCACCCTCAAATACCTGTCCATCCGCTCCTCTCTGGTCATGCATAGCAAACAGCAGACATCGGCTCCCAGCTCAGCTTACGCAGAGCAGATAGCTGGATCTCAACCGTGCCTGTGCAAAAGCCTGGCTGCATAAAAAAACAGGGAGAAGGAGGCGTCACTGAACCCGAATCATCTTGCACCACTTTGGTGTGTGTGCTGACAGGCAGTAGCTGAGAGGGAAGCTGCGGTTATTGCTATGTTAACAGGCCTCTCCGTAAATCCATCATATTAGGGGAGTCCTTATGTGACGTGTGGGAATTAAGATAGGTGGAAAACAGGAAATACACACCAACAATAAAACTGTGTTTTAATCAAAAACACACCTGGTGAAAGAAAGGAGTGATTTCAGCTTGAAGAACTGCATACAACCCCGAGCTAGGCTTATCAAAATGAGCTACAGTAAACTTTAAAGATCAGGTCAAGAAATTATCTCACCATGTGAAGATAAAATCCATGTTGCAGGGTGAACCATAGCAAATCTGAATCAAATCCTTATTTTTCCAAATAAAAAATGCAACCTAAATCTCTTCTGTGCAAGATGAAAACACAGCTATGTTAGTAATCATTTCATTTAATTCATTCAATATTGCATTACACAAACTTCTTTTGTACAAGGTACTTAAAAATCTCCATAGTCAAGAATGGGTTTGGGGAATTAAATGTTAGCTCTGAAATGTAATGACAAGTATTTGCCGAATGATTTCACAGCTGTCATTAGCAGAAAAATTGCACTAGAACTCGATTTATACAAGTCGTCATAATGGAGCCATATTAAAAAATGCCATACTTAAGCAGGCATTTTTGTGAATCCCAGTTAGTGCCTGACCACAGCTCCAGGAACATACATATGTCAGCTAATGTAATGACATGTCCTCCACAAACCTAAGGCTGTTTCTATATCTCCTGAGCTATTTCCAAATAAGCACACTGCAGCAGGGATGCTACACTGGCTCTCAGAAATTTACCACCAATTGGCCAGAGTAGCTCTTCCCGTCACATCCCCTCAGCATCTTTCTCTTCCCTCTTCTGACTGCTGACCTCATCTTTCCTGAGGAGGCCACCCAGGTCTATCCAACCAAGCCATTTCTGAAACTCAGGCATACAGGGAAAATACCTCCACAAAGTAGACTCCTTTGTTAATTTCCACACTGGATTAGACATAGGTGCTAATAACTTTGGGGCAGGTTAGCAACTGACAGACACACTTTGTTTTAAAACTTCATTCTCATATCCAATACCATAATATGACAAAAAAAAACAAAAGCAGAGAGGAAGGAAGAGATGTAGACAAGGAACAGAAGTGATGCTTTAAGTTAAAATGGGCTGGAGTCAGGCAGGAAAAAAGATATTGGAAGGTTAATCCATACAGGGCTTCTCTGATCATAAGTCTCCTAAAGTAGCTGCTATGGAAAGAGAAGATTATTGTTCCAATACTTGAGATAATCACTAGTTTAGTTAAAACAAAATATTGTTATATTTCAGTGAGCCTGTTTTTGTAACAACAGCCAAGCTAATGAATCACACTGAAGACACCAGACTTTACATCACTGAGTCAGAAAAAAGATGTCTTTTAGTGGGGTGGGTTTTCATGATCTCTTTATCAATCATCCAGCATCTTGAGCTAGTTCATATTCTTTGAAGCATTTGCAAGTACAGTGGATATAGATGTTTTTCTGTCATATCCGATATCCAAACACACAGAGAGGTTAGGCTAGTCTTCAGGAAGCACCATAACAAAATGTTGTCCTGTCAAAAAATGAAAAGAACACGTACACTGCCATATTTCTTGACCTGAGTCTGTGCACACAGCTCTGTAAGTGCATAGTTTTATCTGAATATCTGTGCTTAAGACCACAATTGTAAAACACTGGAGAATTTGAAGTGGAAATTTTAAAGGTACAAACTAGTTGTTGCCCTGAATATGCCTTCAGCCCTCTAAAAGTCTTGAAGGAAAATCTTATTTTTTCAAGCTGTTCCAGCTGTTGGAGTAGACAAAAGAGAAACACAGCTGGCATGGCATGTCCTACTTTTAAATGACAAGTCAGACCCCCATTTGATTTCAAACAGTTAACTGGATTATGCAGCCATGAAGCGTCTGGTTCAAGAGCTGTTCGTTGTTTTTCCAATGTCCATAGTAGCAGTTATGGACCCCCAGAAGAACTGAATTAGCGAGTTGCTGAAAAGTTATGAGCAGGTGTCTTTTTCCTCATGTCAAGACAATCAAATTCTTCCAGGTTTTGTACATTTCACACTTTCATCTCCCAAAAGACTGAGGGTTCAATGGCTTCTTTCCAATTAAAGAATGACCTTTTTTGTCAAAATGGTATCTTTGCAACATTTTGGCTAAGAGAACTAAAAAATGTGCTTGTATTCTGAATTACTCCCATCTGTAAGGGCTGATATGTTCTGGTGTTCATTGGGCAAGGTCAGCTAGGTGATCTGTGTGCTTAAAGTTAACCAACCTCCTACATCTTGTACTGATTTAAATGCTCATCACTTTCCACTTGTACGATCTAGTGCCTCTTACAGAGTCCTAGAATATCTCAAGTTGGAAGGGACCCATAAGGATCATCGAGTCCAACTCCCTGCTCCTCACAGGACACCTAAAACTGAACCATATGCCTAACAGTGTCATCCGGATGCTCCTTCAACTCTGACAGGCTTGGTGCCTTGACCAATTTCCTGGGGAGCCTGTTCCAGTGACCTCTTATGAGGGAATGGAAGGAAAGTGCTGACATGTTGAGGTCACTCAATATTTAGTCCCTCCATCATTCAGAGGGAATTCCATCAAATACACAGTAATCACCTCTGTTTCAGAAATGGCATTTTTGGAAATTCCCTAAATTCCATTTAGGAAACAGCATTTTTAGGAACTAAGAGAATGGGTAAGGAAGGACATGGTAGTCATACCCCAGTATTCACCATAAGACTGATGAGCTGTTGTGCTCTGCTCAGTGAACTGGGACAAAATCTTCAAACTCAGCATCTGGAGCGTGTGTAGGCTTTCAGTCAGATCATGGGAGGTTTCCTGAGTGATGACTCTCTGTATTGCCTCTCCTGTTTTGGGAGGATTTTATGCTGAATCACTTTTTTCTTTGTTTTCGAAGGGGTCCTTGTTGATAACTCTGGAAGGTCTGTCAAACCTCAGAACAGGACTCAACTTGAACAGGTATCCAGTTTTAAGATTAGTGTGCACATATTGCAGAATTCTCTAAGTATAATAAAAAAAAAGGTGACTACGATTATAGGTGTTTTAATACTCAATACAAGAGAGGGGTGAGGAGGAGAAGCCTGCTTTATTCTGACAGATTAATCTTCTACTTATTATCAGCCTTATAATCTTATTGATATTTGCCTTTTCCCCTGGGTTCTCAGAAAGTGTCCCTTCTAAGACATTAAAAATTACATTCATTAAGTAACTTTTTAAGCTGTGCTTCTGGCACAGGCAAAACACTTCTAAGAAACACCAGTAGGGTTTCCTGCACAGAAGCTTTAGAGTAAAATTAGGCCTTGAACTTCCAGCATCGCTTTGAATGTCCTTGCCTGCAAATAAATCACTTACTTACATAAAAACTTTGTTTCACATTGAATCTAGTGCACAGGGTAAAGCATAAATCCTAACACTGATTAAGGTTAATGACCTTAATCATTAAATTTTTTTTTAATTCACCATGGGAGCACAGTATAACTGAAGATGACACTGATCGCAAACACTGATGTGAAAACTGCAGATAAATTGTCCAAGCAGTTCCCCAGGCAGCAAAACCAGTAAAAATAGCTCTATGCAGTTCTTTAAAACTTAAAAATCCTTCTAACTGGTACCTTACTGTCCACATCACTCTCAGAGACATTTTGGATGTTGGACTGTCTGATTATTTGTTATGAATCTGAAGACAGGAGAGATGAAAACTTCTAAGGAAAAAGAATGACCCTGTTTGGTAGAATTAGTTTTTAAGCCTTTATGTTTCTACATTTGGCATTTGCTCATGTTACCTTGTGGCTTTTAAGTACTCAAAGTGAGTGGGATTGGAGACGAGCATTATTCAGCAGAGGGAGCCAAGAATATGTTGGTGCTGTAAGGAGAGGTTGTAGCAGTATATTTTTTGCTCTGCATTTGCTTTTAATGCTAAAATGTAGTTGTAGGAAGGGACATACATTATTGGAAGTTTCATCTTTCACATGGTACATAAATCTCAGGTATTAACCACATATGGTTATCAAATAACTCTTGCAACTTTGCACAGGAGCTGCAATATTAAACTGTCCTGGATCTATTATGCCGGAGGGGGAAAAAAAAAATCCTTTATGTTCAACTTCTCAACTTTTTCTATTAAAGACCACTTGAGTGATTCCTGCAAGCAGCCCCAGCACCCACCCTGGGGCTATGGCAGCACAGCGAGATGCCCCTTGAGCTGAGCACGGTGTTCAACAACATACCAGCTCTTAGTCCATCAAAGATGTGGTGTACCTGGGTTTTCACCTTTTTTACTGGGATTTCAGTGTCTGCTTCATGCATGAAGCAACCCAGAAGTGTACCTGTGGCCCATTAACTGCAGCCCAGCTGAGGCATGGGACCTCATTCGTCTGTGGCAAGTCATGCAGGTTTCTGTGTAAGTCCTGATATAAAACCTCTGCTTTGTGGTGCTTCACAAAGGGTGGCACGTGTGGCAGGACATGATGACCTCTGGTGTGAGAAGGGTTGCTGGGCCCTGCTGAGTGGATGCCAAGTTCTCATCCTCACCTAACAGTAACAGGTTGCAATGCTCTGCATGTAGGGTGTTGGGTTTGGTATCCTTTTACAAGCATAGTTGGAGGACAATGAAGAAGGAAAGAATACATCAACTTTGAAAACATGTGGCAGATCTGAACAGGAGAGCCCAAAACCTTAGACACACGAAAAAGTGTTCACACAACACTCGCAAGTCCCTCTTCAGTGACGACATCTGTGATGGACAGCATCTGCACCACGCATTTGTTCTTGGTCTGTGGTTTGCTCCCACACGCATGTGGGAGGGGAGACGGCTCCTCCCCTGGGGGTCTTCTGAGCACTGTCAGTAGAAACAGGCTTCCCCAGGCTGCAACAATGAGCAAGCGAGGCACAGCACGGAGACAGCAGAGAGGAAAGGGGACAGACCGGCAAGGCCTCAGCAGGATGGAGGGGACGTCCTGGGGACCAAAGGCAGGTTGCAGCACTTACTGCTGCACAGAAAGTCACGACGCTGGCTTGGAGCCAGGGCTCACCAGAAGACTGAGAGGGTGATGGCAACCTTATTTACAAACCTTTTTATTTCTGCACTGTCTTCCCTAGCTGCTCAGAGCATACACTTCTTAAAAAGATGGATTTTTCTTTTTTTTTTTCTTTTTAAATTTAAATAAACCCTGCCTTTTTGTACTAAACGACTTTTTAAGGGAACTTAGTACAAGGGAATACTCTCAGCAGATCCAACTCAAGCCACAGATGTAATCATCACACGACACCACGCAAGGAACGCAGAGTCCTACAGCCAATTCAAAGCACATTCCAATTAGCAAAAGCAATTATCCCCATTTTTATTTAACCTGATTAAAACTGTGGCTCAAATAAATCAAAAGCAGAAATCTGTCCATAAAACATTATAAGCTTCATGTATCTTTAAACTCACAATACGAATACAGTAGCTAGAATACCAAGGGAAAACGGGCAACATGAATCCAGCCATCTCCTTTCACAGTCCCTCGCTGATCGATCCTTTCTTGTATCACTTCACTCTTCTGTCATCGCTTTGCTATGTTAATAGCCATAGCCTTCAGCTGTCTCTGGTTTCTGAAAATCAGCCTAAACTGAAAACTCTTTAGATCTTTTCCTATTTGAAGAGTTTATCTCTGCCAGGGAAAGAATTCAATACATACTAGGCTTGTTTTAAAATGAAAATTGCCTCCTCCTGCACCTTTCCCTCTTCCTCCACATTCCAGTCGCCCTGGGCTGCAATTGTGCCATAACAATGAGCATGCTGTTATCACAGTCAAGTCAATAAAACAATTTTTTTCACCAGGAGATGAATACTAAAACATAAAAGTTCCTAGGATATCTGCAATAGTAAGTCCACCCCAGCTGTGTGGACCAGTTGTTCTGTGGACTGTAGGACACACACATGGATGTGTCCCAAGATATGAACTGGTCCTTTGGGTGGGCTTTGCACACTTGTCAGATCAGCCCCAGGCAGTATAGTCACATCTCTAAATGATGCCCTTCAGAGATCCTATGGATTTATATCCAAGTTCTGAAAACAAATTTTAAAACTGGGTACTATCTCAGGAATGGAGCAAGACAGAGATATTGTCAAAAGGAGAAAAAATCAGTAGTAAAGCTCTTCGTGCGTTTATAAAATGGACAGCTGTTTCAGGAGTGTTTGTTCCAGAGCATGCAATGCCCCCACAGAAGCAGATTAGCAATGGTCACTGCTACGCTACCTGAGTTTTGGTAAAAGAAAGAACTCCTGAGCTACATTAGTAAAGCAATGCAAATTCCAGGCTTCTGTTTCCCATGTGCCTTATGCACCAGTTGTGCTGGCAGGGTACAGACAGTTCTAAGCCTCCTCCACATGGATTTTCATATCTGTTCCTAGAATTAGCTGTACACCATGCACAAATGGTCAGCAGGGCAATAAATACACGTATTGCTACTCTTTTCATCAGAAGCTGAACCATAGTGAGTGTTACTCCCTATAAAGTTGAAAATATACCTTTCGTGTTATGACAACATATAAAGTAAGGACACCATTTACATTGTTCTTAAATAAATGGTGCAAAGTACAACAGGAGGTAGCATGACTCTGTAAGAAGACACAGGGAGTGAGGGAGTCTTGAGTTCTGGATCAGTTTGTACATTTTCACTGGTGAGGGCCCTAACCTTTAGCCTGCATACCTTCTCTCCCCCTTTTTCTTCCAACAAAGTTCAACTGGCAAGCTGGGCTGTAAATCAGTGTTACCAGACTGCTCCGGCCTCACTCTGCATGTTCACATTTCTGAACCCCTTGCCTTTGTGTTTCCTGGTCTCTGTCCCAAGATTGCAAAATGTAGTAAGTTCTGCCAAGGGTTCACCTTCGTTATCATTCACAAATTACATCGATGCAGAATTAATATTCAGACATTTATATTGTTTTACTTTCAAGAGGTAGCTACTGTTTCCTCATCCCTCCATCCTCATCCTCTATTTGCATGAAGAAACAAAGCCTGAATGTTACATTGTCTTGGCTGTCTTTGCACAACACAAGGTAATTGCATAGCACATAATGTAGCAAATAAATTGGCCCATACAAACATGAGCTTTCAGAAGCTCAAGTCATTCCACCCCAAGATATGAATTAAAAGAACAATAATAATGAGAGCATAACATAAACCACATAAACCAATTTCTAGTCCCTAGGCTGACAGTTATGAAAGGGGACGTGCTCCTGAACTGAGTGATGATCAGACAGCAAGAGAGACAATAGATTTGCTAAGGGTTGAATCAGAGTGGGGAAAAAATTAAAGAATAGATACTAGGGGTTGTAATAGAGCAAAACTAGCTCCCTGCTCTACCTCATTTCGTCAACAAAGGACTTGGAAGGCCAAAGCAGACTGCCAGAAACACTCAAAAAGTATTTCTCAGCCCTTTGAAGTGCCATAGGTTGAACCTCAGGAAAGGGAAGATCAATATATGGATGTTGCAACTGACTCACAAGATGATCCACTCTGAAAAGAGCCATTGTGCTATGACTGTGCACAGAGACCATGCTGCTATCTAAGAAGACATAAAAACTAAATACCAAGGAAGAGCTGTGAATGCTGTGGAGAAATATGATACAAAAATTATATATTTAGCATGGGACACAGCCCTCAGCTTCTGCTAGACCATGTACTGCTCAGGTACTTGAAGGATGTGATTGGGAGCACAAGCAGCAGCAATTAGTGTTTCCCAACCAGCTGTGCCTTACACTTGAGCTGTACCCATGCATTGGCACACAAATATAGCTCCACTAGGCACATGCTTGCTTGCAAGAAAGAACAATGAGGGGCAATAAAGCAAACGGAAGACAAGCCATCATTGCCAAAGTCACAGAATCCATTAGAATGTGTAACAGGCTTGTAGTCATTGACAAGTTGTTTAAGCTGAATATTTACACAGACCTATAACCTCTAACTACACCAATAATAGGGCTCACAATTCTGGTATCTGCAACTGAGGAAATACTATCTGGCTAGGAAAATGCCAAAACATTTTCAGTATCTCAGGCCAAAGGTAAATATTGCACAGCAAAAGTAACTATTGCATAAGGAAGGTAGGTATATCAAGACACTTTGGCAGCCAGCTGGCAGATCAAGTTGAATGAGGATGCATTTTTGAACCAAAATCACAGCAGCATTATACCAGTACCACTAAAGCAGACTTCCCAGACTCATCACAGTCTGCAGTGTCCTGGTGGACAGAGGTGGGGCAACAGCATAACTGAACTTGCACAGACCAAAATCTCACCCTAACCTGTCTGCAGGAAACAAGGAAGCAAGGAAGCAATTCAATAAAAACAAATCAGTGTCACAAAATGTGGACAATGTAAGGGCATGCCAGCATTGGTGCTCTGAGAACACTCACTACAGCACGCACAGGGAGATCCCTGTCTTCAGGCATACAGCAGAGAATTAGCACTTAAAGGAAAAGGAGGTGGTGAATATAAAAACTAGCAAGCAGGGCAGCTTATTTTTAAATAGAATTTTCCAGTTTTCCCAAAGACAGCGGCAATTTTCTCATTCTCAGTAAATAGAGTGGAGAGGTTACTGACACAACATCCAAGACCATTTCAAAAGATTAGTCTTGAATCCTAAAGCAGGAGTCTCAAACAAAATGAGTAACAAGTTAAATATAAATGAATAGGGATTTGATTTTTTTTTTTCCAGTGGAAAAAAAAACAATAGCATCTTCTAATGAAATACTGATGTTTTTCCTCCCTTTTTATTTACTGTGGTTTCTTGAGCTTCTAGGGTATTTTGACTGCAGACTAATCTCCATTTTAGAGGGTAAACCATATCAAGGCTGTAATCAAAACACACCTACAGTCACCCTATATTCTGGTTTTCTTATGAAGACCAGGTGTACACAAAACAGCAGAAGTGCATTCCCAAAGGACCATTGCAGAGCCACCAGTTTTGCTGCAGAGCAAACTGCAGACCTTGAGCTCATTCTTGCAGTGACATGAGCTGCAGCGACACAGCAGATTGCCTCCACTTTGGACAAATACTTCTTTTTGCTATCATGCAGTAGGTAGGTTTTCCCATGCAGTCTTCAGAGGAGAGGACATCCGTTCTGAGGACCAGCTGGATGGCGAGTTATGGTCACTGCTCTCGCTTCTCTGGCTGATGCTCTCGGCCTTCTGCTTGGCATTGTTAGAGTGCACTGCACGTGGGAGGCAGGCTTGGACCTCTGCCACCCGCCCCAGACCACACGTTATGCGCCGATGAGAATGGCACATGCGATACAGCCAGAGTCACACATGAGTGCTCCCACTTCAGCAACAGCAGTAAATCATCTTGCTGAAACCCTTAGTTCAAAGCGAGTGTTGATCCCTGCCACTCTTATGACTTTAATCGCTTTGGTGAAACGAGGGGGTTTTCCCTCCGAGACGTACAATCGAAACAAAGCAACAAAAAGCTGGGAAATGCAGTATTAATTGTGTCACAGCCACTGAAAAAAAAAAGCAGAAAAGCGATGAGAGCAGGGTGGTTTCAGAGCCCTTGCCTCTGTCACTGGCTTCGACCATGCTGCCACGTGGCTCGTCCGACATCCTGGAGACAGGCTCTGTCCAATGCAGGGGAGATAGCTCACAAAATAAGTCATTTAAGGTTGTCTCACTGAGCTCAGGACACCCTGGGACAAGAAATTGTATTGCTCAGACAGCACAGGAAAGGCAGCAGAGTAAAGTTAGGAGCTGGTAATGAATGTGCTTCTTCCTACCTGTTACCTATGTCTCAGGGGACCTGAGATGGCACGAACTGCCCTTGAAACTGAATACCAAAGGAAATCTCAGCTGCCTCCGCACTGAAGGCGGTGATGTATGTCAAGGCTGTGGCATGCCAGTCTGGTTGCACAAAAAGATTCTGATTACAGAGTGCAGTACCCATTCATCAAGCAAGGTGAAAAGACAGGTAGCCTATGCACACCTTTCACAAAAAAACTACACCCGAGTGAAAACGTAAAATAAAAAAGAGTGAATATTCCAACCATCAGTTCGAGCCTCCAGCATGCAAGGGTTTCCATTATTAATTATGAAGCTGCATCCCCATTTAGGTTTTGCAGAGGGCAGAGAAGGTTCATGGCATGTTCCAGCTAAGCTGTTGCTGGTGGCCTGTCCCAGAGCACAGCTTTGCTGACTGACACCTGTCCATTGATTCGGGACAGGCATAACACAGAAGGGGAAGAGACCTCCCCACACTGACTCAGCACTGGAAGCAGAGGCACCATGAGATAATCCAGTCTTTAGGCACTCCACTGTGCCTGCCAACTCTGGCAATGGGGTTTATTATATGGATCACTACTTATTAAAAGCTGGACTGGGACCAAAGAGATACAGATGGAAATGCCTTTTTTTCTTCATGGACTTGTTCCAAACCCGAGCTCTAGGTCCCAATATACATCCTCTTACCAGCAGGTTCCCAAAGAAGAAGAATAGCTTACAACAGTTTTATAAAACCCAGCTGTTTAGAAAACTCAGATAATTCACCCTACCCCCAAATCTAGGGATAACAGCCCAGATAACTTTTTTTTTGTTCACTAATGTCAATGCACAATAGCAGAGATACCCAGGAATACACTGTGCAGCTTGCAAGTGAACTTCTAAACCCAGTTCTCTGCTTTGTTATACAAGCTAAACACAGCTATTAAGACTACAGCATTACCTGATATCGAGTTATCCCAATGAAAATTGGCATAGTACAGCAGATAAACAGATGCTCTTTCATATTAAAGCTCTAACATGAAGCAAGAATAAATGTTAACTCCTTGTTTGAATGTTGAAGCTCTTTTCCCAGCTGTAGCAAGCAGCAAAAATGCTAGCAGCAACTGGAAGCCAGGAGCAAAATCTTAATTTTATTTTTGATTTTTCATTTTTATTTTGGAGATCTCACGTACCTTTTTGTTAGTCGCATATGTTAGTTTAGGATTGCTGCTCCCTGCAGGGTAATAAATATATTCAAGGCAATAAATATCAAAAAAGAGGAGCAGACATATGTTTTATAAGGAAATTTCATGCTTAATTGAGGTTTTTCTGTGTCAGGAGAAATCAGGATTGAGACTTTTACACAGCCCACCAAATAATGATCAGATTGAAGAAAGACGGCAAGAAAATGATGGATTTGCCAATCCTTGGAACAGTCAGACATGAAGCTGAAAGGGTCATTAAACACATTTCTCCAGAGAAAGGTGCAAATACTTTACAAGTACCAGTGTTTCAAGATAACTAATGTGTCTTTTTTTGAGGAAATTCTCAGTACAATATTTAAATGCACAATGAACGTACACTGCAGCATGCTTCTCTGGCTCCTCATGCAGAAACTGGAGAGCACCAACCATTACCCAGCTGCGTCTGTTCACTTGTGTACTGTGAAAAGGTTTAATGAGCCACAAAGTGTATTTTGCTCTCTTCATGGATCACGGAAGCAAACGTCCTGGGGGTAAAATGGCTTGTGTTGTTTCTGCTGCTGTGAATTGGGCCCTCAGGGGTACATTTTCAGTGCAATGCATGTGGATTTGGCTGCTTGAGTCCCATTGATGTTGATGGGACTCATGTAGCTGAAACCCCAGGAAGTGCTTGAAAATGTGTCCCTTGGTGTCTGTAAAGCATCATTGTCTTTTCAAATAAAATAGACCAAACCAGTCTGATGGTGGTGCTCCTTCTCAGCAAGGTCTGCAGTACTTGTGCAGATTTGCAAGCAAGAGTGTATAGGAATGCAAGGAAATTCATACTGCAGCTGCCTCTCCACGCATACTTTTCAAGAACTGAATTGCCCAGGCTTTTGGATCGATGTAGTAATAAATGGTATAAGAAATGCTAGGAGATAATACTCTGTCAAATCCCTTCATACAGGCCAAATTCCTGTGGCTGGTCAATACCAGTGTCACTCACACTGGGTACAACATGAGTATAGCTTCAGAGAACCACAGAAAATATGAGCAGAGACACAGTAATGTTCCCACCTTCTCCTCCATATCATGGCAGGAGGACGGGAGAGTTTGATAAAATCTGTCCTTTTGCAATGGAATCGGCACAACTGAAATGACTGTCAGTAACCTGAATTTGTGTAATCACATTTAGGTTTGCAAAATCTTTTTCTTATTATTTACCTTGACATTTAACCAGGAATTAAAGTCCAACTATTTTACTGCTTTCCAGTTTTTCATGATACCCTGTAATAACCAGAATATGAGACAGGTCAATAATATTTTCATTGCTGATTGTGTGTTACTCCAAAGGGCCAACTACCTAAAAGTAGAGAGACATGTATGAGCTGCTTAATATGGTCTCAGCTATGTGAGGCCATCCTGTGTTTTAGATCAATTTAAAGTTCTCATGCAGTGCTAAGACCTTAAAGTGGTTGGAAACACATAAGGTTTCAAAAAATCACGTTTGAGGGAATAGTGAGGACGGTACAGAAGGAAGAGACAGTGATGCCAGTATTAGGGTTGGTTGGGTTTGGTTTTTTTAATCTGCCCATTTATCAAAGTAATATGCACAGGAATATCCACGTGGGGTACATACAGAATGGAAATGCCTGCTTAAGCCTGTAGTGAAACAACTCATTAGTACACCACCAGTAACTGTTACAGTATAAGGAGTTGTGTCTGCACTCATTGGAGTAATATAATTACATATTGAAGCTAAAAGGGACCATTGTTGGAAGAGCATAGGCAAGGTCTTTTTAAAGGGGAAGGAGAGTACCTGAAAGGGAAATATCTTAGGCTGATCACAAGGCAGGGAACAGAGAAGGGGGATCCCAGTTCCCCATGACATTGGAGGAGAAGGGGCAGAGGATGACATGGCAGAGGAGAGAGGCAGAAGCACAGGAAAACTCATCAGGGTCTCAGTTCAGCTGCAGAAACTACACATGGGAGGTCAAGGGGTTTTCTAACACCCCTCTCCTTCCTCTTTTGCAGCCTTTCTGGTTTAGCTTAGTTGGACTTCCCACATAACAGAAGACACAGAAGAGCAGTCAGGAGTTGAAGCCCTAATTTCCCATTAGGCCAGGCTCAGAGCACGTGTGTTAGTCACCCAGGGCGAGCTGAAATATTTGGAGTGAAGGAAAATCCACTTCTTTCCTAGACAGAAAGGCATGCTTCAGTTTCAGGAGGCATTTGTCTGACTTCAGCTCTCAACAGGTGAATCTTGGTGCACTTGCTCTGCTGCATTAAATAGCCCACCTCCACCAGGATACAGCCAATAACAGCATAATAACACGGTACCTCAGAGAGATACAGGACTGATTCTCCACAATGCTACATCATTTTGGCAAGACAAAAGGGTCTTTAAAGAGGTGCATGACTATATTCTGCCAATTTTAATGACCTTTTATAATGCAAAAGCTAGTGCAGTGCAAATAAGAGCTGAACGTGAACATATGTAGTAACACTGAAAGCTCCTTTTACTTAAAATAATTTATTGGAGAATGGTTTATAACTAGAGACCTATTTTAATCTGCAAATTACCTTTACTTTCAGACTTCTCAAACATGAAGTGTTTAATTGTGTGAGTTTATCACTGTGTTAAATATAGTTTCTGTCTCAGATTCACAAATAAGCTGGCCAGTTCATATTGTGTCAAACAGCTGCCATTGTAGTCCTTCCCATTTTGTGTCTATACAAACACTGAATTTTGTGGAGCAGCTATGGTCATTTAATTCCACTGAGGATCTGCCCCATAACATCACTTCAGTAAAAGCAAAGATTACTTCTACTTAACCCAAATGACTCTATTCTATACACAACAGAGCTGAAAATGTGCTAACCCCTTTAAAAAAAAAAAAAAGAAAGAAAGAAAGAAAGAAAGAAAAAGCCTGTTCTCGGTGGTAATTCACAGTATGGTTCCTTAAGTGAAAACATCCTAACCATGGAAATCTGATTTCCACAAACATTTTTACATTTTAAAAATGAGATTTTAAAGCAATTATTGTTTGTTCACTTGGACTGGATAATTGTATTTTAATTTGGTAATTGAAAGCAGATACCCAGTATCTTAACTTCTCTATAAGCATAGCAAATATAGTGGAACAAGAGACGTACTTCTAAGCTCCAGATGTAGCTCACAGGGAATTTTCCAATTATTTCTCTGATAGCTGCTTAATTCATATGTTGTAAATTAATATTTATCCTTCAAAACCAGGATTCTTTTATCTGGCAGTGGGTATAGTAATTCTTTAGGCAGTTACTGAGTGAAATCTGTCACTGTTTGACTTTTCTTACAAACCTGAAGCTCAAAGCAGCAGAGCCAAAGGCTGGCTACAGGTCAGAAACCTTTGGAGTGCACTTGAGACAAATGGTTAGAGCACCTGGGGTCAGCTGCAGAGTTGCAGAAAACTCATACAATATTTACATTTTGCTATGGTGTCAGCAAAAAAATATACCAAACTGACGAATTTCAAAAGAGCTTTGCTTTGCATTTGCTTACATCCAAACTGCAAGCTATACTTGGGACTAAACCCAAGCAGAATGACTTATATGAAGCCTTGATAAGTGAAAGTCTCTAGTGTAGCTTTTCTGACATAACTTTGGAATATATCCCTGTGTGCAATTCCCCCCCCGCCCCTCCAGAAAAACATACCAAGACTCTAGCTGTGAGGGTTTTGTTTGTTTAAATCAGTAAGTGAAAAGGCAGAATTTGATTAAGGTTTGCTTTTGAAAAATACCAAACAATTATTTTTCAAAGAGCCAGGTGGTGGGGACACAACAGGGCAGGAAGCACTGGTTCTGCTGCAGGCAAACTCATGGCACCTGGGTGGATGAAGACCCCTTGTGCACCAGCAAGAAAAGCTGCTGTACCAGCAACACACTTATTAAATTCAAGGATATTTCACCTGTGAAGACAAGAGCATACGTTTTCCTCCCCTCTGATGAGGAACTTGGACATGGATCACGTTTCAGAGGAGGACCAGTGGGACAACATGTCCTCATGCCCTTCCTAGAATATGCCCTGATCTTCTCAAAACCCTCTCTTCATATGCCCCAATCTAGCTCCAAATAAAGACTGCAGCAACAAGCAGTTGTACCCACCTACCAGTATGGACAAAACAGTTTCATCAAGTTGGCACTTCCTGTTTTTTTCCTCTCTTTCTTCCAAAACTTTATAAGCTCTTACAGAGTGACTAAAGCACTTGGAAACTTTGTGAGACTCTTCTGGAAGAGGTATAAGAGCACTATTATTCTTGGGCTGGCACAATAGCCCTGCAGTTTGTTCTTCCTCCTCCAAAATGACAGAATTACTTTTGCATCCCAAAAACTTATCTTATTTCCTGTTCCAGCCCAATCTGAGAACACTGTAGATGAGACTCCTTCAGTCATTACAGATGCTGCAGAAATCTCACACTCAGTATTTTCAGCCAAAAAAGACAGAGATTGGTCCTCCCAACTTTGATAATGTATCGGCTGTTGTGTGATCTTTACTCAAGTTATACAGGCAAAAAAGACATCTTTTAGAAACTCAGTGTCTGTATTTAAGACAGATACTTTTTCCCTTCATTTTTAATGAGTTGTGACATCTGTGTACTCAGCCGCTGCTCTGTCTCCTGGTTTGGGATGCATTCATGCTTTCTCACCATTCTTCAGGATGTTCAAGGGAGGTAGATACAATACAGTGTGGATTGCTAATTACAAATCGGAAAATGTGGTTGAAGCAGCTTATTGAATCAAAAGGCATGAGCTGTTTGAACATATTATCTTCTTTTACATAAAAAGAGATGGCAAACCATGCACCTCCAATTAAAATATGATGGTCTTATGGGAGAGAGGAATATTGTGTTAGCAGTTTTTTTACTATAACTTTCATAAATCTTATCCCTTTGTTTCTTGATTACTATTTTAAAAAATACCTAATGCTATTGAATAAACTATTAATTTTTTCATTGTCAGTTGTTCACCCAGCTCAGGATGGTCATAAAAGTTTTTTCTTACCTCTAAAATCTATCAGTTTCTGCTCTCTGTTCAGTCCAGATTTGTCAGAAAGACCGTAAATTTGAAAAAGCCTGGCTGCTGCTCTGCATCTCTAATGAAAACCATGAACAGGCATGCTCTACCTTGTGATGGGTTTGACTAAACCTTCCACATCTCCTGTCAAAAGCAGCTATCCAGGGATGGATATCCAGGTTCTTCCAAGGCCCTGACTTTATATTATCCCAGTATCACTGCTAGAAAGGAGCCTCACTGAGCCAGAACAGTCTGTGATTAGAGGATTAATTTCTCAATCCCTTTAAAAAAATAGCAAAAAGATGTCTAAAATAAAAGATATCCAGAAGGCCACAGTCACTACTGAAGAGAAATATGTGAAGATCTCCTGATCGAATGCCTTAGACAAAGTCTATGCTCAAAAAAAAAAAAAAAAAAAAAGTGGGAGAGAGGGAGGGAGGGAAGATTTGCTGATTTGAAGAGGTCTATTCAGATTTTGAGGTGACTTTGCTTCCAGTGTATGATTGTCATTAAACTACCTCTTGTAATTTTATCATGCAACACGGTACCATTTTGGGAAAACTAAAGCTCTGGAAATAAATTTGAAGATCTAAGGAGGGTTACCCTGAACTTAATACTGGTCTTTGAGAAAAATCTCCCCTTTAGACTGCAGGCAGACACTCTGGATCCTGCCCTGGAAGCAGATATCTACCCCAAGGTACCCCACAAACTCAGCACTGCAGTCCCCTTGCTAAATTTGCTGACATCCAGTCTGACACTATGACTGTTGCTCTGAGTGCTCCTGATTTGTTTTGGGCTATGTCAGCTGACTTTGCTTAACCATTAGAAATAGCCGTATTACCAAGATGTATTTATACTACTTAACTTGATCTGACTAGTTTTTCTACTGTGATTTCAGGTACCATTGGCAGTTCCAGATGTGATGAACCATTTCATTGCTAACCTCTGATGGAGAGGTGATGATGGCATGTGTAGAAGAACAAGGGCAAGTAACCTCTTCTGCCTGCACAGCTGTTTTCCCAGTAGCTGCTGATTTCCACCTGTATCTTTTCTTCTTAATATAAACAGGAAGGTGAATATGCATTGCCATGTTCCTTTCCTGTCCCACACCCCTCCCTACAGGTGCTTTTGAAATTATTTTAGGATGGAGAAAGGAACTTTCTGGTCTTTCTTTCTTTCAGGCTAGACAGCAACATTTCCCATATGTCTTTAAGCAATGAACGCCTAAGGTGGGTGGCCCCTAAAAGATGAGCAGTTATGGCAACAAAAATGAATACAGTTTGGTTTTGAGTAACTCAGAAGGAACAAAAGAATTTTGAAAACTTTTCTTTTTTTTTTTTTTTCCAATTCAGATTAAGAGCTAAAATAGTCAAAACTGGAAATACATATATGCACCAAAAGAATCAACAGGTAGAAATAAATGTGTCCCTTTCTAATTAGTCACACTGAAATTTGTGCTGAACATACATTGTAATAAAATGCTAAAACTTGTCCTAAAACTTCACGATAGAACACTTTCTACCAGCTTCCTTTAATCTTTTTCAAAGAATACTAATTGATAAGAAGAAATTACTTTTTCTTGAAGAGTGTACAGAGGAGAAATAGTGACAAAATTGTAGTCTCAGAAGACTTCACCAGCTGTCTCACTGGAAATATTAGGTTTTGGGTTGGGGGTTTTTGTTGTTTGTAGTTAACATGAGCTGCCATGCCTATCCTCATCTTTTCAGTAACTGAGGCATAAAGAACCCAACAGAACAGACCTTGACATCTGCGTACTGCTCACCCCTTGTACTTCCACGCATGCTTTATCCTGAGCCCTGACAATGCTGTGCACAGATTGAGAGAAAAATTGGGCATGGTGCAGCTATAGAAGTCTCCAGTGCTCAAGCTTTAGCTGTGTCTCTACTTCTTTGTTCTAACAAACCCATTGTAATTCAGCTCAAAAGAGTTAGGCATGCAGCTTTCCAACACATTGTGTGTGGTTGTATCTACACAACTCCCATTTGTTTCAAACATGAGGGGAAAAAAAAGTCTTAGCAGGCTTTGTGAGGAAGTGCAACGTGACCCACTAAAAAGCCTAATCAAGGAGACTAGAGAAGAAATGAGGAAAGGATTTGTTTATGATAGGGGTTTTTTGGTTTGCTTTTGTAAATTGTTTCAAATCCGTGAAGGAAGGATGCTGTAACATGGTTGCATCCCATTGGATTCACTGTCTAACATCCACAGGGACTCCTTGACTGAGGCAGATCAAATGCCTGCGTTGATACAGGTGTGTCAGTCAGGAAATACAGATACTTGCACATTAATACGTGTAAGGCAGCAGATGCTTCACTTCCCTTCTGGTCTGAGAAAAAAAGTTCAGCAGGCATTACATGGGTCATTTCACACAAGTCAATCAAACTTTAAGATAAACTTCATCTGAAACCCAAAACTTTGTGGTTTTTTTCAGTGCAGACAACTCTGGAGAGCCTATGCACTGAGACAGGTCTTTCTCATTTCCCGTGTCCCTTCTGGGGAGAAACAATAACACTCCCCAGCACAACTCAGCTGGTGGATCTAAGACTACCCAGCCAAAAAAAACCCTTTCACAGTTGGCTGTCATTTAGCCCTGGCAGCAACTAAACACTCTGTGTGCTTCCAGCCTTAGCCCGAGGCGTTGTCGGCACTGAGAGTCCTGTTTCCATGCAGACGCTCCGCTGAAACTTCACGTTACCTCCACTCTGCAGTCTGACCTGGCCACGGTTCTCACGGGCCTCTCTGTACAATCTCTTACAAAACCATGGGCACCTAATGCAGCCAGGGACAGGTCCTTTTTATTCCTAGTAAACACGTATGATGCCTGAGTCACTTTTTGGATGGCACCAGTCTAAATCATAGAGCGGTCATCCATCTGGGCCTGATGGGCCTGGATTCAGTGCTCAGCAGGAGACTCCCCTGATGGTCCTGCTGGGACCCTGCTCCAATAATTAGGCTGTCCAGGGGTGACAGCATCCCCCCACCCTCACTTCTGAAACAGGGCTGCTGCACTAGCGAGGAGCTCAGCACTCTTGGGGCAGGAAAGGATGCAAAAAGAAGTCTCCTGTCAGTCACCACATTGGTGGAGGATGCTGCTGTTTGAGCCTGCATCCCTAGAGAAATTCTATCCAGGAGGGTGAAGGTAAAATGCACGGTCTCTGAGGGAGGGGTCAGGCTGTAAAACTCATGATTTCACACCTATGTTGGATGCCAGAGTCCTTAGGCCTGCATGCAAATCCTTTTTTGAAGCTAGATCTTGGTCTCCCTGGGAGCATGAATACTGGTTTCAGTGTCTTCATTCAAAAATGTTCACGTCTTATTTCCTTTTTTTTCAC
This sequence comes from Haliaeetus albicilla, assembly GCF_947461875.1. NCBI lineage: Eukaryota > Metazoa > Chordata > Aves > Accipitriformes > Accipitridae > Haliaeetus > Haliaeetus albicilla. The sequence continues at coordinate 64,921,441 of NC_091516.1, read as the reverse complement.
TCTTCAGTGATGTATGTAAGGAGACAGAAAAGCTCGGTTGGATTCACTCAGTCATTTCTTGGCTTTTTGTCCCATCAAGTTAAATTGTCTTGAGCAATGCCTCCTGTGAATGATTATTTTCAGCCTATCCTACCCTTTAGGAAGCTTTTTTCTTGATACACATCCCAAAACCTCCATTTCTTAGCTCCATCCCATTATGTCTACTTATCCCCTTACATAAGCAACTTTTTGTTCCCTAACTGAATCTGAAATCCATGTGCCCAGTTACCAGTTTCATGCGGAATAGTACATATTCAATTAACTTCTTATTTTCTTCTGGAGAAACCTTTTTAACCACATTGCTTCTGGTAGTTTTACTGGGACAAGGGAATACAAAAATGGCCTGAAGCTACTAGACCTCAGCTCTGACAAAGCAAAGGTCCTGCAGCAGTAACTGCAAACAGAATCAAGCTGAAAATAAGAATATCAGGAGTCTGCAACCACATTTAAAAGAACCACTAACTTAGCTGAAAATTATTTGCAACCCTGTTTAATTCAGTTACTGATTTATTCAAGTGAGCAGCAATTTCTGAGGGTTGCAGCATTATTATCCTGTCAAATTTCTGGTATAAGTCCAGCTACCTGAGCAGAAAAAGAGGTTTGCTCACCTCTGCTACATTTCTTGCTATAGCTGGTACAAATTCTACCAAATAAAACACTTTTCCCTACATAAACTATACCTTAATTAGAAAGTTTTCATCAGCTGATCTGTCCACACAGCTTTCAAAAGGGGACTAATCCATATCCCTTGAACATCCTTTGTATATGTCTCAGGTTCTCACTCACCTGTGACCCAGCTGTGACTGAAGGCATCACTAAAACTTCTCAGAGTAACAACTGTAATTTGAGAGTCTGGTGCATCAGAACATAAAATATCAATGGAATAAATTTACAAACCAAATGCTAAGCCTGAATAATTGTGATCTGTACATGCATGGTTAAACAGGTGACTCCCAGTATTTTACAACCTTAATTTCTAAAGCTGAACCCTTTAATCCAGCACTCCCCTTTTAAAATGAACTGGTTTAGAAAACATCTGATAAACATATAGCAAGGAACTCCAGAAAAATTGTCATATGCTTTCCCTCAACTTAAGTAAATGATTTAAAAAAAAAAAATCACTATTAATCTGATATTATATGTAACCACAGGTAAAGATTCTGCTCATCATAAATGTTTTCATTAACATTAAACAAGATTATTCTTCACTTTCTTGAAAAGTTAACCTGAACCTTAGGAGCCAGTGAGCTTCTTCTCACAGTTGTTTTTGGAAAGAATGAAAGCGCTTCAAACTTTTGGCAGCTTTACTTTGCTTCATTTAAAGGTTTAGTACAACACAATTCCACACTGATTTTTTTCCCTCTCCCTTGTCAGGCCAAATATACACTGATGTCACCTGGAGTACCTCATCAGTGGACTTCAGACATGGTGTCCTAAGACTTGTAAATATTTTCAACCATGTCAGACAAGCAACTGTTAGAACAATTGGAAAGCACCCAGTGCAATACCCGTCAGTAAGGTCCTTTCAGTCTAGAACTTAGACAGGGGAGAAACAAGACCTAATACCATGTCCTTATGATTTAGTAGTGTGAGAGAGTTCAATATACTTCATCTTCCAAACATCACCTGCCTCCTTCCAGCTTTCTTTGCTTTTGAAAGCCCTCTATAGTCTGTCAACTTCCTGTTCAGCCAAGTTAACAGGACACTTAAGGAATTTGAGAAAAACTGATGTCATCCTTTTTGCAGTGGCCCTTTTTCCTGTGGTTGCACATGGCTTAAGCAAGGATAACCCTGGGTGCTGGATACACCCTGCTCGGACATGTTCATCAGAGAAAGAGCAGTTGTTCTTGAAACTGAACACTCCCAAAGAAACCCATCCATATAGTCCTCCCACTCTCCTAGCTTTACTCTTGTCTGTAAATCAAGCAAGAAATAAACCAGATCCCCTCTGCCTTTCACTATCAGTACTGTAAATAATCCCACTGTAGTAACAATCCATATGCGTAATAATCAGTCAAAGGGAGTGGATTAACAGCAGTAAGAAAATGCACCGCGACAAAAGACTTTCCCTTGCACCCTGGCTCCTGATCAGAAAATTGTCAGGACAAGCACCTTCTCAGGCTAATTGCTGACAAATATAAGATAAACAGCCTGTTATCTCAACCACCTCCCCTCCCTCTTAAAAGGGGGGGTGCAATTAAAGCCTTAAGTATTACACAGAATGTGACATCCGTTTATTGTTCTTGTTTCACAAAAACGGGGATTTATCTCATTTCATACAAGAAGATGCTATTATGAAAGACTCACGTTTGGGAAGAGGCAGCCCTGGGAAATTTGTAGGTGAAGAAGTTATAGGAAAGCTACAAAAAAAGAAATACCTCATTTTGTTTGCAAACTGGCAGGTGCTGTGGCAGAACCTGGCAATGACAAGACGTATGGGACGGGGCAAGCCTGCTGGGGCAGGGACAGGAGCCAGGGCTCAGAGGTACCAACCAATATCTACCCACAGCCAGGAGTGTTTCCACCCATACACCACTGGAAGAGCCATACTTGGCTGGGAAGAAGCAAGTAAGGAGAGAGAAAACGCCGTAATGAGTGCAACCAAATGTCCGCTCAGGCCCTCGTCGTCCCTCCACCAGTCCTCACAGAACATACTCCTGGCAGAAGCATGAGATGCAGTGCAGCAGGAGGGCGCTTGTCCGTATCTTTTGCGGCTTTATAAACCCCCGATATACCTCCCCTCCACTCTCTCTTCCAAGCTGAAGAGAACAGTCTATTCAGCTTCACAGCAAGCAGAAGTCATTTCACACCTCTGCCCAACCTTGCCATCCTTGTCCGTACCCCTTCTCCTAGACGCCCACTTGAGGTGGAGTGGCCACAGTGTTCAAGCCACAGCGTGCAGGGAAGTGATACCTGCTGGTGCTCTGCCTTGTGTGACGGTTCCCTGGTCATCCTTGACATCCTGATTGCTGTTTTAACTAATCTCTCAGCACGGAGGTCATACTTTTACAGAACTGTCCACCATGATTCCAAATTCCCTTTTCTGACTGGTAGAAGGCAATAAGAGCCCACACTTTTATATGGGTACAGAAGGGTAAACATCAGAGGTAATTATCTTCAGTGGGCATTAGTCTCTAATAAAAAGAGGAATTCTGCTAATTAGCAAGGAGGAGTCAAAGGGTGAAATCCTGTTTGTTAATTATTTGAGCAAAGAACTAGAATGTCTTCCCTGCAATCTGACAGACAATCAGCTGCTCGTACCTACATTGCCTGGCCCTATATGTTTACAATCAAGGACATACATAGATTCTGAAAGGAGATCATCAGATGAAAACAGCTTGATGAACTCCTCTAACAAAATGTGGCTGGCAGCTCCCTGAGTTGCCAGTGCTATTATGACATTGCATATTGTAGACAGAAGTATTAGTAGCCAGGCTGAGCTAACGAGGTCTTATCAATTTGCTAACTGCTCTACACAGCTTCTGGGTTGTGTAGTAACTCCTCCAATGCCAAGACATCAGACAGATGAATAAGAATTCATACGTGTATATATGTCTCCTGTGAAAGACACCGTCAGATTAATACGGATAATTAAAAATAGTGCAAAGTGGAATTTCCCACTTCATAACTATGCTAACAACATTTAAAGCAAGCATTCTTTTCTTATGTCTCTGAACAAATCCATCAGAAATTATACCCTTATTTCACACAGAAGGACTTATTATTGTCCTTAATTTCATGTTGTACTAGACAGGACATTCAGAAACATGGTAGCTCTGATTTTCTTCTACTTTCATAATTTCCAGTTTGCAACAAGGAGAAAAGTGGTTAAATATTATTGAACAGATCAGTGATAAAGGAAATATAATAATTTTAATGCCATTTGCAAACTTCACATTCTGCCTACTGCCTTTCTTCCTCTGCTCCCGATACAGAAGAGCCCTGGGCAAAGCAAAGGTGATAGGTCTTATCCGTTTTAAGTCTGGCAACCTGTTATCATCACCTTCTGTAGCAATTTATTAAAATAGTGCAATCTATTTAATATATGACAGAACGTACTTTCTAAATAGGTAGCTGGTCTGTTCATACTGTACCAAAAAATGCAACCTTATACCTGTACTTCACATCTGCTTACACCATAATTGATAGCAAACTTAATTTTGCAGACAGAAGAGCATAATTGGTTAAAATTTAACCCTCATATGATTTAATATGGTGGAAACACACTATTTTATAGCAAGATACAGGAGGCTTTTAAAGTTAAATGTTACAGTTAAAATCCTTGTAACTGTGTGACTTTAGTACCACGTAATAATGTTCTTCAGTAGATTTTACTAAAGAAGAACTAAGGAATTAAGTCTGCATTTGTTAGACTTCTGAAAAAAATGAATTTAAATCTAGATACATGGAATGGATAGATTTGTTAAATAAGAAATCAAGGTGACAGAAGTGCATCTCTTATAATTACACTCATAAACAGAAATCTGTAACACCAAAGTAGGTGCGAAATTATATCTTACAGTAGTTTTACCATGGGATAAGGAGTAGTCTCAGTAAATGTAAAATTATGGCAGCTGCATGACTGGGTAGGACAGTGGGAACTGGATGGTGTTGCCACATAGCTAATTAAACTCATTAAAAAGAAATCTGATGGAGCCCAGAGCTCCAGACTCCCCAAATCAACTAAAAGCATCCTCTAAGATGATCCTGAGAAAATAAGAGATCTTGCAAAGAGATGTTATTGGGTAAAGTACTGAAACTGTCCCATGCCCTGTGACTGTAACCATGACATGGAGCTAAGATCTCATGTATGTGTAGCTGTCTCATGCAGCTCTTAAGAAAAAGTCAGCTCCTGTATTTTCATTGAGCAATCTCAAAAATACAGTAGGAAATCGGAGGGATCTGTGGGAGGGACCTTTGTGCCTATTGCAGTCAGAAGACTCGCAATGAACAGAGTGATACTTGCAGAGGGGAGCACACAACTGACGGGGAAAAAAACTGATGGAGAGATTACTACGTACATCTTCACTAGGACAGAATAGACCATCTGTTTCTTGTAGCTATCCATAATTCCTGCACTAACCCTTAAGTGGTGGTTGGTCAAAAGCATCCCTAGTAAGGGGCAGTCAAGTTTGCTTTAAACACTTGAAATGAAGGCAAATCCACCATCATGGGAAGTTATTTCAGTGGGCACTGATGGATTCAGTGTTTTTCTTTCTTTTGACACCCCAAGGAATTCTCAGGCCCTGTTTTAGGAGGACTCTAATTATGCTTTAGAAGTTTACATAGCAAAACATCTGTAGTTGCGTAAAGAATTTACTTTCTTGAGAAATTACATAAAGCTTCACATCTTAGAGCACCAGACAACCACTAGATTTGACCAGGAATTACCTACAGAGGCATGGTTGGACTTGTAATGAATTTTTCTTTCTTTCACAAACAGTGTGAACATCCATGGAGTCATCATGAAAACTGATGTCTCTTTCATGTCCTGGGGTCCTTTGCAGGTACATATTTCCTACAAAACATTTTCCTTCCCTTTATACAGTAGAGCAGATTCAGGGACTTAAATGATAGGAGGTGCAGCAGGCTGTGGTTTCCTACTCATGACGGCAGCACATATCTGGACCAAAATTCCTCTCAATCACCATGGCTGCATGGGCAGACATGGATTAAACTTGCAGTGAAATGCCTTGACATTTCTAAATATAAATGTTTTTAAAGCTTTTATTTCTTGAGAACCTTTCCCTTCTAATGACCCCTTTGGGGCTGAGGAACCAATACGCTTCAGCAGGTTTTGTTCTGCCACAAGATAATATACACCCTATAAAAAAATCAGAATCTCTCAAATCAGTGATTTTTCATTATCGGTTGCAACAGGGATTTTTGCATCTACTCATGAATCATGTGGTCCTGCCCATACCAAAAAGGAGTTACTACACTGAAAGAGCAATGGCCTTATCTCATATAGAAATACCTACCTTCCTGTAAACACAGCCAGCAGCAACAGCTCATCCCGTTGCTTGCAGATCACTGCATATTCGGCAGGTAGGCTTCCTCTTCTGCAGGCTGAGCCCCTTAGCCAAGCAGTGGTCTGCAGTGATAAGGATTTTCGCTTTCACTGAGAAAGCAAGCTTCCTTCCCCCTCACCCTTGTTCAAGGCTTTCATAAACGGTAATCCTTTGTTCAAACGTATCCTCACCTCCTTGTGCTCAGGGCAAGAATGAGACTGTTGCTGCTATCTCTTGCCGGAGCCCTAAAATGAAATGCTATCGGGGCAAAAACTGTATTTTAGAGCTACGTGATTTAATTAATACTGCAAACTCCTTGGATGATGCTGTTTTCAATTTAATGAAAGAATTTCTTCCAGCTTTCATTTATTTATTTTTAACAAAGACAATAGCCCTCTTTGCATCTTCTACTGTCAGTGTGTAGTTCCAGCCTGTCCCAAACTAACCTGCTTTCTCCTGTACCACGCTCCTTAAAAATTATGCACAGATGTCCCTGTGTACATATTTTCATTAAATAAAAAAAAAAGAAGAATATTATTTGCCTCTTTAGGGGCAAAGGCTTTGGAAACAAAATAATTTGAACTAAGTTTTAGAATGGTATAAAAAAAATAAAACAAACAAACAACCAAGCAATGCTGCAAGGCCTGCTGCAGATGGCTGGGAGCAGCACCTCATTTTTCATTATGGGGGGCGGCTGGTGACTTTATTTTTCTTGGCCCTGAGAAAGACGAAGCATTCCTTAAGCCATGTAAATATCCAGCTACGTCTCACTTAGTGCAAGATGAGCATATACATTAGTGGCTTTTCATCAGACACATGCTAGCTGCTTTAAGACTACGATTTAAGGGGGGTGGGGGGAAGAAGGGGTAACAAAGTTCATGGGAATGTCTCCAATCCCTTCCCTTCCCATAGCGGTTCCTGTAAAATGTTGTTAACAAGGTATTTGTGATGCCTTCAGAGCAAAACGTTAGGGACGGTTTATGAACACAGAAACTGCTGTCTCATCTAATACCTTGTCACCAACTGTGGCCAGTACGGTACACTTCAAAGACGGACGTGGCTGACCCAGGCCACCCACAGAGAAAGTTTATCCTTAACTCTCACTAGTTAAGGATGGGTCCAAGGTCTGAAACACGGGGAATTTTCCTGTGGAGGCCACAAGCCTATTCACCTTTCTCATGGCAGTTGTCTTGTCACAGGCACAGAAACTACAAGCAGATAGAGCGAGCAGGATGTGACCTTAAATCATGATTTCAGAAAACAGTTGCAAATAAGGCACTGAAAACACACGCTGCACTTACAAACCAGAGAGCTGTCATTGTTAAATGATATCACAGCTGGTGAAGAGGAATTCTTCTCTGGTGGGCAGAAATGCCCCTCCTGACTAATTTTGTGGATACATTCCTCCTCCCTGTTGTTCATTGTCTGAATTGACTTGAGCTGTCTTTCCAGTTTGTGGTGCAAGGTTCAGATTTCTGTTCCTTGTAGAAAACATATAAAACAAATGCAGAAAAAAAAAAATTACCAACACCAGACTCTTCCCTAATACTTTTGATATGTAAAAAGATCTTTTTTAAATGGATTGAAAACATTTTGTCTGGCAATTTCAAGCTTATGTTCATTTTTCTGGAAAAGATGTGTCTGGATCTCCTAGGCATCTCTGCAAATCTCAACCTCTACCTAAATGTAATTGTACAAATCAAATCTGAGTGCTTGGCAATCCTTTCTTCTTGGGATCCCAAGAAAAATCCTATCTGAATATGAGGACAGGAGTGAGAAGGCACTAACAGAGCATCTGGCTGAACATTTACAGCTAAATTTTGCAAAGTAGGGAAACTTCAATGTTGTCCTCGACTGCTTTCAGAATACAGTACAAAATATAATTTCTCTTACATTTCTTCTAAGCATTAGTTACTTTAGTCCAACAAAGTAGTTATTTGTTTTGCGTAGATTAGTTTTTTAATCTTTTACCTTTGTGTTCAGGAAGACATAAGATAAAGACAGCTTTTGGTGCGAATGACAGCATGGGAGATCCTAATAAGGCCTGGGGGAAAAAACAGTTCTTGTCTTTCAGCGAACAAATTTTTTATATGAGGAAGAAAATAGGCTTAGGTGGAAAAGACAGATCTTTAGGGGTTTTTGGTTTTTTTTAAATAAGACTCTGAAAACATTACATTTTGAGACAAGCCACCTCTTTCATTTAACTCACAAGTTGTTTTCATTTTCTGACCTTACTCAATTTTAAAAAAAAAAAAAAGCAAAATCCAAAGTTTTTTTAAAAAAGACAAAATGTTTTGACAGTTCAAAAAAAATATCTTAACGTATTTCTAGTTTCAAAATTCATCTCTTCTTTCAGCTAAAACTATTCACTGGATTTGCCTACAAATCCGTCCCCTGAAAACCAATTTTTGGCACATGTATGATTACATGATACTTTTCCCATGAGTAGAAGGACCATAGATTCCCTGATACATCCCTAAACTCAGACTAAATCTGGTGATTAATTAACACCATTCATTTTTTGTTCTAGAGTCTCCTTGGTGCCACTGCAGGAGGAGTGCAAAGAGCTGAAACACAGCAAGCCTTTCCCCTTTTTATTTTTATGCCATCTACCTACCAGCAGCTGAACATCTCCTCTTCATGCTGGATGGTACAAGCGCTTTTGCACCCTTTTTCCTGAAGGTGCACAACCACCAAAGGCAGGGGGGGAGGGAGGTTCACCTGAACCATCACTTTGTGCACAAAACCAACATCGACAGTGCTCAGTAAAAGCAGGCAAGGTACAGGTCCAAGAGTGGACCCAGCATTACCCACATGGTCCAGCTCAGCTCGCGCCCCAGCTCAGCCGTACCCCGTGCTGACCAGTGCTCCCCTGTGCGTTGCCCGTGCATGGTTTGCAGGTGACACGCACCGGGACCAATTCCCAACAGCCAGGCAGATGAGCCCACTCCCAGCGGCAGGGCAGGAAGGAAACTTTGGGTCTGTGGACCCAAACATCACTTGCCACTTGGCCTTTGGGACAAGCAACAGGCTCTGACCCATTTCAGTTACTGCTGTGGGTGTAGCCACCATGTCTGATATTTGGCAAGACAGAAAGCCATAGAATAATCAGAATAATCAGATAATTTATAGTCTTTGTCTCTGTAAATACTGTATGAATCTGTGAGTAATTTTATTCCCACAAGTTGCTGCGGTGAGTTCCCAGCACCATGACCTGGCTCTCACCATCATAGATTTTTCCAATAAGGACCTACATTTAGACTGAGAAGTGCCAGCTTTCACGTAGGGCAAACTGCTGTTTTCCCTTAAGTGAGCAGAAATATAAAAATTCCCCAGCACAACAGATAGGAAAGAAAAAAAATATATATATATTCTGCTCTAGGACCTTAAGTATCACAATTATATTGGACCTTTCACTGAGGGTTTTGCAAGGTTGCATCAGAAGTTTCTTTACTAATCATTATATTTCAGAATGCCTTGCTCTGGATTCAGCCTCCTGGTGCCTACTGCTTACAAGAAAATATATCATGATTAAGACAAGCCACAGTCCAAGAACTTTTGTTATTAACATCTTCTTTGTCCTTTCCGTACAGTAAATCCACTCATTTGTGCAAGGAACCATACCGATTGAGTTATAAAGAGGATGAGTGGGAAGATGACAGGAGGATAATCTCACATAAGGGACAGAGAAAGGGACACAGATCATAACCAGGAGCAGGAAGCAAAGGGGGAGGACCCATGACTGAAATGGCAATACCAACAGCAGGAGCCATTTAACAGCACTGACAATGTAACATCAATAGTAATAAAATAAATATTAGTGCTGCATCCTCATTTCCCTTTCCCCACTATATAATTCTTCTTCTGGCTTTGTATTTGAAAGCTGAACTGTTTTGTTAGTAATCAGTAGAATGGTGAGAACTTAAACAAACCTGTTTGGTGAGAAAGCTTCCTTGAAAAAAATTAAAAACAAAGCAACTTCCCAAGCCGAGAGAAAAAGAGAGAGAGAGAATAATTAAAGTCAACTGAGAAGTCTCCAAGGGGAAAAAAAAAAAGAAAAAAAAAAAAGGAAGACTTAATTATGCACTAGTTTCTTTTCCTAGCATGTTTCTTGACTTGGCACAGCTGGAAAATTGAAAGCTTACTGCCAAAATATCAAATGTGCCTCATGTGGGCTCGGTGCTCATAAAGTTGTGTGTGTGTGTTTTTCTCTCACTTTGTCTGATTGCACACTAAGATAAAATAATGGACTCAGCGAGATAAATACTGGCAGCTGTCTGGATTTTCAGTCTAGTGGGCAGGGTCTCTTGCAATGAACCACGAGGGGCTTTTTGAACATAAGCTGGAGCTCTTAGCTGACAGTAAGCAGCAACTTTTGAAACTAGCTCTTTCTAGAGCACACTACTGTCAGTCCCCAGGTCCACTTACCATTTTGCAGTGATAAATTGTTGTTCTGAGAACATGCTTCTGCTGAAGGATAAGCAACAGAGTTAAAAATGATTTTGTTTCATGAACTAGTAGGCTTCTCTTTGTAACTTGCAAACAATGAACTTTCTGTATAGTCAGTCCTATGATAGGACTGTAAACGGATATGAAGTTTAGCACAGAAATAGGCCCCAGGCTATATGGGACAATTCACCCGTGAAAATACTGACCTTATTTGTTCAAATATTAAATAGAATTTATATATTTAAATCAGGATTGGATACCAGCTTTGAATGAAGCTGGAGAACTATACATGATAAAGCTGCCTGATTTCTAGTCATTGGGACTAGGGACAATATTTTGCTGCCCAATTAGTATATATTTCTTCAATTAGATCTTTCTCAGATTAAATTTCATTTGGCTTATAACTTTCTTGTGACTTCACTTCCTTTTTTGCTAAATTCTATCTAGTTATGACAGGGAATATTTTAGACTGTTACAGTTAAAAAATAAAAATAAATAGTCCTCATATATATATATAGTTAGACTTGCAAAGGTAGTCATATATCATTATGACAGTATGACATAAATAAAAATACAGTTTCCAGCTAGTAAAAACTAACATAGCCCTTATCATATCAACACAGGTCTTAACAAGATGGAATGCTCCAGGGATTTGCAAAGCAGCCCTTGGCCCTCCTGTGACTTTGTCAGGCAGATTTCCTATTGAAGAGTTGTGGCACTGTCCTTGTAGATTCCTGGAGGTTTTGTAGTCTGAAGAGAGTTACCCTTCTGTATCTTTAAAAGACTCCCTCAACTGTAACAGGTAATTTTAATACATGATAGTCAAGACAGTTTAGCATTCAGCCAGTAGAAAATTCCTCTGTCCCTTTCCTTTCTTCACAGATTTTAGTGGCATGCCAAAGTAGTCACCATGCAAGTGTGTGGTGCTTAAATTGGCCCCTTGGTCTGCTATATGTTTTCCAAGCTGTTTCTATCCTTGGGGCAATAGCTTCAACCTTGGTGTGGTTTCTTATGCCAGCTAGAAGAGTTGAGGAACACTTGGGTCCAGCATCCACAAAGAGATTTGGTACAGAAATGATGAGAGAAAGCAATGAACTTTATCTTGTGAGGACCTCTCACAGATTATGATGCTGGGAACAGGGAGGACACATCAGCTGGGGCCATGGCACTGGAGACAGGTAGGTTTATGATACAGAAAAAGTACATTATGGTGCTTGCAAGCAGTGCAGGCTGGCAAGGTTACATCAAACATTGCTCCTGGCACAAGTATGAATCACGCTTGGGTGAATTAAGAAGATTGTTCAGCACTACCAAAATGCCCTTTGAGGAACAACACACAGACTCCTCCCTCCCTCTGCTAACATTTTTATAGCCTTTGCTTTTTATTGGCTTGGTGGATTATGTGTGCATCATTGGTAAACATTCTAAATCATAGGAAGGGCTGGTCAAAGTGCTTTTCCCCACAATTAATAACGTCTTTGGTAATTATGTTTGTTCTTGAAGTTCTTTATAGAAGACTTTCCCACCATTATTTGTGACTCTTCTTTATCCTCTATCATGTGATTTTTTTATTGTAGGAACATGGGATTACCCTATTATGCATAGCACCTCCCACCAACACTTGGCTTAAGATGGTTATTTTGTTCATATTTTCCTTTTATGTTTCTCAGTCTTCTCTGGCTTTTTTCCCTTGAACTCTGGGAACAATGATGGAACTGAAATGTGGAGAAGCCTAATGAAATACGAAATCTGGTGACAGAATAAGATGTGATAAAAAACAGTTTTAAGACTTTCAATAATCCATTCTTCTAAATCTTCACAATCCCACAAATGGGATACAAAAAAGATCAGCCAAAACACATCAGTCAAAAGAGCAACTGGATTGCTTTTGATATCCTGCAAATGGAAGTAGATTAGAGCCTTACCTTTTTTACATTCTGCAGCAGAATGTGGATCGAACACCATGAAATGTTGAGTCTACCAGTTCTTCATTGCCGCTCAAAGAAATTCACAAGAAAGACTATATACGTGGACAGAAAGAATACAGTGAAGATGCTTTAGCTGGTAGGTGTGATGTTCTTAGGTTATAAATGAGACAACCTTTGTAAGGAAGAGCAGTATCATTTCTTAAAATAGCTAAGATAGCCAGTTAACTTACATACCCAAAAGCTTGGCCCTTTTTTCTGAGTGGAACTGTTAATATTACCTCTTCACACAAACCCACTGCAGATTTAAATTCGTCTCAGTCAGCCAAAGAGCTTGCCAGAAGAACAGAGAGGCAGGCTAGATTAGCAACATGATTTACTTGCTTCTCACATCTAGACGGCTTCATTCAAATGAAAACTGCCATTCCATACCCATAATTGCAGTAGAGTCAGTCTGCTTCCCCTGAAATGTATCTGTTCAGGAGAAGCAAGAGGCTCTTTGAAGGGCAAATAGACAAATATTCTGTTTCTCTGACCAAGCCTTGAACCTTTTTATCCTCCTTCTCTACAAGCCCTGTATCCCCAACATAAGAAAGTATGTGAAGGTGATGCAAGACATGGCCACCTGTGACTTTTCTCACTCAGTGGAATTAGCCAGGCTTAAAATATAAGACATGTTGAAAACCTTACAATCTGAGAACACTGAAGAGACTATGAACTTGTGAGTCTCCTGCTGTGAAGGTATTTCCAAAATAGGAGCTAAAAGATGCAGGGACTTCTAGTCTGAGACTATTTTAAAA